>NC_080071.1:65013889-67413889 GCF_949987535.1 Balaenoptera acutorostrata | reverse complement strand
GCCATCTGTTCTCTGGTCAACACTAGCTTCTATCCCTTCTCAAAAGGTCAAGGTCTTGCTCTTTGGTTGATTCCCAGATGACTGTCTGAAGTTGTTAATATCTGACAATGCTACCTGAATTTGATACCATCAATTGCAAGCTGAAATTGCAACTCGTGCAAAAGATGCAGGATTTCTTGAAGAGCATGAAGGCAACGTTGGAGAAATGCTCAAGTAACAGACAAATCACGGAAAAATAAATATCTGGTATAGTTAGATCAGTTCCCCAGGGAAGAACAGAAAATCCATAAGGATGAGGACATAATATTCACTTTAGCAGATAATTATTTGTATGTCACAGTAATTATAAAGAAACTAGGGAATACTGATTAAGCTCTTGAAATTTTTATAAAAACAGCTTTTCTAAGGAGACACAAAAGGTCAAATGAGACATGAAGGATGTTGAACTGTACTATACTAAAATCTGTAGGGAAATGATTCTCAACAAAACCAAACAACACTTGATTCATTCCTTTTTCTTAGAATCAGCATATTGTTGTAATTATAATATAAATATTTCTATGAATAGTGATAACAAACTTATTTCATAACATCTAATTTTACTTTTTCAAATTAAAGGTTGCCTCACACTTTTTTCACTGCTTTTAGTGAAATTTGATCTGTGTTTGAAGAAGAGGTACTTCAAGTGTCCCCTATTCTGATACCAATTATTGTCAGTTAATGAGGGCCTCTTGTACATGCTTAACGCAAAAGATCTAATTTTGAATAAATCTATTTCCATAAGTGCTACCTGGAAGTCGTACAAAACTGTCTAAGATATTGAATTATCACCAAAATAGTTTAGTGGAGAAAACTACTAACGAATAGCAGCTAGAAGAAACCGCATTTAAAAAATTGTTTTCTAGAACAGTCCAGTTACTTCTATTTAAATATTTTTCTTTCAGAGCTTATTTATTCATGTTTGCAGTCTCTCTCTCTCAGAATATTTCTGCTGCACTAACTAAAATATAGTGGGAAATTCCTGATTATGTTTAAAATCTCCATCTCTTTGGTTGTGCATAATATACCATAACTCTATAGTCCTGTCAACAGCCCCTGAGGTTCTCAGCATTTCTGTGGGGAGGCCATTAGATGGGGGAGTTTATTTCAGTAGCAAAAGTATTCTGTTTTGGGATTTGCCGACACTAGCACTTTGTCTTTCCTGCCCCCTTCTACAACATGCCTGGCAAACTATAATTATCAGTATTTTCTTCTATAGCAGATAATTATTTGTTATTTTTGCTTAAGCAATAAAAGAACCTAACAGTATTCTCACCACAAACAAGACTCATGTGCAAAGGGTTATAGCCTTGTCTGCCTGCACAATATGGAAAGATCCCAACTGCTCTCCATAAAACAGACTGCCGTTGTAAGTCACTCCAGTGAAATATCAGACAATTTTACGGAAATCCTTGACAAAAGGCTTCCAAGAGAAAGCAAGATAGTCACATTTAAGAAGATCTCCCTTTTCTTAGTTCCATTTATCTTTTAACTGCTGATGTTCATACCAGAGAATGTATCAGCAAAATGAATGCTGGTAAGATTCTTAAGGCTAGGAGCAAAATTCTTTTTGCTAGAATTTATGATTATGTAGCTAGGGTACTGAACTCCCTGTGTGACAGTCATTTTAGTTAACTCAAGGGTCAAACTACCAAATTAGCTCATCTGGATTAGGGCAGATTAAGACAGGGATTTTTGCAGAATTCTCGTCTCAACGGCGTTGGGCACAGACTTGATGAATACCTCAGTATCTGCTAGGAATACTAAATTGAAGTTATGATTAAACAAATGCAATGATCCTAAGATTACAAGTCTGTTCATCCGTCTTAGTCCCTACCCTGATCTATAGCTTCTTTTTGGTACCTCTCCTTAAGGCTGGAAAGATCCAGTGGATCTCGAGGTAAAGTAGTACAAACTGGTGCAAACTAGTGAATGCACATGGTATGCAAAACAAAATCCTCCAGCAGACCATGGGACCTGCCAAAGCTCAGCAAGGCAGAGCCCTTAGCTTACCGGAATGTGTAACATGTCCCCCCAGGCGACTGCACATTCCTCTCTCCAGCAAAAGCAGGACATCTGTGGTTTTACTGTGGCATTATACAAGCTTTTCCAAATCTCTTTTTTTGCCACCTGAGCATACATAGCCCTAAGATTGTTAGATCAATTTTGAAACCAGTAGTAGTAATCGTGGGTTGTTCCACAGATCAAAAGACTGGGATGGTTACTAACAAGAAATGTTCTCTTATAGTATTATATTTACTTCAAAAATTGAGAGATTCTGTCAAAAATGTGCAAAACTGTGGCTTCTCTGTTATGTGGTCAAAAAAGGATGATACAAAGAGACAGAAACAGCTATAGAGGGATTAAAGAGTGGGTAATTCCTCTCCCCAATTAGCTGTTAACATGGAGCAAAAGGACCTGCCCACCATCAAGCAGAAAAGCTTTGAATATGTGCCCTTAAATTACTCTGTGCCCTGTTTCCCTCTTCTACACATACAACAAGGTCAATGGTCTGTGCTAAGCCCCACTTTCTTTAAGTTTCTACATCAAATGAGACAATAACTATGAAGGCACATTGGAGGTGATAAAGTTCTTTCTGTTGATTATTGATTAGTACTTGGGCATCTGTCATGAGCAACATGTTAGGTAGAAAAGATAATAATAGCCATGCCATACTGTACTTTCTACATTGTACTTTAGCCTTAAATAAATGGAGGGGTTTATTTTTCCCAGAAACTTCTTATTTAGACCAGGTCTGAAGCCAAGGTCTGAACAGGCAATCCTATTCAACTAACTATTATTGTCCCCATGATTGAAGCCAGCTGGACTCCTGGTGGAGTTGAATGAAAGAATGACAGTGCACAGCCAGTAGTCCTCTTTGTTAAGGATGTCTTATCTTTCTTTGATATTTGAGGTTAAGCAGTTTCTTTTGTAAATGGTCTCAGTTCAAGCTACTGATTTTTGAACTTGAGATGTCTGCCTGAATCATTAGCCTCCCTCCTAGGGCTGCCAGTGAGGTGTGGTTGCCAAAGCATCTCTTGACACTTTGCTTCCTATTTCCAGAAAATGGGGCAAGTTGTGAAGCCATTTTAAGATTTGGTAGTAAATTTCCAATGTGTAATATTTACTTCAGCGAAGTGGCCCCAAGCACCATAGGTAGCTCTTCACTTTCATGAAAACCCCAATGGAGTGGAGATGAAAGCAGCTCTTTTGCCCCTTTCTTGTTTACCTATTTCTGTCCCCCTGTAACCTTATAACCCTAATTATAGGAATGAGATCACTAAGCAGTTGAAACTAACTCCTGATTTATGCTTTTCTGAATGCACACCATGCCCTGCCTAACCTGCCAATTCTTTTCCTAGATAAAAAGAAGTAAGAATGAAGAATTAAGTAGTTAAAGAATGATTAGTTATCTACCGGCAACAGCCCCCTACGGAGTCCTGCAGGCAGATCACTCCAGCAAGATAACATCTGAAGAGAGAGTCAGACAGTCTGCATGCAATGGAGAATGATGCAGAACCCAACCTCCTGCCTTGATGATTCACTTTCTTCCCCCCATCTTTTCCTTTTAAAACTGTCCTGGCTGAGCAGAATCTTCCAAGTTGGTCTCTGAACACGAGTCCACTTTCTCCCCAGATTGCCTGCTTTTCTGATTAAAGCACCTTTGCTTTCTACTGACACTTGCCTCTCAAATTATTGGCTTTTGAGCAGTGAGCAGCCGAACCTGAGTTTGGTAACAGAGTTAGTCCAGTTTTGGCGTGCTCAGAATCTGCTAAGGTTCTTTCAATAACCTGAGTCTTCCTGGTCTCTTTCAGTTGTCAGGAGAGCTGGTTCCTGTTCTGCGAGCTCATTAAAAGAGATCGCCAGTACAAATATGTACTTTTATCGGTAGTAGGTATTAACTATCAATACTAGTAAAAGAGGTTTAGGATTTATTTCCGTATTCATCTTCCACTTTGAAGAGTGCTGGGATTCTGATCCAGAGAGCTTACAAAAGGCTCAATCTTCTGACAGCTCAGGGAGGCCAAGGTGACTCCAAGCCAGCTGAAGAGGAGCATGTGAAATCAAATGCAGTGTTTTCATCAGCATTTAGTTTATCACCGAATGGGTAGCCTACTGCCTCTTGGCATATTTGCTAATTCTACCTAAATGAATTTGAAGATAAAAAATTTTAGTAGTTCTATATTTGTTTTAAAAGCCAACGACATTTTTAACCTCCGTAGTAAATGCGATCTGCCAACTTTTTCTTTTTAACTGAGAGTTGATTTGTTTCATTTTGGGGGAGAATATAAAAAGCAAATAAATGGTTGACCTTCATTTGAGCTGAAAACTGAAGCTTAGGCATATCAGGCAATTTCCTTTCAGACTAGATAAAATTTAAAAGATGAACAGGTAGTTTAGAAAAGCAACAATGACAACATTATATGCTTGAGTCAGATGTTGTATAAATTAGTTTGAGAGATTTTTCACACAAAATGTCTGTGAAAAGAGGAATTTATAAAGATGAAACTTGAAGCTTGGAAGAGTTTATGCATATCACATAAGTAAACAAATGGCCTTTCTTTAAATGCCATTAAGTAGAAAGTCTGGGGCTTCCCTGGTGGCGCAGTGGTTGAGAATCTGCCTGCCAATGCAGGGGACACGGGTTCGAGCCCTGGTCTGGGAAGATCCCACATGCCGCGAGCGACTGGGCCCGTGAGCCACAATTACTGAGCCTGCGCGTCTGGAGCCTGTGCTCCGCAACAAGAGAGGCCGCGATACTGAGAGGCCCGCGCACCGCGATGAAGAATGGCTCCCACTTGCCGCAACTGGAGAAAGCCCTCACAGAGAAACGAAGACCCAACACAGCCATAAATAAATAAATAAATAAATAAAATATTAAAAAAAAAAAAAAAAAGTAGAAAGTCTTTTACAATTTAATTTTAGTTTGTAGATACAAGGTGTCTTTGAAAATTAAGATTTATCTTTAAAAATATAAGTAGTACTCCTTCAAAGGGGACTAAGATGCTGAATATCCCTTATCCTTTCTTATCTGCAGGTCCTAACAGAAAAATATATTGCCAGTCAAATGTGACTTAACCTTCCAGAACTGATTTGCAGTAAACTTAAGAACCATTATTGATGGAACCCAGAATCAATCAATATTTTTCTCATTTACATACTTGGTAAGTCATTAGCAACAAAAGGGGGAAAAGACACTAAAATAATTAAACTCCCAGGAACAGACCTCTATATAGCATACTGATTTCCAAGCTCACTATTATTTTGGCCATAATTCATTAAACTTCTCTTTATAAATAATGAATAGCTATTTACCTCTTTTTAAAGTTATGTTTTACATGTCAAAGATTATTAAATATCTTATGAAAATCAATAGCATTTTCCCTCTAGATTCAAAAAATTATTTTCCTGAAGTATGAAACATGGTCAGAGTTAAGCCTAAAAAGAATAAGGAATAATTCTTCGTGAAAATGTTCCAAAAATAAAATCCTACACTATTTTGACTAAAAAATAAAAGAAAGAAAAAAAGAGGGAGAACTAGAAAAGATTAATTGACGAACTAGAACTAGTGTATGTCACTAAATATAAATAAATACAAATAAAATAATTGGAATACCAGCCTCCATTTATTGACCATCTCTAAGTACATACTGATTTGTAGTAGAAACGTTGTTAAGTAGAGTCTGTTTTATAACCTAATTTTAATTTATAGATACAAAGTCTAAGTCTTTAAAAATTAAAATTTGTAAAGTACTTCACAATCTTGCTAGGTACTTCACAATCAAAGTGACATTTATTCCTCACAACAACTCTGAGGCAAGTATGATTGAAATTTACTGGTGAGAAACCTATCGCCCCAGAGTCACTGGCCAAGAGCACACACCTGTCGATGGGAGACACTTAAACCTGAACTGACATGAGCTATTAGCCTCTCAACAATCTGCTTGCTAGTCATAAAAAACTGAGCATGAATCTTTGCATGCAAATTAAGCATAACCTGAACCTGCAGGAAGGGTTGCATAGTCACAATCCTGGCTTAACTGATGGAGTCCTGCAGAGAAGCAACAGCAGAGCATTTGAAATCAGTCGGCCCCAAGCAGCACTAACACCTGGGGAAGGCTGCAAATTCTAGGCAGTGGCCTCCGAGCTACACATGGTGTCTCAACTCCACCAGCCCTACAAAGAGATGTGTCACTTTTGATTCTGCAACAGGGGCTGACGGAGAGCTCCTGCAAAAGATCACATCTATGAGGCCAAAGGCAGAGAGTGGAAAATAATTACTCAATAATTCACCTTTCTTTGAGTCAGGCAATAATGGACCCTTGCAACTCCGGGGATTGGTAGGGATTTTGTTACAAATTCGGAGGGGACAAACATCTATCCAGAATAGGTTCTGATGGTGGATGACCCAGGAAGCGTGTTGTAGAGAAGATAAATCCTATGAAGCCAGCTGGGAGGAGTGAGAGCAGCTGGTCGGTGTAGAGGCTGAAATAGCTAGGAAAGGCTCAGAAAAATCTGCATTGCAGATAAGCCTCAAGGGAGACAGCTGAAACTCTTAACATCTCCCCAAGCCAGCTTCTCTCCAGGGAGCAGAGTGGCCTCAGGTGGTGTAATTTAGAATGTATATAATTTTCAGGCTTTTCTGGTGACCTTGGGTGATTTAACACGATTCTACCTTTTGTCTTGCTGCTTTTCACCTGTCATTGTCTTTTTTGTTTTGGTGGGGTGGGGTGGGCAGAAAGGAGAGGGGCACAGTAAACAGAACTGTGCAGTACCTTCCACACTTCTTTTATAAGTCTTATTTTTTAGTTAGTGTTAGGTTTTACCTTTATCAAATTTATATCACTCAGCATCAAAACAACATAAAGAACTGAGCATCCACCTCGTCTGTTAAGAAGGGGGTGGAGAAATATAAACTTGGAAAGTCATAATAATCACTACCAAACATAGAGCTTCTGCTATGTAAATTATCTTTATTAATTCCTGCAATATCCTAATGAGGTTGTTATTATCATTCCTGTTTTATACAACCGAGTCTTGATAAGTTCCCAATTTCTCATAGCTGATGAGGGCCAGATCCTGGATTTGAACCCAAGGGTATCTAACTTCAAAGTCTGTACTTATTTCACTGCATTATAACCCAGCATTTGTTAAATGCCTTTTATGTGCCAGACATTCTGCTTGCAAAAGGCAATAATAGCCATAGCCTCCAGAAGTTTCTGCTCTGTTGGGATGAAGGCACTTATAATAAACAACTTTTTAAATAGAGGCTGTTATTATGAAAAAATAAACTTTTTTTAAGACTTCATATTTTCTAGAATGTGTTCCCAAATAGTAATTCAAGTATAGTATATGATCTCAAGAAAAGTAACTATTGGTAGGAGGGAGAGATGAATAGGTGGAGCACAGAGGATTTTTTAGGGCAGTGACAATACTCTGTATGATCCAATGATGCATATATATCATTATATATTCGTCAAACCCACTGAATGTACAACACCAAGAGTGAACCTTAAGGTAAAAACTATGGACTTTAGTGATTATGATGTGTCAATGTTCACCTGTGGTGAAAAATGTACCATTTTTTAGTAAGTGATGCTGATAATGGGGGAGCTATGCATGTGTGGTGGCAGGAGGTATATGGGAAATCCCTGTACCTCCCTTTCAATTTTGTTGTAAACCTAAAGCTGCTCTAAAAAAAATAAAGTCTTTAAAAAAATGGGTGGGGGGCAGAAAAAATAAAATAAATATCTAATTAAAAGGTGAGAGCACATGCATGGTTTGGATGACCCAGAGAATGCATGGGATTTTGATAAGTGGAACTCTGGTTGAGATGTCAGTTAGCTATGCTTTTTAGGGAAAAAGAAGAAAATAAAGGATCAGTTTGTCAGTCAGTCAACATTGTTCTTTGAGCACCTACTCTGTCCCAGTTCTTTCAGCGGGTTCTGGGGTTATGGTCAGGAATGGGACAGACACTCAATGGGCATTCTAGTCTTGTGGGACAGACATGCATTAAATTGATAAATATAAGTGAGAGAAATGCAGAGTGCTATGAGAGCATGTGATACACAGGCCTATATTAGACCAGAGGCTGGAAGATGGCTTAAGGCTTAACCATGAAATCTGAGACCTAACTAATGAGCAGGACTTAGTAAGTAGAGGGACAGAAGAAACAGGAGTGGAATGGGAGGTGAGGAGAGTAGAGAGAGTGCTCCAGGCAAAGAGAAAAATAAGTGCAATAACCCCAAGGCAGTAAACTCAGGATGGGCTGGAGAGTCAGGCAGAGGCCACATCATGGATGGCCTTGTAGCACAGTTTATAGATTCCTGACTTTACTATGAATACTATGGTTTTCAACACAGGCATATCATGATTATATTGCATTTTTAAAAGATACGTCCAGCTACTACGTGTATAACGGCTTGTATGGAGCAAGTGTCCATGCAGGAATCTGTCACGGTTGTTAAGATCAGAGATGAGGGGAGACAGACTAACACAGTCTTTGGGGATAGAGAAATGGATGGATTTGAAAAATGTTTAGGAAGTGGAACTGATGGGACTTAGTAACTGACTGGACAGGTATATTTTAGGTAGCAAATTTAATATAGTCAACTATTTATATAGTCAACAATAATACTTGCTAAAATGACATTTCAGAGTTTTCGAAAGTAAATATAAGGTTGCAAAGTTGGTATACAAATGATGACTAGGGTAGGCTGTAAATAATGGGAAAACTCCAAATAACAGTGGCTTAAACGAAATGGAAATTCATTACAAGATTATTTCATATTCAAAATGGTTGCTGAAGCTCTAGCCATTACGTATGAATTCCCACCAGCAGAAAGGAGGAAGGAGTGATGAATAGCACACTCCTTCTTTTTAAGCAGTTGAGTTAAGTTTCACACACAACTTTTGTTCATATCTTACTGGCCAGAAATTAGTCATATGGTTACACCTATATACAAGGGAGGCTGGGATTCTGGATCTTATTCTGAATGGCCATGTGATCATGAATCCTCCAAAAAGTTGCGGTCCTATTATTACTGAGGAAGAAAGAGATAATCGATATTGGGGGCAAAAGTAATCTGTACCACCTTAATTATGAGCTAAGGTCTTATGCATGAATTAGAAAAAAAATAAAACTTATAAATTGTACCAGGCTTTTAAAACAACAGAACATTAAACCACATCAAAATGAACTCACTTTGAATTAGCACTATGCATTTTGCCTAAGTTGCCAAGTACATTTTTAAACCTCAATTATAATATAGATGGGCTGGGTAAGTTAAACAGAGCCTCCCCATCAATAAATATGGTTTTGTACTGCCACAAAGCAGACTCAGCTATGCCAATATTTGAACATAGTTGTTTATGGTTTCATTTCCTTTACTTTTAATAGTGGCCATAAAAAGCCAAACAAATTCATTTTATTCACATTCCTTCGAATGAGGCCTTGAATTTAAATTATGTCACTGGATCCACTAACATTTAACTATGGCTGGTGACTTATCCTCTACAGACATTCAACTTTGGAATAATAACTGTATGCAGATAATGAGGATTAATAGCAGTCAGATAGCACATTGTATATGCATCACTCAGCATACATTCACATTGATTTATTTCATGTTTTGTCTGTTTCATGTGTTCTCAGTTTGTTTCTAATAATAAAGGCTATCAATAATATGCTGGGTTTTAAGAATTTAGGAAAAATAGTCCTTTTATCAATTATCCACAAATGGTTCCCAGTACGTTGAAGGCAAAGACTGCTGTGACTCTTAACTTTCTTTCTACATTTAATTTTTTCTTAACATTTTTTCAGCTTTTACAATTAAGCCACTCTACTGTTATTGCCATTTAAAAATTTTTCCTTTTCCTGGGTGCTTCAAGTCCCAACTTCATTGAGAGAGAAGAAACTTTCAATCAACTGAAGCCATATGAAATAATATTTTTGATAGCTAGTTAACAGCACTACATTATACTCATTATTACCTAAATATTCACATTCTTAATTTTGTCAAGCAAAAGGATCACACAAAATTAAGTTGTATATTCTATGCTAAACCTAAAATTCACATTTGTTTAATTTAACTGCAGTATTTCAACTACATTCTTGATCTGCTTTTATCTTCGTCTTTCCATTAGGTAAAAAAATATATCCATGAACAACTGCTTATTTTAGTACTGCTACTAATACATAATTTCTGGTTCTTTTGCATCACATATAGCATTTTAGTTCTAATATCAACTTGGCATCACCTTGCAATTTCTACTGGGTAGGGAAGGGGTTTTCCTGTAACTGTGGCCAATCTCCAGGTTTGGATTTACTGGTTACTCTGGATCCTTGACAAAGTCTTATATATAAAGATAGCTTATATTTGTTTTCTACTTTACAGCTTTCAACATGCATTCATAAGTTCCATCTCAACCCTCAAAATCAGATACCATCATTATTTTATAGGAAAAATAAGGCCCAGAAAAGGGAAATAATTTTTCCATTAGCTAGTAAATAGTAAAGGTAGAACAAGGTAACTAGCACAAAAAAGTGCAGTGTAAACATATATGGATGCTATGAAAATGATAAAAATGTTGAAAAATAATGTAACTCTAACAAAAATTTTGAAGATATTCTAGAAGTCAGAATGCAGATAGGCTGAGATATAGAAAAAACACCAGGGAAACTGCTGCTAGGAGTTTCAGCAGGTCCCTCCCAAGGAAACCTAGAGAAACTCCAAGCTGAAAGTCTTCAAATACAGATTCCGAGGGGGCTGTGAGACCAATATCATGGCAATTCACTAAGAAACGTATTCAGAACAATTGAGACCCTTTCTCTTCTTCTCCTTTGCTACTACATTTTTAGCTGAAGGAAGAAGCTTTTGCCCCCAACAGTAAAAGTAAAAACTAGTCTTTAATGAAAGCGGGTGATCAGTTTTGGAAACAGTTCTGGTATGGATAAATCCATGCAGAACTGAAACACATTGAGGAATTGTAGGGACCCTAACCTACTCACTTGCTAGTTCCAGCTCCATGCTCTTTCTGGGATGCCTGCTCCTGACGAAGTCAGCTCACTTACCCAGAACTTGCAGTCAGCCTTCACGGTGAGGAAACTTACAATAGCTACCTATGATCCTCAGCCTAGTTCTTCATTCATTAAAACAAACAAACAAACACAAACCCTTCAAATCAAGGCATTTGAGAAAAACCAGAGGCATGAATAGAAAAGTACTTTTAAAAATGACTCCTGGAAATATTTTCTCCCGTTCTGAGGGTTGTCTTTTCTGGGGCGAAGTGAGGGTAGCATCGACATATGTACACTACCGAATGTAAAATAGTTAGCTAGTGGGAAGCAGCAGCATGGCACAGGGAGATCAGCTCGGTGCTTTGTGACCACCTAGAGGGGTGGGATAGGGAGGGTGGGAGGGAGGCTCAAGAGGGAGGGGATATGGGGACATACGTATGCATATGGCTGATTCACTCTGGTGTACAACAGAGACTAACACAGTATTGTGAAGCAATTATACTCCAATAATGATCTATTAAAAAAAAAAAAAGATTCCTGGAGAAATAGAGATGATTCAGGGAACAAAAGAAAACTTACAATTATAGGTGTCTTTCTCAGAGGCATGTGAAAGGATATTGCATACTTTAAAAATAAACTTCCTTCCAAAAATGAATTACAGAAAATTATCAGAGAATAAGAAAAAAATTCCTGTAAATTAACATATGATTTAAAATATATAATTAAAAAATAGAATTGGCAGGACTAAAGGCAAATAATAATTCAGCTGATTAGAAGAAGAAAAAAACTCCTTGAATGTAGAAAAAGTGAAAAATGGATTTTAAAAATATGTGAAAAAGGAGATGAAACAGATCAATCCAGTAAGTCCAGCATTTATAAATAGAAATCCTCTAAATATGGGACAGAGGCAGAGATAACCAGAAAAAGAAGAGAGGAAAGTGTCTGTTAGTTTAAAAGGTTTAAATAATTTAAACTAATAACTAATTTTAAATAATCTTATTGCCAAATTAGATGAATATTAAAAGACCTACATATAGATACATCCTTTTGAAATTGCACAAAACTCCTAAAACTTACTATAAAGAAAAAGAAAATCAAGGTTATTCACAGAAGAATGAGAACCTGACTGATATCAGAATTCTTATCAATAACACTAGATGCTAAAATATAATAGAGCAAAACTGCAGATCTAGCCAAATTACCAATCAAGTATGAGTATTATATGAAGACATGGTTTGAGACTTGTAAGGACTCAAATTTATCAATAACCTGCCATATATGAATAAATGCCTTTAGAAGAAGCTCCAATAAAACAGAAATGGAATATAATAAAAGATAACATGAGATAGAAAGTACAGGGAGAGAGGAGTATAGCCTAGAAGAAGGGTTGGAAAATTATGGTCCATGGGCCAAATACAGCCACCACCTGTTTTTGTAAATTATGCTTTATTGGAACACAGCCATGCCTATTCATTTACTTACTATCCATGTTTCTTTTGGGCTACAATGGCAGAGCACACTGTAGCTGTATGATTAGCTGTAATGGAGACTGTATAGCCCTCATAAACTAAGAGTATTTACTATCTGTCCCTTTAGAAAAAGTGTGCTGACCTCCGTCTACAAGAAAGAAATTTGGTTGCAAGAGATTAAAGTCATTGAATCAGAATCAGAAGAATTCTTAGAGTATAACAATTATTAAATTGGCTTTCACTGGGATATGAGGTTGAGGATGGATTTAGGGAAGAAGACTCTAATTTTATTTTGGTCCCTTTGTTTGGCTTGATTGTTTTTTTACCATGTGCAGGTATTTGATTAATTCAAAAACAATAAATTCAGCACTCATTCAAAAATATACATTGCATGCCTACTCTATGGTAAGTAGTTGTCAATGCACTGGGGAAATAGCAGTGGACAAAGCAAAGTCCCCATACTTTTAGAATTTAAATTCGTTTGTGGGGGGAGATAGAAAACATACAATCTTCGCATTATTATTGACATTTTGAGCCAGATAATTCTTGGTTGTAAGGAGTTCATCCATTGCAGGATACTTAGCAGCGTCTCTGGCCTTTACCCTTTAGATATCAATAGCTCTTGTCCAGTTATGACAATCAAAAATGTCTCTGGACATTTCCAAATGATCCCTAGCAGGGGGACAAATTGTCTTTGGTTAAGAACCACTGGTACAGGGTAAAAGGTCTGGCTTTGGGGCTAGCAGACCTGGGTCTTACTTCATCCTCCACTAATTATTAGCTATTTATCCTTGGGAAATATACTGAACTTCATTAAACCTCATCTTCCTCTTCTGTGAACTGGGGATAAAGAAACTACTGTGCGGGTGGCTTCTGCTGCTGCTTCTCCTGTTCCTTCTTCTTTTCCTTCTTCCTCCCCTTCCTCCTCTTCCTCTTCCTTTTCTTCTTCTTTTTCTTCTGAAAATGTATGTCCTTGGCACAAAATACACATTAAATAAATAAGAGCTATTATTATTTAATTATAATTGTAGCAATGAGGATGAGGAAGAGGAGGAGAGAAGTGTGTGGAGTGGTGTGTGTGCAAGGGTATTGAGGGATGCAGAGGAGTCACTGTAGGCCTTGGATATTTGCGTGAGGGTCTGGTTATGCTCTCGCCAAAGAAGCACTGTGGTGATGGACTTGTACTATGATACGTAATGTTCTATAAAAATAACGTGGCTATGGAGCACTTGAAATGTGGTTAGTATGACTAAGGAAGTAAACCTCAATTATTTTTTGTTTTAATTAATTTGAATTTAAGTAGTTGCCTATGGCTAGCTGCTACCACATTGACCAGCACAGCTCAAGAGAGCAAACAAGAACCACTGGAAGGAAAAACATGGGAACACAAAGAAGAGCTTATATTACAGTTTGTCTGTGAGATGAATGGGGTGATGGTGTTCAGGGCAGGGAGAGCAGATAAAAACATTTCGGTACCTCTGGCACTGAGAGCCTGGATGAGGGTGGTGGACAGAAGAATCTGGGCAAGAGGTGGGCCACTGCAGTGAGGATGTCCTCAGTGGATTCATTCCTATTGGTGCTGCCTTGAGACACTGACCTCAGCTCTGACCCTACTCAGTGGCCTCTGAGGTTATCGTTTTTCTTTACATGTGCTACCCTGAGGTCAGAACTGAGATCCACAGCTTCCAGCTCAAAATTCTTCATAAGCTCTTATAATTTTCCTAATATTAGGCAAAATACAATGCCTGCTTTTTAAAATGTTTTTCCATAGATCTGATTTTCTGAAGCTTTAATCATTTTCTTTGTGATCCTGGGTTCTTGCTGAGCTGTCTACCACTTGACTAAAATTCTATGAAACTTAGAACTAAATCACGAATTCTTATTAATCTATCCCTCCAGCAAATGCTTTTTAAATCAGTAAGATGACATGTTCTGTGATATATTTAGACTTAGCTCCTTTTCATACTGAAAAGTTTAAAACCATTTCAGTAATAACTGATATTTTTTACTAGTATTTACTGAGCTCCACGCCATGCTCATCCAGGATTCTAAAGGGAGAGCAGGGAAATCCATTTAGTGGAGGTCACAGCTACCTTGGAATGGGTTATTTTAGCAGTCAAGCCAGTGCATTATTAAAATAGTCTAGACTTAGGACAATATACTCATTTACCTGTTTTGGCTGCATGGCAGTAGAAAGTAAAGGTTTCAGGGCCAGAACAAGTATACAAGCCCAGGTTAACTATCTTCTAGTGGAGTGACTTGGGTAGGTCACTGCATTCTTTACACTTCAGTTTTCTCATCTGTAATAAATATAACAAGATCTGCCGTTCCCATTCCAGAGATTGTTGTGAGCTTTGTGATGTCATGTGTTAGAAAATGCTTTGTATCACTTAAAAAGAGGTACTGATTTTTTTTTTTTCTTAAAATCTAAATGCAACTTCTTAGCCGGTCACATTATTTTAACAATTTTATATTCCAAAGTCTACATCCTGGGTCTTTTTGTGAGCATAACATACAGAGTAGAACTAAAAATGCATGCACATATTAAGCTGTATATTACATTTATTATGTCCCTTTGATTTATTGGACTATCCACCATCCTGTAGAGGAAAAGTGCAGCAGTGTGACCAGAATTATTTGAATTACTCAGGACCATGAGTGCTTGTATGATTAAAAATTTTTTTTCATTGTTAGATCTCATATTTCCTCAAGTACCAATAAAAATCTTGGAAAGTCAGTCATTTTAGGGATTTCTGTCCTCAACTATTTAAAGTATTGGCAGTGTAGGTGTGCTTTTTAAGATTCTAGAATATCACAAATTCACCTGCAGCTATACCCAAAATTGTGCTAACCAGTTGCTCTTAGACACTATGTGAGAAGAATCCTAAATGCCTACGTGTTGCATCTTATTCTGTATACGTAACAATGAACTCTTAGCATGAGAAAATTCTACAATGAGCAAGAAAATATTTTTAAAGAAAACTAAGTACAAATATGGTTCACCTTGGAAATAAAACATAAGATCTTCCCGAAATGAAACATCATTTCCTAAATTCCTACACAATGCAAAGAAATATATGTTCGTTGTAATCTGTTAAATGGAGTAGCTTTCTTTTAACATTTGCCAGATGTGGATCAATGTACTTCTGCTGCTTTAAATGGTCATAATCCAGAGTCATTAACACCAGAGAGAATCTGAAGAAAGGTTAATTCAAACCATCTGAGGCAGACCCAAATGGAATTCACAAAAAATGACGATTGATTCAGACTTTTTTTTTTCTTTTTTTGAGAGAGGGAGAGTTTGCGTCAGAAACACCAGAGATTATCCTGTCTACTCTGAGACTCTTAACAATTGAATGAATGATGAAAGGGCACAGACATGGTATTCAAACTCTGGCAGTTTTACCAATCCCAGTTTGACTGTGCAAAGAAGACCAGCACTGTCCATTACAGAAAAACTACAGTTTCACACACACTTATTTTCTTAGCTTCAACTTGGCATATGTATTAAGGGCATTTTCTGTGTAGTCAGCAAGGAAGTACTAAGAAGTACTAAGATGCCTTAAGACATGGTCTCTCTCCTCAAGGATTTTCCCCAAGTTTTCTCCTTGAAGAAATGTGTTTTTCTATTTAAGTTGACTTCTGTTCATATGAAAACGAATTTGATATTTCCCTGGAAGTTTCAATTTAAAGTTTCTAATGACACTGCCCCTGCCTACTTGGCTGTTAAACACCAAATTACAAAATGACAGTGGCAAAGTCTAAAGATCAGGTCATGACATGGCTTAGAGATAGAACCAGCCTTTTAGCAAAGGATAAATGCTGATAAGTGTGAGGATATCACAGGTGTTCAATATGCACTTAAGCTGTTTTTCCTTGATGACGAGTATGCCGTATTTCTTTGACTTGTTATTTTCTTAGATATTGCATAGCTGAAACATGTGCTGCGGAAGGAATCAACCAAGTATAGGCAACCATGTTCCTACAGCTATAAGGGAAGATTGAGAGTTACAGCCTAGCAGTGAGGCAGAAAGATAACACTCCTCCAGATGGAGTCTGTCAAGGCTTCTTGTGAACACTTAGCCCCTCTGAACACTCTAATCGTCTACAAACACATGCATCCTTCCTTCAGAGGAACGCAGGTTGCTGTCACCAACTGAAACAGTCCTCCAAAGGGAAATGATTTTGTTGGGAAAAAAAAAATGCATTCTTTAAATCAGAGACTATACTCAATAGCCTCCTGTGACTTTAAGGAGGGTCCTCCAAGGCTTGTACTAGGCTGTGTGTGGCAAGAAGACGGGATGTAAAAATTGGGAAGCTCTGCTACTAAGCACAGACGAACATAAGGGGTGTGAAGAGCTAGCAGGCCAGAGAATTTAGCAGGCCAGGACTGTGCTGATCATCCAGGCAGAGAGGAGTCCAACGAAACTATGAAGCAGGGAACAGAACTGGAGTTAAGAAACTGGCCCAGGGTTATATGCACTCACATCCCCAAACCTGAGCCACAAGAATTCATTATATGGCTTGATAAAGCATTGAGCGTGGGCGGAAAGAATGAAATGTCAGTAGCTCATTAGGACTGGTTCAATGGCTTTCATAAAATAACTGATTGGAATTGAAAAAGCTTAGAGCTAAAGAGGGACAAATCTCTCTCTCACCATCAAAGAGGCTTAAAAGTGTGTAGTGCAATTGCAGGAAGAGAAGGACTCACATTTGACTTGCTCATAACAACAGCTCCTATCATATCGATTTTTTTTTTTTTTTTTTTTTGGTCTGGAAATTTGCCTTCTAACTTCTTGCTAATCAAAGCATGCTCCACGGTCCAAAAGCAACAACATCACCTGGGAGTTTGTTAAAATATAGACTCTCAGGCCCCTCCTCAGACCCACTGATTCCAAATCTGCATTTTAATAAGATCCCCAGTTGATTCATCTCTGCTGTAAAGTTTGAGACGCTTTATCTCCCAGTATCTACCCGTATACCTTATCACCCATTCTCTGCATAGCTGACTCAGTAATCTTTTAATTTGGTTTACCCACTGATTATTTCCCCTCACTAGAAAGAAAGTTCCATTAGGGAAGGAAAAGGGCATGGAACTGCTGTTCAAGAAATATTCACTGAATGAATAAGTGAATTTTCCTCCAGTCTGAGATAAAGTCTGAATGATATGTTAAGGTCCCCGTATCTTTACCACTAGACAATCTCACTCTCTTTTCTTTCACTTTTATCTGTAGGGAAGATGAATTTTGTTTGCCAAGCACAAATCCTTGCCTGTGCTCTTAATCTCCCTTCCATTAGGACCTTGTTCTTTAAGTGTGTCCTTCTTCTGCTTCCATACATAGCACACCCCCCTGACCCCCCCAGCCCGTCTCTATCTGCCCCCTCCCCTTCAGTTTAGGACTCTACCTGTTAGTAAGAGAAGGGGAAGTCACGGGCCTCCTTGCCTTACATATTCTATCTCTTTCCTGTGAACCCTGGCCTTCTTAAGAATGTTTCCTATTATTTTCATATCCTTATTTACTTATTTACTTCTCGAGTCTTGCTTCTGTCCCCACAGTTTGATTGGTTTGAGTCAGACCCAGATTCAAAACTGGTCCTAAAACTTGTGCAATTCTCTCAGTCCTTGGTCCTTCATTTTTTAAATGGAGATATAAGACTCTACATTGGAGTCACTGGGATAATTAAAGTGCCAGAGGCTGGCACATGGCAGGTGCTAAAGTAATTTTAGATTCTCTTTCTTGGAAGAAAGCTGAGGCTAATTTTGAAACCAGTAAATTATATCTGACCAGGAACTTGACAATATAGAATACTGTGATTCTGTTGTTAGGAAATATCTATTGGAAATCACTTGAAATATCATGTAAGAGTGACATGATGAAGTATCTCATTGCACTATTGTGATGACAGTGAAAAATTAGGAACAATGGGGAATAAACATATCCGACTTCTACATGACAGAACATTATGCAGGTGGCAAAATGCTGTAAGAGATGAGTGGGAAAAAAAGGCAGAATTCAAATTGTATGGTTCTGATCCTGATTATGTAAATTTAAATGCAATAGAGGAAAAGAAACAAGCTAAAAGGTTTAGAAAATGTTAACCATAATCTCTGGATTGTGTAATTATGGATGGCTACTATTTCCTTCCTTACACTCTTCTAAATTTTATAAACTTTACAAAATGTTGATGTATTGTTTTTATAACAGAAAACATTACTGAAATAAATAATAAATCCAGCGGTCTCTTATTTATTCTCATTCTTCAATTTTTCTGGAGAATTTGCATTTTAGCCTTGTTTTCTGTTACTTCAACTGTCTTCTTTTTTCTTTGCTTTAAAAAAAAAAAAATCTTCCTTGAACTTTGTCAACCCTTCCCTCATTCTGCATCCTAAATGTGAATGCTGTCAAAGAATTTCCTCTCTGGTCCTCTTCTCATCTTTCTTGATAATGTCATCCACCTCCTATTTCCCTAATTTCTCTTCTCAGCTTTGGATCTACATGTTCTGCAGTCTACTAGACCAGTCCACCCCCATCCAGCCAACATGGCCTAAACTGGCCTCTTCATTTTATTCACTCTCTCACTCATTCAGTCAACATGTATTGGCTGTCTACTACGTACTAGGCTGTCTGCTAGAGACTAGGGATACGATAAAGATAAAAGGGGGGGGGCTCTTTCCTCAAGCAACTTTTACCTACCTTTCTCCCCTGATTTTTCCAGCTGTCAAATTCAAATGTTAGAGTCACCATTGAATCCTTCTGCTTTTCATCCCTCCTACCAATCAAGAGGTTGCAATTCTCAGGGTATAAATTTGAGTTCGGAAACAACTTTCACTTTCATGACCTCTTTTTTAATGCCCACTGTCAACACCCTCTTTGAGCCTTTATTTTTTCCTGGATTATCCTATGACAGCTTCCAAAGTGATGCTTTCTTCAATATGCTCTCACACACAACCCTATCATATACAGAGCTATAAAATAAGTCCTGTGAAAACAGTGTAGGTAATTGTGGTCTCCTATCCAGAATACAGTCAATAGCTTTTCAGTGAATACTGAAAAACATCTCCTCAACTTGGCATTTACAGTCCTCTTTCAATGTGTTAGGTTGAACTGAATGAAATTTTCATTTTGTAGTTCAAAAAGTATAGAATATTAGGCATTCCTAATATTAGGAATATTAGGCATGGTACAACCTAACAGTATTCACGTATATTTCCATCCTTATCTTCTAAGAATCCCCTTCTTTTGTCCTGCATTCCAGAATATAAATGGGATCAGTCTATGCTTTTCTTGCATGTTCACTTCCTTTGGATCCTTTGCTAATGTCATTTGTTCTTCCGAGCTCCTCCAGGCATTATCTGTCCCTTGAATATTTCTATTCATCCCTAAGTTCCACCTCAAAAGACTCATCCTCCACTGCTGAGTCTCTTCTCAATTGTTAGTAATCCTGCCCTGCAATGAGCCTGGGTGCTACTTCCTGGTTTTAATCCGCTGCACCCAGCTGAGCTCAGAAGGTGTTCTCTTGTATATACTCCCTTTCAAGTGGACCATCCTAATACATATTTGTGTAATTGTTAGTGCCCTCAGTTGTTTTTCTGGGTTAGTGAGTTGTACTTTAAGGGTGCATGCGCATTTTCACACTGTCTTCTGCTTCTTTATCTATTTTGGCCGTATGAAACTTCGGCCATGATTTCAATTAAAAAAAAAAAAAGCCTTTGCAAGATATGGCATCAGTTATACTATTTAGCACTTGAATTTTCTGGCTAATTTTCTTATATAGATGATGCAATTCAGTAATATGACTTCATTGTAATGACATAGGGATTATGGACATAGGGATAAGTGGATTTTATGAATCCACTTATTTCAAAACTAATTTATCTCTGACATTCTTCTTTCAAGAATAAAAATCCTCAGGTTAAGTATAAAATATATATTTAAAATATAAAATATACCAGAGCTTGAACATTACAGTTAAGTATTTTAAGATGTATTCACTCCTACCTTATATATATAAAAACAAGAATCTACAAGCATACTGTTTTAACCTTATTTCAGTAACATATATTTCATGTGCATAATAAAACATTAAAATGATGATTATGAGCCAAAAAATCTACTAGAAAAAAATGTAGTATTCTGTGATTAATATGAAGGACTTTGGGCCAGACTTGCATTGACTGTCCAATTGGAATCTCAGTTCATTCATAATATGGAGACCATACCCATCTCCCTGGATTGTAGAGAGAGTTAAAATGTAATAACGTATGTTAAGGGCTTAGGATATTATCTAGCACATAGTTAATAACAAAAATTATAGTTTTATTAATAAAAATAAATGACAAGAATAGCATTCCCTAAAGCTATTATGATTCTAGAAGTTTCCTTACAGATTATATATATGTATATAAGCATATATATATAAAATGATGTCATACTTAGTAGTCCATAATAAGCAACCAAGCGTTTAAGAAGATTATGACATCATTCCTAGTATTACATTGAGAGAGAAAGAGAACGGCCTCCCCACCCCATCTGCTGCAGCAAAATTTTGGCTGAAGACGTGAAGAGCAGTAAACAATGCCAAGCCTCGGAGTAGTATTTACGAAGCGTCCATAAAGCAAAACTCATACTGCAGTTTGGGGTCTTTCCCTTAGCCGGTGAAAGTGAAAGGGGACATTTCAAAAATTCTTTCCATCTTAACCTAAGACCAGAAAAACCCTTTTGCATATAGCCTAAAGAAATTTTGGCACATGGTTTGCTTGATTTTCTACCTGATATTAATTATTTAATTAATTTTGATTAATTAGAAACATATAATGAATATTTGGGGTAACTGAAAAAAAATGTACCAAATGTCTGTTTTAGAGTTTGTCATCTCATGAAAAACAAGAACTAAAAAGTAATGGGGGGAAATATCGACAAAGTCATTTATCCATCAAATAATTAAATAAATATTTATTGAACTCCTGCTGTTGTCCAGGGACTATTCTATATGCTGAAGATTTCAGTGAAAAAATCAGTAAAGGGATTAACTAATGTCAAGACGATATTGATTAGAGAAACCATGATACAGGTCCCTGACTCTCTGAGAGTCCAATAGCCAAATTCTATTTTGATTTGACAATGTAACAGACTATTTGAATAAACCCTGATTTATTACACAAAATCTATTAACATACCACAAGATGAATTTTAAAATGGTCCTAGAAAATTTAGGAATCAAGAAACTTTTGATGAGGTAATATGCCACTTCTCTAATACCCAGATAAATCATAACAGAGCTGATTAATGCCTATTGACAATATATTGAATACATTTTTTAGTGGTTAAATAACAACTTCATCCTTTTCCAATTCACGTAAATACCCCAAAGTTCAAAATTAATTTAGTGAGTTGCTAAATGAGTCTGAAGATCAGGAAACAGTTTCTCACCTGAAATATATCCTGTAGAAATTTAGTTAGATGGTAAAATACCAAATATATATATATATATATATATATATATATATATATATATATTTTTTTTTTTTTTTTTTTTTTTTTTTACCAAATATGAAATGTTTTCACTTACTCTGAGTGAAACCTAAAAAAGAGAGAATGGTCCTAAGGGTTTTACAGTATCCAAGAGGAATAGTAAGTCCTGTTTGGAAATTTCATACATGATTCTACTGAGAAATTTCTGAGGAAAAAAACACAATCTATTTCACATATCTCTGAGACTAGCCTATTAGATTTTGTTCAATGTCTGAAATAATGCAGTTTCCTTTTTTAGAACACACAGATTTATTTTAATGAATTCATTCTCCTGTGCAAAAATATTATGTGATGTTGCCTACACTCTGGAAGGGGGGGGTGGTGACAGTGGCATCTGCCCCTTCCTTCTCTCCCACAATAACTACCCACAGCAGCAAGGCTCTTAATAAGTGCTTGTGGAATGAATAAATTAAGGCTCTCATAATTACACATTGCGGAGAAAATTAAATAAGCACAATGCGTTCATCTCCTTCAACTGCTACAAATATTCACACTCACAGGTGTACACTTGCATACTTCTGGTATTTCAAGATCAGTCGTTAAACATTAGCCATTTTTTAAGTACATTTAAGAAAACAAACCTTACTGCATAAAATATTTTGGACTGATACTCGAGGTGAATGCTAAGGAAAGACTTAACAGATGTACTGATCTTCTCAGCAAGATGGAAAATGTCTTCCGTTTTTTAAAAGGCAAATTATAAATATTGGTTTTACTGACATGAGCATATGTTCAAGTCAAAGATCATCATAAAGAATTAACGATCCCATAATTGGCATCTCCGATCAATATATATCCTGATGTTGAATTTGAAGATTAATATTTTTCACATAAGGCATAAGGCCCAGGATCAATGATTCAACTGCTTTCACGGCAAGATGAAAGATTACTTTCTTATGCTGTCAATGCTAAATAAAGCATATGTAAAATCGGTTCTTTCAATAACAAACAACCTCAACCTTTAAATATATACAGTGCTGAAGACTAAAGCATCAGTGAAGAAGTTACAATATTTTATTCGCAAAACCCAACAATACTGAGTCATTCCTGGGCTTTCGTCTCTAGTGCTCATTCTACCTGGGAAGGGCAAGCCATTCTATTTAGCCATTTAAAAAATATCACTTACTAGCAGGATTCCCTCAGATAAAATCATTACTTAGCATATTTCTCTTAAATTCAAATTATTTAATTTTTCATTAAGAGAGAATTTTGGATATTTTTTAAAGCTGTTACAGTGATGAAAATCCCTAAAAAAGCCAGAAATATTGATATTTGCTAACAACTTGCAGCACAGACAAAAAACGTAATTCTTTAGACATCTTAGAATCAAAATAGCTTTGGACAATGGCATTCTCGGCATAGCAAATCATACATGCTATAGACAATGATCAATGTAGGCTTAGGATAAAAGACCAACCATAGAGAGATTAATTTAAATAAAACATTCCAAATCCTCCCGGATTTTCCCTCATTTAAACACCCAAACAAAACATGTGGTACCTTTTACTTCTCTGAATGAGTAGTTTCCAATCAATGTTTCCTCGGTTAGAGACAACAAGCTGCAGAACCTACCAAAACAAAACAAAAGAAAAAAATTCATATATAGATTTATTAGCTAAATATTGAAAATTGTAACTCACCAGCAAGCAAACGCATTCTTATATCCAGATAATAAATCTACGTCTTGAGATCCGTAGCACAAAAAATGCAGTACTTGAATTTTTAGGAAGCCCAGGAAGGAATTTAAAAGCATTTTACTGTGAGATCACATATAGCAGATGCTTTGAAAAATGGATTAAAAAGAAAACAAAATAAAATGTAAAAAAACCCAAACCATTACCAGAGCATATGCAGCGATACCACCCAAGTCTAGCCTTTGAGAATTGCTGCAGAATCCTTCTCCCCTAGCATTATCTCCGCGGGCTGGCTCAGGCTCTCTAGCTCCAGACAGACGCAGTCTGCAAGCCACCAGCTCCTGTCTGTGTGTGTCGGGGAAAGGGAAGCTGCAAATTAGAAAAAGTCCCCGCAGTGGCGAAAAGGAAAATAAGGCGAGTGGGAGAGGGTGAGAGAGCTCACTAGCCTCAGAATTTTCGAGAATGATGACAAGCCACCCAGTTCCGCCATCATTCACTGACAATAAGATGTAGCCCTGGCGTATGATTTAGAGGTTTGCATAGGGGCTTCTGGTATCAAATGCCTGACAGGCATCTTAATTGCCTCCATCCAAGTGTGTCCCCAGGAGTCGAGTCTATAAGCCTATGAATGTCATCATCTGTTCTCCTTTGTGTTAATGCCAGACACATACACACACACACACACACACACACACACACACACACACACACACACACACACACACACACACACACACACCGTGCTTAAATAGAGAAACCGTTTTCCGGCATATAGGATTACAAAGAAGTTGGGCTACATAAACTGGACATGACAAAACAATAGTTTATGGGAATTTTTATTATCTGCGTTCATGGCATCAGAGATTTTTGAGGTTTTGTCATTAGCAGAAAATTACAATATTTTTTAAAACTGAGTATCACATATTGCTTATTTATATTCCAAATAAATAACTGTGTTCATTAGAGAAATGTTTATATTTATGTATATTTTTTAATGGAAAATTCAATCCCCTTGTAACTGTGATAATTACGCACTTGGCAATGGTTTCCTTACAAGGGAGAATGCAGCAAAAAACAGAGGATTAGGAAACCAGGGTTGATGTGTGATTTCTGGGGGCAATCTATTTTATTCCTTTCACATAAACAAGCAAAAAAGAGGTAGCAACCAGCTTGAGTATCAAGACTTTACAGTCCCTGAGGACCAAGACAGGGAATTGAATCTCTGACATAATCAGTATCCCCTTTATGTTAGCAACTGAAAGTAACAGTTGAATATCCCAGTTTTACAGTGCCCCTTATGTAGGGAGGTTAAGTATGGAATAATTCCCTGCATTTATTTCCTGGACAAAAGGGATGGGGAAAATGTTAATAAATAAATTAATTTTTACAGCATTCTTAGCTCCCTGCATCAGTGAATGTAGCAAAATTCCATGTGTACCAAAAGGGCCGGCTGTGAAGAAGATTGCTGGGAGGGAGCATCACCATGGTTACCGGAAACAGAAAGTAGGAAAAAAAATAAGGTGATGATAGAGAAGATGGAAGGAGACTACAGTGGAGGAAATTCAGAGACAGAATGATATGCTTCATTTTCTTCTTTCTGGAAAGAACTGTCTATCAGTTTTATATTAGATTTCAAATGCATTAGGATGAATCTGCATTCTCTATCAGCCACCTTTCTTCTCTACTTTTTGATCACTAGGTAATTTTGCTTTCGTAAGTTTGGTTCTTTTGTATGACATGGATCCTGACACTCCTTGCCTCTGACCCTATCCTGGACTCATGGACACCTCCCAGCCTAGTCCAAACCCTTTGCCTCACAGTTGTGAAAGCTGAGGCCCAGGGAATCTGACCAAGGTCACAAAACTGACAGGAGATCCAATAGAGACACCATCCCAGTTTCCTGGTTCGGGTCCCCTGTTTTTCTTCTCTCACCAAGTGACTTTCATTATGTGCTCTCTTCCATTCTGTTTGCAAGCATAACAAATTCCAGAAACATCCTTTGTCTTTGATTTTGTAAGCCTTCTTCTATTTGTTAAAGCAGAGATCTTCCTCTTTAAAATTATGCATTGCAATCAATCCGAGGACTAGCTTTGTTTAATAGCTGTGCTGTACTGTACTGGACGTCTGGAGAATCTGGGGTAATTATGTCACTGCTTTTCTTTCATTTCCAGTCTGGCAGTCAGATTGGCATGATCGCCCTTTTGTGAACCTATCTTGTACAGCCTGAACTTAATCAGCATATACTAGGCACTCTATCCTCCCTGGCATCATTCTTTCTGCAAGCATGAAATTGGGCAATCGAATTGAATCAGCCTCCCAAGGTTCTTCCTAGTTATAGACAATGTGAACCTTCCTGGGGTTACCCAAATAATGAAGCTGCAAAATTGGGAGCTCATGTAAAATTTAAAAAAAAAAAAAAAAAATCACTCAAAGCAACCACTGGGGGGCGTATTTCTGTTCTACTCAGTAAAAAATGGGAGTAGGGTTTTGACCTTGATGTTTTACTGCTTTTATTTCCTTTATAAAATGTTCTTTCAATATTCGGTTCTTATGACTCATTGCTTTTAGGTTAACTCACTGATAAGTAGAGCCATATTGCCTTTTTTGATGTCTAAAATACAGTTGCTGCCACCACTATTACCCTCTGTCCCCAGTTGTCATCTATAAAATAAATTAGTGACAGTAAAAAAAAAAAAAAAAAGATTACCCTAGATAATAATTACAAGAGATTTCAGGTTTCAGTGAATCCTACATAGTGGTTAGGATTCTTTTCCCCTCAAAAGTATCCTTTTAAATATTATCTTTCTATTAAACGTCTATTTTTTTCTTCAGTGATTTTGGACATGAAGGTTACTTTTCAGAGCAAATGTTTTGTTTTAATATGCTGTCCTCTATTGTTCACTTCTGAGCATAAAAAATGATGCACAAGGGCTTCCCTGGTGGCGCAGTGGTTGAGAATCTGCCTGCCAATGCAGGGGACACGGGTTCGAGCCCTGGTCTGGGAAGATCCCACATGCCGCGGAGCAACTAGGCCCGTGAGCTGCAATTACTGAGCCTGCGCGTCTGGAGCCTGTGCTCCACAACAAGAGAGGACACGATAGTGAGAGGCCCGCGCACCGCGATGAAGAGTGGCCCCCGCTTGCCACAACTAGAGAAAGCCCTCGCACAGAAACGAAGACCCAACACAGCCAAAAATAAATAAATAAATAAATAATTTAAAAAAAAAAAATGATGCACAAGACTGTCATTTCTTGAAACATGAATCATATTTTGTCAGGATCTCATAAAGCACACATAGTGGTCTTGGTCAGTTTAGAAATTAGCTCAGCTTCCAAACATATTTGATACTCCTCGGGAGTCATTTAATATTTGGGGATACCTGGTTCAATCATTGAGAATGAGTAGGCATATTCTTTTTCTTTCCTTTTGTTAGTAGAACTATTACTTTAACTTATCTGTTGTAGAATAAGCACCACATGTAAAACATAATTCTTGCCTTTAAGTATGTTATATTCTGAGAACTCAAGATAACAGATATTTGAGAGACTTTCATGATTTTTTATATTTATGCTTATGAGCCTCAACTATAGTCTAGCACCCTTTGTCGGCTCAGTTAACCAATTTCAATGGCACACACACATATATTTCAGACATTTGATAGGTTCTAGGTATGGGAAAAAAGAGAACAACATTCCTCCTCAGGGAACTTCAGTTATACTGAGTGGAACACAGAAGTAAACAGAAATCTAAGTTCACAGTTCTTTTTCTCACTTTGATGAGACATGATGTCTCTGCCACTCTGGTATATCTGCTTTATCTCAGGTCCTGATCTTTATGAATCCCCTGATCCCAAATTCAGTTAGCTCACCCCTGTGGCTCTCCTGGAAGACTCTTGGTTTTGTTCCTTAAGTATACTAGTCTGTGTATTTCTTAAGCACTTTAGGAGAGGATAATGGAGGTACTTCTTCCTTATGTCCTTGAAGCCTTTGGTCATATCAGTTTCCCAGCTAGGGCTTTCATACCTTGCCCATTAGTGCCCACCATAACCACTAGTTTATTTCAGCAATAGTCTACTGTTTTTTCTCCAACCCCAATCTTACGCTTCCTTTTTAGTCCATTTAAAGTTCTGTCCTCTTTTATAATGGCTTCCAGGACTCTCCCAGGACACAGTGCCACAAAGCTCTTTCCTTCCTCTGAATCACCATGATATCAAAAAAAAAAAAAAAATCACTGTGATACTATAATGCCTGATATATATGACCTCTGGCTGGTCTTCACTTGTGTATACTCAGTTATTCTGGTATTGACCAATTAAAAAGGCATAAGATATGCTTCTCATATAAATTATTACGTTCCTATAATGTGCCAACCTCTTTGAACACATTATTTTATTCAACAACTCTGTTAGGAACCTCCCTTTCACAGTTGAGGAAACAGGTCCAATTAGGTTTAGTTAAATGCTAAGGACACACAGCTGGTAAGTGGTGGAGCAGAAATTCAGTCCCTGGACTTCTGAGCTAATTAGGTTGTAATTCAGCTTAACACTTCTAAGGTATCAGAATAGGAGAGATAAATTAAACATAGAATTAAGACTTTTCCATTTTTCTAGGACAGGTACTTAAGACAGACTACGTATTGCTCTAGGTGTGCATGAAAGAGATAGTAGCAGAAACAAGAATTTTTACTTTCAGGATTATTTCAAATTCCATCAGTTCATATTTAAATGATGTATAGTGTGAACACAAACATTCCTATAGCTGAGGAAGACATGGTAATTTTATTTACTACTATCTGGTCTATTCTTGGCAGAGTATACAGAGCCACATGCATGGGATACATGCTCATGTGTTTTTAAAAAACTTCATTGTTTGACAATTTGAGTTTATTGTGTATGTTTTTAAACATCTTGTTGCAATTAACCTATGTCTAAGCATAGATTATAATAATAAAATACCTGTCTCACCTAGTCAATCACTACCCTCATTTCATTATATCAAGTTAGAAATAATCAAATACCATGGTGAATCTTAAAGGTTACATCAGAGAACATTATATCAACACCATATTATATAATGCCTGTCTTATTTAAATTGAATTTATTTAGTCAGATTTTGGCTGTGGACACTTTTCTTCCAAATAACTCCATTCCCTCTCTCAAGCCTTTCCTCAAACATTATCTTCTCAAGGACACTTAACCTAACCATCCTATTTAATACTGCAGTCTGCAATTCCCATTCTTTTTATTTTTATAATTGAAAAAAAATTTTAAACATCTTTATTGGAGTATAATT
Source organism: Balaenoptera acutorostrata (assembly GCF_949987535.1). Taxonomy (NCBI): domain Eukaryota; kingdom Metazoa; phylum Chordata; class Mammalia; order Artiodactyla; family Balaenopteridae; genus Balaenoptera; species Balaenoptera acutorostrata. The sequence continues at coordinate 67,384,903 of NC_080071.1, read as the reverse complement.
GCTTTACAATGGTGTGCTAGTTTCTGCTGTATAACAAAGTGAATCAGCTGTATGTGTACATATAGCCCCATATCTCCTCCCTCTTGCATCTCCCTCCCACCCTCCCTATGCAATTCCCATTCTTAATCTCCTTTATCCTATTTTGTATAATGCTTATCATTGTCTAATATATAATTTACTTATGTTTATTCTTTATTATCTTCTCTCCTCATTCACTTGTAAGCTCCATGAAGGCAAACTCTTTGCCTGTTCTGTTCACTAACGTATCCCAGGTACCTAGAACTGGGCCTGGTACATAACTGATACACAATAAATATTCATTGAGCTCATGCTTATATGAATAAATAATTAAAATTATAACACTAAAACTCATATAAAAAGCATGAATTACCTCCTAAAATTTCTGAATTCTGAGCTCATCAGTTGAGTACATTCAGTTTCAGAAATCACTAGACAAAACTCATGGTTTAAGTATTTCATTTAGTTTATGTCTTGGTTAACAAATATACAACTTTTAGGTTTTTCATCTTTGGCACATTTATAGCCATTCTGAGTACATCTCTCCTTTTACTTCAGATGTTTAAAAATATTTATTATCTATGTGTTTATTATTTATTTGTACAAAAATTCTTCTAGCAATTTTTTTACTTGCTTGTGAATCCTTAGTTATAACTTGCATATTTATCTTCATCTTTCCAATCACCTAAAAGTCGATACAAACTGCTTCCTTTCACTACCGGAGATACAACCAGCCTGTGGGGAAACCATATTTACCGGAGAAATGGGCAAGCCATGAAAGAAAATTATAAGAATTAGTGTTGAGGAATTCTCACTTAATAAAATTTTAATTTAAGTCAAGCAGAATCATCTTCAGGAGTTATGAATTGCTTGGCGGATCATCCTGGAAGCAGGAAATGAACCTTCATTTTATCTAATGTCTCCACAAGTGGGAACATTACAGTTTAATGGAAGACTGGATAAGGACACAAAATCAGATGCTGCAAAATCAAATGCTGCGTTGCATGACATTAGATCTAAAATCCTGATTTCTTTTTGAAAACTGCTAAAAGGAGTTAATTTGTTTACTGCTCTCCGAGCCTTGAAGACTGTTACCTCAATATTCTAAATCTTTGTCATTCCTTCAATACTCAGCAACCTTGGAGAATTGGAGAACTAGCAGTAATTGAGAGGTAAGCTAGAGCCAATCCATTTGAGTTAGGCAGTCTTTAACCTGAACATCACTAGATTATTCTGAAAAGGTTTAAATTCTGCAAGCTCCTACGGCATTTTTTTTTGCAGTGTTTAGTATTTCCAGTTCAAATCATAAAATGTCTGCTGTGATGGTTTAATAAATGCAATGTCATATGTGAAATGATTTCGGAAAATGTATACATTACAGGAATTTATTTCGTGAATAGCCAAAATCCACATTCTGAAAATTCATGAAATCCATACTTATTCTCTCTGCTGTTTAGGAGAGAGTAGACATTAAGGTGATCGCCAGCAAGAAATACATATGAAATTTCTTAGTCCTTGTCATTCCTCTTCCTCTAGTCCTTGTACCAGGGTTACATGAGAGATGGGAGGAGAGAATTAAGGGATATGGGTATGTAGTTACACATAGTTGAAATAAAACTGCTTGTCAGAACTACATACACTTTGACTGTTTAGAATACGTTCAATGGTATATCTACCTAAAAGTGCACTAAGGTCCTAAATCCTCCTATTGATTGGAACCAAAAAATATAATGATGGATACCAAATCCCTGTGTGAAAAGAAAGGAGAACTGTAATGTAGAGTGGGGACACTTTTATGTTTCATCCTATCATCAGATTTCTAAGCTACGAAAGACATACTAACTTTTAATTTAAAAGGAAATATTATACCTGATCAATGTCTATAAATGAATATTCTTTCTCAACTGTACTATCAAGTTGGCTAGAAAGAGTTCATGTGGGAAGGATTCTATATGGCAATGTTTGAAATTACATTATATTTATACTATTATTTTTCCATAGTTTTGTGGCTTTTTTCCCCTCTTTTGCTTCTAATAGCAAACCTATAATTGAAGAAATAAGAGTGTTTTATTTAATACTCCGGAAAAAATAACTCAAGATTTTTTTTCTAGACATTTTCCATCTACTGTGACTTATTTTTCAAGTGGATTGTGACAATATGCTGTTTGCAAAGGTAGCCATTGTAAATATCTGGGCCAACAAATGTGTCTGGGAGAGAAATTTCCACATCCCTAAGACCCTTAACTTTTTTTTCTTAAACTGCCACATTCTTATTGGTTTTTTTCCTTCCTTTCTAATTCTTTATGTTTTGCCTACCCTTTTCCAACTCTTCCTTCTCCTTTTACCCCAAAGTCAGGGGGAGCATGGTCAAGGAAACAGGAAAATATTTAAGGAATTATTTAAACAAACTTTCTACCAAGGTCCTGCGGTTTCAAGTTAGTTGAGGGCAGACTCCATGTGTTTTACACCACTTTCTTTCTATAATATCTAGTGACTCTTTATGCATTGGTGCACAATAAGTAATATTAATTTGTTTTGTGGATGTTGACTTAGAAAAAAATGGAATTGGAGACGGGGAGAAAAACATGTGGTTATTGTGATCACTGTACAGAGTACTACAGCACGGTATCTATTTATTTTGAACCCAGTAGAAGTAAAGAAATAAAGAAAAGGGAATAGAGTGCCCAGCTTATAGACACCTTCTGCTGAAACACCTGTGGGCACATAGATGCCACACAAGCAAAAAGCAGAAGGTGCTAAATGACATGTTTTTCTAGATAGCAAAGGCTGATTATAATTTTCTCATTACTTCATATTTTAATTTGGAGCTGCTCAATAAAATGTATGATCGATTGATTGGCTGATGAGAGAAGGGGACATGAAAGCTGTGTTAAATGAACAAAGACTGCACAAAGGGAAACCTTGAGAAACTGGCAGTCAGGACATTCCATTAAAAGCCAAGTGCAATGAAAGAGAAACTTATTTTACAATTGGGGAAAAGTGAAAATGATAAAATAGCATAGAAATTCTAAGATGGACCCAGTGCTGTATGTATCACCTGAAGAAAAAAAAGTAAATGAAAAATTATGGTGTGTGTTAGGAAAGTTAAGACGTTCAGATCAAAAGGGGAAAAGTAAGAATATGTGAGAAGGGTAGAGAAGGGTTAGAGGATCAAAAGCTTTGGAAGCAAACAGGGTTTCAATTATAAACCAGTGAGCTAGTCTGACAGGTGAGGCGGGCTGAGGCACTTGAAAGATCTCATTCAATGGCTGGCATTACTGAATGCCCAGCTGAGTCTGAACAAGAGTAGTTTTAAACAGACACATTGTTCTAAAGAAATCTTAAGTTTCATGGGCCCTCCAATGCAGCCTTATAAATCTTGAACAGCATCTATATTCACCAACCACCTGCAATTAGCTTTACTCCAGAATTTGCTAGACACAGCAAGTCCTTGACAGGGAATATTTTAATTTGGATGGCTGGCCTTCTACTCAGGATTTACACGTATTGATGATATGCAAATCAGTTCAGTTCAGTCTCATCAACAGCATAAATTAAGTGCATCCTATCATGAGGATTATCTTGGAAAGAGAGAAGGTCACCATCAATATGCCTATGGCCTGGAGGTGAATAGTCTGTCTCTGAGTGAGGGAGAGTGAAAAACAGACAAAGAGCATTTCCTCACTATTGATGGGCTGCCTGCATGCTTCTTGAGGTTAAATGCTTGATTACTTACAGAAAATATCTTTGCTCGGAATAATTTTCTTTTTAACACCTGTTCATAGAGACAAGAGATCCAAAGATAGCATTTTGATTTAGAATCCCTGACACTGCACATAGGCAAATAATAGGAGAAAACAATCTTCAATTCTGACCTTTGTTTAAAGAGTGCATATTTCATTAATAAATGATACCCTTTAGCATAGGACACATGTTTTGTACTAGTGAGGATGGATTTACATCTTCCTGTTACACATTCTAAGTAACTTAGTAAAACAAAGAGCTAAAGGCTCTAAAGAGGAAGGTCACAAAATTATATGACAAATGTAAGAAAAAAACCCTATGGTTTAGGAAGTACTACCAGTGACTGATATTTTTAAGAATTTATAAATCATGCCTGGAAATAGCTTATGAAAGGAAAACCACATACAGCTCATTCTACAGAGTAATTTAAAGACATTTTCCATGGAGTTTGCAATTCCCCCCAATATACGTTATCCAGCCAGCTTATTAGGACACCATCAATGTAAAATAATTTTTAAAGTCTGGATTTAATAACAGACAAAAGAAAATGGTGAAAGTATTCTTGAGGCCCAATTACAAGTGGACTGGTCAAGTGGTGAACCTGTATGAGGTACCTGGACTCGGTGTTTCTGATGCCGGGCGTTGAAGACACTGCGGTGCTTACAGTGAGGGGTAAGAACAAGTCAAAGGTGGTGGTAGAAGGAGGCCTGGAGTCCTGCACAGCTGTTGGAAGCTTTGAACTAGGTGAATGTATGACAGTATTGAATGGAAAAGGCATAAGCAGAATGGCATCTCTACCAAGGATAGATGTACATCAAGCATGTTGCCATGAGGGTATACGGGGAGAGGGAAATAGAAGTGGAGGTCAGAGATAAAAGGGAAAAATTTTAATAATGTGAAGCAAGAATAGGCACTGTCATGTTCTGATGATCAGGTGCCCCCAAGATGAAGACTATGAAGAACTCAATTCTTTGCCCCTGGGGTTCACATTACCACCACTGCCACCAGCAACAACAAACAACAAAAGGTTATGAAAAAACACCACGACAGAAGATTGAAAAAAAATAGGATAATTTCCACCAAATGTAAAGGTATTTCGTCTCTTATGCCAATGAAGCCAACAGGAGTTCCATGAAAAGAGGGGTGAGGGGTCAAATTATGTGTGAATATGAATTTGTGCCAAGAACAAGCACATATCTTCTATAACTAAAGATTATATTAAAATTAGAAAATTCATTTTTTAAAAAACATGACATTTTATTGTTTCCTTTTATTTTTTTTAATTCATGTTTCCTTTCCTATTATTCCTTCTTTACTAGCTACAATCAGTAATGCCAGGTAGCATCCAGAAAAAAAAAAAATTGTTCTAATCAAGGACATTTTAAGATGAACTAACTTTCATTTCACAGTGACTATTAAGAGTCAAATGAGGATACAAAGAGGATTCCAAGATTGGATTTATGACATATACTTTAAATAAAATCTGCAAATCTTGCTCATAAAATTATAACGTTGTCTTCACCATTCTTGCTGTATTTCTATCACCTACCACAAGTTTTGCTCTTGATGCTTGTAAACTGACAGCCACAGAAGAAAGCTTACTCTTTCAAGTACAAAGTAACTATAAGATGAATAAAAAACCTGTTTATGTCAGATGAGTGCAACGTTACTTTAGCTTTCACAGTTTTATCTTGATTAAAGACCAAAACCTCTATCCGGGATTTGGGGACAGCACAGCTCATACGCATGTTAATATTAACTTGGTCTGTAGAGCTTGGGACTGATTTCAGAGCTCGGGAGTTCCACTGTTGATTTAGTTTGAGAGGCCAAGAGATTCCACTATGAGCTAGAGAACTATTCTGGGTTTGGATGGGGAGGCTGGCATGGGGGGATGGCAGGGGATAGGGGTGTCCTTAATCCTAAACTTGATTCAGATGGCCTTTGAAGGAGGATTTTTTGAAGATTATTTGATTCATTTGTTGACTGGATTGTTTCAAAATTTTCTAATGTTGATGAGAAGTGATATTATTTTCTTAATATTTCTATTTAGGCAAATGTAAATAATAACAATAAGAGCTAATGTTTGTTGGGTGCTTAGTATTTGCCTACACTATAGTAAGCACTTCACACATATTAATAGGGCCTTACAAAGAAAATCTTTTATTACTTCCATTTTATAAGGGGGCAAGTGGAGACACAGAGGGGTTAGATAACTTCCTCAAGGACAAACTGCTAGTAAACTGAAGAGACTTCACGAACCAGATGATCCAGCATGAGTTTCACCATGAGCCTAAATTTTTCTGCCTATGTTTTGAATTCTTGATAGGAGTAGCCCATTCTGTTCACTATTGGGAAATGGGGAATTCTTGAAACAGTTCAAACAGAGCACTACCAAACCCAATCACTTTCCTCACTTAGCTCAGCCTTCCCAACAAACACACAGGCATTCAACATCCCTTCATCTGAATTTTATGCAAAACCAAAAATATAGAAGTAAAGGACATTCCAACATAGAGCATACAATCACATCTCCTTTGTTCTTCGCCATCTTTAGCCTGGCTTCCTCTGAAAAGAGAACTTGTAAAACCATTGGGTTTCTGTGTACGTCTTCCTTACTCCATCCTCACCCTCCCTTTACCACCACTGTCAAAAGGAATAGTCCTGGCAAAGTTAAAAAGAAAAGAATTGCTGTTTCCTGGACATCTGGGCTATTTTGCATTCCTTCCCTGAAATTAATGAGATGCTAAGTGTCACCTGTTTACCGATCTCTGTCCTCTGTCCAATTTATCATAATGTATGATCTCACAGGAGATTGTCATAAAAAAGTTTTAATTTGAGAGTATAAAGAGATGCAGCACAAGCAGGAAAGCCTGGAAATTGAACCAAGTATTTCTGGCATAAATCATAAAAATGAAATTATAGACAAGTAGGCATGCTCTTTATTTGTAATAAAGTCACAAAAAGCAAAACCCTCACCAATCTATTTGCCCACAACAAAACTCAAAGATGCCACCACACTAACTCAAACATGACATAGGTACTACATCCACTGGGGAAAAAGAAGTTATATATTTGCAAATTTGTAAAGATCTCAGAATTCTTTAAACTACACTGTTCTTTCGGAACCTACTAAATAAATGCAAGAAAGGTAAAAGCAGAAGAAATCACACATTTATGTCTCATCATTTTTCAGATGAATGTTTCAGTTTTCAAAAAGATTACAATTGATCCACAAAATAAAATGCTTTATACTTTTCTATCTGAAGAATTAAATAACAAAGCAACCTCAGGAAAAGGTGAGAATACAGTCAACAGTCTTTTCTTCTGTTCTATTTACTATCCTAAAGCTGTAAGACAAGGATTCACATTGCATCTGACAAAGCTAGCTTATTTCTCCCCCTGCTTCCCATGTGTCCTGTGTCTCCTAATTATCCTCTAAACACAGAAAGACTCACTATTTAGCATTGCTCCAAATAACTGAATGCTTGTTTGATGACATGAGTAACAATCATGATAGTGTGGTACTTTACGTTTTTTTACTAAGCACTCTCACATCAATTACTTCATTTTACCCCCAAAGCAATGACATCCCAGTCTTAATTTCTAAATACCATTTATCACTAAAAGGAACCAGAACTTCTTAGAAAAAAGTGGGTGACCCCAGGTCCAGGGCAGGGAAAGTACAAAGAGTCCCTGGACATCTTGTTGCCCCACAAAACAGGGAAGTGCTGAAGGATTAATGGGGCTTGTCAGAAGGACACCACTGCTGTCTTGGAAGGGCTCCCAGTGGCCAAATTTGAGATAATTTAGGCATCAAATATAATAATGATGGCGCTAGATTATAAGGCATTGAATAAAATAAAATCCTTGAGTCTATAGTGGTACTCTGTCAGAGGTGGAGGAGGGGACAGACAGGTGGTGAGAGGGAGCGAAGAAAGAGAGAGAGAGAGAATCCTAGAGAACGGGAGTGGTGCAAAAGTCTTCTTTAAAGAAGAATGCTAGTTAACAGGAGTAGAATGATATATATATATATACATATATATGTATTTTTTTTCAAATCACCATTGTATCCCTCAATATAACAATGAACACAGGCAAGAATCATGAATGTATGCTGAAACTACTGGGTGAAAGGTTGTTAGGAAAAGATATTCCCATGGCCTCAAAGTATCACCCACAGATTCCTTCTTCATTACAGAGGGAGAAAGGTGCTTTAAACAATTAAGTGCCAGACAGTTCCAAGATTGCCAATTTCCCCCACAAAATATATACTCTGAAACTAATCATGAGGAAGCTAACAGAAAGTTCCATCATGTGGAACATTCTACAAGACACCTGGCCTGGAATTTCCAGAAATATTAATGTCATGAAAGAAAAAATAAAAGGTAGGAGCTCTCCATTGTATTAAATGAGACTAAAGAAACATGGCAATCTTGACTGACTCTTGGATTAAAAAAAAAAAAAAGCAATATGGGATGTTTTTGAGACAATTCAGGAAATCTAAATATGGGTTGTACACTAGAAGATATTACTGAATATATGTTAAATTTCTTGTTTCTGGTAAAGGTATTGTGGATCTGAGGATGTCTGGGTCTTTAAAGAAAAAAAATGAATATTTAAAGGTGAAGTATCATAATGTCTGCAACTTACTTTCAAATGGTTGAGAAGAAAATTGAGTATATAGATAATATGTAGTAAGAGAGGGATAACATTAACATGGCAACATGTTATCAATTAGTAAATCTAGTGAAAAATACATAGACATTGTACTGTTCTTTCAACTTTTCTATAGCTGTAAAATTATTCAATATTAAAAGTTGGGAGGATAAAGATATTGTTTATGTTGCAAAAGGCTCACAATAAAGTGGTGGAGAAAGGTAGGTTAAATTGTTTAGAGTTCAATGTCATCAGCCCTTCAATAGAGTTTCTCATAGGAAGCCAGGAAAGCACAGAGCAGGATGAGCTGGATTCTAACTCCAGGCTCCTGAGACCATATCCTGAGCTTCTTCTACTCTTCTGCACTGCTCCTTACCTCTATCCTCACCTCTACATCACTTCAACCTCTTATCTTTACCTGCCTAATAAAAGGAGACCTAACCTAAGCTGAAGACCACCTGATTCCTCCTCAGTCCCCAGGTCCCTTTGGATCCAGAACTTCTGAAGATTCCAGGACAAGGAACTCATCTTACAGACTTATTTTGGTATTTGTAAGCCCACTTGGAAGAAGACTAGGTGAGGCTCCCAGCGATGTTTGAGACTAGAGTTGGATAGTAGCTACGCTGGACAAGAGCCTTCACACCAGATTCACTCTTGGGTATAATTATATTCTGTGACTGAGTTGGAATGTGGCTGTTTAAACAGAAAGAAAATAATTTTCCTGCTATTTACCTTTATACTATCCGTGAAGAACTGGACATTAGTCTTCTCTTCTGACCAGATATGTAACACAGACATCATTTTGCCATCAGAGTAGCATTCTACACTAAGTTTTAGTCTTTTATTGCTTCAAACACGGTCACATTTCGTGGGTGAGCAAGAAGATGCCATAAGTTGTCTGATCTCATTATTAGAATTAAAAGTCATAGAATTCAAGAATTTAGATGAACCTCAATGGTAATTCACTGAATGTATTTTGAATTAATAGTGAATGTGAGATTGCAGATTTTTCAAAGCCTACTGGATGTTATTAATGTCTTAACTATGTTAATTTTTTAAATTAAGATTTTATTTTTTTAGAGCAGTTTTAGGTTTACAGCAAATTGAGGGGAAGGTACTGAGATTTCCAGTATACTTCCTGCCTCCACACATGCATAGCCTTTCCCTTTATCCATATTCCTCATTTCAAATTGAGGGGAAGGTACTGAGATTTCCAGTATACTTCCTGCCTCCACACATGCATAGCCTTTCCCTTTATCCATATTCCTCATTTCCCACTAGAGTGGTACATTTGTTACAACTGATGAACTACACTGACCCATCATAATTACCCAAAGTCCACAGTTCACATTACGGTTTGACTATTTCTGTTGTACATGCTATGGGTTTGGACAAATATATAATGACATGTATCCATCAATACAGTGGCATACAGAGTATTTTCACTGCCCTAAAAATCCTCTGTGCTCTACCTATTCATCCCTCCCTCATGCCTCTGCCTCCGCCACCAACCCCTGGCTACCACTGATCTTTTTTACTGTCTCCACATTTTTTGCCTTTTCCAGAATGTCATATAGTTGGAATCATACAAAGTGTGTAGCCTTTTCAGATTGGCTTCGTTCACTTAGTAATATGCATTTAAGATGAAGTTTCCTCTATGTCCTTTCATGGCTAGATAGCTCACTTCTTTTTAGCACTGAATAAGATTCCATTGACTGGGTAAACCATAGTTTATTTATTCATTCACCTCCTGAAGGACATCTTGTTTCCTTCCAACTTTTGGTAACTATGAATAAAGCTACAATAAATATCCATATGTAAGTTTTTGTGTGAACATAAGTTTTCAAATTCTTAGAGTAAATACCAAGGAGCGTGATTACTGGATCATTTAGTAAGAGTATGTTTAGTTATGTAAGAAACCTCCAAACTGCCTTCCAAAATGGCTGTACCATTTTGCATTCACACCAGCAATGAATGAGAGTTCCTGTTCCTCCATATCCTGACAAGCATTTGGTGTTGTCAGTGTTCCAGAGTTTGGCCATTCTAACAGGTGTGTAGTGAAATCTCATTGATGTTTAAATTTGTATTTCTCTAATGACATATAACATAGAGCATCTTTCCAAATGCTTATTTACCATCTGTATATCTATTTTGGTGAGGTGTCTCTTAAGGTTCTTGGTGCATTTTTTAATTGGGTTGTTTGTTTTCATATTGTTGAGTTTTAAGTGTTCTTTATATATTTGTATACTAGTCCTCTATCAGCTATGTCTTTTGCAAATATTTTCTCCATGTCTATGATTTATCTTCTCATTCTCTTGACATTCTCCTTTTTAGAACAGAAGTTTTTAATTTTAATGAAGTCCAGCTTATCGATTATTTCTTTTATGATTCATGTCTTTGGTGTTGTATCTAAAAAGGGTCACCATACCTAAGATCATCTAGATTTTCTCCTATGTCATCTAATAGGAGTTTTAAATCCTTGTTTATCAAATATTTTCTATCAAACGAACCTCCCTGGGGTTCTAGGCAGTAACATAGAATCAAACAAAAAAACAGACATAAGATCATAAAATTAAGGATAATCATGATTTCGGTGGGCAGTGAGCACCCTTTTGCTGTCTTCCTGTACAAATCATCTGCTATTTTCTAGTTCTTTAGTTAGGAGCCCTGTGAACCAAGACTGTATAATATTTTGGCCATTCAATGGCTAACCTTAAATTCTTTCTGACACTTTAAATCCTTTCTGAAACAAGGCAGAAAATAAGTAAGTAAATAAATGAATAAATGTGTGTGTACACAGATTGGCTCCCCTTTGTAGTTCAGTGCCTCCACAAGATTTACTAGGGGCATCCAAAGCAAACAGTCCTGATCGTCTACATAAGATGTGCCAAGCAAACATTAAATATATTTCTGGATTGTGTGTGTGTGTGTGTGTGTGTGTGTGTGTGTGTGTGTGAACAAACAGTAACTGTTTTAAATCCTGAGGTCTCAGTTTACCTGTTATTAAAATGAATCTAAAATTTTAGCCCCAGAATAGCCTTTTAGACGTTCATTCTTCTCCACTCTAATACTCAGCAGCCTAGTGTGGCAGCATTTAATATTAACTCACAATGGACCGGGCCATGGTTATACTTGTCTGAATCTTGTACCCTTGGGGAGAGGGACAGTGGAGAGGAACAGGGTCCACATAGCTAGAATGTACGACACTTGTGGCCAGAACGGGGGGCTGCATTTGGAGGGGACAGAATAAGAGCAGAGGATTCCTCCTGGAGACAACTGGCTGCCATAGGCTACGAGGCTGGGCCAAGCCAGGGTCTCCTGGGGAGAGTTTAGAATTAATATCCAAAAGAATGAATTTAAATGCTCCATTGGAGACCATAAATAGGTATTGTGGTGACAGTCAAAGACCCAAAAGATCATCAACTGAAGTAGAACTGTATATTTTTGTCCATGCCTTTGTTCTCAGTAGGTTCCTCTGTGAACAGGTATCTTGAAGCTGTCACCTTGAACACACCCATCTGATCCAGGACCACGGTGTGTGTGTGCTGGACTTGGCTCCCTCCTGCTTGGAAGAGCCAGGTATGTGAGTCTCTTCCTAACTCTGTGGTCAGTGGCATTAGGATGGCAGCTTGAAACTGGCCCCAGGGGTGGTATTTACACACAGAAATTGGCGAACTCTACAAATCAGAGTTTGTTTTCATCCTACTCAACCTCCTTCCCCTTGAGAGCTAGGTTAACAGCACACGACTAACTCTCAAAAGTTTGAGATTCTTCCTCCTTTTGGCATAACTTTTACACTTCTTTAGGCAGTGGTAACATTTCCAAATACCTCAGTTTGGGATGAGGACCAACTAGCTAAATGTAGTAGGGACAGTCCAAAAATAAGAGAGGTACAAACACAGGAAAAAAAAATTACTTGAAATGACCTGTTGGTCCTGCCATCACTAGTTTAGGTGATGGTATTCATAAGAGCAACAGTCATTGACACCTGGATATCAATGTACTGTTTACCAAGCATTTTCTGTGTGTTGTCTCTTATATTCTCCATGAGAATCTTGTAAAGGTGCTGGGCTCAGGGATTGTTTTATTCCCATACATACGTTCATAAACTCAAGCATCTGATTTATGGAGAAGGCAATACCAGGACCTGTGTTTCATGATATCCAGTACAGGGCTCTTCTCACTATACCACTCTACCTCTTAAAAATAAATGTGTATGTGTTTTATTAATATTTTTAACTCTGTTTTGTGATGACCCAGTTCTCTCAAATAGTGTTTGTTAGATTTTCAAAAATCCACCAAGTGTAATTAACCTTAATTTTAGTTAATGTTAAAAGTAGGTATTTTGAAAGCAAGTATAGGACTTTTAAAAGAAGAGAATATATAGGAAAAGGAAATGACAGTGACACACAACTGCAAAAAGGGTTAGAGACATAGGATTGCGTACTTTAAACTCCGACGTTATTAAGAGCATAAATTCAACTTTATTTAAATATATTATATTCCTGGCACTGTGCTAAGTCTGTCTCTAAACCCCAATGTTAAAAATAGAAGTAGATGGAATGAATGCAGGAAGTCGTTTTAAGCAAAGTTTCCAAATGGCTGGAAAGACGGTTTTGCTCATAACAGGCGAGGGATCGACAATTTTACAGTGAGTTAGGAACAGTGAAAAGAACTAAGTCTATAATTAAACCTTATTTTATTATAGGTATTTTTATTTATAAAAGTTCCTATCTACACTTTTCACAGTAGAGAAAATAATTAGAATACATGCTCTCAGTAAACACTTAGGCAACCTTTCTGCTCGGCAGAAACTTCAAGTGCCATCATTCCATAACAGAAATAAGTAATCAAATCAGAAAGTGTATTTATTCACTTTGAGTCATTTAATCTTCCTGGCAGTATGGTGCACTGAGTGGTGCATGGCTTTGGGAGGAGTCTTAAGTTTAAAATTGAGTTCTGTTATTTGCTAGCTGTAAAGCCTTGAGGAAATTAAGTAGCCTAGACTCAATAAAGACTTCACAAGATCATCATGTGAAATAAATAATTTGATGTGTACAAAGTAACAGCACATCATACCCTCCGAATAAAGGTAGCCTCCTTTCTTTCTTAATAGGCCACACCATACTCTGGTTTCCCTAGAAAGAAATCAATTTTGACTTCCACAGAGAGAGCCTTTCAGTGCCTGTAAGTTGCTCAAAACGTAAGTGCTTTCTCTACCAGACTGCCAGTCTTGAAAACGGAAATTCTTACTTAAATCAGAAAGCAAAATCTTGAAAATTAATATCATTAAGCATTTCACCTACATTAACTCTGAATACAACGAAATTATCAAAATGTTTTCTAAAACAGAACAGGTACTTTAGAGCTCTCCGGGCTCTATGCAAGGACACGATAAGCACATTTAAAACTAAACTCTTGAACAATTATGAAATTTACCTTAGTAACTTAGTAAATACAGTCAGCTTGCCAGAATTAATAATGCAATATAAAAGAATGTTTTTAAAAAGACAGTATTTTATGTATGCTACTTTTGAAAGGAACAAAATGAAAATTGATAGATAAAACTAGTAAGAGAAATTGATCCAAAATAAAAGACTGAGGAAGAGATGGACCCCCAGGACAACACATTCTGTAACAGATACCCACACACAATCTATTTCTATCTAATAATAAGCGAGCCTTTCTTTTTTGTAGGCCTCAATTTTCCATTAATAAAAAAGCGTGGATTGTATTTATTTCTATCTAGCCCTTTAACTTTGTACCCAGTCAAACCTTTATTCCCTGTGCTAATAGAGAGTTAGTGGCACGATAACATGAAATCCTTTATAAGATGTTCTTTATGGTGTTTGAAATTGGACAGCATCAGCATCACATATCTTCTTCTGATTGTTTTGTTTAGAACAAAACTGAAATGAGGATGCGACAAGAAGAAATATGAGAAGGGATCAGGGTGACCTCCTCAATGTGACTAGGAGATCCTACCTACATTAAAATCCCTGATGCAAGTTATATATACAATTTAGCGTTCATTTTGAGGGAACTGAGATGACTAAACTTTGTGAGGTTTTATTACTTAATTTATATTAAATCAAGCAAAAGTACATTACGAGAACTGTGACAAGTAGGAAGTGTTTCCAGAAATATTTTATCCATGACAAAACCAGTTCTATTCTTGGGTCTTCTGAATGTTGCAACTGTTACACCCTTTAGTTAACTGCAATAACTAATCTTGATTATTTATTAATCATCTAAAAATTGTATCCTTGCAACATTTCCCTAAGGTTCTAGCTATGTCTGGTTAACTCTGGCTTAGAAATTAAGAAATACTAGCCAGGAGTCTGTTTCATATTCATCACCAGTGTTTCAGAAGTACTGCTTCAGGTTCAGAGAAAATATCAAGTATAGGAGTTAGTATCAGAGAGATCAAATATTTTTTTGAAAGAATATGCAACAAACTTCTGATTTCTTTGAATCTTTCAGTTAACTTTTCTAACTAGACCTAATAATACATTTTTAATACAGCACTCATGACAGCCTACTGCTGAAATTTAGAATAAACATTACTTTATAAAGCAGGATGTATTTTATTGCTATAAACATAAACACATGGACTCCCTGCACATTTCTTTTTCCATCAAATAGATATGGTGAACAGCTTTAATGTTTTGAGTACAGTTTGATAGTCTCAGAGGAGGAGAGGGAGCCAGGGGCTGTTGTTTAAAATCTGGCGTTTTATTAAGTATCTTATTCCAACAGCAATCATACTTTTACTGTTTCTGATGTAAAATACAAAGCTGACTAATTAACAGCTATAGCTTCCACCAGGATTGATAATAATGAAATTAACCAAATGTTTGCTTCCTTTCTCTAAACAGTCAAAAATCCCTTTTCAAAATATTCTGGGAAGATTTACAAACAGATTATGTTGGAACTTTGTGTTATAAAGAATCAGCATTTTTTCCAGCATTTGAAGCAGCACAGAATGGAACGTTACTAAAAAGTGTCCAGGTAGCCTTCTCTACATAACGTCAATGGGCAAAACATGCAATTAAGATTAGCTTGGCTTTGTTCACTACCAGTTGCTAAGATGCATAAAACCTGTAGTTCCCAGAGGGTTAGAAAGAGACGCTGAGTAAACTGAAGCTGCTTTTGAAGTGTTTAACAAGGCAGAAACTGGAACGGATGTGCAGCAAACCAATATCCATTACCACAAAGTGATTGCCAAATTTTCTTGTAAAATAGCTCTCAGCTGGCCTATTCAGCATCGTCCTGTGATAGCTAAAAAGAGCATCCAACTTGTGATTGTTACCATGAAAATAAGCAGGCAGCAGAATATACAGTAGCTGCAGAGAAGAAAACAATATGCTTCAAGAAGTTTTCTGACAGATTTAAATCTACATCACTTTCTTTAAAGGTCTAAACAAAATAGAAATATCTCTTTACCAAGGATTTTTCCCAGACATTCAGTATGGTGATATACTATAATATATACTATATGTTTCCAATTATTGCTTAAAGGTAATTAAAATTGGCTTTCGAGAATAATAACATAGCTCTAGAGAGAATTTCAATGAAGTCTTGATTGATTAATGGAGGGGTACACAGCTTGTAAGGTAGAAGCCACCAGAGTGAACTAACACTTCTCTGCAGCTAACCGTGAGACGTGTGTAAGTCTGTTCTAGGGAATAGACTGGTTTCCTCACTAATCAAAGAGAGGTGCAGCAGACACTCTCCACTGTCTACTCAGTAGACAATTCCCTTGGCCAGTGATTGGTTGGCTTAGAGGAATGGTCCAGTTCTGGCTAATAATATACAAGGGAGAAACACTTAGAGAAAGCCTTTCATCCTAAGTTAAAACACAAATTTTGGGAAAGACAATGCTTTTTTACCATTCTTTTTTTCCTGCCTGGAATACAAATATGATGCTTAAAGGTGTAGCAGCCATCTTGTGACCATGAGGCAAAAAGCAGAATTGAAAAAAGTCAACATTCTAAAAATATAGAAAGATGTAAAAAAGATATAAGGACACTAGATGGCTAATGGTATCATTGAACAATTGATTTCATTTTTGACTCACATATTTCTGACATTTTGTACTTGTGTCATAGTTTCTATGACATCTGAAAAAGCTTCTCCATCCAGATTTGCCAAAATGATTCATAAATTCATGTGTGGATCCAGCCAAGAGCATAAGTTCTCCTATTTGTTTAGCAAAGAAAAAATACAGAAAGGAGATAGAAGTTCTGGTGAATAGCAGGAAGAGGACAAATTAAAAAATGCAATTAATTTGTGGCTGGTCATCATCTTAATTGTCCCTCTGAGCACAAGTTAAATGTACCTAGATAAAAATACAAGGTTTGTGGAACTCCTCACGTTCCCCACCAAAGCTGAGTACATTGTTCCTTGTAGGACTGCCTCAGGAGTTTTTATTACAATAATGTACATTTGGTTAATCGACTCAGGAAATATTTTCCTACTGATGCTTGGATCCTAAAGCCTAATTTAGTGTGGAACAATTTACATGCCTAGATGAACTGAAGCAATCAGGACACTTTGTGTCCAGATAATGAACAGCAGTCAATTTATTTCTGGTGCTTTATTGAGAAAAACACCATATAAAGCTTCACTGTTTGAGTGGAAAAAAATGGAAAAAGGAGAAGCCTTGTGTTCTTATTTCTTTTCTTTCTTCCATTTAAAGACTGTTGCACAATGAATATCATTTTTGGTAAAAAGACTGACTATTTTCTAGTATTAAAAATGTGAAAGAATTCTAGCATTCAAGCACAGTCTTTGCTTCTATGCAATATGACAAATATTTAATAATAGCAATAATGGAAATTACGGCAACAACTAATCCTTATTTTAACATCACTGCACTAAGTAACATGGATTTCCTTTTTTTATTATTGAGATATAATAGAATTTCTCATGTAATTCTTATAACATTTATACAACCACTATGAGCTCAGTGGTTTTATTTTTCCTACTTGATAGCGGGAACTCAGGCACAGAGAGGTTAGGTAACATGTTCAAAGACACACAGCAAATAAATGGTATAGCAGGAATATGAACCCAGGTGATGTGATTCTAGAACCCTTGATATTAATATGAAATACAACTATTTTTATCACCGTCATTTTTCTTCTTTAGATCTTTCAAGCTCTAAAATCTGCTGGTATTTTAAGCATTGCTGTCACTGAATGTCTGATTATTTGGAGCTCACTTACCATGAAAGTATTGATAACTACAAAATTATAGGAACTTAAGGACTGAGTAGAAGAAGGTGGTTTGGGGACTTTTACATTGGCCAAGCAAACATACTGCTTTTAATTCAAATGTATATTTTGTTGGTTTTCTGTTTTTGGGGAGTGGCTTTCTGAGAGGATCAGGTGGGGAGCAGTAGAATGCTGAAGCCTTCCAAGTGGTCACTCCAAAGCCACCGCTGCTCAAGGGTCATGATTCTGGCAGCAGATCTCTCCACACGACCTCTGCACCAGCCAACATGGGTGTCTTAGAAAGAGAGGATGAGTTTTTGCCAGTTTATAATATCTAAAATATCTTAGAAAGAGAGGATGCGTTTTTGCCAGTTTATAATATCTAAAATATCTTAGAAAGAGAGGATGAGTTTTTGCCAGTTTATAACATCTAAAATAAAAACAAAATTTAGGATATGTATAATTGGAGTAATTGTTTTCCAGTTGAACAGGTAATGTGAGTGTTTCAATTATTTTTTTTTTAACATGTATCAAGTTAAAAAAATTGTTCTCCTATTTATTTATTCACTGGAAAGATATAACGTGTGCTCCATGCTTGAAGCATTTTCTTGGCCACTGGACTATTTAAATCCATAATTTCATATTTTCATCAATCTTGCTATTTGACTCAAAGACAAAACTAGTAAAAAATGAAAAGAGAGTTTTAGTTATTTAATTCTTCTAAAATCTGGATTATTTGGAGAATTGTTACATAACAGAACTACATGATTTTTGGAAGCCATAGCATATTATATTCTTCATCTCATTTTTAACAAAGAATGGCTTTTTGAGACTCAAATTTTGTATTTCTTCTCTCTTACGGGAAGGTCAGCTAACTCTGAAAGCCTTGTTCTGTGCCTGACACATTTCATATTGTCTCATTTACTTTGCACTGATATTCTTTTTTATATGCATTAAACTTACAGCTGAGGCAATTGAGGATCAAAGAGATGAAAAAATTATGTAAGAAGTAAAGGGCAGACTCAATTGAATTCAGCTTTATCTGATTCCACAGACCAAGCTTTTTCCTCTATAACAATATTGATAATACATAACTACATAATCATTTGACTTTTTAGATGTAGCATTAAAGATACTCCCAACACACACATATAGATACACATGCATAAAGACACACACATTTAGTTATATAATTGAATATATATGTATATACATAGTGTGTACCTACATGCATATACGTATATACAAGTACGTATGTATATATGCAAACACCCTTACACATGTGAAACGAACAGGACCATAAGTTATAAAAAGCTGCATTTCTTAAATTAGGGTTTTTAAATATTATCAAGTGTTATATGTGGATTTAATTTAATACCATTCACTTTCTCACAGTCAACCCACAATTTATAGAACATAACTATGCAGTTTTGATGTCACAAAAAAGTCCTGAACTTCACCTAACTTCTTTTTTTTTTAATTAGGAGTTTAAATTGTAACAAAAATAAAATACAAATGCACTAATTTTTGTGCTATAAACAAGCGATAAGGTAAGTTTTAATTTGATTTTTTTTATCATCTCTGTAGGAGAAAAAAGCCATGATTAATTTATACAGAAAACAAACTCTCAGGTTAATAGGATACTAGCCATGTGACTTGACTAATAATGTTACAATACTCTCAGTTGCACTGTTACCATAATACTGTTATCACTAGGACAACTGATTAATATTTATTCAATGCCCTACACTCTGAAAATAAGAAAAAAACAAAGTGGCATTAAAAGTAATCATTACTTGCCTCTTGTATTTTTTTTTTTTTTTTTTTTTTTTTTAAAGTTTTATTGATTGATTGATTGATTGCTTGATTGCTATGTTGGGTCTTCGTTTCTGTGCTAGGGCTTTCTCTAGTTGCGGCAAGCGGGGGCCACTCTTCATCGCGGTGCGCGGGCCTCTCACTATCGTGGCCTCTCTTGTTGCGGAGCACAGGCTCCAGATGCGCAGGCTCAGTAGTTGTGGCTCACGGGTCCAGTTGCTCCGCGGCATGTGGGATCTTCCCAGACCAGGGCGCGAACCCGTGTCCCCTGCATTAGCAGGCAGATTCTCAACCACTGCGCCACCAGGGAAGCCCCGCCTCTTGTATTTTATTAGGACTTGTGTCTCTAATTTAGAGACCCAATATTACAGCTTTGGTAATTTACAAAAGGGGATGCCTTTCCAAAGGTGGATTACATCTGCAATAGGATTCTATTGCACAGAATCTATTAAATCCTTAAGACATAGACAAATGGTAATGTGTAAACTAAGGTGCAGCAAATTGCAAGAAATTCACAACTACCTTTAGTAATTGGTAGAGTTTAAATAACCTAACTAATATGTGTAAAATAATGCAATCACTGCCAGATTCCCCCCACCCACCCAAAAAAGAAAAGTCTTACAAGTATCCCATAGCTGAAATCCTCCTTAAAAAATTAACAGCAGTGTTTTTCTTTAAAAAGTGACAAAAATAGTTTGGATTTTACTTTATCTACTTTCCTTTCCATTGCTCATGTTCTAATAGATAGTTTAATGAGCAGTGAAATGGCCAGAAGAAGAATATTCCTGTTCAAAAAAGGCTGATGCAATCTAGATACTATTCCAGTCCTATTCCAGTCCTGAAAAATCAAGTACTTGCTGCACTTGTACTTTAATGTACACATAATATCTGTTTCAATCTCTATACAAATATTGGTGGTTTGCAGTGCTGACTATACACAGAATTAAATCATATGATTGGGTTAGCATATTTTTTGAAAACGGATGAGGAATCTAGGGTGAGAAGTCCACGATTGTGATTTCATTTTTCTGCCTTTACCCAGTAATTCAACAGTTTCTAAGCAAAAAATAGCTAATATATGTTAGTGTTTACTGAGCGCTAGTACTTTACATAGGTTATCTCTTTTAATTCTCAGAAAAGAAAATATCTATGGTGAGGGTATTACTCTTTTATAGAAGAAGAGCTGTGGCTTCAGAGGTAAATGACTTGCTCAAGGTTCCATCCCCCTATGCTGACCTAAGTAGTGACATGGGAAGACAGAGGACATCAACGGAAGACAGAAGAAGGAACCAGCTTCAAAAGATATGCATAAAACAATAATTATTTTAAAGTCTTTAGGCTCCTATAAATAAAATTATCCCATATATAGCCCTCCCCTCCATAGTAAAGGTGAAAAAGTGTTGCTTTTCCTTCCCCACTGCCATAATGACGCCTCTCATTGCCATTTTGTTATTCTTGTCATGTTCAAGATTGTCTTGATACTGTTGGGGTGGAGGACAGGAAGGAAGGAAAGAAGGAAGGAAGGAAGGAAGGAAGGAAGGAAGGAAAAGAGGGGAAAAAAGAAAAAGAAAAAAGAAAAGGAAGGTTAAAAAATGATTCAAATAGAATGAAACCTCTTAGAGAAGGAGAACTTATATATTTATGACACAATTATTATTTTTAAATAATTATAAAATAAAACCTGATACCACATTTTCATGCAGCTTTAAAGCCAAGATTTCAATGATCTGTTTTCTACAGGGAGATGTATTGAGAGAAAAAAAAGTATCATTCTAAACTGCCCTTAAAATCTTTAAAACATGTATGACATCTAAAGAAACTTGAAACAATCCTAAAATAGAGAAACAGATGCAAAATAGTTTTAAATGTTTTCCAAATGTTATTTTACCCACAATGTTAGTTAAGGTAGCATTGATTATGTACAGAGAAGAGTTGTATTCTAAGGACATTTGTGAACACTATAACCCGTTATATAATTAATATGTACAGGATGTTTATATCTACCACCAAATAGGACTTGTTACAGTTTTATTTCATTAAGTGATGATAAATATATTACATTGTATCTTTATTTTTACTGAATATATTTTGTTATATCTATGATTTATAGACATTGAGATTTTAGTCCAAAATACATGGTGAAAATACCAAATTATTCCCTTGCAAAACAATCCATCTAAACCAATCTATCCTATGTTGTCAGTTTCAGGTTCACTTACAAGTAAAAGATACAGTAAATAAAGTGAATTATATTAAAGAAGGGTGAAGTGAAAATACCTCAGGAATTGGAATCACACAAATCTGGATAGGAATCCTGGCCGTGACATAAACTGTATGTTCTTGGGCAAGTTGTTTAATCTCTCTGACCTTCAAGTGTCTCATAGGGGAACTATAACACCTACTTTGAAGAACTATAGGGAAGAAGAAATGAGAGTCTCTCTATAAAAATACAACAGAATTTCTGCCCAGAGATTTCAGTCAATAAATGGTAGTTACGATGAATAATTAAGACTTCATTTCTTTTGTAAAGTATAGATTTCTGCCTACTGTATGCCTAAGTACCCTAAGTTTCTTAAATTACAGAAAATCTTTATTCAAAAATTCCCTAATATATTCTGAATTAAAATGATGATCAAGTGAAACAACTTTTTTTCAAGATAAACTCATATTCTCCATGCCAAATTTTAAACTGAACACTAATGCAGATCCAAGTTTAACTAAAAAGTGAGTCACTAAAAGGAATGAAACAATAAAATTTTCAACATAATTTGAATTAATTTATACCTGAGAAGGCTCATGTGTAAATTAACAAGGCAACCAGAAGCATACAGAAGCATAATGAAGAAAAACAAATTCTGGTTATTTCTACACTGTGACTATATTTAGATTAAATGGTTAAATGAACCAAAAACTCTCATCCCATCTTCATAAAAGACAAGTTGTATGATTCTGTAGATAATGCACTTTAGAAACTAATCACAGGTTTGTGTATGTGTGTGTAGTGTATGATTTCTGTGTGTATATTAGCTTTGTCTCCTTGAATTGCAAAGGCTTTGAGGGCAATGACATTGTTTATGGGCCGGTACTATGATCCTCATCACTATCTAGCACAGTATTGAAAAATCAGTAGTCATTCCATTAGTATTTGTTGATCAATTTGTAATTAAGCTAAGTCCTTTTAAAGGTCTGAAATAACTCTGGGGTCACAGCGAACACTCTCTAGTTGATATTCTTGAATATATTACTTATTTCCTTCACTTGCCTCTGATTCAGCCTTCAATGCATTTTATCAGGAGGGTGCATTACTGACCAATATGAGCTTAAATTCCTTTCCCTTCGGCTGCTCATAGCGGCATCAATGAGCACTGAAATGATAATAGAGACCAAATTTAGTGTTTGGCACCTGTGCCGAACACACTGCATATGACTTTATCTCTCATCTTCAGGTGGAAAACAGGATCTCGCTCACCAAGATTAAGTAACTCGCTCAAGGTCACAGTCTGTTGGATTCAACCAATCCACTTCACTTGAGCATTAGTGTAGAATATTTTGATCATGAACACAGATCATCTCTGGCTGAGTCTCACACACAAACCTGTTGGTTAATTTTTGCTGAGGGGACTTTGACTTTTTGGATTTGTGCCTGTGAATATTGTCTCTGTGGGATAATTCACAGGTGGTTAATACAATTTATGATTCGATGAGATAAATTAATTGCATGTTGAAAGTAACGTTTGGAGGAGGAAGGGAAGAAGGCAGTGGAGTAGGTTGATATTTTGGATTCATGACCTTTGTGGTGACAGACGTTAAGACAAAGAGTTAGTGAATTTCCTACCACGACTTTGACATTTTTGCTATTTTATATCATTGACTCACATGCCAAGTTCGTCAAATTCTTTTCAGCAAAATAATACTGTAATGAAGTGTACTTAATGTTTGCTATTTTTTATCCAAAAAATTGATGAATCAGTGAGTCAGAGCAAAAGGGCAGAAGAGTACCCTTTTGTCTTTTTCTCTGCACCTGACTTTGGGGACAAATGGAACTGGTCATGAACTGGTTGTGGAAAAATGCGGTACACATTGGAAAACATGGATGCAAAAGGCAGGTATACTTTGGATTAAAATATATACTAAATTTCCATATTATTCCCCTCTGCCTTTGCCGTTGATAAAAACACATTGTGTAACTGGGATCCTGATAAAACAAGAAGGTATTTCTTTCCCAGCACAGATCACATTGATTTAATCAAATTATTGTTGACTACCCTAATGTTTGCTCATTGAGGAGGAAGTTAACCAGCTCCTAAATAGGTATGTGTTAGAATAGCTAACAAAGAACATCACTGTTGTTAATAAGTTAGTTGTGGAAAAATAATCAGTGGTTTCCTTCTGTAAGAATCAAGTACATTTTAATAGCTTAATTAACTTTTAATTCAAGACTATACCTGTACAACTGGTTTTCAACAAAATATTAAAATGATATCTTTTCTATGTGATCCTGATGTTTAAGAGAGAAAGCAATATCATTTTGGTAACTGATGGTATTCTAGACCAAAAACTTAAATTTTTATTTAAATCTTATGTTCATTTAACCTGCCTATCCTATGATTGTCCAGGGTCATTACCCTTTGGGGGTTACCTTAAAATTTATGGATTTGTTTCTGTTCCTACAGAAAGAGTGCCAAGTATAAAGACCAGAGTAAATAACTTTAGTATTAACTGAACAATGTTTCTGTAATATATTTGAATCTACTCTGTATATAATAAACTGTTGAGTGTAATTAGTTCTGTATTCATCTCCACTCCTTCATGATTCAGCCATTTGTGACCTAATTTATGACACGAATCAGAATATATGGACTAGACATTTAAAATAGCTAATATTTTCTGCAGGAAAAAATATTCTCAATTCTGAGTACCTAAGGAAAACAATGTATTGGCCTTTATGCTGAGATGTTCATCTGAGTATTAAATACAGAAGCAATTTTGTGATCTTATTATTCCTAAAGGACTCTTTTCCCTAAAGAATACCCCCAAATGGGGACTTAATTTTAGGACTAAAGATTTCATTGGTTTTCTTTTTCTACGGTTTTGTGATCCTCATCATTGTTGTTAACTGTTCTGAAAAGAATTCACTGATCATCAATATTATTTAAATGAATATTGTAGTCTAATTATATTTACATTTAACAATAATGTCAAAAATTTAAATATGAATTTTAAAATAACAATCTGCTTTCTTATGCCTGTAATGAGAGAACAGTACAAATTTGTTCTTGACAAACTCAAGGAAGACATATTTGTTTACTTGCCCAAACCACACAAAAGCCATGTTGGTTTTTGAATAGTAGATTTGGCCCCAAATCTGTCACTGACAGTGAGCTCAGAGGACACCAGAAATATGCAGTAACCACTTTCCGTGATTACTGGCTTGAAGAAAAGTTACAGAAAATTGTAAGGAGAGTAAAAAAGATATATTTTGAAGTTTAGCATTTATATAATACATTCTTGGGTATTTTCTCCATTAAAAATTTAATAAAAAGCTATGGCACTTTATAAGGTCATGATCATTAACTAAGCCCTTTTAATTCACAAGTCAGTGAAGTATATCTTTTTTCATGTAATTGATGAAACTGATGTCTAGGGCTGATAAACCTCATTCTAGGTTTACATATGTATTACTAAATAGTTGTATAATTATTTGCTAAGTTACAATGAATGGAGCAAAGATCTAAACATTTAATCCCAGTTCAGTTACTGTTATGTAGAAGGTCAGTTTATGGAAAAGACAGTGAAGAACAAAGAATAAGTAAAATTTGAAATTATACTAGCTTCCATATTAATCAAACATTATATTTAATTTGGTATAGCTGAGAATACCTAAAAAGCAATACACACAACATATTAATACATACAACATAGTAATACATACAGCACACAAACAGCATAGTACAACTGAGAAAACCTAAAAAGTAATACAAAAGTAATACATTATTTATCAGCAGTTTTACTCTGGCTTTGCAATTTTATTAATGGAGGTTAAAACTATAAACCTCCTCCAAATGTATTGACCCTTCTGCATTTTCATTATTTGCTTCACAGCTTTCTTTTTACTGCAATTCAAACCCTTTGATTAGTTTTCCTCTGCAGTAAAAGATACTTCACAAGATTATAAAGAAAGACTGCACTGAACCAAACATGCATGGCTGAAAAACACATTTATGATGGATGAAAAGGTACTGAGGAGGACATGACCATCTCTGAAGTAGTACAGAGTGTTCTTGGAGCTCTGCAAGAACCAGTCCTGCCTACAACACTGCAAAATTTAGGATTCTAAGTGCTCCCAAAACTGAGTCCCCATAAAACAGAGTTCCCCTACCGAGTTTATGATTAACCTTTCTATCTAAAACGTTATTCCCTTTTTTGTCCAACACCTGTTGCCCTCAAGATTGAGGAATATCAAAGAAAAGGGGGGAATGAAACTGAGCAGGACCCTGTGGGGCCCTCCCAGATACAAAAGTCTTTCCGTGCCCCCTGTTTCATGTTTGTAGGAAAAAGGCTTCAGGCTCCTAGACCTTCCCTGTGTTCCAAAGGGCAGATTCAAACAGTTACTAATTAGGGAAGGAAGGGAATGCAGAAACAAAGGAGGAGCAGTCAAGAAACTATAGTGCAGAGATAAAGCAGGGTTGTGGTTCTTCCTCAAGAGATACACATAAAAGTATATCTCTGAGTTCTTCTACAGGAACTAAGGCCCCCACCCAGGTGGAAGAGGTAACTTCAGGCTGAGCAAAAGCACTGGTTGGAACCAGGAAGCTGATGATTGAGATTCCCACAGTTACCTCACCACCAACCAATCAGAGGAGGGTTACACACCCTGCAAACCTCCCCGTAAATTTTGCCTATAAAAACTCTTCCTTGAAAGCTATCAAGCACGAGCCGCCTGTTCTCCTTGCTCAGCCCTGCAATAAAACTTTCTTTGCTCTAGACTCTGATGTATCCATTTGTTTGGCCTCATTGTGCATTGGGCACATGAACTTGCATTTGGCAACACTCCTTGGAAATGTTATGGATATCCAGTGTTGTTTTCAAGCATAAATAGGGACTCACATTTTAGTGCCATCAAGGGTGAGAACCCTTAGATAAAAATATAATACACAGAGCAATTGAGTGGATGTTACAAACTGGACGAACTTAGAAAATAGTATGTAAACTGGAAGAAGTCAGTCACAAAAACCCACAAATTACATGATTCTATTCATATGAAAATTTAGAATAGGGAAATCTCTATAGAGGCAGAAAGTAGATTAATGGTTGGTTAGGACGGATTGGGGGTGCAATTTGAGGAGGTAACAGCTAAAAGGTTCAAGATTTCTTTTCTGACATGACAAAAATGTTCTAAAGTTGTCTGTGGTAATAGTTGCACATACCTGTGAATAAACTAAAAGCCACTAAATTGTATACTTTAAATGAGTGAAATGTATGGTACGTGAATTTTATCCGCCCAAAACTATTTTTAAAAAGTAAAATGCAAATATTCCACTTAATAGAATATGCAAGTATTCTATTCAATAAAATGTAAGCTAGGGTACATGACCTTGTGATCTCATGGACATTTCTTAATGTCACTACAGATTACCTTTGGAACTACTGCTATGTCAGAGCAGTAATTCACTTAAATACTGAATTATAACTCTTGTGGTATTTGTGGCAATTGAGAACAGTATTCTTGTTAAATAATTCTATGTTCTATCTGAATAAAATTGAGGTTCAGCTCAAAAAAAAAAATTGTTGACAGAATCAAGAGCCCAGGATACATCAAAGTCAGGAGATAGTTTGAATACCTGATGTATTTATAGATGAGGTTTTCATAAAGTAACTTAGAAGGGCTAAGCAACGTTACCTTTGTGTATTAATTTGAGGACTTCCACAAAATCCACCCCCCCAACAACACACAGACACAGACACACACACACACACACACACACATACACACACACACAGCAATTTCTTCTAGCAGATTAGAATCCCACCATAAGCCCTAGACAAAAGACTAAATCATAGACCATGCGACAGTTTACATACAGTAAGAGCTCTGGAGTGAGACAATCCCTGGATTGCAACTCCTATTCCTCTATTTATCCTAGTGGCCTTGGGCAAAGCCATCAATTCTCAAGGCCTCTGACTCCTTATCTGTAAAATGGAGATCCTAACAGTAACTGACTTCTTTTAAGAGCTAAATCAGACAACACCAGGAAATAGATTAGCCAGTGCTGGACACATACTCAAGAAATGTTAGCTGTTATTAATGGCAAACTAACAAAAGTTACTTACGGGGCTCAGAAATAATCAAGCTGGCCTATGTTTTAAGGTGGAGGTTCCACCCATTTTGGCAGGTTATCTTGGTCTTTGCATAGACCCTTGGGGCAGCCAGGCAGCTGGTTGGCCCTTTGGAGCTCTGGTCTTTTGAGATCCCCTGGTTTTTTCTGCCAATGCTCAGCTCCCATTCTCTCCAGCTGGGTCAGGTCCCTGCTTCCACCCTCCTTGTGTTAAAAGAATTCCTAGAAACACCTCTCTTAGCTGAACCAGCTACCCTCACCCTGTCTCACCCCAGTTCTCTCAGAAACGGTCTTGACCTGTGATCAACTCTCCTGTCCTCCCCTGGAGGGGAGGCATTACATCAATTTCTCTAACACAAACCAATTCAGTTCCTAACTGAACCCCCAGAACCACCAGAAACTTGTGTCTAATCTGAACTGGAAGTAAGCCCTAACAATCAAGTCTTTGTTTTAAAGGGCTGTATCCTATTAAAATAATTCCTTATGGCTCAGAAATTTTTCATACAGCCAAAGAAGGCTAGAAGGAAATTTGCCAAAATGCGTACTGTAGCAGAATCTGGGTGGTAGAGTCAGAGGCTCTATGTTTCTTTCTGCTTCTTTATACTGTTCTGTCTGTACTTTCTAAAATTTCCACAGTGAAAACAGAACTATTCAGAAACCAGAAAAAAAACCCAATATTTTAAAACATATCTTGACTAGGGAGGTGTGGGCAGTAGGGAAGAATAGTGTGTCAGTAAAGTCTTATTTTACGAGACTTGGATCGAAGTGGTGAAAGGGGGCATTGAGCACAGAATGCAGTGCAGAATCCTTGAGAGAAAAAAGAAGGGGAAAGTGGTGTGTGGGGAAGTGTGAGAGGTGGGCAAACTGAAGCTATTTCATGAGTTCACCAAAGAGCAGGGTAAGCCTAGTTTTTAAGGTACATTAAAAACCACCACTCAATTCATTGGTGAAAAATTCAAGTTTGTTAGTCAACTAAAACAATCAACCATTTGAGTCAAAATGGCAAATGCAAAAAGCCTGTAGATGTAGGGTGTAGGGTCTAGGGTGTCAT
The DNA here is from genome assembly GCF_949987535.1 of Balaenoptera acutorostrata. Taxonomy (NCBI): domain Eukaryota; kingdom Metazoa; phylum Chordata; class Mammalia; order Artiodactyla; family Balaenopteridae; genus Balaenoptera; species Balaenoptera acutorostrata. The sequence continues at coordinate 67,356,065 of NC_080071.1, read as the reverse complement.
TTTGTGACCCTGAATTCCAGGGGGCCAGCTAAAAATGGAGATAGAAGATTTAGTGAGAAAGCACTAAAACAGGGTCATGTAAACGTGGACAATTCCAGACTTAAGAATCTGTGAGTTAGTGTATACGGGTGTCATGTGGGCTGGCTCCGGATTTCAGACTGTCTCCACTTAAATCCAGGCCCAGCTAGTTATAAGCTGTGAGACCACGGAAAAATTGTTAAACATCATCTTTAAAATGGGATAATGATATGACCTAGTTCTTAGAATCGTTAGAAAGATTTAATGAAATAACACATGGTCAGGGTTTAGCACTTATTAAAAATTAGGCATGATGACGAAGAAAATGATTATGATGATGAAGAGCTTATATGAAATAAGTAAAACCTAGATCATATGAGAGTTGAAATCATATCAAGGGCTCCTATTCTCCAATTAGTCAAAGGAAGGAAATGATCACATGTATATTTTAAAAAGGAATGACATTGTTTAAAGACACGTTTTCTCAATAAGACTCTTCCCTGAGGAACCTAAGGTTGGTTGCGTAAGAGTACCCTATTTTGTTTAACGACCAAAATTGTTTGTTCGTGGCTAATTAAACTCACTTAAATTTAGCATTATAAACAGAAAGAATAAATATCTGCAAAAATAATTTAAACCAGTGATCCATATATTGTAAATTTCATTATTCAAATTTCAGCATTTACTTCAAATAAATTTTAAAAACCATTTAAACCCTACTGACAAATGAGTCATATTAGCCAACCAATAAACATCTCAAGAGTATTGAAGGCAAATTTTATTCAACTTCTGTTTCAGTATTCTCAAGGCTAATATGCATAAATGTGGCAAATGTACATATAATTATTTTATAACTTATTTCATGAAGTCTGTTTTAGGCTCATAGAAGTACTGTTTGCATTTTCTTTACTGTGGCACTCAAATGTAATAAGCACTCAATGGCACTGATATGCTTTCTTAAATTAAATAGCTTTAAAAGCTATGCTATGAAATGAGGAAAACATTTTGAAAGAGGAAGAGCAGATGTTTCGGGATACAGAACATGGACAAAGTGAGCTGACAACATGAGGAGACTCAGGTGCAAGAAAAACTGAGAAACAAAGAGAAGGAAATTGTCTTTTCTTTCCTACTAATCTGTTTTTTTCTTTCCTCTGTTTTTTTATGAAGAAAAAACTGGAGTTTCCTACTTATCATGTCAGCTAATTTGCTCAATAAGATTTTAGCCATTATCTGGATTTGGTCAGAAATTAACATACCAAAGGTACTATATGGCTTTGGATAGTCTATAAGTTAATGAAATATATATTTCATAGCATCAGCAAAATTAGTAGATTCAGTGTGTCATTTATTCAGTCAGTAGCTACAGGTACTATCCTTAACAAGTAGGATCTAAAGATGGATGAAATAAATCAAATGCAGTGCCAGTGACACTGAGAAGCTTCTAGGAAACAGAAAAATATGGGGGGGGGAGCACATTTTGTAATCTTACAGACATGGGTTAAAATTCAACTGCATTTCTTATCTATGTGACCTTGAGCAAGTTAATTCTTCTAATGCCCAGATTCTTCAACTATAAAAAAACGTAAAAACCTGTATTATTAGATGGTTATAAAGAAAAAGATGTTTGTATATATCAGGAACCTAGCATGCTGCCTGTAACTTCATAAATGTTTGATCTCTTATCAACACAAATTACTAGGATTTATGATTTAATTCAAGCTGGGAAAAATACTCAGCCTCATAAATAATAGGCAACTTTAAGATCTCAAATTACACAATTTGCAGGAGATATTTAATTTCCTGTCTATATTTGTCCTATAATCATGTAACTGAACAGTGAACATTCACTGCAGGCCTAATAATCTGCACTTCCTCCTCTGATTAACAGAGTAAATAGAGCTAATTCTAGTGAGGCAGAGCTACAAACTGTCTTCTGTTATCCATTCTCCTCTTCTTCTTCCTCAAAAGAATCTTCAAATGTTAGTTGGGCATATGTTTACTCTGAACAAAGGCCCATTTCACCTTGATAGCAAAGTATGACCAAATAACTAAGTTCTGGTCAATAGGATTGAGAATAAGAGGTGTGTCTGGTCAAAGGGTAGGATCATGCCTTTTCCCTGCTCTTTCCTCTTCCTGCTCTCCAGGATGTATGTGTGATGAGACAGTGGAAGCTGAAGCAGCCATCTTGGACGTAAAATGGAAGGTGCATGTTGAGGGTGGCAGGGCAAAAATATAGAGGACATCTGGGTCCTTGGTGATGATGGAGCACTATCCCAAACTAGGATTGGCTTAAATTTACTGTTATTTCAGGTTTTTTTCATCATTCTCCCACGGATCTAGTCAAAATTAGTATACCTAAGAAAAACTCTGCTCTCAGCACTCACAGAATTATTGGATTTGTTTTCCTTCCACAGTTACTAATGGAAAAGAAAAATCCTAACAAATTACTTCAGCTGCTCAGAAGTGAGTGACTGATCTAAAATAGACAGGAGTATAATTAAAGTTGATAGTCAAAATGAGAAATAAATAGCTTATAGGTACCTACTGACATATGGATTTGCTCAAAGTATTTATTGCTTCTCTCTGAAGCATTTTTCATCTTGCTAATATCCTTCAGGGATTGATGAATCGGCTTACCTTTTACTTATTTTAAATGGAATTCTACTTTCAAAACAATTAAAAAGGAATTTTAGAGGACAATTTGTAATTATAAGACTGGATACAATACTAACATTTCTGATTATCAGACCCATATTTTCTTCCTAAGGAGCTATTTTAATGGACTTAACAGTAATGTCCATGATTTTCAAAGGAAATGTATGATTTGTTTTCCCTCACACCAGGTAATGTCCCTCATCCCATGAGTTCAATTACTATCACATTATCAGAGCACACACACAATTGTTTGCTGAGTAGTTTACTTACTCAGTTTAGTCAACATGCAATGCATTGACTACATGTTGATTTGGACTGAATGCTCTACTAATTAAATATAATCTTGAAAACAATAGAATTCCAGCCAGACCTTCAAGATGGCGGAGGAGTAAGACGTGGAGATCACCTTCCTCCCCACAAATACAACAGAAATACATCTACATGTGGAACAACTCATACAGAACACCTACTGAATGCTGGTAGAAGACCTCAGACTTCCTAAAAGGCAAGAAACTCCCCACCTACCTGGGTAGGGCAGAAGAAAAAAGAAAAAAGAGACAAAAAAAATAGGGACGGGACCTGCCCCTCTGGGAGGGAGCTGTGAAGGAGGAAAAGTTTCCAAACACTAGGAAGCCCCTTCATTGGCGGACACGGGGTGGCGTGGGGGATGCTTCGGAGCCATGGAGGAGGGCGCAGCAGCAGGGGTGCAGAGGGCAAAGTGGAGAGATTCCTGCACAGAGGATCTGTGCCGACCAGCACTCACCAGCCTGAGAGGCTTGTCTGCTCAGCCGCTGGGGCGGGTGGGGGCTGGGAGCTGAGGCTCGGGCTTCGGAGGTCAGATCCCAGGGAGAGGACTGGGGTTGGCTGCGTGAACACAGCCTGAAGGGGGCTAGGGCGCCACAGCTAGCCAGGACGGAGTCTGGGAAAAAGTCTGGACCTGCCTAAGAGGCAAGAGACCATTGTTTTGGGGTGTGTGAGGAGAGGGGATTCAGAGCACTGCCTAAACGAGTTCCAGAGACGAGTGCGAGCTGTGGCTATCAGCGCGGACCCCAGAGACAGGCATGAAAGGCTAAGGCTGATGCTTCAGTCACCAAGAATCCTGCGTGCAAGCACAGGTCACTATCCACACCTCCCCTCCTGGGAACCTGTGCAGCCCTCCACTGCCAAGGTCCTGTGATCCACAGACACCTTCCCCGGGAAAACACACGGCATACCTCAGACAGTTGCAACATCATTCTGACCACAACGTTATGAGACTAGATATAAATTACAGGAAAAAATCTGTAAAAAAATACAAACACATGGAGGCTAAACAATACACTACTAAATAACCAAGAGATCACTGAAGAAATCAAAGAGGAAATCAAAAAATACCTAGAAACAAATGACAATGAAAACATGATGACCCAAAACCTATGGGATGCAGCAAAAGCAGTTCTAAGAGGGAAGTTTATAGCAATACAATCCTACCTCAAGAAACAAGAAACATTTCAAATAAACAACCTAACCTTATACCTAAAGCAATTAGAGAAAGAAGAACAAAGAAACCCCAAAGTTAGCAGAAGGAAAGAAATCATAAAGGTCAGATCAGAAATAAATGAAAAAAAAAAGAAGGAAACAAGAGCTAAGATCAATAAAACTAAAAGCTGGTTCTTTGAGAACATAAACAAAACTGATAAACCACTAGCCAGACTCATCAAGAAAAAAAGAGAGAAGACTCAAATCAACAGAATTAGAAATGAAAAAGGAGAAGTAACAACTGACACTGCAGAAATACAAAGGATCATGAGAAATTAACTACAAGCAACTATATGCCAATAAAGTGGACAACCTGGAAGAAATGGACAAATTCTTAGAAAAGCACAACCTCCCGACACTGAACCAGGAGAAATAGAAAATATAAACATTCACTGAAATTGAAACTCGATTAAAAATCTTCCATCAAACAAAAGCCCAGGACCAGATGGCTTCACAGGCAAATTCTATCAAACATTTGGAGAAGAGTTAACACCTATCCTTCTCAAACTCTTCCAGAATATAGCAGAGGGAGGAACACTCCCAAATGAGGCCACCATCACCCTGATACCAAAAGCAGACAAAGATGTCACAAAAAAAGAAAACTACAGGCCAATATCACTGATGAACATAGATGCAAAAATCCTCAACAAAATACTAGCAAACAGAATCCCACAGCACATTAAAAGGATCATACACCATGATCAAGTGAGGTTTATCCCAGGAATGCAAGGATTCTTCAATGTACGCAAATCAAGCAATGTGATACACCATGTTATCAAACTGAAGGATAAAAACTGTATGATAATCTCGATAGATGCAGAAAAAGCTATCGACAAAATTCAGCACCCATTTATGATAAAAACCCACAGAAAGTAAACATAGTGGGAACTTACCTCAACATAATAAAGGCCATATATGACAAAACCACAGCTGACATCATTCTCAATGGTGAAAAACTGAAACCATTTCCATTAAGGTCAGGACTATGAAACTAACAATGGCATTTTTCACAGAACTAGAACAAAAATTTTCACAATTTGTATGGAAACACAAAAGACCCTGAATAGCCACTGCAATCTTGAGAAACAAAAATGGAGTTGGAGGAATCAGGCTGCCTGACTTCAGACTATACTACAAAGCTACAGTAATCAAGACAGTATGGTACTGGCATAAAAACAGAAATAGAGATCAACGTAACAGGAGAGAAAGCCCAGAGATAAACCCACACACATATGGTCACCTTATCTTTGATAAAGGAGTCAAGAATATACAATGGAGAAAAGACAGCCTCTTCAATAAATGGTGCTGGGAAAACTGGACAGCTACATGTAAAAGAATGAAATTAGAACACTCCCTAACACCATACACAAAAATAAACTCACAATGGATTAAAGACCTAAATATAAGGCCAGACACTGTAAAACTCTTAGAGGAAAACATAGGCAGAATACTCTATGACATAAATCACAGCAAGATCCTTTTTGACCCACCTCCTAGTAAATTGGAAATAAAAACAAAAATAAACAAATGGGACCTAATGAAACATAAAAGCTTTTGCACAGCAAAGGAAATCATATGAAAGGCAAAAAGTCAACCCTCAGAATGGGAGGAAATATTTGCAAATGAAGCATCTGACAAAGGATTAATCTCCAAAATTTACAATTCAGCTCATGCAGCTCAATATCAAAAAAACAAACAACCCAATCCAAAAATGGGCAGAAGACTTAAATAGACATTTCTCCAAAGAAGATATACAAATTGCTAAAAAACACATGAAAGGAAGCTCAACATCACTATCATTAGAGAAATGCAAATCAAAACTACAATGAGGTATCACCTCACACCGATCAGAATGGCCATCATCAAAAAATCTACAAACAATAAATGCTGTAGAGGGTGTGAAGAAAAGGGAACACTCTTGCACTGTTGGTGGGAATGTAAATTGATACTGCCACTATGGAGAACAGTATGGAGGTTCCTTAAAAAACTAAAAATAGAATTACCATATGACCTAGTAATCCCACTCCTGGGCATATACCCTGAGAAAACCATAATTCAAAAAGAGTCATTTACCATGATGTTCATTGCAGCACTATTTGCAAGAGCCAGGACATGGAAGCAATCTAAGTGTCCATCAACAGATGAATGGATAAAGAAGATGTGGCACATATATACAATGGAATATTACTCAAACATAAAAAGAAATGAAATTGAGTTGTTTGTAGTGAGGTGGATGGACCTAGAGACTGTCATACAGAGTGAAGTAAGTCAGAAAGAGAAAAACAAATACCATATGCTAACACATATATATGGAATCTAAAAAAAAAAAAAAAAAAAAAAAATCTGAAGAACCTAGGAGCAGGACAGAAATAAAGACACAGACACAGAGAATGGACTTGAGGACTCGGAGAGGGGGAAGGGTAAGCTGGGATGAAGTGAGAGAGTGGCATTGACATATATACACTACCAAATGTAAAACAGCTAGTGGGAAGCAGCCGCATAGCACAGGGAGATCAGCTCCATGCTTTGTGTCCACCTAAAGGGGTTGGATAGGGAGGGTGGGAGAGAGACACAAGAGGGAGGAGATATGGGGATATATGTATACATATAGCTGATTAACTTTGTTATACAGCAGGAATTAACAAAACATTGTAAAGGAATTATACTCCACTAAAGATGTTAAAAAATAAAACAAACAAACAAAAACAAAAGAATTCCAGTCTTCCCAAATGTGCTTATTTCCCTTCAATATTCAATGCCCTTGTTGCTCTAATGTTGCGCATTTGACATGCTGCTGCTTTATCCACAACCCCATTTTCTTAGCTACAACCCCCATCAATTTTCATCTAAACCAGGCAAATTCCATTCTGAAGGACAAATAAATAGCACCTCCTCACTCAGTTTAGATACAAAGATTCTTAAGAAACCATAATTTATTGGTCTTCTCCAGAAAGAGAGGCTAGAGATGTGATTCTGCTTTTAAAAGTGTAAAAAAAAAACGACTGAGGAAAAATATGTGTATGTATTTCTGCAGGTCCTAAGATAACACGGGTTCCACTACGCTTCCAGTTGCTTTTATGAAGGAGAGCCCTAATCCTGGTGCTCTTTTAAGCCACAGTGAAAGGTCTGGGGGCTCGAAGCCACGTCTGCAAAGACTGAACTGTCAATATGTTAACCAAATTATAATCAAGTTAAGAGTGAAATGTGGCATCTGAAAGATCGTCTCAGAAATGATAGAAATGGTTTCAATTAAAAATGAAATGCAATATTGTATTATTATTTTGTAAATCAAAGCAGATTTAGTACACAAAAATTAAAAGATGGACATTCATTCCTGTCTCTAAAACAGAATTATATAGAATTTCCAGGGGGAAAAATAATATGTGTAATATTTTGTTCTAAAATATTTTATTTTTTAGCCTTAGACCCAATTAATTATTTTGAATGTTTTCCCTGAAGGACTATGGCTCACATCTAGCAGGTTCTGGGGTTGAAGTTACATGTGCCATGAGGATGAAGGAGGCAGGCATATAACAAGGAGTCGTGGACTATAGTTGAGTCTTCCAGAAGCTTGACTTTAGATGTTTTCAGGAAAAAAAAATAACGACTACAGTGCAAAATTCTACAGAAGCACATAATTTAATAGGTTCTGTCCAGCATGCCCACAATTTACTAAATAAATTTTAAGCCACTGTATTAACCCACATAGAGAATTTAGCATAATAAGTCCTATTGGATCCCTTGAAAAAATGAACTCCGAGAAATTACAGGGTTTTTGAAAGTTAAAAACAAAGTCAGGGATGCAGCCTGTGTCTTATCACTGATTCTCAAATTTTAGCATCAGAATCACTTGGAGGGCATGATAAAACAGGTTGTTGTACTGCAATCCACACGTTTCTGATTCACTAGGTCTGGAGCAGGGCCCAAGAATTCACATTGCTAATAAATTCCCAGGTGATGCTGATGTTGCTGGTCTATGGACCACACCTCGAGAGCCACTGTCCAACCTGAGGAAGAACATAAGGAAGCCAAAGAAGGAGCTCAACCTTCACCTCTAGGAGGGCACAGCCACATGTGGCATCACACTAAGCACCTGAGAAAAATCTAGAAGACATGGCTCCTTAATCAATTGTGTAAACACACTGTAGTGAAGAAAGCCACTACCGAGTACAGGAATTGTGGGAAGTGGAGAGAAAGAGAAGAGAGGCAGAGTGATGTGTTTGAGGGGGAAGACCAAAGACCAGTGGACATCAGTGAATGTGTGAAGACAGCGACTAGATTTATTCTTTCAACAAATATTGATTGAGCATGTACTCTGTGCCCCAAAACTGAGCTGGGGGCTAGGGACTCATCAGTGTCCTATCAAAACAGAAAATGCCCCTGCTTTCTTGAACATGGTGGCTAGGAGAAATAAACTATAAATAGTTACACAAATAAATATAAAACACATAAGATATATCTACAATATATAACAGCTATGGAGAAGAAGAACAGGGCAGGGTAAGTTGAATTTAAGTGTTCATTTTTCACACAGGTGTTGTGGTGATGTGGGAAGGATGCCCACCAGATATCAGACGTAAGAGCTGCCACAAGAAACTGAGACAATTCCAACTGGTAACTTTATTAATTACTTATCCTCCAGATGCCAAGATTAGTATAAAGAACTCCATATAGTGAGGGTGTAGACTTCATGAGAGCCCTCCAGCTTAGAGGTCTATTATATTCATATATTCACAGATCTCGTTTAAGTCGGTCTGGGAGAGAAGAGAAAGTATGTACTGGTTTTGTGGCGGTCAGCTTTACAGATTCAGAACTATATCCCATCCACAGATGTGCTGTGGAGGATCAGGCTTAGAAAAGAGGTTTGCATATTTCATATTTCAGGTCTCAAATGAAATTTTTCCAACACACAATGATCATGATCAGAAAACAGTAATTCTGTTTGACTTAGTTTTAATTCTAATTATAGCAACAGTTCCTTCTTTCACTTTCAGGATGGCAAAAAATAGTCAGGACTTAGGTCAGCCAATACTTCTGAAAGGATCTAGCACAGATGGTTCAATGAGGAGAAAAATTATATGAATTCTAAGGTAACTTCTTGGTTATTTTTCATCCTATAGTACAAAGGCAGAAGGACAGAGGATTCCCTCCCAGGCAGAGTCCTAGCCTTTTTAAATTTATAAATGCTTACGTCATGGAATGCAAATGCTCATGTGTCTTATCCAAATAAGTCTAGTATGCTCTAAACATACCAAAAAAAGGGGGAAAAAAAGGAAAGAAAAAAAAAAACCAAAAACAAAGACTGAAAAAACTCTCAAACACTTACTGCAGTACCTCTTTCCATGTACTCCTTTGTGGACACTCGTTTGCATATTTGAATTGCGTTTCCCTCCACTCTGAGAATTCTCCTACACTCAGACAGTGAAATACGCTGTTTGAATATTATTATTATTTAAACTCTTAGTTTTCTGCGTTCTTATGAGGTCACTTCCTAGACTCCTTTCTAGTTTCCTCTTTTAAACCACAGCTACATCAAGCTGACTGCTACTCTCAAAAGCATAGGACTTATGAAAAAAGTGGTTGGACATTTCCAATCCACTGATGGTTTAAAATACTTTCTGAATTATCAGATCTTTTTTAAAAGCCCATGGTATGTTTAATTATGTAGACATATCTCCTCTGCGTTGCTTTTTAAGCTTTGAAAATATCAAAATCATGACAAGACATGAGAAGAATTCTATTTTGACAAAACGAAAAACACAAAAATTCTTCTACTCAGAAAAGAAGGAATGTAACGGAGAAAATAAACGCAAAAATAGAATTGGCTGAAAACCAGCAACCACAAGAAAAGAAGTACTGCAGGAAATGGAACTAATCAGTTATTATAGTGAAGATTTTTTTTCCCAGACTTTCTTGGGGTAAAAAAAAAAAATTAAATTAATGTAGAAACTAGGAGTTTGGACAAAGCTACATATGTAATCAAAGAATTCCAGTGAATATTTATTTTTTGAAAGGACAATAGAGTTTTTATTGAGGGAACTTCCAAATTTAATCTCCTTGAGATTCTTCTGATATCTTAGTGAAACTTTAATTAGAAGCGTTGGAGCTTTTGAGGAGTAAGGTCTGTATAATTATGCCATGATATCCTTTCTAAAGATATAACTGTTTATGTCCCTAATTCAAGTCACTTCAAGGGTCAGTCCATTCAGGAAGAGACTTGCTTTGGCTGAATCCCCCCTCAGCTCAGCAATAATCATTGCCTATAGATTAGGCTTCCTTGAATTAACAGTCATTCCCACACTGGCAAATTTTGTAATATGAAAGCTGCTTCTTCCAGTTATCCTCTCATCATAGCTTACCCATATCATTTGGTTATTTTGGTATAAAATATACCAATCATTTTTTAACTGTTTTATGCCTAAGCAATGCCATTTCTAAATATGGATATGGAAAATTGATCTCTGTATATGTTAAAATAGATTTAGAGATAATTGTCATTTATTTGTTAGGGGTTTTTGGAAAACCAGTATCATCAAACTTGCCAAACAGTCTGTGATTCTAAGTTTGTTTTAAAAAAAATTATTAGCTAATTTACTTAACAAAGGCATTTACAAAAGTGTGACAGCCTCTGGGCATATCTGCAGAGACGGCAGATTCAGGACTGTAAAGGATGGAAAATAATGTATACATAATCTCCAATATCATAATTGAATTTAGTGTGTGGTGTCAAGAAAAAATGGTGCCCAGAAACTCAGACCTTGTCCTGATATCTTGGGCTGTTACAATCAACATATTTAAAAACTATATACGTTAGAAACCATGTGACTTATCTCCACTTGATTTATACACAAGAAGACACAGGTCTCAAGAGTTGAAATTCATTATTCAAGGTCACACAGCTACTTACTGGCAAGAATTGGACCCAGGTCTCCGTATGTCAAGGGACATTAATGGTCACTAATAATCATGGGGTAAGAGAGCTCCAGTCAGTTACAGAATAACACAACAGGTAATGAGTTGAAAAAAAATTAATATGGACCTTTTTTCACACCCTTGTTTTAACTCACAGAAGCTTATTCATATATAAATTAGTGAAGGTTTGAGACATTTTAGTCACCATTTCACAATATTCAGGCAAAACACATTAAGGACTGAAAAGAGTTTGGCTGATGAAGAGGATTCTGAGTCAAAGTATTTTGTGGAATATTTTTTTTAACTCATTCTCTTTGTATTTCATAAATATAAGAATGAAAGTTGATGAATGTGCACTTTCTGCAAGACACTCTGCTAAAGAGCATTATATATATTACATCATTTATTTCCTTTGATTACTATTAAATCAATTTTTAATCTCAATTTTTTGAGACTATTAACATAGCAATTGTCATATAGCCAGTAAGTGCTGGAACCAGCATTTGAACCCATATGATTCCACAGTCTTTATTTGTATCCAACAAATTAAATTGCTTAACTCTTAAAAGTTATCCCCTGACCCTGCCTACCTCCTTATTATTTTCTAATAAAATGTATTTCTTTTAAACAATTAGACTAAAGAAGCTGCTTCTGCCCAAGGAAAAATTTATATTCCTAAAATAAGATAGAAACAAACATTAAAATTGATTCTAAATAGGAATAAATAAGATAACCAGGATGTTCAATTGAAAATCTTTATGTATCGAGCATCTAAGATGCCTTCTCTGGGTTTCCATGCCAACCTTTCTAGAATGCTAAAACAAGCTGTGAAACAACATTTACTCACACTGCATTATGTAGGCTTTTGATACATTAAAAATTATTTTTAAAAAGCCCAATTAAATTTTGAATATTTAGCACATGGGAGAAGTAGCATTGGCACAAGTCATTGGTGAGGCAAGCAATGTAGCTTTTGTTTTTCTAAATGAGAGGAGCCTTAAAAAACAGATTTGAAGGAGATTTTTTATTTCCGTTAACTTTCTTTTTATGTATATCCATAGTTAGTCATAGCTTTTCAAAATAGAGTTTTATAAAAGTTATGCTTAAAATATAAACAGCTCTAAGTGTTTAACACTGAATCTGTAGAAGACAAATCTGGAAATCTAGGGCACTTCCATCCTCGATTCAGACCACCTGATAAAAGAAAAATAAATAAATAAATAACCACATGGAGCTGAATAGGTCTCTGACCCTCTCATCAGTTTGAAAAGATTTCTTTTTATTTACCAAGCTCATTAAGGACAAATATATTGTGGCTTGATTGACTGTTAAGTATGATAGGGGCCTCTAATGGAGAAGAAGGGACTACTGCAGGTCAAGAGAGGAGAGAAGGGGGACCTGGCAGGTAGGTTCAGCCTTCAACATGCAGAAGGCCCAGACTGATGGCAGTACAGACAGGGTGGTTAGAAAGGGGATGCTCAGATAGGACATTCTATCCAAAAACAGCAGATTACACTTTATTCTCAAGTGCACACGGAACATTCTCCAGGATAGATTACATCTTGGGTCACAAATCAAGCCTCAGTAAATTTAAGAACATTGAAATCATATCAAGTATCTTTTCCAATGACAACGGTATGAGATTAGAAATCAATTACAGGAAAAAAACTGTAAAAAAACACAAACACATGGAGGTTAAACAATATGCTACTAAATAACCAACAGATCACTGAAGAAATCAAAGAAGTAATAAAAAATACCTAGAGACAAATGACAACGAAAACACGATGACTCAAAACCTATGAGATGCAGCATAAGCAGTTATAAGAGGGAAGTTTATAGCAATACAATCCTACCTCAAGAAACAAGAAAAATCTCAAATAAACAATCGAACCTTACACCTAAAGGAACTAGAAAAAGAACAAACAAAACCCAAAGTTGGTAGAAGGAAAGAAATCATAAAGATCAGAGCAGAAATAAATGAAATACAAACAAAGAAAACAATAGCAAAGATCAATAAAACTAAAAGCTGGTTCTTTGAGAAGATAAACAAAATTGATAAACCTTTAGCCAGACTCATCAAGAAAAAGAGGGAGAGGACTCAAATCAATAAAATTAGAAATGAAAAAGGAGAAGTTACAATGGACACCTCAGAAATACAAAGCATCATAAGAAACTACTGCAAGCAACTATATGCCAATAAAATGGACAACCTGGAAGAAATGGACGAATTCTTAGAAAGGCATAACCTTCCAAGACTGAACCAGGAAGAAATAGAAAATACAAACAGAGCAATTACAAGTAATGAAATTGAAACTGTGATTAAAAATCTTCCAACAAACAAAAGTCCAGGACCAGATGGCTTCACAGGTGAATTCTATCAAGCATTTAGAGAAGAGCTAACACCTATCCTTCTCAAACTCTTCCAAAAAATTGCAGAGGAAGGAACACTCCCAAACTCATTCTATGAGGCCACCATCACCCTGACACCAAAACCAGACAAGGATATTACAAAAAAAGAAAATTACACAGACCAATATCACTGATGAATATAGATGCAAAAATCCTCAACAAACTACTAGCAAACAGAATCCAACAACACATTAAAAGGATCATACACCATGATCAAGTGGGATTTATCTCAGGTATGCAAGGATTTTTCAATGTATGCTAGTCAATCAATGTGATACACCATATTGACAAACTGAAGAAAAAAAAACATATGATCTTCTCAACAGATGCAGAAAAAGCTTTTGACAAACTTCAACACCAATTTATGACAAAAACTCTTGAGAAAGTGGGCATAGAGGGAACCTACCTCAACATAATAAAGGCCATATACAGCAAACCCACAGCAAACATCATTCTCAATGGTGAAAAATTGAAAGCATTTCCTCTAAGGTCAGGAACAAGACAAGGATGTCCACTCATACCACTATTATTCAACATAATTTTGAAAGTCGTAGCCATGGTAATCAGAGAAGAAAAAGAAATAAAAGGAATACAAATTGGAAAAGAAGAAGTAAAACTGTCACTGCTTGCAGATGACATGATACTATACATAGAAAATCCTAAAGATGTCACCAGAAAACTATTAGTGCTAATTAATGAAGTTGGTAAAGTTGCAGGATACAAAATTAACACACAGAAATCTCTTGCATTCCTATACACTAACAACAAAAGATCAGAAAGAGAAATTAAGGAAACACTCCCATTCACCATTGCAACAAAAAGGTTTACCTCCTTAAACCTACCTAAGAAGGTAAAAAACCTGTACTCAGAAAACTAAAAGACACTGATGAAAGAAATCAAAGATGACACATACAGATGGAGAGATATACCATGTTATTGGATTGGAAGAATCAGCAATTGAAAATGACTATACTACCCAAAGCAATCCACAGATTCAATGCAACCCCTATCAAATTACCAATGGCAGTTTTCACAGAACTAGAACAAAAAAATCTTAAAATTTGTATGGAGACACAAAAGACCCTGAATAGCCAACACAATCTTGAGGAAAAAAAAAAAAACAGAGCTGGAGGAATCAGACCCCCTGACTTCAGACTATACTACAAAGCTACAGTAATCAAGACAGTATGGTACTGGCACAAAAACAGAAATATAGATCAATGGTACAGGATAGAAAGCCCAGAGATAAACCCACTCACCTATGGTCAACTAATCTATGACAAAGGAGGCAAGGATATAAAATGGGGAAAAGACAGTCTCTTCAATAAGTGGTGCTTGGAAAACTGGACAACTACATGTAAAAGAATGAAATTGGAACACTCCCTAACACCATACATAAAAGTAAACTCAAAATGGATTAAAGACCTAAATGTAAGACCAGACACTATAAAACTCTTAGAGGAAAACATAGGCAGAACACTCTGTGACATAAATCACAGCAAGATCTTTTTTGACCCACCTCCTAGAGTAATGGAAATAAAAACAAAAATAAACAAATGGGACCTAATGAAACTTCAAAGCTTTTGCACAGCAAAAGAGAACATAAGATGAAAAGACAACCCTCAGAATGGGAGAAAATATTTGCAAATGAATCAATGGACAAAGGATTAATGTCCAAAATATATACACTGCTTATGCAGCTCAATATCAAAAAAACAAACAACCGAATCCAAAAATGGGCAGAAGATCTAAATAGACATTTCTCCAAAGAAGACATACAGATGGTCAAGAGGCACATGAAAAGCTGCTCAACATCACTAATTATTAGAGAAATACAAATCAAAACTACAATGAGGTATCACCTCACACCAGTCAGAATGGCCATCATCAGAAAATCTACAAACAATAAATGCTGGAGAGGGTGTGGAGATAAGGGAACCCTCTTGCACTGGTGGTGGGAATGTAAATTGATACGGCCACTATGGAGAATAGTATGGAGGTTCCTTAAAAAACTAAAAATAGAACTACCATACGACCCAGCAATCCCACTACTGGGCATATACCCAGAGAAAACCATAATTCAAAAGGACACATGCACCCAATGTTCATTGCAGCACTATTTACAATAGCCGGGTCATGGAAGCAACCTACATGTCCATCGACAGACGAATGGATAAAGAAGATGTGGTACATATATACAATGGAATATTACTCAGCCATAAAAAGGAATGAAATTGGATCATTTGTAGAGATGTGGATGGACCTAGAGACTGTCATAGAGAGTGAAGTAAGTCAGAAAGAGAAAAACAAATATATTAACACATATATGTGGAATCTAGAAAAATGGTACAGATGGACCGGTTTGCAAGCCAGAAATAGAGACATTAATGTAGAGAACAAATGTATGGACACCAAGGGGAGAAGGGGAGGAAGGGATGAATTGGGAGACTGGGATTGACATATATACACTAATATGTATAAAATAGATAACTATTAAGAACCCGCTGTATAGCACAGGGAACTCTACTTCACTTTGCTGTACAGTAGAAAATAACACAACATTGTAAAACAACTATAGCCCAATAAAAAATAAATAATAAAAAATAAATAAAATTTAAAAAAAGAAAGAAAGGGGATGCTCAGGAGAGCAGTAGAGAGGGGCACACAAAGCACTGGGAATAATAACAATCCAACAATAGCAATGAGAATGACAGTGAAAGTAATCAACACTTAACAACTACGAAAATTGTATTGGGCAGTGTGTAAGTTTCCAGAAAGATAGAAATGACAAGGCATATATGGTCTCTGCCTCAAAGAACTTAGAATCTAATTAAAAAGAAAAATAAACGTTGATTAAGGAATGAGAATAAAGTGAAATGCCATGACATATCAGATTTGGAGTGTTATCGGAGTGCAGAGCCAAGACATATAGCCCAGTGGAGCGAAGGCTGCCCTGAGAAACTGATGACTAAGCATGCATCCCAACAGGAAAAATGGAGAATAAAGGGGAGGAGGTGACAAGAGATGAGGCTGAGAATTACTTACAGGTGCTAACTAATTTAAGGTGAATACAAATATAAGAATTTAATTTGTGCCTTACCAGGCTACGCAGAAGCACTTAATATGTCATATTTAAAGACCAGATTTAGGCAACCATAAATAAACAGGAAAAGACAACTGTAAATTCGTTAGAGTCATGACTACTCTTATTTCATCACCCATAATTGTGGACTGCACTGAGCTGACGCCTCATTGATCTACTGGCCTGTGTTTCCTGTCCATAAGTTGTAATATGTTTGAATGGAATATTTTTATTTCTGAGAAGGTAGCATCAACTATTACTTTCTCCAAATGAGGAAGATTTAAAATCTGACCAAAGGTAAATAGACAAAAATTTCCACGTAAGAACTTTTTAAAAGACCCTAATTAATGACTCTTCGAATGACAATTTCGTGGATTGAAGTCACAGGCCATACCCCTCTCCATGGGAGAGACCTACAGCTGCAAGCCTCTTATACATATTAATAATTTTGAAAATTATTTTATGTATTGATTTGAAACCTGAATCAGTGACTCCAAATCATAAAATACTTTTGATAGTCATAGCAGTTTCAAGTTATTTTGAAAAGTATTTGTCACGAACATTTCCTGAAATATCATATAGGATGGGGGCAATATTTTCTTCAATCTGAGATTTAAGATTCATCAACCGACTTCGGTTACATGATTTAGTATCATTTATAGTTATCTGTAACACTTCTTGCAGCTCACTTTTCTTCCTCTGCTTTTAGAGTTCAAAATACTGTCTTAAGGAAATGTCCATCATTTTTGCCCTGGCCATATTTATAATGCTGTGACGTCTGCCTTGATTCAGATGTGCATGGCCATGCCTTTCTGCTCTGATTAGTTCTTGATGTCTAAGTTTCTCTCTTTTCCTAATACATTCTGTCATATCACAGATGAGATCCAGTTGGTGAAACAAAAGGGGCCCCACCCTTTGTACCAGAGCACTGGTAGAAATGATGCTGCAGTGAGCTGTCTGGTTTTATACTGTGTGAGGAGTAGCTCGCCACCATTTTGCTGCTTCTCTAAAGGTGAGCAGACAAACTCTCCTCGTTTGAATTATTTTTATGAAGACAACATTTTTTTTTTAACATCTTTACTGGAGTATAATTGCTTTACAATGGTGTGTTAGTTTCTGCTTTATAACAAAGTGAATCAGTTATACATATACATATGTTCCCATATCTCTTCCCTCTTGCCTCTCCCTCCCTCCCACCCTTCCTATCCCACCCCTCTAGGTGGTCACAGAGCACCGAGCTGATCTCCCTGTGCTATGCGGCTGCTTCCCACTAGCTATCTATTTTACATTTGGTAGTGTATATATGTCCATGCCACTCTCTCACTTTGTCACATCTTACCCTTCCCCCTCCCCGTTAGAGTCTGTCATACAGAGTGAAGTAAGTCAGAAAGAGAAAAACAAATACAGTATGCTAACACATATATATGGAATCTAAGGGGAAAAAAAAAGGTCATGAAGAACCTAGTGGCAAGACGGGAATAAAGACACAGACCTACTAGAGAATGGACTTGAAGACAACATTTTCTGAACTCCAACTCTAAACATATGGTCTGTCAAAAGATTTTTCTGTGTGATTTATGATTTTATTTATATGAAGTCTCATAAAGCTGAACAACTGAACTACATTATCAAATATTTAATCTATCATTTATTGAAAATAATAATATCAGGGGGGTGCTGGTACTTATGAAAACAATAATTATTGAATTTAGCATGTGAAGCTTCTCCTTAAAAATATGCTATAGAATGGAATATGTGAAGCTTAAACTATTGATCTCAAAATCCCAATTTCTTGGCTTAAAGGGTCAGATGGATCATAAATGTGCTTCTAATGTTATCTCTACAAAAGGCACAGAGTCCCAGTTGACAGAGTTCTAATATGGCAAACTCTCTTTCCTGTTTTTTTCCTGAGAAGTCAGAAGGGAGAGATATCCATCCTTACAGCTGAAGCAGCTTTTTTTAATTTTTATTTTTTAAAAGAAGATTAAAGAGTTTACAAGAAGCAAGGAGGAAGCATAAAGACAGACAGATGAAGGTGGGAGGAAAAGGTTATGATCCAATCAAACATCCTTTATTCCTGAAGAATAAATTGTGTGGTTTCCTAGTAATGATAAAAAAGGAAGGGGGGGGGGGGAACTTGACAGGTGCTGCCACAAAAATGCTTTTAAAAGCCATCGGTTGCTGCATTTTAAAATTCTTAATAGATGAGGACAAACCATTTAGCAAACTGCACCTTATATTTAGGTGCATCACATAAACGTGCTGTACAGAACATGGATGCACTTCGAAGGCTGTTCGAGTTACCGCCTCAAAAAGAAAGGGCAAGACTGTGCCTGCCACGTTCCCTTCTAGCACACTTCCTGGCACACTGTGGTGTTCACAACAGCATTTCTTTAATGAATAAATAATTTACTAAGTGCCCGTTTACACAGGCTAGAAATCAGGTTAGCCTGACCCAATACTAAAATAGGAAATTATAAAAAGCTCTAAACTTGACTTTGGAGGCAGATTGGCATAATGAGTGATTTTCAGAAGAGGGCGCCATGCATTATCTTTCATCGCACTGACATTAATCAACATAATTGCAACCAGACAGTATTGACAAGAGACTGTCACATATCCCAATGTGCAGTCAGCGTGAGCAGTTTTGTTCAAAGGTTTGTGTGATATGGGCCAGGTTCAAAATAAACCCAAGGACACTCAATGAAATTGAAAACTGTGAGTCTGAAAAGTGTAATAGGGAGCAAGGTAAACAATACTGCTAAAAACTAGCCTAGGAAATTATAATTCATCGAGAAGTAAATGGCCTTATGAAAGGGAAAATCTTTTGCCTTGTTAAAGAATGACTCTCAGAAGGCCTTAGGTTGTCTGAAGAATTTTCCCTTAAATACACACCCTTATAATTAGAAGTTAGGTCTTCTTGCACTTTCTTAATCCCCAAATTAAGAAATCAAAGCAAAATAAAATAATACGAAATAATACTTCTGCTGGAAAAATTGAGCCCTGGCGACATTCTTTTCTCTTTGCACAGAGAAATAAAATTTGTGTAGGTGAAGGCTGCTGCTTCATTATTAGTCATTATTAGAGTTTTCTCCATGTCCTTCCTTAGAATAATAATTATATTCACACACAGAAAAATATGCATTTTAAACTGTTTCTACTAAATTTAAACAGAAATTGAAAGAAAAAAGTAACCCATATGGAAAAAGTATGCTCTTATTAGAGCATATGGGTTTTAGCTCTGTATAAGTATACATATTAAGAAACGAATCATTGAATGTCTTACAGGGAAGCCTGGACTTAGTAATCTCCTGATCTATTTATCATCAGCAGATGCTTACTCTGGTTGCAAGCTGAATGATTGATTATTCCCAGAAAGCTCATAATTGCTGTAATTAGGGTCACATGACCTCCAGCTTGCCTTGCTTAGAAAAAAAAGCAGATGGCCAAATATTAACATTTGAATGAGCACCAAAGATCCTTTAGTTAAGGAGAGTTTAAGTTAAATGCACCAGAAAGCTGTGAATGTCTGATCTCAAACACACTTAGAGGAGTAGTTTAAATTCTTTTTATATTGTCCATTCTGCTCTCTGCAGAGGCCCGCCTTCCCTTACAAAGGCCAAATCTGAGCAGTCCTACCCCTCTAGTCTACCCAGCAACCAGGCTACTATAGAGTGAGGAAGGAGTGATGACTCTACTTAAAATCTTTCCATTTTAAATTCTACTTTTTCTTTGTTTTAGAGTATATTAGCAGAATATTTGAAAAACTGAAATCATTCATTGACTCTTCTTAGTAAATAATGATATTACTCATTGTAAGGGCAAATACAAATTAAAAATAAGGGGCTTAATTCTCCCTGTTGAAAATTAGGGTAGAGACTTTCCCCTTTCTTTTTTCTTTTAGAATTTCTTGCACCTTCTTTTTCAAATGCATGTAAATCTTTATAATAGCTAATTAAGTCTCCAGCCACCCTCACATTCAGAAATGTTTTTTTCAAAGACCTGGGAGCCATCTTTTTGAAATGCAAACATTGAGGGGGAATAGCTCCTCTATCTCCCAATTCTTGCTGGAGAGTATTAGAGCCTAATTTAGGTTGGCTTCTTGCTCCAAGTTGTAAAACTACTTCCTGTTGGAAAGGTACCAGAAGTCTCTCCCTCCACTAAAGAAAGCCAATTAGCTAACACAGATGGTCACCCCAGTTGCCAAGTAAATTCAGTCCTCTTACTTGAGAACTAGTTATTGTTTCCCTTGAAAGCATGTATGTAATGGGTTGTATCTGCTTGGCTATTTAGAAGGGTGAAATTTCTTTTGGTCTTTGCAATCTCTTAGTGGATTGCCTCTGATGCCCATCACATTCTAATTTAGCACTTATTCATTAACAGAAGTGTTTTCTTTCTCTACTAACTTTGTGGAAAGGATTTTTGGGTTGGGAGAAGTTTTTGTTTTTAATTATACTTCGCCAACAATTTGAATTCCAATTAACCCTTCTCCCTGGAGTGGAGGCCTTTTAGAAAATTTAACAAATAATTCAGATGGTGAAATTCCAAATTTCCCATGTGAAATTTATTAAAGAGATATTTAATTTTACTATTTCATTTACCTTTAATTATGAACAAGCTTGGTAATATTAATACCAAAATAAAACAAATCCAGATAGCATGAATGTCAGTTAGAACATTTGGCTCCCATGTGTCAAGATATTGATGTTTATTTTTTCTTCTAAAAAAACCTAACATAAAACATAATTTTATTAATGGAAGCTCTTAGAACAGACCTTTAGATTAATATTTCTCTATGTAACTATTCTTTGTGCACAAAAGGAGCAGGAGAAGTCTCATGACGGATTGGATTCCTGCTCATAGTTTAAAAAAATAGATACACATAAAAGTTCAACAAATATTTGCTGAAAGAGAAAAAATGGAAGGTTGAGACAGAAGGGGAGATGGAAGAGGCAAAATCCAGGTCCAAAGTAAACTTGTCCTGCATTCTCTGTTCCAGGTCTCCTAACTTCCCAGTCCTTTCTCTGTGCCTAGGCTTCTGTAGACCCCTTTTAAGAAATGCCCTTCTTTTTCTAGTTCTCATATTCTATGTCTATTTAAGTTCTATTCACTTTTAAACCCAGCTGAAATTCCTTCTTTTTTTTATGTGGTCCTTGTAAATCACGATGAATTCTACCTTTTCTAGATCTCTCTAGAAAGTTATATCTGTACTTAGTATTTGATTGTATTGCCATGTATTAGTTGCTATTTATATGCATTCATTTTCCCTTCCCTTAACTTGACTACAAGCTGCTGGAGACCAAAGGAACCATTTTTAATACTTCTAAAGCATCCATAGAACCTAGGACTCAAATGAACCACAAGTGTATTCTCAAAACTTGATTTAGTAATAACTGCTCTGTTTCATTAGAACTGTATCTTCTTGTGTAGGCTTACTTCATATATGCAGAGATTTTACTATGAAAGTACTGGTAGCAACCCATGATTTAGAAATACCATCATTTATGAATTTCCATGGAAGTATGAAACTGAAAGAAGCAATCTGATTCCCCAAAGTCTAGATCAGAAAAAAAAAAAAGGTTATCATCTGGGCTGTTTTACTTTTTATTTTTTCTTTCCTTTTAAAAATTTGTTTGGCTATCAGGCATTTATCTGTGACTAGGATTTTTTTATACAAACTCTTCTCTTCCTTGGGCACACTTCTTCCTTTCCCCACTCCTCATCATCCTCCCACCCTGAAGTGGTAGACTTCCACATGGGGTACCTTCCACATGGAGCTAATGACTTCTACATCCAAGAAAGCAGTACACTGTTTGACTAGCTGAGTGGGACACCATTTACGATAGTGTCAAAATGGTGAAATAAAGAGCTAAGTATCAAGAACAGTATCAGTGTGGTCTTTATGAGATAAATAATGAACTGGTAAAAATATCTTTGATCAAATCATGACACAGAAGATACGATGTTTAATCCAAAGAGAAACCATTTACCTGAGAAAACTTTCTGAAAGCAAAACCAAATCAAATCACGTTTCAAACACTTTTACTGTCTCCCACTGGCATTTTGCCATATGTTGCGGTGACAAAACATATTCCATTTCTGAAAGTTTCCTATGTTGCCTTGTTGAATGATGAAGTAATTGACTTTTGCATCTTCTTTATATTTATGTAAAGGTAAAGAGCTTCTATATTTTCTAAACTCAAAGTTAAAACAACTTTTGCCACTTGGTCTCGTTCTTCTTCTGCAACTGAGCACCTGAGTAGTAACCAAGAAAGTTTATGAAAACTGCCCAGATATGGGAAAATCAGAAAATTAACAAATATTTATTCAGCCCCTATAATATAAAAGAAAAACAGCAATTCCAGGTATGGTAGAGGAGAAGAATCATGTTTGATAGAGAGGAATAACAACTATTTAGGTAACTCCTTGGTGGTGGTGGGGTTTCCATTTATACTTGATACATGATTATTCAAGTACCAGAAGATATTTTAGAGTAACTTAAGTAATTATTAAGTAACATGGATTTTCTATGTTGTACAATACTTGTATGAAATAGAAGGAAAGCTGATTACATTCCACTGAAACACCTATATAATATCCTAGCCTGAATATATAAGTATAATTTCTCAAATTAATTTCACCTAGCCTACATGGCTGCTTGTACGTGCCTCAAACATACTACTAATAGGAAAAGATTTACATCTTCATTTCCAAATAGTTAAAAGAGGTAGAAAACCCCAAAAGGTAATTATTATTATTATGTGATATTAATGCCAGATGGCCTATTAGATCTCTGAGTCCCTAAAAGAAATGGAAAGTCAAAGTGAAATTTGAAAGTGTTTGGATCTATAAAGTTGCCTATCATATCAAACATCCTACTCACTGACCTACTTTTTCCATATTTCCAAACTTACCTAAAATTCTTAAACAATGAAAAAAACTTGGAAATAAAAATAAAAATCACAATTAGAGAACGGAATTCTTGTAATTTTACTTTGCCTAATGGTTTCAGAAATGAAGCCCTCCTTTCCTCCATGGACACATATATGTTTTCTACCCCTTTTGTCTAGTTTAGTCTCATTTATGGGGCTGATATTCTTTAAGACGGTCTTAAGACCCCTTAAAGATGCCAGCATAGGTGTTTTTTAAAAGTGGACTAACTCATTCTTGTACTTTCATCTTGTACCTAGAGAGCTACTTCTGGCAAGGCACTACTATGTGATAACAGATTTAGGGACAAGACTGAAAAAGTATTTCCACTCTATAAGCAAAACATCTTCAGTCAAACGATATCAAGTTCACTCTCATTTATCATTCTGAAGATTAATATCTTATAAATGAAGCCACTATTGAATGGCATATACACATATACTATAAGCAAGTAATTACATTTGGGTAAATATGTATTTTTCTACTTATTTTTATCCTCCAAAAGACTGTTCTGTATTTTAAGAACTATTACATTTCACAGAGGAATAGTTTATTATAAAAATTGTGTCTGATTTAGTGACTAGGTATCTCTATTCATAAAATGAAGATGATAATATTTAAAGTTCCAAATATGTATTTATATTCTAAAAATTAGCTAATAGACTTCCTCTATATTTGAACTCTAAACTTTGACAGACATACAACTTTTACTGGAAGATAGAAAGGAGAGAGAGGGAGGAGAAGAGAAAGAACAAGAGAGAGACATGGGTAGATACACAAATATAGATGTATGTGTATAATGCATTTTTTTTTATTCAGCTCTTCCCTAAATAGATTTAAAATAGGGGAAAGAAAAGTAAACAAAGACTCTAAAGTAACATAAGTTGATGGTCATAAGACACTGAATAATATGGAGTGAAACCAAATCCACTTTGGTTTATTAGCACAAAATGGTTTTTTAACTAACATTTTTATATTGCTAAATAACTAGAAGGAATGATTTCAGAAAAGGCAGATAATTTTAGCTGCTTTAACAGGAATGGCCCATCAATTATGCTCCAAAGTGAAGCCCTTGTATTGTTCACTGGCAAAACTGTCCAACATCAGCATGCATATCTATGTATCTATCTAATGTATGCGTATTATACACTGTATTCCTTTTTCTACCATGCAACTGATGATTTTCTATCCTTGGATGAATAACTGATGAAACTTAGTAAGTCTCATGTAGATTTATAGAAGCTGAGGAACAAGAAAGCAGATCCCATTTTAATAATATAAAGTTCTTACTTTGCAATACGTAGGCCATAAAAGCAATAAAGGATTTCTAAATGAACAGACTCCTTCCTACACAAGAAGAAAATGCACTTCTTATGTTTTTAAATTCTCTAAACTGCCTTAATAAGATATAGGCCCAAATTAAAGTCATGGTATTCTTTAATGATAAAAATGATATAAAAAGATCAGCTGTGCTATTCCTTGGAATGGTATTCTTTCTTTCAGATGAATTCAGGAAAAGAATAAAAATTAGCTGGTCAGTGAATTAAATCCATAGGATTGATTTCATAAGCATGGGGTTTGTATGAAAATATATCCAAGGGGTTGTCTCTTGTAGCCATTTGACACTACAAACATTTAGTTAAGACAAAAAGAATCAGCTAGAATATTTTTTTCTCATGTGGGAAAAACATATCTGTTACTTGTTATTTAAGATGTTTCCAATGGGTTGTATTTTCCTATTTGTCCTCTGGGGCATCAACAAGCCTATTTCCTCAGTATGTTAAGACTGTCAAAATAAAGGAGCAATTCTGGAAACATACATTCCTGGGGTATTTCACTGGTTCATATGAGGAGATTGAGAGGTGATAACAAGTTTGCCTCTCACCCCCACTCCAACCGCCTCCCCACCAATCCCATTCCATATCATGTCATGAGGCTTATTTCTTGATTGGCATGTTTGTAATGGGAAAGGATTACTTTTTATAAAAAGGAGAAAGTAAGTATGTATGATGCTTCAGATTTCAGAAAGCTGCACAAAAGAAAACAAATTCTCCAAGGACTAACTGGCCTTTCCAGTTTGAAGTGTGATTCTAGCAGCTTTGCATCTCTCCTTAAAGTGGTAAAGAAATAATTAGGTAGTCTACAAATCTTTCCAGAATCTCAAAGTCACTTTATCACATGTCAATCCAATAATTAGAATTCTGAATATGTTTTCATCCATAAGTATATCATTATTATATTATGCTCAATGTAGGAATAAAGTAGAATGACAAAGCAATCACCCTTCTCATAGCTTTACTTTTTTAAATTTCCCAAATTAAACCAAGTAATTATTACTATCTCAAATGTCTTTTGGGTGATCTGGTCCCTACTTCTTTTTTTTTTTTTTTTTTTTAATTAATTAATTTATTTATTTATGGCTGTGTTGGGTCTTCGTTTCTGTGCGAGGGCTTTCTCTAGTTGTGGCAAGTGGGGGCCACTCTTCATCGCGGTGCGCGGGCCTGTCACTATCGCGGCCTCTCTTGTTGCGGAGCACAGGCTCCAGACGCGCAGGCTCAGCAATTGTGGCTCACGGGGCCAGTTGCTCCGCGGCATGTGGGATCTTCCCAGACCAGGGCTTGAACCCGTGTCCCCTGCATTGGCAGGCAGATTCTCAACCACTGTGCCACCAGGGAAGCCCTGGTCCCTACTTCTTTGCTCAACTTTTTTCTATCACCAAGGGAAAGAATACAGTGATTAAAAATTATTATAACATATATACACATATGTGTATATATATATATATATACACACACATATATATTTAGCTATATATTTAGTTTACAAATATATAATAAAATTGTCCATTGTTGCTTCTACTCTTTACAATTCATTCAATAAGCATTCTCGGGGTGTCCACTCCTATGAGGCCCTACCAGGGCAGGAAGCAGAAGAGTGAAGACCCCAGTTGCTGAGTTGCTAGCGAAGATAAGACATATCTGGAAATAATCATAACATATAACATAAAGAAGCATGAATGAATGCTATGAGAGATGTGTGAAGCAACATGAAGCAAGTTAGAGGGGAAATAGAACTTCTTCTTGAGGCGGTAACTGAAGGTTGACTATGTAGCTGATCAAAGACATGTTTATCTTGACTCTGGAAAGCAACCCACTGCAGCTTACTAGTAAGATTTAAGGGTATCCTCAAAGTGTTAGCATTTTATACACTGGTTTTTTTTTTTTTCTAAGTGAAAATCTGCTTAATTGTGCAATACGCTGCTTAGTTTGCTAAGAGTATCTTTAATAAAAGATATAATACCACTCAGCAGAGCACAGAGAAATTACTTCCTGATCAGTTTAAAACAAAATATTTATATTCCAGCTTTTTCATTTATGTATTTTATTTTATGACAATAATTTAAAGATCTTCATTGGTTTTATTCCCTGTCTTGGGATAAACACCAGAGTGTATTACTCATGTAAAAACTATGAAAAGAAAAGGCCTTTGACAGAGAATTTAAAAATGAATTGAAATCTTCCCTATTTAAGATCCATAAATATGCATTATCTCATTTAATCCTTAAATGAAGTATAAGTTATTTTTATTCCCATTTTACAGATAAAATAATAAAGTCAGACAATGTGACTACAAGCAGCTGAATTCAAGGCAGAGGGATAAACTAGAATAAGGAGAGAAATCCAGGTCCAGGTAGAAATAATGAGATAGTGAAAATAGTCTGAATGCCCAACAGTGGGTAAATGGTGAAAAGAATTATGGAATAGGATGAAATATTACACAGTTGTTAAAATCACATTTTCAAGAAACCAGGAGTCACAGGATACAAAGTGGAACTTCACTTTTGTGAAAACAAAGCAAGACAAAAACTGGAGGGAAGTATGCCAAAATACTGGTAGCAGTATTAATAATAAAAAAGAAAAATATCAGAAAAATCAATACATGTTTTTTAAAAGGTAAAAATTGTGGTATAAAGTGTTTTTAAGAATCAATATCAAGCTTGACTTTCTAGTTTCTGGACTTCACTCTGATTTCCTTTTGTAATAACTTGAGGAAATTTAAATTGTTTTCCAATCTGAATTCAGTAATACTATATTTCATAGAATCTAAGATAGAATCCATTGTAGGGCACACTTTGCCACCAAGAAAGAAAAGAAAATTGCCAATTTAACTATGGCATTTTTTGATTTTACATAGCTTAATGTAAAAAAATGTATATCTTAGAGTTGATGAAATATTGCAAGGACATTTAAAAAATTTTTATTGAGGTACAATTGACATACACCATTATATTAATTTCAGGTGTACAACATGATTCAATATTTGTATATATTGTGAAATGATCACCACAGTAAGTCTAGTTAATATTCATCACCATTTATAGCTACACAATCTTTTTTTTGTGATGAGAACTTTTAAGATCTAGTCTCTCAGCAACTTTCAAATGTGCAACATAGTATTATTAACAGTAGTCTCCATGCTGTACATTACATCCCACAATTTATTTTATAACTGGAAGACTGTAAATTTTGCCTCCCTTCACCCATTTCACATTTATATGATATCTTCTTTATCCATTCATCCATTGATGGACATTTAGGTTGTTTCCATATCTTGGCTCTTGTAAATAATGCTGCAGTGTACATGGGGGTGCATATATCTTTTCAAATTAGTGTTTTCACTTTCTTCAGAAAAATATTCAGAAGTGGAATTGCTGGATCATCTGGTAGCTCTATTTTTAAATTTTTGAGGAACCTCCCTACTGTTTTCTGTAGTGGCTGGCCAATTTACACTCCCACCAACAGTGCACAAGGATTCCCTTTTCTCCACATCCTCTCCAACAGTTATTTCTTGTCTCTTTGATAGTAACCATTTTAACAGGTATGAGGTGACATCTCATTGCGGTTTTGATTTGCATTTCCCTGATGATTAATGATGTTGAGCATCTTTTCATGTACCTGTTGGCCGTCTGTACGTCTTCTTTGGAAAAATATCTATCGTATCTTCTTCCCATTTTTTAATTGGATTGTTTGTTTTTTGCTCTTGAGTTATATATGTTTTATATATATTGTGGATATTAGCCCCTTATAAGATATATGATTTGCAAGTGTTTTCTCCCATCCAGGAGGTTGCCTTCTCATTTTGTTGATGGTTTCCTTTACTGTGCAGAAGTGCAAGCACATTTCTGATATCCCATTTTATATATCTCTATCTATAACTTGCTTTTATCTAGCAACACTAGTTATTTTGCTCAGCTAATATTATAGAAAAAGAAGCTTTTCTATGAGGGAAACCCCTTTTTTTCCTGAAGCAAAATAACCTGGCTCTAGTTGAGAAAAGAATAGCAATTCTATTATATATCATATTTTGTGTTGAGAATCTCGCTATTTCTGGTGAATTAATGTATCTTTAAAAAGTCTTGTTATATCTAGCTGCTTTTCCAAAATGTAATTTAGATAACTGATTACCAAATTTAATTTAAATATCTTATCATTCTCAGCTGGAAAGAGAAATAATACAAATTGTAGTGAACCATACATATCCAAGTGAAAATACTTGGTAATATGAGACGTTTAAACATGCTTCCATTTCTATGCACACTTTATATATTTTAATAGATATATATTTATTTTGGAGTAAGTCATCCTGACTTTTCACAATCAGACCAAACACACTTAAATTATGTTCACACTCTCACAAAAGAAACTCTCCATATGGAAGATGAGTAGAGGATTACATTAAGAAAAGTTTTTGTGTATTACTCTTAGTTATTTACGCTTCTATTTAACAAAATCTTTTATTTCTTTTCTTTTTACATGTTTCTTTTTAGCTTTTTTTTTCTGAAAAGTAGCCAAAATGAAATGAAATTTCAAGTTGTCATGTTGACCATACCAACCATAAAACAAAAATCCAAAAGGAAGAGGACAAAATACAATTTACTTTTTTTTTTTAAATTTTATTTATTTATTTTTGGCTGTGTTGGGTCTTTGTTGCTGCGCACGGGATTTCTCTAGTTGTGGCGAGTGGGGGCTACTCTTCGTTGCAGTGTGTGGGCTTCTCACTGCAGAGCACGGGCTCTAGGTGCACAGGCTTCAGTAGTTGTGGCACACGGGCTCAGTAGTTGTGGCTTGCAGGCTCTAGAGTGCAGGCTCAGTAGCTGCGGCACACGGGCTTAGTTGCTCCGCGGCATGTGGGATCTTCCCAGACCAGGGATCAAACCGGTGTCCCCTGCATTGGCAGGTGGATTCTTAACCACTGCGCCACCAGGGAAGCCCCAATTTACTTTTTTTTTTTTTAATTTATTTATTAATTAATTTTTTTTTGGCTGTGTTGGTTCTTTGTTTCTGTGTGAGGGCTTTCTCCAGTTGTGGCGAGCAGGGGCCACTCTTCATCACGGTGCGTGGGCTTCTCACTGTCGCGGCCTCTCGTTGCAGAGCACAGGTTCCAGACACACAGGCTCAGCAGTTGTGGCGCACGGGCTTAGCTGCTCCACGGCATGTGGGATCTTCCCAGACCAAGGCTTGAACCCGTGTCCCCTGCATCAGCAGGCAGACTCTCAACCACTGCGCCACCAGGGAAGCCCCCCCAATTTACTTTTAATTAAAATTTAAAAATAACAATTCAAACTTAACCCTTTGCATTGAAAATATTCCTGATTCAAAGATTTTTACTTTGCCAAAAATCTCATTCTACTTGTAATTTTTGATTGGCAGATGGGTAGAAGCTGGCAGAGAAAGAAGAGTAGGAAAAAGTCCAAAATAGTCTTACAAGAAATTCCATGTTTAAATGTGTGCAAGTTTACATAGAATATACTGAGTGAATATAAAAGGGAGTCAGCCTAAGTGTCTTCAATAAATTCAACTCTAAACTATATGAACACATAACAAAACAATGCAAGATACAGAGACTTTTAGGTATGACTATTATAGACATGTTCCTTTTATTACTTATTAAGTTGCCAATTATCAGTAGTCATGATTCCAGTATATCCTATTTGCGTCAATCCATCCAGATTTCAAGGATAAGAAAGCACAGTTTGTACATGAAAAGGAGAAATAATAGTAGTCGTGTGTGTGTGTGTGTGTGTGTGTGTGTGTGTGTGTGTGAGAGATATATTGGGGGTGGAAGAGTGAGGTCAGAATTGAGGCCAGAAAAGGTACATATTTACTGTGTGCCTGCTATGTGTTAGACACTGCAATCTGAAGGGTAAATATGGGCTTTTGAAGGCTAAATGCCTGATTAATGTACGCATAAAGGAAAAGCCTATGTTTTTCTTTATGTTAATTATTAATCAAAAGCTTATACAAAAAGTTTAGCAGAGCCTGGCATTTTGCTCTTTTATAAGCAACAAAAGTCCTTATTTTATTCAGGGTTTAGTGTTTTTTTTTTTTAAACTTACTTTTTTAAAAAAAATTAATTAATTAATTAATTAATTTATGCCTGTGTTGGGTCTTCGTCTCTGTGCGAGGGCTTTCTCTAGTTGCGGCAAGTGGGGGCCACTCTTCATCGTGGTGCGCGGGCCTCTCATTATCGCGGCCTCTCCTGTTGCGGAGCACAGGCTCCAGACGCGCAGGATCAGCAATTGTGGCTCACGGGCCTAGTTGCTCCGCGGCATATGGGATCTTCCCAGACCAGGGCTCGAACCCGTGTCCCCTGCATTGGCAGGCAGATTCTCAACCACTGCGCCACCTGGGAAGCCCAGGGTTTAGTTTTTTTATTTTGTTTTAAAATATAAATACATGTTCTAGAGAAGAAAAGAGAAGGGATAAATGAAATTCTAAGCCAACTGATGTGAGTGCCCTCTAAGGCTGTGTTATTACTCTAAACTCAGTTAAGCTGTTTTTGAGTCTCCCTTAAAACCAATTAACAAGAAAACAGAACAAAAGGAATGGCACCTTAAAACTCTGCTAATTAACTGAAATTTGCAATTGATGAGCAATTTTTCAACTCCCATTCTTAGGAAATGTGGCTACTCAGTTGTGGGTTTCAAAAGTATTTTTTTGCATATTCAGAAAGCTGACCATTCTTTAAAATGCTAGTCAGCTTTACAAAGAAATCATTCTTTTGATATGTTTATTAAATGAATGAATTAGATCTTTTTACTTCATCAAAATTTAGCAAGTAAGACAGGTAAGATAAATGAAACTCGATAATCCAAGAAATACTAACTACGAAAACAAACACTGTTCAGGAAAACATGTCTGTAAGTGCCCCAAGTCTGAAATGTATCCAGTTCTCAACAAGTTTCAGCTTTCTACCACAACCTGCAAAAGTACTCTGACCCAACTGTCCAAAGGCCCATGATGCCTCTATTTTATTTCACAGTTTATTCAAAATCAATATAT
Organism: Balaenoptera acutorostrata; assembly: GCF_949987535.1. NCBI lineage: Eukaryota > Metazoa > Chordata > Mammalia > Artiodactyla > Balaenopteridae > Balaenoptera > Balaenoptera acutorostrata. The sequence goes on along the minus strand of NC_080071.1, from coordinate 67,324,196 downwards.
AAACACACCACCAAACTTAATTCCAGCCAGCAGTCACAAGACACCTGGGATCAGATCAAAAAATCTGAAAGATAAACAGAAAACATCCCATAAATTAAATCAATGGAATGATTTAGTCTTTTATTTTACTAAAGAGGAAGATGATATTAAGTTACTTGGATCCCTGCACATAAAATTTACTGGCTGACCATAGATCCAATCCATTTACAACAAGGGGGTTATGTAGTTATAAAACTTTAAACTTAAAATTATCTTCTGGATTTCATTTAAAAGCATATATTAGATGTCCAAATTAGATACTATTTTTATTTTCAGCAGTTTCTATTTATTTAAAGTAGAACAATTCTTATATTCCAAAACATCAACCCAAAGTATTTTTTAACAAATTCTGTACTGAATACACTACCATTTAACTTGAAAGATGTTTAATTAAAAATAATAAAACTGAGGGATTTCCCTGGTGGCACAATGGTTAAGAATCCACCTGCCAATGCAGGGGACATGGGTTCCATCCCTGGTCCAGGAAGATCCCACACGCCACAGAGCAACTAAGCCAGTGCGCCACAACTACTGAGCCCACGCACTGCAACTACTGAAGTCCGCACACCTAGAGCCCATGCTCAGCAACAAAAGAAGCCACTGCAATGAGAAGCCCATGCACCATAAGGAAGAGTAGCCCCCGCTTGCTGCAAATAGAGAAAGCCTGCGAGTAGCAACGAAGACCCAAGGTAGCCAAAAAAAAAAAAAAAAAAAGAAATGGTCCACTTAAAAAAAAAATCTTTAAAAAAGAAATGATAATAAAACGGATGTATTTGGATCCTTAATCTGATTTAACATCCACAGACAGTCTGCAGATTCAAAGTGCGCATCAACAATCTGTTTAAAGGCAACAAAAGTCAAGTATGACAATTCCAATGGCAACCTAGCAATCTTCCCATCATTTTCTTACATCTAAGTCTTAACCACCAAATCATGCTGAGAAGCGCATTGTCAAGTGGAAGTAACAAGAAAGTAAACCAAGGACAAAAGCAAACCCCAAACTTCTATGCCAAAAGTCAGCCTGTTTTTTGGACAGTTAGTAAAGAAAATAACTTTAAAATGACAGAGTGAGACTCTTGGCTTGCTGCAGGGAGCATCCATGGCTAAATCTCCAATTAAAAAAAATCAAGTTAGGTTCTAGAAGTGTGTTTGTGACTAACTGGTTGGAAATTGGAATATGTTCCACATGATATTGTTAGAAATGGTTCATTATTAGACTCCTAGGTTAAGTCCAAAAGCTAATTAACCTAAAAATCATAATTATTTAATGAAAAGAACCATCTAAAATAATATCAATATATTTTGAGATAATATGTTAATTAGCTTGATTGTAAGAATCATTTCACTATGCATCTGTATATCAAATTATGTTGTACACCTTAAATATACACAATTTTATTAAAAAATAATATAAAGGGAATACTAGTAAAAATACGATTGAAAATGAAAGTCTTGATTTTTAGTCTTAAGAGCAGGTGCTTAAGACAAGTGAATTTTATCACACAAGAATGAAATTGTATCCATACAACTTGGATAAAATTGTGGAAATTAAAAAAATAAGGCTTTGCAGGCATTTTGAGGGACTTCAAGACTAATGGTGTTGATATGCCTACTTTCACTTCAAATATCTGACTTTATTTTACTTTGATACAAATATTTTTTTTAGTATAAAACCATCAGTTCCCAAACCATGTGCCATCGTACCCCAGGATGCCACAGTAAATTCACTGAAGGATGAAATATTTTCGATATGTGAAAAAATACCGCAACATCCATCAGGCACCACACAAACTACTAGCCTGGAGTAATTCACAGTTTCAATATTGGATTATACTACATTCCTTTCAATGAGACCACAGCTTTGCAAAGTTTGGGTTTTGATGGTGTTTGTGATACAATAGCAAATACTAACACTGCATGAAAACCAATGCGGAGTAAGAAATGAGCATGACAACACCCGATCTGGCTCTTTAGGTTTGAGGGCTGGGCAGTAGTCAACAGGCACACATATCCCATTAGTAAATAATTGTGAGTTTCTAAGTATAAAATAAAAAGATTCTTTTCAATTTATGTGTAATTTTTTTTTTTCAAAAGGTGACTAAGTTAAGACCTAAATACTTCTTATGTAATTAAATAAAACTGTGAGGTACTACTTTTAGCCTAGGGGTGCCATGAAAAAAATTACTGAGATACTCAGAATGCCATAAACTGAAAAAGTCTGGGACATTCTCTATTAAGCATAGCTGTTTTGTTTCAGTTTTGCTCCACAAATTTAAAGAAAAGAGAAAGTAGGAGAGATTATTTAAAAAAAAAAAAAAAAAAAAGACTGGTAAAGAGAGAGAGATGTAAAAGGAGAGGAAGAAAAATAGTTTCCTAACATCAGAGAAAAAAATACTAGGAGAGTGGGAAGGACAGTGGTTCAACACACTGGGCATGTGGACTGTGTGCGCATGTACATGTATGTGTGCATGTTCATGTGTGCTACTGGGTGTGCAAGAGGTGGCTAAAATGGTACACGTGAACATTAGGGGATGAAAGACAAAGGACAAGGAGTGGGTATGCTGTATATGCGTACATGCTAACCTTGTTGGTCATCAGTCCTCATTCCCTAAGAAAAAGTTCCCTAGTTGCCTGGAGACAAGGGAAAACCACATAGAACCACATGTTAATTTGTGTGCAGTTTTAAGTCAATTTACTGTTTGATCACAATCTCTTCTTGCTAAGAGCTCTTTGGCATGCTAGATTGATGTCCTGATATCTTTAGATTCTTTTAAATAGATTGGATTTTACCTGTTCTGCAGGCACTTTCAAATATACACTGTCATAGTAAAAACAAAATGAGATTTGTGGAATTTTTCAAAAGTCAGGCTTTAGGATATATGAACCTGGCTGCTTTATATGTTCCATAATGTGACTGGGGGGGGGGACATTCCGACCTGCCCCCATCACTGTCCCCCAACCCATCCCCTTCTCCAAAAAATTCTATTTATTTTCTTTTCAATACAGCATGTGTCAAATACAAACTTTAAGATATTAACACTATTTCAGTTATGTGAACCTTGTATTTGAACCTGCAGGTTTAGCAAGGTGTTCAGTGAAGGTGCTTAGTGTTGTACTTTTCTGATGCTGTTGTCAAATTTAAAGAAAGAGTTGAAAATTCCCCTTTTGGCAGAAATAAGAAAAAAAAAATCCCATCCTTAACCCACCTGATCTGCATTGAAAATATGTAATGGAAACAGTTCTGAAGGAGAAGAGTTCATTTTTGACCCGGTGAGCTCACACTGTCTAAGGATTTGTGTTTGCTTGTTTGCTTTTCTTATCTTAAGGGGAGCACATCCATTTGCAGTGCCTAGAGCAGCTGCTTTGTAAAAAACTCTCTGAACCTTTTTTTTTTCCCCCACTCAACCCATTTAGTGAACAAATAGGCACAGAATAGTGAAGATTTATGTTTCCCTAAGGCTCAGTCCTCACTGTGAACATCTGCCATTTCAAACACAGAGGTCAAGACTCTTTTTGTGTAGTATTTTGCTGAACAATGCTCTCCGCATAACTCAAATGAAATTCTTTTCAATAGGATTCAGCATCTGCTTCTAGGCAGCTTAACTTATCAGCATATTAAGAGCACCACTTCTTCATTCTCCAAGTCTCTTTCTCCACACCAAAAAGGTAGGGAACATGTCAGCAATCTTGAGAGTCAACTGCTAAAGCTTTTTTCCCCCTCTTTTTCCAATGAGAAATAATCTTATACCTGTTTATTACAAATCATGTTGTGTTGGTCAGATCAAATTATAAATCCTATATCAGGCAGAAGTACTTCTGTTTACATTTCACAAGGAATAAAAATTGAAAATAACAGACATATTTTCAATATTAGGTTATCAAGGTCAATTGAAAAGCCACTTTTCACACTTCCTGTGCTTCTCCCTCCTTAAAGTTACACAGGAGTCTCAATTTACAGAAACTATGACTGCTTGAGTCATAGAAAAGTTAGTGCTTGAGCTTCAATTTACAGATACACAAGTAGGAAATACTATAGTTGCAAATTAAAATTAAAAATTGATTCTATTTAAAAATACATATTTAAGTGCTTTCTATTTGTTAATAATAAATATAATCCTTACGTTTTTAAAATACAGAACAGTTTTTTTTTAAATAGTATTGTTTACTATTTCAAGGACCCAAAGTTCCTTGCCATCAAAGAGCTTACTTAGAATCTAGTGGGATAGAGGTGGTCATGAAAAGTCAAAAGACAAAAGGCCAAAAGCAGAACATGCCTGCTGTCACCAAGAAATACCAACAAAGAGCTACGGGAGACAGGAGATCAAAGAAGGAAAAAAACCAAAATCCTGTTATATATTTATCGATAAGGATTCACAGAGGAGGTGTAATTGAGTTGGGCCTTGAAGGAGCCAAAGGATTTTTTTTTTTTATTGTGGTAAAAGTCACATAATATAAAACATACTATTTTAACCATATTTAACTGTACAGTTCAGTGGCACTAAGTACATTCACATTGTTGTGCAACTCTCATCATCATCCATCTCCCGAATTTTTCACCTTCCTAAACTGAAACTCTGTCCCCTTTAAACACTAACTCCCCATTCCCCACACTCCCCCCACCCCCGGTCCCCTGGCATCTACCAATGTACTTTCTGACTCTATGAATTTGACTATTCTAGGTACCTCGTATAAGTGGAATCAAACAGTATTTGTCTGCACCTAATGTATATTGGAATGCATGTTTAAGGTTAATATATGTGCTGCAAACAGAGTGTACCTTTTTTTTTTCTCCTTGTACAGTCAGCCCTCACCAGCCATCTACTTCATACATTGTAGTGTACATACGTCAATCCCAATCTCCCAGTCCATCCCACCACACCCCCTTGATGTCCATATCTTCGTTCTCTACGTCAGGATTTTGATAGGTGGAGACAGAATGGGAATGAGACCAACTAGGACAATGGACTCAGCAGAAAAAAGTAATGAAAGAAGCAAATCCCAAGGCGTATTTAGAAAAACACCTGCAGTCCCACCTGGCTGGAGTATAATACACAAGAAAAGCAATAACTGGGTGAAAGGTTAGATGGGGTCTGTATAGGCAGTAATGATCTTGAATGACAATCTGAGGAGGATACAGAATTTAATACATTTAATTTTGTATGCTAAAGTGAACCACTGGGGCTTCCCTGGTGGCGCAGTGGTTGAGAATCTGCCTGCTAATGCAGGGGACACGGGTTCGAGCCCTGGTCTGGGAAGATCCCACATGCCACGGAGCAACTAAGCCCGTGAGCCACAACTACTGAGCCTGCGTGTCTGGAGCCTGTGCTCCGCAACAAGAGAGGCCACGATAGTGAGAGGCCCGCGCACCGCGATGAAGAGTGACCCCCACTTGCCGCAACTAGAGAAAGCCCTCGCACAGAAATGAAGACCCAACACAACCAAAAATAAATAAATTAATTAATTAATTAATTTTAAAAAAATAAAAATAAAAAAAAATAATAATAAAAAATAAAGTGAACCACTGAAGGTTTTCTATTCAAGAATGACATAATTAGGACATTTAAATGGCAAGGCTGTGTAGACTGAATCAGAGATGAGGAGAGATTAAAGAATAGACCATCTAGGTGACTCCTTCAGAAGTCCAAGTGATAGGTAATGAAGAGTCAGCTCGGGAAGAGGCAGTATCAGTGTCAGTGCAAAGAAGGAAGAGTGCTCCAACTACTGCAGAGGCGAATGTCTTAGACTGTTCAGGCTATATAACAAAATACCATAGGCTGAGTGACTTAAACAATAGAAATGTATTTCTCACAGTTTGGGATGCTGGAAGTCTGAGATCAGGATGCCAGCTTGATCAGATTTTGGTAAGGGCCCTCTTATTGGCTTGTAGATAGCTATCCTCTCACTATGACCTCCCATGGTCACTGTCAAATTAGGGTCACCTTTGTCACCTTGTTTAATATTAACATCTTGAAAACCTTATCTCTAAATTCAGTCACGTTGATGAGTTAGGGCTTCAACATATGGAGTTTGAGGGGTCACAGTTCCGTCCATGGTAGTGTGCATAACCTGTGGGACTTAGGGATTGGTTGGATATGAAAGGCATGTGACAGAGAAAAGGAGCAAAGAGAATCCTGAGGGTTGAAGACACAGACTCCCAGAAAGATGGTATCGTTCTTAGAAACAGGGAAGGCTGAAGGAAGAACAGACTGCTGAGCAAGAGGAGAGGGTGACAGGCTTTTTTAGACACATTAAGTTTGAGTTTCTGGCAGGATAATCAAGTGAAGATATGTATCAGACAACTAACTTACTCATGAAAGGTATGATTTTATGTGATATACAAAAGAGTGAAAATTTACTTAACATTAAAACAAAAATGAATGAACACTGTGGTAATATAATTAGAACCAGCCCACATTACTGTATATTTAATCACACTTTGACTTGACATTCAGGTATAACATTAATAGAGCACTGGCTGTGTGGAAGCCCATATTGTTCGTAGTGAATGCCACATCCTGCTGCCCAGACTGTGGGCTGCTCTGGGTCAGCGATCCAGCAAATCCATGTTTGTATCTCAAGCACTTAGAGTGGTGGATGGCACAAAGTCCGGGATCTATAAATGCAGAATGAGTCACTCCCGAGGAAAAGAGGCTGAGTCATGGGCACTTCAACTAATTTCACCTCTAGACTTGGTATTATTCACATAAAACAACATCATAGGAAGCGAGGCACTAGGTATAGAGCCTAATGGAATGTTCTGAACACGTACGCTGACATGTTCACTGTAGCTGCTGTGACAATGCTTAGAAACAGAGATTAAGGCTAAAGGGGAGCAGTTCCACGCTGGGATTTTGTATCTCCGTCACCCATCTACTGTCACAACAGAGGAAAAAAAATAAATAACCAGGTGATGCAACAACTAAAAATAATAATAACTACCCATTTGAATTGAAGTTTTAAATGCCTCAATTATGGAATTTGTTTTATGAAAACTACAGTACTATCTCTAATACAAAAACAACAATATAGGAAATAATCTTTAATATAACCCAGGCATTGTATAAATTATGTTGCAACCATTATTAATTTAATCCTCACAAGAACAAATAAAGCAGATACCATTATTATTCCCAAGAGAAAACTAAGCTTATAAAGATTAACTATCTAGTACCTATGGATTAAGATTGGTAATTAATTGATTTTACAAAAATGCCACTTAATAAGGCAAAAAATGACAACTGTAGTCAGAGATAAGGTGAAATATATACATATATTTGGTATATGGCCTGTGTATATTTATATACCTTTTTTTCATTTTTTGTTTTTAAGTTAAGACACTAATGGTTTTTCCTAACTGTGCAATTCCTTAAGGAATTCTGGCATATTCAAATTCAGGCAGAAACAATAAGGGTAAGCATGCTTTGGAAACACTATATGAAAACAAATGACAAAATTTTGAAGTAGAAAGCACCCAGACTCCTGTAGTTCTAAGCATTTTTAGTGGGACAAAAATTTTGGAAGAGGCAGCATTTTTATTTTTTAAGAAATGTTTGCTGTATATGTATAACTGAATCACTTTGCCGTACACTTGAAAGTAACACAACATTTTAAATTAACTATACCTTAATATAACATAAAAATTAAATTAAAAAAAGAAAGAATTCCAAACTCAGAAAAAAAAAAGAAACTTTTTGCTGACACTACCTCAAAGGTCTATGGCAAAAAGGCCTAATATATTCTTATCTCAGATCATTTCATTTTTCCTTCTTTGTAATTTTTGTATTATGGATGTTAGGCATATAAATTAAGAAGTTGATCTATTCAAGGCTTATGATGAAAAACCGCAGTAAGAAGTATATTTTATTTGAGAGCTAAAATGCATCTGACTAATGCTATATTTATTTTGATAATGATATAGTACAGTTGAGTGAAGATGGAATCTGCAAAAGCCAATAAGCTTTTTTTTTGCAGTATGAAAACCTATCTGCTCGCTCAGGTCATTAGTCTTTAAAGTCTAAAGTTTCCTTTGAAATGGTTTTGTAGTAAAGTGAGTGCATTATCAACTACTTGTTCAAAATCTTTAATGGAGCACCTTCTCATCAATACTTGGATTTACAACAGAGATTTGAAAAGATGTGGGATATATGTGAGGCATTCACTGAGCAGGCAGTATGTACCTTGGGTCTAACATCAGGATTTTTTTTAAGATTAATGCTACAACCTAGATTTTTTTTCTAATTCAGAAAGTACACATTCTCCTAAGATTATCAAAAAGCCATTTTGTCATCTCAGTTAAACTTGAATTTCAAAGGAATATAAGCAGTTATAGGCAATCCTTAAATAATAAAGTGAATCTCTTCCCCAAAGCTCTAATTTCCTGAAAACTCTAGTAAGGCACTAAGAAGCCAAACTGGAGCATTCCACACATTTCTGGACCCACTTCTCTGAGTCAGAGGCTTTCTCCAGGGTGAATCCAGGGGTATTTAACTCCTACATATGTTGTTATTATAACTAATTTCCAGCATAATTTAATTAATTTAATAAAAAAATTTCAACCCCCCCCCCAAAGAGGTATAAAAGGATTGACTTCAGAACTATTTATTAAATATTATAAAGAACATTTTCATCAATTTTAATATTCTTGTCACATTGCATGTTTTATACAAGGGACCAAAAATGAGGTCAGAATTTATACATTACAATCAAAACTCCTACGTCTGGAACAAATACAGCTACAACAAAATTTAGGATTTCCTGTAAGTCTAAAAGCATTCATGTAGAAAACATCTGCTGTTACCACATGTTAAATATTAAGTAGTTTCTCAGACTCTGTCATCCCTCAACTGTATTAATCAAGGGTTAGAGTTTCAAATTTTCCCTGAAGTAACAGTGGACCAAAAAGCATTACAGTAGAATAAAAATAGCTTAAATTAACTGAACATCTTTTCCCTATTATTTACATACAGGTAGTCCTATACTTATAATCTGTTAACCATTTATTTAAAACTATAAGGAAAATATTACAAATGGTGGTTAAATTCCTAATCTGGTCTATTTAATCCTTAGTATAACTGAAGTACTACTGCATAGCTAAATTAAATGTTGATGGCCTGATGGTGATGCAAGACACAGCTTCATCATGATTTTACTGTAAGAATGTTTTCCCAAGCAAATGGAGTACACTGGGGAATTAGTTATTCATTCTTTTGACTAATGATTTTTGAATAACTGCTTCATGGCAGGCACTTTTCTAAGGACTGGGATATAATGGTGGGCAATAAGTTATCAAAAGTTTCCTGTCCTTTTGGAGCTTGATTCCCTTGTGAACATAAATACATAAGAGAATGATGACCTCTATAAGGAAAATAAAGCAGGGCAGGGGGTGAGTGAATAAATGGTGGTGGGAGCTTTCTCCATGCCCAATTTCAGCAGCAAGAAAGAGGGAGAAGCTGAAATGACATTTATCACAGCAAGAAAGCTAGACCCTCACCTGCTGCTTTTTCAGACGAAAACATTTCAATGGACAGATCCCTGACCTACAACTGTCCTTAAGTTGGAAACTATAAATATAGCAAATATATGTGAATTCTGAAAGTGCACAAAAAGTGCAATTTGGGAACTAGTGTGGGTTTTACTAGTAGTGTTGGTGCCAACACTAAAACTAATGTCTTATATGTGTAGGACGTTAAGTTTTTCCACATGTATAGTCTTGCTTAATCCTGTAAATTAAGGTACCTTTATTGACCTAGATTTAGTTGGCTCTAACTCATTATCAGACATGACACCTGTTTTCCAATGAAAGGTAATCTCTAGTACGGGTTATCTTCAATCGTTAGCTTGCCAAAGTGTCAAGCACCATGCAGGAAAGAAAATAATCGAGAGACAAAAGGAAACAAATGACCTAATGTTTGATATCCTTATGAAGTGAAATGTTTCCAAATAATAGCATGTGCTTCATTTCCAAACCTTTGACACAATCAAAAAAAAAAAAAAAAAAGGTTACAGAAGGTGGGATCTGTAATCCATCCATAACGAATTGATTAACTCTTCTTGCTTGGGCCAGGGACAAAATCATTTACAATATACCACTGACTGATAAAATTCCTCTTGGTACACACATCTTCAGCCAGTTAGCAGAGAAGGAAATAAGTTTTGACAGCAGTCAAGCAACACCAAAATGCTGTCCCCTGTGACTCGTATGAGCACAGCCAGCACTAGCCTGTACAGCAGGTCACCTTGTCACTTCTCAGAGCACTCGGTGTTTGATGGCCCTAGTGCCACAGCGGAGTAACTGTATACACTCTTTAGCACTAGAGAAAGTCAACAGGCCCTTCCCTGTCTGTAATGAGGAACTCAATTACCAACTTCTGTTGTGTGTGTGTCAGGGTTGCAGTCATGCTGCACAATTGCTATTGTGTTTCCATCTGCCAGTTTCAGTGAGCTTTGGAAACAGAGCTAGAAGACTTAAGTTCTTTCACACACAATTTTTTTTTTTTAACTATTCCTAATAGTTGACAAGGGACATTTAAATAACTGAGGAGAGGGTGGGAGGGAGATGCAAGAGGGAGGAGATATGAGGATATATGTATACGTATAGCTGATTCACTTTGTTATACAGCAGAAACTAACACACCATTGTAAAGCAATTATACTCCAATAAAAGATGTTAAAAAGAAAAAAAAAAAAAAGCGAAAATAAATAAATAAATAAATAACTGGGGAGGCATTATTTTCTAGCCAATCCCAAATCAAGAAGGCCAAGTTGCTAAAGGAAGAGTGAAAACACAAAATAAGTATGTCCTGACTTGCAATAATTCATTCCCAAGCAAATGCATTGAGAAAGATAAGATTCAGTGTAATGATACATCAAAGAAACTACCTTGACTTCCTGGTACAGAAATGAAAAATATCAACCACATATCAGTAAACGTTCACTGCTGTAAGAAGGCAGCCTGTGCTTCCTACTGCATTCAGGGCAAGTTAGTTTACTGTTTTAACAGTCAATACAAATGGTACCCATAAGAGTTAAAACATTTTTTTCCAAACACAAATGAATTTTTCTTTATAACATCCTTAGATGGATTAGAGGGTCTAAGGGTCTTTACTCTTATTTTTGAAAAAGAGAATCAAGCTTGAGAAGATTAAAGGAATGTCCTAAGGTCATCTAAATTGTCAGACACATGATAAGCACCAAGTTTCCTGATGGGATGATAACCTGGGTAAAGCTAAAGGAACTGGCAGAAAATGCTGCATAATCAATCTTCTGGAAGGGTTCTGTGGAAGGGCTCTGAGGCCTCTTAAGAAAATCTCTCCCAGCTGTCACCCACCTTTCCAGGCTCCATGCATTCTGTTTAATCTTCCCCATGACGAAAGGATGGTTAAAAGTAAATGGTGTCTGCTCTCTGAAGGCAAAGCACACTGATGTGACTTGGAAATTTTTCAAATGATTACTACAAAGTCTGGTATTGCCGTAAGGTAAATTGAGCAGTGAATTATGACATTTTGACTTCAACTTTCAAAACACATTTTTTCCTATATATAAACAGGAACCATAATAGGTAGGATTTACCAACAAAACATAGTAAGTAATTTCAAGAACAACTTTTTTTTAACAAAGGGTAAATGTGCCATTGAATCTTGGTACTAATACTAGTTAAAAAAATCAACATTAAAACACTGTACATTTTTCAATGCTGGGATTTTTTTTCTTTTAGATTTATCTCACTTTTCTGTATTTGTAAGTTTTCTTTTTAAATGAACATGCATTATATCTAGCAATAAAAATATAAGCAAAAATATTTGTTATAAAATATTTTTCCTCTGTTGTTACAGTACAAAAGTCCTGCATTAAGAAAATATTCTAAAAACAGAATTTCAGATCATGTTGACAGTCATTAGCGTGATATCAATAATTTAGATTTTAAAAAGTCTTAAGGGCACCTTCATGACTTTATTTCTAAATGCATTGCTTTGTTAACATGCAACTTTGTGCTTCTGTTTCTAAGTTCTAAAATAAGGATACTAAAATCCACTCCTACTTAATTGCTAGGGTAAGTGTAGCAATAACAAGGTAACAATCACAGGAATAATAAGACAATTACAACCTGTTTCAGGTGGTAATATTTCCTTAAAAACCGGCTATGATTCTGAAAAAGTGGATAGTTCATTTTAATCAGAATACTATCATGTGGTTTATTAGTATTCAAATGTTATTACTACAAATATTTTTTAATCTTCCAGAAGCAAACAAAATTCAAGGCAGCTGGTGAGATGGAAAGAGCCCAGGCTATGTGTTTGAATCCCACAATTTTCTTAGAAGTTAGTGTTTAAGTACGTCTGAGCCTCGGTCTCCTCATTTTTAGAATGGGGATAACAATACCTATTTCCCAGAGTACTTTGAGGATTAAATGAGATAATATGTTCACAGCCATTCAGAAGGTTTGGCATATAATAGGGGCTCCATAAATAAATTTTCTTCATTCTATAACATGCTTGTGCAAGTCTGCTTACATTTTGTGACTGATACTTATCCTCACTAATAATATATTGCCCCATATGTCAAATGACAAAGGGTTGACCTAGTTTTTCCTAAGGCTGACTCTGATAGGCTAAATGTACTAACACTGAAGTCAATGAAGATGATATTGGATTTCTGATGGTGACATTAATGATTTTACTTAATATAAGGCTTAACTATCCATGATTACTCTCTTTGTTTTCCATCAGCATAAACTTACACACTATGCAAATATTCTATATATCTACACTGTGCAGGGTTGGATGTTATGTGATCTAAGAGATACAAGGCATGCAAAGCACTCCATCTTCAAAGAGTTACAATTTAGTAAGAGCTAAAACACATGATCAATCTTTACAACGGAACTACAAATATTATTATGAATAGATGCGGTGATTCTACTACTGTCTTTGAGATTCTGGTCAAATCACTTAACCTCAACTTTTCCTACGTGCGTTCCCTTGTAAGATTTATTCATATACATAAGAATACATTATTTTGGGGGAAAAATGAATAGGATTTTTATATACTTTAACTCAGAAAAAAACTGTAACATCATAAACTTTATATGAACAAGAAGTTCATGCAAGCCAACTGTCCTTTTACTTATATTGTGAGTTAATAAATGCTTTATAACAAAGGAGAGGATAGGTTTAGAACTAAAACATATCCAAATTCTATCTTCTGAATAAAAATCTATCATCATATTTCCCTTTATTTTAGAAACCTAAAGACAACCTGGCTTCATAATTAAGGGACCTAAGTCAGGGATCTTCATGTATATGTTGGTACAACACCTCCTCTTCCTTCTTCTGGAGTTGAATTCACCTTTTTTTTGTGGGGAACCAATTTTACATGCTTTAGATGGGGTTGACAGCACACCATCCAATCCCACCCCAGCCACAGGAAAATACAGATCAATTCATGGACTCCATTCTTTGGACACACCGATTGGTTGAGTGCTGGGAATTCAGAACAAACTAAGCTAGGGCGGCCACTGTGATGCACTGCCAAAAGACATGTCTCAGCTGTGGGAAGTGCTGTCAGTAGTAGAAGCTCAGTGTTGGGCCCCTTCAGATTGCCTCTCTTTCCCTGGGTGACCCACATCCAATGATGGATCCACTCAGGGATGTAAAGACCCAGCCACCTTCACCCAATGGGAGGCAACTCTGAAAAGCATTCCCTCATTGGGGGAGTCCATCACTGGGCCAGCACAACAGCTCAACTTCTCCCTCTGCCCACTCCAGTTTCTCTCTGTCTTCCATTAGCATTGATCCCAACAAATATCCTGTCAGCTAAACTCTGTCCCACAGTCGGCCTCATAGAAACCCAATTTGTGACACAAGCCAAAGGGAGTCTTCCCCTACAGAGAATGCTGCAGGGAGACAGTTTCTTTACCACTGGGTTAACTATGTTACAATCATGGCAGCCTGAAGCTGCTGTTATCTATCTTTTCACCACAGAAAGGTTCATCCTGAGGTTCATTGTCTCAGGATGAACCCAGTACTTCAAGATAAAACAGAGCAGAGGGGACTGGAGAGAGAATGAGAGGGGGAGGCAGAGAGGGAGGAAAGGCGAGAGGAAGGGAGAGAGGGAGAGACACGAACAGGGGGAGGGAGAAAGAGAACACAAGTAAGTGACAGCAAGAGTAAGAACAAGATTGATATAATGATTTCATTGGAAAACCTGGATCCTGCCGTCCCTGTACCAGTAGCACTTCTGGATATTTTTATTTTAGTTTAAACTTATTTAAGTTTTTTCCTATTTATACATGAAAGATAATGATTACTAGGGGTAAATACTGATATCAAATCTTACAATTAACTGCAAATAATATGTTTTGACTGACACATAAAGCAGGGTCATGTTTGTCTAATGCCTGCCAATGGACTATATAACAAAAGTAGGTATAAGGAAAAGAAAGTTTTAGATCATCTCGATTGCAAGTTACTTTTTAAAGCAAAAAATATGTGATTCCAACAACAAATAAAGCAACACTAGCTTATAATCATACTTGAATATTTTGCCACGTATCCATAGACTCAGCCAGCAATTCAACACTATTCAAAAGTAAATGTAAAAAAACAAAAAGTATACAATAGCCTTCTTGCTCCTTGTGTAAACTAGAATCTAGTAATTTACCTCCAAATGGAATAAAAGATTCTAGTTAATAAATCCAATTAGTTATAGTACCACATGGAGTCTACCAACCTAGAAGACTAAATTATTATATTCTCAAGTTCCTTCTCCTAAGGAAGCATCTCATCTTTGGCTGAACATCATCATGCTTTCCCTTTGATACACTGATTGTGTACTTATTTTAAGTTTTAATTAACTACTCTTAGTCAATGTGCAAACTTCACTAAAAGCCTATCAGCTATTTCAGTATGTACATTACTAAGTAAGGAATGGTGAGGAAAATTGTGAAAAATGTCAAATGCAGCTTCAACTGTCACACCATAATTAAATTTATATGACTTATTCAAGTAAAACAGAGGAAACAGCAGCAGTAATAAAAAAGTTCATGAGTTCAATAGTACAAAAATCATTTGGTCTTCCTACTAGTAACTCAATTTTATTTTGATGTATACTTTGAAAAAGGTTGTAATGTTCAACCATTACACCTGCTGAGGCTGAGAGGTTATGACTGACAGTCTTTCTTAAAGATTTAATTAACAAACTAAAAATTTATTTGGCTGCATTTTTTTCTTCCTTTTCTTTTTTGGTGATGGAACACTGAGTACTAACATATTTTTTTAATTTTTTTTTATTGGAATATAATTGCTTTACAATGTTGTGTTAGTTTCTGCTGTACAACAAAGTGAATCAGCTATATGTATACAGATATCTCCTCCCTGGTGGACCTCCTTCCCACCCACCCCCCCATCCCACCCATCTAGGTCATCACAGAGCATGGAGCTAAGCTCCCTGTGCTAAAATATCTACAAACAACTAATGCTGGAGAGGGTGTGGAGAAAAGGGAACCCTCCTGCAATGCTGATGGGAATGTAAATTGATACAGCCACTATGGAGAACAGTATGGAGGTTCCTTAAAAACCTAACATATTGTTTCATATAGTGCAAAGTTATGATGTTTTCCATCTCAAGCTAGAAACAGATCTACTGCATTTAAATACCAAAATCTCTGAATATTTCTGTAATGTTTTGTCTCCAACCTCTTATTACTCATTCATGTACCATGCCCTTAGCTCAGAGAACTCTCTGAAGTCAGCACTGTCACTTTAAGAGATAGGAACCAGCCCAGCAAATCTAACTACCTTATCATCTGAGCATGAGATTTTTAAGCTCTTTCTTTATTGAGTGTCTAGTCCTATACAACTGATCAAATAATATCTTTATTAGTGTAAAGATAAATAAATAAAATACAGATAAAGTGTAGTTCAATAAAGTTGAACCACACTAATCAAATCGTAACATGACTTAAAATATAATTACATTGACCATTGATGGAGTAGTGTAAATGTCAGTGTAGTTGCTGTAATGAAGTTTTATATAAATTATCTATAGTATTAACAAATTATTTCAGCATATTCCTATGACAATTTTAATGGAAACCCACAGAATTCCTTCTTTGGTTAATTCTAATTAAATATAGAGCCTTATAAAAATGAGAGATGTGCATCCTTTGCAGAACTACTTCAAGGAGAATAATCACTTGCTTTTGTAACTTGAAAATAAATCAGTATATGCTAGGACATCAGAAATTAATATTCATCTTATTCATTATCCAGAACACTTTGCTAACTGTTTCTCAATAAAGAAAACTGCTTAACTGAAGGCAAGTCAATAAAACTGTGTGACTGGGTAAATGCTAGATACTTCTTTACAAAGTTGTCTTGGAAAAGTTTATTCACCTTATTGAATTTCATCTCTAGTTACAGTGAATAAGTCCAGTAAAATATAGGCAACTCCTTCAAATTTAAGACAAATATCCCAGGACATCAATTAAAAAAATGTATATTCAGATAATTAATACTGGAGAAGAAATAGGAAACGTACCAGCAAAGTAAAAATAGAACCTTATAGTGATTGGAAGATAGCAGTTGTCAAGTTACCAATTTGAAGATACCTACTGCAAGTTGGCATTTTAATAATGTATGATAAACACCAGCAGAAACTGGTGCCTGCCTGGCATACATTTGGAAAGTGGATTGTGCAACAAGAGAGTCAAAGTAGCTGTGATGTGCTGGGTGTCAACGACACAACAGTCTTTTACTGTTCGTATTTCAGGATCTTCTCAAGTGAGGTTTTATAAGCTGTATTTCAAATATCCAGAAACACTTTGAAGACTTGGCAGTACTAAATATTTGCCTTTAGTTAGCTAAATACGTTAATACACACTGAATATTCTATGTTGGGCACTCTTCTAAGTACTTTAAATATATTAATTCACATGGTCCTTTCAATAAGCTTAAGAGGTAGATAATATTATGGTCAGCCCCGTTTTAAAGATGAGATATTAAGCACTAAAGGTCACAAATGAGAGCCACGATGAGGATTTGAATCTGAGCCGTTTGATTTCAGAAGCTGGGCTCCTTACCACTGTAACTGGTGTCCTTCCTTTACAGGTAACTATAGCAATAACGACATGTTTGTTACGATTTTGTGTTTTTCCTTTTCTTCTCCCCATACCTAACTGATCTTAACCAGGCTCTACAAAACTTTGGCCTGAGTGGTACTTTCCTAATGCAACCGAATTAGAGTAATCTAGCAATATTTTTAATGTCAGAACTGTCAGAGTAGAGGGAAAGAAGGAGAAAAGAGAGGTGGGGGAAGAGATGGAGACAGAGACAGACTGAAATACCATTTAAAATCTACTTTGCTTTGGTTAAAGAATAACCTAATGCTCTTTTTTTCCCCACTAAGTGTAATTATAAAGGATTTAAAGCATAGTAAGTAAGCCTCATATGTATGTAGCTAAACCAATAGAAAGAAAAAAACGAAACTTGTTTTATTTTTATTCTGTTCTTATTTTTTTAATTGATTTTTTAAAGATAGAGCCATACTTAGGTATTACAGTTTGGTTTCTTCACATTTAGTTGTTCTGGTTATCCTTTTTTTTTTTTTTTTTACATGACTCTTTATTTTGAAATTGTTTAAGCCTCACAAGAGGTTGCAAAATTGGCCCCCGGTTATTGCGTACTTTTCACCCAGCATCCTGCAATTCCTTCATTCATTTTTTTGCATGAGAGAAAGTGAATGGATCTCTTTCTTTTGTTTCCAAATCTACCATCTGAAAAGCAGAGACAATAATACTTGTGCAGGAGGCATGCCCCTGGCCTGCAAGGTGGCTTCACTGCAGACTCTTGAAGAAGCCGAACAGATGCAGTCAAACCCTGGCCTTGAACGTGAAATTTGCTGGCAACCCGCCCTCGCACAGGATGGTCCTCGTCACGGGTGCCAACAAGACTTGGCCTCATTTAAAAAGAAAAATAGTTCAGCCAATCTTTGTGGTGAAGTTTCTGAACACGTAACTGAATTCAATTAAGACAGGAAAAAGGATTTGCCTTAATACACACAGAATTTAAAAAATCTTTTGTATTTTTTCCTCCCAAGAGCTCACTTTTCTCGCATGAAAAAAGACGTTTCATTTGGTATATAAGGAAGATGAATTGTAAAAAAGAAAACTTAAAAGGCTTTGTATCAAGACAGGTCACATTCAAGAGCAATATTTAGGTGTTGGGTTAAGAGAACAGCTGACACAATTAAGGCCTGGATGTGCAGCCTATGGTTGAAAAGAAACTGAAGAGCATTTAATCATATGGACATTGTGTATTTTTCAAGAAATAAAACCTCCAATGTTGCTTTTCCCAGACGAAGGTTAGTGGAAAAGCTCTGAGACTGTTTTTATTACATCGGGTTCTCTGTCCAGTTTTAATCTCCATTAGGGAAATGGGGCTTTGACCAGAACAGTACGTTTCACTTTCAAGACAGCTAGTGGTAAGCAGTGATGTATTTCCTAAACGACGGCCTGCATTGGAAGTACAGCAGAATGAAAAAAAAAAAAAAAAAAAATTGTGGGGAGACTGCTTCAGGTTTGGGTATTTTACCTCCTTCTGTGGATGAACCTCTTCCTTCAGCATCTGTTTACCGAGATGTTTCATTCCAAAGTAAGGGAGACAATCTCATGTTAGAAGTCAATGGATCTTATTTCTAACTCACTGCTATCTCTTTTAGATGGACATGACTCTTATTTCCAAAATTAGGATCTACAATCATGTCCTCGGAGAAGGCCCTAGCTTAAAATTCATAACAATTTTTTTTTTTACTTTTTTTGTTGGGGGCTACATCGGGTCTTAGTTGCGGCACGCAGGATCTTCATTGAGGCATTCGGGATCTTTCGTTGCAAGCACCAGCTTCTCTCTAATTGTGGTGTGCGGGCTTCTATCTAGTTGTGGCGTGCGGGTTTTCTCTCTCTAGTTGTGGCACGCGGGCTCCAGGGAGCATGGGCTCTGTAGTTTGCAGCACGCAGGCTCTCTCGTTGAAGCATGCGAGCTCAGTAGTTGTGACGCATGGGCTTAGTTGCCCCCATGGCATATGGGATCTTAGTTCCCTGACCAGGGATCAAACCCATGTCCCCTGCATTGGAAGGCAGATTCTTTACCACTGCACCACCAGGGAAGTCCCTAAAATTCATAGCAATTTTTAAAGGATTTTTTAAATGTTTGTTTATTCTAAAGGCTTTCCTCTATCTTGGAAGATAAAGAATTTGTTTCTTAAGACAAGAAGTTCTCACTATAATAAAATACATTCAACATAAAAGGATAAAATTATTTTACTATTGAAAGTGTCTTCTCTGAGGGAGAAGAAACAGAAGTTTTGCTAAAAGCAGCATGTACTAACTGACTTTATATTAGTTCTCTCTTACAGTGCTCCTAGACACTCTTCATAGAAGGCTCTAGAATACTACATCATGACCTACCCTATTCATGTCTCTTGTTGTAATTAGCATATATGTATGTCAACAAAGTTGAGATAATTATATAACATTAAGATACAAAATGTGTGAAAAAACAGAAGAATGCATAGACACAAACACTGATACTCATTTAGAATTGATACATAAATAGAAGCTAAGAACTATAGTTCAAAAAAATTATTTTTAATGTATATGCATAAAACGAGAAAAGTGGTTGTTTCCATTTGAACATAGGAATATTGATTTGACCTCTAAGTTGTACTTCACTATTTGACATAATTTCTTGTTATAAGTTTTGTAAGGCTTTTCCTATTATATATATCCTTAGTTAAAATAAAAATATATCTATTAAACATTTATTACTAAATAAATTTTTTTTTGCCTTAATGTTATAAAAGATTGTGCTCTCAGGACAACTGCATTGGGGTAGGAATGAAAAGGAGCACTTTACTTGGCTTTTCAGTTGAGCTGAATACAGTGGTTTAAATTAAAAGGGTAAGAATAAAATTCCATCCATAATTTATATTTTTTGCAATAAATAAAAGACAAAATCTTACAAATATGTGTTTCTAAGAATTGATTAGAAGGTTGTTTTATATTCATTAACTTGTGATTTATCTATGATATGTATATGTGTATAATTACATAGTAGGATGTTACGTCCTTAACGAAAACTTCATTACATAAGCAAATTGCTTCACTATAATAGATTGCATTTAAGGATATATAACTATAAATCAATCTTTCAGTCTGCTGGACCAATATAAGGAATAGAGCTAAAACTCATTCCTCTCTGTACACATAGAGAATTATTAGGTAGAGAAAATATGCTTTCAACTCAAGGAAGGGTAACATAGTGAAAAGCCATCACTTGCAAAAGTCTCTCTTTTAAAATATATTTGAAATTATACCGGTTAGGAGGGAAAGGATAAATCATAGCTAAATTGTATTCAGAAATGCTGTTGTTTGAATTAAGAAAATGATCTGCACTCTCTTTGTGCCTATTTATAGGTTTAAAGTGTATGTATATATGTAAGCTTGAAGTAACAATTTCCATGCATTTTACTCACTGTGTAGTAAAATATAACTTAATTTTATTTATCTGAAAATTGCCTATTTCAAACTGCAAGCAGCATCCCTTTGTCCTATTATTTTGTGACTTAGTGAAGTTGCTCTTTGTTATTTATATGCACATTCAATTTTTGTAGTAATGTTTATTTTTGTAATAACACATAAAATTTGTAATATATATAACATACAAAATTTGCAGTATCTTTGTAAAAATATATACAAAAAACAGCTTCCCCATCTCTCTTTCTCATAACAATACTGATCTGCAAATTTGGGAGTACTGAATATAAATGGGAAACCATTTGTCAGAAACCGATACTAATAATTTTCCTATAGATTATGTATTGTTCCTGGGCTAATGGAATAATCAATCATTAACTCTCTTAAAAGCTATATGATTGCTTTTCTACTATCAAATAAATTATATGAAGAACTCATAATTTTCCTTCTGGCTAAGAAAAAATATCCAGCTGATAAAACATATGCACTCAAGTCACTGTCTTCAGGCACTTACCACATTTGGCTCCCCTGAATTGCAATGACTTCCTAAAAGTTAGATCAAAGTGAAGTACATCTTCAAAGATCAAACCACAAATCAGCTGTAACCAGAATTGCTTTGGTTCACCTCCTGGCAGAATGCCCGTATCTCAAGCTCTTCTTGGGTTAACCACTATAGGGTGCATCTAAGGTAATGAATACTCATTTCTAAATTTGACCCTGGATTGGTTCAATGTCAGAAACACCACGAATCAGGTTTGTGAAATGTTAAGTAAAGCACCGGGAGGTAGACCCTCCACTGGTGAAACCAAAGAAAATAGTAATGCAAGGATTGCATGGGGTAAATAAATACAGTAAGCTGGAAATATTAATATTTTCCCCCAGTGAAATCTTAAGAGGAAATACACGATACTATTTTTAAAGAATACATGCTATGAAACTCCAGGGTATAATTATGTGTTCGGTCATTGACAAGGTGCTATTAAGAGAGTATTTTATAATTTTAGTTTTATTCTCCAATAGGTTCTAATTTGTTATTAGTTGCTTCATATCTAAGTTCTGTATTAAATACGTCATAAACTAGTCTCATACACACTTCAGAGGGCTCTATTAAGAATTTTTGTAACTTTTTACTTAATAGGCCAAAGCTATCTTATAAGGGTAGACAACTGTACATCTCTATTGTATCTCATATCTATTTCTCTTCCCAAGCACAAAATTTTAAGTTAAAATTCAGACATTTCAGAATGATAAATCATACTATAAAGTTGTACAGATCCCCTGATGAAAACATTTTTGATTAATGTAAAACCCTCAAATATATATGCTCCTTCTTCCCCCTAGGCTCTGCTCTAGCCTCTTCACTCTCAAGTCTCTAACTCTGTAACAAATGGATTTTCATCAACTAATTAATCTCCATAAAAATAAGCAGAAAAATGAAGGAAAAAAATCATTTCTACTTGTAGATAAATCTTCTAAATGTAACTGAGTAGAAAGCTATAATTCAGTTTTTGATCACTTATTTTCACAGCAAAGAATAATTATTGCACACCACAGCTTGCCAATCACTGTATAAAACATGTGGGATTCACAGAAGAACAAAACACAGTTCCAGTGATGATATTAGGTGGTGGAGACAGACCAGACCAAACACACCACTGTACTAGGTAGAAAGTCCAATAATGGTTGAGGTGGGGATGGTGTGACCTTGAGAAGGGTCTGACCCAAGGTAGGCCAGAGAGCAGTACCCTGGTCCTGGAACTCAGATCGCAATCCTAGCCATCAAAACTCTCAGTCTGATATTGGGAGAATCAGAAGAATGCAAAACAATAAATATATATCCAAACAACCTGGAATCCCTTCGTATTGGCTTGACAATTGCCAATCCATTATTTTCTTTTCTATAAAACAAGACTAGACTTGAAGATCTCGAAACTCCCTTCTAACTCAATGCTAGGATTTTATCAAATAGTGTAACTATTTTATACAAATTTACAGTTGCCTGTTCTTATATGCAAAACGATGACAAAGCAATTTCACTATTGGCAATAACTTTCTTTTGAGTGGTCCGAACCATTCATTTCTATGTTCACAAACCTCTGCTTTTATTCCTCCTCCCTCAAACCCGTTTCAGGGGGCAAATAGTCAATAGTAATTAGTGTTTAACTTCTCTTTCAGTACGAAGAGACATTTCAAGGTCTGTCAGTAATTTGACGGATTTTTCTTTCAGTCTTTTGGAAATGAAAACTGTGGACTGAAAGCTTTCGCTTTTCCTGAGAGTCACCTAGCCCTGAGCTTTAGGAGGGTCACTTTACAAGTCCAACAAAACTCAGGGCTGGCTCCCTGAGTTAGAACTCTGGTCAAAATGAAGCAGAAAGCCTGACTCTACTTTTCAGCTTGCTGCTATATACCTGCAGTAATCCTAAGGGACCCATTTTCTCCTTAAAAAACCTAGTTGCCGACTTAAATCCCTGGCTAATGGCCCAGACACACATATGCTCTGAGAGCATCACTAGTAACATCCCAGAGGGGCTCCAAATGAAAATTAAAAATCAATTGCTCTATAATATGTATTTGCCTGCTTTTTATAACTTATCTAGTATATTAACCCTAGTGGAAAATCTTTACAATGAAGAGGAAGGGAGTAAACAGCTGCTCAATTGACTTTGAAACCCTTTTAACTGCAAAATTTGACTTATCCCTCTTCACTGTAGCAGCGAGAATGAAATATCTCATTTACATGAGCTTCTGTTAGGACTTTTTAAAGCCAGAAAATGCTAGAGACCAGGTTTATGTGTTTTCAAGGTTATCATTAAAATGTTTCCTTATTTGGCATTTTTAAAAGTAACAACCCCTTATTCTCAAAGAATGGTAAACACTTTCGAGGTAATAACATATATCCAATGAAGGAAAGTGGACTTCCTTGTAGAATACGTTTCTTTTCCCTCTTTATTCTGTTATTAAATGGGGGGTGGCAGGAGCATGATACAAATTATTGAAGTATTCGGATACAATGCTCCTACTGCTTTAAAAAACTTTTAGTAAGTAATCTTTTTTTTTTTTTTAAAGATTGATTGATTGATTGCTATGTTGGGTCTTCGTTTCTGTCCTAGGGCTTTCTCCAGTTGCGGCAAGTGGGGGCCACTCTTCATCGCGGTGCGCGGGCCTCTCACTATCGCGGCCTCTCCTGTTGTGGAGCACAGGCTACAGACGCGCAGGCTCAGTAGTTGTGGCTCACGGGCCCAGTTGCTCCGTGGCATGTGGGATCTTCCCAGACCAGGGCTCGAACCCGTGTCCCCTGCACCAGCAGGCAGACTCTCAACCACTGCGCCACCAGGGAAGCCCCCTAGTAAGTAATCTTAAGATATTAACCTCCTTTACTAAATTTACCTACAATTTTAGAACAATTGATCAACAACTAATTACTATCTCTCCCCTTCCATAGAAGCTCCTACCTTTATTAATTCTCTGTAACTATTATTTAATTATTATTAATTAATCCTCTGTAACTATTGATATTAATATGTATATAATGTATGAATATGTTAAATATATGCCAGACCATGCTAGGTACCGGGGAGATCATGGTGACCAAAAAAAGACTCAGTTTCCACCCTCAAAAGGCTTATAATCTCATAAGGGACACAGGTATTAATAAAATAATCAAATAATCAATATTTAAAATAGTTCTAAAGTAATTAAGAACTGAAAGAGGTGTTCTGAGGAAAAAGAACATGAAACGGTTCGGGTAAGGATTCCCTGAATACGTAGGATGAATCAGAGTTAACCAGAAAGAGGGAAAGTGGGTGAAAGCATGAACTAGAAGAAACTGCATAGAGCCAAAGAAAGGAGAAAGGAGGCAAATTTGAGTAAATTGTGGCAAAGTGGAGACTGGTGTGAGACTAAGGAAGCAGACAAGAGTCAGACCATCTGGAACCTTGTAACCCAGGGGAAGATCTGTATTTATACCAGAAGACAAATGGGAAGCCTCTAAAGACCTTTATTCAGGGACATGGAAACTGATAGAGTTGTGTTTTTACAAAATTAGTCTACTCCAATATGGTGGACACGTAGGAGGGCAGGTAGAGTGGATGCAGGGAAACTGGTTAGTAAGAGGTTATTAAAGCAAGACTTTGTGTTCCTTAGATAGAATAAAGGGAGAAAGATCTCATGCAAGTGGTTTTGACCCTCAGGAAGGTGTTCAATTTTGGAATCCAGGTGTCTTAGCCTGGGGAGAAGATGGACCAGAGAGGTAGTGTGGCCACACTCAGTCCCCCTAGCTAACCTTGGAGTTGAAAGCATAATGTGAATCGGAGCCAAGATGGAGACAGGACAGTCAAGGGTGCTGATGGAGTTGAGGTTGAAAAACTGTTGGTGAGAAAGATGAGGTCTCTTACTGATTAGGTTTTGCTATTGCCCACTGTGGTTCAGTGATATTATCTTTTTCAAACACAAGAAGGCGAAAGGGAATTATTGAAGAAAAAAAATGTTTAATGAATTTTTTTCTAAATAGGGCAGAAGAGAAGTCTGCAAGAGGGAAGAAAAAAAGTATGTGTAATTACAGTATAGCACAAGCTCAAGCTGCTAAAGAAGACACATTAATAATATGCCCAGCTGGATAAATATACATAAGCGCTTTGCCATATGTAAAATCTATTGTTTTGTTTTTTTTTTGCTTTTAAAACAGTGCCAAGGGGTATTGCTCATCTATATGAATGTTTCCAATGATCATCTCCTCCTGCAGAGCATTTGCCTCACCCAAAGCATTGTTTGGATTTTCACTTCTTTCAATTACAAGTGTTTAAATTCAAACATGCTATACTAATTTTGAACACTGAAGATTTGCTGTATTAAAAAAATATGGGGGGCTTCCCTGGTGGCGCAGTGGTTGAGAATCTGCCTGCCAATGCAGGGGACACGGGTTCGAGCCCTGGTCTGGGAGGATCCCACATGCCGCGGAGCGACTGGGCCCGTGAGCCACAACTACTGAGCCTGCGCGTCTGGAGCCTGTGCTCCGCAACAAGAGAGGCCGCGATAGTGAGAGGCCCGCGCACCACGATGAAGAGTGGCCCCCACTTGCCGCAACTAGAGAAAGCCCTCGCACAGAAATGAAGACCCAACCATAAATAAATAAATAAATAAATAATTTAAAAAAAAAAAAAAAAATATGGGATGACTAAGTTCTGAAAGCAAACATATGTGTTTGATGCAGCAAACCATAATAAAACTGGTAGGTGGGCTCTTGAGAATGTAGACCCACAGTAGAACGGAAACTCATAGTTCTTGAGCACTTATTATAAGCCAGGCACTCTCACGTTTACTATTTCATTTAATAGTCACCACTTGCCAGTGTGAAAAGAATTCAATTTTCCATTTTGCAGATGAAGAAATAGAAATGCACTGAGTTAGTTAGTAAGTGGCAATGCTGGAATTCAAATCTTCCTGTGTGCAGCTGAAAGCCAAATTATTTTTATAATACTAGTCTGCAGGCATGAGCTACGCTTGCTTAGGCAATTCTTAGTCTGAGCAGGAACCAAGACACTGAAGTGTGTGTGTGTGTGTATGTGTGTGTGTGTGTGCGTGTGTTTGTGTAAGAGACAGAGATAGAAAAATAAAGAAAGAGATGGAGAGACAAACAGGTTGACTGAGTGTGAAGGGAGGAAGCAGCATATCACTGCTTTTTCTCTTCCTAAGAAAATGGAGAAGAAAAGAAAGTAGGGCTCATTAGTCACCACCATAAACAGTATACTATGCATACACTTACTTGAGTATGATCAAAAAAAGAGGTTTTTAAAAATGAAATATAAAAATTTGTGCCACATTAAAAACATTTGAGAGAACTAAGGATATTTAGCCTAAGGAAGAGGACTCAGAGAAGGGGTATGGTATTTATCTTCTCATCCTGGAACAATCATCCTATGGAGGAATATGAGACATATCGTGGGTAGTTTAAGAGAAGAGCTTGCACAAATGAATGAAAACTGAAAGAACACGAGCTATGGCATGACTCTAAGAAGCTCTTTCTAGCAACGAGGAAAATGTGGTAAGCTGACTTAAGAGATAATGAGTTCCCTAACACTGGAGGAATTCAAATAAGGACTGAATGAACTCAGATCATAAATTTGTTTACAAAGGATTCATGCATAAGTAATTAAACAAGATGATATCCAAGATCTTTTCTAACGCTCTGATTCTTATTAATCAAATTCCATGATCTGGTTCAGTCTGGGGCTCACAGTGTGGTCCTGATAGTAATATTCCCAGAAGTTATCCTGGAACCTTCAGAAGCAACATATCCTGGAAGTTCAGCACAATAGAGAAATTCTCCCACATGGCAGCCCCGGGTACTGGAGTAGTCAGAATGGCTCCAAGTCCCATCCACATCGCTTGACTGCCCTGTGCCTCTGCTTCCTGTTTCCTCACCTAATAAGTAAGGGTAATGTGTACTCAGATTAAAGACATCTACATGGGATAATTGGATACAATCCATAAAACACTTGGGCAAGGATACCGTATCATTATCTGTATAGTTTGCGGGAAGACACAGGAACCATAAAACTTGTGAGGTTGAGAGTTGAGGGGATAAACTCCCAATCAGTTGAATCCAAGTCTTTGTGTGCTTAAAAAACACTGTACCGAAAAAAATCCTCTTTTTAGTTTTCTTAAACATTCAATTACCTTGCTTGGAGAGGTATGACACAATGAATAACCAGATAAGGCTGGCCCAAATCTTAGAGCAATTCTATTGAGAATGGACTATTCTCAAGGTAGAAGTTCACTCTTTCAAGAACCAAGTACCGAACCCCATTATGTGCAAATACAAGCATGACAAAACAGACAGGGTTGGGAGGAGGTGATGAGTTCTGGTTGGGATACATTAAGTTTGAAGTACCAGTGGAACATTCAGGGGAAAATGTGAACCGCCAGCTGGAAATGTTAGGGATAGGGATCGGGATGGGGGGGATGGGGGGGATGGGGGGGATGGGGGATGGGGGATGGGGGGAGAGGGAGCTAATACTAGAGATTCCATTTCATTGGTGGCAAAGGCAGGCACTAATAGCTGAGAGAATCTAATTTTCTTCTCAAATTTTACTCTACCAGTACTTTAGACAAAATCTGTGATAGTATTCTTTGGACTAAAAACTGTTTCTTCAGAAGTGTTACAGGATTTTTATAGGCACCAGCCTGTTCAAAGTTTGATGATATTTAAATTTATACATTAAATGATAGCTTTAAGTAATTTGGCAAGGAAATGTTCTCCACAGCCTAGAATAACTGCCAGCATTTCTGATTCTTTTGACTCTTTGTCCAGTTGTCTTAACTGGGTCTAGACATTAGAAGACCTAGGCCTTCATCAGTGAAGAGGCTTGGTTTCACCATCACACTGCTCTTGGAAAATAAAGCATAGCTCATTGATGTACCTACTTAAAAAAAAAAAATCACACCTCTGGATACCATTAGAACAGAAAAGGCAAAACTCTCAAGAACTGACATGTGCCTTAAGCATCAGGGCATTTTCCAACTAAACTGTCGTTTAGAATGATGAAGAAGCCATAAATTAGTGTTCACAACACTCTATAAGGAAATGAAATATAAGTTAAATGCCAAGTAGTTACATCCTAGAGCGGAAAAAGTATTATTGTTCTTGCAATAACTTAGATTATTAGAATGGAAAGAATTTTAAAAGCCAAGTTTACTTTTCAACGTGTGCTTACTTTATAGCCACGCAATTAACTTACCTTGAAGAAAGTAGACTGGAAATTCATTTTCTGATTTTCATACAATGCCATATTTTGTGTGCCCCTCTCTTACAGTGATAGAGACTATAAAAGTTGTTATATGAATGCATTTTGCCTTTAAAATGGGAAGAAAATATTTACAGCGAATGATATATTAGTCACCGCAGTGAGATTACTCAGCCACATTTTTTATTCTATTTTGAATGTGCCTTGACAATTAAGTTTATTTTTCTTTCACTTCTATTTTTTTAAAGAAAAAACGTATTTCTGGAATTACATAACTCGTATTTATTTTCTAAAGAAAAAAAAATCTCTAAGTCAATTAACCTTTCTAGACCTTAGTCCTAACTATAAAATCTAATTATATAAGGAAAGGGACTGGATTAAATCTTCTCTAAGCCCCCTTCCAACTCTATGATTATATTAATCCATGACCTTTGGAAATAACTAAAGTGCCCAATAGCAAGAGAATGGTTACAGCCCACTCTTATCATAAAATGCATGTAGCATTTTATGACATGACATGAACAGGGTGGGGTACAGAACAGTGTACAGTTATTCACACACAACTATAATCATCTGTGGGTGTTAGTGTACAAACACACACACATAGACACAGCCACATACACTAATTTTAAAAAGAACACTTTTTAAAGAAAATGTTACAAAACTATTTCAGTTGTTAGGGGAATAATACAGGCAATTTTAATTTATGTCTTTGCATTTTTTAAATTTTATTAGTTGTCCGTAACAACTTTATGTTATGATATTAGCAGATAAAGTTGTTTTTAAAAATCCATGTTATTTTAACTTTTAATATAAGCTGATTTTTTAATCTGGGCATTTTTATTATTAAAATATTAGTGATAAATATGGTATAAGTAACTGAATATAGGACAGTCAATTGAATGCTGGATTAGAAAAAATCAATCACTACTGAAATCAACCAATAGTGTAAAATTCAATGTCTATAGAGTTATATCTCTGTTTACCAGTTCATTCTTTTAGGAAAACAGAAATAAGGTCTCCTCCTTCAAGCTTTCTCAAACTCTCCCCAAACAACAAATATTGCCTGATATTACAAAAAAAGTCTGTCCACAATCATTTTTCTTCCTTAAACAGCATAGTTTAAATAAATCTAAGTCATTTCATTGAAATTACTGTAAGTAATCACATGTAGGGATTTTTAGCACATTAATTCAAGGGTAGGGAATAGATGGCTATGAACATCTAATGAAATCTATATTATTTTCATTCGAAGTACCTATGCCATTTACTCCTCAGAAATCAGATTAAAATTAAAGCCACGTCAACAAGAAGAAAGCTAGTCCTATCTTGGTACTGAGATGCAATGATTAATGTATTTTAGTAGGCCATTTCAATCACTCATGAAATTTGGAATGGGAATGGCAAAGAGTACATTCTCAAATTCCAGACTTGATATTGCAGACAGATCTGTTCATGATAAAGAATAATATAGTCCATCTGCCCTGGTCATTCATTGAACATTCCCAAACACTGTGATTTGAGCACCTGTAGCATTCATCGTGCTGAGAACTGGACGTGCCAGAATGAGGGAGACGTTTTCCTGCCTGAAACCTTGTAAACCACCCAAATCTAGGGACCAAGCGATAGTTCAGAAGTGATCCCTATATCGACAATTTTATTTACTTCAGTAAATCTACACTCTCTAATTTGACTTACGCAAATAACAGTGTTTTACAAATTTTCGAACCTTCAGTAAAGAGGTACCTACAGAGATAAGGATGGAAAAGGGACTAGACAACTATCATAGATTATTTCAATTATTTGTTTTAGTAACAGTTTAAAAAAATGGTGTTGCAGTAGGTGACCTGTGGGGTAACTGGAGGCTAAATCTATTCCTGATCTTTCCTACAGTTTCTTTGATATAACCCCGGTTTTCTCTCTGATCCTGTGCAATTGAGTTTGTCTTTCTAGATTCCAGTTTCCTGATATGTGAAATATGGGCATTGGTCTTTTGGTACATACATTTTTATGATTTTTTTACTTTAAATGTGTCATTATTGTACCTCATTGATATATATTATGTATGTTATAATGATGATTACTAATTAACTAGCATGTATTTTAATTTTTAAAAATCCAAAAGAAAAGAATAAGTTAAAAGCTGTTTTCTCCTCAGAGACAAATCAAAAAAAGAAAAGAAACATTCTCAGGTATCCACTGGCTGGGGAAGTCAGACCTTACCTAGAAGGGGACCCTAAAGCGCTAAAGGAATGCATTGCTAAAAGGACGCGTTTTGTGAGACAATAAAAGTTAAGAAATGGTAGGAAGTTGGGTTTTATTAGTTTCTATAAAGTAAAACAAATTAAACATAGCATGACTTATCAGAACAAAATTTAAAAGGCCATACTACTAAGTGAAGAATAAGTTTGAGGTGATGAGAACCAAGTTATAGAAAGGCTATATAATGATTCAGTATAAAAACAGTTTTCTTCACCCTTTCTTCCCTCTCTCCCTGCCTTTCCTCTTTTCATCATCAAATAACCATTATGAGATAGATACTGAGAACACAGAACATAGAAGTTGTCTTCAAGTTGCTCATGAGCGTGTGTGTGGGTTTGTCTGTGCTCGTGCATGTGTGTCATTGTGCTGGGGGTTGACAGAGGAGCAGGCAAGTAAACAGATAATTACAAGTTCCTCCTCATTTAAAGGCGTTGGACTCCTGAAAGCCACCATGGTAAGCTTATCTACAACTGAAGATTTTAAAACTAAGTTGAGAGAAACAGTGCCAGAAAAAATTTAAGTAATCTCTTTAAAATATATTTGTGTTTACTAAAACCAAGAACTTTCTGAGCTGACTAATATGGTAGCCACTAGCCATATGGAACCTTCAAAGGATGCAATTGAGGAACTAAATTTTAAGTTTCCTTTAATTTTAATTAATTCAAATTTAAGTAGCCTCTTGAGGTTAATTTTGGAAGCACAGACTTTCGAACAAAAGCTTTACTTTTACTTTGAATTATTATGAATGATTTTCTAGTAATAATTACATTTATTTAATTATTAGGTTTTATGGAGTATTATAATAAGTTTTTTGTTTTTACTTTCTAGTAGAACTAGTTTATATCTTTAAATTTTTCGTTTTTTAATGACCCATTTAAACAATCCTACTTACCACAACCAATGAAATTTGTTTAAAATTATTTAAAAGATGAAAAAAGAGAGTAAGAAAGGAAGAAATCATTCCTTCCCAGTTTACCCAGATCATAGCTACCAAGAAAATTTTTTTCTCCTTGAGATCTAAGGCACCTGAGTCAATTTATTGCACTGCAATGATTTTCTGGGGCAAACCAATGTCTCCATTATGAAACCAGAATTCATACCCAAAAGAACCAGTTTGTTCTTTATCAAACCACCCATGTTGTTTTCCCATGGATAGGTATAACATTACATAGACTGTCACTGAGAACAAAATTAGTCATATATTAGTAATCTCCATACATTACGATGGCGAATTTCTCTCATCTATTCTATGTATCTCTCCCTTCATTAAAGATATAATTCCAAAATTTATTGAGGAAACTATGCACATCCAAGTGCACACACACACACACCAATGAAATACCACTTGTACTCACAAGTAAAAATATGTCACTTCATAAACACTGAGATATAATTTCTAACAAGGAGAATTTGACGCTGAGTTGAGAAAATCTGGTCTACTTATTTGCATCTCCAAGTATTTGTTTTTATAAGGGAAGTTGGAATCATGGAATATGAATTAATGTAGCAATAGATCTTGCTTGTTCATTGAGGCTATAATTAGTGAGCAAGGCAGACAATAAGGGGCTGAGACCTGGATAGACTTTTCATGGAGATGGGAAGATTTCAAGTACTAATAGAGGCTCCTTTGAATAGTCAGACATAACAGGCTCAAGACCTGTGGCACATACAGCACAATCCTGTAGGCACAAGGACTAGGGCCTGGAAGTCCTCAATTGCTACCACTCAAAAATGCACGGTGGCCTGGCAGGTTGTGAATAGCAGAGAGGTTTGCCAATGAATCTCAGCTATGTGCCTGTCCTGCAGGGCAGAAAAGGACCCCAGGGGCAAGAGAGTCCAGGGAGTATCAGCAGAGTGCTAGAGTAGAAA
The DNA here is from genome assembly GCF_949987535.1 of Balaenoptera acutorostrata. Lineage (NCBI taxonomy): Eukaryota > Metazoa > Chordata > Mammalia > Artiodactyla > Balaenopteridae > Balaenoptera > Balaenoptera acutorostrata. The sequence goes on along the minus strand of NC_080071.1, from coordinate 67,291,757 downwards.
TCAGGACACTTGAACCATAATAGAAAGCCACATATGAAAGCCAGACAAGATCATGATTTGTCTGGAGGACAAGATGATGTAATCCTGAGGCATAGAGTGATGACTTAAAGATTACCTGTATCTTTCAATTTAGACCAGGTTGGTCTTGAATATTAGGGAAAGGGTAGATACTAGGGGAGTATTTAGTGGTTCCAGTTTCAGAGAGGAAGAAAGTTGCAGAGGAAAATAATGATAACAATAGTTAACACTGAATGAGCAGCTAGCGTGTGCCAGACATTGTTCTACGGCTTTCCATGTCTTATCTCACTTACTCATTACTTAACCTCAGAAAAACTTTCTGATTTTTATCATCCCTGTTTCACAGATGAAGAAACAGAGGTATAAGAGATTAAGTAATTTACCCAAGATTACAGCTAATAAAGAGTGGAGCCACAATCTCAACACAAGCAATCTGACTTCATAACTCATGCTTTTAATCACTACATCCTACAGATCGGACATGAAAGGGCCCAAATACTGGAAGAGAAATAAAAGTCTTATGGAGGTAAAATTAATTTCATAATAGCAATAGATTGATTTAAATTTGTTTGTCATTCAAACTTGTTCAATAATTATTCATCAGGTAATGTTACCCTTAATTATTCTAAGGGTTTTACATATGCAAAATCATCTAATCTTCCCACAGCCCTATGTGATAGGTGTAATTATTACCCCTGCTTGACACATGAGGAAACCAAGATATAGAAAGGTTCAGTAACTAAACCAAAGACACTCCAGATGCTATGCTCTTGGCCAGTGCCCTCTACTGCTTCTCAGGAAGGTAGAGGGTGGATTGTATTTATCATATACCTTTATAAGACTTCCAACGTGCAAAAGGTAGTCTGTGTGATTTGGGGCCTAAAGTTTCCAGGTTTGGGAGTATAGAGCTCTACTTATATGAATTATTATTGTGATTGGTAGTAAACAAGACTGACTTGGGGGGAAATCTGTGATTCAGAATATCTTTCAGCTTTTCCAAACTCCCACTTGCTTTATTATTCCAATTCAGACACCCATCCCCTGAGCCAATCCCAACCATTTCTCAATGGGTAGTCTGACCCCTTAGTGTGAGTGAGTTCTAGTTACTGAATGATTTTGTATGGACCATATTTTGGTTGGTATTAATCTCTATATCTGTCTCCCTGTTTCCTTTGCTTCCAATATTACTTCTACCCTTTTTAAAAAAAGTTTGAATCAACAGAGGGTATAGTTGGAATATATCCTATCATCTAACAGAGGTATAACTCTAAAGTCTTTGAATTGTGTTGGGGAAGTAATTTCCCTCCAGATCTTCTGTGTTGCTTTCTCTGGATAATGTAGATTCTTCCATGACTGCAAACAGTGAGATGAAGACTTTGCTAAGAAGTGGACTCTCACTGGGGAACCTCCTGTTCTGGGAGTCAAGCTAAGCCCTTTATAATGATTCTACTTTATTAAATGGGATTCCTGGCATCTTAACAAAAGGGACTTCTTTCAGAGAGAAAAATTTTACCTGTTTATTTGTATTATTATCTTGATTCTTAAGACACACTAATAACTATTAGTGGTTACACAGTGTGACATTTTTTAAGTTAATAAAAAGACAAGTTTGCCAGTCATAGCAAAATCAAGGAAAAAACATGCCCTGAAGATGTCTTCCTTTGCAGGTGCAAGTCATTTGAATGGTTGAGATGGATAGTGGCATATTGTGGCCCATGGTTCTTAACTCACTTTGGACCATCCTAACTCAAGAAGGAAGGGCAAAGGTGGTGAGGACTTTGGACCATCCTAACTCAAGAAGGAAGGGCAAAGGTGGTGAGTAAACTCAGGTCCCTACACCTTTAGGACACATCCTCGCCTAACCTCTCCCCCACCTCCATCCCTCACCCCAGAACACTTCTCAAGTATCCTGCAGTTTTAAAAGAACCTTCATATGTTGCATTGAATTTGGTCTTCTCAAGGATCCTATGAAGTTTACAGAGTGGATATTCCCATCCTATTTAATGTTTGAGAAATTGATGCTTGGAGAGAAGAAGTTAAATGTTCAAGTCACAGGAAAACTGGAGTTTAAACCTTCCTATTTTGGCCATGAATTCAGCACTCTTTCCATTACACTAAGTAGCCCACTCATTCAAAAAAATTTAAACTGAAAGAATTTCTGTAGGCCACATTAGTTTGTTGTGTTTTGACATTCTTGCTTCCAAAAATGGGTGATGACATAGGGTTCTCTTGTGCATGTATGCAGTAATTTCCTGCTGGCTGGCTCACTGCCCTCTAGTTGAGATAATTCAGTCAACAGGTACCTCTCCAAAATGGGTAATTTAATATTTTACAAGACCCAGCGAAGTGCAGAACAGATATGCCAATACCCATGTAAAAGCTATTCTGGGCAGCTGCCATAAACAAACCATTCATGCTCTTCAAGATTCATTCTCTTTAAGACTCAAGGTCCTCATCTGTAAAGCCAAGAAAATAATAACTACCGCTTCAAAAGAGGTTGTAATGATTAAATGAAATAATGTACGTAAAGTACACTTTTACACAATGAAGCACTAAATAAATATTGTGATTAAGACTGTCACTTATGGGCTTCCCTGGTGGCGCAGTGGTTGAGAATCTGCCTGCTAATGCAGGGAACACGGGTTCGAGCCCTGGTCTGGGAAGATCCCACATGCCGCGGAGCAACTGGGCCCGTGAGCCACAACTACTGAGCCTGCGCGTCTGGAGCCTGTGCCCCGCAACGGGAGGGGCTGCGATAGCGAAAGGCCCGCGCACCACGATGAAGAGCGGCCCCCGCACCGCGATGAAGAGCGGCCCCCACTTGCCGCAACTAGAGAAAGCCCTCACACGAAAACTGAGACCCAACACAGCCATAAATAAATAATAAATAAATAAATAAAGTATTAAAAAAAAAAGACTGTCACTTATTGGTGGAGATAGGGTTCTTATTAAAATGATCCATCTGCTTTCTTTGATCCGTGTGCGTTTGCGTGTGTGTGTGTCTGTGTGTGTGTGCGTGCATGCACGTATGTATGTGTTGGGACAGGGGAAACTACTAATTTTCTTCTCCTAAAATTCCTGCAATGTGACCATTTTTCTATTCCAAAGATTAATTTCCTTTAGTAAAATAAAGTCCTTCCCAGCCCTGCCATTCTTTAATTCAATGAGCAGGGAACCAATTCTCCCAGCCTGAGACTATAATTCCTAGGCTACACTGGAAGGTTTTATAAACCACTTCAACTCACTCTGTCAAAATGGGAAGATTCACCATTTAGCATCTCAAACGTGCCTCACGACATGAAAGAGGCCATTCAAAGAGTACTCAGAGGCATGAGAGGGACAAGATGTCCAGGAACTTAAGTGACAGTCGCTTCTTTTTATTGCTGCTTTAGATTAAAGATGCTGAGGTTTGACAATAAAACTAGGGTAAACTAACCTAACAAAATCACTATGAGAATGAAGTGAAATGTAGATCTAGTGCTTAGTAGTATGCCTGGTACTTACAACATCTAAGTAACTTCACAGTAATGCTTATAGTAGTGGTGGTGGTGGTAGTAGTAGTGGTAGTAATAGTAGCAGCAGCAGCAGTAGAGCGGTAGTACTCACAAGGACGATGTCAGTCAAGTTCAGAGCCAGGTGAATGATTAACAGGTAAGAATCAGAATCCAGTTATTCTCCACGAATCACCATGACCATTCTTCAGGCCTAGGATTTCTAAGCAGATTTTCTAAACATTACTGGAAGTTTTCTTTAAAATATTTATATGGCAGGGTCATCCAGCTCTAAATATATTAGAAATCTGAAGCAGCAATTTTTACTAATGCACTACGTATTACAGGAGTATTTAACACTAATAATTTTTGCACTCTGTCAGGAAATCTTTCTAAAGATGCATCAATATTTCAAGCATTTGGGGATCGTTACAAGGAATGGTAAATATGGAATATAGGTAAACAAAATTTGCTCTTCACCTTGGTTATCATGAGTACAGACCTGCATTCACGTAACTGCAAACAGAGCTTGAGCAATTTCAAAGATAAGACAACTTGTCAATCCATTATATTTTAACGTACCTTTAAAATATGATAGTTGAGAAAGACTAAATACCAGACATAATGTAGAATAATTTCATAAAAGGAAAAACATTACCTAGGTAACCTAACCTAAATATTTCTTTGAAACACAAAAAACTAGAAATCCATTAACACAATTATATCAAGAAATCAAGGATGAGCAAATGGACATCCTGAACTCAAACCCACATGAAAGAGAACAGACATGATTTGATTTTAGAGAAGAAAGTTAATTCTAGTTAAGATTATGAAATAGAATTATAACCTTACTACTAACTACCAGTGTGATCTTGGACAAAGTACTTAACATCTCCTTCTCCTCAACTTCATCATTTGTATAATAAGGTTAATAATAGTACCTACGTAACAAGGTTCTTGTAAGGAGTAAATGATTACACACACACTGGAAAAAGTGCAAGGCACATGCTTAAACCTTATACAGTATGTAAACATTAGCTATTATCACATATTTACATATCACATGCTACTAGATATTATTATATATTGCATATTTTAAAACAGATGGCTTTATTTGAAATTTAAACAAATTTTAAGATATTTAGCACTCAGTGAATATACTGATGATTTTCTAACACATTAGTTTTATTTTTTATAACTTTATTTATTTTTGGCTGTGTTGGGTCTTCGTTGCTGCACACAGGCTTTCTCTAGTTGCGGCGAGCGGGGGCTACTCTTCGTTGTAGTGCGCAGGCTTCTCATTGCGCTGGCTTCTCTTTGCTGCAGAGCATGGGCTCTAGGTGCACGGGCTTCAGTAGTTGTGGCTCATGGGCTCTAGAGCGTAGGCTCAGTAGTTGTGGCGCACGGGTTTAATCACTCCTCAGCATGTGGGATCTTCCCAGACCAGGGCTCGAACCCATGTCCCCTGCATTGGCAGGCAGATTCTTAACCACTGTGCCACCAGGGAAGTCCTAACACATTAGTTTTAGATGAACAAAATTCTGCCTCACACCATGAAGAACATAGAATTCCTTTTTTCTGATTTTAGGATTGAGCTTTTTCACTCACTGCTGGGCTGAGCTAACGGCATTAAAATTTGCTATTTTAAAAAAAAATTCCGGTATAAGGGTGACTCTATCTAGTCCCATCTGTGTATGCTACTAATGCCCACAACAAGACAATTACTCATGTGAGAAACACTGCTTTTCATGACATGACACTCCATCTGAGTAAATACAGAACCAGGGAGCCCTTGGTTGGAAAAATAATTTATTTATATAAAATAATTCTAAATAAGAATTTTGGTTACTACGAGAATGTACGGAATCTTTCTCTGGAAGACTTTCAGTGTAAGATGAACACAAAAATGTTTGGGATGATTTAGGTTTTACTCTTTTGGAAAACAAATATAATCAGTAACAGTCACAGGTATTTATATGTAATCCTAACCTTCTGCTAGCCCATCTGAAATTATGTTGCATTGTTGTTTATTAAAACTGTACATTTCAATTTTAAAATATTTTTATATTAAATGATCCCTCTGATGTTTTATTTCTTAGGGGGAAAAAACCTTGCTTTTTGACATATGAAATCTGACTAATTTAGGACTGAATGTGCCAAGAAAAGTGCCAAATTATTATTATTATTGCCAGTCTGTCATTAATTTCTTAAACAAAAGCATAAACACAAGATGGATAATGGCTAATTATGCATCATTAAAGCCGAGAAATATCCAGGGGTTTGGATAGTTTACAAAAGAAACAATAAAATCTCTGTAATTATATTGTCATTCTGAGATGTAATAACAGAGTATACAACACAAAATCCGTAAGGCACACTTCCACTCTGTCTAAAATGTGTCTTTATGTAAGCTCAGAATTCATTTTTTGGCTATTCTATCTTCAAAATATAGATGAGTAGGAGAAAACAGGAACAAAGAAAACAACTGTAGGACTGGAACATGAGAATTATGAGGGAAAAAATAAAGGTTAAGGCTAAATATTCTCAATTTCTTTTATAGTTAAGAGGAAAAAGATGGATAGATGTAAATTATTATTTATATACAGGAAAGATCAACAGTGTTTGTAGAGAGGATGGTGACCAACTAAGTGCATCCCCTTTGATTATTAAACAAAATAATGCTATAACGTTGCAGCAAAGGTGTTTATGTAAGATATTAAAAACATACCTTTCTGCATCCCTCCATGTTTCAACTTACATTGACAACTGTCAGCTGGTACAGAGGTGTGTCTACAGCCTAGGAACTGAAGGGATGGCGGTACATCATGACAGATGGGGCTGTGTGCTGCTGGTACCAAACGTACTGCTATGGAGGATGCAAAAATTTGGGTCAATCCTTTAATATGCTTTTATTCTAATCCAACTGACCGTTTCCTTCTGAAGATGTACTTCGTCAGAAATGTCATTATCAAAGATAGAAAGAAAATAGGATGCCTAGGGATACGCCCCAGGGTATCATAAAAGGATACTAAAATACCACTTTTTTTTTTTTCCTTAGGTGTGTGAGAGAATACAAAATGTATAAGGAGGTCCTTAAATTAAAGAAACTGATCTGTGCTCAAAAAGGGAGAGGAGAGTTCCAGATAGAATGCCTTTCTAGGGAGAACGATCTGCCAGGGGACTAGATGAAAGTGGGTTTTATCTCCTTGAAGAAGCTGGGGAAACCAAATAGCTCCTAGAAATAGGTCTTTAGCATTTGCATATAGGTCAACCCTCCCCCTACTCTGTCAGCTTCTAGAGATCACAGGTACATCCCTAGAGGAGAAAAATACCTAGACTGTCACTTCATACCCTTCCTACTCTTACCCTCAAAGACACTATCAGGTTTACTCTGAAGGCTAGGCTTCAGAAAAGACCTATTTTGATTTCAAGATTTTCTTTTGGGTCCGTAATAATGTCCACATCAACTTAGTGCTGCCTAAAATTTCATTAACAGTCAATACAGTCTTTCTATATAAAATTAGAAAGAGAAAGTTGTAAAGGTAAATGCAAGGCTGTGGTACGCTTCTTTAAAATTCATCAATTCCAAAATACTGTGTAGTCAAGTAACATGGGTAACTTCTAATATCAGGCTCTTTTGAGAGTAGAGAGAGGATCAGATTGCAAGAGAAAAGCTGGAAGTGAAAGATAAAGTCCTTACTGAGCCCCCCAAAAGGAGTTTAGAATTGCAAAAGATTCTGAGGAAAAAAAGGATGCTTTGGACAGAGCCATTCTTAGCTTCCTGCAGCTGTGCCTACATATACCCGAAAGCAAATTATCTGCAGATCTGTATTAAACGCTCCAACCTTGTTCAGCGTGTGTATCTGTCATAGTCCAATTAGAAAAGTAGGGTGTTGATGAGGGGATTCCTTACAGAGGTGTGGATAAAGTTAAGGAAACCAACAAGGGATGTTGCCTGACCAGGAACTAGAAAAGTAGTAAGCAAGGGGAAAGAACAGTGTAACCAGACTCCACAAAAGCTATAGCCAGGGATAGGGGCCTGCCCTATCTACCAGAGAGACACAGGTATCCTTAGCAGCAAGAGGGAAGTGGGGGAGGGTGGATAAATACCTGATTATCCACTCTTGCTTCCTATTAGCTGAACCCACAAGAAGCCAGAGAGAACAGGAACCTGGATGAGGCAGATCCTGAGGGTTATACTCAACACCCCCATGCCCTCCAACCAGGTAGACAGAGTCACTAGAGGTGAGGAGTAAATGATAAATCTTTTTTTTTTTTAATTTATTTTTATGTATTTATTTTTGGCTGCGTTGGGTCTTCGTTGTTGCACGCGGGCTTCCTCTAGTTGCAGAGAGCAGAGTCTACTCTTCGTTGTGGTGCGCGGGCTTCTCATTGCCATGGCTTCTCTTTGTTGCGTAGCACGGGCTCTAGGTGCACAGGTTTCAGTAGTTGTGGCATGCGGGCTTCAGTAGTTGTGGCTCACGGGCTCTAGAGCTCAGGCTCAGCAGTTGTGGCGCACGGGCTTAGTTGCTCCGCGGCATGTGGGATCTTCCCGGACCAGGGCTTGAACCCGTGTCCCCTGCATTGGCAGGCGGATTCTTAACCACTGCACCACCAGGGAAGCCCCAGTGATGAATCTTTTATAAATTTCTTTCCCCCTTAACATGGCCCAACTTCATTTTAACAAACCCTCAGTACCAAAAGGTATAATATGGCAGTATCAGTGAATAAATAACTCAGTTGTTCAGATTCAAATTATGTGGATTTGGATTATATCTCTCAGGTTACCAGTCCAAGGGATACTGTCTTACTCAGCAGAGGAAATAAAAGGTAAAACTCAAACTTGCTAATAGCTTTGAAAAAAAGAAAACTCTTTCAAAAAAGAACTTAGAAATTGTAATAATTATAGCTGACTACTGTATAGTAGCCCATAGTTTGCAAGACAATTCAAATATTTTTTCATACCATCTACTATACTTCCTATTTTAATAAGCTACATCAAGGGCTTCCCGGGTGGCGCAGTGGTTGAGAATCTGCCTGCCAATGCAGGGGACACGGGTTCAAGCCCTGGTCTGGGAAGATCCCACGTGCCACGGAGCGACTGGGCCCGTGAGCCACAATTGCTGAGCCTGCGCGTCTGGAGCCTGTGCTCCGCAACAAGAGAGGCCGCGACAGGGAGAGGCCCGCGCACCGCGATGAGGAGTGGCCCCCGCTTGCCGCGACTGGAGAAAGCCCTCACACGGATACGAAGACCCAACACAGCCATAAATAAATAAATAAAATTAAAAAAAAAAAAAAAAAAAAAAAAAAGTATATTTAAAAAAAAAAAAAAAAAAATAAGCTACATCAAGATGATTCCTATTAGATTCTGATTTTTAAAATTATTACAATGAATCAAAAAAAATCATAGAGAAATTGGGTTTTCCAATTAGCTATAGACCTTAATTACTGTTTTTGAACATTATTTACAGGTGCTTTCAGTTGATATGTAGGTACTGATGTGTAAGATATGAGCTTCATGTTCTTTACAGATATTCTGAGGAGTACGTATATAAACATACTTGAGCAAAGGCAAATAATAAAAAGGTTTAGATATTCAAGTACTAAGTGATATAGTAAAAATATGTGGGCTGTACTGAAGTGTAGGAAGTAAATGTTAGAAATTCCATTTATAAATTTTTTCTTAAGAGGGAAAAACAAAATGAAATGTTACTAATATTTAATATGTAAGTTAATATTGACCCTTTCACTTGGTCTATATGTCAAATGCCACATATTACCAAGACTACGTTACCTATCTAGCAGAAAACTGCATGGTCCCTAATAAAGGGAGTGAGAGCAGTTTCCACTTGTTCAGGGCTCTTGGATTATAAAGTGTGTAACAGTTTACATGTGCCCAGGTCAGTGGATATGAGGTTTCTATTTAAACACTCTGATGCAAAATGGATAAGTGAATTTAATATGTCTCTATTCGGAAAAAGAAAATGGAAGATAATACTGGAATCAAAGTACATGAAAAACACCAATAAAAACAGAATGCCTCTAGCCTTTAATCTAAAATCTCTTCAGATAAAGACAATGAAAGCCTATACACATCTGACAAGAAGTCAGACAAAGAAATCAGAAATCATCAAGTTGGTTATTTACAATATAGATTTATATCCAAATTCATTAATAAGAAACTCATATTTTCCTTTGAGATGTTAATAAAGCCATTGTGATTTTCAAGAAAAAAGTCATTCTTTCACACTTAATTCACTTTTTAATTTCTTTTTTTATATTTATAATTATATAACAGTTCAATCTACAGAACTTTTTAAAATATAGTAAAATTAATATGCATTAGGTAGTATGTTCACTGCTGTTTTAGTAATAGGGTATGCTATCAAAATAGTTTGAGGTCACTGGTATAGACTATGAAGGTGGGAAGGCTTGATGGAGGAGGTGGGACTTGAGATGAAAACATAGGGTTTGGTTATAGAGAGGAGAGGGAAAAGCTTCTCTGAACATCTGGTTTTCTTAATCTGTCCTTCTCAAAAGCATTTCTGTAGTTCTGGGATAAGGAGCACGATGGCTTGTTGCTTGCTAAACGTTTGCATCTGTTGGGGCTGAAACAGCTTTCTGACCCTATTGTTCCCTCCTTCATTTAAGAAAATGTATTCTCTGCATCTATTATGATCCAGCCAATGATCTATTATGATCCAGCCAATGTGCTAGGTGATATACTGGTAAATAAGACTCAAGGGATTTATAGTCTAAGAGTTAGATCTTCAGTTGCCTCTTCAGGCCAAGGTGCTGAACTTGGGTAGTTCCATTTCTAACCCCTAGAAATTCAGGCATTAAATCAAAGTGGACTGAATGGAAGTAGGTTCAAGACATATCAGAGTTAGTTGTGGGGCTCTAATAATGACATTATGAAGGCGGCCTTTAGGTACGGTGTCTTCGTATCTCTCTAGTCCAAAAACCACAGGCATAAGCATCAGTGGTATGCAGTGGCTACCATATTTTCCAGAAAGACCAGAGTAATGGGCTGAATGATGATCCCTCAAAAGATAAGTCCACACCATAATCACCAGAACCTGTGAATGTTACCTTATTTGGAAAAAGAATCTTTGAAGATGTAATTAAGTTAAAGATTGAGATGAAGAGATCATCCTATATTATCAGGATGGACCCTAAATCCAATGGCAAGTGTCCTTATAAGAGACAGACAGGGGAGATTTTAGAGACAGAAGAGAAGGCCATGTGATAACGGAGGCAGAGTGATGTACCCACAAGCTACAGCTGAAGGAAGCAAGGAACGGAATTTCCCCTAGAACCTCTACATCTTAATTTCAGAATTCTGGCCTCCAGAACTGTGAGTGAATAAATTTCTATCGTTTTAAGGCACCAAATTAGTGGTAATTTGTTACAGCAGCCACAAGAAATTAATACAACCAGTGAAGACTCTGGAGTCCAAGTATGTGGTCCAGGGATGTTGTTCTAGTCATCCTTGGCATTATTAAGAATTGTAGTTTGGCAGGCATGCAAGAGAATGGCTTGCATCTCTCTGAGCTAGGGCATGGAATATCTGAGTGATCAGGACATAACTGGCACTCTGTTTCTCATTTGGAAGCACTGATAGTACAGGTCTCTCAAATTTAGAGGGTCAGAAACAACCTGACATTGGCTTAAATAATCATCTGCTACATGACCCTTGGGAGTTAGCAAAATCACTACAGAGAGTATCAAAACATACATGGCTGCCCTTTCCAACACCAAGTGTGTCCCCTGAGACTTTCTAGACTAAACAATATTGCTTCTTTCACTAACCACTTGGATTTTTAGCAAAACTTTCTCCATGTGAATGAGGAAGTTTTACTAAAGTGCAAGGGAGATTTCTGTAGCTTGACATTATGTATCATGTTATATTTTAGCCCCAGCCAAGTGGAAAAGGTCCTCAAGGAGCCACAACAGCTAGTTTAAGGAGACATGGCTACCAAAACCTCAGTGGTTCAAGGTGTATTGGTGGGGTAGGATTTGGTAGTTCCATGAAGGTGGTCTCCTGCGTATGATCAAACTTGAAGGCTTGTGAGCCACTAAAAAGCCACATTTTTACCAAATAGAAAGTTCATGATCAATTGAGTGGAATATCACTTAGCGCTGAACACAAAGGGTGTCTTAGTCTAGACGCTAGGAAGGCCACAGTCTCAGGTCCATGTAGAACTCAGGTCTGGGAAAAGAAGCCAGGCAGCTACTTTGGTGTCTCACTGCATTCCTCCAGTTCTTCAGTTAGATATTAGCTCCAGAAAGGGTAAGCAAGACGTAGGCGGTGGCAAACTGCAGCTTTGCCAGAAGAAAAGAATCGTTGGCCTTAAAGGACCTATGTAGTCTTAAACTACCTACAGTACCTAGATAGGTAAGATCCAGGAAAATATCTGTTATCCAACTGACACTGTCAAAGTTTTGAAGTCTTGGAAAATGAATACAGCTTTCTGTCCTTGAACTTGGCAAGGACTAATTAAATTTCCATAGGAGGCCAAAGATTTTAAATTCTGCAGAACTTACTTAAATGGAATAGTAGGATGGTGTGAGGGAACAGGCTCTTTGACTCTCTCTGCTGTTAGTTTCACAAAGGAAACAATGACCAGGATCTGAAAAAAACAAGGTGTATTTATTCACACTTGGGTGGAGAGATAGGACAGCTAGACCCTCCTCTCCCTCCCACTCATTTTAATAATGTAATTTTAGATGTTTTTGTTGTTACTATAAAATTGTTTTCCTTGGCTCATTCATGTCCAGGTAATTCTAGGTTGACTATCAACACAAAAAAATTTCCACCATTGTAAATTTAAAGTGTGTTTCATTTTTATTCATTAAATAGCCAACATTTTCAAAACAATTTAATGTAGCAGCTTTTTTTTTCTTTTTAAACTGAAATTGGTGATGGTGGCAGGGAGGGTAAATATATCCAAGCTATCCTTGGGATTTTTCTTTTTCAATAAAAAGGATAAAATATACACTGTAACATTAAAGCTAAGTAAGTCAAAGGAGGAAAAAAATCCAAGGCAGACCCTTGGATGCAACTACAATCAAACTGTTGACTAAAGGTTGACATGAATCTAAAGAAAACCAGGTATGGTCTGCCAGGACCACATTCAGCAGTTTATTAAAGTTTCCTTTACTTCTGTTTGTTAGTCAATGAATAGAACTGCGAGGAAGTATATGAAAAGTGACACTTTTCTAAAATAATTTCACTTTTTCTAAAAACATGTCAAGCTTATAACCATAGTATGGCATTAAACTGAGCAACTGTAAACAATTACCAACTCCCCAAATCCAAACATTTTCTAGCATTTGGTTGTTTGGCATCTTGCAGATGCATCTTGTGATGGAAAACTAATTTTTTTATGGCATTTTATAACAGGCAGGAAGCAGAGTTACTCAGGTTATGACCATCAAAAAAAAATGTGGCTTTTTGTTCATTTAGTTTATGGTATGTTCCATGGTCTGTAGACAAAAAGAAAAGAACTGCTTTGTTTTCTGGTTGAGTTTAAACCCACATATTATTAAAACATGCTGCTTAATACCTCAATGCAAAATTGCTATTATGAGTAATTTTCTTGGAAGATGTGGGTGTCTGAATGGTTTGCCAATGCTTCTGATTATTATTCCCAAGTTCAGTCCTGTTGGTAGAACATGATTTTCTCCATCATATATTATAGGCCATAATAGTTAAGATGTCACATAAAAATGATATCTTACTGTCTCAGTGCAGACTATGTGCCCAGCAGAATCTTATGTTCTGAGTGATTTTGCTTTTCCATAAGAAACAAGAGTACCAACTCTTCTCTTGCTCCATCCATATTTTTGGCTACATGTTTTAAATGTGTTGCAATTTCTCTGCAGAAAAACCAGTGCCACATAGCTTTAGGGTTTTAAGAAACCACAAACACTGAAACCACACTCTTGTCAATCTATCCTGAGCAATGATTATGATGTAGGTTTTACTTTCATATATATTCACTATCTCCCTTGCCAAATCAGAAATTTACATTGTTCATCCCACAGTCAGTTTGGTTGTTTTTTTTTTTTTAAAGTGTAAACATAAACCCCTCTCTAGAGAGCAAAAAGACAATAATGATATTAGTGTCCTTATTGCCCATTAGATATGCTAGAATAGGACAGTGCTTTATTAGTGATTTTTAAAATTTCTTAAAGAGGGAGCCATTTTTAAGTGGAGCTAACTAGATATTATGTGACTAGGTATCACAATCTGAATATTCACGTCTTCTTCAGCGTAATGCTGATAATCCATCCATCTTCACAGCTCCTTGATTTATGCTTTTTTAAATGTAACAACCAAATATTTTTGAAAGTGTGGCATTTTATAAAATTTTTTGAATTTTAAAATGCACTGTTTAAAACTTGCTCCCAATTAAAAAATTTTAATGCAGAATCCAAGTGTTTTCCACATTTCTTCCAAGGATATTTGAATAGCAAACTAAGTCTCAATGATGGCTCTGTTTGAAAAATATTCATTATAATTAAATTCCAGGTTAAATAAATAACTTACATACCCCTGTAGAAGTTACTGTGATGGGATCTAAATTATACTATAATTTTCATTTTCCCTCTAACAAACTATTTTAAAGTAATTTTATTAAGCTGCAACCAAAAACTTACTAAACATCTCGATTCAATTTATCAACCCAGTTCAAGTTCACATTTTAGACAGATAGCTCTGCCTCCTCATACATAACACTGACTGGCTCGATTTAATTGGAATGTACGTTTATACTTGACCTGAGAGTGCCACATAGATGTAATTCAAGTCTTTTAATTACAAGATACTAATTAGTATTCCAAATATGTTCACTATATATTATTTAGGCATAAATTATTAATTTTCTTATTCACTGAGACTGAACATTATAATGAATCCTAGAGCAAAGACAAATATTGAATGCAAAAGTCATACAAATTTCATATTTTATTCCCCAAGAAAGACTTAAAGTTTAAAGACTTAAAGGTCCTAGTTCCCTTCACTGATTTGAAACAAATACCCTAAACTTCTGATCAGTTTGCTGGTTTTAATGGTTAATCTTCTTGGTAAATCATTTATTGCCATTAAATTAAGTTAACCTAAGCAAAACAATATAGATTTCAAGCATACTAGCATCTTTGTTGACCTTATGAAATGCTAATATCATTGCCATTTAAGTTCTCCACCACAGCGAACTCTCACAAGAACCCACTGAGAAATGAGAAAGCAATTATCTAAGGTAAAGAAGCCTTTAGTTTACCCAGGGTTGGGTGTAAAAATGAAGTAACTGCTCTTTGAGAGTGGATGGAGAAGAGACTGGGAGCATAAGTCACGAAGCATGAGGAAATTACTTGGTATACTTAAGTATTTGACCAAAGTTAACTCCCAGGATGGAAACTCAATGTAGTAGACAAGCACCTATTTAATCAATCAGTAGCAAAAGGTAAACAGAACCATAAACCAGCATTGTTCAGTTCAACAAATAATTACTGAGTGTGTAGTGTGTGCCAGGCCCTCTGCTAGGTACTGGCTTTACAATAATGAATATGATAGTTCCTTCCCTCAAGCATAAATATCCAGTAGGAGAGAAATACAAAAGCTGACCTGGTTTTGAAAGATGAAAAGCAATTAGTCATAGGGAAAAAAATCTATAATGGGAAGGATAGAGCAAGTAATGTGTGGGGAGAACTATAATAGTTTGGTAGTTCTGAGGGAGGCCAAAAAGATAGGCAAGGAGTGGCTGAAAATAAGATGGAAGAGATAGCATGCTTATAGATTTGCATGGCTTTACTGGTCATGTTAAAAAGACACTGAAGGGAGGATTTTAAACAGAAGAGTGATCTGGTTAGACATACAGCTTAGAAAGATCACTTCGGTTCATCTAAAGACTGAATATAATGTGGAAAGATTGGAGATAGGAAAATCAATAAGCTAATTGGAGAATCAATTCAGTAAGAGTAGAGTGGAAAAGAAGAAAACTTTGAAAGAAATTTATATTTTGGAAATACATTAGGAGTCTAGGATAACTTTTGGTTTCTGACTTGGAATAGGTCCATTACCTAAAACAGGGACTGTAAAAGGAATGTAGGATAGATGTTGAAATAAGTTTCGTTATGAACATGATGAGTTTCAGGTGCCTACAGAACACTGAGTAGAGCCACTTGGCAGGCAGTGGAGTATATGAGTCTGACTCTCAGAAAGAAGCCCAAACTGGAGATACCGATTAGAGAGTTGTCAGAATACAGGTGATTGTAAAGCTTTGAAAACAGAAGAAATCAACCAGTAAGAGTGATGGATCCAAACCAAACCAAACACTGTGTGTGTGTGTGTGTGTGTGTGTGTGTGTGTGTACACGTGTGTGTAGGTGATGATGGGAGGAGAGGGGAGATGCCAAAATTTAAGCTGGTAATTAAACATTTATTTGCTAATCAAACCCCTTACTATTTCAAGCATTAACTGAGACCTGGTCTTTAGCTGTTTCAACACTAAAGAAATTATTCATTAGCTCATATAAACTTTATGGTCATATGAAAGGCAAAGTCATGGATGAATGTTTCATAAAAATGTGTATAAAACCCCCCAGACCCCAAAATTTTAAAGTTCTATTAATCCTTCACTTCCGTAGTTTGTGTAAAACCCAATTATAAATCAATATATTTATAGTTTTCTTTCCTCATTGATATTTGATTTCTTCATTAGGGAACCATGATGTCTGATTGACACCAAATACTAGGATTAGATCAGTTCAAATAAGCATATACCTATATGAGTTATGTGTAGCCCTTTGGACTTTTTCTGAAGTACTTAAATTTGTATAAAAATATAAATAAAAACTAACTTATTTGTGAAAATCCTTGGATTTGAAAGCTTTCATAGATTTTTGTTCTATGGTGAACATAAAAAATTTTGACCAAGCTCTTGCATAATCTTCCTATTTTGTTCCCATGTGGCACTGCCTATTGTATTCAAAGACCACTGTTTTGATTCATAAAACCACATGAATTGAAATGCAACTCATGCCAGCACTATAGTTCAATTTACAATCCTTCTATGGTACTAATGCAGTGACTTCCTCAGTTCTGTGCACGGTTATCTTGTCATTTGGATTCAGTCCCAGCAGAATGCGAAGTTCCCTTCCTCTATTAATTCAACTGCCCAGAGTATTAGACAATCTGTAGGTTGTGTCCACTTAGTTCCTTGTAAATCACTTCCCTCCTAGCCTTTCAATTCATCTGTGACTTGTGCATAGTAGAAAATCTCCCTGAACCTTTTTCTCACTGTGATTGCATTGGGCATTGTCTGAAAAGAATGGCTCTCATTATTCCCCTTTGATCATTTACATTTTAATTCTAGTTCCCAAACAGCTGGCCTCTGCTTTGAAAAATAGTACAACAAATCCTTTGGGCACACTGTCCTCTTCTTTCCTTCTTTTCCAAAGCACCATGCCTTCCAAAGGACTTACATTAGAAGTGGAAGACATTCTCCAAGAATTTAAGGGATATATGAAGATCATCTAGAGCTAACAAGAAATTTAAAGGATTTATGAGAAATGTTTTCTCCATAAGTCTGATGGATTGTTTTAAGACTTACTACACAAGGAATATACATGGCATCATATATATTAGTGAATAAAACATTTTTGCCTGTCTATTGCAAAATAATTTTTTTCAAAAGCAATCCTTTTCTTTTTAAAATCCACACTTGCTATGAGAAGGGCAAATATCTGCCATGCGTGTAGAGTTGCATCCATCTTTTCCTAAAGCCTTGTCTTAGTCTCATCTTTCCAACAGCTCTGATTATTTCTATCACCCATTTTCACACATAACCATATTATAACTTGGCTCTTATTTAAGGCTATCACATATATGTTTCCTCCCCTAAGTGCTTTAACAGGTAAATTAGTGATGTGATGTGGTAAGTGTTCATGTATACCCTGTTTAGTTATCCAAAGGATGTGAAAGTGCTGTCTTCCTCAACTCCAGAACAAGCTCCTGGAGGGTACGGATGCAGTCTTGTGTTTTTCTTCCTTCTGCTAACATGGTTCATCACAGTCAGGGGCTCATAACAGATTCTTAATAAACATTTGCTGAATATAAAGTAGATGCTCACAATGGATACCTGTGTTCCTCTGAAAGACACATAATTCCAACCTTCCTTTGTGACATTCAGTTTTCCTTAATAAAAAAACATATCTGTCAGCATTCTAATCACTGAAACCTTTACTGGACAAATAGCTATTTAACATGACAAACTGATTTGTGCAAAAGTATGAAATTAATGCAATGTCCTTTCAATTAACCATAGAATGTGAAGCAGTCTTGGAGACAATTAGATTTATCCCCTCATTTTGTAGATTAGACAACTGAGGCCTAGAGAGTCAAATGACTTTCCCAAGGACTCAATAAGAGGGGAGAGTGCTAATGTTTAATATGTCTTAAAGAAAGGTAAAGATTGGGTGTTTTAGACATATGGAATTGGTTGGGTCTTTTTTTTTCTTTTAAGAGAAAGAGACAGTGTTGGTTCCTTCAAACCTTACCACCCGAAAAAAGAGTGATTATTTCCTTTTTGGTATAGTACTAAACAGGCTGTGTTAAACTTTTTGGGGTTCTAATTTCTCTAAAACCATTCGTTGATTCAAAAATATTTATTGATCACTGCCTTAATCCACATAATTTTCTGGACAGTAGGGATATCTTCCACTGTGCAAGCAAGCAAATAAAATTATATAGTGACTAAGGTCTCATATTCTCTACCTTAAAAATGAGATTATTGAAGTTTTCAAAGATATTTAAAAAGTGACCTACTCTATGAAAATGTACACAGCCTACATACAATGATCTAGATGGATAAATCTAAACACAATATAACAAATAGTGTTTAATTCATCGTGATAAAATCACTGTGTATACTATAACATACAATAAAATAAATAAGGGTCTGTAAGATATTATTTTCATTTACATCTCCTTCCAAATAAATTCAGTGCATTGCCCATGTCTATTCAGGTTGTTTATCCCAGTATCAACTAGTGGGATGACTTAACATTGATTTAAAATTTCATGAATGCTTAGCTTTATGCCCCTTAGTCCAAGAATGGCTGATATGACCCATAGGTGTTAGACATCTCTTATGTATGGTAAATCTGTCCACATTGCCTTTTTCATTGGAGTTACAATTGTGGCACGTAGATCATTTTGTTAATTTTGTTACTTCCTGAGGAACAATACATCCTGGTCCTAAAAGATAGCCTTAATTTGACTTCCAGGTTCTTAGATCTAAAACAAACAAAACAGAACAAAACACAAAAAACTTGAGAGATATTTTGGAACTATCCTCATTTTAAAGATAATGAAACAAGGGCCAACGAGGTTGTAGTTTGGTTTGGACTTAACATTTTTTTTTTTGTACTTCCTTTAGGAGTCCATGCAAAGACAGTTGCCCTTTGTAAATCTCACACACACACACACACCATCTTGTTCAAAGGATTAAAAGTATTAATAAATGTGGACCTTAGCAATCACGAGTAGTTGTGGAACTAAGTAATTAAGTATGTGTAGTCTCATAAATGACAAATAAAACAGAGCATCAATGTGGACTCACAGAAATAACAGAGCAAAGCAAAGCTGGAGTTACACAAAGTATTGCCATATGCTTCCCCTCTCTGTTCTCTATTTTATCCTCTCTATCCTCAAAAATGGAGAAGAAACTTTTATAGACCTTCGGTGATGAGTCATCATAATGTCTGTGTACAATTTCAAATGTTTAACTTTCCAATTTTATTAAGTTAAGTGATGACAGAATAAAAGTCAGTAAATTATATTTAAGTATAAAATAAAATGAAATGAAATTTTTATTAGAGTTGCATAGATTTTTTCCAATATGGGGTCCATTTTTATTCTATTTTTAGGTTATATTATAACTAACTATATAACACAGTTATCCCAAATTTGAAGTACTGTTTGTATGTTAACTATATCTTGTGTTGTGGATACATGTACCCCTAGATTTTACGAAGATGGTATGTAATAGTAAATCTGACCACCAAAGAGCTGTGTCATTTTAAGGTTAGTTTTCACTCCATCTGGAGGACTCCAACCTGAGTTCAGAAACGGCCTGATTAAGTGCCACTCTGTCTAAGTCAACAGCAGGAACATTTTTCACACACGTCTTGGCCTAAACCAGGGCTCCTCGGCTCACTGGTGGGAGCAGATTCTCCACGAACATAACCTTCTCTACAGATCTAAGAACCTCTGAGGGGCATAATAATTTGGGGAAGGCAACTGCAGTTGTTCACTATCTTTTCCTCATTCTCTTTCCAGAAAAAGGATTCTGAATAAATTCAGTAGAATTACTCAAACAATAAACTATTGATATATTTTATCACAAGATATAAAGTCACAGTTATTTCATTTGTTACAAAAATCTCCAGTGGTTGCTCTCACGTTTTTGATGTGTCTTGTGATGTGAAAAATAACCCCACATAAATACAGAGGCCTTAAGCAATTTTCACCTTGAAATAGTTATTTTAAAATAATAAAATGGATGTTCTCAAGGTTAAATATGCATACTCCATTTACATCCTTCTTTACAGACTGTCTCCATTTACATCTGATATATACAATAAAATGTAATTTTTTTTAGCATGAGGAATTCAAATTGAATTTGCTTTAGGAAAATATGATGCCACTTTTTCATTATGACTAACTTAATACTATTTAACCTAACCCTCATGCTAATGTTAGAGATACTTTGTATATTTCACTAATAATGAAATTAGAACAGTATCACACCTACTATGATCCCTATAAATATGCCTAGGCCATGATATTTTTTAAACCTGGCTCTAACTATATCCATGGCCCATCACTCACCGTTCTATGTTCCAGTCTAACTGAAATGCAACTTCTTATAATTTCTAATTCTCTGTGATGCTAAACCACAGAAAACTATTACAGTGAAACAATCTAAACACAAGTATACTGATAAAGTGGAACAAACCTCTAACTAATACCAGGGGCTTTCTAATTTATCTTTTTCTTATATGGTATTCTTCTCTCTCTTTTTCTTAACTTTTAAAGAAGAATATCGTCATTTCCCATGACACTTCCCTGATTATGTCTAAGAATCATTTTTAAGTCACATCTAATTGATAATATATTTTTCAGGTGAATGGTCACATGAAGAGCTCTCTTGACCACTATACCATTTCCAGAAGAGTCAAACAAATACATTTCACTATTAATTGAACAGGACAGTCAAAATTAGACCGATTATTTAATTCCAATGTATTAAAAAGACCTATTATTAAAAATAAAAGGCAACAGTATCATTTCACATGATGAGTATTTAAAACAAAACAAAAAAAAGTCAAAACTCATTACTTATACCATGAGTCCAAGATTTCACTTTGAAGTGAGAAATCTCATGTAGCATTCTGTAGAGAAAGAACAGTATTTAAATATCTGATTTCTAATCCCTAGAATATTTCCGTGTTCACGCATTCATAAAAGAGAGAATATATTTGGATCTTAGTAGCTTCCTACCAGGACTACTGAGGTCCTGGGGGTTGAAAAATGGTTTGAAAAGCATTTGTGGTAAAACAAACACAGCAAAAGGTTTAGCAGCAACAATCCCATTTTTTTAAAGTATGAGGGTAACAGATTTAATAGTTGCTCTGCAATAGCATATTCACACAAAAGTCACAGGTTATTTTTGAGAAAATGATTTCAGTTGTGGAAACTGAATAACACAAGCAATGCAATCTGTCCTAATTGAATAGCAAACATGATTGAAATGCCATGTCACCTTTACTCCTGGAAAGGAAGAACTGTGGTCAAAGACTTTAATTGTAAGTGGATCTCTGATGAAAATATAGAATGTAGCTTTATTTATACCTTACCTTGTTCTAAAAAGGATTTTAAAAAATTACAAATGGAAATCTAAGAAAGTAAAGCATGAAATAGTTAGCATGTGAAATGTATACTTTAGGTTCTGCCCAGTTACTTGAAGTAGGACACAACTTTATTCTGAGGTTATTAGAGGCCAAGGAAAAAATAGAAACACCATTAGTGTCCATATGATAAAACCAAGCCAGTGGTTTAAGACAAAGTCAAGTAGTTTTTAACACGCTCTGACTTGAAAGAAACCTAAAGATTCCATGGGTCTTCATAAAGAGAAATATATAACTATTGTCCTTACATAGTCTTTATGTATTTGTGACCTCTTAAAAGTATGGTTATTATAATTTTAAAGACATTTTCTAGATTCATGTTCAACCAAGACAGTATATGTCAGGTGGTGCCAAACTACAATCCACTGCTCAATGGACCTGTCATGTGTTTTTATAAATAAAGCTTTATTGGAATACTGCAATACCCATTTGTTTACATACTGTTTATGGCTGCTTTCTTGCTACAACAGCAGAGCTAAGCAATTTCAACAGAGACTATATATGGCCCACAAAGCCTGAAAATTTTTCTGTCTGACCCTTTACAGAATAGCTTGCTAACCCTGACATTTGATATTATTTATAAAAACATTTTTAGAATGCAACTATTTAAAATCAGAAATAAATATCTAACAAAAATGTTTGTAATCTTTTGCAAGAAAATCTGTTTACTTAATTTTAGACACTCATACCATTGATTTTCAATAATTGTTTACTAAAGTAATTTGTGTAGTCACATAGTTCATTTCCAATATGGCCTAGAAATCAGAGGAGTTGAATTGAAATTTGTCCTTATTTCTTTGCTTTGTTTTCCAAGGCCAATGTCTTTTTTTTTTTTTTTTTTTTTTTTGAGCACTTCAATTTATTTCTGGCCAAGTACTTAATTTTCTGATAATCTACCCTATAGCTAGGAATAACTTTAGCGCTTTTAGAGTATACATTTTCATTTTTAAATCATAGACATTCTTTTTTTTTTTTAAGTTCAATTATTTAATTCTTCATAAAAAATATGATTTAATTAAAAGTCCAAGGCCAATGTCTTTTTAAAAATACATATTTTGCATGCACATGACATAACCCCAATAGGAGAGCATACTACTCACTGACTACAGTTCTACATGGCTTCTAACTCTTTGGGGCTATTTCAAGCCTGTATTTCTGAACTTTTTGACACTGGCATTCCTCACCCCATCTTTATCAGTGTCACCACCTCCATTCTTTAGTATTGATATTTTCTTAGCTGTTTGTGAAAATGTCTGCAACCATAGCTCCCAAACAAGTCCCTTAGTCTCTGCCTCTAAATAGGTTGATGTCTCTATGCCACACCATATGTAGAAATTCTAGACCTGCCACTACATCCTCTCAAATTTTTCTTGCTAATCTTAAAACATCACACTCCTTACCCTCCTCCCCAAGTCAAAATCCTTCACTGACTCCAATGGCCTTATGATAAAACCAAAACCCCAAGTAAGCCCGGTATTTAAGGACCTCTACAAATCCAAGACCACCTACCCATCTTACTCTTCTCCAAAAGGAATCCCCCACTGCAGGCAATATGGTTTACCTTGCTCTTTGTCACCTCAGTGTCTTTGCTTTCGCTATTATCCTACCTGGGTGCTTTCCAAACCAAGCCACTTATGCAGCGCCACTCCACACCCTGCTTCCCACATGAAATCTTTAGCTTCTGCACATGGTGATATACTTCCCTCCTCTAGATTTGTATAGCACTTACAAGACATGCTATTCTTTACCATTTACCTTATTGTGCATTATATTCTTTTTAATATTAGTTTTATGTCTTGTGTCTCTAGCGAGTGGCAACTAGAGGAGAACAACATGCTGTATATTTTACATCCCATAGCATAAGCATGGTTGTACATATAGAAGAAAATCAATCACTTTCTTGTTTTTCTTAAAGCCTTTCATCAGTTCTTTGAAATAACAGTTTATATTTGATATTTAGTGATATCTCAATATTAAAAGGCCTACATTTAAATAAAATTCCATGAACGCTATTTAGAGTTTAATATATATTTGAATTATTTGTTGGTTTGTTATTCATATATTTAATATTTAACTTGAGTAATTGCAAGTCTGGGAGATAGATATATCATTCTACCTAACTGTTCCACATTGAAGCAATTTACATCACATAATTAATTAATCCTAAAAACAAAACAAAGTGGAAGTCAAGAAAAGAAGCTTGAAGAAAAATCAACAGTAATTCAATTCTTCATTATAAAATAAAAATACTACTTTCTCCTAAATTATGTGATATTTTGAAAATGCCCTATAAATAATATTACATGAAAGAATAAAAAAATTAAGTTTTGTTTTCTATTGAGGAAATGCCTAGGAAAAAAGTAAACAGCCTTGAATTATGCCAAAAGTACAATCAATCAAAAGTCTGGCAAACTGTGTTTAATGCTAAGTTCAGTAGAGCATTATACTAGGTCTACAAATATTTGAAAAGTACATTTAAGTATTTTAGCATAAGCAATATACATGAAGAGGTAAACTAACCATTAATCTCAAAGGTGATTCAAGATCATCATGAAATTGGATCAGCTCACTTACTGAATTTCAGGACATTTAGGCCATTACCTGTAAAAAGCAAAATATGTGTAACTCCGTTATTTAATTCATTTATAAATTTCAGTACCATATTGGTTGTTGCTTGGCACCTGGCCTTGTTTATAACTAAAGCTGCTGTGGGGAAATAGCCAAAGAACACATTCATATTGACACTGGAGTGATTTTTGTGACTACTTTCCTCAAACATGGATTTATAATTTTCTGTTTAGATTTTTTAAAAAACTTAGTTTCAGGTACAAAAAAGCTGCAGGGGTTAAAATCACTTATATATGTAATTCTCCAATATCTCAAGAAAATGACACAATTTGGGTTGCCCATGTTTAGAGCATTTTATATCAACAAAAATCTAATCTTATCTCTATCATTGATTTCTAATATTCTAAATGATTTCTCTCTTGTGATTTAATGCATTAGTGATGTTAACAAATATATCTACAGAGATTTAGAAGACATAATTAATCTTTGAAAGCTCTTATGAGATTCTCAAAAAAAATTTTGCTTCTACTACCTTAAAAATTAGAACGTACTGCCAATTAAATAAAAGTCAACCCCCTTATCATGGTCAAGAGAACCTTGTGGCCTGCTATCTGCCTTCTGCCCTGATTTCCTGTCCCATCACCCTCTACCACGTTCATCAGACTCCAGGGCCACTGGCTTTGTATTTGTTTCTCAAATATTCCAGGCTTCTTCCTGCTTTAAGGCTATTGTTTTTTCTGTTCCCTCTGCTTGAAAACTTTTCCCCCAGATATTCATATGCCTGGCTACTTCTCATTACTCATGTCTCCAAGAACAGCCTATGCCATCCCAGACAAGCTCTATTATGTGTTCTTGTTTTCTATTTCTTGCAGCATTTTTTTCGTGTCTGTAATTTGGTTTACATGTTAATTTCTATCTCCCACTACTAGAATATTATCTCCATGAGGGCAGGAATTTGTGTGGTTTGTCCCAATATCCTATATATTCAAAAAAGTTCCTCCTGTATATTAGGGATCTAATAACCATTTGGTAAATAAATAAATGATTATGGACCATGATATTAGAAGTACTTAGGGCACACCAGCGTGATATTTAAGTGGAAGAAAAATAAAGAGTATCTATTTGCCCTGTAGTGTTTACGTTTAAAATGTTAAAATTTTGTGACCATGAATTTTTCTTTTATAAATTTTCTCCTATTTAAAAATTTAAAAATCTGCAAGACAAAAGCTATGTTTCTTTCTTTTTTTTAACTTTTTGTTTCATCCAAAAGAATACCTGTGCAACATTTATTACATTTCAGAGAGTTTGGCAGTTTAAGAAAGATTATAGGGTATCATTTTTCAAGTATGGAGATGAATAATATCCTTGTTGCACACACTAACTTTTCATGAGCAATTATACAAATATGTATTGTCTGTAAAATACCACATATAGATTATACATAATACAAAAGTTAAAATTAAAAAACGAATTATTCCCAAGAACATCATTTACTAAAAAATATTAATATTATTTTTAACATCTTTACTGGGGTATAATTGCTTTACAATGGTGTATTAGTTTCTGCTCTATAACAAAGTGAATCAGCTGTACATATACATATATCCCCATATCTCCTCCCTCTTGTGTCTCCCTCCCATCCTCCCTATCCCACCCCTCTAGGTGGTCACAAAGCACCAAGCTGATCTCCCTGTGCTATGCAGCTGCTTCCCACTAGCTATCTATTTTACATTTGGTAGTGTATATATGCCCATGCCACTCTCTCACTTCGTCCCAGCTTACCCTTCCCCCTCCCTGTGTCCTCAAGTCCATTCTCTACAGCTGCGTCTTTATTCCTGTCCTGCCCCTAGGTTCTTCAAAACCATTTTTTTTTTTTTTTTTTTTAGATTCCATATGTATGTGTTAGCATACGGTATTTGTTTTTCTCTTTCTGACTTACTTCACTCTGTATGACAGACTCTAGGTCCATCCACCTCACTACAAATAACTCAGTTTTTACTCTTTATGGATCATTTAGATTTTCAGACTATCAAATTCAATAAACCACATCCAAGAAGAAAAGCATAAAATATCTTATTTTAAAATATCTGCCTTCATAGGTATACATTCGTGATGTGCAATTAAGATGCCTTTTTCCTATATTTACGGCTCAAAATAAAGATACTTCAGGAGAAGCCAATATGTATAGCCCATCCTTTCTCAAATGTTCATGGAAAATATTTTAAGGAATTGTTCCAGCTTCTCAGTGATAAAACGGTAACTCCAATTCTGATTAATGACTAAGTACATTCATTTAGAGAATTAGGACATACTATATGACATTCTTTAACAGAAGGATGACATTAGAATTCCTTCACTCCCTAGACAGTGGTATACAGTTTCAGTTTTCAGTGACTAGGAGTATACTTCTCTTTAAATATTTAAGCATGCTTTCTGCTTAATTTCTTTCCTCCAAGATGCTCTTCATGCCTTTCATGTATTTGTCAGCTTAAGACTCTATAATGCCTAAGCAGTGTGGGTATGGGTGAAGCTCTACTGAACACAGTAACCATGGAAACAACTAATTCTTATTTAATTTGCTGTCTCCTTGGATGAAGCAAAGAAACAAGAGGACTGGAACACTGGAGGCAGAGAAACAGGAAGACATACGAGAGTAGAAAAGTTAAGAGGGAAACAGACACAGACACAGAGGCCACAGCCTTTCTAGCTCACTTCCTTTTAGCTAAAAATGTTAAAGTTGCAGAGACACAAAAGGAAAGCTATTTTTGAGAAAATTTCATAGTGTTATAGGTCATAAAAAAGTTTCAACCTGGCTATTTTTGTTGGATTCCCCTTGAACACAGAGCCAAGTTTAAACACAAACTCAGTCAATCTGGAGGCAACAGTATGGATAGTTCAAGTTCAGAGGAAAGCTCCTTGGCTTTTTAAGTACCTTGAGTCTGGGCACACAACCCCAGAGAGTTTAAACTTCTGTCCTAAGAGATCCAAACCACAAGAATGAACCTGGTGCAGCAGCCTTGTCAGTGTTTCCTGGACCGGGTTTAGCCTCACCACGTTCCGCAGTGGAGCTGGCATGGAGCTGGATGGAATGGCCTGAGTCCCTCCCTTTTTTATATTCATGTGAAAGTCACAGTTGAGTCACAAAGTGGGGCAGGTATGACTGCCAGATCACCCCACCCTTAGGTCAGAGAACAAAAATATAACCAGAATTGGAAGCAGAGAGTCCGAGTGAGATGGTTCTTTACTGGCATCCCCTTACCAGGCTGAGTTTGACCTGAATAACTAAATCTTAGGCCCGGTTCCACTACTCAGAACCTCAGGAAAGTCACTTAACCACTCCCTGTCCCAGTTTACTTATATGTACATCAGAGGTTCACACCATTTGCTCCTAAGGGTCCCTCTTCCTCTCCAAACATCTAAGTCATATATAATTAGCAAGTCTTAAGAACTGATGTCCCTTCTGTCATAGGGCAGAGGCACAGAAGAATAGACTTTGTTTCCAGATGTATAAGCACACAGTCCTTC
This sequence comes from Balaenoptera acutorostrata, assembly GCF_949987535.1. NCBI lineage: Eukaryota > Metazoa > Chordata > Mammalia > Artiodactyla > Balaenopteridae > Balaenoptera > Balaenoptera acutorostrata. The sequence goes on along the minus strand of NC_080071.1, from coordinate 67,264,180 downwards.
TAGGCCACCAATTATTAGGGTTACAAAAAGCTACTGTTACACGGACTATAAATATATTAGGAAGGAAAAGGAAAAGATTTCATTAATAAGTTTACTCATTTCAATATCAGTTTTTTAATGGAAAACTTTGGATTCTTATCACAAAACTTGATGGTAGTCTTTGGGAAGAGGCTGAAATAGGGCAGTGAGACTGTCCAAGATTGTACCAAGTTGTCATAATTTACAATTTTGATATGGACCACCCTCACTTAATGTGGTATTTTTCAAAATAAAACAAAAAAACCCCAAATCATGGAACTAGTGATTGGTCTGAAAGTGATAAGAACATTAAAAAAAAACCCACAAAACCTTAATTTCACCAAAGACCACTTAATGGTCTATAATAATTTTCATCATGTAATCTATGAATGAGGCAAGCTTTAGTTTGAGGCACAATGGCCAAACCCATTAAAATAAACCCTAGATCATACTCACTTCGTTGTTTTATAAGAGATTTAGCTTCCAATAGGATGCTCAGTGCTTTCTTAATGCTTTCTTAGCAGCAAAATTTCTAAAGTTCCTGGCTTCTGCTGTTTAAATGAAGATAAACTGCATTTTCCATGCAATAGCAGTGCCACCTGCACTTCTTAAAAGATAAATTTAAGGGACCAGTATTTCAATTCAGGACATCTGATCAACATGGAGATGCTTTGATTTTGAGCACAAGATTTAGCTGTATCATTTGATTTTAATAATGGGCAGTGAAATTTGGACTATATCTCTCCAAACAGAAAAATATAGTAATTGTTTGAAATTCATCTGATTTGATTTCGTTAATGAATAATTATGTCATTGTTTGTCCTATAAAATTTTATTTACTACCAAATATTCTCATATGCATCAAAGCATCAAAGTATAATTTTAAATTTTCTATAAATCAACTGATTATATAACAATTTATCTCAACTATAGAAAATGGCATAAACATAAGGCTAACTCTGTGATTATTACACACATACACAGCGCCCCCCCCACACACACACAAATACTACCATGCTAGCCCTTTGTGAAACACAAGGTAGACACATTTGGTGGACTAATAAGTTGTTACAGGTGTTATAACTCCATATTCTTGTCCACTGAGCAAAGAAATTGTATGCTACAGATTGCAGATTTTTGTTTGAACAATATAAGTATGTGTAGTAAATTACAGAATCAGATCTATTCCTAGCTATATTAGATGACATTAACATAAAAAGAATGCATAACTGAATCCTAAAAACTTTTTATTTGCTTGTTTGTTTTCAAAGTGGGCCAAAGGAACGTGGTCTCATAAACACCAGAAAAACAGGCAGCATATTGTTTAAAATATTGTTCTGCTCAAAAATGTATACTCTAAAGGAAAGACTAAATTACAATTTTGAGAGGCACAATACCCAAATAAAATAATACAGTTTCAAAGCTTAGCATTATTTAATTGTGCTGCTTTCTAGCCAATAAAATTAGAAAACATTTTCTCATACCAATTTATTATATATTTCACTGCTGTCCATTAACAACATAATACAGTATGTTGCAATTGTTACATGGCCAACTATAAATCCATTAATACCTAAAGTAATGTGATATAAAGGGTTCATATTGGCATGATTATTCTATCTCAAACTAAAAGAGCTTGTTTGTATATTTACTTATAAGTTAGCTTTAAATATAAGAGAGCTAGATATTTAAGCAATGAAATATACTCATGGATATTCAAGTACTGTGTTTTATGATCATTTTGAGATGGATTCAAGATGGCTAATGCTGATGCTGAACAAAGCAATGTAACTAGGAATATTTCATTTAAAATTAAATTAATGTAGTTCAACTTAGGTGAACATCAGTGTAGTTAGCGAGCATAAAACGAAGACAGTGGACTGCCTGACACATAATGACTTTACCAATCAATTCAATTTTAAAGAACAGTCAAACCATTTTATTTGATGTCAGGTGAATAAAATAACAAAGTACAGTTGGCCAATCAAATTTTTCATTTTGAAAGCAATAAGTTGTACAGGTGTACCATATTTTTCTTTTTTTAACTAATTTGAAGAAGGCTGGAAAGGACACAATTGGGATAAGCAATTGTCTGTAAGATAAGGGAGTCTGAGTCAACTTGGGTACAAATAATGGGAAGAAACAAGGAAGTAACTTTTCTTCCTGGTTCAGAAAGGCCTTCTAGAGGAAGGAAGCATAATCAAAGACTGGTATACAAGGAAAAGATTGTTCAATGCTAGAGAATATAAAAGTCAAGATCAAAGAAGGGGCCAAGATAGGGATGGAGCCCTGAAAAGGAGGAGAAATTGGCATAAAACCGCATGTTAAATGAGAAACATAGATATAATAGAAAATAAACAGCAAGAAAAATAGCAGGCTATATTTGCATTTTCTAATGATCAGTGATTTTTTTTTTTGCCAATACAAATTGAAAGGAAGGAGCAAAGGAAGAAAAGGAGAAAGGAAGGAAGGGAAAGACAGTGAGGGAGAAGAAAGGAAGAAAAGAAGAAAGCAGGAGGAAAGTCAAGCTGTGTGATCTTAGTTAAATTATTTTCTCTAAAAGGCCTATTAACATAACAAAAAGCAAAACATAAGAGTTGTCCCCTCTGGTGTATATTAATGAAAAACAAATTGTTTAAAACTTTCTTTAAAATCCACAATATAAATTTAACAACTGACTGAAAAAGGAAATCCTGAGCTCTGTCTTAACTTCCACAGAATTTCACTAAAACGTCTATGTAAAACGTATCACAGTTAAAAAGTATCACCACTCAAAGAGTTTACCTCTCTTGAACAGAAAAGACTAAGTTCAAAGATTACATTCACAGTGTTTCTCATAAAAAGTCAACTAATTGTGTTCATATTGTTTTAAAATTTTTAATTCACTATAGAATTGCTTCCAATAAGCACCCTGTATAAATTTTACAAGAAAACACCTATGGCCTTAGTTCAAAGTAATGACAGGGGAGGGATTCAAAGAAAATATTATGTTGAGGTAGAAAAACAAAACAGATTTTTTCCCTCTTCACCCACTTAGACAAAGGCTCATCTCCAGCCTAAAGGGAATGTAGCTGAGAATTTGCTTTCGTTCCTCATCTCCCTCTGCCCCCACCTATTCACCCAAACTTTCTCACAGACCCTCTCCCATGATTTTGGCCCTTCGTGTGCCACTTCTTACTTTGTAGTTCTTTAACTGCTTTGGTGCCTGGAATCAATTCCTGGGACTGATAATTTCTTGAGACACCAAAAGTTGCTTAGAATAATCTGAATTGAGATTTTCATGTGCTGTCCAGCATTTAATGATCTGACCTTCTACAGCTGATTCAGCTGACTGGCTGAAGCATTGGAGATACTTAGTACTTCCACTGTGTGTCAGAGATGTTATATTTACAATTCCCTAGTTTATATATACAAATATTTATATAATTATATAGAGAGAATACATATATGGAAAAAGATGGATATACAGGGTGTACATTAGGACATTTACATAACTGATACATAAAAGCTTGTTTTTGAGGTGTTGGGACATTACCCTGCCCAAGTGCAGTCCCTCGCACTTATGTATCATATCTGAAACACAATAGCTGCTCAGTTAAATGTTACTTCTTAGTTATTCCCCATTACAAAAGAAGCAAATCCCTCTAACTTTATTTGTAAGTTTCCTTTTTTTTTTTTAATATCTTTATTGGAGTATAATTGCTTTACATAAGTTTCTTAAAGTCAGGAGCCCTGTAGTATTTTTTGTGTCTCTATACATAGTCCCCAGTACAATATCCTACATCCAATAGAAACTTAAGAGATACATAATAAATTAAATAAATAAATAAATCGGAATAAATACTCTCCTAAATGAAAAGTTAAGGCTAAATTTGTATTGAGAGTAACAGTATTGAAGACAAAATGCCTAGAGAAGACTAACATTCAAATATGAGATTTTAAAGAATGGAATGAAAAGAGAGGGAAAAAAAATCAGTGAAATGATCAAAATACTGCTCACACATAAGAAGGTCTAGATTGAGCAGATCATCAAGGCAATGGCATTAAGAAAGGCATAGGGAGAACTAAAGTAGAAAAAGAACAGACATATCTGAGAGAATCAGATATGACTCAAAGAGCGTAACAGCATCTTTACCTGATGTTTCAGAGACATAAGAGTTTATGACTGTTCCAGAATGTTATCTTTGGATAACTTATACTAATGCATTACTAATAACTTACTTAAATGACTACTTTTAGCATTAAGGGATATGGTATTGACCTGGGGGTGGTGTTATCATCCACTGTAACTGTTATTTCAGATTCTTTATCTTAATCTGTCAAGAGGAAATTAAGCATTGAAAGGAATTCATTAACCAAAGTGATCAACTTGAATACTAAAATCCCCAAGTTGGTTTCATATGGTCAGTCTTATGGGGACATCAATGAATATTTTAAGTATCCACATATTGTCATGTATACAGCTAAGCAAACGTTGTAACTATTTCATTTTAAAATCCAACAGTGCAACTCCATTTTTCAAAAGCATAACAATCCAGTCTGTTATCTAGTTGCTAGTAAAATTCCACAAAAAAAATGGGTGTCATAAGAAAACATGCAAAAATACACCAACAAGCATTTTTCTTCCTTTTCCCTTCTGATGTTTAGAAAATTTGCAAATCGATTTAAGCCATAAGTGGTAAAGGAATGAAATTATTCCTTCGGGTATGCTGTGCCAAGTTTCATTTCTGGTTGCATACTTATGACCAAGTTCAAGATCCTTGAAAAGAAATCCATAAAAGAGAAAATATCCCTTTAACCTCAGCAGAGCAACACAGTAGAGGCTGCTATGGGAGGAGAAAGGCTTCTGCCTTGAGATGGGTGTGCTCCTGGTGTTTGGTTTCCACTGAGAGGATGCCTGCTCTCTCAATGAATCTGAAGTAGCTACTAGGATGAGGTAATGGCTGTGCCGGTTTCACTGGGTCATGCTCTCTCAGCATATTTTTTCTCCTTTTCCTCCCTGAGAAGGTGCTGTAAACAAGTCATCCTGGGAGAGTTGCTACAGAGAATTAACAAATCCTAAATTTGAAATTCCTGAGAACACTGGCTCTACTTTTGATAGTCTAGACATAACTAGAAGCTGAAAGCAGCATTGACAGAGTCACAAAGAAACAGGTTACTTGATGGGGGCGAGGGAAATGAAAAGAGGAGGGAAACAAAGAAAATGAAAATTCATGTATATAAAATACTATTTTTTTAAAAAAAAGGAAGCTCAATTTTTAAATTGCTTAGATCTCCAGATGTATGTTAAGCAAATTTCTGCTTATGGGTAAAATAAAAACAACAACAAAAAGAATTTTGGAAATTAAATAACATTATAGCATATTGTGAAATACTAAAATTAAATAAAGCACGGACAGATAAACAGCAGGTACCACTGATCCTAAAGGCACAATAGCTCTATCACATGCAAATCGTGATTCCAGATGTAAACCTACGATAACCAGATAAAATTACCAGGAAAGCAACGTAAAATCACACACACAAGCATGCACAGGCATATGGTGGTACACACCACATACATACACACGCAAATATAACACGTTTTAGTGAAAGACAAAAACGCCTTTCACCTTTCCTTGAGAAGGAAATGCTTTTGTGCATGACGAGGGGGTGACTGAAATGCCCATGATTTTTTACAGATTCATAAAGATTTCTACAAAAATATGTAGACACCAATTGCCCAGTTAAATGGGTGTTTTGAGTCACATTCAAGTGAAAGGCTATAATCTTCCTCCTGGGCATTCTCAAGAGCTTTTATTTATTTAATCTATTTTCATTGCCAAAAAAATTATAATTGCCCACAGTGAAATGACAGGGTTACAGAGCTATGCTTTATACTAGGCTGGTACCTGCAGCTCAAGCATGGGACATTTTGCATAATGTGGCTCACATAAAAGGCTTTGTTCTCCATCGCCTCACTGAGGCTGCAAACCTCAATTTCAGTTAGCAGTCATTTCCTCTCCCAGAGCGATCATTTTAAAATAAATTATATTTTTAACATTTAAGTTAGTACCTTACCGATATTCATTAATCCTTTCGCCTCACATCCAAAATTATATACCACCCAACAACATATATTTATTTGTTTTGCTCTACAAATTTCATTCACACCATAATCCCAAACCTTCAAGGATAAATATTTCAAGATTCGTCTTTAAGTATCCACTCCCTTTTGCAACATTAGGTATATAGTGTATTATATATGCAAATGTGTTTATGTGTGTGTGTGTGTATGTGGTGTGTACCACCATACCCCTGTGCATGCTTGTGCGTGTGAGCTCATTTAAACAAAAACCCTTCACATCGAGTCAGTTTTAAAGGGTCTATGTGCTGGAAGCATTATGCTAAGGGCTTACAGCTGACGGCACACAGCAATTGTTACAAACGGGCTTGTTGCTAATAAAGCTTTTTTTATTTTCTGACAAAATCCTGAAACCCTGATGCTAGGCAGTAATAACATCCATTTCCAGTTTTCGAGGATTTTTTTTCTGACCCCATGCGTTTTACTACCCCCTCCCCTCTACACACACCCAAACACACACAGGAGCCCCACTCCTGGCTCCTCTCACACACTCCTTTAAATTTCCATCCTTAAACAAAAGACGAGGCTGGGGAAGGAAGGCATCCAGCACTGCGGCCCCCAAAGCACCTTTTAAGAAGAAAAAGAAAATAGATGCACTGTATATGCTGCTTCCCACCCCCATCGTTTAAAAAGAGACTACGTGGACGCTCAGGCTCACCCAGACTCATTTTTTCGTGTCCCGCCCTCCAACAAGACCAGACATTAATTTTTCATTTTCCTAAAATTATAAATATTCATCAATCTTGCTCTTCCAAGCTGTTTCTGGGAGAATTACAGGGAAAATGATGTCAAATTGACAAGGCTTCTCTAACTTACTCATTCGTCAGTGTGCAGTTCTCTGCAGTTAGATGGACAAAACAAACAAAAAACAAACAAACAAAAAACCCCAGAAAACAAAAAACCTCTATCTCGAAATTCTTTCGCAAGGATATCTCTCAAGACAGATATCCTAACCCGACGTAAATTCCCGGGCGTTTCAAAGTGGTACTTACCGAGGTCACACACCCTTCTACAAATCTAGAGCCCAGGTAGCAGCCCTGGTCCCCTGCTGCGTAGTAGTGACACCTAGAGAGGCCGGGCCTGAAGCTTCCGCCAGCTGGAAGACTGGACAGCTCGGCCAACCTGTGCCTGCTTCCAAGACACAGAGGACGAGACAACCCCTCCCCATTCCCATTCCTTTCCTGGGCTCTTTCTCCTCCCTCTACGCGGTGGGCGAGGCAGGAGAAAGACAAGCACCCTATACAGAGGTGGGGACGGCTCTCTTACCTGGGCGCAGAAACTGGATGCACCCGCGGTCGTCGCTGCCACCGTTCAGGGACCTGAGGACCTAATGTCCTCCGGAGAAGGAGCAGAGCGGGGGACGGGGCAGGGGAAGAAGGAGAAAGAAAAGAAAGAAGCGGAGGGGAAGAAAAGAAAGAGAGGAGGAGGAGGAGGATGCTGTCGCCGCGGCGCCCGAGAGCCCGCGCAGCCGGCGCGCCCGGCCCAGTCTGAGCGTCGCCCTGGCCGCCGGCTCCCCGCGCGGCCGCCCCGCCCTCTGCAGGCCCCGCCTCCCTCCCCCCCACAAGCCCCGCCCGATCGGCGGCCGGGTCGGCGGCGGGGGAGGGGCGGGGGCGGGCACAGCCGCAGTGTCCCGGAGGGGAGCGCGACCGCCCCGCCTTTCGCCGCTGGCAGCCAGCCGCCAGGCGGGAACCGCGCCGGTGGCAGCCTCAGCGCGCCGGCCAAACCCGGGCCACCTTGGGCCTGGGACCATGGGGCCCTCTTTAGAGAATCCCTCCACCCTCACCGCCCACCTCCGCCACCAGAAGCCGTGTGAGACCAGCATCCTCGGGACAGAGGGACCCAGCGAACCTTCTTTTCTGACGTCCTTGGTAAACTCAGGGGAGTGTCAGCTTTAGTCTCTCAAGGAGGAGTTCCCCCATAGACGCCCCTCCTTTCCCTGCTCCATCTCTGTGAGATGGGGGTTCCGGTTACCCCTCAGTGGCGAGGGCTCACTGGCCTTGCCTCTGCAAACCTCCGGACAGTTGCTTCCAGAAAAGACAGGAAAATTGGGACGAGCATGAGGACAGAGAACAACGCTTGTCAATACTAAAGGAACAATGGTTGAGGGTTTAGAGAATTATTGGACCTCTTCCGTCACTAATCAGATTTGTTCATTCATTTATTCGTTCAACAAATGTGTATCAAATCTGCTATATGTCAGGCACTGTTCTAGGCACTATGGAAACATCAGTGAATAAAACAGGACGCCCCTCCCCCCAAAAAATCCCTGCCTTCTTGGATATTACATTCTAGATACCCAGGTGTATGATCCAGAGTCAATTCATTTCATCTAAATCTCATGTATGACTGTGTCAAATGAGGATTAAAATATGTCATCCCTACCCCTATGGCGTATTTAATATGAAGATATAATTAGATAATGAATAAGAAGAGTCTGTGAAGAATATGAAGCACAGAAAACGTTGACCTTGAAATGTCACCATTTAAAAGAATTACCTCTTAAATACTTTTGAAAGAGATGTGCCCAACTGAGAAAACAGATGATTGTTTACCATGGACTCTTCATAATCATAGAACATCACTTCATTGTAAGCAAGACAGGTAAGATGCAACTTAGAATTGTTTCAAGCTCTATATGGAGTACTAACAAGGTGTTTTTAAGGTTACCAAGATAATGAGGTATGGTCTGTGCAGTTTCAACAGTAGCTATAATTTGGTTTTGTCACTTAAATTATCCATAGAATCATAAAACCATAGAACATTAGAGTTGATTTCTCAGACATTTGGTCCAATTCCCTCAATTTTCAGATTGAAAAAGAGACCTAATGATGGGACACTGTAAAGATTAGAAACCATAACAGAACAAAGTCTGAAACCCTGGTCTCCAAAATCATACCCCACGCTCTGAGTATTGTTTCCCTCTGTCCAGTTTCATCCCACATCCCAGTGCTCGAAGTGAGATTGGAAGTATCAGGGCATACCAAGTGACAGAGAGGTTGGAGGATTTAGGGCTCCTCCTCAGAAAGTGACCCGATTGAGAAGAAGGAGGTCTTAGGGGACTATGAAATGATATGGTTGGAAAGAAGGGGTAAGAATCCTGCTAGAGTGTTAGCAGTTGACATTCTTGACCTGGCACACAGCTACAGATGCTCATCGAGAGTATATCTTCAATCCTGTATAGTCCTATTATTGAGTATTTCTCAGTTTCTATGTGCTATTTGACGCAACAATAAAGTTCTAAGGTGGTGTTGCTCTTTCTGCCTTCCTTCATTTCAGGTAGAACTACCCTGGGTCTGCATCAACTCTGAGTTTAAAGTAAAAAGATATTGTGTTCCAGCATTGAACACAATCCTGCCCAACCTCATTGTCTGCAAACCAAAATATTTCTTTGATTACTTTAGTTTTACTGTTAGTCTTGAAGTCAGGTATTGTCAGGTCCTACAGTCTTACTCTTCTTTTTCAAAATTCTTTTGAATCATCTAGTACTTTGCATTTTTACATAAGTTTTGGGGCCTTGTCAATTTCTATTAATACTGTTTTTAATTGGAATTGTGGTGAACTTATAAGTCAATTTTGACAGAATTGCCACCTTAATAATATTGTCTTCTAATCCATGAGCATGGTATAGATCTTGATTTATTTAAGTCTTCTTGAGGTTGTTGTGTTTTTTTTAAATTATCATTAACAGGTTTTATTTCTCAGAGCAGTTTTACATTTCAAAAAAAAAGAAAAAATTGAACAGAAAGTACAGAGTTCCCATTACAGGTATCCCCTGCTTTCTAAAAGTTCGCTTTATGCCACTTCTCTTTTACAAAAGACCTACATTAGTACGTGTTTTCACTAACTGAAAGAAATCAAAAAGGATTTTTGCTTTTACAAAAAAAAAAGACAAAAAAAAAGCGAAAATAGCATTCAATGTTTGTTTTGCAGCCAGCCGTTATAGAGGCAGACACACCCGAGAAGTGAGAGTGACACCGCCCAACTCCATCAAGCCCCCGTAGCTTTGAACTGTGTCTATGAGCATCTGTGCATCCATTAGCAAGCCGTGTCCTAAGGTAATTTCTTCTTCACTTTATGCCGTTCAGCTTACAAAAGGTCTTATAGAAACGTTGTACTTTCGGTTAGCAGGGGAACATGTGTCTTTCACAGAGCAAAAGTTTTTAATTTTAATGAAGTCCAACTTATCAATTTTTCTTTCATGAATCATGCTTTTAGTGTCATATTTAAAAACTCATTGTCAAACCCAAGATTTCTAGGATTTTCTCCTACATTATCTTACAAAGTTTAAGAACTTTGTGTTTTACATTTAGCTCTTAGTCCATTCAGTCTGCTATAATAAAAATACCATAAACTGAGTGGCTTATAAACAACACTTATTTCTCAGTTCTGGAGGCTGGGAAGTCCAAGAGCATGGTGTCAGCAGATTCAGTGTCTGGTGAGGGCCCATATCCTCATGAACAGAACCTTCTTTGGTGTCCTCACATGGTTAAAGGGGCAAGGGAGCTTTCTAGGGCCTCTTTTATAAAAGCACCAATCCCGTTCATGAGGACTCCACCCTCATGACCAAAGCACCTCCCCAAACCCCACCTCCCAGTACCATCACATTGGGCATTAGGTTTCAGTGTATGAATTTTGGGGGGGATACAAATATTCGGCTTATAGCAAGTTCTATGATTCATTTTGAGTTAATTATTGTAAGGGGTGCAAGGTCTGTGTCTAGATTCATTTTTTGCATGTGTATGTGCAGTTGTTCTAGCAACCTTTGTTGAAAAGATTATATTTTCTCCATTGATTTGCCTTTACTTCTTCATCAAAGATCAGTTGAATATATTTGTGTGAGTCTATTTTTGGGCTCTCTGTTGTGTTGCATTGGTCTATTTGCTCCTTCGCCAATACTATCCTGTCTTGATTACTGTAGCTTTATAATAAGCCTTGATGTCAGGTAATATCAGTCCTCCAACTTTGTTCTTCAAACTTACATTGGCTGTTCTGGGTCTCTTTCCTTTTCATATAAACTTTTGGATAACCTGTCCATATGCACAAAGTAACTTGCTAGGATTTTGCTTGTGATTGCATTGAATCTATAGATCAAGTTGGTAAGAACTGATATCTTGACAATATTGAATCTTCCTACTCATTTATTTATATCTTCTTTGATTTTCTTAATGAGGGTTTTTTTAGTTTTTCTTATACACATAATTTGCTAGATTTATACCTAAGTATTTTATTCTCTTGGTACTAATGTGAATGATACTATGTTTTTAATTTCAAATGTAAATTGCTCATTGCTGTATGTAAGAAAGAAATTGACTTTTGTATATTAACCATGTATCCTGCAACCTAGTTATAAACTCTTATTAGTTCCAGGCAAATTTTTTTAGTCCATCCTTTGGAATTTTCTACATATACAAAGAGTTTTACACCTGCAAACAAAGAGTTTTATTTCTGCTGTCTTAATCTGTATACCTTTTATTTGCTTTTATTGTCTTATTGCATTAACTAGGCCTTCCAGTATGATGTTGAACAGGAGAGATGAGCGGGGACAATTTTACCTTGTTCCCAGTATTAGGGGGAAAGCATCTAATTTCTCACCATTAAATATTGATGTTAGCTGTAGGTTGTTTGTAGATGTTCATTATAAAGTTGAGGAAGTTCCCCTCTATTCTTAGTTTGCTGAGAGTTTTACTCATGAATGGGAGTTTGATTTTATCAAATGATTTTCCTACAACTATTGATAAGATCATATGACCTTTTTTTTTTATCCTCTTGATGTGAGACGTAAAATCGATTGATCTTTTAATGTTAAAACAGTATTGCATACCTGGAATAAATTCCACTTGGTCATGGTGTATAATTATTTTTATACATTGTGGGTTTAATTTGCTAATATTTTGTTGAAGAGTTTTGCATCTATGTTCATGAAAGATATTAGCTGTAGTTCTCCAGTTCTTGTAATTTCTTTGTCTGTTTTTGGTATTTAAAGTTATGCTGACCTTGTAGAATGAGTTAGGAAGTGCTCCCTCTGCTTCTACTTTGTGGAATAGATTGAATAAAAATGGTGTCATTTGTTTAAATATTTGATAGAATTCACCAGTGAAACCTTTTAAGCCTGTTGCTGTATGTTTTGGAAGATTATTAATTATTTATTCAATGTATTTAATAGATTTAAGCCTATTCAGATTGTTTCTCTTTGTGTGGGTTTTGATAGATTGTGTCTTTCGAAGAATTGGTCCATTTCATCTTTGTTATCAATATGTGAGCATAGAGTTGTTGGTAATATTCCTTTATTTCCTTCTAATGTCTGTGGGATCAGTAGTGATGGCACTCTTTCATTTCTTATAATAATTGCAATAATTTATAATTTATATCTTCTCTCTTTTTCTTGATTGTAGGGCTAGGGGTTTATCAATTTTATCGAACTTTTCAAAAACCAACTTTTGATTTTGTTGATTTTCTGAATTATTTTCCTGTTTTCATTGATTTCTGCACTGGTTTTTATGATTAATAATAATTTTATTATTAATATATACATTTAATGCTATAAATTTTCCTCTAAGCACTGCTTCAACTGTTTCCCACAAATTTTGATAGGTTGTATTTTCGTTTTCATTTACTTCAAAATATTTTAAAATTTCTCCCAAGGCTTTTCTTTGACCCATGAGTTATTTTGGTCTGTTGTTTAATCTACAAATATTTGGAAATTTTCCAAATATTTTTGGAGTGATCTGTTATAAATTTCTAGTTTAATTCCATTGTAGTCTGATAGCATAATTCTTATAGTGTCTACTCTTCCAAATTTGTTAAGCTGTCTTATTGAATATTTATCTGCAATGTTTTGTTGTGTTTGTGGGCAAGTTTCATATATATGTCTTTAAAATTATCTCTAAATTACTCATGTTTCCTGAAGCTATTGTAAATGGTACTGGCTTTTTATTTTAATTTCTAAGTATACATTGCTTGTACATAGAAATACACTTAATTTTTTAGAGGAATCTTGCATTCTATGAATTTTCTAAACTTGCTTGTAAGTTCAAGAAGCTGTTTGGTACATTTAGTAGGGTTTTCTATGTACATGATGATATCTACAAAGAACTTTTTTTCTAAACTGTATGCCTATTTTTTTTTCTTCTTTTCTTGCTGCAATGTCTAGCTCCTCCAGTACAGTGTTAAACAGAACTGATGAGAGAGGATGTCTTTGCATTTTTTTTTGATCTTAGAGGGATAATTCACATTTTAAACTTTGCCTATCATGTTAGCTATAAATTTTTTTACTTGCGTTTTATAAGATTGAGGAAGTTCCCTTCTATTACTACTTTGCTGAGAGTTTTTATCATAAATTTGTATTTGAATATTGTTAAATGTTTTATCTCTATTGAAATAAAAAAAATTTTTTCCATTATTATCCATTATTCTAAATGTATGATGAATTACATAAATTTTTGTATGCTAAACCAATGTAGAATACTGTCATAAATCTTGATTTGTCATTATATACATATATGTTATATATATGTTAGAATAGTTTTGCAAATATATCTCACAGAAATTTTGCATCTGTTTTCAAGAGGGATATTGGTCAGTAGTTTTCTTTTTTGTAAAATTTTTGCTTATTTTAATCGGGTATTGCTGGACTTCTAAAATAATTGGTGAGGTATTTTTTTCTTTTCTCCTCATATATATTTGGAAAAAAAATGTATATATATAATTAGTGTTATTTCTTCCTTAAATGTTTGATAAAATTTACCACTGAAGTGATATGAGTCTGAAGTTTTCTTTGTGGGAAAGTTTTTTATAACAAATTCAATTTTCTTAATAGATATAGTGCTATTCAACTTTCCTGGTCTTTTTTTTTTTTTTTAACAAATTTATTTATTTATTTATTTTTGGCTGCATCGGGTCTTCGTTTGCTGCGCGCGGGCTTTCTCTAGCTGTGGCGAGCGGGGGCTATTCGTTGCGGTGCACAGGCTTCTCATTGCGGTGGCTTTTCTTGTTGTGGAGCATGGGCTCTAGGTGCACCGGCTTCAGTAGTTGTGACACACGGGCTCAGTAGTTGTGGCTCACGGGCTCTAGAGTACAAGCTCAGTAGTTGTAGTACAAGGGCTTCGTTGCTCTGCAGCATGTGAGATCTTCCCAGACCAGGGCTCGAACCCATGTCCCCTGCATTGGCAGGCGGATTCTTAACCACTGCGCCACCAGGGAAACCCCTCCTGTTTCTTCTTGATTCAGGGATAATTTGTGTCCTTTGAAGAATTTTCTCATTTTATGTAAATTATTGTCAAATTTTATTTGAGTTATTTATTATCCTTTTTTATCTTTAGGATCATTTTGTATCATTTAGTGTTGCCCCTGCTTTTATTCTTGTTATTGATAACATGTCTTCTATTTTTTATCTTTATAAGTCTGCATAGAGCCTTATAAATTTTAATGATTTTCAGAGAGCTATCTTTTAGTTTCATTGCTTTTCTCAATCAGTTTTCTCTTTTCCGTTTCATTTATTTCTGCACTTATCTTGATAATTTTCTTTCTTCTTCTTTCATTGTATTTAATTTGCTACTTTTTGTTAGCTTCCTAGGATAGAAGTTTATATCAATGAGTATAGGCTTTCTTGTCTCCAAAAATAAGCATTAAAACTATAAACTTCTCTCTAGACACAGCATTACCTGCATTCCACAAATTTTGACGTTATGTTTTCATTATCATTTAGTTCAAAATACATTGTGACTGTCTAATTTGCATATAGAAATGGATTTGAAAGATACTAATTGATAATCAATTTCTAATTTAATTCCATTGTGGTAGAAAACATACCTTGTATGATTTTAATTCTCTTAAATGTTTTGAGGCTTGTTTTATGGCCAAGCATAGAGTCTATCTTGGTTAATATTCTATGTGACCCTAAAAAAGTGTATCAGAAGTTGACTCAAAATGGATCAGAGATGTAAATATAAGAGATAAAATTGCAAAACTAGAATAAAACAAGAGAAAGATCTTTGTGACTTCAGATTAGGCAAAGAATTCTTAGGTAGGTCACCAAAACTGTGATACTAAATGAAAAAAAAATGATATAACCAAAATTAAAAGCTTTTACTCTTGAAAAGACTCCATTAAGAAAAAAAAAAAATACAAACCAAGGACTGGGAGGACATACTTCTAAATTGTTGTTGGAGGTGATCATCAAGAGGGCCTGATGAACAATTGCCCATTGAGCTGGACCCAGGCAATCAGAGGCTCCTCACCCCCACCCCTATCCTTGGGATGTACTTTCTGCCCACCGTTTGCACCATGGGATCCATTTTCAAGTATGAAGCCTTGAGAGAGCAATGTGTTGTTGAGACCATCTGGTTGGTATATGTGACTGAACCCAGTTAAGGCCTCTATATAAACTTTTAAGATTCTGGCAGGCAGGTGCCCAAGACAAGTCTTGCAGGTAAATCCCCTTGCTTATTAATCCTGCAACCTAACAATCTGGAGTAGTGTGCCTCTTTTTTTAGTCTCTCCCTCCATGTACAAGGGCCAATTTCAGATTTTGCCTGGGAAACTCTGAAGTTTACAAAACGACAATTATGTATCCTGTAAATGTTCTTGTGTATTAAAATTATAAAGAACTCTTCAGAACTCAATAATAAGAAGATAAACAGCCTATCTTACTCCCTCTAAAGAGTAAAAATTTGAATAGATACTTTACCACAAAATATATTGTAATGGCTACTAAGACATAAAAAGATGCTTAATATCATTAACCATTAGGAAAACGCAAATTCAAAACATGAAATACCAGTACGTACACACTGGAAAGGATATAATCACAAAGACTGGAAATATGAAGTGTTGGTGTGGATGTGAAGAAACTGGGACTCTCATACAGTGCTGGTAAAAGTATAAAATTGTATACCCGCTTTGGAAAAGAGTTTGTCAGGTTTTAAAAAATTTAATGTGCGCTTATATATAACCTCGGTATTCCACTCTCAGCTATCTCCCCAAGAAAAATGAAAACGTGTCCACACAAAGATGTTTATCTTCATGTTCATAGCAGCATAATTCATAATAGCTAAAAATTGGAAACCATCCGTATGTTCCTAAACTAGTGAATGCATAGACAAATTGTGATATAGTTCTCCACTAGAATGCTACTACAGAATTAATGGGACAGAATACTGATACCTGCAACAATCAAGATAAACCTCAAGGACATTTTGCTAAGTTAAAGCAGCCAGACACATTTAGGTGTTTGCTTCATTTTGAGTTAATTTTTTACACGGTGTGTGGTACAGGTCTGACCAGTTGTCCCAGTACCATTTCCTGAAAACCATTTCTTTGCCATTGAATTGTTTTTGGCATATCCTTTGAAAATCAATTGACCAAAAATATGAGGGTTTATTTCTGGAATCTCACTTCTGTTCCATTGATCTATATGTCCATCCTTATGCAAACACTACACATTGTAATAGATTTTGAAATTGGGAAATATGAGTCTCAATGATAGGGATTACGTTAAATCTATAGATTAGTTTGGGAATATTGCTGTTATAACAATACTGTCTTCCAGTCCATGAACCCAGGATGTGTTTACATTTATTTAGGTTTTTATTAATTTTTCTGTGTTATTTTTAGTGTACAAGTCTTACACTTCTTTTTTTTTTTTTTTTTGCCAAGACAATTCGGTGCAGGGTGGGAAGCGTAGCCTTTTTTTTTTTTTTTCACACACACACACTGTATGTTATTTTTACAAGAGATAAATAAACTGACACCAAGCATTGTAAATGGATGACCACAACAAAAGCAACAATGATTGCAATTACCAAACACGAAACACACTCATACTATGTCATAATATTGACATTCAGTCCAGTAATCCTCCACTGTAACAGCTCCTTTACTTTGCAGTGAAAATTGATTTGTATATTTTTTGCCTCTGAGTCCTTGTGGGATTTTTTTTTTTATTCAAACAGAAAGTCACAAAAATTATAATCATCCTCATCAGTTCACTCAGTCCCATGTAATTAATTTTTTTTATCTTGATCTTTTGTTAGCACTTTTATGAATTCATCAGTTTTCCATTAGAGTTCTGAAAATGCTTATTCATTCTGTTCTGCAGTATAGTCAGTTACCAGAAACCTGTACTTGTCAGAGTCTTTTCCATGAATTCCTTGAAGATGAAACCCTTTTATAGGAACATTTTTGCAAAAGCATCAGAATACACCCAGAACTGTCTGTAAATGACAAAAGACTTAAAAATGACCACGGTTAAAGATTTGATGAAAGTTCGTAATAATGCAATTGACAAGGAAATTTGGTTATTTCTGAGATATACATTTTAAAATAATAACTAGAATTATGACTTATAACATTGTACCAGAACATATAAGATTTTTAGAAATTTCATGTAATATCTGAAACATTTATATTAACATATTTCCATACAAATAACCCAAAGAAAGTTTAGTGTTACTTGTTTTTTATTTGTTTGTTTTCTTATACTGCAGGTTCTTATTAGTCATCAATATTATACACATCAGTGTGTACATGTCAATCCCAATAGCCCAATTCAGCACACCAACATCCCCACCCCACCGTGGTTTTCCCCCCTTGGTGTCCATACGTTTGTTCTCTACATCTGTGTCTCAACTTCTGCCCTGCAAGCTGGTTCATCTGTACCATTTTTCTAGGTTCCACATACATGCGTTAATATACAATATTTGTTTTTCTCTTTCTGACTTACTTCACTCCGTATGACAGTCTCTAGGTCCATCCACATCTCAACAAATGACTCAATTTTGTTCCTTTTTATGGCTGAGTAGTATTCCATTGTATATATGTACCAGATCTTCTTTATCCATTCGTCTGTCGATGGGCATTTAGGTTGCTTCCATGACCTGGCTATTGTAAATAGTGCTGCAATGAACATTGGGGTGCATGTGTCTTTTTGAATTATGGTTTTCTCTGGGTATATGCCCAGTAGTGGGATTGCTGGACCATATGGTAATTCTAGTTTTAGATTTTAAGGAAGCTCCATACTGTTCTCCATAGTGGCTGTATCAATTTACATTCCCACCAACAGTGCAAGAGGGTTCCCTTATCTCCACACCCTCTCCAGCATTTGTTGTTTGTAGATTTTCTGATGATGCCCATTCTAACTGGTGTGAGGTGATACCTCATTGTAGTTTTGATTTGCATTTCTCTAATAATTGGTGATGTTGAGCAGCTTTTCACGTGCTTCTTGGCCATGTGTATGCCTTCTTCAGAGAAATGTCTATTTAGGTCTTCTGCCCATTTTTGGATTGGGTTGTTTATTTCTTTAATATTGAGCTGCATGAGCTGTTTATATATTTTGGAGATTAATCCTTTGTCCGTTGATTCGTTTGCAAATATTTTCTCCCATTCAGAGGGTTGTGTTTTCATCTTGTTTATGGTTTCTTTTGCTGTGCAAAAGCTTTAAAGTTTCATTAGGTCCCATTTTTTTATTTTTGTTTTTATTTCCATTACTCTAGGAGGTGGATCAAAAAATATCTTGCTGTGATTTATGTCAAAGAGTGTTCTTCCTATGTTTTCCTCTAAGAGTTTTATAGTGTACAGTCTTACATTTAGGTCTCAAATCCATTTTGACTTTATTTTTGTGTATGGTGTTAGGGAGTGTTCTAATTTCATTCTTTTACATGTAGCTGTCCAGTTTTCCCAGCACCACTTACTGAAGAGACTGTCTTTTCTCCATTGTATATCTTTGCCTCTTTTGTCACAGATTAGTTGACCATAGGTGCATGGGTTTATCTCTGGGCTTTCTATCTTGTTCCATTGATCTATGTTTCTGTTTTTGTGCCACTACCATATTGTCTTGATTACTGTAGCTTTGTAGTATAGTCTGAAGTCAGGAAGTCTGATTCCTCCAGCTCCGTTTTTTTCCCTCAAGACTGCTTTGGCTATTCGGGGTCTATTGTGTCTTCATACAAATTTTAAGATTATTTGTTCTAGTTCCGTAAAAAATGCCATTGGTAATTTGATAGGGATTGCATTGAATCTGTAGATTGCTTTGGGTAGTAGAGTCATTTTCACAATGTTGATTCTTCCAATCCAAGAACATGGTATATCTCTCCATCTGTTGCTATCATCTTTAATTTCTTTCATCAGTGTCTTATAGTTTTCTGCATACAGGTCTTTTGTCTCCCTAGGTAGGTTTATTCCTAGGTATTTTATTCTTTTTGTTGCAATGGTAAATGGGAGTGTTTCCATAATTTCTCTTTCAGGTTTTTCATCATTAGTGTATAGGAATGCAAGAGATTTCTGTGCATTAATTTTGTATCCTGCAACTTTACCAAATTCATTGATTAGCTCTAGTAGTTTTCTGGTGGCATTTTTAGGATTCTCTATGTATAGTATCATGTCATCTGCAAACAGTGACAGTTTTACTTCTTCTTTTCCGATTTGTAATATTTCTTTTTATTTCTTTTTCTTCTCTGATTGCCGTGGCTAGAACTTCCAAAACTCTGTTGAATAATAGTGCTGAGAGTGGACATCCTTGTCTCGTTCCTGATCCTAGAGGAAATGCTTTCAGTGTTTCACCATTGAGAACGATGTTTGCTGTGGGTTTGTCATATATGACCTTTATTACGTTGAGATAAATTCCCTCTGTGCCCACTTTCTGGAGAGTTTTTATCATAAATGGGTGTTGAATTTTGTCAAAAGCTTTTTCTGCATCTATTGAGATGATCATATGGTTTTTCTTCTTCAATTTGTTAATATGGTGTATCACATTGATTGATTTGCATATATTGAAGAATCCTTGCATCCCTGGGATAAATCCCACTTGATCATGGTGTATGATCCTTTTAATGTGTTGTTGGATTCTGTTTGCTAGTAGTTTGATGAGGATTTTTTCATCTATATTCATCAGTGATATTGGTCTGTAATTTTCTTTTTTTGTACTGTCTTTGTCTGGTTTTGTATGAGGGTGATGGTGGCCTCATAGAATGAGTTTGGGAGTGTTCCTTCCTCTGCTATTTTTTGGAAGAGTTTGAGAAGGATGGGTGTTAGCTCTTCTCTAAATATTTGATAGAATTCACCTGTGAAGCCATCTGGTCCTGGACTTTTGTTTGTTGGATGTTTTTTTTAATCACAGTTTCAATTTCATTACTTGTGTTTGGTCTGTTCATACTTTCTGTTTCTTCCTGGTTCAGTCTTGGAAGGTTATACCTTTCTAAGAATTTGTCCATTTCTTCCAGGTTTTCCATTTTATTGGAATAGAGTTGCTTGTAGTAGTCTGTTAGGATGCTTTGTATTTCTGCAGTGTCTGTTGTAACTTCTCCTTTTTCATTTCTAATTTTATCGATTTGAGTCCTCTCCCTCTTTTCTTGATGAGTCTGGCTAATGGCTTATCAATTTTGTTTATCTTCTCAAAGAACCAGCTTTTAGTTTTATTGATCTTTGCTATTGTTTTCTTTGTTTGTACTTCATTTATTTCTGCTCTGATCTTTATGATTTCTTTCCTTCTGCTAACTTTGGGTTTTGTTTGTTCTTCTTTCTCTAGTTCCTTTAGGTGTAAGATTAGACTGTTTATTTGAGATGTTTGTTATTTCTTGAGGTAGGATGGTATTGCTATAAACTTCCCTCTTAGAACTGCTTTTGTTGCATTCCATAGGTTTTGGATCATCGTGTTTTCACTGTCATCTGTCTCTAGGTATTTTCTGATTTCCTCTTTGATTTCTTCAGTGATCTCTTGGTTATTTAGTAACGTATTGTTTAGCCTCCAAGTGTTTGTGCTTTTTACGTTTTTTTCCATATAATTCATTTCTAATCTCATAGCGTTGTGGTCAGAAAAGATGCTTGATATGATTTCAGTTTTCTTAAGTTCACTGAGGCTTGATTTGTGACCCAAGATGTGATCTATCCTGGAGAATGCTCAGTGCGCACCTGAGAAGAAAGTGTAGTCTGCTGTTTTTGGATGGAATGTGCTATAAATATCAATTAAATCTATCTGGTCTATTGTGTCATTTAAAGCTTCTGTTTCCTTATTTATTTTCACTTTGGATGATCGGTCTATTGGTGTAAGTGAGGTGTTAAAGTCCCCCACTATTATTGTGTTGCTGTCGATTTCCTCTTTTATAGCTGTTAGCAGTTGCCTTATGTATTGAGGTGCTCCTATGTTGGGTGCATATATATTTATAATTGTTATAGCTTCTTCTTGGATTGATCCCTTGATCATCATTTAGTGTCCTTCTTGTCTCTTGTAACATTCTTTATTTTAAAGTCTATTTTATCTGATATGAGTATAGCTACTCCAGCTTTCTTTTGATTTCCATTTGCATGGAATATCTTTTTCCATCTCCTCACTTTCAATCTGTATGTGTCCCTAGGTCTGAAGTGGGTCTCTTTTAGACAGCATATATATGGGTCTTGTTTTTGTATCCATTCAGCAAGCCTGTGTCTTTTGGTTGGAGCATTTAATCCATTCACGTTTAAGGTAATTATCGATATGTATGTTCCTATGACCATTTTCTCAATTGTTTTGGGTTTGTTTTTGTAGATCCTGTTCTTCTCTTGTGTTTCCCACTTAGAGAAGTTCCTTTAGCATTTGTTGTAGAGCTGGTTTGGTGGTGCTGAATTCTCTTAGCTTTTGCTTGTCTGTAAAGCTTTTGATTTCTCCATCGAATCTGAATGAGATCCTTGCTGGGTAGAGTAATCTTGGTTGTAAGTTCTTCCCTTTCATCACTTTAAGTATATCATGCCACTCCCTTCTGGCTTGTAGAGTTTCTGCTGAGAAATCAGCTGTTAACCTTATGGGAGTTCCCTTGTATGTTATTTGTCATTTTTCCCTTGCTGCTTTCAATAATTTTTCTTTGTCTTTAATTTTTCCCAATTTGATTACTATGTGTCTTGGCATGTTTCTCCTTGGGTTTATCCTGTATGGGACTCACTGTGCTTCCTGGACTTGGGTGGCTATTTCCTTTCCCATGTTAGGGACGTTTTTGACTATAATCTCTTCAAATATTCTCCCTGGTCCTTTCTCTCTCTCTTCTCCTTCTGGGACCCCTATAATGCGAATGTTGTTGCGTTTAATGTTGTCCCAGAGGTCTCCTAGGCTGTCTTCATTTCTTTTCATTCTTTTTTCTTTATTCTGTTCTGCAGCAGTGAATTCCACCATTCTGTCTTCCAGGTCACTTTTCCGTTCTTCTGCCTCAGTTATTCTGCTATTTATTCCTTCTAGTGTATTTTTCATTTCAGTTATTGTATTTGTTCATCTCTGTTTGTTTGTTCTTTAATTCTTCTGGGTCTTTGTTAAACATTTTTTGCATCTTCTCGATCTTTGCCTCCACTCTTTTTCTGAGGTCCTGTATCATCTTCACTATCATTATTCTGAATTCTTTTTCTTAAAGGTTGCCTATCTCCACTTCATGTAGTTGTTTTTCTGGGGTTTTATCTTGTTCCTTCATCTGGTACATAGCCCTCTGCTTTTTCATCTTGTCTGTCTTTCTGTGAATGTGGTTTTTGTTCCACAGGCTGCAGGACTGTAGTTCTTCTTGCTTCTCCTTACACTTCTTTTGTTAATTTTATTTCTAAATATCTTATTCTTTTTGATATTATTACAAATGGAACTGTTTTCTTAATTATATTTTTGGATTGTTTGTTGATAATTTATAGAAATATAATGGATCTTGTTTTCTGCAGACTTTCTGAACTCATTTAGTAGCTCTGATAGTTTTTTAAAAATTCCTATGCTTTTGTATAATTAATACCATGTTATCTGCAGATAGATATAGTTTTGCTTCTTCCTTTTTAATATACATGCCATTATTTTTTCTTTCTGATTTCCCTGACTAGAAACTTCAGTACAATGCTGAATATCAGTGAAAGCATATATCCTTTTCATGTTCCTAATTTTAGAAGTAAATATTTCAGTCTTTCACTAGTAAGTGTGATGTTAGCTGTGGGTTTTTCATGGATATCCTTTATCAGGTTCAGAAAATTCACATCTGTTCTTGGTTTGTTGAGTATTTTTTTTAAAATTTTATTTATTTATTTATTTATTTATTTATTTATGTATTTATTTATTTTTATTTTTGGCTGTGTTGGGTCTTCATTTCTGTGCGAGGGCTTTTTCTAGTTGTGGCAAGTGGGGGCCACTCTTCATCGTGGTGCGTGGGCCTCTCACTATCGTGGCCTCTTTCGTTGTGGAGCACAAGCTCCAGATGCGCAGGCTCAGTAGTTGTGGTTCACGGGCCCAGTTGCTCCGCGGCATGTGGGATCTTCCCAGACCAGGGCTCAAACCCGTGTCCCCTGCATTGGCAGGCAGATTCTCAACCACTGTGCCACCAGTGAAGCCCTGTTGAATATTTTTATCATGAAAGAGTATTGGGGTTTGTCAAATGCTTTTTCTGCAGCAATTGAGATGATCATGTGGTTGTTGTCTTTTATCATATCAAAATGGTTTATTATATTGTTTGATTTTTATATGTTGAACCAATCTTGAATTTTCTGAGATTAATCACATGATCCTAGTGTATAATCCTTTTTATATGTTTTTGGACTTGAATTGTTAGAAGTTTGTAGAGGATTTTATTTACATATTCATATTTCAGACGTTTTGTATCTGACTATAAAATGTTTCTCATATAGACAGCATATATTTGAAACAATTTTTAAAATTAATTTTGCCAATATCTGCATTGTAAAAATTCATTATATTTAATATCATTACTGATAATTATAATTTACATTTACATTACTGATAATTTACATTTGTGATGCATCTAGAAGTTCCATTGTTTTTGACTCTTCCATTCTTCTCTTCACTGTGTTCATGTTTTCCTTTAAATATTTGAACATTAACATTTTTGCCTTTTTAAGACCCATTCATTTCTAGTTTCATCATCTTTCTTATCTCTGCTTTCCTTTACTTTTGAGTGATATTTCTCTTGGCTATAAGTCCTATTTTCTTGCTTCTTAGCCTATCTGGTAATTTTTTTTTTTTTTTTTTTTGGCTGCACCATGCAGCATGCGGGATCTTAGTTCCCTAACCAGGGATCAAACTCATGCCCCCTGCATTGGGAGTGTGGTGTCTTAGCCACTCTGGACATTTATTTCTGATATAAGCAATTAAATTGAAATCCTCTCTAAATATTACTTTAGTTGCATCGCACCATTTTTTATGTTGCATTTTAATTATCTTTAGGTTTAAAGTATTTTCTAATTTCTTTTGTGATTATAATTGTCATTTAAATTCAAAATACTGTGTTGTTTAGTATCCTAGATATCTTAGTTTATTGATTTCTAATTTATTTACACTGTAGTCAGAGAGCATATTCTGAAGGACATTCTTCAGCCTGGCTGTCCCCAACATAAGGTTGTAAGGCATTTTTCCATATTAATTTCCAGAAGTCTTTTGATTAAGTTTTATATGTAGATGTACAGTATACCTAAAATTAATGCTGATGGCATGATATAAAATTCCTTTTTTAAACCATGTATTTCCTATTCACTAAGCACCATTTATTGAAAACACTTTCCCTTTTCAAATGATCTGAGTATCACTTTCACCATATTTCAAGGATCTAATATCTGTGATTCTGTCCCTGTATTCTCTATTTTATTCTGTTGGTCTGTTTATCTAGTCTTGTGACAAGAGCACACTATCTTAATTACTATAACTTTATTTTAAGTTTTGATAATTCATAGAGTATACACTCAAAATGGTTCTTCTTTAAAATTGTATGTTTTACCCTTGAACCTATACATATTCATATACAATTCGGAATTAGTAAACTAAATTATATATTACATTGAATTTATAGATCATTTTAGGAAAAATCAACAACTTCAACTAGGTCTTATTTGATACATTTCAATAATTTTGTATAGTTTTATGTGAAGAGATATTGCATATCTTGCATGAGGTAATTTGTAGGCATTGATGTTTTCCTCATGTAAATGGTATAATTTTTTTAAATTTTGTTTTCTAATATTTTGTTGCTGATATATAAAAATATAGTTAATTTTTATATAACCTTGCATCCAGTGAAATGGATAATATAAAAAAACTTCAATTTTTAATTCCAGTACTTTCCCTTAGATTCTTTTAGAATTTTGTGTTTGCGATCATTTTATCTGTTTTATTCTTTATTTCCAATCCTTATAAATTTTACTTCTTTTGCTCAGCTTTGTTACTGGCTAGGACCTCCAGAACACTGTTGGATATGAGTCATGATATTGTACAACTTTGTCTCATTTCTCATCCCAGGGAGAATACTTTCAATATTTTACTACTAAGTATGATGTTTATATAAATATACGTGTTTTTTTGTAGACATCCATCATCAGATTAAAACGACTACTTATATTTTTATTTTGCAAATAATATTAAAAATTATGAATGGGTATTGAAATCTATCAAAAGCTTTTTTATCTTTGTATTAGTTTTCTATTGCTGCCATAACAAATTGCCACAAATTTAGTAGCTTAAAACAAAACAAATTTATTATTTTACACTTTTGTAGGTCAGAAGCCTGGCATGAGTCTTTCAGGGTTAAAATCAGAGTGTCCACAGACCTGCCTTCATTACTAGAGGTTGTAAGGGAGAATCAGTTTCCTTGCTCATTCCAGGTATTGGCAGAATTCAGTTCCTTGTGGTTGTATAACTAAGGTCCCCATATATTTATTTGTTTATTTTTTGTTGGTTGTAAGCTGAGGGCTATTTCCAGCTTCCAGATGCTGCTGCATTTTTTGGCCTCCTTCCTCAGTCTTTAAAGCCAGTATGGGTGGAGGCAGGTGGGGGTGGGAGTTCAGTCTTTCTCACATTGCATCTCTCTGACCACAGCGGGGAGAGGTTCTTCACTCTTAAGGACTCATGTTATTAGAATGGACCCACCTGGTATTCCAGGTTGATCACCCCATCTCAAGGTCCTTAACCTAATCACATCTGCAAAGTTGTCTTGCCATGTAAAGTAACACATTCACAGGTTTTGAAGATTGGGTGTGGACAGCCTCAGGGGAGGGGAACATTAGTCTATCTGCCACAACATCTAATGAGATAATCATATAATTTTTCTTTTTTATGATGTTAATATGGTAAGGAGATTTGTTTATTTTTGAATGTTATACCAATCCTGAGTTCCTGGAATAAATTCAACTGCGTTATGATGTGTATCACCTTTGTTCTATGTGGTTAGACTTGGTATAATACTTTATATTCATGTTTCGTATTCATTGTCCAACATCTATGTTTATGAGAGAAATTGATCTATAACTTTTCTTTACTGTAATATTCGTATCAAGCTTTGGTATCAAGTTTATTTGGCCCTATAAAGTCTGTTTGGAAATTTTCCTTCTTTTCTATCTCTGGATGAATTTGCATAGGTTTGGTGTTTTTTCAAAAATGACTGGAAGAATTTGCCAGTGATGCCACCTAGGCCTGGTGTTTTCTTTGTGGCAAGTTGTTCAATTAGAAATTAAATTTATTTATTAAATGTACTTAGATTTTTATTTCTACTTAGATGTGTTTTTAATATGTTGTGCTTTTCCAGATTGTTGTCTTGCTCTTATAAATTTCCAGATTTATTGGTATTAAGTTGTTTATGATATCTTAATTATTTTACATGTAATTTTCTTTCATACTATTGGTAATTTGTACCTTTTATATTTCTTTTTCATCAACTTTCCAAGGCTCTATCATTTAAAAAAAGTTTTTCTGGTAAAAACTATTGCACAACTTTATTTTCTTTAAATTAACAGCAGATCTAAGTAAAATCTCATCACACTTCTGGGCTGGCAGGAATTAAAACTAATTATTTATTAGTGCTTTCCTGTCCCAAGCATTGTGCAAAGGTTCAGTATCTTAAATGGTGCCAGAGCAGAGTGAAGATCATAGCTCTGGTCATTGATCATTGGATCTCACTGGATAATATGGAAAAGCCATTATCCAGCTACCTTGGTCCTTTTAGACTTTGCTTCTCCACTGCTTCTAATCCATGCTTGGTGTTCAGGAACCTCTGAAAGTACTGGGGGCAAAGCATCCAACCTCTCTGGGTGTACCACACTGACACTCCTTGTCTTACCAGATTCTGTATCTCACTGGACCTTCTAAATCCTGACCTCTTTCCAATATAGAGAAAACGTTTCCTCTTCCCTTATGTTGCCCTAGAAGGTACTCCAGCTATCCCATCTGCTTCCAGGCCACATGGACATACCTCTTCAGTGAGTGTAGGCATTGACAAGAGTCAGGAAGAGCTGTAGAATCCAAGCGGCTTCCACTCTGTGCCCTTTAAGATATTAAGGGTTTGGCCGCCTTCTTGGAACTACTGAAGTGTGCATAGAGCAAAACACGAACCCAAATTATTCTACTCCAGTGGCATAACAAAGGCCTTCTCTTGGCTTCAGCAAGGCTGAGTTTTGGTGAGTATACTACAGATCATGGGTGTCCTTTTATCTGGGTAAACAGAGCACACAACATTCTCTTCTTGATTTCTTGACTGTACATAGACTAAAGAACTGTTTTTCTTTTTTCATCTAGCTGCTGTAATCTCAGTACAAGAGAAAAAGGAAAACACTTCTTTATTAACACTAAGTAGCAATAATTATAATAGTTTATAATTTATACTTGTTGATAAATACCTCCCATAACATTAGTGAACATCGCTTCTCTGGGCTGGTTATTATTTTATCTTATTTTTTTATTGAAGTATAGTTGATGTGCAATATATAAGTTACAGGTACACAGTATAGTGATTCACAATTTTTTAAGGTTATACTCCATTTATAGTTATTATAAAATATTGGCTATAGAGTCTGTCATAAAGAGTGAAGTAAGTCAGAAAGAGAAAAACAAATACCGTATGCTAACACATATATATGGAATCTAAGGAAAAAAAAATGGTTCTGAAGAACCTAGGGGCAGGATAAGAATAAAGACGCAGATGTAGAGAATGGACTTGAGGACACAGGGAGGGGGAAGGGTAAGCTGGGATGAAGTGAGAGAGTGGCATGGACATATATACACTACCAAATGTAAAATAGATAGCTAGTAGGAAGCAGCCCCATAGCACAGGGAGATCAGCTCAGTGCTTTGTGTCCACCTAGAGGGGTGGGATACGAAGGGTGGGAGGGAGACGCAAGAGGACGGAGGTATGGAGATATATGTATATGTATAGCTGATTCACTTTGTTATAAAGCAGAAACTAACACACCATTGTAAAGCAGTTATACTCCAACAAAGATGTTAAAAAAATATTGGCTGTATTCCTTGTGTTGTACAATATATCCTTATAGCTTATTCTGTACATAATAGTTTGTACCTCTTAAACCTCAAGTTCTATATTGCCCCTCCTCCCTTCCCTCTCCCCAGTGGTAGCCACTAGTTTGTTCTCTATATCTGTTAGTCTCCTTCTTTTTTGTTATATTCACTAGTTTGTTGTATTTTTTTAGATTCCATATATAAGTGATGTCATACATATTTGTCTTTCTCTGTCTGACTTATTTTACTTAGCATAATGCCCTCCCAAGTCCTTCCATGTTGCTGCAAGTGACAAAATTCCATTCTTTTTAATGGCTGAGCGTTATTCCACTATGTGTATATATATATACCACATCTTCTTTATCCATTCATCTGTTGGTAGACACTTAGGTTGCTTCCATAGCTTGGTAATTGTAAATAATGCTGCTATGACTATTGGGTGCATGTATCTTTTCAGATTAATGTTTTTGTTTTGGGGGGATATATACCAAGGAGCAAGGCTCCATCATTTTTAAAGTCACTTTGAAAAACCAACTTTTGCCTTTGTTGAAATAGAAAACAATTCTTTCCTATCATATTGATTTTTTTCTATTATTTTTCTTATTACTTTGTACTACTTTCTTTGAGTTTTATTTGGCATTCTTTTCCTATCTTCCTGATATAGAAGGTGAGATTCTTTTCTAATATAGGCATTTAAGGCAATAACTGTCTAAACATGGCTGTAGGGCTATCTCATAAATATAATATGTCATATTTGAATTCTCAGTCTTTATTTCTTTATTTTCCATTGTGATTTCCTTCTTGAACCATAGGTTATTTAGTAGAGTATTATTTCATTTCTAAACATTTTAGTATTTTTTACATTATAGTTTTGTTATTGACTTCTAGCTTTTTTAAAAAATAATTTCTCTACTCTGATCAGAAACTATACTCTTTTATTTTACCAAATATCCCATTTACACTTAAAAATAATGTGTAGTCTGCAGTTGCTCAAGTCATTATTTTTTGTATATATCTACTAGATCAACTTTTAATTTGTGCTTTTAAATCATTTCTTTCCTACTGATTTTTTTGTTAGCTTGTTCTATTAATTTCTGAGGGCTGTGTGTTGAAGTCTCCCATTGTGATTATCTAAGTCTTCTTTTAATTTCACCAATTTTTGCTTTACACATTCGAGGTTATGCCAGACATTCAGAATGATCATCATTCTTGGTTGATTTGGCTATTTTATAATTATGAAATATTCCTCTTTTTGTGGTAATGTCTTAAAACCTCCTTTGTCTTATAATAGAACACTTCCATCAACTTTCTTTTGGCTGGTGTTCACATGGCGTATCCTTTTTCCATTCTCTTTTCTTTTGGTCTTTTTATGTTAAGTCATGAGCAATTTGTATGCAACATTGAATTGAGTTTTGTTCTTTTTCCAGTCTGACAGTTTTGATCTGTTTTGTCTGTTTCCATTTACTATAATTCATTTACTTTGAGGTTTTAATCTATCATCTTATTATTTGTTTTATATTTGTCCAAACTGCTTTATGTTCCTTTTTCTTTTCTTTCTTTCCTTTACCTGGATTAATCAACTATTTTTTAATTTCATATTACCTCTATTAGATTGTTAGTTGTACATTTTTTATTGGCCTTTTTGTGGTTATGCTAGTGATTACAACCTGCATACATCCTTTTACAATTTCCTGGAAATGCAAGAAACTTAGAACACTTCAGTTCCACTTATATCCCCTCCTGACTCATGTGCAACTGTCATACATTTTATTTCTCTGGATATTTTAAACTCTAAAATACCTTATTATTGTTTCTTATCATCAGTATTCATTTGGAACTACGTTCACACAGTTATATGTTTGTATTTAGTCCAACTCTTCTCATTCTTCTTGGAGGGAGAATCAGTCTACCATAAACTATTCTATAATTAAAGAAGCTGAAATCCCTAGCAGTCCCTTTCATTATCCAATCTTGAACTTTCCTATGGAAAACAAGATTAATTCTGTCCGAATTACCTTGCAGTAAACAAAAACCACTCAAAATACTTTAGGCAGAAAGGGATTTAATACAGTAATTAAAATATGCATTTTTAGAACAGGTAGAATAAGGGGGCTCAGGCCTGGCCTTCAAATGAGAATGAGAAGACCATTTCTAGATTGGTCCATCAGCAGAGCTCTTACCTCTATCACAACCAGAAAACTGAAAATCATGCTGCTGCTATTGTAACTTATAAGTATAAGAACAGTGCCCTAAATGAGGTTGTATTATCAGGGAACCACTACTGCTCACACCACAACTGTGTCTTGACAATCATGCAGCTAGTGACAGATGCAGAAAAGTCCAACATCTCCTCACATACACTTGTCAGCAGCAATAGCCAAATCACCAGCCTTACTTCTTTCTAAATGGCAGAAAGTAGTTAACCTGATTGCTAGAACCCTGTCTACAAGAGCATGGGGCACATGTAGGTTTTGGTGTTCTAGCATCTGCAGTGTGCAACAGCAGGATGAGGTTGAAATAAATGCTGTGCCAATTTATCATATTCAAATTGATTAAATTCTAATATGTAAGCAAGCTGTTCTCCAAATATGAGTCATTATGATTTAGTTCTTCTCAATGCTCTGTACAACTCAGCATTTCAGAAGAAGCCATTTGATAATGTGACATTGCTACAGAGAATTAAGGAACCTCCTCTTGTGCAAAATAGCACATTTTTCCTGTTCTACCTAAATGATACTCTCTCACTGATCAAGGTTATTTTGGCTGCACCTCCAGCTTTGCAGGGCAATGTTCTAGTCAACATAAAATGAGAATATTTATTCTTGTGAAGTGACAGTGCTATGAAGATGTATGTGATGAATATTATAGCACAAGATACCATAAATTCTAGCTGCCAAGAGAAGCCAGGTTGTCACTCCAGGTCTTGTCAGGTGCCTAGAGGCCAACTAATAATCCTAATCAGCAGCACCTTGGAGATGTTCTTACCGATGAAAAGGAAGTCAGAAATCTGAGTACAGTTGTGCTGGAAAAGGCCCAGGGTTGAACTGCTCCTGACACACAAGTCAGTTTACCTCAAGGATGATGGGGATAATTCAGAGGTTTTGTATTTTTCCATCAACAAGCAACAGTAGTTTTGCGCTGCATTTAAGCGGCCCTGAGTTATGATGATTGCTACTGAGCATGCTCAGACCTTGGACATTGTGAAATTTCAACCCATCTCCAATTCTGCAGAAAAAGACTCCAGCACTGCAGCAGCTGCCTATTCATTTTACTTATACAAAAGTAATATCGGCAATACTTGAGAGTAAAAGAAATGATAAATAAAAGTACAGTTTTTCTAACGCATGATAGAGTATTTATACTCTCTTCCTGGCTTCTCAGATTCTCATCCTTGCAAGCCCACCTAACCATACACACACACTCCGCACTCAAAACACCAACACATATTTAAATGATGACCTCATACTGAAAGTAGCCAATATAATTAAGAAAAGCATTTCCGATTTGAGTGCCATTTTTCAAAAATCATTATATTTGACAAGGTCACAAGACAAGGTCTTCAAATATCTAGAGGCCAAATAATTTTGCAGTGATTGCTGTGGCACTCTGAATAAGTCTTTGTGTTTTTAATTAATAGGACTGAAAAATGCAGAGATAAATGTAGTTTGACATAAATTGAAGAGACTCAGAAGCCTCCTAGTCACATATGCTGCCCCCAACCAGTCTATTGCCATTTTATTGTGAAATTACTAGGGAAAAAGGGAAAAAACAACTGGTTAAGTATGCTATAACCTAAAATATATCGTACATTTAAAGATATTTCTCAAATTACAGCAGTGAGGTATAAAACAAAACTAGTCCCTTGAAAAGTGAATCAAAATATTTGAATGTCATTTGTTTTAATTTAGCTCTTTTCACATGAAGAATCCAGAACACTGCCAAATTAAAAACTCAAGGAGGGGCTTCCCTGGTGGCGCAGTGGTTGAGAGTCTGCCTGCCAATGCAGGGGACACGGGTTTGAGCCCTGGTCTGGGAGGATCCCACATGCTGCGGAGCAACTAGGCCCGTGAGCCACAATTACTGAGCCTGCGCGTCTGGAGCCTGTGCTCCGCAACAAGAGAGGCCACGACAGTGAGAGGCCCGCGCACCGCGATGAAGAGTGGCCCCCGCTCGCCACAACTAGAGAAAGCCCTCGCACAGAAACGAAGACCCAATGCAGCCAAAAATAAAATAATTAATTAATTAATTAATTAAAAGAAAAAAATTAAAAAAAAAAAACTCAAGGAATTCATTTTTATTTTAAATAAAATAGAAATATACTCATTTTACCATGGAGTAATTTTTATTATTTAGATCAAACTAAAATTCACGCCAACATTTGAAATCTTGACTAAGCTGCATTTAAAAATTTATTGTATGCTTTATATCATTATTTATTACACAGTTCTTTAAACTTTATCCTTAAAGAAAGGTATTCATAGAAAGTCAAAATAGTATTTCTGATATTGCTCTAAATTGAGCTAATGAAATAGGTGAATGATGCCTTTTAATGATCAGTTTCATTGAAATGTGCTTTTTTAAGGTGAAGCTGGTTGATTCCATGAATGAGGAGAAATTTGAAAATTAATCTCCAAAACTAGGCCACAAAGAGGGAGGAATGCATTACATGCAACAGCAGCTTCTGTTAATAGCTTGATCTGATAAAGATCAGTTACTAAAGTTTATCTTAATTGACATGTAATTTAATCCAAGTTTGTCATATTAAGAAACAAAGTGAATATTGTATCTGCTACTTAAGAATAAAGATTGAGGAAAAAAGGAAACATCATCATTATGATAATGAATTAAATGTGGTTATTTTTGCAAGGAATGCTTTTTGCTTGTGAAGATCTTAAAGACAGAAGGGCTTGCACTTTTCATGAGGCATTTCGAGCACCAAATTTAACAAAGAATACCATGGCAGTTCCTAAAGATGGAAATAAACCAGCTACAATACTACTTTCAGTGTAAGAATATACATAACAATGGTGTTTGGGGAAAAACTGTGAAAGTTTGCTATTGTTAAAGTATAAATTAGATATCATTCTCAATAAATTTCTTTCCCTTTAAACATAGTGATATATTTACTAAGTATAATTTTCTTTTTTTATCAATTGAATTTCCATGTATTCCTTTAAAATTTCGTTTATTTTTTATGATTCCTTCTGAGAAGTACAGGGTACTCTACTGGAGCACCCACTCCCTCGTATGTAAGCATGTACACATTCTTCTCACATTTACCAAGTAATAGAGTCATATTAAGCAAAGAGCAATTCTTTCTTATGTTGAAACAAGTTGGTGAGAATTTATTTGTGTGTAGAAGATGATACCATCAAAAATATTCTCAAACTGTACCAAGTAAAGTTTCATCATTTTTTCAAAAACATTTTGAGCTATGTAAAGGCCTAAAGCTTATTATTTGAATAATAAGAGAGAAGAATGGTTAAAATTTGCTCCATTAAAAATTGAGTTTTATCAACCTATTTAATTAAAAAATTGAGAAAATATAAACGATGTCAAATAGTTTGTACATATATATAAATCCCAACCGTTCCCCAAATTTGTATTTCTTTAGATCTTGCTCTAAAAGCACCCCCACTTTACCATTGATAATGAGTAGTGAGTAGTTAGTATTAATGCTTTGTTCAATGGAATTCATAAGCAAGTAGTATATACAAGGCATTGTGCTGGGTGCCATGTAATAAGTAAAGATAAACCAAATGAACAGTTAGGTTTTTATAGAAAAATGCATTTCTTTGTACTATGTGCTTTGCTCATACCTTCTCTTAACTATAGTGACGGTAATCCTAGTGATCGGATGTTGCTTTATAAATGCAACATCAGCAGTCACCTGGTGGCTGACAATGCAGAATGTATTAAATGATAAGTATAAATAAATTGATTCTGTAAATCTGGTCTTGCGAATCAGAAAGTAAGTTACTCGGGACTTAAAGTAATTTTCTTATAGAAAAGTTAACACCAAGGTTGTTTTTCTGGTTACTGATGCTCAGTGACACCAGCAAATTCACTCTGTATTCTCTGCTGGATAATTATCCTCCACTGCCCTTTACTGAAAATGCATTTATTGTTCTCTGGTATATCTTCCTTTACACAGACAGTTCTCTACCCATGGCATTCTTAAATCTATTGCTATTTTTTTCCAACATTTCTTTGTTACCAGGCATTCAAAAACCAAATGTTTGTCTTATTTCCCCATATGCTGCTTTAGGATGTGATTGTCTTTATATCTCTCTCAAAACCATTTTCTCTGTTATGAATATTTCTCCTAGCTAGGTCATCCACAGCATGATTTGGTGTCTCCTTGGCAACCACATGGTCTTAACATTTCTCAGTATCCTATTTTACTCCCACTCATCACATTTCACTTTTTCTTTCTAATCATTTCTAATCATTAATCCTTGAAATGTCTTCACCTAGTCCTTATCGTTGCTTTTATATCCTCCATTTTAATTGTCCACATTCTCATGCGTATTCTACATCCCAGTCTTTTAACGGCATTGATTAATTAATTAATTAACTGATGTTTAAAATGAGACAGAGATCAGGTCATTTAAGCTATAGATAGATAAATCTCTCCTACAATTCCTTTTGCTGCGTTATTAGGCTTTACAATTTCCAGTTGAAGTGGAAGTTTGGTAAATGAGGGTGATGCCTGATGTTCCTATATCAACGTTATATAACCTGTTTTGATCCAAGATACAAATCTGAAATTTAAACAGGTAGCCAGTTTTTATGAGTCTGCTCTACCCTGGAATTGAGCTGCTGTCTCTAACCAAAAGTTAAATAGTAGAGTGTTTTAAATAACAGGCTTTGAAATCACAGAAAATTGCTAAGTTTGAATCCTGGTTCTGCCTCTTACCAGATGTGTGATGTTGGACAAGATACACAAACTCTCTTAACTAAAGTAGGAAAATAATATTCTCCTCACTGAGTGGTTGGAAAGATTCATTGAAATAATGTTATATATAGCAAGTAGTTAGAGCTTAATAGGTAGTAGCCTTTAATGAACAAGGCTTCCTAGCCACATAGGATAATTTGAGGCCTCTATTTTGAGTATATTTAGTCCACATCCACTTACAGTTGATTTTCTAACTCGACATTAGAGCACCTTATAGAAAACCAAGGTAGTATTTTTACCCATTTTCTTCTCCTGCTTCGTTGGTTCAATAAACCCTAAAATGTATATGCTTTTCATTACCTTTCATTTAGCTCTAGAAACTAGCTTTACTAAGTACTTTATATTTCAGTATCTTTTACCTGAAGAGAGGAAAAAAAACTGTATACAGCATCTGAAAGTAAGCTTATAGAAATACATCTTTTGTTGCAGTGGTTTTTCATTAGTTTATTTTTAGTTTCTCTTGTGTTAAAAATTTTGCAATTTTCACACAGACCTAGAAGAAAGAGAATCATGCATTATGTTACCTATGTTTGCAAAGGTGATTTCATGTACTGTTATGCTTTCTGCAGTCATGAGTTTTCTACAGTATAATTCTTACCTTCACTGGGCCTTGGAACTTTCCCTGGTAACATTACTTCACAGTTATGGGGTAGATACATCATAACATGGAGGAGTGTGTGTGAATGGAGAGGACATATCCCCAGTCCCCTGACCCTTGTCTGGCTACTGACTGCCCACACTTCTTCACTAACTCTCCAACTCTTCTCTTTCTTCTCTTGCTGAGCTTACACATAGCTGAAATAATATTAGATTTAATTTTATTTTAGATTTATATCATTATCTTCAGAAACTGATTGATCTATTGTTTTGAAGTATCAGTCCCCTAAAAGAATATGTCATAATCTGTGTTATTTTTTTTTCCAGTTACAAGTGAATATGTAACTTTGTGCTCTGTGTGGAGACTTAACAGGATTTCAGCACACCCATTCCTTTGGTATTAACGTGTTTTATATTTCTGTTTTCTTCTCTCTTCATTGGATAATGCCTGTCAATGTTTTCTTGAAAGAACTGGTGCCAGGGTTAATTTTTTCAGGCTGCATTCCCAAACCTGGAATGTTCTGAAACGCTTAGCCTTTAACCCATTATGCATGGCTTTTGTAAGTCTTATTCCAATCACCTACATGCATTCTACATTGTTTGTCTTAACTGAAAATGCATCACTTAAGGGGATAATGTTGTGACTTTAATTTTTTCTGCCCTTATTCTACTTTCAATATGGAGCTAAAAAAAGATGTTTTTTTTAACATCTTTACTGGAGTATAATTGCTTTACAATGTTGCATTAGTTTCTGCTGTATAACAAAGTGAATCAGTTATATGTATACATATGTCCCCATATCCCTTCCCTCTTGCACCTTCCTCCCACCCTCCCTATCCCACGGCTTTAGGTGGTCACAGAGCACCAAGCTGATCTCCCTGTGCTATGCAGCTGCTTCCCACTAGCTATCTATTTTACATTTGGTAGTGTATATATGTCAATGCTACTCTTTCACTTCGTCCCGTCCCAGCTTACACTTCCCCCTCCCCGTGTCCTCAAGTCCATTCTCTATGTCTGCGTCTTTATTCCTGTCCTGCTCCTAGGTTCATCAGAACCATTTTTTTTTTTTTTTTTTTTAGATTCCATATATATGTGTTAGCATACGGTATATGTCTTTGCTCCATTGTATATTCTTGACTCCTTTATCAAATATAAGGTGACAATATGTGTGTTGATTTATCTCTGGGCTTTTTGCCTCCTTTATCAAACATAAGGTGCGTGGGTTTATCTCTGGGCTTTCTATCTGGTTCCATTGATCTCTATTTCTGTTTTTGTGCCAGTACCATACTGTCTTTATTAATGTAGCTTTGTAGTATAGTCTGAAGTCCGGGAGCCTGATTCCTCCAGCTCTGTTTTTCTTTCTCAAGATTGCTTTGGCTATTTGGGGTCTTTTGTGTTTCCATATAAATTGTAAAATTTTTCTTTTCTACTTCTGTGAAAAATGCCACTGGTAGCTTGATAGGGATTGCATTGAGTCTGTAGATTGCTTTGGGTAGTGCAGTCATTTTCACAATGTTGATTCTTCCAATATAAGAACATGACATATCTATCCATCTGTTTGTACCAAATTAAATTTCTTTCATCAGTGTCTTATAGTTTTCTGCATACAGTTCTTTTGTCTCCTTAGGATGGTATATTCCTAGGTATTTTATTCTTTTTCTTGCAATGGTAAATGGGAGTGTTTCCTTAATTTCTCTTTTAGATTTTTCATCACTAGTGTATAGGAATGCAAGAGATTTGTGTGCATTAATTTTGTATCCTGCTACTTTACCAGGTTCATTGATTAGCTCTAGTAGTTTTCTCTTAGCTTTTGCCTGTCTCTAAAGGTTTTAATTTCTCTGTCGAATCTGAATGAGATCCTTGCTGGGTAGAGCAATCTTGGTTGTAGGTTTTTCCCTTTCATCACTTTAAATATGACCTGCCATTCCCTTCTGGCTTGCAGAGTTTCTGCTGAAAGATCAGCTGTTAACCTTATGGGGTTTCCCTTGTATGTTATTTGTTGCTTTTCCCTTGCTGCTTTTAATATTTTTTCTTTGAATTTAATTTTTGATAGTTTGATTAATATGTGTCTTGGCGTGTTTCTCCTTGGATTTATCCTGTATGGGACTCTCTGTGCTTCCTGGACTTGACTGACTAGTTCCTTTCCCATTAGGGAAAGTTTTCAACTATAATCTCTTCAAATATTTTCTCAGTCCCTTTCTTTTTCTCTTCTTCTTCTGGGACCCGTATAATTTGAATGTTGGTGCATTTAGTGTTGTCCCAGAGGTCTATGAGACTATCCTCAATTCTTTTCATTCTTTTTTCTTTTTTCTGCTCTGCAACAGTTATTTCCACTATTTTATCTTCCAGGTCACTTATCCGTTCTTCTGCCTCAGTTATTCTGCTATTGATTCCTTCTAGAGAATTTTTAATTTCATTTATTGTGTTGTTTATCATTGTTTGTTTGCTCTTTTGTTCTTTTAGGTGCTTGTTAAACATTTGTAGTATTTTCTCCATTTTCCAAGATTTTGGATCATCTTTACTATCATTACTCTGATTTTTTTTCAGGTAGACTGCCTATTTTCTCTTCATTTTTTTGGTCTGGTGGGTTTTTACCTTGCTCCTTCATCTGCTGCACATTTCTCTGTTTTCTCATTTTGTTTAACTTACTATGTTTGGGGTCTCCTTTTCGCAGGCTGTGGGTTCATAGTTCCCAATATTTTTGGTGTCTGCCCCTTATGGGTGAGTTTGTTTCAGTGGCTTGTGTAGGCTTCCTGGTGAGGGAACTGGTGCCTGTGTTCTGGTGGGTGGGCCTGTATCTTGTCCTTCTGGTGGGCAGGGCCACATCCGGTGATGTGTTTTGGGATGTCTGTGACCTTAGTATGACTTTAGGCAGCCTCTCTGCTAATGGGTGGGGTTGTGTTCCTGTCTTGCTAGTTGTTTGGCTTGGGGCTTCCAGCACTGGAGCTTGCTGGCTGTTAGATGGAGCTGGGTCTTAGTATTGAGATGAAAATCTCTGGGAGAGCTCTCGCCGATATATATTACGTGGGACCAGGAGGTTTCTGGTGGTTCAGTGTCCTGTTCTCGGCCCTCCCACCTCAGAGGCTCCAGCCCAATACCTGGCCAGTGCACCAAGACCCTGCCAGCCACATGGCTCAGAAGAAAAGGAAGAAAGGTTAAAAAAAAAAAAAAGAAACTGACAGACATAAAAATGGTGAAAGGAAACCTGTACAGACAAAATCACACAAAGAAGCATACACATACAGACTCGGAAAAAGAGAAAAAGGAAGAAAAAAATATATATATATATTAAAAAAAGAAAGCAACAAGGAAGAGAGCATCCAAACCACTAAAGAAATCCATCAATGATAATAAGCTTTAAATACTAAACTAAGATAAACATAAAACCAGAAACAAATTGGATGCAGAAAGCAAGTCTACAGGTGCTCCCAAAGTCCACCACCTCAAATTCGGGAACATTCGTTGTCTGTTCAGGTATTTTTCAGATGCAGGGTACATCAAGTTGATTGTGGGGATTTAATCTGCTGCTCTTGAGGCTGCATAGAGAAATTTCCCTTTCTCTTCTTTGTTTGCACAGCTCCTGGCATTCAGCTTTGGTTTTGGCCCCGCCTCTGTGTGTGGGCTGCCCTCAGTAGTCTGTTCCCCACCCAGACAGGAGGGGGTTAAAGCAGCAGCTGATTAGGACTCTCTTGCTAACTCAGGCCGGGGGGGAGGGGCTGTACGGTAGTCATAATTGGAATGTGGAGTGAGCCTGAGGTGGCAGAGGCTGGCTTGACGTTGCAACAGCCTGAAACGTGCCATGTGTTCTCCCAGGGAAGTTGTCCCTAGATCACAGGACCCTGCAGTAGTGGGCTGCACAGGCTCCCTGAGGGAGTGTGGAGAGTGACCTGTGCTTTCACACAGGCTTCTTTGTGGCAACGTCCACAGCTTTAGCGGTTCATGTCTGTCTCTGGCATCCAAGCTGATAGCCACAGCTCGAACCCATCTCTGGAGCTTTCTTAGGCAGTGCTCTGCCCTCTGTGGGCACACTGGGAAGGAATTCCCTCTCCTCACGTACCCAGAAACAAAGGTCTCTTCCCTCTCCGGCAGGTCCAGACTTTTTTGCACACTCTCTCCTGGCTAGCTGTAGCACACTAGCCCCCTTCAGGCTGTCTTCACGCAGCCAATCCCAGTCCTCTCCCTGGGGTCTGACCTCCGAAGCTGAGCCTCAGCTCCCAGCACCCACCCACCCTGGCAAGTGAGCAGACAAGCCTCTCAGGCTGGTGAGTGCTG
The DNA here is from genome assembly GCF_949987535.1 of Balaenoptera acutorostrata. Taxonomy (NCBI): domain Eukaryota; kingdom Metazoa; phylum Chordata; class Mammalia; order Artiodactyla; family Balaenopteridae; genus Balaenoptera; species Balaenoptera acutorostrata. Next base: position 67,223,998 of record NC_080071.1, on the reverse strand, counting down.
GTCAGCACTGATCCTTTGTGCAGGGATCTCTCCACTTTGCCCTCTGCATCCCTGTTGCTGCACTCTCCTTCATGGCTCTGCAGCTTTGCCCCCGCCTACCCGCCATCCCAACAAGTGAAAGGGCTTCCTAGTGTGTGGAAACTTTTTCTCCTTCACAGCTGCCTCCCAGAGGTGAGGTTCCCATCCCTATTCTTTTGTCTCTGTTTTTTCTTTTTTCTTTTGCCCTACCCAGGTACGTGTGCAGTTTCTTGCCTTTTGGGAAGTCTGAGGTCTTCTGCCAGCATTCAGTAGGTGTTCTGTAGGAGTTGTTCCACATGTAGATGTATTTTTGATGTATTTATGGGGAGGAAGGTGATCTCCATGTCTTATTCCTCTGCCATCTTGAAGGTCTCTGGAGTTCAAATTTTATCTGGCATATATCTTTCTACAACTGAGGGACCTTTTTTTTTTTTTTTGTCTTGTTTGTTCTTTCCTGAACCAAATATAAATGACTAAAAACTCTACACATGTACATACCTTTTGACCAGCAATTCCATCTACACATAGCAGTACATACAAAATAAAAATGATAAATATTTTGCAATAAGAGTGTTCATTGTAGCTTTGGTAATAATGACAAAATGTGGAAGGATCCTAAGTGACAATGCAGGTGGACTGATTAAATTCGAGTATAACAATATAATGAGATAATATGTAGCCATTAAAATGATAAAAATAATGAGCATTAGTATATACTAAGCACAGTGCTAAGTATTGTATGCATAATCCCATTAGTTTGTACATCAGTCCTATCAGGCAGGTACTTTGATTATCTCACTATATTTATAAGGCAGTTAAATCTTAGAGAAGTTGAGTAAGCAAGAGCATACAAGTAGTAAGTAGCAGAATTTAATTCCAGAATTTCTGACTTCAGAGCTCAGGGTCTTGACCTGTAGTCTGTCTTGAATTTGTAATAGAGGGAAAAATATTCATGATATATAAGATTTATTTCATGCAATAAAAAGGGTCTTTATTTTTATTTTAATTATTTATATTTTCTATGCCCACATATTACATAAATTACTGTATAATAAAATAGTACACACTGAATTAAAAGTATGAAAAAAATACACAAAACATTGTTTAATAGAAATTTATATGTAAATATAAAATACTTAGCCTATTTTCTTTAAAGTCATGATGTTTTAAAATTGTTTTCAAAACAGATATTCTTTTTAATATGGTCAAAGGGCTCAGTGCCATGAATGTAGCTTTCCATTCCCATTTCTGTTCAACACTATAAATATTTATCATTCTTATTGACTATGTCCCCCATTTTATAACAATCAGTTAGACACCTCTTTGGACATACATCAAGTACACTTTCTGCTTTAAAGCAAACAAAGTAAAATGTATCCTCCAGTGTTATTTTCTCTTGACCATAACTGGACTCAGTAACCACTCTTTCTTTTCAAAGTTCACTGTAATTATCCTTCAGGTACATTTTATAGGTACACCCTAACCAATTAAGTGATGATGATATTTTTATTGAGCATTCCTATATGTATTTGTTTAATTGAGATCTTTCTTACAAAAGTGAATAGAAATAACCTAGAACTGATATAGAGGACCTTCAAGATGGCAGAGGAGTAAGACGTGGAGATCACCTTCCTCCCCACAAATACATCAACAGTATATCTACATGTGGAACAACTCCTACAGAACACCTACTGAACGCTGGCAGAAGACCTCAGACTTCCCAAAGGCAAGGAACTCCCCACGTACCTGGGAAGGGCAAAAGAAAAAAGCAAAAACAGAGACAAAAGAATAAGGATGGGACCTGCACTTCTGGGAGGGAGCTGTGGAGGAAGAAAAGTTTCCACACACTAGGAAGCCCTTTTGCTGGTGGAAACCGGGGATGGGCGGGGGGAAAGCTTCAGAGCCACCGAGGAGAACGCAGCAACAGGAGTGCAGAGAGCAAAGCAGAGAGATTCCTGCACAGACGATCGGTGCCGACCAGCACTCACCAGCCTGAGAGGCTTGTCTACTCACCTGCCGGGGCAAGTGGGGGCTGGGAGCTGAGGCTCGGGCTTCGGAGGTCAGATCCCAGGGAGAGGACTGGGATTGGCTGTGTGAACACAGCTTGAAGGGGACTAGTATGCCACAGCTAGCCGGGAAGAAGTCTGAAACTGCCTAAGGGTCAAGAGACCATTGTTTTGGGGTGCGTGAGGAGAGAAGATTCAGAACACCACATAAACGAGCTTCAGAGACAGGCGCGAGCCGCTGAGATCAGCGTGGACACCAGAGAAGGGCATGAAATGCTAAGGCTGCTACTGCAGCCACCAAGGATCCTGTGTGAAAGCACAGGTCAGTATCCACACCTCCCCTCCTGGGTGCCTGTGGCAGCCCGCCACTGCCAGGGTCCCATGATCCAGGGACAAGTTCCCCGGGAGAACACACGGCATGCCTCAGGCTTTTGCAACGTCATGCTGGCCTCTGCTGCTGCAGGCTTGCCCCGTATTCCATACCCCTCCCTCCCCCCGACCTGAGTGAGCCCGAGCCCCCTAATCAGCCGCTCCTTTAATCCCCTCCTGTCTGGATGAAGAACAGATGCCAGAGGGCAACCTACATGCAAAGGCGAGGCCAAATCCAAAGCTGAACCCCAGGAGCTGTGCAAACAAACAAGAGAAAGGGAAATTTCTCTGTGCAGCCTCAGGAGCAGCGGATTAAATCCCCACAATCAACTTGAGATACCCTGCATCTGTGGAATACCTGAATAGACAACGAATCATCCCAAAATTGAGGGGGTGGACTTTGGGAATAACTGTAGACTTGGGGTTTACTGTATGTGACTGACTAGTTTCTGATTTTTATGTTCATCTTAGTATGGTTTTTAGCGCTTGTTATTATTGGTGGATCTGTTTACTGGTTTGATTGCTCACTTCTTTATTTTTTTTAATTACTTTTTTATTTTAATAATTTTTTTATTTTTTATTTTAATAAGTTTATTTTTAAAATTTTTTTTCTTTCATTTTTTTCTCCCTTGTCTTCTGAGCCGTGCAGCTGACAGGGTCTTGGTGCTCCAGCTGGGTGTCAGGCCTGAGGCTCTGAAGTGGGACAGCCGAGTTCAGGACATTGGATCACCAGAGACCTCCTGGCCCCACATAATATCAATCAGTGAGAGCTCTCAGAGAGATCTCCTTCTCAACGCTAAGACCCAGATCCACTCAACGACCAGCAAGCTACAGTGCTGGGCACCCCATGCCAAACAACTAGCAAGACAGGAACACAACACCACCCATTAGCAGAGAGGCTGCCTAAAGTCATACTAAGTTCACAGACACCCCAAAACACACCACCAGACGCAGTCCTGCCCACCAGAAAGACAAGATCCAGCCTCATCCACCAGAACACAGGCACTAGTCTTCTCCACCAGGAAGCCTTCACAACCAACTGAATCAACCTTACCCACTGGGAGCAGACACCGAAAACAATAGGAACTATGAACCTGCAGCCTGTGAAAAGGAGACCCCAAACACAGTAAGTTAAGTAAAATGAGAAGACAGAGAAACACACAGCAGATGAAGGAGCAAGGTAAAAACCCACCAGGCCAAACAAATGAAGAGGAAATAGGCAGTCTACCTGAAAAAGAATTCAGAGTAATGATAGTAAAGATGACCCAAAATCTTGGAAATAGAATGGAGAAAATACAAGAAACGTTTAACAAGGACATAGAAGAACTAAAGAGCAAACAAACAATGATGAACAACACAATAAATGTTATCAAAAATTCTCTAGAAGGAATCAATAGCAGAATAACTGAAGCAGAAGAACGGATGAGAGAGCTGGAAGATAAAATAGTAGAAATAACTACCACAGAGCAGAAAAAAGAATGAAAAGAACTGAGGACAGTCTCAGAGACCTCTGGGACAACATTAAACACACCAACATTCAAATGATAGGGTTCCCAGAAGAAGAAGAGGAAAAGAAAGGGACTGAGAAAATATTTGCAGAGATTATAGTTGAAAACTTCCCTAACATGGGGAAGGAACTAGTCAGTCAAGTCGAGGAAGCACAGAGAGTGCCATACAGGGTAAATCCAAGGAGAAACACACCAAGACACATATTAATCAAACTATCAAAAATTAAATTCAAAGAAAAAATATTAAAAGCAGCAAGGGAATAACAACAAATAACATACAAGGGATTCCCCATAAGGTTAAGAGCTGATCTTTCAGCAGAAACTCTGCAAGCCTGAAGGGAGTGGCAGGTCATACTTAAAGTGATGAAAGGGAAAAACCTACAACCAAGATGACTCTACCCAGCAAGGATCTCATTCAGATTTGACAGAGAAATTAAATCCTTTACAGACAAGCAAAAGTTAAGAGAATTCAGCAACACCAAACCAGCTTTACAACAAATGCTAAAGGAACTTCTCTATGCAGAAAGCACAAGAGAAGGAAAAGACCTTCAATAACAAACCCAAAACAGTTAAAAAAATGGTAATAGGAACTTACATAATGATAACATCCTTAAATGTAAATGGAATAAATGCTCCAACCAAAACACGTAGATTGGCTGAATGGATACAAAGACAAGATCCATATATATGCTGTCAACAAGAGACCCACTTCAGACCTAGGGACACATACTGACTGAAACTGAGATGAAGGAAAAAGATACTCCATGCAAATGGAAATCAAAAGAAAGCTGGAGTAACAATTCTCATATCAGACAAAATAGACTTTAAAATAAAGATTTTTACAAGAGACAAAGAAGGGCACTACATAATGATCAAGGGATCAATGCAAGAAAAAATATAACAATTGTAAATATTTATGCACCCAACATAGGAGCACCTCAATACATAAGGTAAATGCTAACAGCCTTAAAATGGGAAATCGACAGTAACACAATAATAGTAGGGGACTTTAATACCCCACTTTCACCAATGGACAGATCATCCAAAATGAAAATAAACAAGGAAACACAAGCTTTAAATTATACATTAAACAAGAATGACTTGATATTTATAGGACATTCCAACCAAAAACAACAGAATACACTTTCTTCTCAAATGCAGATGGAACATTCTCCAGGATAGATTGTATCTTGGGTCACAAATCAAGCCTTGGTAAATTTAAGAAACTTGAAATCGTATCAAGTATCTTTTCCAATCAAATGCTATGAGACTAGATATCAATTACCAGAAAAAACCTGTAAAAAATACAAACACATGGATGCTAAACAATATGCTACTAAATAACCAAGAGACCACTGAAGAAATCAAAGAGGAAATCAAAAAATACCTAGAAGCAAATGACAATGAAAACAGGACGACCCAAAACCTATGGGATGCAGCAAAAGCAGTTCTAAGAGGGAAGTTTATAGCAATACAATCCTACCTCAAGAAACAAGAAAAATCTCAAATAAACAACCTAACCTTACACCTAAAACAATTAGAGAAAGAAGAACAAAAAAACCCCAATGTTAGCAGAAGGAAAGAAATCATAAAGATCAGATCAAAGATAAATGGAAAAGAAATGAAGGAAACAATAGCAAAGATCAATAAAAGTGAAAGCTGGTTCTTTGAGAAGATAAACAAAATTGGTAAACCATTAGCCAGACTCATCAAGAAAAAAAGGGAAAAGACTCAAATCCACAGAATTAGAAATGAAAAAGTAGAAGTAGGGCTTCCCTGGTGGCGCAGTGGTTGAGAATCTGCCTGCTAGTGCAGGGGACACGGGTTCGAGCCCTGGTCTGGGAGGATCCCACATGCCGCGGAGCAGCTGGGCCCGTGAGCCACAATTGCTGAGCCTGCGCGTCTGGAGCCTGTGCCCCGCGACGGGAGGGGCCGCGATAGAGAAAGGCCCGCGCACCGCGATGAAGGGCGGTCCCCGCACCGCGATGAAGAGTGGCCCCCGCTTGCCGCAACTGGAGAAAGCCCTCGCACGAACCGAGGACCCAACACAGCCAAAAATAAATAAATAAATAAATAAATAAATAAGAAAGAAAATCCTTAAAAAAAAAAAAAAAAAGTAGAAGTAACAACTGACAGTGCAGAAATACAAAGGCGCACGAGAGACTACTACAAGCAACTATATGCCAATAAAATGGACAACGTGGAAGAAATGGACACATTCTTAGAAAAGCACAACCTTCTGAGACTGAACCAGGAAGAAATACAAAATATAAACAGACCAATCACAAGCACTGAAAATGAAACAGTGATTAAAAATTTTCCAACAAACAAAAACCCAGGACCAGATGGCTTCTCAGGAGAATTCTGTCAAACATTTAGAGAAGAGCTAACACCTATCCTTCTCAAACTCTTCCAAATATAGCAGAAGCAGGAACACTCCCAAACTCATTCTACCCTGATACCAAAACCAGAAAAAAATGTCACAAAAAAAGAAAACTACAGGCCAATATCACTGATGAGCATAAATGCAAAAATCCTCAAAAAAATACTAGCAAACAGAATCCAACAGCACATGAAAAGGATTATACACCATAATCAAGTGGGGTTTATCCCAGGAATACAAGGATTCTTCAATATACACAAATCAATGAGTGTGATGCACCATATTAACAAACTGAAGGAGAAAAACCATATGATCATCTCAATAGATGCAGAAAAAGCTTTCAAGAAAATTCAACACCGATTTATTATAAAAACCTTCCAGAAAGTAGGAATAGAGGGAACTTACCTCAGCATAATAAAGGCCATATATGACAAGGCAACAGTCAACATCTTTCTCAGTGGTGAAAAACTGAAACTATTTCCACTAAGATCAGGAGCAAGACCAGGTTGCCCACTCTTGCCACTATTATTCAAATAGTTTTGGAAGTTTTAGCCACAGCAATCAGAGAAGAAAAAGAAATAAAATAAAATCAGAAAAGAAGAAGTAAAACTGTAACTGTTTGCAGATGACATGATACTATACCTAGAGAATCCTAAAGATTCTACCAGAAAACTACTAGAGCTCATCAATGAATTTGGTAAAGTAGCAGGATACAAAATAAATGCACAGAAATCTCTTGCATTCCTTTACACTAATGATGAAAAATCTGAAAGAGAAATTAAGACACACTCCGTTTACCATTGCAACAAAAAGAATAAAATACCTAGGGATAAACCTACCTAAGGAGACAAAAGACCTGTATGCAGAAAACTATAAGACACTGATGAAACAAATTAAAGATGATACAAACAGACGGAGAGATGTACCATGTTCTTGGATTGGAAGAATCAACACTGTAAAAATGAGTATACTACCCATAGCAATCTATAGATTCAATGCAATCCCTATCAAACAACCAATGGCATTTTTCACAGACCTAGAACAAAATATTTCACAATTTGTATGGAAACACAAAAGACCCTGAATAGCCATAGCAATCTTGAGAAAGAAAAACGGAGATGGAGGAATCAGGCTCCCTGACTTCAGACTATACTACAAAGCTACAGTAATCAAGACAGTATGGTACTGGCACAAAAACAGAAATAGAGATCAATGGAACGGAATACAAAGCCCAGAGATAAACCCATGCACTTATTGTCACCTTATCTTTGATAAAGGAGGCAAGCATATACAGTGGAGAAAAGACAGCCTCTTCAATAAGTGGTGCTGGGTAAACTAGACAGCTACATGCAAAAGAATGAAATTAGAACACTCCCTAACACCATACACAAAAATAAACTCAAAATGGATTAAAGACCTAAATGTAAGGCCAGACACTATCAAACTCTTAAAGGAAATCATAGGCAGAACACTCTATGACATAAATCACAGCAAATCTTTTTTGACCCACTTCCTAGAGAAATGGACACAAAAACAAAAATAAACAAATGGGACCTAATGAAACTTAAAAGCTTTTGCACTGCAAAGGAAACCATAAACAAGACAAAAAGACAACCTTTAGAATGGGAGAAAAACTTTGCAAATGAAGCAACTGACAAACGATTAACCTCCAAAATTTACAAGCAGCTCATGCAACTCAATATCAAAAAACCAAACAACCCAATCCAAAAATGGGCAGAAGACCTAAATAGACATTTCTCCAAAGAAGATATACAGATTGCCAACAAACACATGAAAGAATGCTCAACATCACTAATCATTAGAGAAATGCGAACCAAAACTACAATGAGGTATCACCTCACACCAATCAGAATGGCCATCATCAAAAAATGTACAAGCAATAAATGCTGGAGAAGGTGTGGAGAAAAGGGAACCCTCTTGCACTGTTGGTGGAAATGTAAATTGATACTGCCACTATGGAGAACAGTATGGAGGTTCCTTAAAAAACTAAAAATAGAACTACCATATGACCCAGCAATCCCATTTCTGTGCACATACCCTGAGAACATCATAATTTGAAAAGTGTCATGTACGACAGTGTTCATTGCAGCTCTATTTACAATAGCCAGGACATGGAAGCAACCTAAGTGTCCATTGACAGTTGAATGGATAAAGATTATGTGGCACATATATACAGTGGAATATTACTCAGCCATAAAAAGAAATGGAATTGAGTTATTGTGTAGTGAGGTGCATGGACCTAGAGACTGTCATACAGAGTGAAGTAAGTCAGAAAGAGCAAAACAAATACCGTATGCTAACACATATATATGGAATCTAAAAAAAAGTAAAAGGTTCTGAAGAACCTAGGGGCAGGACAGGAATAAAGTTGGAGACATAGAGAATGGACTTGAGGACTTGGGGAGGGGGAAGGTTAAGCTGGTGGGACGAAGTGAGAGAGTGGCATTGACATATATACACTGTCAAATGTAAAATAGGTAGCTAGTGGGAAGCAGCCACATAGAACAGGAAGATCAGCTCCGTGCTCTGTGACCACCTAGAGGGGTGGGATATGGAGGGTCGGAGGGAGACTCAAGAGCGATGGGATATGGGGATACATGTATACGTATAGTTGATTCACTTTGTTATACAGCAGAAACTAACACAACATCGTAAAGAAATTATACTCCAATAAAGATGTTAAAAAAAAAAAGAGAATTAACCTAGAACTGTATTATATTTCTTCCCTCAATATAGTTAAATGTTTTATTCACTCAAATAACTTTAGTGGTCCTCCTTTCTCTTAATTCTTGCCACTTAGTGTTTTTGTCTGTCTGTCTGTCTGCCTTTCCTCTCTCTTTCCATATATAAGTATCTGTATATACCTATAGCTATATCCAAAGAAATTAACAGACTGATTTCTTACAAGGAAGGTGGTTGAGAAAATTAATGAATCAACCTCCTATTAACAGATCTCCTGCTAAAGATAGTCATAAATTAACCCAAAGCTTTCTTGTGGGTAGGAAGAACACTTAGGAGTCTGTTGTGAGAGTCCATGCAAGAGATATTGATGAATAGGAGCCTTGTGGTCATGGGGAAAATATAGATAAATGCATGGATTCCAGTGTAGTTGGAAGCTAGCGCATGATAAGTTTGTAATAAGTAATTATTAAATGAATAAATGAGTAAATGAATTTAGAAATGACTAAACTAAAATCTTTTCCCTCCAGTAGCACATAATCTAATGTTCACGACACATCTACAGAATTATAATCAGAATTATTTTTAAAAATCATTTTTGTTGAGTGACTCGAACAGAATAAGCAAAGGGTTTCACTCAATCCATTAATCCCCATATTCTTTTGGAAATATTAATAAATAAATCTTTTTTAATGTTAAAGAAAATCAAGATTAATATGAAGATTCTACAACGGGGTTGCAATAGATAGGATCTAAGAGTAAAACAGATAGTAAGCATGTCTTAATACTGCAATATTACTTTATATGTATTTTAACTTCAGTTGTTTTACTATTGCAAAGTGTCTTTTCAAAAAATGGTAATGGATCAAATTACCATGAGCACAGAAATATAAAAGTTAACAAAATAAAGAGTACATAGGATTATGCTCTTTAGACTTACAAAAATAATGATAACTTTTATTTTACTATTACTCTGTGTCAGACCCTGGGCAAAGCATTTACTATACATGATATCAGTTAGTAATGATATTTAATAAATAAATAACACATCATTTAATAAACATTGACTACTAATTTGAACTATTTTAAAAGTGTAATTTAAATTCTAAGCAAAACTGTTTACTTTAACAAATGCTAAATTTTTTATCAGTGAATTTGTCCAAGTGTATATTGATACATAATGTTAAAGAGTTTCATTCCAGAATAATGGTTTTTTATTTATTTATTTTTTTTTTATTTTTTTTTTTAATTTTTATTTATTTATTTATTTATTTATTTATTTTATTTTTGGCTGTGCTGGGTCTTTGGTTCGTGCGAGGGCTTTCTCCAGTTGCGGCAAGTGGGGGCCACTCTTCATCGCGGTGCGGGGACCACTCTTCATCGCGGTGCGCGGGCCTTTCACTATCGCGGCCCCTCCCGTCGCGGGGCACAGGCTCCAGAAGCGCAGGCTCAGCAGCCGTGGCTCACGGGCCCAGCCGCTCCGCGGCATGTGGGATCCTCCCAGACCAGGGCTCGAACCCGTGTCTCCTGCATTAGCAGGCAGATTCTCAACCACTGTGCCACCAGGGAAGCCCCAGAATAATGGTTTTTGAATCATCAGGCAAACACACAAGCATGATTCAAAGGTTGATGAAACTTCACTCCAGTCATTTCCTTTTTTTTTTTTTTTCAGTCATTTTCTTTTGTAACATTAAAGTATTTATATTTCTTTACAAGTGCTAGCAAAGATGCTGAGGCAGAAATTTCAAAGTAATTATAAAGTCTAAGTAGAATAGTATGACTCTTCCTTTCCTGATATTTCTTAATATTTGTGGAGTAAGTGAGTGATGAGATTTAAGGAATGATCTATTTTGGTCGTGAGCAAAATGGCAGGGGTTGGGGGGGAGAGTAACTTACTGAAGTAAGAATAGCTGCTGTTTTTCTACAAGATTCAGACTGCCATGCAAGTGAACCACCTAGCACAAAGGCCATTGCAGTAGTCCTCCCTTTTCCATGGATTTGCTTTCCATGATTTCAGTTACCCCCGGTCAACCATAGTCTGAAAATGTTGAATGGAAAATTCTAGAAATGAACAATTCATTAATTTTAAATTGCACATCGTTATGAGTAGCCTTGATGAAATCTGGTGCTGTCCTGTACGGTATGTGAATCAGCCCTTTGTCCAGCATATGCCCCCGTTAGTCACTTAGCACATCTCAGATCAACTGCCTTGCTTGTGTTCAGCTAACCTTTATTCTACTTAATAATGGCCTCAAAGCACAAGAATAGTGATGCTGGCAATTCACATACGCCCAAGAGGAGCCGCAAAGTGCTTCCTTTAAGTGAAAAGGTGAAAGTTCTCTACTTAATAAGAAAAGAAAAAAATTAGATGCTGAGGTTGCTAAGATCTACAGAAAGAATGAATCTTCTAGTTGTGAAATTGTGAAGAAGGAAAAAAGAAATTCTTACTAGTTTTGCTGTTGACCTCAAACTGCAAAAATTACAGTGACGGTGCGTGATAAGTGATTAATTAAGACAGAAAAGACTTTAAATTTGTACAATAAGATATTTTGAGACAGAGAGACCACATTCACATAACTTTTATTGCAGTATATTGCTATAATTGTTCTATTTCATTATTAGTTATTATTGTTAATCTCTTACTGGCCTAATTTTTAAATTAAATTATCATAGGTATATATGTATAGGAAAAAGCATAGTACAGTTGACCCTTCAACAACATGGGTTTGAACTGTGCACATCCGCTTATACGTGGTTTTTTTTTCAATAAATATATACTGCAGTACTACATGGTTAGTGGAATCCTTGCTTGGTTGAATCCACGGATGCAGAACCATGGATACGGAGAGTCAACTGTAAGTTTATAGATGGATTTTCAACTGTGCAGAGGTTGGCGCCCCAGATCCCTGAGTTCAAGGGTCAACTGTATAAATAGGGTTCAGTACAATCTGCAGTTTCAGGCATCCACTGGGGGTCTTGGAAAGTATCCCCCATGGATTAGGGGAGACTACTATATTTCAGAGAAATCTGAAATCCTGGCCTCAGACACAGTCAGAGGAGTGCTGGGAAAACTTTTTCCTATCCCCCAACTCTAAAACAATTTCCCTGCCTTGCTCTGCAGTAGTGTCTGTAAAACCCAATTGGCCATCTTTTGTGGTTAATTTATGGGAGTTATTGGACAATATAGAAAAACTTTCTTAGCAAGAGGAACAGATTTGGAGTCAGCTGGTTTGCCTTGAATAAGCTGGTTTATTCCCCTGTTGCAAAATGGGAAGAATATCTTCCTCAAAAGTTGTTTTGTGAGAATTCAGTGTAATTATGTAAGTATTTGTGTACTAGAGAAGGCTATATAGGGTGATGCTAATTCACTTAAAGTTTCCCATAGTGGATGGCTCACAGGCTTTGGGAGATGAGAGCACCAGTTGCCTGGTAAGGATTCAGGTAATACTATGAGTAACACTGCACTGCAGAGAAAGGCAAGCAAGTCACATGTTGATGATTTCAGTGTTTTGTATGAGGCTGGCCATCAGTGAATACACTGAAAGTTTGATAAGCATGTGGTGAGATAGAACTATATTAAATGATCTGGAAATTCAGGCCTGTCCTTCAGATTTCAAGATGGCATTGTTCCCAGACAAGTTACTCATTCAGTTCCTAAAAACTTCAGAGAAAGAGCTTTCTGCCTTAGTAAAGCACCCCAGGGTTTGCCAGCCACAACAAGGTAGAAATCCTTCCAAATATCTCACCGCATTCCTGCTGCAGTTGGCCTGATTGTGCCCTTATTGGAGATGGAAAAATACAGACGGGATGCTCTTAAAAGAAATCCATTATGTATATATATATCCCCCCAAAAAGGATGATGCTGATGATTCGCTTTGCAAAAACTTTAAAAAAAGGTTTTACATAGAAAATTTATTGTTAAACAAAATACTACCTTTGAACTATTTATAAAATAATCAAGTACCAAAATTAAACAGATAATAAAAATGATTAAATAAACATACAAATATTGCTGTGGTTGATGGTTTTATGGAATACAGTTCTCCTTTGTGTTCCTAACACTTGCAGTTACCAAAGGCCTAGATTGCTGAAGTCACTTTTGAACCATTTTAATTAGTCTTAGTGAATGGAGACTTTAGAAGGGGGGGGGACAATAAGGAGGGAATGAGGGAGAGGAAGAAAAGAAGGGGACCAGAATGTCTAGTAAAATTGAAATTCACTTGTGAACTGAAATGTAAAAATCTTGTGGCTGAATTACAGTGAGATATACAGAAAAATTGACTCTGGATAGACTGAAAAATAAGTTTGTTTAAAGAAAACATGAAAGGGGCTTATTTTTACTGCTTTTTAAATATTAAGCAACATAAATGTTAACAGTGGTTTGCCAGTATTTCCAAAGAATGAAATTTAATAAACTTTCTACATTCATTATATGCATTAGTTTCTCCTAGTAATTTCTAACATGATAATAATAATGCTTCATAATAGACTTTTTTTTTAAACATCTTTATTGGAGTATAATTGCTTTACAATATCCTCTAGGATATTATCTTTAAAAATTTTTTTTATTTTTATTTTATTTTTTCTGAAGATTTATTTTTTTAAAAATGTATTTATTTTTTAACATCTTTATTGGAGTATAATTGCTTTACAATGGTGTGTTAGTTTCTGCTTTATAACAAAGTGAATTAACCAGACATATACATATACCCCCATATCTCCTCTCTCTTGCGTCTCCCTCCCACCATCCATATCCCACCCCTCTAGCTGGTCACAAAGCACCGAGCTGATCTCCCTGTGCTATGTGGCTGCTTCCCACTAGCTATCTATTTTACGTTTGGTAGTATATATAAGTTCGTGTCACTCTCTCACTATGTCCCAGCTTACCCTTCCCCCTCCCCGTATCCTCAGGTCCATTCTCTACATCTGCGTCTTTATTCCTGTCCTGCCCCTAGGTTCATCAGAACGAGTTTTTTTTGTTTTTTTATTTTTTTTAGATTCCATATATATGTGTTAGCATATGGTATTTGTTTTTCTCTTTCTGACTTACTTCACTCTGTATGACAGACTCTAACTCCATCCACCTCACTACAAATAACTCAATTTCATTTCTTTTTATGGCTGAGTAATATTCCATTGTATATATGTGCCACATCTTCTTTATCCATTCATCTGTCGATGGACACATACGTTGCTTCCGTGTCCTGGCTATTGTAAATAGAGCTGCAATGAACATTCTGGTACATGACTCTTTTTGAATTATGCTTTTCTCAGGGTATATGCCCAGTAGTGGGATTGCTGGGTTGTATGGTAGTTCTAATTTTAGTTTTTTGAAGAACCTCCATACTATTCTCCATAATGGCTGTATCAATTTACATTCCCACCAACAGTGCAAGAGGGTTCCCTTTTCTCCACACCCTCTCCAGCATTTATTGTTTGTACATTTTTTGACGATGGCCATTCTGATTGGTGTGAGGTGATACCTCCTTGTAGTTTTGATTTGCATTTCTCTAATGATTAGTGATGTTGAGCATCCTTTCATATGTTTGTTGGCAATCTGTATATCTTCTTCAGAGAAATGTCTATTTAGGTCTTCTGCCCATTTTTGGATTGGGTTGTTTGGTTTTTTGATATTGAGTTGCATGAGCTGCTTGTAAATTTTGGAGGTTAATCCTTTGTCAGTTGCTTCATTTGCAAATATTTTCTCCCATTCTGAGGGTTGTCTTTTCATCTTGTTTATGGTTTCCTTTGCTGTGCAAAAGCTTTTAAATTTCATTAGGTCCCATTTGTTTATTTTTGGTTTTATTTCCATTTCTCTAGGAGGTGGGTCCAAAAGGATCTTGCTGTGATTTATGTCATAGAGTGTTCTGCCTGTGATATCCTCTAAGAGTTTGATAGTGTCTGGCCTTACATTTAGGTCTTTAATCCATTTTGAGTTTATTTTTGCATATGGTGTTAGAGAGTGTTCTAATTTCATTCTTTTACATGTATACCTCCAGTTTTCCCAGCACCACTTATTAAAGAGGCTGTCTTTTCTCCATTGTATATTCTTACCTCCTTTATCAAAGATAAGGTGACCACATGTGCATGGGTTTATCTCTGGGCATCCTCTCCTGTTCCATTGATCTCTATTTCTGTTTTTGTGCCAGTATCATACTGTCTTGATTACTGTAGCTTTTTAGTATAGTCTGAAGTCAGGGAGCCTGATTCCTCCAGCTCCGTTTTTCTTTCTCAAAATTGCTTTGGCTATTCGGGATCTTTTGTGTTTCCATAGAAATTGTGAAATGTTTTGTTCTAGTTCTGTGAAAAATGCCATTGGTAGTTTGATAGGGATTGCATTGAATCTGTAGATTGCTTTGGGTAGTATAGTCATCTTCACAATGCTGATTCTTCCAATCCAAGAACGTGGTATATCTCTCCGTCTGTTTGTATCATCTTTACTTTTTTTCATCAGTGTGTTATAGTTTTCTGCCTATAGGTCTTTTGTCTCCTTAGGTAAGTTTATTCCTAGGTATTTTATTCTTTTGTTGCAGTGGTCAATGGGAGTGTTTCCTTAATTTCTCTTTCAGATTTTTCATCATTAGTATATAGGGATGCAAGAGACTTCTGTGCATTAATTTTGTATCCTGCTACTTTACCAAATTCATTGATTATTTCTGGTAGTTTTCTGGTAGCATCTTTAGGGTTCTCTATGTATACTATCATGTTATCTACAAACAGTGACAGCTTTACTTCTTCTTTTCCTATTTGGATTCCTTTCATTTCTTTTTCTTCTCTGATTGCTGTGGCTAAAACTTCCAAAACTATGTTGAATAATAGTGGTGAGAGTGGGCAACCTTGTCTTGTTCCTGATCTTAATGGAAATGGTTTCAGTTTTTTACCATTGAGAACGTTGGTGGCTGTGGGTTTGTCATATATGGCCTTTATTATGTTGAGGAAAGCTCCCTCTATGCTTACTTTCTGGAGGGTTTTTATCATAAATGGATGTTGAATTTTGTTGAAAGCTTTTTCTGCATGTATTGAGATGATCATATGGTTTTTATCCTTCAGTTTGTTAATATGGTGCTTCACATTGATTGATTTGTGTATATTGAAGAATTTTTGCATTCCTGGGATAAACCCTGCTTGATTACGGTGTATGATCCTTCATGTGTGCTGTTGGATTCTGTTTGCTGGTATTTTGTTGAGCATGTTTGCATCTATGTTCTTCAGTGATATTGGCCTGTAGTTTTCTTTTTTTGACATCTTTGTCTGGTTTTGGTATCAGGGTGATGGTGGCCTCGTAGAATGAGTTTGGGAGTGTTTCTCCCTCTGCTATATTTTGGAAGAGTTTGAGAAGGATAGGTGTTAGCTCTTCTCTAAATGTTTTGTAGAATTCACCTGTGAAGCCATCTGGTCCTGGGCTTTTGCTTGTTGAAAGATTTTTAATCAGAGTTTCAATTTCAGTGCTTGTGATTGTTGTTTTTATATTTTCTATTTCTTCCTGGTTCAGTCTCAGAAGGTGTGCTTTTCTAAGAATGTGTCCATTTCTTCCAGGTTGTCCATTTTATTGGCATAGAGTTGCCTGTAGTAATCTCTCATGATCCTTTGTTTTTATGCAGTGTCAGTTGTTACTTCTCCTTTTTCAATTCTAATTCTATTGATTTGAGGCTTCTCCCTTTTTTTCTTGCTGCATCTGGCTAATGGTTTATCAATTTTGTTTATCTTCTGAAAGAACCAGCTTTTAGTTTTATTGATCTTTGCTCTTGTGTCCTTGATTTATTTTTCATTTATTTCTCATCTGATTTTTATGATTTCTTTCCTTCTGCTAACATTGGGGTGTTTTGTTCTTTCTCTAATCGCTTTAGGTGTAAAGTTAGGTTGTTTCTTAGAGATGTTTCTTGTTTCTTGAGGTAGGATTGTATTGCTATAAACTTCCCTCTTAGAACTGCTTTTGCTGCATCCCATAGGTTTTGGGTGATCATGTTTTCTTTGTCATTTGATTCTAGGTATTTTTTGATTTCTTCTTTGATTTCTTCAGTGATCTCTTGGTTATTTAGTAGTGTATTTAGTATTTAGTAGTAGCCTTCATGTGTTTATGTTTTTTTCAAATTTTTTCCTGTAATTGATATCTAGTCTCATAGCGTTGTGGGTGGAAACGATACTTGACACAATTTCAATGTCTTAAATTTACCAGTGCTTGATTTGTGACCCAAGATATGATCTATCCTGGAGAATGTTCCATGAGCACTTGAGAAGAAAGTGTATTCTGTTGTTTTTGGATGGAATGTCCTATAAATATCAATTAAGTCCCTCTTGTTTAATGTATCATTTAAAGCTTGTGTTTCTTTATTTATTTTCATTTTGGATGATCTGTCCCTTGGTGAAAGTGGGGTGTTAAATTCCCCTACTATGATTGTGTTACTGTCAATTTCCCCTTTTATGGCTGTTAGCATTTACCTTATGTATTGAGGTGCTCCTTTGTTGGGTGCATAAATATTTACAGTTGTTATATCTTCTTCTTGGATTGTTCCCTTGATCATTATGTAGTAGCCTTCTTTGTCTCTTCTAATAGTCTTTATTTTAAAGTCTATTTTGTCTGATATAAGAATTGCTACTCTAACTTTCTTTTTATTTCCATTTGCATGGAATATCATCTTCCACCCCCTCACTTTCAGTCTGTATGTGTCCCTAGGTCTGAAGTGGGTCTCTTGTAGACAGCATATATATAGGTCTTGTTTTTGCATCCGTTCTTCTAGTCTGTGTCTTTTGGTTGGAGCATTTAATCCATTTGCATTTAATGTAATTATCGATATGTATGTTCCTATTTCCATTTTTTAAATTGTTTTGGGTTTGTTATTGTAGGTCTTTTCCTTCTCTTGTTTCCTGACTGGAGAATTTCCTCTAGCATTTGTTGTAAAGCTGGCTTGGTGGTGCTGAATTCTCTTAGCTTTTGCTTTTCTGTAAAGGTTTTAATTTCTCTGTCAAATCTGAATGAGATCCTTGCTGGGTAAAGAAATCTTGGTTGTAGGTTTTTCCCTTTCATCACTTTAAATATGTCCTGCCATTCCCTTCTGGCTTGCAGAGTTTCTGCTGAAGATCAGCTGTTAACCTATGGGGATTCCCTTGCATGTTATTCGTTGTTTTTCCCTTGCTGCTTTTAATATTTTTCTTTGTGTTTAATTTTTGATAGTTTGATTAATATGTGTCTTGGCGTGTTTCTCCTTGGATTTATCCTGTATGGGACTCTGTGCTTCCTGGACTTGATGACTATTTCCTTTCTCATATTAGGGAAGTTTTCAACTATAATCTCTTCAAATATTTTCTCAGTCCCTTTCTTTTTCTCTTCTTCTTCTGGAACCCCTATAATTTGAATGTTGGTGTGTTTAATGTTGTCCCAGAGGTCTCTGAGACTGTCCTCAGTTCTTTTCATTCTTTTTTCTTTATTCTGCTCTGCAGTAGTTATTTCCACTATTTTATCTTTCAGGTCACTTATCCGTTCTTCTGCCTCAGTTATTCTGCAATTGATTTCTTCTAGAGAATTTTTAATTTCATTTATTGTGCTGTTCATCATTGTTTTTTTGCTCTTTAGTTCTTCTAGGTCCTTGTTAAACGTTTCTTGTATTTTCTCCATTCTGGTTCCAAGATTTTGGATCATCTTTACTACCATTACTCTGAATTCTTTTTCAGTTAGACTGCTTATTTCCTCTTCATTTGTTTGGCCTGGTGGGTTTTTACCTTGCTCCTTCATCTGCTGTCTGTTTCTCTTTCTTCTCATTTTACTTAACTTACTGTGTTTGAGGTCTCCTTTTCGCAGGCTGCAAATTCATAGTTCCCATTGTTTTTGGTGTCTGTTGCCAGTGGGTAAGGTTGGTTCAGTGGATTGTGTAGGCTTCCTGGTGTAGGGGACTAGTGCATGTGTTCTGGTGGATGAGGCTGGATCTTGTCTTTCTGGTGGGCAGGACTGCATCCAGTGGTGTGTTTTGGGGTGTCTGTGACCTTATTATGATTTTAGGCAGCCTCTCTGCTAATGGGTGTGGTTGTATTCCTGTCTTGCTAGTTTTTTGGCATAGGGTGTCCAGCACTGTCGCTTGCTGGTCTTGAGTGGAACTGGGTCTTAGCGTTGAGATGAAGATCTCTGGGAGAGCTTTCCCGTTTGATATTACTTTGGGCGGGAGGTCTCTGGTGGACCAATGTCCTGAACTCTGCTCTCCCACCTCAGAGGCACAGGCCTGACACACAGCCAGAGCACCAAGACCCTGTCAGTCACACAGCTTTTGGGAAGTCTGAGGTCTTCTGCCAGCGTTCAGTAGGTGCTCTGTAGGAATTGTTCCACGTGTAGATGTACTTCTGATGTATTTGTGGGGAGGAAGGTGATCTCCACGTCTTACTCCTCTGCTATCTTGAAGGTCTCTGGAAACATTCTTGAGCAACTGTGTGTTTAGGTCAGTCACATGCCGTCTTACAGGACAGCCATAGAGACTTATGAGTTCACCGCACCCTGATCAGAAGAGAAGCTATAAGCTTCATTCAGAGTCTTTCAGGTAGGAAGCTCCTTCCTGTGCTCCTTCCTACACCAGGAGAAAAGTGTGCCCCTGTGCCGATGCTCTTCCACCTGGGCCCAGAGGTAGAAGTCCAAGTCAAACGGAAAAGAACAGCCTCACTGAGCAACCAGGAGTGTCACCTGTACCCAAGGTGATCTCAGCAGCAGCAGCAAGTACCTGTGGTGGATTTTCAGGCAGAACTCCATAATAGACTTTTGTTATTATTAGGGTAGAGTGTGTTAGGCAATTAAGCAATGAAATGCTTACTTTGGAGGCAAATAAACATGTGGGCAACTACACTACTATCAATTAAATGAGCACTTTAGTGCACTGAATGGTACCCTAACGAATGGTTCTGAAATGATAAAGTAATAATAGCTAATATTTATTGAGTGCTTATGATATGCCAGGCACTGTTAAGTGCTTTACAAGTATTGGCTTATTTATTTCTCACAACTCTGTGATAGAAGTACCATTTTTATTCCTATTTTATGTATGTGGAAACTGAGGTTGAAGAGGGTATGGAAGTTGCAATCACAGAGCCAGGAAGGGACTGATCCAGCAATGGAAGCCAGATTGCCCACTCCCAAAGGCCTATCCTCACTGGGCAACACCTTCTCAAATGGTGAACGAAGTCAGTGATGTGAGCAAACAAGCACAGAAGTTCAGAGTTAATGTCATTCCTGCTGCATAAAGTTAGAAGATACACCAGGGCACTCTAACCTTCTAACATTTGTCAAAGGAGATTATGAATATGCAGTGATTAGCACTGAAAAGAGCTACATTTTGTAACATGATGAATTACAAAAGCTGATCCTCCTAAATCCCAACAGAGAGGTCTGTACAGGATAAAAACATATCTTTTAGCTTGTTTCAAAATGAAAATATTATACAATGCACAAAAAAATTGTGGTGCAGTACTGACCAGTTTCTTAGGACTTCAACTTTGCTCTTATTTGTTCATTTTCTGAGGGAGGAATAAGTTTATATAGAAGTCTTATATGACAGATAGCACATGGCATCACATTTTTCAGTTGATAACTTGATACTTTGAAGTAATCCAGTTCAATCCTGTCATTTTAAAGAAGAAGAACCCAAGACTCAAATATTAATATCAAGCCGTAAGCAGGAGTGATTAAAAACTAGGCCTTTTGAATCCTTGTGTTGAATATTTCCAGACAGCTTGCATAAATAGAACCACTGGAGGCAGAATGAATCCATTCCCCAACCCCCATTTCCACCTGCTTTTTACCCTGAATACTCAATTAGCTCTAAGAAAGCAAAATGAAGAGAAAAGCTTTTGGATGGGATTTTATTCCTCTCAAGACGTGTCAGAAAGTCATGAAATCTGGAAAAGAATTATCCCCTTCTGCTGGGCAAGGGATAATCTTTGCTATTGTGGATCTGGTGGTCTGACATGACTAGTGGTTCCCTGGGGCTATTTGATATTTCTTAAATAAAGAGTCTTTGGAATGCCTTGCCGAGGATAGGTTGCCATGGAAACAGTGAAGTCAGCGGTTGCAGTCCTTAGTAAAAGATTTCATCTATTTGCGTACCTAGCTGGTGCAAAACATAGCTGGTGCAGATTTTCAAAACAGCAGCCTTGCTTCTAGAGCATGTGACCTTGACCATTAACTCTGATTCAGGACGTCATATGTTAAATGTCATTCTGCAAACAATGATGCTAAAGCAGTCTGGAGAAAAATACCATAAGGATTGCCAGGCTGACAGTAGTCTCGCAATAGCACCTGAAGTAGCAAAGCCTGGGTTAAAAAGCCCGCAAAGCATCGTTAGCTCCCTGTCCCTTGCCCCCACTCTCCACCCTAAAAAAATCAGCCATGAGTATCTCTTTTCTATGTCAGTGATGGAGGGTAAAGAAGAAACTACATGAGGGAGGAAGGGAGAGTGGGGAGGAAAGAAGAAAGGAGAGACAGAAAGAAGAGATGGGTCCAGGATGACTTGCAAAATTGAAATGCACAATAACAAATGTGAACAAGGAAGGAACCAGTGTGAATTCTTAGGCACTGCTGGTGGTAACCTTTTTGGAAAAAAATTAACACTCTTAGTGGATTTGAAAATTTACATAGTTGATGACCCTGCAGTTGCACTCCTTGGAACAGAGTCTCAAGGCATCCTTGCACATGTGCAGCAAAACAGTGAAGAATGTTCCTGGCATCCCTGGGTGTAATAGCAAAAATGCTGGAGACTTTACATAATTCTCTACACACATCAGCATGGATGATTCTCACAACCTAATGTTGAGTGAAGAAGCAAGCCATACAAGGATAAACGCAGTAAGAAAGTGAAATATTCACCAACTAAACAGTAGGTCGTTTAAGGAAGCATACACAAAGGACACAGTTATAAAGAAGAATGAGAGAATTATTAACACAAAATCCAGCATTGCGTTTATGGGTGGAGAGGAGAGAGGAACATTTTGGTTGGGAGAATAACATGAGTACTATGAATATTCTCTTGCTTTAAAAAAAATTTTTTATAACTATGTATATCTCTATAGACAGTTAAAATTACTTTTAAAATACTAAAAATTGAAAAATAGAAATTCACATACCATCTTATATCATTTTAGTCATTATTTTTATCTTTCTCAACAATGAACATTATAGATGGACATTGTTATTATCAAACATAATAATAGCTTTTACATAGAATTCTGTAATTTACGAAGACTGTTCTCAACGCTTTAAGGTGGATTTGATTATTTCTGAATCACAACCAAATAACAGAGGCTCAGATGTGACATATACAAGGAGACAGAGCTAGAAAAGGAATAAAGTGAAACTCTGGTCTTGTGACTCAGTAGACTGATAATCATTCTACCGTAATCGTACCAAAACCTCACACCCATTCTTGCTGTCCTGCTTACGCGGTACACTCTTTGATTAGAATCATTAGACTGTTGTTCTGTACCTCAAACTCCATGCTCGTATTGCTCGCAATTCCTTTAAAATCTTGTATTCTCTCACATGCCCAAGTCTTTGCACATCTTTGTACATTTCCTCGGCTTGCGGTGCTCTGTCAAATCACAACTCCCCTCCAGCCCTTTTAGCTTGCTCATTCTTAGTCATCCTTCAGTTCTGAGCTTAGATGTCATTCAGTCCAGGGCACCTGAGTCCCCAGAATCAAGGTAGATGTCTCATAGTATCCTTGACAGCAATTTTTTTCTAATTACTAATTTGTTTCATCTACTACATTGTAAAGCCTTGAAAACAAGGGTTGTGTCTTGTTTACTGTCTTATTCCCAGCACCTGGATCAATGTATCTGTTGGCTGTTGCCACAATGAGACTACAAAACAAAGCACTTCAAAACTCAGTGGCTTAAAGAGACAATTGTTTATTCTTGCTTGTGCATTTGCAGGTCTGCAGGGGTTTGGCTAGTCCGGGTTTGGCTCCAAGATGTGGATTGAATCCACCTCTGCTTCACATGGCTCTTTAATCTTCCCTGGACCTGTGCACTAGCTCGGTTACGCTCTACTCATAGCTATTGCAGAAAGGCAATAGAATGTGCAAGCATATTTGAGTTCTGTCTGCTAGTATTCTTTGGGATAATCACATGATGAAGCCCAAAGTCAATGGCAGGAAAGGACACTCTGCCATTAGTAAAGGGAACTTCAATGGCATGTGGAAAAGAGGGTGGATATAAGGAAGCGTGAAAAATCAGGTCTAATCATTCAAGATACCACACCCAGTGCATGGCATACACAGGAGGGCTTCTAGATGTCAGAGTATGGCTTTGTTGCTCGCTTGCTTTCTCTTTCATGGGCCCCTTCCCCAATCACAGAGTCCTTTCTGTCTCACTCTGCCTCTTCAACCAGTATCTAACTGCACCTTTATTTACTTCTCCCCAAAACTATTTCCTACAAAAGCATGTCCTCTTGTTCAGCTTTGTGCACTTTAATGGAAGACTAGGTCATCAAAATGTCTCAGAATCCAGGATAATGGATTTTAATAGCTTAGGTAGGTGATGGGGAAGATTTGGAGGATCCAGTAACCTTGCCTGAAACTCCTTAAATTCTTCATCAGGTCCCAGGAATATGCTTTATGGATAGTAGAGCTGAGCCACCAACATTCCCTTACCTCTGTCTCTTAGGGCAACTGTTATTTTATCACTATTGTGAATGTCACTCATTTACTCCCTAATAGTAAAGAATTTTCTACCCTTCTTTCTATACATCCTTTCTTGTTCAAATGGATAAAGAGGAACTGGGAGAGGAAGGAATAAGTAATGAGTATTTTTAAAACACAATCTGTATTTAGTCTCTGCCTCAAATGTATTTTATTTGGGAAAAGAAAATGTTTTATAGGTTTTTGAGGAGCCAGCATAAATATACAAAAATCATTTTATAGCATTCATAAAACCTTTTACTATCTTCTATATGAATAGCATAGTGTATATGTAGAATTGAAATGAAGTTTAATTATGGAATTTTAGTGAAAAACTTGAAAGTAAAGGTAGTAGCAATAATTTTACCCTATATTCATCATCATTCATTCAGTAATGCTTTTGTTAGGAAAACTTTTTACATTACTGGAAAAAAATTACAAGTCTGTAAACTGTTTTCTTGACGTCATATTATTGGGATGTAATCAAGTTTTATTTGTTTCTGTTCAACAGTTAATAGAAAGCAAAAAAAAAAAAAAAGATTTAATTTATAAACCTTACCTTGGCATCACATACTGAGAAATGTATGAATGTAATGTGACTGTGAGCCTAAGTGTTTTGATTATTTGATTTGTAGTGTTCTCTGTGATTTTAAACAAGCCTGCAAGTTCTTTGGTCCTTTCCCCATTGAGATCTGTTTATGGAAACTGCAGACTTATTACAAGAGGTCCCTGAATTTCTGAAGTGTGATCAGCACTAGTGTAATGATTTTAGCTTAGATATTTGCCACTTAAGAAAGGGTAACTAATTTTTCTTTTTAATATGTATTTTAATTTGATTGTGAACCCTAAACTACGTGGAAGTATCAATATCATATTCAACTCTTGAGAGATGGCCTTTTCTAAAGATGAAAGCCAGCTCACCTTGTTTTGTGAGTTCCAATTAATTTGGAACTTCTGGGTCCTAACTGTGTGTGAATTTGTCATAAATAGGACACCATTTCTAACAAATCAGCAGATTCTTTGTCATTTTTGAACATCTAAGGATTAAAGCAGAGAATAATATGGCTCTGTGACTAATATTTTACTTTTGCAATATTGAGGTCTCTAACATTAGTCTCATGGCATTTAGCTATGTGTTTATTTTAATCCTAAAAAAAGCTTAATTAAGCTATTCATGTCACATCTCTTACTTTCTTCCATAATTATGTTTATTAGAAAAAAATAATCCGAGCTTTAAGCTTCTAGTTCCCAGGTAGTTGAGCTCAGAGTTGTGTTTGACTTGTGAGACAATAATAAGACCTTGAAGAAAAAACAAACAAATAATACAACCCCTTAAAAACAGGAAATATTAAAAAATAGATATTTTCTACCTATTCAGGATCATTTGCTAGGGAACTCTGCTGCTTTCCTTATCCCAAAGCAAGGAGGTTGTCTAATCTTAGAAAAGTTCTCTTACAGCATGAAACTCTCTGACTCAGTGGTTATGACTCAGCATGCTTGACAGCCAGGTCTAGCCTTGAAACATCAGATGCAATTTCCCGGAAGCTGTTGTCAAATCTATTTACAAAGCCAAGCAGAAAAAGTTTCATCAGGAACTCAATTGTGCTGTCTTGGGTATCTATAGAAGCTCCTTTATCTGCATCAAGGCAATAGAAATTACATGGAAGAGGGTGAACGGTGAAGTGCTTACCTGTGGCAGTACACTGAAAAAGGGAACAATGAGTTTTATTGCTTTTCTCATTCCTCCACTCCCGACACATGAACATTAAAAAAATTACAAAACGCGTGCATGCGTGCACCCATGGAAGAAGGGGGAGTATGGGAAGGGAGGAAAGACAGAAGGTTGCCGTTTCAATGAAGACCTTTCAGTGAAGGCAAGGTGTCAGAATAAAGCCTCTGAGGAAGAGATTATAAGAGCTAGAAGAACTGGTTTGTTTCTCCACTGGTGAGGTGAAGAAAGAGTGTGAGAGTGAGAAGAGCATCAGAGAGAAGGGATTTGGAGAGAGGTACAGGAGAGGTGTACTGTACTTCTCCAGTCCACCCTCCTCATTATGGGGCTTGGTGGTACTTGACTCCTCTTCTCATGCAATTGGATTCCCCTAAGTTATTTGCCCGTGAAATTTGGGGGTGAGTCTTTAATTAGGGAACTGGTGACTATTTTTTGACTGGAGTTTGTGGAGTAACAGAATTTGGGGGCAAAGAAAGAAGAGGGCTAGAATGGTATTTCTAAGAGAGAAAGGGCAGAGCCCATCCCCATGTCCCATTTGGGAGTGACAGTCATTTCTAAATTTCTCATATAGGCTGAGAGAAGGCCAGAGAACTTAGTTTGAATCAGGAGCCAGGTCACTAGTTCCCCAAGAAATTGCTCAGTCATGTAAGAACACTCTTCAACAGTTTTTGAGGTAGATGGTTGTAGTTAGACATACAAAGATCAAGTGGTAGACAGACTGGGACTTCAGACTCCCATGGGTCTTTACATCTGTCGACAACTGATCGTCCTGGACACCTGGCTGAGAAGCAGACAGGGTGGAGAGAAGGTGGTGGTACACCGACTCAATCCTCACAACCCTAACTTCTGCCAGCTCACTGGGTGGCTTAAACAATAAAAAATCATTCTGTTTCAGTTCTGGAGGCTAGAAGTCCTAGATCAGGGTGCCAGTATGGTCAAGTTCTGGTGAGGGTCACTTCCTGGCTTGCCACCTTCTTGCTGTGTGCTCACATGGCCTTTCCTTGATATGTGTGCTTGGAAAGAGAAAGACCTCTCTTTCTTTCTCTTCTTATAAAGTGGCTTTATAAGATTTTATCAGATTAGGACTCCACCCTCATGACCTCATTTAACCTTAATTACCTCCTAAAAGCCCCATCTCCAGATAGTCACATTGGGGGTTTGGGCTTCAACATACAAGTGTGGAGTGGAGTACATAATTCAGTTCCCAGCAATACTATTCTCCATCCAATTACAATATAATTTAGGTTTTAAGAGGTGCCTGCTGAACTTTTCATAATTAATCAATCTGAGATCATGGGGCAGGTGTTCTATGCAGCCAACTTTTAGTTACCTCAAATGATTTTTAGGATTAAAAGAGATGAGTATCATCAGAAACTGTTGAAGAATTAAAATAATGAAAAGTATTGGTAGAACCAAAGAGGGAAGGCCATAATCCTGACTAACATGCCCCTTCTGGATACACATCCTTGAAATCTGAGCTTAGAATGAGAGGTCAGTAGCAGAGGACACTCAGTTTTATGTGATGAGTCTTATTTTCATTCATTCTACTTCCTCCTTTTAAGAACTCAAAATTGTAAATCTTTTATTTTATTATTATTATTATTATTATTATTATTATCAGCCACACCACACGGCTTGTGGGATCTTAGTTCCCTGACCAGGGATTGAACCTGCGACCCCTGCACTATAATCACAGAGTCCTAAACACTGGACTGCCAGGGAATTCCCAAAGTTGTAAATCTTATATGTCTCATTTTAGCAAGAAGGCCTCATTTATTTTGGCATAAGGAACTTGACAAAGAGAAGTGATTCTTAAAAGGAAGCAAGAGAAGCTCCAGGTACCACACAGAGATCAGATTACAGATTGAATTGGCCTTTTAGAAATATGAGGAGCCACAGTAACTGCTCTAGTACAGCTCCTAGGTTTTGTTTTGCAATGTCCTGCCTCAGTGTTCCACTGCGTAGGCTCCCATTACAGAGCTACAGACCTTATTGACTCATTACTGGGGTCAGTCAGGTGTGGAATGGGTTAGGAATTGCTATAATATACCATTTTTTTGCTGTTGTACCCCATTATTCGAGCTGACGCAGGGCAGTGCACTGGATGTAATGCTGTTCTTCAGTACAGAAAGAGACAGCTTAATTCAGAGACTGTAACAGCTATAACAGACCTTTTTAAACAGACTTCTAACAGGGAGAATATTCTAAAAATCAAGGCACCTATACAAACAAATGAAGAAGTCTCAGCTCCTACACACTTGCTATCTACAAATGCTAAGACAGTTCCAGTATTCAAGTTCAAATGCTGAGAGAGTGGTAAGGAGACTCCTGTGGTCATGGTGACCATTTTGAAGAACAGTGCTGTTGAGATCAACCTGCAGATTTCATTTCACCTACAGGTTCAGGAGAAGAAGTCACTTTGTTCTTGGTCAGGGTTGTCCAGGACCTGACACCAGACCTCTTAATTCCCTGGGGGATTGAGCCAGGCCACATGGCAGGGTCCACAGTTCTCTTATTCCTGACTCAACCTCTCAGGCTACTTTCCTGACATCTGGTTTACTATTCCCTTATGGTGACACTACCCACAATTCTATCTCCCTTCAATGCAGAGTCTTAAAGTGGACTGGAAGCCCTTAGAACTGTAAAAATCCAGGGCAAAGGCAGCAGGCAACCCCATTTGGGTATAAGGGTATAGAACATTAATTGAAATTAGATTTTTTTTACATTAAAAATTATACAGCTATTTTGGAAAAATTAGCAGCTGTTTTGCACATATTGGGTATTATGGTAACTAAATATTTACATTCATTTTAGTGCTACTCACACTTGAAATTAAATGTTTGTTTGGGAACTTATTTGTTTCATGACTGTCTTCCTCAGAGATGGTTAAGTCCTTGAAGGAAAGGATCTAGTCTCTCTTGACTGTCTTGTCATCCCTAGACTTAGTACAGATGATACATAATAGATTATCCATAAATTATGGTTGTAAAAATGGGCAAGCCCATGGTTTCCCTAACCATGGTGATTTGGTGACAAAGACTATTTTAGCCTCTTTTCTCATCTTTCTGCTACTGCTGTTTAGTGTCATTCAAGTTGGCTACTACTTTTACTTCTTTGCAAGTGGAGCTTGAGTGTATCTAAGTGTATTCTTGTGACCTAGGGCAGGGTCCATCAGGAAGTGGCATACTCATATTTCATAGAGCCCCTTTAGATACTTAAATAATGATGACATCAGAGGAAGCCACAGGGTATAAATGGGGGATCACTAGACTGGAAGCCAAAGGCATCTTAGATTGCTAAACTATTTTAGGATGCTATTTAATTTCTCTGCACCTCAGTTTCCTCCTTGAAAAGAGATGGAATGAAACACCTATTATATTTGTTTTTGTTTGTTTGTTTTGTTTTTTTAATCTGAAATGGGAAAACAGCCTGGCATATAGTACACATTCAATTCACGTTAAATCTGATTTCCACAAATCTAAGCAGTTGTCAGTTACAGTTTAGATGCACAAGATAACAAGTGGTCTTCTCCAATCCTGACCTCAAGAGCAAGTTCCCCAGCCTTTCAGTTGGACCACTTATTGCTTAACTACCTCCCTGCTCCCACAACTACAGTGCACTGCCATGACGTACTTGCCCTTAGACTATCGTAGCAGCTTATAACCTTGGGAATGCTTAAGTCATCTTGCAGAAGTCTTAGTAGAAAGAGCAAAATGTGAAGTAAATAATCTGCAAGGTGTGGGTGCTAGGAAGTCTGTAATCTAAGGATGGAAAGGACTTTAGAATTCCCTAACTTTCTGCTCAGACTATCCTTCTTGATCCAGAAAACTTACAGAAACCACCCTACAAGATTTCCAGGTCATGGTATGCAAGATTTTTCAGAGAGAACTGAGTACCTGTCAGCCTCAAGCTTCCACGGGGATAACTAGGTAGCGAACCATGGGCAGAAGCCAGAAGGATACAATTACAGAAATCACAAGGAAATAACCATGTTATTTTAAAAAATATCAGTCTTTCAAATATCATTAAGACAAAATAGCTTTCTCAATTATAAAATAGCAGATAAGGGAGATTCTGGAATTCTCTAATTGGACCATTGTCCCTTCCGCAATCCCTAAGGATTTATTAGTTTTCACATCTTGAACTACGAAACAGAATAAAAGGATGGTGACAGGTGGACTCACATGGTGCCTTTTAAGTGAATTAGTCATTTTGATTATACAGAGTATAGCAATATCCCTCAAAATTTGTTCATACCACTAGGATTCATGTGTTGGTCAAAGCATTTTCTCTTTGGTGAACTATTGCCATAGGCCAGCGGCCCCCAACCGTTTTGGCACCAGCGACTGGTTTCGTGGAAGACAGTTTTTCCGCGGAAGGTGGGATGGGGATGATTCAGGCAGTAATGGGAGGGATGGGGAGCGGCAGAGGAAGCTTCAGCTCGCATGCCTTGCACCGCCTGCTGTGCGGCCCGGTTCCTAACAGGCCGCTGACTGCTAGCGGTCCGCGGCTGGCGGAGGGGGGTTATGGGCCCCTGCCATAGGCCGTTAAAAGCTCCAGTGATTTTCAGTTGCGGAATACGCACCCCACATTCATTTTCAGTAGATGCCTGGTTGCTTGAGGTCTGCTATATAATGCCCTCATTTTAGGTCCTTTGTTAATTGTTTTATTTTTCTTCACTATTTTTCCTACTAACTGCTATTTGGCCTTCATTAAGGAGATCGAAAACCTGCCCACCGCCTTCTTCTACTGCAGCTGGCCTTATGGCTGTCCTTTGAATAATAGTCATTAACATCTGTGCAAAGTGATTTTTATTCACAGAGTTCTGAGGCATTAATTAGTGTCATAACAACTCTAAGAGGGAAGTAATTATAATTCTCATACTCTTTACACAGGAGAAACTGAGACACAGCC
The DNA here is from genome assembly GCF_949987535.1 of Balaenoptera acutorostrata. Classification (NCBI taxonomy): domain Eukaryota; kingdom Metazoa; phylum Chordata; class Mammalia; order Artiodactyla; family Balaenopteridae; genus Balaenoptera; species Balaenoptera acutorostrata. The sequence goes on along the minus strand of NC_080071.1, from coordinate 67,193,723 downwards.
GGGTTAAGTCATATGCCCAAGCTCATGCATAAGAAGGTGAAGAATAGACCAGGACCTGAGGTACACAAGAGCTTCCCTCTGCCTGACACCGGTGAGCAATCTAGACAGACTGCATACAGCATCACACTGCAGAGTCTCCTGGATGGGTAAAAAATCTTGTTTTGATTCTTATAATGGGGACCTTGAGTAGAATCTCATAAGGATGGAAAGTTCCTGAGACATCAAACTAGAAAATAAGCATAGGTTTTCCCCATGGGGAGCTCTAGGGGAAATGTGAAGTCCCCTTATGAAGACATGTGACGTGCATTGAAGGTACATATGATGCTAGTCAGCCATCCCTCTTTCTGTTATCATTGCATCTAATGGCTTCATGAACATTACTCTTCCCCAAGACTTCTACCTCAGACTCTAATGTAGCACTAAGGAGAAAAAAAATCACTGTCATACATTTCTATATCAAACCTCAAACCATAATGGATTTTAATACAAGGGTATTAAAAATAGACTATTTCAAAATTATTTGACTAATCTGTGAGTTAATAGCTTCCCAGATGATGCATAAGGTTTGGGCATGATCCCATTAATAACAGTGGGTATCTCTTTGGCCAAGCCTAATTTTGAAGCTAACATTTATTGATAAGACTTAGGGAGGTTGCCATTTTGTGTGCATATGCTTAAATACTTGCTCAATAATCAAAGACATAATTTCTTAAAAGCATTCCATTTTTCATTACTTTGTAGCTTATTTTTTAACATTCTACTATCTTATATAAGATAAAATGAAAATTATATATTAGTCTTCTCCAAATTTTTCCCCTAGAGCAAGAATTGTTCATTTAAAACAAAACTGGAAAGGCTTTTGGAAAATTATGGAGTGATGAACTGGCGTCTCTAGATGCTTTTACGGAACCACAAAGTTAGGAGCAATTAATATCCTTCCTGACTCCTCACACTCTTCCCTTCTGTCTGAAGTAAGGCAGAAATGAGAACCCATAGGCTGCACCTGACTAGTTCCCTCTGCAGATCCATTGGTCAGTCAGTCTTGGTCTGAGTTTAATTTAGGAGAGAAGTAAATATGATTGTGTAAATTTGACTTAACCCTAGACTCCAAGTTAAGAGGTAGGCACTACTGCCACTTTAGATAAGAGTATCTTCAGATGAAACACTGAGTTGTGTAATTTCTAAATCTATACTTAGTCCATTTGGTAATGCAGCAATCCAGTGAGCTGGGTTATATACTATTCTATACTACCTTGTCCCCCAAATAATCTGTGAATGACTTGGGGAGGAAAAGCTTGGCACACTTTGGGAAGCCACTAGGAAGGAAAGGCATTCAACTATATTTAAAGGCACCGAGTGTTGTTAATTCCGCTCTAAAATAAGAATGAAACTGCCACCATCTCTTCATTCTCAGTGCAACAACTTAATCCTGGTCTTCCTTCCCTTCAGTTTGTTCTCTTTATTGTTCAAATTAATGAATTTAACCAGTACTTACTGACAGAGAAAATCTAAAATGCAATAGATCATGTCATTCACTCCCCTATGTAAATTTCCGTAGCTTTAAATTTTAGATTTAAAATTCCATAGGTGGGATAAAGACTATTCATCATGTGGTTTCTATATGTTCTGCAATTTTCTACTGAAACCTTGGGGTTCATTCAGACCTACTGCACTGCTATGATTTTATTTGTCTGAAAGAGGCATTATGTACCTTGATATGTAATGGTTTCTCTTATAAGACTGTCCTTCTCCTGTTTGTCTGCTAAGTGAGATCTTACTCTTTGAGAGACTCCATTCAAGTTATTTTAGGAACAAATTTCCACCAACTCCTACCCACCCACAAACAACAGTCAGTGTTCCTACTCCTGTGCTTCAACTGTGCTTTGAACAGATCTCTCTTCACACACACCACCCTGTACTGTAATCACATTAAGTGCAGAAATGATTTTTCTCCTTCACTTGCAATGCACATAATAAGGGCTCAATAACTGTTTATTGAACTATCATTTCATCTGTCCTATGTCATTCTCCCTCTGTAAATAATAGTGTTGTACTGTTTCATGAATGTCCTGTTTTATTAGATACTTTATTTAACCAAGTCTCAGTTGTGTCATGGAAAAAAACCTGTGAAAATTATGATTATTCACTTTGCAAGGATATTATGTAGATTATTTAGTAGACTCAAAGTGCTCAGAAAATGTAGGACTTATTGTTTAGGTGTTAAGGTCTATTATCTAAGATCAGCAGTGAGGCTTTCTAAATGTCAGGAGTAAAGTTTGAGAAACCGCTGCCACAGAAAATCTGTAAGAAGGTGCAAGCTAGGTGTGAAGTTTCTTTTTAAGTAATTTTGGTTCTGAAACGTCACATTGTTGGCTGGTAATTGAGTTTATAAGAATAAGATTAAGGGGGAAGTGGAGTGTTCGGTGTTCTGTAGACGGATGTGTGACTGTGTATTTATAGGCATATATATGTTATATATATACCACGGGTACACAAATATATATGCTATAGGTGTACAAAATCATGATGCACATATCATATATCTAAATATTCTATACACACACATACGCAGAGAGTGAGGGGAGAGAGAGTAAGAGAAGAGTTAGTTAGCTAGTTAGCTAGTTATTCCTGGGAAAGCCACTGCGGTTGAGGTTAAGGAAGGCTCTCTGGGTTACACTTTCAATTTATGAGCATTGGAATTTGTGTCCTTTCAAGTCACAGTATGTATCCTCATGGCTTCAGAACCAACTATACACCAGTCAGTTCATGGGTGCTCAGGGAAATCTTTATTACTGACTTTGTGATTTATTGGTAAAAACAGACGTGGGTACACTTAACTAAAACTTCTATAAAGCTTGAAGACCTGTAAAGTTCTTTCATATATATTTGAGATAAAGCCCTGTTTTCTGACATTATCAGGTTCAATGATTGGTTGGTTAGTTGAAAAAAAAATTATTTCATTGAGGAAGCTTAAAAATAATACATACTTTATTTAAGTGGTTCTAAAATTAATATCAATTTGTCAATATTTTTATATTGTGCCAGGTCTTTTCCTTTATTCTGGATTCCCTGCTTTGAATTTCATCTTCTTGCCTAATCCACATCTAAAATTCATCATATACAATTTTCAGATTTGGATTCCTTAAAGAGGAGGGAGAATTTAAAGATATCTGTGAAGACAGTGGAGTACAAATTTCTTTGACATATTTTATGATTTTCCCTTTAAATTTTTAGTTTTCTTGATATACCTGAATTGATAAAGATTTTTGATAGATTTACATTTATGGAGTCTTTCCAGAGCATTCAACTTAGTTTTTATAGAAATGACTCTCCTTTTACATGTATATTTACATTAATTTATATAATGATTGAAATACGTAGTTACCATACATACCTAAGTTGTAAATACCTAAGTCCATATTCCATGAATTCTTGTCCAGAACTTTTCATTCACTGAATACATATATTTTTCTTAAATGCTTACTAGTGCCAGACACTGTGCACTATTTATGTTTCCATAAGAATGTGTGCTTCTCATTCTGCATGTGACATTTGCTATAAAAATTAATTCAATATTGGTGTTATTGTCATAGCTGTCAGGGCCGATGGAGAACCCCAGGACTCTCTCACACCTTGTGGCTTATGGACTTATGAGTCTGACAAAGTATACAAAGGGGCAGATTCAAGTGAGTAGAATTCCATGGGTAGATGCTAAATGTAAGGATGCTAATTCATGTATGGTAAACATGAGAGGTCCAAATCAGTGAGCACCTGTGAAAGTACTTCAACCTTTGAACCATCTGCCTGGACTCAGGTAGCTCTCATTCTTCTAAATGAAGAGCATCTCCACCCATTCCACTCTTTAGCACCCTCCATCTTGACATATACTACTCCAAAAATTTTGAGAAAGACCATAAATGCTTCCGTAGTAATGCAGTCTGCCAGATGACTGCTTTTTGTCCATAATTTATACTGTACTTGTCATTATTGTACAACATTTTATTACCAGTCAGATCAATTAAAAAGTAATTTGTTTCAGATAGTAATACATTTTCTACCATCTTCATGATGTATAAAGAAAAAAGGAATACAAAGTAGTAATGTGTCCTGCCAAGACTTTCAAACAAACAAGCAAACAAAAAAGAGGTGGTGTTAGATTGTTTATGGCTGCACTTGTTAAATGGCTATGTCTTGAGGTGGAAGAAGGATTAGCAGTCTTCTCTGCCAAATGCTTGTATTTCTTTGCAGCAGGACTGTTTTCCTTCTTAATAAGGGCAACAGTTAGGTCCATAGATTTTGTTTTACTCTATAGTTGCTTTGTCTTCACAATAGACTAAGATAATTGATGTTTCACTTTTTAAAAAGCACACCCTATAGTAGTTGCAACATTTGTCTGGAATACCCAGCTCTAATGTTTTTAATATAATGTTATAGTCATAGATGAGGCTAGAGGAAGTTCAGAAATACATGTTTTAAATGTGGTTTTTGCTCTGATTCAAGAAAGAAGTGTCTCAGGAAATTAATTGCTAGGAAAATGTTCTAGCCATGACTTGTCAACATGAAGCCATAGCTCTGGTTCATGAGTCTACAATGCCATTGTTATCAATAAGACTTCTATTTCAGTACCAATTGTTGATTTCATTCCAGCGCCATGAGTCAATGAGCTGAGGTGGCTTTGCCTCAGCCAACAGGTGTAAGAGGTGAGAATTCATGACAAAGCTCCAATCAGATAAGAAGCAATCTAACCAGCTAGTGATGCCAAGTCACCCTGAGAATGCTGCTGTTGTCTGGAATTAGAACTACTTTATTATGATTAACATATAAAACCGTTTGAAGATTTGAATTTTACTCTAGGCAACAAGAAGAACAAAAATTTTCTTGTTAAATGCTTGAAATGCAGTTTCAAATACATAAGCTGGTCTCATCTTGAGAACTGGTATTTTACATGACAGATTGAGATATTCTTTTCTCTTATGTATGCAAGATCCAGGGGTTGCATGAAGCTTTGTTGAATATTGAAAGCCACAGACTACCTAGGCATGCACTAGCCTTCAGCAAAATTGCAAAGGGATGAAGCTAGTGTTTGGGCTTTACTATCTCTCTTTTTCTGTGATCCTTTTATTGCACCCCTCTCTTGGTTTCCAATAAGTCAGTGGTGGGGTGGAAAGATCACTGAGCTCGGAGTTAGAGGAGTTAAGTTCGCCTCTCACCATTCAAAATAACAATTAGACTTACCCTAGTAGAGCATATGTAACAAAAATAACAAACCCTTATATAGTCAGTCAAATACTGTTTTAAGTGAATTTAAGCATTAACTCATGTAATCCTTAAAACCACGCATGATGTAGGTACTATTCTTACCCCCATTTTATAGATGGGGGAACTGAGACAGAGTGGATAAATAACTTGCCCATGTTCACATAGCTAGTGGCAGCTGGAGCTGGGTATGGATTCAGGGAGCCTTGCTCATTGTTTTCATTTTGTGAGTTGGCCTCTGCAAACCTCTCCTCTCCCCATCCACTTGTTCTAATAAAAAATGAACAACTTGTAGTTCAACAGCATGCCGTGCTGTTCTTACAAATGTATGCCTTTAAACATACTGTGACTTCTCTCTGGAATGTCCTTGTCCCCCTGTCTACCAAATAAACACCTTTGTCTTTCAATTCCCAGTTCAGATATCACTCTTTTCTACAAATCAGATAAAGTTAACCTATCCCTTGTGTGTATTTAATTGAAAATATATTAAATTTTTTAAAATTTTGAAGTTTTTTAAGAAATGTTTACAATATGGTACCAATAAATTTATGGGAAGAAGCATTCAAAAGATAAGTAAGAAATTAGAATAAAAATAAAGCACAGCTAAATGCAGGAATACAAGGTATCTTATTTTAAAATATTTAATAGCATAGCTAAAGTTGGCTGCAAATACAGTTCTAAGCTTCTAAGTAGCCAGAGAGAGAAAGAGATTTTTGAGATTCAGAATATCCATGGGATACATTTTTTAAAAGCCAGATGCTTAAGAACTATATAACTTTATATCATTCTGAAAGAAATTTCTGCCAACAGTCTTCATAAATAAGCTATTGGCTGATATACTGATAAATATTTTCAACTGCATTCAGGATTGCTATTCAGTGAGTATGCATTAGTATGGCCATCCTGGTTATTAAAATGCTGAAGTACTTCCTTACTGATTGGTAAATAGACATTGCCTTGAACGCCTTTTCTCCATCCCTCAGTATTCTCTGCTCATCCGCATCATCCAGCAACCAGAGATGAAATGTGGCAAAGCAGGATGCTTTAAGAACTGCTCCAGCACTCTGGAGGTGTTCCTCCTGGTGGGCCAGTGTCCATGCCTCACAGGTTGTTAAATATGCTGGCTATCATCTCTCAATTAAAACAATACACCTCCTGAGACTTAGAAACTCCATTCCCTACATTACATAGCCACTTGGATTTCTTACGGATTCCTCAGTGTTAACACGTCATAAATCAAGTTTTAAGAAGTTGAATAAATGAGTAGATACAATATTGAGTTTTATGTTTTCCCTAATAGTTTTCTCAACTCAATGATCTAATGCCAAAGTACAATTTAGTAAAAGAAAATCTAAGAGGACCAAAGAATTTATACTTCTGGATGAACAGAATAACTACTCATACTAGCAACACTCCAAATAAAATTATTTATCACGGTCACACTTTTAATGAGAGTTAGCAACAGGGTGCTCCAGGGTTTCATTTTTGGTGAGACCTGAAAGGCAGCTATTTTGTGTTGCTAACTAAGGACAGATCCACAGGCTTTGATACTGTGCCAGACTGAGGAGCAGAATCAAAATTTTCAGTGAAACTAAAGAAGCCAATCAGGACAGTTGTCTGGAGACATGGCCCCTCCATCTCAGCACAGAGGTGGCAGAGGATTTTTCCACAGAAAATAGTACTGGGGCCATGCCAAATATGACAAAATGGGCACCAGAGCCCATCTATACACCAAAATCATGGCCAGGTTATGCGGCCATGAGAAATTAACAAAGCATGTAAATTAAATCTTCTGGTGATCATTTTTTCTTAATTTTCAATTAACTTTATTGAGATATAATTGACATACAATAAAATGAACCCATTTTAAGTGTATGATTTGATAAGTTTTGAAAAATGTAATTACCCATGGAAGCCACCCCAGATCAAATTATGAAATATTTTCATCATCCTACAAAGTTCCCTTCTCTCTCCTTTCAGTCAATATGTTACTCCCACCACCAGCCCCAGGCAATCACTTATGTGCTTTCTGCCATCATAGCTTAGTTTTTCTTATTCTAAAATTTCATAGTAATAGAATTACTTGATAGTTACTTTTTGACGACTGTCTCATTTGCTCAGCATAAAGTTTGCGACAATGATCCTTGTTGTAGCTGTTTTCAATGGTGAATAATATTCCATTGTATAAATGTCACAACACATTTATTCACTCAACTGTTCATGGATGTTAGGGTTGTTTCTAGTTTTTTGGTTTTTTTTTTTTTAAATACAATTAAGAGCAATGCTGCTGTGGACATTTATTTATAAACCTTTCTGTGAGCATATTTTGTATTTGCTTTTGGATTTCATTTTAACTTTTTTGGGAAAAAAATTAAACTTACAGAATAATGGCAATAGTATGAAGAATTTTCATTTACTCTTCACTCTAATTCCCCAGATGTTAACATCTTACATAACAGTGGTAAAGTTATCAAAACTAACAATTAAATATTGGCACAAGACTAGAGACTTGGTTCAAAGTTCCCCAGTTTTTCTACTGATGCCCTTCTTGTGTTCCAGAACTCAATCCAGGGCACTGCGCTGCATTTAGTTGTCACGTCTCCTTAGTTTCCTCCAGCCTAAGACAGTTTCTCAGTCTTTCCTTGACTTTCCAGTCAGGTGTAGAATGTACCTCAGTTGGATTCATTTGATGTTTTCTAATGATTAGAATGAGAATATGAATTTTGAGGAAGAAAATCACAGAGGAGGTGTGCCCTTTTTAGTGTATTGTATCAGAGCTAAGTGATAGCAATACGTCCTACGACTGGTGATGTTAATCTTGGTCGTCAGTTCAGGTGGTCCCTGTCAGATTTCTCCACAGTAAAACCACTATCCTTCTCTTCCTATACTCTGTGTTATTTATTCATCTATTTATCTATATGTATAGATTTAAATACACTTATATGTATTAAAATATATACCTTAAAATAAGATGAACTGTTATATATATTCCAATTCCAAGCCACCCTCACAGGATTCATTCTAACATGCCCCTTGTGCATATTTGTAACCATACATTGCTGAGTAGAATTCTCTGACAGTGAGGAACTCTCATCATTTACAGTATACTTACTTATTTCTTTAGTTCCAGTACACATATACAATAATTTCAGATTGCTAACATGCACCTCTGTAAGAAACAGACTTACCATTTAGAGTACAGTGTTTTGTACAATTCTTTTTTTGTCTCTATAACTAGAGTATCAAGTCAAAACACTATTACTAAGTTACTTTAGTCAGCTTCTTTCTTTCCATAGCACCACTGCCAGTCACAGCTCTGCTATGTACTAGCTCTGGGGCAATAGAAAAATTACCTGACCTCTTTGCCTTAAGTTTGTCATCTATAAAATGGAGAATGTAATGGTAAGGATGTTCTTTATTGTGAGTAGATGCCTGGCACATAATATTTGCTAGATAAGTATTTGCTATTATTATTGCCTATTAGTCATTATCAAGGCAATAAATTGACTTGCAATTATGACACACATAACTGCATTATAATCTAGTTTTGTCTTTTTCCTCTTTAGGTTGTGAGCTTTTTGAGAATAGGAATTAGGTCTTTATTTCTTTACACAGGTGTCTTGCATGATAAGTTCTCAAAAGATATTTGTTGATGTTATTGAGTATTAGGTACATGCTATATATTAATAAAACCAAACAATATGATATGGTAAGTGCATATTAATGTGCTAATAAATAACTGTTTAGTATCTTTTCCTAGTCACAAGTTTGTGTTTTTGACATAATCTTTCCTGAAAAAGGACCTATTCACATATGCACATATTTCTCTTTCAGAAACTTATAGAATGGTGTCTAAAATTCCCTCTATTTGATCTATCCTTTGGGTTAGCAGTTTATTTAAACTACTTTGGAGGGAAGATCCAAAATAATCTGTCATAAGAGCTAATGAGAGCTCTTTCATTTTTCTATTTCAAAAGAAAAGATTTGACCAAGGTGGCACAAAAGGAAGAGGAGTCAGGGGATGTGAAGGTAAGAACAAGAATATTGCCATTACTCTGAAACAAGGATGAATATTTAGCAAGGATTAAAATGTAAACATTAAATCATGATTTCTCTCTAGGGGGAAGCTATAACATTCGCTTTCATAATGACAAATTTTATTCTTCTGGTAGTAATCTGTTCTGATTGTTGTGTTCCCTTTAATTCCCACAAGTATTTTGCATGGAAAAGCATTACAGAGATATAGGAGAAATTTTTATCTGTCTTTATTTTAAATTTATAATTAGGAACTCTTTTGCTAGATAAATGTCAGATATAAATGAAATAAATACATGTTTCATATTCTTTTATTAAACATCTGGGGAATGTGGAGAAATCATGTTTTAGAGAATCAGGAAGTAAATATTACCCTGAATATAATAATTTGGAATCATACAAAATTAATATAAAGCGAATAAGTAAATACCTTTGAAATGGTTAACTTTGTGCTTTAACAATAATAGCACTTGACAATGTTTAAATAGCTAACAAAGAGGGAATTTAATTTGCCTAAAAAATATTATTTAACCAAAATGATTAATATAATTTCTGGTATCTGGGAAATTTTCATAATGTAATATCAGAAAAGAAAAGATAATATTATTAGATAATAAGACACTGATTTCCCCTAAATTTCTGTAAAAACTTTATGAGGTCATCTTCATATGCATTAGCACAACTTTGTAGACTCTCAAAAAGTACAAATTTTTTTTATCAGGTATAGGAGCCTACAACTCTGAATTGAGACAAAATTTACTGCCTTCCTAGAGAAAGAGATATAATACTTTTATTGTCACTAACATGTCACAGTAACCAAAAGCTTAGGTTTCTATGGAAGCAGGAACATTCAATTGCTAGGTACTGAAAAATAAAAACTGCATTATTGTGTTATAGCCAAGATGATGAAATATCTTCAGTAAACCTACACACTAGTTGTCAAGCATTTATTCATAAAACATTTATTGATGAGGCATTCTGGTCAATGTACTAGTCTATGCATTTGGGGAGTATAAAGATCAATAAGACATCCTGTTTATATACACACAGAATTATAATACACGGTTGAAATTGGAAGGAACCTGATTAACACTTTTGGAAGTATATAAATGGAAGCCAATATTAAAATTATGTTAAGTTTCAGTAAAATCAGCAACAAAGAAGGGCTTAGTGACATGCAAGGAAAAGGACTTAGCCCTGCCTAAGATGTCATTGTTGCATCAAATCATAATCATTTTAATATCAGCATATTCTAGGGGAGATTTTGCTAGAAAACACTATGGTAAACAGACACAAACATTTTATTTTCTAAATAATAACTACTTGATTTTTTCATATTATTTTCTATCGTTTTCTTGTTTAGCATCACAAAGTTTGTTTTCTTCACATTTAAGGTATAAAGATTCAATTAACTTACTTCAGGTCATTGGCAAATACGCAGATTTAGTTATCACCGGTGCATATTGCTTTTCATAACATGATTTTAACCACTTAAGCATCATTAAGATTGTTAATATAATTTCAAAGCAAAATTGCATTTCTTATTTAGCTGAATATATAGATTTATTTTTCCTTTAATTGACTTTTGCATTGTTGGAATTTAAACAGCTTTTCTTAAGAGTCAGCCAGAAGCTTTGGACAGATACGTTTTAACAACTTCGAATAAATTGGAGGTCAGATCAACCTCCTTGTCTCAAAAATTCTCTGATCTGTTCTGCAATGACTGTCAGGTTTAACTGTCAGATTCCTCAGTGTCAAAACAAACTTCAGCTTTATCTACTTGTAGGTCTACTTTTCTTGGGTTGGTTCTGTAATGCAGTTGACTATTGCTTTACAAGAAGATATCTAAATATGGTAATGCTTCTAGCGATGACTATTTACCTCATTTACAGCTAATATATATTCTATAGATCTAGGCCCATTTCTTCTGCTGTTACCAAATCTTTTTGTTTCATAAATGCCAGATGTGGGTTAAAATGGAGTTTAGAAAAATGAAACAAGAAAGAGGAAAATGTTTTGCTTCCCATTGTTTATATGTACAAATCCACTACACACACGTATATTTTTAAGGAATGATGTGGCTTAACCTATGAAAACACAGGTAAGTTTGTTGCTCCAGCCCAGTGGGGGTGTGAGTCCAGATGGAGACTCTAAATTATTTAAGTAGACTTGGCAACAGTGCTCTGAACAATAGCTACCTGAACTGGACTGGTGTGTTCATTCTCCCAGAAAAAAAGTCCCATAGAATCTTAATCACTTCCAGTGAGTCTATAGCTAAGAGTCTCAGGAGAAAGAATTGTTCTGCTTCAATAGAAGCAGAAAAAATATTTATATTGCTTTGCAAGAAGCTGTTTCTATTTTTCAAACTTTATTGCTTTTCAAATTATGAAAGCAATAATGTTCATTGTAATAAATCCCACCAATATAGAATAAAATGTTACCAAGCTTCATCCCCTTCCTACTGGTCTCCCCCTCCTCAGGGATGATCATTGTTGGGTATCTTTTAAGATTTTAGTGCATGCAAACATTCTCAACATGTGTACATTCCTACGCACGTTAAATGGACTATATCATGTATAACCATCAAGCCTATCACATAGAGATCTGCCCGTTTTTCAACAATGCTGCAGAATATCTCATTATGGGACATACCATTGTTTACTCCACAGCTCCCTTATTGTCAGTTCCATAGGTTGATTCATTTTCTGTTTTCTTTAACAAATCATGCGGTCATAAATCCTTCTATGTAGAAATATTTCTAAATTTATAGTTTATTTTTGTAGGAATTTTAGAAGTAAAATCATTGCTACAAAGAGTTGTGTGTAGTATCTTGATAGATAATAAAAATTGTTTACAAAAATGAAATTGTCTTCTTTGATATCCCCACCAAATTAGGCATGATTCTCTTTACTTTCACAAATGCTGGTTATTATTATATTTTAAAAAAATTTTATTTTGTACATTTAAATTTTTCATTACTTGGGATTTATTTCATGTATAGTGTGAGGTAGGACTCAAATATAGCTTTTTCCCAAATGAATATCAAGACCCAGAATCATTTATGCACTGAGTATCCTTTCTCCGGCACTTTTATTATGGACTATATTCTCAAGTGTAATCCGTATATTGGTTAAAGTTCTTAGTTGCCCAGGAACCCATCACCAGAATTTGAAAATTGTCGTGGGGTCTGCTGAGCTTGACAGCTAATGGTGTGCTGAGAACTGTCCCTCCAAAGAGGCCTTTCCATTCCTTTGGGAGACTCTGGGCAAACAGCAAATCTACTTGGGCTCGTCTCTGCATAAAAGAAATTTGTTTCAGGATGTTATATAGCTCAGAGAATAATCAAGTTGCTGAAAAAACAAATTAGAATCAAGTTTCTGGGATGCTTCTTGAACCACTGTCTGGCACAGTCAGCCCAGAAAGCAACCACATCAGCTACCACTCAAGCTACCAAAAATAGAAGCCTGTTTATTCACATAGGTCAGATCTCACATAGGTGTGTTTTATTGCAGGAAGCTGGTCCACATGCCTGCCCTCTAGGTCCAAAGAAGGCTTGAAATACCAGAGTCATTAAATCTAAGATGCTATCAATTGTAAGATACATGATTATTTTATGTACCACTAATAAAAACAAAACACTGACCACTAAACTCTGCCATAATGTTTTCACTTAGAATATTTATTTTATGATTATTGAAAAGGAGAATATTTTAAATTTATTTAGACAGATTTTCATTGCATGTTCTTATGCATACATTAAAAAGGAAATTATAGGCAGAATGATTTGGTTAAGCAATTCTAAAACTTCAGTGAAGGAGTCATCCTCCAAATATTCCTAATTTCAAACAGGGAAATAGAGGCAATGACAGATTCCCTAATTAATTTTCTGAGAATATAAACAGCAGCCTCAAGGGAGATTAGGAGGCACACCGCTCTATCCAGAGTCACAAGTGAAAATAGGATTCCACCCAAGTGGGGAAAGGGGCAAAAGGTTCCCTCTTCTTTGCACCCATGTTTCCAATCATTCTATTAGAAAAGACTTACATTGTGGCAATATTCCATTAAGTGGCACTAACAAAAATTGTTCTGTTCAGAATATAGAAAGAGTGTTTACCATCCTTTGGAGACACAGCCGTGAGTCCAATTTAGGATCACCATCCCTAAGAGGGCTGCCCTCTCTGACTCAGCCAACATTCTAAAACAGAAAGTACAGAACTTCACATTTATAATCTCTTTGTGAAATAATACTATTAGAAAAAAAAAGAGCTTGTCATAGATATGAAGAAAAGTTTGCAGAATATAGGTATGCTAATGAAAAGAAAATGCTCCAGAAAGAAATCCATCAAATAAGTAGCAGTGAATACCTCTGAGGATGATACCGAGAAGAGGGAAAGATGGTGAAGGTTTGATTAGAGACTTTCACTTTTTACTTTTCAGTTACTGTTTAGGTTTTTTTAACAATGAAAAAGAATGCATGCAATCCTTTATGAAGCTAAAATATTGATTAACCCTTCTATAAGGATATAGATTAATATTATCAAGATATTAGCTGGGTCATTCCTGCCCAATGAAATCTAGGTAGGATTGCCATAAAACTCCAGCTCCATGGTTTAAGGAATCCCTAATCTCCAGATTCCAGGAATTTACTCTTTCATGGGCCTTTGTGCTTCTTCCTCCATCCTTATGTGCTGTATGTATTGTAGTAGGTGGGCTGAGACATACAGCTTGACAATCCCTAGGTTCCCTCTTAAATATCCATATGAAAGCTCTGAAGGCAATGCAGACCTTTATGAAGACTTTACATGGGGAGTGAGGGAGGACTAGACACCACACAATCTAAACATGCTTATTTACACTTCCGGTTTCCAAAGTTGCTTTTCACTGCTCTCCTGCTCCAATTTACCCTTTCTCCTTTCTCCTTCCACACACTCCGAGGCTCCTTGGATTTTCTGTCTCCCTTCCAAAGTTTCAATTCCTATCCTTCTATTTGCCTTAGTTATTTAGCTCCTACTGCCAATTTTCACACATAAACATTTCAAGGTGCTCTACAGAACAGAGCAATGACTTTATTGTTGTGGGTGCCAATTATTATCTGTCATTGTTATACCTTCCTCCCTTGAAAGAAAAAAAAAAATTTGTATTTCTTAAACTGTTTCCAATTCAAGGCTTATTGCCTTTCCTTGTGCTTGGAGTTTTCTTGCCTGGTGCTTTCTACCTAACACAGGGAGTATCTTTCACCTTCTTCTCCAAGGTGAAAGATACTTCTCCAGTCACCACCTATTCACCACTCTGGCCTCTACTCCAACCGGTTCAGGAAAGGGCTTTGCTTCTCATTATTTCTGCATCTGGGCTGGGTCGTACTTGCATGAACTCAAGTTCTCCAGTTGCTTCCAGTCCTAAGAAGATGGTTCAGTTTTGTTCTGTGGGGGATGCTGAAGTCATTTTCCTGTCTTCCTCATCCCAAATTTTCTCCACGTACTATGATAATTTATGGAGACACTCAGCGCTCTCAGACACAGTGTGCTTCCCTAAATTATTCTGCACCAAATTGCCTCTGCAGTGACTTACCACAACCAAACCAGATTTTTCAAACCGAGTTCAATAGCACCTGCTTTTATGGCTCATTGGAATCATCTTTGATTTGAAAGTATATGTAGAGGACTCTTCAGATAAACATCACCTACAATTGTGAAAAAAGAATCCTGGACTAAAACCAAATGTTAATCAATACTGGAATAAACATGTGCATGTTTCATTGGAGTGTACATTGGGATACGCAGTGGGATGAAGTGATGAAGAATCAGTGATTGAGAGGTGTCTGCGGCCACCTGAGTGAATCTCATGATAAGAATACTGAGTGGAGAACAACTTATATATGAATGCTGGTAGTATAATTCCATTTTTATGAAATTCAAAGGCACATAGGTTCAAACAAAAAACACAAAACATAAATATAGGTGGTAAGCCTATAAATAAAAGTAGGATGATAACCCCCAAATTCAGGATACTGTTTATTTCTGAAAGGAGGTACAGGACTGGAGAGGCACACTCATGGCACTTCAAAGACATTTGTAATAACATACTTCTTAAACTTGATGGTAGTCGTGCAGAGGTTTTTGCATCATTATTTTTTATGCCTTATATAAAGTTATACATATTTTGTATATGTTTACAAGCCCAATATATAAAATAATAACTAAAAACTCTTGTGCTCTATTAGTCTAATTTTGAGATTGGTTTTAGTTTTTGAAACATGTTGCTTGGAATATGTTTGGGGACTAAGGCTCACTACGTCTCAGAGGTAACTAAAGCAACAGGGTTGAGAGAAGTGCTAGATACTGGAGCAAGAAACTAAGTTTCCTGCCATTTCTGGTGAAATAACCTGTTTTTCTGTAAGTTTAGAAAGAGAAACTATTTTGTTAGCTAAATATGCTAGTTGCAGACTGGTACAACAGATTAATGAGGTACCTTGACCTTGAGAAATCCCTAAGAGATTAGGCACACGTAGATGAGAACATTGAATGAAAACACCCAGGAGACTGAACCGCAAGAATTGGATGAATGTCATGAGATAACGTCAGGTAGAATTTTATCCTGGAGATTTCTGTGAAGTGGGAAGTAGATTTTACAATGTCTTCCTCAGTTTTCTAGGGCAATCTAGCCAGATAATTAAGAACAAGTGTTTGAGGAGAAACTGGCAACTAATGAAAGAAGCTGAGAACAAAGAAGCTGAGAACAAAGAAGAACAGAAGCTGAGAACAAAGCTATGCAACCTTAAAACAAGTTCCCAGATCTTCTCTCTCAGGAGAGGCACCTTTATACTAACACGTGCTCCTGCGATTGCCCGAGAAGCATCAACCACTAGCAACTAAGTGCTGCTCCCCAGAAATGGCATGTCCCTTTTACTCCCACTCCATTCGCCAAAGCAAGTCCAGTGGTAATACCTAACTGTAAGAGTGTGGCGAGATGCAATTCTCCAGAAGTAAAGAAGTATTTGCACATGCACACGCAGTAATAACATCTATTACCCAGACCAGGCACCAAAAGCGTTTCATTTTGCATTTTAATTTATCGATGTGTAAATGTTTCTATAAGAAAAAAAGGAAAACATTATATGATCCAAAAACTAATCAGTTTTCAGCAAAAACACTAACTGTAAACCTAGAAACTATTAAGAAATCTCTTGTCGAATCCATCTGCCTTCATCTACTCATTAGAAGAGATGAAATTAATGTAAAACTGACAGGTAAAGGGAAAACACTCATTCATTATATGAGCATTTATCACACAGCTTCCAGGGAGGACCCTGCACAGCATATAGAAAAACAGAGTTTTTGCCCTTTCAAGAGCTTCCTCTTGGAGCAAAAGATAAACTCCCATACATCATTTCAACAGACTCTACATAGATCACAGGCTGCTTGGGTTAAAAAAAATAAGAAAAATATGTTAGAAAAGAGAAAAATGTATGAGAAATGGCAGAATATTATTTAAAACAGAACAAGAGATTAATTTTGACAATTTTGCCTAACTACTTCTCCCTCTTTTCTGTAGTTAGGCATGTTAATCCGTTTTTCAAAATTAAAGTTTTCAATTTCGTAAATGAAAATTGTGGCTCTCATACTGCTGTGACAAAAATTAGGGGAACATTTAGCTGGAAGGGATATTAGATTCTGTTTTACACTTCTCTCTGCTTTTGAGAAATCCACCTTAGAACAAAGTCAGATGTATTCTAAAGTCACATTTTGTATGTTTATCTTTACTGGCCTATTTTTTTTCCTTCAGCCCTTAAATGCCCTTGGGTATAAAGAAGGTGAACTGTCCTTCCTCTAAATCAGTGATTCTCAAAGGTCTGTATGCTTAAGATCCAAGTAGAGTGGTTGTTTAAAAAAAATCCTTATTCCTGGATGATATTGCTAAAGGTACTGATTCAGAAAATCTCAGACAGGGTTCAGCGGTCTCTGTTTTAAAGCAGAGCCCCTGTTGGTTCTGATATCAGAATCTGAATACCACCCTTTGAGAACCACTGTTATGAAGTGATCAACACAGATCAATCCATTCAAGTATTTTTTCAAAACCTGCTATGAGTAACCAGGAGACTGGCTGGGTACCATCCATGGCGGCACTCCAAGGAAGTTGTGTGTGTTTTATAGCACTGATTCTCTGTGGAATCATTGACATTTTCTATCCTCTGACCTCCGTCAAACTACTAGGTGAGTTCCATCATGAACGAGACACTAATTTAGTCCCTGTGGAGAGGCAAGATAAATAAGACATTGGCAAAGACCTCAAGGAGCTTACAGGTTTTTAGGGGAGTAAAGCCAGGAAGACCAGGTACAAAGCGGAAATAGATGGAGATGCCATTTGGTGCAAGGAGGTGGCATTTGGCTGGGTCTTGAAGGAGGAGTAGCATTTTAACAGGAGTCTAAGTGGATCAAATACATTCTTGTTAGTGGGAACACTGTGGACCCAGGCTTAGGCAGAGAGATGTGCAATTGTATGTTATATGAGGAGGTGGCTAGTGATCCAGGTTAACTAGAATGCAGTGATGTGACAATTTTCTCAATGATTTATTTGCAGTCTAAAAATTTTTAAGGGAATAATTTTGTGCGTGCGGGGGAGGAGAGCAGGGTAAAGGAGAGAGGGAAAAACAGCTGACATTATTCCTCCTGATAGTAACCATAATAAACTCTGTAAAATTTAATCATATTTAATTCTCAGGTTAATCCTTTAGTGAAAGGACAAGGAAGTAAAATTATGTAAAAGCAGACAGCAGGAGGGAGGGAGGACAAGGGAGAGAAGCAGAACGGAATGCGAGCTAGATGGCTGCAGTGTGCTGTGAAAGAACATTACCCCATCCCTGGGGTTGCTGTGATTCTGATTAAGGTTGGCATAAAAAAAGCTACTTAGGCGCTGGCAGCCACACAGAGGAAGGCAAAAGAGATAGACCTGATTTTAAAACACAGTCGGCTCAAAACGCTCCCAAGAAATGACTCAATATACTCAAGCAAGTGTAATATGTGATTTGCGTAAGAATAGTATACATAAACATCATTTCTATTTGTGATAATAGGTCAAGTTCAAGAACAATACTTTGCTCCTAATTAGAATGACTCTTAGAGAAATAAAAATCAGTTTGCCTGAGGACTATATTCCACCCTATACATGTTTATTCCATTGTATGCCCCATCTCTAGTAAGAAATGTAATTATGACCATCACTCTTATTTTTAATTTATTTTTGACACTATTTTTTAAAGGATTTCTGAAATCAGAAAATGAATTACTTTTCCTTTTGCCAAGAATAGGCTGCATTGCAGTAGGTCCTAGAGAAATCCACTTACAATGCTTTGATCAGAAGGAAGGTTTCCCAAATTGCAATAATGAGCTCTGAGAAATAGAAAATAAATTTGAATTGCTATTTTTTGTGAAAACAATATCTCTGAATGGAGATAACATAATTTTACATACAAAAATTATTGATATAATTAATAATTAATGGATCTGTGCCATGTCATCAAATTGGAGTCTAGACTAAGTTAAGTTTGCTTTTAAGTTCCATTAATTATCTAGAGTTCTTCCAATTTAAGATATCATGGTAAACAAAATTCCAACTTTTGAGGTTTTCTAAAAATTTCTTCATATTTGATAGAACGCATTATTCTCTACCCAAAAAAACAAAAAAGAACGAGATTTTTCAAAGCATTTAAATTGCAATTTAACCAAAAAATCAATTTCCACATAATTTCTAGGAATCTATCTACTTCATAAAGCAAGGCAATCTTTAACATGGTAGCAGATATAAAGGGAGAAGATGGGAATGTCAGATGTATGTATATATAATAGCATGAGGTTGCAGGGATGCAGGAGCAGCATTTATCCTGAACAGATAATGTGGGTAGACTGAAATGCTCTAGCAGTGGGGATGTGCCTGTTTTGAACAACTTGTGTAGGAAAGTGGAAAAAGTACCAGAGCAATCTGTCTGCATTGAACAAATTGCTTGGCTTTGAACTAGTCACCTAACTTCTCGACCTCACTTTATTCATCTGCATTATTAATGGACTTGGACCAGATGCTTGTTATTGGAAGCTTTAAAAATGCAGAATACTGGGTTCCACCCAAATCTACTGAAACAGAATTAGTATTTAACATGAGCTATGGGCGCTTCCTGTGTACGTCAAGTTTGAAAAGCACTATCCTAGATGGTCTTTATGTTACCCTAAGTTGTACTTTTCCGTGAGGCTCTCTGTCTTCTCTACAAGTTCTCCCTTCTTCAAGGAAGGCAACAGGCTTTGGAAAAAGGTCAATGTTTTCCTGAGTTTGGGAGTCAGACAAACCTGGGTTGGAACCCTGGCTCAGCAGTTAGTTCCTTTGTGACTCTGGATAACTGACTTCACTTTACTTAATCACAGTTTTCTTATCTTCAATATTGCATAGTAATGTGTTCATCACATGTTTTATGTTTATTAATGTTTGTCAAGTCTCTGACACATATTTGAGGCTTAATAACTGGTAGCTGTAATTACTGCTACTATTCTTATCATTTTTACAACCCTGAATTCCCCTCCTTAACTCTTGTTAACTAAGGGATAAATGTAGCTAATAATGCCTTAAGGATTAATCTCTCTATCTCTTTCTGTGCTTCCTTTCAAAAGATTCTAAGAGGCTATTGGTCATGGAAGGACATTGTCAAAAGGGCCTTCAGCTCACCTCTCTTCTCAGTTGCCTCTGGGCTGTGACTAGATTCTGGATAAGCATCCACACCCTATCATCTACACTAGAATTATAGGGAGGAGTGATGACTCAATCCTATGATCAAATGCTTGTCTCTGTGGCAGACCCTAGACCCACTTCCTCCACTGCTCATGAGGAGGTAAAAACTTTCCTGTCCTAGAAAGACTGCTGAACTCTGAGTTAAAGCTTGAAAAATATCTACCATCAGGTATTGTTATGTTCTAGATGAGCTGAAAGAAGAGTCCAAATATCCTCAGTGCTTGCCACATATACAGCCATTTTTGGAAGAAATTGACCTAGCCGGGTCTCTCCCCATTTTGGTAGCTGTTGCTACCAAGAGGAAGCAACCAGCCACTGACCTGGCCATAGCCAGTTTCATCTTGACAGTTGCCTGACCCCAGAGCAGGCTGGTTCCTAACATTTGGCATCCTGTGTCAAGAAAACAAATGGAGGCCCACATACCATTATCTCCAAAGTATCTGAAGTTATAAATTGAAACTTAGCATTATTTTGATGTCTAGAATTTTTCAGTTAAATTTAAAATTTTAAGTACATTTAAAATTTTCTTTTATAAAGAAAATAATTATCGAGAGTTCTAGTGTTCAGTATCTTACGAGTTACCAATGAAAAGACTAGTATTACACTTCATCTCTCTCTCTTTCTCATTATTTAATATATATATTAAGTTATTTAATGTCACAAAATATTCTTCAGTAGCCTTTTGCAACTGTTGAAAATACCCCACTAATTTGTGAATTTCTACAAACTGAGATATAAAAGGAAGCAATAAAATGGACCATCATTATTCCTGGGAAACAATATTTAACAAGGTAAGAATCAGAAACATGGTATCTGAGAAGAATGTTGCCACATTACTTAATTAGTTTTTTCAGTTACTTAAGGGCTTAAACTGCTCAAATTTCTCCCACATTCTGAAGCATTATATTTTTCCAACATAGCCAGCATAGTAAAACCCATAAACTTTCATGACATTTGTGTGCATGTTTTTCTTTTGATAGCATAGAGCAAAAGATGTTGAGAAGCTTTTTTCTGGGGCTTGAAGGGTGTTCATCACACGAGAGGATGCTCAGGTTACAGGTCATCTGCCTCAAGAAGACATCCCTGTGCTCTTCAACACATGCATTATTTTGCAAAAGCATGATATGCGGAGCCCTCTAAATAGAGTGTGGAAGTCCCTTTTGCTTGGGTTTAAGGACAGTAGGTTTCTGATCACACCAAGATAGTTGGCTAAAACTGCCTAATAGAACTACAGCACACCAAATGATATCCAAGCCATCCCAAGCAAACTTTTCCGTTTGGAAAATGGGTGGTTTGTGTGGCCAGAATTTCTGTCTTGAGAATTGTCAGGCAAATTTTCTGTGTGCTTACGACTTCTCTATATCATGGAATCTGGATAATTGAACCTGAGTTAATGTGTTGCATAAACTGATTTCTGCTCCTACCTCATCTCATGCACCATCATCTTTGCAATAAATATACATAATAATGGATAAGCTGGGATTTTTATTTCTTGAGATCCTGGGTGGCCTAAATAGCAGGTCTAATACACATTCTTTATAAATAACTTCACTTTAATGCCACGTTATCTTGTACAAGCCATTAATATACCAGAGCTTCAATGATCTATTAATATAAAATGAGGAAAATTATATCTGTCACTCAGGGATGCTTCAAGGACTAAATATGTTCATATGCTTAGAAGGCACTCAGTTAATTAAATATGAATATAAGGCAGACATGAAAGCAACCTAAACGTCCATCAACAGAGGAATGGATAAAGAAGATGTGGTACATATATACAATGGAATATTACTCAGCCATAAAAAGGAACGAAATTGGGTCGTTTGTAGAGACGTGGATGGACATAGAGACTGTCATACAGAGTGAAGTAAGTCAGAAAGAGAAAAACAAATATCGTATATTAACGCATGTATGTGGAACCTAGAAAAATGGTACAGATGAACCGGTTTGCAGGGCAGAAGTTGAGACACAGATGTAGAGAACAAACATATGGATACCAAGGTGGGGAGTGGGGGGTGGAATGGACTGGAAGACTGGGATTGACATATATACGCTACTATGTATAAAACAGATAACTAATGAGAACAGACTGTATAACACAGGGAACTCTACTGAATTGTGTGTGGTGACCTAAATGGGAAGGAAATCCAAGGAAGAGGGGATATATGTATAAGTGTGGCTGATTCACTTTGCTGTACAACAGAAACTGACACAACATTGTAAAGCAACTATACCCCAATTAAAAAATATATATATATATATAAATATAAATATATATATATATATATATATATATATATATATATATATATATATAAATATAAGGCAAAAAAAGACAAGACCAAAACCCAGAAATGCTTTTGCCAGTAATACATTTACATTTCATGGTAAGGCTGTTGAGGTATTATTTCCTTTTTGCCATAGTGTTGTTGTTGTTGTCAAATACCTCTGAGAGTCACTTCGATGCAGGTAGTTAGTGCACTTAACTGGAGAGCCACTGGTTCCCTACCTTGACAAAGGTTAAGGGAAGAGACAACAGGCAGCTGCAGCTGGTTGTTGAGTCAGGCTTCTACCTGAGGACTGCCGAGTTCGGATAAGCCTGCAG
The DNA here is from genome assembly GCF_949987535.1 of Balaenoptera acutorostrata. NCBI lineage: Eukaryota > Metazoa > Chordata > Mammalia > Artiodactyla > Balaenopteridae > Balaenoptera > Balaenoptera acutorostrata. The sequence continues at coordinate 67,171,054 of NC_080071.1, read as the reverse complement.
ATCTTCCTGGCTCAGACAGAGGAAATGAGCTTTTAGTCAGCAGGAGCCTGAGGGCATGAGTAAAATGTCATTTGCTACATTTCTGAGATGTATTGCATAGAAAACAACTGAAACATTGATTGTCTCCAGCTGCTGCTTACTCGAGTTTTGTTTGTACTTTACTAGTCTAATCATTGGTGGACACTATTGCTCCTACCCAAACTCTCATGCTTAGATTTCCTTAAAGCTACTCTTGTGTTGTGACTTTTGAGGTTTCCTAGAAACATTTTGTGGTATATGTATGGTTCAGAGTTACTTTGCAGAGTTGATATACAATATCTAACATTGGATAACAATGGGAAATACAGCATAAAAAACATTCAAATGCATGTATTTAAATATTATTTTCTAATTGTTTAAATGTTTTGTGTTTTGTAGTTCGTCTGTTTTCTAAAAGGATTTGGAATAACTAGTGGTACTGATATGCATCCAAAACAAACACTTGAAATAAAAATTTTAAATTCAGACCAAGATCCATGGGAAAAGAGAGTGAATGCTGAATCAGAAAGGATTAGGGAGCTACTCTTACTGCATTCAAAATTTAAATCTGTGTCCCAAAATCTAAGAGGAGGAAGTGTTCACATTGAATGAAATAGCTGTCACACTCCTCACGTGAGAATAAAATGTCCAAATTTACCTGTAGACACAAAACTACTAAATATGTATCCTGTCCTCCAGTAGACTGCATGCTCCTTGTATCATTTGTCTTTCTAAGCCTAACACTCAGCACAAAGCCTGGCTCATAGTAGACCCTCACAGGTGTTTGTAAAATAAATTAATTTACTGCATGGATTCTTGTATCATCATAAATATGAAACATAATAAAAATGTAGTCAACGTTTTGCAAGAGATTCTAAATATAAAATTGGAGCCTAGTTCTTGTAGAAATTTTTCTGTGCAAGGTTATTCTTAATTTAATTTTGTTTTCAACTTTGTTCCTTTCCCTAGTCCTGCTGTAGTATTTGTTAATTTATCCTGGATATATAGGTATCCTTATACAATATGCAATTTTTTTGCATTTGTGTATTTTCAATATATATAAATGGTATATTGCTATAGAGCTTATTATTCTCAATTTTTTTCATTTGACACCAGGCAAATTGCTGTATTTGTGTTAATTGGATTTAATTGCAGAGTATTTCATGGTGCTTAATCATCCCATTTTGTCTGTACATTTGCTTATCGGACACCAAGATTGTCTGTGACCCCTGTTGCCTCAAAAACAAACCCAGGTCAGCCTGAACAGTTTTTTCTCTGGGGTACATTCCTAAAGCTGGATCACTGAGTCATAGTCTGCCTGGGTTTGGCGTCATCAATATGCCAGATTCTTCTGTAAATAACTGTTTTACTTCTACCTGCTGGGCAGGATGGTTTCCATTTCCCTACATACTTTCCAACATTTGATATATTCTGATTTCAAACTTATGCTGATTTGATGTATTTAGAGTATTATCTTATTTTAATGTGCCTTTCTCTAATTACTGATGAAGCTGAGTATTATTTTACATATTTGTTTGCAATCAAATTTCCCATTTTGTCTTTCTAAAATGTCCTTTGATCATTTTTTCTATCAATTCATTTCTTGTTGATTTTTAGGAATTCCTTGTATATTCTATGTATTAATCCTCATTGAGCTTTAGATGTTACAAATGTCTTTTCCCAGTCTGTCATTAGTTAACTTTGTTTATGGTTTAATTCACTGATCAGACATTCTTAATATTGATGTGGAGGACTTCCCTGGTGGCGCAGTGGTTGAGAGTCTGCCTGCCAATGTAGGGAACACGGGTTCGATCCCTGGTCCAGGAAGATCCCACATGCCACAGAGCAGCTGGGCCCGTGGGCCACAGCTCCTGAGCCTGTGTGCCACAACTGCTGAGGCCCACGCACCTGGTGCCCGTGCTCCGCAGTGGGAGAGACCACTGCAGTGAGAAGCCCATGCACCGCAGCAAAGAGTAGCCCCCGCTCGCCGCAGCTGGAGAGAGCCCACACGCAGCAAAGAAGACCCAAAGCAGCCAAAAATATATTAAAAAAACATAAATATTGATGTGTTAAAATCCATTTATTTTGGCCTTATGGTTTGTATTTTGGGGGTAGTAAGAAGTCCTTTTTCACCTCAGAGTTCCCAAAATAACGATCTATACTTTCTTCTATAAGCATTTTACTTTTATTTTCATGTATGTTTAAAACTCCTATCAGTTTCTATCACAACTTTGTATTTTATTTTGTTTTATTTTATTTTATATTATTTATAGGACACACCAACATCAGAAATAATGTCATATATTCCTTTCCTTATTTTTGGTCTATCTTTGTGTACTGGAAAGTAGGCTCCGTGAAAAAGAACTTTGTCGGTTTTGTTCTCCACTTTATTTCCAATGCCCAGAACATGCCTGGCACAGTTTCTACATAAATTCATTATTAAAATGTTCCACTTCAACATTAAACAATGCCCCCCAGATAACACAACTTTTAGCTCTATAATAGTTTAATCAAATATGACATTTTTAGAAACATTTAATCAGCAGGTTAAGTTTCTTAAGGCTTCTTAATTTGTGGATACTAAACAAAGACATCACCATAGAGAAGAATGTTTATTTTTATATATGTGGAACTCATTAATTTAATGAATTTACCAAGTTGTTTAAATACATTCAAAATGGAGGTATGAAGATAGCTTCTTTTATGCTACTTAGGATTGGAATTTTATCTGGCAAATTACCCTTGTGAATTCTGGCTATCATGTAAGGTATGACAACAACTGAAAAAAAACCGTAATTAATAGCCTCGGATCTATACACAGATTATACATAAATGCATTCTGAATCTGGGATTCAGATTTGTTGGATAATTGCATCAGGTAATGTTGGCGCCCCATTCCCAGCCCCTAATGCCTTGGTACATTTCTGTACCTTCCTTCCCTGCCTGCTTCCCCAGACACCTTTTCACTCCTTGGTTTTCAGTATGTTTTCAATAGCCAGACCTAAGGCTCTCCTTCAGCCCACTGCCTTAGGCCTAGTTTATGTGGCCCAGCACTCCATGTGCGAATATTATATTTCAGTTCCCTCATCCCTGCTGGGGACAACTCTGAAGAGCACCTCATACTCCAGGGTTCCTCTGCGGGGTCAGTGGGAACTACCCTCGATGAGACTTTCGCTAGAGACCCCCCCTTCATCTCTAGCATGACTCACTCTCGGGGAACACTTCCTGAATAAATTACTTGCACACAGATCCTCTTTGTAAGATCAGCTTCTGGGAAACCCAATCGAGCACAATAATTGATGAACTCTAAAAGACTCTTAAGCCTTCTCTCTTGGAGCTGATACAGAACAATAAAGTTTAGGTATACCTCAACTCGATTTGTTTTTCAGAGTTGAGGAACCCAATCTTCCAGTGTTAAAAAGAAAGTATGTTTAGAAATTTTAAGAAATATAGCAAACTCGTTTGTAATTTTTTTTTTTTTAATTCTGAAGATAGGATAGGTTTCTCTTTCACTTCATCCCAGGAGAAACATGACCAAAGAGCAAAGAGCTAATTAGGAGAAATGGATATGATAATAGCAATTCTACAGTGGAAGAGACTCTCTCTTAGTTCTTTTAACATCCTAGATAATTAATGGAATGTTTTAAAATAGATCCTGATCCTGGATTCTACCTAGGAAAACAATTAAATCTATAAACTGTAGGCAAATCATCCTAAAGATGTGAATTCTTCTGAACTGACCCAGCAGGCATATGGTTTCTCTTACCAAAACTTTGCCAGAGACAAAAAGATTTCCAAATCTGCTTTTTTATTGACCTCAGAAGCTGTCGTCAAGCTTCATTATATCCAATTTAATTTTCTCTGGTACACTGTTGTAATTAAAATAATTTTGAACAGGTATATTTATATGGTTCAAAACAAGTCCCACATTTCTGTTATAATTGGCCTGTTCCCCACTTTCATTCCCACAGATAATCACTATTATCAGTATATTATGTATTCTTCTAGAGTTTCTTTTTGTAAATATAAATATGATTTCTTATCCTTTCCAGTGCCCTGGTACCCAGGTATAGAGCAGTTCAACTGGGTTGCAGCCTAGATTGCAACCTAGGTTGCAACAATAGATGTTGCTATGAGGTTGTAGAGATGGCTCTTCCAAGAGTGCTGATCAGCATGCTGAGAGTTCTTTAGACGTCAACCTCATCTTCCTGATCAATTTCTCTTGCGATAGTAACAATAGGGGAGTATTTGTATGGGCATCTTTTTTCTAGGGGACAAATATTGAATATTAGCTTCCCATTTAACTTTTGATGGCAATGAATTCAGATGGACCCTGTGAATGGGCATGTCTAATTGTCATTTGCTGACATATGGCACTGACCTATTCTATACCACATGTCTATTTTCACTGTGTATTTTGTGGCATCAATTATTAAGACCTGAGTGTACTCTGTACATTAACCAAACTTTTTTTTCCTAAACAAAAAGGAGACAGGTAAATTAATATGATGGGAAGACAGAAGTCTCTCATGCACAGCCCCTTAGGCTTTGTCTTTGAAGCCTACATAGAATAGAGAATTAAACATTAATTTTTAAAGAAGGCAAATATTCTTTTTAATCTCCTTCAAAAGTAATTTTTATTTTTTAACTAGGAAATATTAAGTTATAAAAGTAATGCGTAAGTATAATCTCATTGTTAAAAAAATCAGTGATACATAAAAAGCAAAGTTACTATGTGGTGACTTTTCCAGCCCCCACAAATGTTATCCCCAGAGGGAACCACTGCAATCAGTTTTGTCTTTACCGTTCCAGACACTCTTCCTGTACATTTATACATTCGTGCCTCTATAGAAATCATAGCTTTGATATGCTCATTTTCATGAATGGAGTCATACTCTGCAAAATGCTCTCCCTACCTTTCCCACATAGAGATAAAATTTGAATTTTTTAATGTCGTAATATATACATCTGACCTAGTAATACATACATACATCTGACAAACTGCTTAACCTCTCTTCATCTTAGATTTATTTTTTGTCGATATAGTGACAATCATAAGGAGACATACCACACTGGGTTATCATGAGGACTGCCTGAGGTAATGCTTGTAAAACGACAGTAGCCCCTCCACCTCTTCAAATGTTTATTGGACATCTTTACTTCTCTTCTTGTAAATTACCTATTCATGTCCTGATTTTATTTTTCTACATGATTATTTTTCTTATTGACCTGTATGTTTTTTATTGACCTATACATTTTTTATTTTGTTAATTAGCCTTATGTGTATACATATAAGCAAACATTTTTTTTTCACAACTTGTCTATTTTCTTTTTTTTTTTTAACATCTTTATTGGAGTATAATTGCTTTACATTGTTGTGTTAGTTTCTGCTGTATAACAAAGTGAATCAGCTATACGTATTATTTTCTTTTGACTTTGTTTAATGGCATTTGAATTTTTGCCTATGGGCAAAAGTGTTATTTCATTCAAGACATATATGTGTGGCATAGCTATATAAAACATTCCTCACATTTGCATTCTAGTGAGGAGATAGGAAATTTACAAATAGACATACTGTATCATGTCAGTTAAGTCTAGGAAATGCCAAGTACTTTAAGGACAAAGTAGGGAAAGAGAGGAGTGAAAGCTGCTCTAAAATGGTGATAGTTGAATGAATATCATAACCAAGTGAGAGAACGCTCCATGGAAACACCTGTGTTAATAGAGTTTCAGGCAGAGGGAACAGCAAATGCAAAGTTCTCACTCAGGCACAGGTTTGATATGTTCTGGAACCAGAAAAGGCCAGTGTGGCTTGTACAGAGTGAGTAAATGGGAAGAAGAAGCAAACTGAATTGCATAGGTAGCCACCGATCAGATCGTGTATGGTCTGAAAGGCTGGAGAAAAGTTTGTGCTTTTTGTCTACATAGTAAGGGAAGTTATTGGAAGATTTTTAGCAGGGAAGTGACATGGTGTGACTTTAAGAGTTACTACTCTTACTGCTGTGGTGGAAAAACCAGGTAGGAGGCTACTGCAGTAATTTGAGTGTGAGTTATAGAGACCTGGACTAATGAGGTAGTAGGTAGGAAGTTGGTTAAGAAGTACTTGTGTTTGGTTACTTTGAAAGTAGAAATTTGTTAGAATTTACTAAGAAAATTATGGGGTAGAGAGAAAAGGGAGACTTGCAGATGATGTCAAAGGTTTTGGCTTGAGAAACTGGGTGAATGGCAGGATTATTTACTAAGATAGAGAAGAAAAAGTGAAGAATAGATTTATGGAAGGGGATCAAGTTGTGTTTGACTTACTATATGTGAAATGACTATGAGATAGCCAAGTAGAAATGTCAAGTAGACAATTGAGTATGGAAATTAGAACGAGCAGGGCAGAACAGGGCATAGAAATATGAGAATCACTAGTGTATGGATGGTATTTAAAGTCATGTTACTGGATGAGATCACTCAGGGTTTAATGATAGTGAGGTGATGAAGACCTAGGGAACTCCAACATTTAGAGATCAGGAAGAAGAGGTTAATTCAACAAAGAAAGATGAGCAAAATCGTCTTACAAAGTAGGAGGAAAACCAGGATCATATCGTGTTCTGCAAACCAAGTATGGAAAATATTTCTATTATGTATAATGCTTCTGAGAAGTTGAGTGATAGGAGGATTGAAATGGAACAGTGGATTTAGCACTATGGAGGTTACTAGGATCATGAAAAGAGAAGCCCTAGGAATAATAGCCAGATTAAAGTGGGAAGAAGAAATAACACATCATTATTTCTCTTTAAAGCATCTTCATTTTGAATCAAATGGCAAAGGGCTCCTCTATGCAAAGATTCTATAAATTCATGATGAAAGACATTATAATGGAACTATTTTAGACTCAATTTTGGCTGAGGCACTATAATGACAGATGCACAACCCACAGTGAGATATGAGATGTAAAAAAGTTTGTAACAGAATATTGGTTTCCGTCATTGGTTGATTGCTTACCTCTAACAGGTCTTGGATAGGCTAAGAAAATAGATGATTGGAAATTCAAAGAGAATTGTTGGATAGAGTGTTGGTGTTTTCTATGGTTGTTCTAAACTGCAAAAGATGAGGTGTTTTCCCTTTTTTTCAGACAAAAAAGAAGGGGAGTTGCAAGGAAAGAACATGGAGAGCCTAACACATTCCCTTCACTATGGCCATGTTCAACTCATGCCTGAGAAAACACAAAGGATAAGTCCTGGGCTGGCTTTCTGGTTGCTGGAAGGAGGTTGCTGTTGCTTCAGAAGCATCCCACACTCTCAGGTTCAGCAAGGCAAAGCTGTATGTTTCTCCTATGCCCGATAGAGGCCATGTCAGAAGAAAGACAGTGTGAGCTTGTCTTTGTTCTTGCCTAAGTCTTGTATCAGACTCTGCTGTATAGGAAACCAACCTAAAATTCAGTGGCTTAACATAGCCAATGTTTGTTATTTTCATGCGTCAGCCACATGATTATTCTGTGGTCGTCTGGCAATTTGGATTGCCTAGAATAGCTTCATTCATATGTCTGGTCATTGGTTAGATGTTAGCTGGGGTGATGGTGAGGACATCTCTCATCTTTAGTAGGCTAGCCAGCACTGTTCACATGGTAGTGGTCACAGGGAGGACCGAAAATTTCGAAGAGTTAGTTTCCCTTATGCCCCTCAATTACTTCACATTTTTTTCTTTGTATGAGTGTTGTATGTTAATTGCAAATTTTATTCCTCAGTTATTTATATTTTTGTTAATATTACTGTCAACAATAACATAATAATGACATTAACATCTACTTTTTCATATTTACTAGCAATTTATTGTGGTATTAATAGTGAATATTTAGAAATTTCATGGATGATTATAAAAAATAAAGTGCATCAATCAATTTTCAATTTATTGAATATGATATATATCTGTAAGACCTGCTTAGTTATTTTTTATTTGGATTCTCTGTTTTGGATCTACTTTTTTGCCCATAGAGATGAGAGTGTCACCGACTATTGTGTTTTTATATATTACCATTTACATTTCTTGCAGTTTTATTTTAATGATCTGTAATTTGATGTATAAATATTATTGACAGGTAGTTAATGTGATTTGCTCTCATTTATGATTATAAAATATCTTTATTTTTCTCAGTTCAGGATTGTTGCCTTGAACTCAAGCTTATAAGTCCCTACTTACATTCTTATTTTAATAATAGTTTTTCCAAACTTGGTGAAAGTTTGGTAATTCGTACTTTGTCATAATTCAAACAAAAACTGAGCTAAATTTATATTTAGTTAATGAATTATTTTTTCATAGACCATTTAAATTATTTACCAAATTACAAGTTTATTAAATTATTAATAAAATTCATCAAATTATTTATCAAATTACAAGGATTAATCTTCAAAAATTTTAAGAGAATAAATTTTTTTAGTATTTTGGAAGTTATATTTTATTTGCGAATGGATGTTTAAACAGCTACACTCTGCACTTGCCCTAAGAATATTTTCTTCTTTGAAAGTGAATCTTGGGGCCAAAGATTTTGCTAGAAACCATATGAAATAGTTCAAATATTAGAGTAGTGACACATATTAAAGATTTTTGTCCTCCCTGCAACAAGCACCACACAAAAACTGCTAATATACTACTTACAAATCAATAATATCTATTCAGTTATATAACCATTATTTTCTCAGCTCTTATTCTGTGCCCTTAACATTGTGCTAAGCATTTCTGCACATTATCTAGTTTAATTCTCACAGTGATATGTGAAGCAAGTATTTTTATTTTTATTTGCAAATGAGAGCATTGAGGCTCAGAGATGTAAAGTGACTTCTCATGGTCACGCAGCTAATAAGTGGCAGAAATAGGATTTGGAGCCAGGTCAGTTTGATGCCAAAGAACATGCACTTCATCAGCTTTGCTCCTACATTTAATAAACCCTTCCTAGGAAACAACCTGAGTGCATAAAAAGATGTTAGCTTAATAAGTAAGAAATATATTTACAGAAAACAATGTAACAGTATTTATATGATTTGGGGTTTTTGCTAGGTCAGGTAGACAGGTCTTTTGGCTAGGGTGAACTAATGAGGTTTCACTATTAGCATTTTTGTATTATGACATTACTGGGGACTGAATGATTTTAGAGCTTGAAGTGCATCCCGATCTTCTAAAAATGTTGATTTTCTCGAAAAATAAAAAGTAATGATCTAAACAGTTTGCAAAGTTTTCAATATAACTACATTATGCAAATATATGATTTGGGGGCCAAACTGAAAACTCTGCCGTGAAAGTCTTAGAAGATACTCAAATATCTAGGAGAGGAAGTGGTAGCGCTGGCTTTCAGTGACCCCCACAATCCACAGGCAGTGCACAGGGCAAGGGGGGTTTTTCCTTCTAAGGCTGTCGTATGAGAAGCACTAAATTCTGCGGTCTGGGCCACTGGTGCCCTCTGCAGGACAGATGGATGCTCTACAGCCCTAAAATGTTCTCTTAGCAATGGAAGCGTTGAGTCAAATTGCCTTCTACAGTGGCATTCTTTGGCTGTTCGTTGACTAGATATTAGCTGGGGTGATGGCGATGACATGTCTCTAATCCTTCAGCAGGCTAGCCTGGGCTGTTCACATGGTAGTGGTCATAGAGAGAATTGAAAATTTCAAAGAATATGTTTTCCTAATGCCCCTCAATTGCTTTTTAATTTTTTTCTGCATACAGGTGTTATGTAACTATAATGCAACACTCATATAACAACTTTTTAAGTTGTTCGGTTAAGTCAGGATGGTGATTTTTTAAAAAAGGGAGTGGAGACGCAGAGGTGGAGATGGCAAGAGTAGACTTTTCTTTAAAGTGTAAATTAAAGACTTTGCGAGGCTGTGTGGCATATTGCAAAGAACACTCTCTGAAATGAGATAACAGTGAGCAGATCCTGGCTTTCTCATCCAGTCACTGCCTCATGACTTTGAATGTGTTATTGAACATCTCTGAGCTTTACTCTTCTTATATGTGAGTATCTTCCTTATTGGTTTATTGTAAGAATTAAATAAGTTCTGTAAAGTACATGGCATTCAGGACCTCTGAAAGCATTTATTATTACTTGATCTATTAAGTTTTAAACTTTTATGTGAGAAGCAAGCTAGGGTGAGGATGGAAGGGTTGGGGGTTGTGGAAGAAAGCAGGCAACATGGAGGAAGGCTCTACATAGTCGTCACTGAAAATATATCTCAGTAAATACATCATATATAAAAAATAGAAGGAAGGACACAAAATATAAACACATGTTTCAAGTACAATAAAAGAAAAGCCATGTAAGGTCAATATTATGCACGTTTTTTTTCTAAATTAGAAGCCTAACTTGCAGTCTTGGCTCAGGGTCAGACTTTAACTATTGGTTAGGTTTATTTACAACCTTTTTCTTGACGATTTTCTGACAAAGACTAATTTGGAACTTCCTGACTTTGGTAAAGAGACGATCTCTAGCTTTGTCCTCTTATCTGTTGTATGGAGAATAGCAGCATCCTAACTCCACTAAGGCTTTTGTTTTGTTTTTTAGGCTAAATATGAAATTCATATAAAAACACCTAAGACTGATTATCCTGGGCATAGTTATGAGTTCTTCACATATAATAACTTATTTGACTCTCACAACAATCTTCCAATGAAGGGACTGTTACTTTCCTCATTTTTCAAAAGAGGAAACCAAAGTAGAAAGAATTTTAATAAATTGCCAAAGTTGACACAATTTATGTGTTGGACCCAAATCCATCTTAGGCAATCTGGTTCCGGTTATCTATGTGCTTTCCTGTATATTCAACCTTGAAAGGTTTTTATAAAATGCTATCTAAGTTAAGGCATCGTTATTAGGATTAATATTAATCAGGTCGTTATTTCTCACACTCAGCTAAACTGCTTCATATTGCCAAACTTTCTAAAATTACGTAATTGTTAGTATCAGTCTAGAATGAGTGGCAATTCTAGCTGAGGCGATTCTTTTCTTCTTACCTGATGACAGCTGATTTTAAGGGTACCTAATGACTGTTTTTGCTTAGAACTTCGTGTACCTGGCACCTTTAGCTAACTCAAGTCAATAAAGGCTTAATAAGGCATTTTATTTTCAGTTGGCCTGACTCTTGCCCTGTGCTTGCTATACTTTAAGCTTTTCATACTCTTCAGAGACAGAGCAGGGAGGAGCTGGAGGCTTTTTACTGAGCAAATTTCAAGATATTAGACCAAGCTTATAGCTAATTCAGTTTTTCTTTTCCAACCAGAGATTCTTATCAACAAAAAAATAGTTCTCTTTTAAACTCTCTTTAATGAATAATTTATTTAGCAATATTTTATTTCATCATATTGCAGTTAAATTTTTGCCAGAGCTAATGGTAACTCTAAGTTGTCATTTTTATTTTTCAAAACTTAAAATATAAGTTTGAACTAATTTACCCAAGAGAAAATATAAAATAACTTACACATATAAAATCATAATTTTCTATTCATGACAATAAGTAACAAGGGCACAGTGAAATATTTCTGTGTGTTTGAACACTTTTTTTCATCTGTAGAATTACAAAGGACATTATACAATGTGTTACTTCACTAATGTACCTGAGGTTATATGACAATGAGGGTTTTGTTAGTCTGCCAACACTATGGGCTTTAAATTTTGAGAAGTAAAAACTGCAAGCCTAGGGCTTCCCTGGTGGCACAGTGGTTGAGAATCTGCCTGCCAATGCAGGGGACACGGGTTCGAGCCCTGGTCTGGGAAGATCCCACATGCCGCGGAGCAAATGGACCCATGAGCCACAACTACTGAGCCTGCGCGTCTGGAGCCTGTGCTCCGCAACAAGAGAGGCCGCGATAGTGAGAGGCCCGCGCACCGCGATGAAGAGTGGCCTCCGCTTGCCACAACTAGAGAGAGCCCTCGCACAGAAACGAAGATCCAACACAGCCAAAATAAATAAATAAAATTTAAAAAAATAAACAAAACTGCAAGCCTAGACTAAAACTCCTTTTCAATTGATGCTTCATAAGGAAATTAAAATTCTAAATCTGTTATAATTTCTCTCTAATATTATTACCTATAAAGTCTTATTGAGGTTGCATTTTCAGATTTAATGCTTTTTCACATTATAAATTGATAAAAACTCAAAGCGGGAGGAGACCCAAACTCAACCAACAAACTACAATCAGGTAAATGAAGGCACTGAGAGTTTAAATGCCTTCCTCAAATAGGTGCACAACTAATTACTGGCAGCCTTGGTGATAGTTAACAAATTTTTAATATGTTGTAGTTTCATTTTCATTCAGGTCAAAATATTTAAATTTTTTCTTATAACTTGTTTGACGTCTGGTTATTTAGAAATATTATTTAATTTGTAAACATTTAGGAATTTTGCAGATATCTTTCCTTTGTTGGTTTGTGATTTGATTCCACTTTGGTCAGAGAAAATACTTCACATGATTTCATTTCCTTCCAATATACTGAGAGTTTATTTATGGCACAGAATATAATCTATTTTAGAAAGAGTTCTTTGTACACTTCAAGAGAGCACATTTTTTGCTCTTGTTGGAAGTCACCCACCGAGGGTGTTGCTGAACTTGCTGAGAAGCTGCTGTGCAGCCTGCAGAACTTTCTGGGAAGATGTCCATGGGTGTGTCATGAAAACTCACTGGGAGTGAGCTCATCTGGGTGTCCCACTCGCCAGCTGAACACTGTAGAAGCAAGAAGGAAAAAAAATAAGGCACACCAGAACCAGAAAGAGAAGGCCCTTCCTCCTCCTGCTGTGTCCATGAGGGTCCGTCGACTGGCAAAGCTTACCATCTTGCCAGCTGGAAAGAGAGAAATATTTATAAGATTCAGCTCCAGTATCACAAACAAGACAATCAAGAATGGACTTGGGGGGCTTCCCTGGTGGCGCAGTGGTTGAGAATCTGCCTGCCAATGCAGGGGACACAGGTTCGAGCCCTGGTCTGGGAAGATCCCACATGCCGCGGAGCAACTGGGCCCGCGAGCCACAATTACTGAGCCTGAGCGTCTGGAGCCTGTGCTCCGCAACAAGAGAGGCTGCGATAGTGAGAGGCCCGCGCACCGCGATGAAGAGTGGCCCCCGCCTGCCACGACTAGAGAAAGCCCTCGCACAGAAACGAAGACCCAACACAGCCATAAATAATTAAATAAATAAATTAAAAAAAAAAAAAGAATGGATTTGGAGCTGAGAGGCAATAACTTGATAACTGGCACACTTAAAACATAACTCTCGCTAACTTGTATTAAAATAGATCTTATTTTCTCTATTGCATTGTATCAATAACAACCATCAATAACAAATAGATTAGGAATTAAAATCTTTGGAATGGCCACAAAATAAATAGAATCATAGTTCTTGTAATTTTCATTTTAATTTTCAATGAAATAAAATTAAGCTGTCTTATAAATAAATGGATTTCTCAGTAGATGGTGCTATTTGCCTTATATTTTAATTTTTTCCAGACAGCTTAGTAATATTTTTATTTCCCTTTATTTAACTGATATATACCTTTAAAAAGTTACAGAATATAACTTATATTTAAGCAGTTTACAAAAACACGTAAAATTTAAGTCATTTGATAAACTAGGCACACTTTCGCAGAGCAATAAAAAAATGCAGAACAGTGTGGTTTTCAGACAAGTACACATTCTGACAGCCGTCATTAGTTCTTAATTCTAAGTTCCTCAGTATAAAAAAATAAAGTAAAATTGATGGGTAATAATAAAAATCACTCACAATACCTTTGTTGAATTGATTTTCAGGTGAGTGATGTCAGGAAAGTGGACGGAGCACTGAAAACAACTTTCTCCAGTATACTTACCTAATGGAACATGTGAGTTTTAGTATAATAGAAACAATTCAATTGTAGAAATAGAAAAAGGTGTTGCCTAGAGTTTTGACGAAGGGCAAGTAGTCAACTGACTGCTAAAGATGAGAATCAGACATATGCTAATGATGGGAATTGACCATGTTTTACCACTGAAAGGAAATAAGAATGGGATTGAGAAGTAAGTCATATGTAAACTTTCATCAGCTTAAAAACTTCAAAGATAAATACTTTATTGAATACAATTTTTATATTTTACTCAAAATACATAGTTTCTCATATTAGGAAAAGGTATAACATTTTGCTTTGGAGAGTGCATACCATTTATATGCTAAAAGTTGATTTTAAGATTTGACTGATAAGGTTTTGCAGAAACCTGTGCACTCAGAATACTGTGAAACATTATTCTTTCTGACAGCATTGTCCTAGTTATTTTGGGAGGGTTTTCAGTGGAACATATTTGATTGTTTGTCCTCCAGTTTACAAATACTCAATTTGTATATAAGTAAACTTTACATATAAACATGTGCCTCTACAGCACTTCACTTCCACTTGAGTCTTCCACTTGAGTCTCTGTTGTTGTTGCTGTGAGAATTGTGGAAACAAACCAATTGTGTGCTTTCTTTTCTTCTTCCATTTCCTTTCATTCCTAAATATTTTTCCAGAGCAATTTAGTCCTAAAGCTTTAGGTAGGGCAGAGAAATGTAGGGAGGGGGGAAGGAAAGAGAGAGACAGAGACAGAGGGAGAGAGAGAGAGAGAGACTGAAGAATACTAGGCTGTCTGCCTTGAAGGGCAGCTTGGTGCAGAGCCTGATCAAAAACAGAAGGAAGCTAACCTGGGAGGGCACTCAGCTAGTGGTATCAGAGGAGGGTGAGGAGGGCATCCGGGCAGGGAACAGATCTGATGTGGGAGTCAGAGCCCACTCAGGGTTAGGAAGAAATACACGTGGTGGGAAGGAGGCACAGTATGGAAGTATGAATGGGCTGAGCAGGGTGCCCATACACACCCAGTGTGGAGTGTCCGAACCTGAGGACTGTGGTGAATGGCGTCTCCACAGTGGAGTAGCACAACCTTGAGTGTCCAAGCCCAAGTAGGGTGAGGAGGGCATGCACATGGCAGTGGGCGATGGCCTGGTGTGCAGAATCGCAGTCTGAAAAGCATATATCTGAGCATCTGAAGTAGTCCTGTGAGAGGTATTGGACATCAAAATGGGCATCAGCACACTTGGATTTAAAACAGTAGACTGAATGCACTAAAAATCAAATTTGCATACTAGGATGAAATGCTTGCCCTTATTATGATACAAAGTCACTCTATGATGTTAATAATTGTCTTCAGTCACCGGATTTTATGAAGCTCCACATTTTACAGTATCTCAACTCAGGATGTGTCAATGAGAAAGCAAGGGATGTTCTTGGAATAGGTGCCCTGATCTCCTTGGTTTCTTAGACAAACACTGACCAGCATTTTCCACCAGGCGAGTCTAGGACATCCTCATCAGGTCTTAGCATGTTGAAAAATTATGGAACGTCCCACAGACTTCTTCCTGTTTGCCCTTACTGGTAAGTGAGACAGAGGGGGCATTCGTCTACCTAACAAGATACATTGGAATGCACTTAACCCTTAAATGAGCACCCTTAGCTGTTCGTGGTTTGGGAATCACCTACATCCCACTCACATTTCTACACCTCAAATATAAAAATTCAAATATATAATAGTGGTTTCAAGACCAACTTTACTCTCTTATCCTACTATTGAACAGCATCCTCTGCCCTACCGAACTCCCAAGGAGAGTCTGATTTTTCTGAATGGATATCCCTTATGACAGAAAACTCATTACTCATCAGATTGCCCATTCTGTTTTCAGTTAGAATGATGTGTTTTGCCTTGAAACAAAACTGTCTCCCTGTATCTTTAGCCCATCAGAACTTATTCTGACCTTACAGCCACATGAAATGAAGTGTAACTCATGTTTCCCAGGACAGCCGTTCAGACACTTAAAGCCACACTCCCTGCCCTAATACCATATCTTCTTCACAATAACCAGCCCCGGTTCCTTCTGCAGCTCATTGGATGGAATGGTTTTCTGATCTCATATACCTATTTGAAATTTATTCTTCTTAACACGTTCCCATTTTTCCTATTCCTCCTGACCTACATGTGCAGAACTGAACATGATACCCCAAATAATTTCATCACCACAATTTTGTTATTGATGTAAGTAATTTCATATTTATGTCTATGAAAATTAGCTCTGCTTACTATCTTTGCAATTTTTCTGTAAATCTAAAACTGTTCTAAATAAAAAGTTCAGTTAAAATTTCCTGAATTGAGTTTTAAATAAAAATATTACTACCTAAATATTTAATTCAATATATTAAACATGTACACACTCATATACCTAAATGCACCTGCATTTTTTTTATAGAAAAATTCTAAAATCCCACTATTAAACTTACTGTGAAAGTTTAGTAAGTCATTTAATTTTAGAAGACCAGTTTGCCTTATCCAGAAAATAAAAATTTGAATTAGATATTATCTTTTATAAATTTTTAAATTCAAAGCATGGGACTTCTTTTACACATATTTTCTGTAGAATTTAGAAGTTAGATCAAAGCATTCCAGATTCTCAGTAACAGTACTTCAATAAACTTTTCTTACAGTTTCTGTAGTATTCCACGAGATGGTGCAACGTTACTACAAGAAAATATTCAAATTTCCAGTTTCACAAAGCTTGTCGCTAATCATCCCTATATTTCATCTGTTAGGTTGCATCTATTTTTTCAAAAACTATTGGAGAAAATAAACATAATAATCAATCTAAGTAACAAAGAACTTAACTTATGCTAAAATCCACTATTTAAATCAGAGGTGGGCAAACTTTCAGAAAGGGCCAGATAATAAATGTATTAAGATGGGTAATATTGTAGCCTCTATTGCAATTATTCAAATATGCCATTGTAGCACAAAAGCAGCCATAGACAATTCATGAATAAATGTGTGCGGCTTTGTGCCAATAAAACTTTATTTACAAAAGTAAGTGGCTGGCTCATGGGCCAGGAGTTTGATAACTCCTGATATAAATCACAGATGAAATTGAGCCACCCTTTTTGTTGCTTAGCAAACTGGCCCCCATATATGGAAGACAAGGAGACTGAAAAAAGAGGCAGACCACTCCAGATTGGTAGGTGGCAGGTTTAATGAGTAAAGGAACTTACATAGGCTTGTCTTGGGTGGCTGCAAGATGAATAGATCTCCTCACCTGCCTACCAGAATCTTATAAGTTTATGGAGAGAGCATAACTGGGTTCAGTCATGCATTCAGTCCATATGGTCTCAACAGCACCTTACTTTCTCAAGGCTATGTCCATGGAATAGTTCCCACTGTGGGAATGGTGGGCGGAATATACATCCCAAAGACAGGGGAGAGGGTGAGGAGCCTCTGATTGCCCAGGTCCAGCTCTCAGGTGAACCAGCAGTCATGTCCTCTAGATGAGCTCCCCAACAATTTATTAGTGACCATGTTTACTGAGCCAAAATTGGTACTTCTAGAGGTGGACAGACTCCAGGGTGGCTCTTCCCTGATCCTTCTGGTGTTTATGCTTTTTGATGATTCCCTCCCCTTGAGTGTGGGCAGAAGATGAGACTTCCTTTTAACCCATAGAATATTGCAAAGGTGATGCGATGTCACTCCTGTAATTATGTTTTATTACATAAGACTCCATCTTGCTAGTAGACTTGCTCTGGAGACTCTCCTTGCTGATGTGATAAATAAGTGGCCATATTGGGGAAGTCTACTTAGAGAGAAGCTGAGGGTGACCTCCAGCAGATAGTAAGAAACTACATCCCTTAGTCCTACAGCCACAGAAAATGAGTTCTGCTGACAAATGAGCTTGAAATTGAACCCTTCCCCAGTCAAACCTCTAGGGGAGAATTCAGCCATGGCTGACACTTTAATTGCAGTCTTGCAGAGGACTCATTTAGGCTGTGCCTAGACTCCGGACCCACAAAACTATGAGATAAATAATATGGTTGTTGTAAATTGCTATTAGTTATGCAGCTATAGAAAACTAATCTACCATAGTTTTCAAAACTATGGATGGCTAGACCTCTATACATACTTATTTATCTATATGTATTATATTTATATTTAAATATTTCTTTACATCTCTGCCCTACTTGCAAAATTCATTTGGTTTGACTGTGGTTTTTGCATTGCTTTAAAGAAGTTATAAGACAAAAGAACAAAACCAGAGAAGACAGGATTTTTAAAAACAGAATTATAGTTTTAAAAGTTTCTACTCTTAGGAGAACAGAAAAGACTCTTGGAAAAAACCAGTGGTCAATATTTGGTAGGTCATAGCTCAAATCTGGTTCCTGTCATTTTACTTTGGTGAAATGTTCTCAAAGCATTTGAATGCTATCCAACTGGCATCTTTGCATTGTTATTACATGCCTGAAAGCCTTTGAGTTTGAATCCCATGATGCAGACAAAAAAGGAAAACAAAAACAAACAAACACAAAACAAAAAAAAAGGAATGAAGGAAGGAAGGAAGGAAGCATTGTCAGTAAAATATCACATCTAGCTCAAAATGATTTGCCTTCTTTGAGAGACAGAAGAGGTCTCAGGGAAAGCAGTGCAAGTATAAATGTTGATGCATCTTAAGGTAAAGGATTCTGTTCTCTAATCCTCACGCTGAACTTAGGGAAGTATAAAAACAAACAAACAAACAAAAAAACAAGATTTGAAAACTGAAGGGATCCCACAGCTGATTTGCTTCCCTGAGACATCAATGTCCATTTAACCTCTTCTCTCATGACCACACAAGTACAGAGTGTCATTTTCTGGGACTCTGAAAGCTGTGCTTTAGAGTCATGAGATTTCTGCTATGTTGTTGCCATGCAGGTAGTGTTGATGTCTTTTCTATAACCATTTTTAAAGGTTAATGAAATTGGTGTTGGGTGAAGCCCACTGTGTCACAGGAGTTTTATTTTTAACCTAATTCCAAGAGTACTGCTGCTGGTTGAGCAAACTGGAAATTATAGTGACTGTTCGGAAATGAAAATAAGAGAACAGAGGAGTCTGGACTTCAGTGTCATGTAAAACCAATGAATAAAAAACTTCCAAAACAAGGAAATAGATAAAAAGGAGTCAAGTATATATCTCTATCCTGATGTTTCCTTTAAAAATGAGAGTATTTCATGGTGCTCTGAGGCCACAGATGCTGCTTACTTTAAGTAGTGACTACACACTCCCCATAGAAAGTATGAACAGAATGGAAATTCTCTCATCTTCACAAAATTTTTTCTGACATCTTTGGCATGATCATTTGAGAATGTTTCCTAATTTATACTGTAATGTTCTATCTAGCAAAACAATGTGGATGCTTTTTACTTGAAGAATTTCAAAAAAGAATTATCTTTGTCTTTAAAAATAGGCTACACATATTATAGTTCTTTGTGGTTTCCAAAACTCCGTCATATATTTTTATCAGTATTTGAGCAACCATAATTCTTTTGCTGTTAGAAGCAAAAATGTTTCATAATCCCTGATTTATAGCGAATACTAACTACTCTGATGCGTTATTGTTAAAGTCACATCCACACTTATGGGTATCATTCAAATGCTGATTTTTATCTCTAAGCTGCTATTACTCACAGAGAGTCAGTGAGAAATGTGTTTTCTTTGGATTTTGCAGAAGTTATGAAAGATTTATACGAGGCATTTGAGTTTTTGACCAATGTCATCCATTTAAAGAAAATACTTATTCTTTTGTGCTGTGGAGTCAAGACATTATCAATATTGTACAATTACTCTGTGCATATATTTTTTGCTTTTTGCTTTTGGTTTTCATTTTCTTCTTTGGTAAACTTGAAGTAGGGTAAAAGGTAGCTGTTTTAGAAAATGCCAAATTCTAGACAAGGACATTTAAGAGAGGTGAGATTTATTTTCCTCCCTGTAGAGCTGGTAGGCTCTTTACAGTTCCATGTGACAGAGTGGATGGCCGTCAATGGATCATTGTAGAGCAATGGCTGTCTTCACATTGTAGTACCTTGGCCCAAGCTTTCTACATTGACAAATTTCCTTTTCCTCAGAAAACAGCGTTATAATAACCTCCTGTCTAAGGGAAATGGAGGTGGATGATGAAACGCTACTTCTCCATTAAATTGTGGGTAATAATAGCATCTGAAACTTTGTTGCTCATTGCCTAGATAGACTAACTAGCAAAAATGAGGTATGCATACATATATGTACTTTTTTCTTATTCTGGATTTTTATTTTTTTCTGTTCATAGACAGATGGAAATTTAGAAAGTCACTGGAATTATCTGCATCAGGCAATGTAATTTGATATCATGCTGTTACTATCTGTAAAAGATGACTGCACATAATTGGATAATTGGAAAGTGGAGATTTTTTTCAAAAGCAGTAGCATCTATTCACATTGAATCACTAAACTGGATTGTTTCAAGGAATATAGAAGTGCAAAGAACAATCAGTTTCAGAATTTGTTTGCATTAAATATGAGTCAAGTGATTCAGTTTATCTCACAAGTGATGGGACTTATGCAAAATAATGAGAGGTTCAATAATTCAGTTAGAGTTTACGCTCAAATTAACCCTCATCAGTCCTAAAATTGTTACAGCTATCCATAATGCATTTCCTGTGTGATCGTGACTCCTAAGGCCCTAAAGTAACACAAGTTAATACTACAGACACTGTGGGCCATAGAATCTCAGAAGATGTGCCACCCTTCAAGTTGTGAGTATGACTTTTCGGTCAATACTGACTTAGAGAAGGAGGCAGGTTTTCACAGAGATCTCATCAACTTCAAAGTTGCCACAGGTTTACTGTCATCTTCTAGCTGCTCTTTATTCTTCCTAATGCTACTGGTCAACTGGTCAACCATCTCTTTTTCTGTAACCACAGGGAGGGAAAGAAAGAAACCATTACCCAAAGAGCTTACAACCTGTGGGACTTAGAGAGTGAGGTGTGATGTTCTGGAGACTCCTACAAAATCTACTCCAAGAATATAGTAGTAGTGGTAAAGTGATCCAAATACATACATAGTTATTTAAAGCATGGGAGGAATGTACCTACCTTTTATTAAGTTATCCCCTTTTGAAGAGTTTCTTGCCAAGGCCATAGAGTAAGTAGGAAATTGGGATTTGAACCCAGCCAGAGTCAGAGTGTGTGCTGTTAACCACCAGGGTGAAGTGTGTCTTCTGACACACTACAGAGTTAAACCCATTGACCATCAGCCCACAATAGCTTCTCAAGATCCCTTGTAGATGAAACACTCCAGAATCTCTTTCCAAACCCAGAGGTGTGTGATACAAAGGATGCAGATTTTTGCACTAATTTCCAAGTCCAGAACTAGGTCATAGTAAACGGTTGATCCAGAGAATAATGTATCCCTCACTGAGTAGATGTTAAACATTGATTGGTGATACTCTTTGAATGCAACTTAGTTCAAATAATTGCAGGGTAAGAATAGAAATAGTATTGAAGGAATTCTCTCCTTGAAGTCAGTGGAAAATTGAAAGATTCAATTTACTTCAATTTTAATTCTATTTTTTCCTCTTAATAAATAAAAGTGAGAGTAACATCAGGAAGTATTTGAGGAAGGAGCATTAAATATACTATGTTAGGGCTTCCCTGGTGGCGCAGTGGTTGAGAACCTGCCTGCCAATGCAGGGGACACGGGTTCGAGCCCTGGTCAGGGAAGATCCCACATGCCGCGGAGCAACTAGGCCCATGAGCCACAACTACTGAGCCTGCGCGACTGGAGCCTGTGCTCCGCAACAAGAGAGGCCGCGATAGTGAGAGGCCCGCGCACCACGATGAAGAGTGGCCCCCGATTGCCACAACTAAAGAAAGCCCTTGCACAGAAACGAAGATTCAACACAGCCAAAAATAAATAAATAAATAATAAAAATATATATATACTATGTTATGTATATTTAATTGGAAATAGAATTTTCAACTTATTATGCACGCTGTATGTGATATGCATAGAGAAGATAAAAATGTAAGTTCCTCCCATAGGTGGTAAAATTGCAGGCCTTATATATCACATGCTGAGTGCTGTATGAATACCAATAATACTTCCTTGTCTTCTGTCCCCACATATGAAATCAACAAGGGGCCCAAATATTTTGGGACTGTGTCACTTAATACTAGTTGGGATTTCAAGTTCTTATCTGAGAAGTATTAATGAAATCAACTTCCATCATTTTCCAGGAAACTGAGCATTGTACACTCCACAGAGCAGCTTATCCACATGTGAGGAAATGATTTTTGCTGTTATACTTTGATGGAGCTGTTACCACCTAAGAAGGGCCTTATAAAGGGACTAGAACAAGTGCTTAAATGCTGACAGATGGGTTAAACACAGACTATGTCATCTAAAACAAACATTTATTATTCTTATGAATAATCAAGAAACGATGTATAGGCATGTGTGTGGGTAGGGGTTTGCATATGAAAATCTAGACACACTGACTGAGATAGCATTTTATGTGAAAAAACACTAAATGGCCTATAAACACAATAAGCCATGATAAATCTTTCTCCTTTTTAACTTTGAATTTTCTGTAACCTTATATGTAAGGTGTGTCTCTTTTATGCAGTGTCTTTGTTTGCTTTTCAATCCAGCCTGAAATATTTCTTCTCATTTGAAATGTTTAGTCTATTTACAGCTAGTATAATGAGCTTATATCTACATCTTATTGTTTGTTTTCTATCTGTTACCCCCACTCTATATACATTTCTTTCTCCCTTCTTCCACCTCTTTTTGATTAGCTTTTTTGTTGTTATTTCCACTCCATGAACTTCTTAGTTTTACATCCTCATTCTTCTTTTAGTGATTACCTTGGATATTATAATATGCATTCTAGCCTTGTTAAAATTTCATATAAATTAAATTTACCATTTACCACTTCCCTCAAAAGTAAAGAACTTTAAAATAGTTTAACTTAACTTGCCTCTCTCTTGCCTTTTGAAAACCATTTTGACATTTTTACATATATTTCAAACCGTCAAAATATTATTATTGTTGCTTTGTACAGGCAATATTTGCTTTATATTTATTATACATTTACTCTTTTTGGCTCTTCATTTTTTCCTGAATCCCTATGCTTCCATCTGAGCATCTAAATTCATTTTCTTTATGGCTGAAGAACTCTTTTTAGTAAAGCCTGCTGCTTCTGATTTCTATTATCTTGTTTTTCTGACAGTATCTTTATTTCGTGTTGAAGGATATGTTTTCCTCTGTATCTAATTCTAAACTGAATGTTATTTTATTTTAGTTGCATTTTAAAGATGTCATTTTATTTTACTTATTTAATTTTTTGGCTTCCATTGATTCTAGTGAGATATTATCTTTTGGTCTCATTGTTGCATCTTTGGAGGTAATGTGAAAGATTTTCTTTTGTATTTGGTTTACAGTAGTTTTATTTTTACTGTGATATTCTTAGATGTTACTTGCTTTGCATTTGTCATGCTTGGAGTTCAGCGTGCTTCTTGAATCTGTGACTTTCATCCTTGGAAATATGAAATATTGCTTTTACCTCATTTTTTTCTCTTCCCTATTAGTCCTATTCACCATTTCCTACAATGCTCTTATGATCTTTGGTGTGTTTTCCATACCTTTTACTTTCTATACTTCACTCTGTATATTTTCTCTCTTCCAGTTCAAGTAATGTACTGTTAAATATATGTATTAAGTTCCTAATTTTAATTAGTTGTAGCTTTTAGCTCTAGACATTTCACTTAATTATTTTAATTAGTGATTTTATTGTACATAAATTATACCTCAGTAAAGGTGATTTTGTTTTGTTTTGTCTTGTTGTTTTTCTTATTTTTATTTTTAATTAATTTTTTAAAAAATTAATAAATTTTTAAATGTTATACTCCATTTATAGTTATTACAAAATATTGGCTATATCCCCCGTGTTGTACAATATATCCTTGTAGCCTAGTTTGTACCTCCCACTCCTTCACCCCTATATTGCCCCTCCCCACCGCCCCACGGGAAACCACTAGTTTGTTCTCTGTATCTGAGTCTGCTTCTTTTTTTGATATATTCACCAGTTTGTTGTATTTTTTAGATTCCACATATAAGTGATAGCATACAGTATTTGTCCTTCTATGACTTATTTCACTTAGCATAATGCCTTCCAAGTCCATCCATGTTGCTACAAATGGCAAAATTTTGTTCTTTTTTATGGCTGAGTAGTATCCCATTATACATATATCCACATCTTCTTTTTCCATTCATCTGTTGATGAACACTTAGGTTGCTTCCATATCTTGGCTATTGTAAATAATGCTGCTGTGAACATTGGGGTGCATGTATCTTTTTGAATAGTGTTTTTGTTACTTTCAGGTATATACCCAGGAGTGGAATTGCTGGGTCATATGGTAGTTCTATTTTTAGTTTTTAGAAAACCTCCATGCTGTTTTCCACAGTGGCTGCACCAATTTACATCCCCACCAACAGTGTAGGAGGGTTCCCTTTTCTCCACATCCTCGCCAACATTTGTTATTTGTGTTCTTTTTGATGATAGCCATTCTGACAGGTGTGAGGTAATATCTCATTGAAGTTTTGATTTGTGGTTTATAATTTGATTTTATAGTTTCTGGCTCTGTGCTCAAATTCGCCATTTTGTCATTTAAATTCTTGAAAATACTAGTTAAAGTTAGTATGGGGTCCATGTGTAATAACCCCAATGTCTAAATGTCACATGGGTCTGTTTGGTTGTCTGTTTTTATCTCAGGTTTTGTTCAATTTAAATTCTTGTCATTTTTCTTGCCTGGAGATTTTTGATTGAATTATTGGTATTATGTGTGAAAATTTTACAGGTAATTTGAGGCTGGTGATGATGTTATCTCTTTACAGAGACGGTTTATAATTATTTCTGGCAATTAACTATGGTAGGCCCAGGGATGCCACCAGAACCTGAGGTGTTTCCAGAGATCCTCCTCCTCCAGGGGTCCTGAACATACCCAGGAGGTTTCTAAAGGATCTGCTTGCCTTCTCAGCTCATGCTTTTGAAACAGCAAATGTTTTGAATATAAAGATAGTGGTGTCATATAATTTTATAAAGAATGTTTTGTTCATATTTTCTAATTGTTTTTTTCTGTGATGGCAGAACTTAAATAAGCTATTCTGTCATTATCTGAAATAAATACCTATTTTTAAAATATTGAGACATGCTTCAATTTCCTCAAGGTCAGTATTATCCTTTTTTATTTTTGCTGTATTAAATCTATAAATGTGAGCTTGGCTTTAATTTTAATATTGGTGCCATTTTTGGTCAGTTTTTTTCCAGTAATAAAGCAGTATTCTACTTATACTGATTAAAAATGAAATAGATTGCATCCCATTTTGTAATTAGGCCAGTTTAAAATATGCAATAATTATTCATAAAATATCTTTATGAAGTTGTGAAACATATTTCTTATCCTTCAACCCAGGAAAATATTTCAATTAGCTTTAATTATTGCCTCTTTTTATTTTTCTCTGAGCTTTCATATGTTTCAGTCATAAGTATTTGTTTTTATTATCTAAACTTCATTTCTAGCACCTGGCATTTTAGAAATATTTGCCCCTTTTCTTGACATTCTACTCCATTTTGTGCTCCAAAGATTTGATTTTTTGCACTACCTATGTTAATTTTATTGGTGTTAGTTTTTAATAATCCTCACTTATCTCAATTTTGTCCTATATCATCTCATCCCTTTTTCCTGTTTTAAGCATTTTAATATTTTTCAGTTCTGCATTTTGTCAACTCATCTATGATGACATATTGTTTTTTCCTTTTTTCTGTTGATGACAAATTGTACACGCCTTTGACAATAACAATACTATATGGATTATGTATGTATTACCAAGCATTTCTGTTTTTAATTTTGGATATTTTACTGCTACCCACATATATTAATTCTTAGGAACATTGTTTTCAAAATCCAGACTCTTAGCAATATATATAAACTTTTCCTTCTCAGAGATAAGAGAAAGTTAAGGTAGTGGCAGGTTTAGTTATCTATCTTCATTCTTTATTTCTCAATAGCCATATATGGCATCTTCACCTTTGCCATAGCTTCATGGCAAACATGAGGTAGACCTTTCCCATCCCATTAATGTAGATATTGGTCACATGACTTCTTTTTGGCCAGTGGGATGTCAGGGGGTAGGATACAAGCAGAGCATTGAAAAGCGCTTGGTCTCTTGCATTTCTGTCATTGCCAAGAGAAAAACATACTATGAGTAGCTCGTGGGTCTCTGAAGAACGAAAGGTACATGGAGTAGACATCTGCAGTCTGAATGCAAGCCCTCTTGATCTTCTCTGAAAGCAGCTAAGCTCTGAGAACTTGTGAATGAAAAATAAATACTTCCTGTCATACATGGCTGAGTTTTGGGGTTGTTTGATATGCACAATTTTGTGGAAACAGCTTACTGATACACGTCTATAAATAATTTGTTAGTATTTACTGGTTTTAACAGGGCTTCCCTGGTGGCGCAGTGGTTGAGAATCTGCCTGCCAATGCAGGGGACACGGGTTTGAGCCCTGGTCTGGGAAGATCCCACATGCCGCGAAGCAAGTAGGCCCGTGAGCCACAACTACTGAGCCTGCGCGTCTGGAGCCTGTGCTCCGCAACAAGAGAGGCCGCGATAGTGAGAGGCCCGCGCACCGCGATGAAGAGTGGCCCCCGCTCGCCACAACTAAAGAAAGCCCTCGCACAGAAACGAAGACCCAACACAGCCAAAAATAAATTAATTAATAAAGAAAAAAAACTGATAATAAAGTAACTTCCTTCATTCTTTATTCTTTATTACTATTCACAACTTCAGGACAGAGACTTAGGGCAAATATAATTCTAAGTAAATTCCAAATCAATTCTTATTGGTTCTAAATTGGTTCACTTGTCTGTATTTCTTAGATTTTTTTCTCTCTTCTGTTGATTTGGACTTATCTATATCATGTTTTTCTTAGAAAAACTCTGCAAAGTAATTTTCAATGTAATGTCTTTGAACCTGACAAGTAATATATTCAGCAGAATACAAGGGAAAGGTATTTTATCATACTGAATGACTCATTTGGCAGTTTCTTATCCTACCATTGATTATTTTCCAAAATAAGTCCTTATATTTTTTTAAAAGAATAATTTCCAGTTCCATAGTAATCACACTAATTAGAATTTTCCAAGCAGGTATATTCTTAGAATTTATTTTATAACAGTACAATAATCTGAAACTCATGGCACACACTATTGCACCTTAAGTATTTTTGATCCTTAAAATGAACAGTTCAGTGCATTATCTGCTGAGAAATAGTATTATAATAACCACAAGAATCATTAGAACATAGCTAATTTGCTACCATGGGGTGGTTTCAGTACACACAAAAAATTGAATTCTAAATAATAAGAGCAAGACCACAATGTTAAAGTGTTGGCTAGGTAATTTTTTGCATCTTAGAATTTGAGACCTAATTCTTTTTCAAGACACATGCAGATTCCCATTTATAAGCTCATCACATTGAAATGTTATTTTCTCAGATCTTTAGGATACCTCAGTGTCCCTCAGTCTCTACACACAGTCTGACTTTGATAATCCTTTGGTTGTCCTAAAGCAACTCAATATTTACTCATAGGGCTAATAAAGCAAGTAATCCTAAGTGGGACTGAATGAGAGAAAGAGATAAAAACCACTCTAAATTGGTTTGCTCTAAACTGAAAACAGTGAGATGACTTGTGAATGCTTTATTCTCCTCTACTTAACCCAGGCTCGGGTTGTTCTCTTTGGAAGAACACACTCTGAACCACACCTCAAGATCTTCATCAGGTAAATCTTCTCATAAGAAGTAGCATAATTATTTTTGTGAAACCTCTAACAGTCCCACACAGATGTAAATGCTTTGCCACTCTGCTTCCCTTCCTGTTAGCTACTCTACTGTTTACTAATTGGCTCTGTGTTACTCTTTCCCTTAGATAGTGAACTCTTTGAGAGCAGAGAGCATGACTCATGCTAATATAATGTTGGGAACTTCGTTGATACCCAAAATATATCTGTAGAATTAAAGGATAATCTCAGACAGAGAACTAAGAACAGAATCTAGTTTTTCCCTTCTTTTACTCTTAACATTGGGAAACTAAATTACACATCTTAATTGAAAATCTTTTCTTAACCACATATAT
The DNA here is from genome assembly GCF_949987535.1 of Balaenoptera acutorostrata. Classification (NCBI taxonomy): domain Eukaryota; kingdom Metazoa; phylum Chordata; class Mammalia; order Artiodactyla; family Balaenopteridae; genus Balaenoptera; species Balaenoptera acutorostrata. Next base: position 67,142,995 of record NC_080071.1, on the reverse strand, counting down.
TAGTGTTAAAACAGTTAATATTTTTTACTTCTAGTTTATTTGATATTAAGTGTACATAGAAAACAAAAATTTGGCTTTGTTGTTTGGGCACATGAATGTCTCATGTACACTTAACAATTTTTAGAATTATCTGGAGGACCTGCAGATACAGGTTTTCCCCATTTACTGAGCTATCTAATTGAATCAAAATACTGTTTTTCAGTGAACTAAAATTGGGTTGTCTTTTAAAACATTTTCAAAACCACAGTATGCAGTATCATTTTCCCACTTTCCTATCTCTTTATAAACTTTTCTAAACTTTTTTCTTAGGAATTTCTAATTCCCACTTGCTCCCACATGGTTTTCATGCTTTGTCAAAAATCATCCTAATTTCTGTTCCTTTCAGCAGTTTGAGTTATTCTGGTTGACATAAACTATTACTTACTCCTTTCTATGGAAAATTTAAGTGTTGTTTGATACTGAGTAGCAGTAAACTGAAGGTGGCAAAAGACAGTAGCTTTTCTGCAACAATCCTTTTTTTATGACAGATATCCTTCAACTAGTTCCACATTAAATAATTACAATATGCAACAGTGAGAACTGGAAAGAGTTAAAAATATTACACGGAAACTGTGTCCCTGCACAGGTAACCGGAGATGGACTGTTGAGGCCATCAGCTGACAGGAGATGGAGTGATGCAAGGCCTCATGCTAATACTTTAGGAAGCCTCAGAATTAAGCTAATCGATATACTTAAAATTTTATTTTTGGCAACTGTGAAAGTTGAAGAAGTCTAGTAGTTCTATGTCAGACTTTTCTTAAGGAAAACTAATATTTGTGAACTTACTCATAAGAAAGAACTGTCCATTCTGTTACAAGTCAGTAAGCTGCTAACAGATTCTTATAAGGGATTGATGTGCTGCTGATGGTGAGAGCGAGTGTTTCTGGAGGTTCTGTTTACCGTTATGGCTGCAACTCAGTATGTATTTATACGGCATCATGGTCCTTTACAAAGAGAACTGTGGGTTTGGGTGATATTAGGAGACAGATGGTTAATACAACACATAACGGAAAGAAACTTCACTGAAGAAATATATTTCCATATTTTTAGACATTGATATATGTTCCAGTGACCTGTGAATAAATCACTGGGACAAGTATGGAACAAATGGCACTGACATTCCAGTGCTCATGAGGTGCTATGTCTGGACATGTTTGCTGTAACTCCACATGAGTCATCACACACTTCTGAAGCACTTCATGTCACAAGCAGAGTATGCTACTTTCTCTCTCTAATCACACTGAAATTTGCCCTTTTAAATCTTTTAATGCATTAGTGATTTGGGAGTACGTGATAAAATCCAGGTGATTTAGTCTTTTCAGAGAAAAAGAAGAATTTGATAGTTCTTCTCTTAAAAAACGTATTCAAGTGAAAAGAGTCTCATTTAGAGGAAAGGATTTAACTGACTTTTTAAAAATATAATTGCTTGTTTCTTTAGTTTTGTGTTCAGGTAATGATGGGAATCATTTAACAGCCAAAACTGCAAAGAAAAGAAAGGTGCTGATTTTAGAATTTTGAGGTGTATTCTTTTGTTCAATCAAGTAATTTTACCATATGAGAAGAAATGAGCTATAGATTCTGAAGACACAAACTGAGGATTTAACATCAGAGGACAAGGCAAAGTTAATTTACCTGACTGCCCTTCAAAAGAAAATTTTAAACTAGTCTTAGCAGATTAAGTAGCATTATATCACAACAATTTATCTTACTGTAAGTAAGTATTAAATTTACTGGGAACTTTAAAAAAGGCTCCATCTTTAGATAACCATTTAATTATTTTCATCATTATTTAACTATAATTTTTGAGAAAACATAAGATGTTATTTTGGGTATTCAGTTCACTGAAAGGATGTATGAAATATGTGAGCTTATTTTTTCAATGTTATATTGAACTGATATATGCTAAGGCTTACAAAATGCTAACCTATTAGATATAACTTCTTAAAACAAATCATTTTTTTACTTATTCTTGTTTAAAACTTGGTTACATCATGAACTCATTGGGGGAGCTGACCATCTGTCATTATCACTCTTATGAAACTGACTTGAGACACTTAGCAACAATGAGACATTTCTCTACGAGAATTCTAGATCCTGTAACCAGTTACAATTACTCTTTCCTTTTTCATATTTGCCTTAAAAATTTGCAGATAGAAGTTGGAAATTTACAGGGAATTTGTACTCCTGTTTATGATCCTTCTAAATTCTTCTGTCATTCTCCTGCATTTATGAAGCGCATGGGAGTTGGCTTCTAGAGGAAGGTAATTTTGGACATAGACATAATTCTTTTTTAAAAAAATTTTATATTGGAGTACAGCTGATGAACAATGTTGTGTTAGTTTCAGGTGTACAGCAAAGTGAATCAGTTATACATATACATGTATCTGTTCTTTTTCAAATTCTTTTCCCATTTAGGTTATTACAGAATACTGAGCAGAGTTCCCTTATACAGAGTTCCCTGTGCTATATCTATTTTGGTTATCTATTTTAAATATAGCAGTATGTACATGTCAATCCCAAACTCCCAATCTATCCCTCCCCCAATCCTTCACCCCTGGTAACCATAAGTTTGTTCTCTAAGTCTGTGAGTCTGTTTCTGTTTTGAAAATGAGTTCATTGGTATCATTTTTTTTTTAGATTCCGCATATAAGTGATATCATATGACATTTCCCTTTCTCTGTCTGATTTACTTCACTTAGTATGATCATCTCCAGGTCCATCCATGTCACTGCAAATGGCATTATTTCATTCTTTTTAATGGCTCATATTCCACTGTATATATGTACCACATCTTCTTTATCCATTCATCTGTCAATGGACATTTAGGTTGTTTTCATGTCTTGGCTATTTTAAACAGCACTGCAATGAACACTGGGGTGCATGTATCCTTTCAAACCATGTTTTTCTCCAGTTATATGCCCAGGAGTGGGGTTGCTGGATCATATGGTAGCTCTATTCTTAGTTTTTTAATGAACCGCCATACTCTTCTTCATAGTGGCTGTACCAATTTACATTCCCACCAACAGTGTAGCAGGGTTCCCTTTTCTCCACACCCTCTCCAGCATTGATCGTTTGTAGACTTTTTGATGATGGCCATTATGACTGGTGTGAGGTGATATCTCATTGTAGTTTTGATTTGCGTTTCTCTAATAATTAGCAATGTTGAGCATCTTTTCATGTGCCTCTTGGCCATCTGTATGTCTTCTTTGGAGAAATGCCTATTTAGGTCTTCTGCCCATTTTTTGACTGGGTTAGTTGTTTTTCTGATATTCAGTTGCATGAGCAGTTTGTAAATTTTGGAGATTAATCCCTTGTCTGTTGCATTGTTTGCAATTTTTTTTTCCCATTCTATGGGTTGTCTTTTCATTTTGTTTATGGTTTCCTTTGCTGTGCAAAAGCTTTTGAGTTTAATTAGGTCCCATTTGTTTATTTTTGTTTTTATTTTCATTACTCTAGGAGATGGCTCGAAAAAGATATTGCTGCAATTTATGTCAGAGTGTTCTGCATAGGTTTCCCCTAAGGGTTTTATAGTATCTGGTCTTACATTTAGGTCTTTAATCCATTTGAGTTTATTTTTGTGTATGGTGTTAAAGAATGTTACAATTTCATTTTTTTACATGTAGCTGTCCAGTTTTCCCAGCACCATTTATTGAAGAGACTTTTTCTCCATTGTAGAGTCTTGCCTCCTTTGTTACAGATTAATTGACCATAGGTGCATGGGTTTATTTCTGGGCTTCCTATCCTGTTCCATTGACCTATATTTCTGCTTTTGTGCCAGTACCATACAGTTTTGATGACTGTAGCTTTGTAGCAGAGTCTGAAGTCAGGGAGTCTGATTCCTCCAGCACTGTTTTTTTTCCTCAAGATTGCTTTGGCTATTTGGAGATTGATCACTTGCTAGGCTACAAAGTGAGCTTCCATAAATTTAAGAAAATTGAAATCATATCAAGCATATTTTCTGACCACAACACTATGAGAATAGAAATAAACTACAAGAAAAAAACTGTAAAAAACACAAACACGTGGAGGCTAAACAATATGCTACTAAACAACCAATGGATCACTGAAGAAATCAAAAAAATATCTAGAGACAATGAAAATGAAAGCATGACAATTCAAAACCTATGGGACATGGCAAAAGCAGTTCTAAGACGGAAGTTTATAGTAATACAATCTTACCTCAGGAAACAATAAAAATCACAAATAAACAACCTAACCCCTTACACCTAAAGCAACTAGAGAAAGAAGAACAAACAAAACCTAAAGTTAGGAGAAGGAAAGAAAGCATAAAGATCAGAGCAGAAATAAATGATATAGAAACCAAAAAAACAATAGAAAAGATCAATGAAACTAATAGCTGATTCTTTGAAAAGATAAACAAAATTGATAAACCTTTAACCAGACTCATCAAGAAAAAAAAGGGAGAGGGTTCAAATCAATAAAATTATAAATGAAAAAGTTGAAGTTACAACGGACACCACAGAAATACAAAGGATCATAAGAGACTACTACAAGCAACTATATGCCAATTAAATGGACAACCCAGAAGAAATGGACAAATTCTTAGAAAGGTACAATCTCCCAAGACTGAACCAGGCAGAAATAGAAAATATGAACAGACCAATCACAATACTGAAATTGAAACTGTGATTTAAAAACTCCCAACAAACAAAAGTCCAGGACCTGATGACTTCAAAGGCAAATTCTATCAAACGTTTAGAGAAGAGCTAACACCTATCCTTCTGAAACTATTCCAAAAAATTGCAGGGGAAGGAATACTCCCACACTCATTCATGAGGCCACCATCACCCTGATACCCAAACCAGACAAAAATACCACAAAAAAAAAGAAAATTAAAGGCCAATATCACCGATGAACATAGATGCAAAAATCCTCAACAAAATACTAGCAATCTGAATCCAACAGTACATTAAAAGGATCATACACCATGATCAAATGGGATTTATCCTAGGGATGCAAGGATTTTTCAATATCCGCAAATCAATCAATGTGATACACCACATCAACAAACTGAAGAATAAAAACCAAATGATCATCTCAGTAGATGCAGAAAAAGCTTTTGACAAAATTCAACACCGATTTATGATAAAAAACTCCAGAAAGTGGGCATAGAGGGAACATACATCCACAGACATTACTCTTTGCTCACCTAACTAGTTAATCCCAGCTTCTCAGCCCTCTCTTGCCTTTAGAAGGCTGTTGTAGTCTTGGAGGCATCACCATCAGCCAGCTGCCATTTACCCTCCCAGGAAAATAGCTAAAGCACATTTAGCTGTCTTCTTCCCTGAAATTGAAACTCATGGGCCAGTTGCACATATACTGAATCTTGAGATGCATGTCCCAAGTATTAAAGGATGAGGCCAGAGTGTGGTTCAAACTACATTCATATTTTTTACACATATCACTAGCTTAAACCATGTACTTAGACCTTAGCTTCCTTGGACCCCTCCTGATTGGCCCAGGAAATTGAATGCATAAGGCTATTATGCATGTCCTTTCTTTTGCTTCCCTGGTGTAGTCTGAACTTGCCTATGTCTTTACGTTTGTCTGACATCTGGATCTCAACTTTAACTTTGTGTAATGGTGACATATTCTATTTCTAAAGAATTATCCCTTTTATCATAATCAGTAGCTTTCACATTGGCCTGGATGTTTTACATTCCTCCTGCCCTCACCTATTTGTAATCTTCATGACCCTGTCTAAACCGTGACTGAAATAACCACATGGCACAGACTTTCCAGAATCATTTGATTTACACTATATGTCCTATTATCAGTCCAGGTGGCAGAAAATGTTTGCCCACTTTTGATTCAGAAAACAGTGTCTAAGTTTGGTCATATCCTACTGCTAGATACCTCATAGGAAGTGAAAGGAATGTCATATTAGCCTCAGTCTGAATGATCATGTATTCCAAATTAGAGTGTCTTACGGAAACATTAAATATTTGTGTACTAAAGACTCTTCGTATTTGAATATCTGTAGATATAAAACAGCTTTCAAAGACAAGATTAAGTAGTTTTTATCTTCTGTAGCATTTTGTAGGCAATAATATATTTAATATTCCATTTTAAAATAGGGTTCTTAGATGTGTAAGAGATGATTCAAGAAATATACTGTTCTTTTTAGGTTCTTCGTATGATAAATATGACTTGAAAGATCTAGGTACTTGTTTTTCTTATTTTCTCACTTCCTCTTAGTTTTTCCTCTCAGTCAAGTTTGTTTTCTGCTTCCATCACTTTACCAAAGCTACTTTTGTTAAAATTACCAATGTATTAACTTGCTAAGACTGCCATAACAAAAAGTACCACAGACCAACTGGCTTAAACAGTAGAAGTTTATTTTCTCACAGTCCTGGAGGCTAAATGTCTGAGTTCAAGGTGTCGGCAGGGTTGGTTCCTTCTGAAGCCTCTCTCTTTGGTTTGAAGATGGTCATCTTCTCCCTGTGTCTTCACATTTTCTCTCCTTAATGTATGTTTGTGTCCAAATTTCCTCTTTTTATAAGGACAGCAGTCATATGGAATTAGATTAAGGCTCACCTAATGATCTCATTTTAACTAAATTACCTATTTAAAAATTCTATCTCCAGATATAGTCCGTGGCTAAACATATGGCCATCTACAAACCAAGGAGATTATGGTGTGTATTAGCTATTCACCATTTTATGAAATAGTTTAATTAAAAAAAAAATCTTACAAGATTGACCCTCTCTTCCTCCCCACAAAAAGAAAGTGGCAGGAATTTTCAGATAACATTTTGCAGAATGTAGGAAATCTAGTTAATCCTGAGTGCAGTATGTTTCCAAATTCATAAGTTCTGAAGGTGTATTTCACAGAACATCTCTTAAAGTTCTACCTGTGATCATCTCCACCAGCAAAAAGATGACAACTCGCTGAAGGCTCAGATGATATTGAGCCTTTTTAAGCAATGAAGTATTTTTAAATTAAGATATGTATTTTCTTAGACATGATGCTATTGCACATTTAATAGACTAATGTATAGTGTAATGTATAATGTATAGTGTAAACATAGTTTTTATATGCACTGGGAAACTAAAATATTTGTGTGACTCGCTTTATTGTTATATATGCTTTATTGTGATATATGCTTTATTGTGGTGGTCCGGAACCGAACCTGCAATACCTGCGGGGCATCCTTTTACCAAATATGTTCAGAGTTAGGTGTTGAGTGTGTTTTGTTGTAAATAAGAAGGCCAGGCTAAGGAATATGATTTCCCATGTTAGGTAAGTGATTGGGTCATTAGTCCTTTTCTGACTGGATATTAAGAGAAAAGGAGGTTTAAAAGGCAAGCTCCCACTTTCGCTGTAACAGTGGGAGTAGGAGCATTCAGAGGCATGTTTCTGACAGACAGGACTGTGGTGGGAAGGGCAAGAGAGCAGAGTGAAGACCCAACCCTGACCTGGGAATGGAGGCTGCTGTGGTGCAAATCCTGCTTATGCAAATTATAATTTGAGACTAAACAAGACCCCTATGTGATTCTCTAAAACAACTATTCCATAATTCAGAAAGAGTCAGAAATATCACAAATGTCATCAGCCATATTCATCTTGAGTGAGATCGCTGAGCCAGGCAAGTGCCTTCAGCTGGGGGTGAAAAAAGGGGAAAGCGCACCTGGTACCTCTCGTATGATTTCCTTGTCCACAAAATCTCACCCAGTTCCTCACTGTTTTCTTTTTTCTCTTTTTAAAATGCTGGATGGTACGATTTAAGCCAAGCTGAGGGTAAGAATGATTTGAATGAGGTACTCCAGAGACTGTCCAGTGTGACTCTGATTGGTTCATCCAAGTCCATGAATCTGAACCAGGAATTTTGAGTCCTGTGGTCAAAGCTGGGAGGCGAGTAAATAAACTCTTGTCCTTCGTTAGGAATAAAAGATGTTTTATTCAACAAAGCAGCATTCATATTCTCTCAACTTTCTGAGCTTTCAATGAGACAATAGCTCCAAAGGGCATAAGAAAACTTGAAACATAAAATACAAAGCAAACACCCTTGCCCACATTTATTGAGTAAAAACCTTACTCTTTCAAGGTTGTCATTCCGTTACCTTTTATAAACTTCTCCTTATTATAATAATTTGACAAGGATGAAGTATTTTGACTGAGATCAATTTATTATCCTCCATTCCTGTTGAGAAGAAAAAAAAAACCTAAAACTGAAATACAACTTCAAAGTCACTTAAGTCTCTCTTAACCACAGTAGAAAGATTACATTAAAGCCAGAAGCATTTTTTCATCTGTGTCAAAGATGTGATTATTGGATTGTTTGAGCAAGATATTAAACCAAATGAAATTCTGCTTAAGTGTCAACGCACAAGCTCTACAGGTTTTTTTTTTTTTTTTTTTTTGGACAATGGAGACACATTGCAGGTTGACAGCAAATAGAAAGGATAGCTTTTGAAATCATGTTAGTTTGGTGGGGTCTCCCCTACCATTCCTCCATCAAAATGTGCTATCCCATTATTAAGAACTTCCACTCTGCTTTTATGGACTTCATATTCATTGTATTCCTGTCCTAGATGATATGACTTCTGTTCAAATAAGAACTCTTATCTTTACTCCATTATCTAGACTCTCAAAAGAATCAAGGTATTTTTGCAGCCTAATTTTATGAGACCATTGAAGCCAATTCTTCAACCTGCCTCTCCATACAATTCCCTCTAGCAATTTAACATTTTCAAAACAATTATGAACGATTATTTTCAAATGTTACATATTTTATTGGGTTAACTTTGTTCATTTCCTAATTAGTAGAAAATCTTTAGTATTGGCATGTAAATTTGTAAGGATCCATTAGGTCATTCATATTTAATGGACTTTTTCCAATAATCACATCTACTTTCTTTCCACTTAAGATTCTGTTAATCAATCTGTTCTCTCACCTACTTACCCCCTAAAAAGCCACAAAAATCTTTTGATATGTTCAACTACAAGGAGCTATTTTGAAAAAGCTCTATGTATGTTGATAGTTTTAACTTATGTTTTTGCCCGAAGTGAATAAAAATAAATACAGATAAACTAAAATATTCATATAAAATAGTTTATCTTATAGTCATAAAAATTCTTGAGAAGTTCACTTGGTCTTTTTCTTCTGTCTTCACTGTAGCCATTTATTAAGCCATTTTAACATATTTATTAGATTCATCCATGTAGTCCATGTGATTTATACCTTAAAAGAAGTATTTTTCCCCAAAACTTAGCAAGCTAGAAATGGAAGAAAAACTTCCTTAAATTAATAAAGGGTATCTGTTCCTATAATCAACTTTTGTGTAAACAAACCACCACAAAACTAGTGGCTTAAAAAACAATTTATTATTATCTCTCATGTTACTTTGGGTTGACTGGGACCAGTTGGAAAGTTATCACTTGGAGTTTTGTGGCTGAAGAACTGAACTTCATAGTCATGCAAGATGGCTCACTCACAGGCTGGCAGTTGATGCTGATGTTGGCTGAGAGGTACCCGGGCCTTTTACCCAGAGAGCCTACACATGGCCTCTTCATCTTGCTTGAGTTTGTCACAGTATGGCTGTCCCCGGATAGTTGCAATTCTTACATGGCTGCTCAGTGGTCTAAGAGTGAAAGTTCTGAGAGACAAGAGGTAGAAGCTGCTAATCTATAAGGGCCCAGGCCAAGGAACCTGATGTTTTCTACCATTCAAAGTTTCACAAAGCCCATCCAAATTAAACAGGAGGGAATTTAGAACCCATCTCTTAATGGGAAGAGAATGTAGGAAGGTGAGGCAGTCTTTAATCCACCATAGCATTTAAGAGAAATCTATGACAAAAAAAAAAGAACATTTAAAAGTAGTTTAGTTAAATACAAAAATAAGTCAAAAATTCTATCAACAATATTATTGCTAATAATTAGGAGGTCCTAACTAATGCAATAAGCAAAGGGAATTAAATATGAGACATAAATATTGAAAAGAAAAACACTGTCATATTTTACAGGCCAAAAAATCACTTCCCTAGAAAATAAAAAACTTAAAAATTCAAACCAATGTTAAAATTCATCAAGATGATAAAATAGAATATTGACATATAAAATAGTCTGCTTTTATAACATTTGCAAAATCCAGTTTAGAAATTTAAGGGGAAGAGACACACGATAACAAAATAAAAGAAAAGAAAATCCAAAAAAATCCCAAGGCTACAAAATACTTAGTAAAATGCATAACAAGAAATTTCTAAGAACTTTATTCAAAGGCATGAAAGAAAATGAATGAATGGAGATTTATGATATTACTGTAGAACAGTACTGGAGTACTGTTTTTCCTCAAACTAGTCTATAATATATATATATATATATATATATATATATATATATATATATATATATATATAATGCAATCCTAATGAGTAACTTAACAGCATTTTTATTAAATTTATGATGTTTAGATAATTCTTGTAAAATTTGATGTTTATTTTAAAATGCATCAAATGAAAAAGGCAATAATAGCCATAAAAGTTTTTTTAAGTTTACGGATGCTTACTTATATCTAAATATTCCATAGGTCTACATAAGTACGACATTGTTTTATGAATGCAGAAAAAAGGGAAAACAGGGCTTCCCTGGTGGTGCAGTGGTTAAGAATCTGCCTGCCAATGCAGGGGACACGGGTTTGAGCCCTGGTCTGGGAAGATCCCATATGCCGCGGAGCAACTAAGCCCGTGAGCCACAACTACTGAGCCTGTGCATCTGGAGCCTGTGCTCCGCAATGGGAGAGGCAGTGACAGTGAGAGGCCCGCGCACCGTGATGAAGAGTGGCCCCCGCTCGCCGCAACTGGAGAAAGCCCTCACACAGAAACGAAGACCCAACACAGCCAAAAATAAATAAATAAATAAATAAATTTATTTAAAAAAGGGAAAACAATGAAGAATTAAAAAATAAAAGAACAAAAAATCTGACTTATGCACATATGGAAATGTAATACATAGCAATCAGTGGTGATAGGTTACACTATTCAATAAACAAATCTCAGACAGATTTAAGCATTAAATGTGAAAAAGCTGATTAGAAATGAGTGTGGGAAAATATATTTGTTAAACGAACAAAAGTAGGAACTCATATGGACATAGATGACAAATAATTAAAATCTTGGTTCACATAGAATCCAAGCTCAAAGTTAAAAGACAATTATTAGGACTTCCCTGGTGGCGCAGTGGTTGAGAATCTGCCTGCTAATGCAGGGGACACGGGTTCGAGCCCTGGTCTGGGAAGATCCCACATGCCGCGGAGCAGCTGGGCCCGTGAGCCACAATTACTGAGCCTGCGTGTCTGGAGCCTGTGCTCCGCAACAAGAGAGGCCACGATAGTGAGAGGCCCGCGCACCGCGATGAAGAGTGGCTCCCACTTGCCACAACTAGAGAAAGCCCTCGCACAGAAACGAAGACCCAACATAGCCATAAATTAAAAAAAATAAATAAATGAATAAATAAATAAAAATTAAAAAAAAAAAAGACAATTATTAGAGTAAATGAAATTAGTTACATAGTATGTAATAGACAAATGATTAATATTCTGAATACATAGTAATTTTAATATAAACACAAAATCTCAAACTCTTAATTTATCCCTCCCCACCCTTCCCCCTTCGGTAATGGTGTTTGTTTTCTGTCTGTGAGTCTACTTCTGTTTTGTAAATAAACAGAAATTGTATCATTTTTTAAGATTCCACATATAAGTGATATCATATGATATTTGTCTTTTTCTGTCTGATTTAACAGACAGAGAAATTAGGAGTTTGGGATTAACATGTATACACTACTATATATAAAATAAATAAACAACAAGGACCAACTGTAAAGCACAGGGAACTACATTCAATATCTTTTAATGACCTATAATGGAAAAGAATCTGAAAAAGAATATATATGTATGTGTGTATATGTATAACTGAATCACTTTGCTGTATACCTGAAGCTAATGCAACATTGTAAATCAACTATACTATAAAAAATATCAACACAGAATCACATTTGAATGTAGGGTCTTCTAAATAGAAGAAGCATAAATAGCCAATAAGCTTATAAAGATTTTCGCTGCCATTTAGACATATATATTAAATCAATAATACAAATAAATACAAAACATTCTATTTTCCTTAGAGACTAAATATTTTCAAATGCTGATAAATATCTTATTATGACATCATGAGGAAAGTTACTCTCATACACTGTCAGTGGGATTATAAATCAACCCAAGTCTTTTTTTGGTAATAACTATTACTTATCTTTGGCCATGCCAAGCAGCATGCGGGATCTTAGTTCCCCTACCAAGGATTGAACCCGTGTCCCCTGCAGTGGAAGTGCAGAGTGTTAACCACTGGACCACCAGGGAAGTCCCGATAATGACTACTGAAATTAAAAATCTACATATTGTTTGAGTCAGCAAGTGGGTTTTTTTGTGTCTTTCCTAGAAAAATAAGTTGGAGAGTCAATATCCTTAGAAGTATAGAAAATTTCAGAAAAAAATGCTATTGGTAGGGAAATTGGTGAATAAATTATAGTCCACTCACACTATGAAATACTATGAAGCAGTTAAAAATGCTTAGCTAAATTCTTATAATATGATGTGAAACATGAAAGATGTAGACTGATACATAAAATTGGTCTCTTTTGGTTTTAAAGGTAACACTTTCAATTTAATAAAAAGAAAAGAAAGAAAGGGAGGAAGGAGGAGAGGAAGGGAGGGAAGGAAGTAGGGAGGGAGATGTGGAAGAAGGAAGAGGTGAAGGAGAGAGAAAGAGAGAGATTAGGTGAGAGAACTGGAAATTCAAAAAGCATAATTGAATTTCCCAAAATTACAGTGAAATGAAAGAACTAAACCTTCAAGCACAACTTCCTTCATATGCAGTATCTTTCCACCATATACCAATGATTCAATTGAAAGGAAATAAGAACGGACATAGCCTACATCAGTAGCATCTGGGAAAGGGCATGATACATCCAGTTGAACTACAGGGTTAGTCCTGGCTTTGGATCCCAACTCTGCCTCTCACTGTGTGTTCTCATAAATGTCACTTGCAATTCTCTGCATTGTGCCTTAAACTACCCCAATTTGGTCATGCTCAGTATTTAGTTTGTTTGTCTGTTGTTTGTTTGTATTTAATCATTTTCCCCTATTGTATTAGAAAAAAAACCTGCCAAAAAGTTTAAACTGAGTGGTACTTAGTTAACCTCCCTCCCCAACACTGCCAACTCTCTAAGAAGTAATAATGAAAGTTCAGTCTAAATTTTGCTATACTTACAAGGATTAATTCAGTAAATATTTATTAGCAATCAGGTATACCATGTGTATGATTTATTCTGCAAGCCAATGAAACACATTTCATACTATCTATCCTGAAATATATAAATTATGAACACTTTTGCACTGTGTTTCCTGTTTAAAAGAGTAATATTAATATGTGCCTCAGAATATTAAAATGAATTAGCACTAAATAAGATGCAATTTGTGAATTGGAAAGCACCATTCAAATATTATTGGTATTACACAACATGAACTTTACCTCATGTCATGCTATTCTTAAGTCAAAATCAGAAAATATTTCTCATTTTTATTACTCCACAGTCATATTTTTGTCTTCCCAAACCTTCTAAGGCTACCCTACACCTTTTATTTTATTTTTTCCATTTAAAATACTGCAACAATCCCTTCAACAAATGTGTGGGAACAAAATCAATCTCACCTTCGTTCAAATGTTAATTCAACCCTAAGACCTTATTTGATACCATCCAACATGATGTTTTCTTATATTTAATGAAACTACAGCCTTTGCCAAAGAGATTATTTGGACTTTGCTCGAAGGGCAAGTTTGCTTTGCTTTTAGTGATTTCTGCCTTTCTCAAGACTGCAAGGCAAACAAAACATAAAATAACTCATCTAAAGTCCTTCCTTCTTTAATCTTCTCATTTTATTTTTATTTAAAACAAAAAATTGGATATGCTGAATTTTATAGATGTAACCTTTAGGTTATCCTACACAATTCTTTTTGAATTTTATAATTCCCTACTGATACTGCTTAAACACAATCCTTTTGCTATTCCTTCATATCCAGTTATCTATTATTAAAGAAATAACTCCCTTATTCTTCCATCTACTAAAAATATTGTCATTTTGTAAAGACCTTACAAAAAAAATCCAACCAATAAGATTAAACCCAGCCTCATCACGGTAAATAGACAAGCATCATAGGGACTAAAATTGTTAAATTTGTCTTATTTCTCATCCCCTTGTCATGGAATTGCTTGTATTTGTTTTCTCTTATATATCAACTGATAGCTGAAGTATTTCCTATTTTTCTTCACTACCTTTTCCCCCATTCTTCAGCATAAATGCTTAAAATAAACACCTTCTTCCTACATTATACTTGTTGTATGAAGGAAGTCAACCTGAAATGGGATTTTTATTTTTATTTGAAGTAAGTTTGATCACAGTTCATATTCTCTGGGGGGAAAATGTCTCAGAAAGGACTAGCTTCTTTTAAAACAATCTCACTCAGTTGTATGGCAGTAAATCTAATAACTGTCAAACTGTCAGGATAAAATGTCTTACTGCATAAACTTCAACATTTCAGATTAAGCACTTTTCCTTATGAAATATTTTGCTCATAATTTTTCTATAACATTGGTTTATTAAGGTTTAAAAAGTTATTATCTAAAATTTCTATTATATTTAAAAATCTAAGAAAAAATTATTTCAGCTGGATTTTATAACAGTCCTATAAGATATATTGTTATATAATTTTTATTTTTTCTATCACTTTAGGGATCTCAAGCCTAGCAAGAATTAATAAGTTGTTCAGCATTTTGATCAAGTTAGGCAACATGGCAGGATTTAAGGTAAAATTAAACCTTAAACTATAGTATTTGTCTTTCACAACTACAGCAAGCACTATAGCAATTTAGAAGTGTGTATATATATATATATATATATATATATATATATATATATATACACACACACAGTTATACATGTACAAAGTTATAAACTGATATATATATGTATGCATATGTTTATAATTAACAAAAAAAATAGAGTTAGAGCTCCCAAATGCCAAAGTTAGAAAAACTAGGGTAACAAAGTAGACTCTTTTAGATTTTTAAAAACACACACACTATTTTTTCTATCTAATTGTTCTATATATTCTTATGAACATAGAATTCTACTTTCTCATGATATGGATATATCTAACCTCATGATCAGAAGTCACTCTGTGTTATTATGAACACGCATGAGAAAGTCCTGATTATTTTATGGAGAAAAAAATTCCTTTTTTCCTCACAGCTGTATCAATTGGAAGATTATCTTCTGCATATGAAATAAATTTCATTCATTTATTTGATTCTCATATTTACTCAAAATGTGTTTTTTACTTCTAAGTTTGGCATAGTATTCATGATCTTGATGTTCATGAAATATGTCTAAATTTGAATTAAATGTTTCCTCACATACTACCTTATTTATCTAGACATTACATAAGATCTTAATTAGAGTATGATTGTTATAGAGTAAAAGCACTATAGTTATACTCAAAAATTTAAAATACAAAAATTAAAATATTGAAAAATGTCATCAACTGCAAATAAATCAAGATCTTCAACTTCATCACATCAGCCTAAGTCCTCTTTGCCACATGAGATGACATATTCACAGGTCTGAGGAATTAGGACATGGTGAGGGAGTCATTATTCTACTTACCACACTCCTATGAAAAGGTGGGATTTATCTGAGCCCTTTGATGGTTAAGGTTAAGCTTTTTCTTTCAGTTTTGAGGGATTGGGAAAAATATTCATTAAGATACAAATGCATTACCTAAAAATAACAGTCTTAAAGTCATATGTAAAGGAGTTAGATGAAAGATAACTCAAGAAAATAAAATGCCATATTTAAAATCCACATTAAAAGTAGAATTGATTTGACACAACCAAATCATTTATGTAGAGGAGAAATTCTAGGCACTCACCCTGAAATCAGAGTTTTTACTATGATTTCAAAAAGGAAAAGAAATGAAAAATTTGATGCAGAATATGTACAGATTTCAAGATCAAATAAAGGGGTTTAAATACCGTTGTCATCAATATTAATGTAGTGAGATTAAAAAATCCACAATTACTGTTAAGTCTCTGATTTTACATTCCAAAATCATGCTCACTAAACATAATAATCTTGTGTAGAGTTTGTGATTTTCAATATCCATATTTAGACTTTTTTCCTAAAAATATATATCAGTATTTCAGTTACATGCACACACATATCATGTCTTGACATATGCTGTTCTTATTGTTTCTAATTTCCATTTTCTATATTCAGCAGTGTGCTATACATTTTTTCACATGATTTACAAATATGTGTTCCTTACCTTATCATGCTATTCATACTTTATATCTAGTATAAAGAATAAATGACCACATAATTCATATAAAATTAAAAACTACTCTTAATAGGTATATTACTTCTTGGACACAACTATGAAGTCTAAAACTTGAAGTAGTCTGAAAGATATATACAGTTTCATCATATGTAAGAGTTTTGTATTTATGTGTTATTTTAGACTCATGGTAAAATAATATTACTATAGCATGAATGTTTTAAATTTTGTTTTACTTTAAATAAAATATTCCCCCCTATTATGTCATCTTTGTAATGGACATTGCTTAATCATTAGGAGTTTTTTAATAATCCATTGTGGATCAAAGATCAAAGCTATGATAGAAAGTTGAACATAATTTCTATTTGTAGTTGCAAAAGTGCTCACCAAAAGTCATTCAAAAATAATTTGCAATTGCTTCTTCAGCCAACAGTCTTTAAAAGCAAGTTGATTTCACAAAAGGTGAACATTTTTCATATTTTTTAGTACTGTGCTTTTCCCTGTCCTTCAATCATATGCAACATCTTGTTCAGAAAGAATGACTTGTGATTTGAATAAAATACCATGTTTTATAATGATAAGGTTCTGGTGAGAAAAGAAGGAAAAATGTTAACAGGTAATAACTCCCCCCAAAATCCATTTAACCAAGACATGACTCAGCCCAGTGTGGAGTGGCGTGCTATGTTGCTTCTTGCTAGTTTGCTTCACCACCTCCCCAGGAAGGTGAACAATTACTGTTAGAAAAAGTGAACATAAAATTATTATGGGGAAAAGTTAGATTCATAGTTGTGTAAAAGTTCTTTAAGCCTCTGGCAAAGTGGTATGTTTCCTTAAAGTGAACAAAGGAAACCATAGGGCTTATAGCTTTAAATAGTTCTTTTACTTCTACAAAGCTACTTCAGATCTTTCAATCTATACAGAAATTCTGTAAACAAGTAGACTATTCTTATACAGGCTCAATTCAGCAAATATTTTCCAGAGATAGTTACTGAAATAAAAGTTCAAAGGGCTGTTAATTTTTTGTTTATAAACATTGAGAGCTGGTATGTTTAATGGTCAAATAAGTTTAAGAAACAATGAATTAAATGAAGTCAATTAGCTGTATTGTGACTCCCAGGAGTGGGAAAACTATATCTGTATCTATTTCTGTACCTTTCATCACAAATGCCTTAGAATATGCTCCTCTCTCAAATTCTTAACATGTTTCATATTGCTAATGTGAACCTTTTATTTTTGTGCATTTTAAATCTACACAATTTTCACCAGGACAGAAAATTCTAAGAAACACATTTCCTTAGAAATGTTAGTTAACATTAAATAACATGAAAGTTGTCAGTGAACTATGTCTTGACAGTCTGTCCTGCTCTAAAGTGTAATGGCATTACACAAGAGATACTGAAGTTTTTAAAGTAAATATTTTGAGCAGAACAGTGCATTCTTTTAAAAAGTAGTTATATGAGACAAGACTGCTTAGCTACAAATATTTATGTTGGAGTTCGTAGATGTGATAGTGGTATTATTTCTTCTTTGTGTTTGAGATCAACCAAGAGCTATTTAGACAAATAAATTTGGCTTGGGTCTGGGACCACCCTCCGGCCCCTGATGCTTCCTTCACAGTTGTCCTTTGAGAAATCCCATCCAAAACTCAATTGCAGAACAGATTTACCGGAAAATCATGACGGGAATAACTGCATTACCTCATACCTACTAGTTCTATTAGCCCATACAGAGAATGACAGGACTTCAGATGCTGATGAAGAAACACTTGGGTCTTCACCAGCTCAAATTGCTGGATAGAAGGTGGAGCAGGGCAGAGCCCACATGCTCTTGGAGCAGATAACTCCCAAAGGATCTGAGCCAGGCAAAACTCACTTTCTTTTCCCGGCTTCACTAAATCAGTCAAGGAAAATTTTAATCCTCTAAAGAGAAATAGGTTGGGTGATGAGAGAAGAAGGACAGAGGTCCCTTTGTATAACAGTTTGAAATTTTGTGCATTCTTTCAAATATGTGTAAATATCTAGATTTTTAATTTTAGCCAAAGTGTTTAGATACTCATCTATAATTTTGGATATTAATGAACATCATATCATCTTTTTTATGGAAAAATTGAATAGCTAGCTAGGTATTTTGGTGGAGATCACTTAACAAATGGGGTGGGGGATTCTTGGATACTTGGACTCTATGGCATATGACGCTGAAGCTACGTTTCACACTGGTTTGAGAAAAATGTTCTGCTACAATTAAACTAATGCATAACACATGAAAAATTTATCTAGAAAGTTGTTTATTAATCATGAGCTCATTGTGACCACCTAGAGGGGTGGGATGGGGAGGGTGGGAGGGAGGGAGATGCAAGAGGGAAGAGAAATGGGAACATATTGTATATGTATAACTGATTCACTTTGTTATAAAGCAGATGCTAACACACTATTGTAAGGCAATTATACTTCAATAAAGATGTTTGAAAAAAAAAAATCATGAGCTCAAATTAGGAGATGTGGCAAAACCAACAACTACAGAAATGTGACTATTCTTATGGAGAACACGATTGTCTATGAATAATAAATGTATATGACTCAATACATAAGAAATAAGAATTTTTAGTAAAAGATGGAAACATTTCAAACATTTAAAATTATTTTATTAAAGTCTTTATGAAAAAAATAAGATGGATATAACACATGCTCTGAAATTTCTTATCTTCACATACAAATTCCTGCTGAAGGGACTGTGATTAACCAAGATCAGGTTAATTGACTCCTGGTTTAATTACTGGTAACCAGGGAGTGGGTTCGTATTGTGTGAACATATGCCTGGGCTTGGGGAGGCGGGGGAGTGTGTGTTGGCTGAGCAGACAATTTTATCTCTGGGTTGTGAGAGTGCAGATGATTTTTGCTCTTCTTCCATTTGTATATGCATTTTTAAATGTTCTTAATAATTAAATGAATAACTACATTGCAAAAAGATTTTAAAATTTAAAATATGATTATTTAAATATCCTCTTTAAATTCAATTAATTTTCTGTACTTTGGTTAAGAAGTATGTTTAGTTCCATGGACTCATGGAACATGCATTTGTATAGTTTCTTTAGTGGGATGATAGCTAAACTGAAATATCTGGCCCTTGCTTACATTTTATGATAATCCATATCCTGGTGAAATTTCTGGTTGAAGGCAGAAGTCTTGCTTTCACTGTGACAGGAGCGCTAATGTGAGACGTGGCAAGTATACTCACAGTGTGGACTTGGTATGCCTTAAACTTCAAACCATGGATACACTTGTACAGTGACATTTTTGAAATGTTTGGGTTTAGTCTACTCTTGGTTTGCTTTTTTTCTGGACAATTTTTAGGAACTTTAAGAGAGTTAGTTCCAAAGTACTTTGAGAAATTAAGTCACTTTGAGAAGTGAATTTCTGCAGTTACTTTAAAATGGAAGTTAGGTAATGAACATATATGATTATGTTCATAAAATACCACAGGATAACAAAGAAAAGTTACGTAAGCAGTATATAATATCTAAATTTTTAAAAATGCCCTTAGCCCATTAAATGACAGCTAAAAAATTTGTTTTTACAAACAAGCAAAATCTTCCCAACCATTTTTTGAACTAGAGAAAATAATACTAGGGACAACAATAATTATAGGTAACATTTATTGGATGCTGACTATGTACAGACTGGATGCTAATTAACCCTATTATAGGTATGCATTCAGTTAATTCTCCCAACAAGCATATGGGGGTAGGTACTGTCGAGTTCCCATTGTACAGATGAGGAAACTGAGGCACAGAGGTGAAGTAACGTGCCCAAAGTCACACAGCTAGAATAGATGGAGCCAGAATTTAAACCCAGACATTTAGGATTCAGTTTCTATATTATTACTTTTTATGCTACAGTAAATGTAATGAAAAATAAATATCAACATTTTAAGCCTTGATTTCCCTTTTCAAGTTATTCTAAGCAACTAAATAGCATGGGTTTGAATGTGGGATATTCTAAGATATCTAATTAAACTGTCACTCTTTTTCCCAAATTCACTCAAAATTTGTTCTTTGCCTTTGCATTATTGCCCTTTCTTTGGTGGCATTTGATTAAGTAAGAGTATGGCATGTTAAGTGGTATTTTCTTCCAGGTTAAAATTTTTGGGAAAACAATTCTCCTTAACATTTGTTTGAGAGATTAGATCTGTTGTCAGTAGTTTAAATTATAAATGTTACATGAAAACACATATTTGTACTTCTAATATCTTTTAAATGAACCATTAAGGCAATCTTTATATTCTAGCAAGATTTTGTACCTATAGGTGAAGCAAGAAGTTTACAGAATTGTTTAAGAAAAACTAGGAAAGCCCTGGTCTCCAAATTTGACACTCAATACTATAAATCCTAAAACTAATTAATTGCAGATTCATTCCTGCAGATTTATATTCATGCTTTGCTATTGTATTTTAACCACTAACATCATAAAATTTAATAACAAATTCCAAACGACTAATAAATAAGACCAAAGCTACCTTTTATAATACAGGCTAAAATAATGAAACCATGTACCATAAGTCTTAAAATCATTAGTGTTTAGTTTAACTGCAGATTAATTTAACAAGTAAAACTTGCCATTTTCAGGAAGTCTAATCTTAGAATAAACCTAGCCTAATTGGAATTGTTTAGTTCAAATAAAAATCAACAAGTATGATATGTATCTATCTCATGCCTTTATGGAGAGGGTTTGCTGTGAATTGTAGAGGAAACATTCTCTTACCGTTTTAACTAGGATAGTGCTTGCTGCATTTTCCCATATAGCATGTAACACAGTTGTGGTTTGTGGATTTGAGAATGTACTTGTTTAACATTCACAGGCCTGTGCCCATTTACCCCAGGACATGAGTGCCTGGAACACAGGAGCTGCTCAATAGGCACTTTTGAATGGACAAAAGAAGAATAAATGAATTGATCAATCTTTCCATCTTTTCTATTAAGAAGAATTTCCAGGTTGGAAATGGCCACACAGAAACAAAGAGAAAGCTCAGAAGAGAAGAGAAATGAGCGAGATAACACATAGCTACTTCAAATGAATGTGAGAGGTAGATTTAATTTCTAGGTGCTAAAATAAATTTGTCTCAAGTCCATTCATTCTTCTTACTAATGTGCCAACTTCATGAAAATATGACACAGAAATTAAAAATATATATATAGATATTTCTGTACCTCACATCCCAAAATTTGAATTTCATTTGGGATAGAGGTCCAGGAATCTTTATTTTGTAAAAACTTCCCAGTCAGATCTGAGAATCATTGCATAGAGAATGAAGTAGAGGGATCAAGATTCATTTTGTACATATGGAGATCACATTAACTCCACATGATTTAAAGAAGTGTTTAAGTATTCTCACTGCTTCACATTTGTCACTAAGTGACTGACTGTATATATCATTCTGCTTCAATTACTCCAGTGTTTGAAAGAAAAAGTCCAAGAATCCCACATCACGACAGCAATTTCTATTGTTAGTAAAAATTAAACATTCTTAAGTTAAGCCTACTTTTCAGCATCAGATTCCCAGATCCACAATAGAGGATGTCTGTAATACATTGTTTCCTTTTGTCTTAAGTCCTTGTCATCATCAGGATGTCTCTGCACGAAGCTGCTTGATGAATGGCATGGTGAGGAACTTTATATGGTATTATTGCCTTGGCATACAAGTAGAAAGGAATGTGAGATTTTAGAGTTTTATCTTGTCAAATCTTTTTATAGCAGCTGAAGGATAGACATTTAGACATTGTTCTTATGACTTCTGGTAATAAAAATTGGGAGAGTTCAAGCTTCACAGAACTAACTTGTCACAGATAATAGCACTTACCATCCATTCATCTCATACCCAATGTTCTATTTTATTCTAAGTTCTAAGACACTTCATATATATCACTTAATTTTTTCACGTAGGATTTCTATAAGTGGCATGTCTTATTCCTCTATAAACATAAATCATTATTATGGGAAAGAAGGAAATGTAAGTAGATTGAAGCATAAACCTAAAGCAATCTACATTAGTAGGAAAGTGTTCTGGTGACTGTCGTTATAGCATGAGGGTATTAATTTTTCCTCTTGTAGTTACAAAACAACGATGTAAAGAAAGTAAATGTATTGTGGTTTTTAATCACATGGATATCATACATTTTTGGTTGGTCAGTTTGCATAAATATCATTAAACTATTATATTTCTAGCAATTAGATATCAAAGCCACTATGTGACATAATGTTAGGTTGCATGATAGTCTTTCCATATTTTTGAAAGCGTTGAACAAATAAGTTTTTCTGTGTCTGTAGAAGACAGTGAGATTCCCCGTGGGTCCACATTGTGTCCTGCTTGGATATCATTTATGACATTATTTAGGACTTGTGTGAAAAATTTTATATTAACAACACAAAAATTTCTGTTTCTCAGTATTCCTTATATAACATTGTGCAGCATCCTGCTGTTGAATTGCCATTATCATCGTCTTCATCAATATCATCAAATAAAAATGATTGAAATAAATTTAAATGTATAACAATACTAAGTGAAAGAAGTCAATCTGAAAAGACTATATACTGTATGATTCCAACTATGTGACATTCTGGAAAAAGCAAAAGTATGGAGACAGTAAAAAAAAAAATTAGGGGAGGGTAGAAAGGAGGGATAAATAGAGCACAGAGGATCTTTAGGGCAGTGAAAATACTCTGTGTGAGGCTATAATGGTGGATATATGTCATTATACATTTGTTCAAATCCATACACTGTACAACACCAGTAGTGAACCCTAATGTAAATTATGGTTTATGGATGATACTGATGTTTCAATGTAGGTTCATCAGTTATAAAAAAATTTACCTCTCCATTGGGCGATACGGATAATGGAGGAAACTATGATGTGAGGGAGTAGGTATATATGGGAAATCTCTACTTTCTGCTCAATTTTGCTGTGAACCTAAAACAGCTCTAAAAAATAAATTCTATTAAAAAATGAATGGAATACTAGTAAATAAGAGTTTCAAATTTAGTTGTAATTTCACTCTTTTCCACTGTGGTAACAAATGATATCTATCTTTGTGAAAAAAAGCAAGCCCTTCGACCGAATAAAGAAATATATTTTTCCAAACAGTAGCAAAACACAATGAATTAATTTGCTGTTCTGTTTATAGAGAAAATAAAGTCAAACCAAAGATATCACTTAGAGGATTAGAGCTGTAACTAGGTTAAGCATTTATGATGGATTTTTGAAACAAGTTTTCCCTATGGAAATAAAAAGTAGTTCTTTTTTTTTTTTTTTTTTTTGGTTGCGTTGAGTCTTCGTTTCTGTGCGAGGACTTTCTCTAGTTGCGGCAAGTGGGGGCCACTCTTCATCGCGGTGCGCGGGCCTCTCGCTATCGCGGCCTCTCTTTTTGCGGAGCACAGGATCCAGACGCGCAGGCTCAGTAGTTGTGGCTCACGGGCCTAGTTGCTCTGCGGCATGTGGGATCTTCCCAGACCAGGGCTCGAACCTGTGTTCCCTGCATTGGCAGGCAGATTCTCAACCACTGCACCACCAGGGAAGCCCTAAAAAGTAGTTCTTCATCTATTATTACTTCAAATGATTTTGAAAAATCCAACCACAACTTCCTCCTTAAAACTGAAGTTATCAATCCTTGAATTGCTACAAATCAGAATAGATACTATAATCAGGATAGACCTTCTAGCCATGTTAGTTAATTCAGCCTGCAAGAACAGGCGATGAGGGTCCATGTTCTGTAAGGCCACCAGCTGTAGTGACACATATACTCTGATGCAGCACCATCTTCAGGACAGACCGCGTTCCTGGGAGCAAGCCACCCTGAACCACACTCCTGGAGTTGCCACCATATTTGCCTACCAGACTCTCAACTTAATGAATGTGCTCATGAATATATGCTTGTAACCTCCAACTTGTTCAACAATGAATGACTCTTTGATTAATAGCTGCATGGCTGGATGTACCACAGCCCTGCAACCTAGGAGATGACTCTTATCCAGTAAGAATGCTCTGTGTTGCAAGTGATTAAAGAATCTATTTCAATCCTGTTTCTTGGGACATTTTGAGTTATCGAGAGGGCCGTAGAAGTAAGAACTGTAAGTATAAGTGCAGCATATTGAGGGAGAAGCTGACAAGGAACTGGTTTGTAAGTAGGGTAGAGTCACTAGAGTGGGGAGCAAGGGAGAGCTAGCTTCTGAGGGGATGTTGAGAGGCCCATAACTCCAGCACTTCTTCTGGTTCATCTAACATGTGATTGTATCTTGAATGGTTACAGTCTTCCAATTCTTCGAAGGTTCAGAACAGTTCCTGGGTTTCCTTACTTTCTGGCATTCAGGTAACAAAATCTCTATCAGGTGACCCTGGTATACCCTGCTCCTTGTTAGACGAAAAATCTTAAAGTTTATGCAATGACAAAAATGAAATAAATAAATTAACGCTACTACTATAGCACACACTCTAACAGCAAGCCAATCTCACACCATACTATTAACATTAAACTTTATGCTGTTTCTAATGGTGTACAGTCATCAGTGATTGTATGTTTTTGCCAAAATCATATGAGTAGTGTTGAATGCTATTGATTGAAATATCAGGTTTCTTTATGACAGCAGACCTTTTTAAAAAAAATTATTACTAAGAAAACCAACTAGGAAATCTCAAGAAGGGATTTTAGGATCTCAATTATATTAGAATAGTTATTATTTGAATTAAAGTATAATTTTAAAAAATTCTTTTTTGGAAATTTGAATAAACTTAAGGCAGACAAATATGTCATTTTTTCCATGGACTCTGCCGAATTTAAGATTAAATACTTTTGCAAACCTTCAGCCTATTTGCAGTTAAAATTTCATGTCACCACAAGAATTGCTAAACAGAAACACATATAGAATATGCAAAGTGGTTTTGAAAGTGCCTCTGAGGTTTAGTTGTTTTAGGACTGACATTCCAACGCATCCAGGCAATTAAGTAATAAAAGTAATAAAAGACAATCCTCATCTGAACCATCTGTATATATTGTGGCTATTCTCAGTGATCCAGTGTGCAGTTTCTGTAGCTCTCATTAGTTAGCAGAATGCCTTAACTGTATTCAAGTTTAATAAATATGGGTTCTCTTGTCTGCATTTTATTCCCTTTCCCATCTTCCCTACGCCATATATTCCTATTCTCATCCCCTTTCCTGGAAAATGCCTTTAATGTATTGAATGTAGAATATGATCACTTACTGTTTTTAGTGCCCTGAGGGCACCCCAGGGGCTTGAGAAAAGTACTATCATCTCTGTGCACATAGAAGCAAAAATTCAAAATAAAATAGATGAACCTGTTCAATTATGCAGATGCATTTTGTCTCCTAGACAAAACCGATACCTTTCTTCAGTAACTAAGATTGACTTGAGCTCTAGAAGAATCTAGATCTATTTTTTATAAAAGATGCCAGAAAGATGTTTTAATTTGATTTAGTTTGTTTATAAATTCAATTTAGGGGATATAGAATTCTATTGTTTTTAGACAGAACTGGTTAATACAGGGATTATGACAATATGTATACTTTCCCTACCTTCTACCACTCTGTAGATTTCAAAGCATTTTGCAAATATGACTTTAATTCACACACCCAGCTCTGTTACACATGTTTTATTGAGCAAAAACAAAACAAACAAACAATAAAAATACTACAAATATATAAAGGTTAGAAATATGCTGGTATTTTCATTATACAGTGGGGAGTACTCTAAATTCAAGAATTTCATAAAAGCAATGAGAAAATTTTTAAATGCAGGAAAGTGAGAAGACAGTCAATAAAGTATTACTGCCAAAAAATGATTAAGCTCATCCTTCTTTCTTTTAACTCCTGAATATATGGACTAGTATATTTAGCTAGGTTAAAATCATGGAAATACTATGCATAACCATAATCCTTACTGCTTCACTGTTTGTAGATTTCTTTTTATTGACTCAAGTAGTTTTCAAATATTTACTCAGTAAAAAATAATGTCTCATATATAAAGAACATTTACCAGGGGAAATTTTTATTTGCTCCAATAATATTAAAAATGTTTCTACTTCCTTTTAAATATTTGCAAAGACTGCAATGCATTCTTGAGATATATGTCCTCAGCTATGCTCTTTTGGATTCTGTCCAGCGGTTATTGAAAGTTGGAACTTGACATCAAACAGAAAATATTGCCTTATTGCCCTGACAGATTGCTATTTTGTCTACTGAAATTCTACACGTATAAGATTTTGTAAAAATCCTTTAGAACATTCAAGATGTTTATTCTGAAGTGCTGTCAGCTCTCAAGATGTGAAGTATATTCCATCTTCAATCAGAGATAAAAATACTGGCCTTCTATCAGAATCAAATCATCTACTTTTTCTGCATATTTATGATATCCAGATTATGATTAGAGAGAAAAAGATCTTCATAAACTGGAGATATGGTTAAGGGTATGTTTGCTGGAGCATCCAGAAAGTTATGCTACCTAATTAAGTGAAAAATTAACTTTCATAAACATTTTCCAAAGTAAACATCATGTTTAATGTATTGCATGTGCCATAGTGGCTATGTATTCATTTTTGCTCTTATGATATGTACTTATTAGTTTAAACTGTAGATCATTTGACTTTGAGTAAAGTGCTTATCCTTGGGTGCTAAGCCAGAGTTCAATTCTTACTTACTACCATCAGATAAGCTACCTCAGTTCATTTTTAAAATAAGTAAAGTATAAATAATCATGTCATTGCCTTACATCATTGTTGAGATGTTCACGCTGGAGCAGAGCAAGAGGACACCTAAGAGCCTTCAGCATCCTGAGATGACAAAGTTGTGGAATGACAGAGATTTACTCTCTAGAGCAAGTTCATGAGAATTCAGAAGCACTATAAGCGTAATATAAGTAGTTTTTTCAAAGTATCTCAAGTGTTATTATATATTTTTGCTGAAATATTGAATAAATGTAAAGAAAAAGTGGCCTATCATTCTTGTAAAGATTCCATTCCTCGTTGTTTTTACGTCAAAGAAAAATCACTAGGTGAATAAAAATAATAAAAATATTTAAGTTTTATTGAAATGGTATCATGTCCCAGGATTGATGTCCACAATTCCTTTTTCTCCTTGGTATTTATCTTTTCCTTCTTATGATAAGCACTTTTATATCTAGGTATGTTTGAATCCATAACAGTGATCAATAAGAAAGTCCATCATAGGAAATTGGCCAAAGGATTACACAGAATAAAATTTTACCTTTTGAAGTAGTTTTGTTGATGCATAAACTGTTTACATCTCTTTGAACTTGAAATATGTTTGGCTTTGTGGCCATTTTTCTGTGATAATTATATATCCTTCCATGAAGTAATTGCCTTGAATATTTAATGAGATGTGATGATGGAACTAATAATTCTGCTAAAGGAATAAAAATACTTTCTCAGTGACCAGAAAAATAAAATTGCTTTCAGTAGTGAATCAATGTATTTTCACTTTACAAGATAAACAGCAGACTGCAGTTCTGAAATGCCACACTTTCAATGAAGAGGAACTTACCTGAAAAGGGGTCACATGCTATTTTCTGTATTACCCATACAAATCTAAAATTGGGTTCATTTTATTTATCATAAATAAATTGCATGTCAAACAAATGCTGAGAATTTTTGATTGATAATCTCCTAGGCAAAATGAATCTTGGTAGTACCTATAATGACATAGTGGAAACCTTCAATTCTTTTTCTGAGGGAGGCATTGTGCCTTATATTCAAATAATATTTTGACAGTCTGTAATTCAGAATTAGCCAATAACTGGAAGATATAACTTTTTGAAGATCAAAACACATAGATTCATGGGAAACTGATTCCAGTTTATAATATCTGACTCTTCCATGTAGACCATGTCTGTCATATGTCTGTCATAGCCTTTACCTTCTAATTCATTCTTCTTAAATCACTGTCCCAATGTGCTGCCCTGACTTCTTCTATAAACATGCATAAATTAACTAGAACTCCAGTTAAAGGGTTGTGAGAAGTCTGCATTATCCATCAATCTCTAAATGTATAAATGTACATTATGTATTTGGACTTCAGTAATGGAAAATTGGATTCACCCATTAAACCTTTATTTTTAGTGACATTTGAAAAACAGTTGTCTTTTCCTATAGCAATATTTTAAAAAATATTTTCTCTAAGGAGAACAAATATATTTCTCAAAAGAAAATAAATCAACAGGTACACCAATCTTAGGGTCTTTGATATGTGTTACTCTTGATGAAATATCTTTTTAAAATAGACTTTATTTTTTAGAGAATTTTTAGGTTCAGAGTAAAATTGAGCGAAAGGTACAGAAGTTTCCCTCTACCCCAAACATGCATAGCCTCTGCCATTATCACCATCCCCCACCAGAGTGGTACATTTTTTACAGTTGATGAAACTACGCTGACACATAATTATCACCCCAAATCCAAAGCTTACATTATGGTTCACTCTTGATGTTGTGTATTCTATGGGTTTGGACAAATTTATTATGACATATATCCACCATTATAGTATCATACAGAGGAGTTTCTCTGCCCTAAAAAATCCTCTGTACTCCACCTATTTATCCACACACCCACTCCCTGACCCCTGGCAATCACTGATATTTTTATTGTCTTCACAGTTTTACCTTTTCCAACATGTTATATGTTTGAATCATACAATATGTAACCTTTTCAGATTAGCTTCTTTCATTTAGTAATATGCATGTTTGTTTCCTCCTTGTCTTTTCATGGCTTGATAGCTCATTTCTTTTTAGCACTGAATAATATTCCATTATTTGAGTGTAAGACAGTTTGTCCATTCACCTACTGAAGGACATCTTTGTTGCTTCCAAGTTTCAGCATTATGAATAAAGTTGCTATAAACATTTGTGTGCAAGTTTTTGTGTGGACATAAATTTTCAGCTCATTTGGGTAAATACTAAGGAGTGTGGTTGATGGAGCACGTGATAAAAGTATGTTTAGTTTTGTAAGAAACTGCTTACTTGTCTTCCAAAGTGGCTGTACTGTTTTGCACTCCCACTAGCAATGAATGAGAATTTCTGTTGCTCTGTCATCACCACTTTTTGGTGTTGTCAATGTTTTGGATTTTGGCCACTCTATTAGGTGTGTATGGGTATCTCATTGTTGTTTTAATTTGTATTTCCTTGGTGACATATGAAGCGAAGTATCTTCTTATATGCTTATTTGCCCATCTGTATATCTTCTTTGGTGGGGATATGTTAAGTTCTTTGGCTCATTTTATTAGTTGGGTTGTTTGTTTTATTGTTGAGTTTTAAGAGGTTTTGTATATTTTGGATAACAGTACTCTATCAGGTGTGTCTGTATCTATTACAAAAGTTTTCTCCAAGTCAGTGACTTGTCTTTTCATTCTCTTGACTTTGTCTTCCACAGAACAAAAATTTTTAATTTTAATGAAGTCCAGTTTATCAATTCTTTCTTTCACAGATTGTATCTTTGATGTTACACCTACAAAGTCATTGCCAAAGCCAACATCATCTAGATTTTCTCCAGTGTTATCTTCTATGAGTTTTATAGTGTTGGGCTTTACATTTAAGTTAGTGATCCACTTTGAATAAATTTTTATGAGGGGTGTAAAGTCAGCATCTACATTCATTTTTCTTTTTTTGCATGTGGATGTCTAGTTATTCTAGCACTATTTGTTGAAAAGACCATCTTTGCTCCATTATATTACCTTTGCTCCTTTTTCAAAAATCAGTTGACTAAATATATGAGGGTCTATTTCTGGGCTTTCTATTCTATTCTACCGATATATTTGTCTATACTTTCTCCAATACCATCTTGTACACTGTCTTGATTACTATAGCTTTATAGTATGCCTTGAGGTCAGGTAATATCGGTCCTCCAACTTTGTTCTTCTCCTTCAATACTGTGTTGGCTATTCTGGGTCTTTTGCCTCTCCATATAAACTCTAGAATCAGTTTGTCAATATCCACAAAATAAGTTGCTGAAATTTTTATTAAGATTGCACTGAATCTAAAGATTAAGTTGAAAAGAACTGACATCGTGACAATATTGAGTCTTCCTATCCACGAGCATGAAATAGCTCTCCATTTATTTACTTCTTTGATTTCTTCATCAGTGTTTTGTAGTTTTCCTCATATAGATCTTATAAATTTTTTGATAGATTTATACCTAAGCATTTCATTTTTTAGATGCTAATGTAGATGGTATTGTGTTTTTAATTTCAAATTCCACATGTTCATTGGAAACATGTTATATAGGAAAGCAATTGACTTTTGTGTATTAACCTTATATTCTGGAACCCTGCTATAATTACTTATTAGTTCCAGGAAAGTTTTTTTCCCTTCTGATTTTCTATGTAGACAATCATGACATGCAAACAAAGGAGGCACTTAGTTTTTTCTTCCCAATCTGTGTACTTTTTATTTCCTTTTTTGGTCTTATTGCATTAGCTGGGACTTCCAGTACAAAACAGAAAAGGAGTGGTGAGAAGGGACATCCTTTGGGGAAGGTGTGGGATAACTTAAGTTTTACTCTAGAACAGTTCTATCCAAAAGAAATATAATATGACCCTTATATATAATTTAAAAAGTAAAAATAGTAGGTAATGTTAATTTTAAGAATATATTTAATTTAACCCAATGTATCCAAATAATAATGATATAAAATATATTAATGAGATAGTGTATATTCTTTTTACTTTCATACTGTTTTTGAAAGTCAGTAACTTATTTTTACAGTACATCTCAATTTAGGTATTACATTTGTATCAGAAATGCATTTTCATCTGTGCAAATTAAGTCAATCTCCTAACTCTTGTGTCAATGTGGTATTATTAATATTGAATTCAAAGCAGTATTGCATAAATTGAAAAGCAACTCTACATTTTTATATGTATAACAAAGCATTCCTCAAATTTGTCTTGTAGATTTTGCAGCAAATTTTCATAATGCTGTTCATTAAAATTAAAACCTTCTGCATATTTTTACTGATTTGTATTGTCCAAAGTTTTAATGTCAACATAAATACCTGTACCTATATCCCAAGGCAGAAATAAGCTTTTCCTTTCCTTGGAGCTTTGAATTTAGCTTGTTCATAGGCAGTGTGGTAGCAGTGAGAGAACATAAATTACATCACCACGTTTTTTTGTACTTTGAATATTGAATATCTGCCAAGCATTTCTTTTGTTTCAAACAATTTTGTAAAACTATCCTAATACTTAACCAATGAGCATTGGCAAAAAATAGAAGATCATTAAATAATCTTCTATTTCTTTTAGTAGTTTCATAAGCTGGGGATAATTCATACGATTTGCATATATACACTATACAATTTTAATAACTGTTGCTAACATATTTTGCACAGCTTGCTTCAGAAAAGAAGAATAAATAAAATTTGAGTATGGCTCATACAGTGAAATGTTGCAATAAGGGAAACATCAGCGTCTTGTTCTTAAATTTCATTAAATATCTGGAGCATCAACCATCATAATAAAAACTTTTCATATCTAGCTAAAGTACTTCTTTAACAGATATGAGATTAAAAATTATCTGCACCCAAGTTCAGTATTTTAGGCCTCAAATTGCCAACATTCTCTGTAAATACTGAAGTCCTGATCTGCTTTGAGAAGGAGGCACTCAGAAAACTTTAGCGCTGTAGAGACTGCTGAGCCCAGAGCCCTGGATGGAGAATGCGCCTGGCCTCGGAAACCTTCAACCACACTGCCCAGGTCTCGGTCGCTAGTGGTCAACGCGCGTCTGGACAGGAGGGAACTTTCGGACACTCCCCGAAGACCCAGGGCGCCCCTAGAGACAGGGCGTTGGAACCTCGGACAGAGTGGAGGGAGGCACACACTGTGAGAGCTGGGGGTGGCGTCAATACTGCCCTGAAAGCTCCGTTCTCGGGTCCCCTGAGCTACAGGACAAAGACTCGGAGG
Source organism: Balaenoptera acutorostrata (assembly GCF_949987535.1). Lineage (NCBI taxonomy): Eukaryota > Metazoa > Chordata > Mammalia > Artiodactyla > Balaenopteridae > Balaenoptera > Balaenoptera acutorostrata. Next base: position 67,110,582 of record NC_080071.1, on the reverse strand, counting down.
AGGAATGTGAGCGCGTCCCAGCCGCTCCTGCAGCCGCGCGGGGCGCGAGTCAGGGCCGGGACGCCAGCAGCTCTCCCCGGAAGTATGGACCAAGCCGCGAGAGGCGGCGCAGCAGGACGGAGACCCGAGACGCGCGGGGCGCCGGCAGCCTGGCCCCGGGCATCCCCGGCCGACGGCCCCAAACCCGACCGCCCAGCTGCACCGCGCTCCCGTTCACAAACTTGCTTCGCATTGGCCAAGTTACGAGTATGGAGCTTCCCTGGGGATCCGTGAAGAGCGTCCCTGCCCCTCCCTCGGGCTGGTCCAGGCTTAGCTGGAATCCAGGTACTAGCCCATGGCCCACGGTTTCTCTGAGTCTCCGGCCGGGACTCGGCGCCCGGCGCTCACGCTAACATATCCACGCACTAACACACCCAGAGGGAGGGAGGGAGGGAGAGAGGGAGAATTGTTAGTGATGGTAGAGGAGAGTGTTGGTTTCGTAAAATAAGAAAAAAAAAAAGGTGTATATATTATGCATATATCAGTTTAGACTATGTGTGGGATTATTTCACAACGATACCTCTCCGATATGAAAATAATCATTCATTTGCAGATCTATTGAACCAAATAAAATTTAAGATTTGCACTCAGTTTTTTCAATGAGTGAAAAGAAAGAGCGTGTAGTAAGAGATGCTAGAGAAAGTTAGCTCAGTGTATTTCATTTTAGTTACTTTTTATTTTAACCTCCCTGTATGGTAGGGGGCGCGCTGAGACCGTCCAATGAAAGTCTTAGACGCATGTTTCATTATTGATTCATATACTAGTATGATATGAAATAATACAGTACACTTGGCTTTCAAATGACTAGATAAAAGTTCAGTTAGTCCCACATCTGATTCCCCTTTAAACTACCTGTCAGTCATAATAAGTTACTCCTACTAAAGAAAAGCAACTCTAAGTTCTTTGGCCTTAACCATTGTGGTCAGAGATATAAAATAGACTTATTCTAAAGCCAAGCCACTTGTGTTGCATGCATTAGCTAACTATATGAGCAACAGACTGTTGAATGTAATCTCATAATTTATCTTGAATTTTGCCACTGCGTTAGTAGGAGGAATACTAGTGCAGAGGAATCTATCTATCTTTAAAGACTTTGGTACTAAATTTACATGACACGTACAAAACACGTGGTCCTTAAACCCTTTCTATCTCATGGGATATGTGGATAAAATGCTTGAAAACACTTCTTGCTTATAAATGGTACAAATGAACTATAACAATGTATGTTCTCCTTCAGAAGTGTTCCAACTTCCTTTTTATAAGGTAATGGAGAGTTGCTGTTTTGTTGAGCAGAGAAAAATCACTACAGGATTATACATACAATATTTTGTATTTATAATCACAATTAGCTTCTAGTTTTAAATAACAAAACTGTAGTGGAAAATTATTATTTTTCCAAAAATAACTTCAAACTGGGACTTCCCTGGTGGTCCAGTGTTTAAGACTTTGTCTTCCAACGCAAGGGGTGCAGGTTCGACCCCTGGTCGGGGTGTTAAGATCCCACATGCCTTGCAGCCAAAAAACCAAAACATAAAACAAAAGCAGTATTGTAACAAATTCAATAAAGACATTAAAAATGTTCCACATCAAAAAAAACTTTAAAAAAAATAACTTCAAACTGATGAGTATTTATGGCTGTAGCTTGTGAATCATATAAAATGATAATTTATGATGATATGTGAAAGGTGACCAAGTGTTTGGTGCTTCAAAAAAATTTAAATGCTAAATGAAATTGATGTTTACATATAACACTTTTTCTGACCTTCAGTTTCTTCATTTTAAAACATTACCATTAGGCCAATCTTTCCTCAACTCCACAATTCTCAGGCTACAATTTTGAGTTATGGTTATTATATTTCATTTATTTATTTGAAGATATTATGCTATCTGAATAATACAAGGGTATTCAAATGTTTAATGTACATTAAATAGTGATATTAACACAAGATAGATATAGCAGTTTAGGAAAGAGTGAGGTGAGGATGGATGAAGAGGAAAAAAATATGTTCAATTTTAGATTAGGTGTTTGAGTAGCCTCATTGAAGAAGTGTAAGCAGGTTGGATACACTGATACAGAGTTTTGGAAAGAGGACTGGATTTGAGGTATGGATTTAAGGTTTAAATTCAATGAGAGTAGCTGAAACTCCATATGTAAATAAAATTATTTAAGAAGAGCTTAGTGGGAGAAGAAAAGGCTGATTAACCAAATTCGTTCTTTTGGAGAAACATGCAGACTAAAATTTTATTAGATTCATGGTAGATTAGAAACAGTTTTGTATCATCTGTGATAGATGCTCAATACATTTTTAAAGGAGAATGTTCGTACTTAGTCTTTTAAAAAAACATTATCCTCTTAATCCCATTTGAAATTTAAGTTTCTAATCGTTTTTAGTCTTGTCTTTAAATAGGTAATTGTGTTCCAAGGAAAAGGAATGTCTAAAGCCAAGTACAGATGATAGAGCTCACATGGATAAAGACACATGAGAGCAATAGTTGTGTGTTTCTGGTAAAGCATTTTTTCACAACATTCAAAAATGCCACTCTTTTAACTGATATTCAGAGCAGGCTAAGTGTTGCGCTTAACGATTGTATTATTGGCTGATGGGGTGTAAGAGGCTCATATAAAGAAAATTATCTTTCAGGGAAAGAAATACAGCAAACACAATGGCCAAGGTTATGGCCTATAATTTTAGACAATTGAATTTGAGTCTGGTCAAGATACAGGCCAGTGGTGAATTAGTATAGCAGTATGTTGTTCAATATCTCGAAAACTCAATTCTTATTCTGTAAAGTGATGATGGCAAGAGGAAACTTTATTGGAATGTTGTGAGGATTACATGAAACAACCCAAGAAAAGCATTTACCCTAGTCAGTGCTTGATATATAGTAATTCCCCGAAAGTATAGAAAGTGTTAGTCATCATTAATCACCACCATTTCATTTCTGTTTTATGTACTAATTGTTTATAACCATAGTAGAAGAATTTTCTTATTCTCAGTATTGATGAGGCATCCAGTATTTGTGTGTTAAAAAACAAAAAGGAAAGAAATCTCTTTCAATAGGTATATTCCTTATTTCCTTTTTCCCCCTAATCTTACTACATTGGTAGGATTCCAGTACAATGTTGAGAGGTAGTGGTTACCACAAGTGTTAAGTCTTATTTTAGTGGTAAGATTCCTAAAGTTGTATTATTATATATATTTTGAGTAAGTTTTTGGTAGGTATAATACCATTTATAAGCTTGATGACTACATATCAGAGAAGGTTTGAATTATTACAAGAGATATAAGTTTGAATTTAAAATTTACAAAATTTAAAGTTACAAAAAATGTAATTTATTTTGAACATATGTAAATAAGTTATATTGAGATCCTACTCCAGATTCTGGGCTGAAGGCAAGAACTGATTCTTCATAACTTGCTCACTGTGACTGGCACCTAGTAGATGCTCATCAGATGTTAGATGATGTCTGTATGACTATAGCTATAAAAGCCATTATACATTTCAACTTGACAGTTCTCAGCCAACAAGTCAGACATTTTTGATAAAGATAAGATGATACAGATTGGTCACTTGCATTACTAATATGGTTGGATTGGTTCTGTTTCCTATAAAAGAGAGTTTTTAAGTTACTTGTATTTACCATGTATTTGGACCAATTGAGTGGGCATGAGATGTATATGAGCTTGCCTATTTTTCTGCCTATCCTAAAAGAGAATGTGGTTTCTACAGTTTCAGAAAGATATTCACACATACTATGAGTTTCAAACTGTAACTTCCGGTCTCATCACATATTCTGACAGTTCATTTCCTAGATGAGTAAAACCTGCAAGACACAAAAGTCCTTAATAGCCTTTGGTTGTCATGTACACAAAACTTCAGTGCGTTTTTGTGTGTGTGTGTGTGACTAATTGTACTTTTTTTTTTTTAACATCTTTATTGGAGTATAATTGCTTGACAATGGTGCGTTAGTTTCTGCTTTATAACAAAGTGAATCAGTTATACATATACATATGTTCCCATATCTCTTCCCTCTTGCATCTCCCTCCCTCCCACCCTCCCTATCCCACCCCTCTAGGTGGTCACAAAGCACCGAGCTGATCTCCCTGTGCTATGCAGTTGCTTCCCACTAGCTATCTATTTTACGTTTGGTAGTGTATATATGTCCTTGCCACTCTCTCACTTTGTCACAGCTTACCTTTCCCCCTCCCCATATCCTCAAGTCCATTCTCTAGTAGGTCTGTGTCTTTATTCCCATCTTACCACTAGGTTCTTCATGACCTTTTTTTTTTTTCCTTAGATCCCATATATATGTGTTAGCATATGGTATTTGTTTTTCTCTTTCTGACTTACTTCACTCTGTAAGACAGACTCTCAGTCCATCCACCTCACTACAAATAACTCAATTTCGTTTCTTTTTATGGCTGCATAATATTCCATTGTATATATGTGCCACATCTTCTTTATCCATTCATCTGTTGATGGACACTTAGGTTGCTTCCGTGTCCTGGCTATTGTAAATAGAGCTGCAATGAACATTTTGGTACATGACTCTTTTTGAATTATGGTTTTCTCAGGGTATATGCCTAGTAGTGGTATTGCTGGGTCGTATCATAGTTCTATTTTTAGTTTTTTAAGGAACCTCCATACTGTTCTCCATAGTGGCTGTATCAATTTACATTCCCACCAACAGTGCAAGAGTGTTCCCTTTTCTCCACACCCTCTCCAGCATTTATTGTTTGCAGATTTTTTGATGATGGCCATTCTGACTGGTGTGAGGTGATACCTCAATGTAGTTTGTTTGTTTTTTTTTTACATTGAATAACATGACCTAGAGCTATCTGAAAGCCTAAAGAAATCTCAAGTGAAAACAATGCTTGCAAAATTCTCTGGTTCTTTTTCTGCAGGCTAAAACACGTCTACTAAATCAGTTCCAAGTATATCGGATCACACCATTACGCAGCAGATTGGTAATATTAGTCATGGCATTCTGTTTGTAGGCCTGTTGCCTTCGGGAACACACATGGAAGTCGTTATATAGTTACTTGTATCAAAAATGCTTGAGACTGTATTATTCCTCCTAAGTTACCTGGTGGCCATAACCTTGCCTTGACCATCTACCTTCTGCCATGGTGCCCCTGGAGAGCATTTTGCCACATATTTGTTGAAAGAGTGAACTCAGTAGTCCTTGCTGATGTACAGTAGAATTGGGTCTGGAATTTTGGTAAACATGGATAAAGATTTCTCTCACTTAAAATTCTTTTTTCTTAGGTCTTCTCATTTTCAAAATAACATGTTTTACTGAGATGCCAAGCAGTATATAGATTGTAAATGTCCAATGATTAAGATGCGGCCTTTACCCCAAAGGTGCTTAGGGGAGGACACAGGTGCGTTGACAATAATGCAACGATGTACCCTTTGCCACCACCCTTGACTTCAGTGTTTCCCTGTACTATCTATGTCTTTTGGGGGTTTTGCCCTGCCTCTGTAACTAAGCCACCATTTAATTGAGTAAATAGTTGAAAGCATTTCAGTAATGAAAAAAAAAAATTGTATCATCCATGATAAGATGCATAATCTCTTTTTTTCTATGCAGTTTTTTTAAAAAAATTATTTTGGATTCCTCTTACCAAAATCCCTTAAGACATATAATGATCAATAATATTATAGCTGTTTTGCAGAAATCTTTGAGTAATTCATAATGAATCTAGTTTCAAAATTTCTTCCAATGAAACCATTGGTTTTACTAGAGAAGTTGTTTGAACGTCTTTTCTTCATTTGTTACACACATGGACCAAAACAATTAAAATTTTAAGCTTTATCTAGCTAGATAAATTCTCAGAATTACGTTACACTGTGTTGATATGTGAAGCTATTTTACTTACTTTGATTTTATTGAACTTAATAAATTTAGATGGAAAATAAGTTACGCTCTAGCAGAATAAAAATGTTTATCTTACCTGAGTTGTCTGCTAAATTAAAGGCAAATATTGAAAAATGAATGCTTTTACATTTCTCTTTATTATTAAACATGATGAATGTAAAAGTAAAGGTGAATACTAAAGATATGTATTTTCTTTTTCTTCAACCAGTTGCATTCTTATTTTTCCCTGCCCCAGGCTCATTATCCTTGTAAATAAGGAAATTTAACTCTTGGTTCTCTTTTCTCTTGAATCTTTATAATTTTCTTTATATAAAAAGATTTGGTCTTCTTTCTCCATTTTTATTGAAAGTGGTATCTTACCACTATCATAATAACCAACCCAATTTCCCCGCATTAGAAGAGACACCAATGTTAGAAGAGACATTGTTAGAAGAGACACCAATGTGCCTGCCATCACATGAAAGTATTTATTCTGAGGATATCATGCAGTCACTACTTTATTGCCAAGCATCAAACTAGAATATTAAACTAGAATATTTTCATATGCATATTTTGTCAGAAACCAGAAGGCCCAAGGATTCCAGTTTATTACCTATTAAAAAAAAACCCAATTTCTATCTTAAGTAAATAAATATTATGGGAAGTATAAGTATTTATGTTGGGGACCCTGCCCTCAAAAAGACAAGCAGTTTCATTTTTTTCTTGATCTTGTGTTTTCCTTCCTGATGATTTGTGTCATAACAGCAATTTTGAATTTGTAGGGTCTATTGTTTACAAAACACTTAATAGCTAAAATTATACTTAACTCTGTGATGCAATAAAATCGTAAAATTATAAATCTGCTAAATGAACTAAAGATTCTTTCCACCTATGCTTTTTATGTGCTGCTATTTATTCCTAGTGTTTACTGTCAATGTCTTTTAGCCTAATTGCAATGAGATAGACTACAAACCATAGAGAGCCATGGGGCATCTCAGAAAGAGAATGTCAGAAAAGACTTACAGGGTTTGAGGTTTGGTTAGGTAATTTTGTTTTGAATTTAGTACTATTTTATTCAAGTTGTTATAATGTATTACTAACATTTGATGATCAAACTGTCCCCAGTTTGGCCAGTGGGGATCCTTTCAAGCTGACTTCTCTGTCCTTTTAATGTGTTGTCATCTTTCTTTGAGCACATTCTTGCTTTCTGGCGAAAAAAAAAAATTCTGGGCTCATTTTGTAGTTTTTCTGGTAAAGATGTAGAATCATCTGTTTTTTCAAGAATCCATGTTTGTTTGCTTTTAAATACATAATGGTGTTTTTAAACCAAGAACTGGGCATTCTGCCTACTCATTGCTGTTGAGCTGTCCTTTAGAAGTTGCAAGCCTTCAAAATAGTTCCCAAATAGTTATATCAGACAGATTCTGACAGTGCAATCATCTAGGTAGAAAATTTATAATATCACTGACTTTGTAATAGCACTGACAGACCCTCACCTTTTAGCTATTTTAACAGATTCAGGGATCAGAAATGCACATCTATATTATTCCCATTGTACATTGGAGAGTTTTTCTTATATTAATTGGAAGTCTCCTCATTACCACTTCTATCCTTTTGATCTCTACTACTTGGTCCTCATTCACTTTCTAAAGTAAAAAATACTTCATTTCCCATCATGCCTTCTTTAACAATTCATATTTTTGTTAAGACGTGAGTTTATGTTTGTGCATCTATTATACATATGGAATTATCTGCTAGCAAAATTTTCCTTGTTCATGAGATAAAATTACATGTGAAATATCTGAATTTTGTGGTGTTCAGAAAGGAAAACTGACTTTTAAGTGCTCTAGCATCTAAAATATATCTGAAATCTAATACTCTAGTATAATCTTTTTTCCTATTAAATTACTTCAACATTAAATCTCTATATTGTATCATCCAATTTTTGTGTATAAAACCTGTCTCCTGAATCATTGAGTGTGAAAACAACTTGTCAACAAAACCAGGAGTTCCATGTGGGCAGTAGTAAAATGTGTGTTTCAATGGAAAACTTTTTGTGTCAAAAACACTATGTTCAATAGTAATAGGCTCTGAAATGTTTATTGATTGATTCATAGTGATCGGTTTGGCTATAGTTTTAGATCGATACTGTTTATTGATCAGTTTTAAACTGCAAGTTAATACAAGCTGAGAATGATTAGGAGACCTGATTTCTCTTGCATTTATTAGCTGTGGTACCTTCTCAGGCTGAGTTCGAGTATAATGAGGATAATGTCCTTATCCTGTAACTAAGGTTGCGAGTCTGCATGTTGCCAGGTAACACTCCATCTCTGAAAGCATTTTGTAAACTTCAAGTTCTAGATAAATATTAGGAGTTGGTCAGGGAATCACTAATTGGTAAGATCTGGTTGTTCTATATAAATGGAAAAGAAAACCTTGATAGCATGTCTCCGGCTATTCGTGGCTAACAGCTGTGAGCTGTTAGCCATCAGTACTCCCAAAAGTTAGGGGAATGAGTCTTCTGCCCTAAAAGGGATATTTCTATAAATTCTTGGGACAATAATTGTTGTGGTTTTAGGCTGAAAGTGTGGAAATTATTTATTATAAATTCCACCTTTTATCTAGGTAAGTCACAAGTGAGTCACAGGTAAGTCCTGAGTGTGAGAGGGCTTTCTCTATCACCAAAATTTGGCTGCTGTACTTCATTTTAATGACAACAAAGGTAACTTTTTGTTTGCATTATGCTTAGAAAAGTCTTATAATTTGCTCTGTTGCTCTAGGATTAAAATTCTGACTATTTTGAAAAATAAAATTATTTTATAAATAATTACAGCAATTCAGAAATAGTTTACCCCAGTTTGGAGGAATTTAAAAAGCTGGAAAGCAAAGATTATAAGGAACCTGACCATGAAACACCTGGGATGATGGTCAGGCATATTGGTACAGATTGATGATGGTGATTGGTTTTCTGTGTCTTCTGCTAGATTGTGAGTTCTTTCAGAGCGTGGGACATGCCTTATTCATCTTTCACCAATCAGAGCATTAGAGTAAATGAGGTAAGTGCCAGGAGAGATGCATGTACAAAGTGCTATGGGAATATGGAAGTGAAGTTTGATTCAGCCTCATGAGAAGTCAAAGAGGTTTTATAGGAGTGATGATTCCTGGGCAAAATTGACTGTTGAAATTTCCCAGGTGGAAAAATCTCAGCAGAACAACAAGAGAGATTCACAGTATTACTGGTCAAACAGGTGTTAATTTGGAAAGACACAATGTCAGGAGACTATGTCATATGTCTGTGGAATAGTTAGTACTGAGGTACCACTTTTCTTAACAAGACCTGGGCATAAAATTTTTTGAGTCCTTTGCTTTCTTGGCTTTGTCCTTGAACACAGAGCCACCTGCCAGCTGAAGCCAGAAGGCTGTTTTCAGTCAGTACACTCCTGAGTTATTTCAGCAGGCAGCCGTGCCTTTTCAGAGAACTAGGTTGCCAAGATGTGGGTGGGTGTGCAAACAGTGTGAAGGGGGGACCAGATGTATGCCAACCAAGTCAGTTCCCCAGAGCTGGATGGTGATGTCAGCAGAAAGGTCTGTCTCAATGAATGAGTAGACAGGCGATGACCAATGCATATATTTAAAGCCTGACACAACAAGTTACTATATTCACTATTTCCCTACATTGATCCAAACTGGCTCTACACTTGTACGTCTGTGAGCCTTTCACACCATATGTCCCGATGTTCCATTTTAACCTAGTTTTTAGGTACTAGTATCAGGCAGTAGGAACAAGCAAAGTCAAGTTTTATTTGGAGAAGAGCCTCCAGAGGTATTTAGAAATTCATAAAAGAGGAGAGTACACAGTTTTCTATTTAGGATAATGTTGAGCAGGACTTGAAGTTTTTTGCAAGTACAGTTAATGCTGTTTTCCTTTGACTGAATTGAATTGAATTTTAATGCGGTGAGTATCCTCCTGGTGCCCAGCCCAGCCCAAGTGGTGTTACAGGAGGCACCCAAGTAGTTATGATTCAGGAGGAAAATGAGCTTATCCCAGGGAATAATGGCAAATGAATTGGGAGCATATTACAATTAAAGCTAAGGTTATGTCCATTGGGAACATCCAGTGCCTTTCACTGCATGGGTACTTATTCATGGATGCTGCCACGAATGAAATGAACCGATCAGGACTGCCTTAAAATTCCCCTCAGCTTGACCAAAGTTTAGATAGACTTCTTCCTGCCTGTAGGTCCTGACCTTCCTTTCCTTAGAGCATTTACTTTAAGAAACTCATAATTCTTTCTTTGCCCTTTTGAGATATAAATCTTTTTTAAAAAAAACCTCTTGCCAGTTTTACAACCCAGGACTTCCTTTCTCAAAGACCTGGAAGCCTTCTCTTTGAAACGTGATCATCAAGGCCAATAGCGTCCCTATCTCCCAGTTTCTGTGGGAAGGTAGGAGCCTCACTTCAGTGGCCAAGAAGAAAGAGGTGGGTCCAAACTGGACCCTTGCCAGCGATTCTGTGCTCCTCTTGAGTTTCTGTAGGATTAGAAGATAGTGACGTGATCAGGAAAATGGAGGATATGTTCCTAATACAAATTATTGTGGAAGTGTAATTCTTATAGACTTGCTTTTTTTTGCACGCAATTTTCATATGCAGGGATAAATAAACCAAGTCAAGAGGTGTTCTCTAGACTTGCTAGACAGATAATGTAAAATGGGAAGCTGAATCCATTTCTTATTCTCAATCCAATGTGTTTTCTTCTCACTCACATTTCTTGTTTTGAAAAGGAAGAAAATAAGAAACTGTTGGAGAAAAGGCTAGAGAGAAGGATATTGAAATCATCCCAGTTGAGAAACCCAGGTTATCAGGACTTCAGTGATTCGAAGAGGAAGGGAGATATTTGAGAAATGGAGTAAGAAAGAGGAATCCGTATTTAGCAGTGTATTAGATAAAAAGTAAAACTGACAAAATAGCCAGCACTTGTTGGGTTTAGGAGGTGAGAAAGATAATAAGCATCCTCCAAAACACAAGAATATATATAGAATATAGGTGATGTATAAGTTGTCTGCCTTGGGGATTTATTACAAATTGTTGGTGCTGGTTAAAAAATGGACAAAAGTGATCTATAGGCAATTTGAGATACAATGCTTGCTGGTTAGAGAATATGTGGAGATGGAAAAAGAAAAAAAAAAAAGCAAAAAACCAACAACAGCAACCAAAACAAAACAAAGAAAATGTAGGATTGACAAATTAAATGTCCTAGAGAATAAATACTCATCAAAAATAACTGGAGAACCAAGAAAAGAAACAATGGAATTTGTACCCAAGAAAACCAAACAAAAAAGCCAAAAAGCTGCTGATGAATACATAGGTAGTTAATTTGTACTGACCAGAAGCCAATCTGAGATAATAGTGCTCATCTCTTGCAGGCAGCCAAGAGGATCACCAGAGCGACTGAAGGTCTCTAAGATTGCCAGCATGAACTAATGCATTACATTATTTTGCCATTTCTCTGGAAGGGAAAAAAGGCTACAGAAAGAGTCACATTTGTGTTGAAGAGAAGGGGCAGAGAAAATGTAGACCATGGCAATGATGCTCAGAGAGGAAAAGCTTTAAAAGTCCATTACCTTACAGGGCCCTGGGGTAACAGAAGGACACAGAGTATCTGCAGGATGAGTAATGCAGAATCAGAACAAATGAAAGGGGAAGTCACAGAAGACAGTATATTTTCAGAGGCAGTCTATGGTAATAATTAAAAGATTATTAATCAGGCATATGTATAGTCAAGCACATGTATAATCAAAAAATACATAGCATTTGGACGTTGGATACTGGAAGAGACTCAGTTCTGGTGGAAATGTGAACTGTGCCGCCCACCTGCTGAGCTGTGTGGCAGCATTAGTCACATTAAGAATAATTATATCTTAACAAATGTCTTATTCCTAGCTACTTAAGGTAGGTGGGTAGAGTTGGATAGGATTGAGAAATAGAAATAGAAGTGAACAAGTAAGTAAAATAAGGGGACTTTGCAGACTTATGACACTAGTGGGCCATGAACGGAGCACCGGGATAAACTTTTCAATGAGAATTTGAGAGCAATGTAAAACACAGTCAGTTCTGTGACATACAGTGCAGTAACTTTCCAGGCAAACAAACTACACTGACTCCAAACCACTCCGATATATGTGGATATTTTCCATTCCCTGGGATTCAATAGGTCTCTTCTTAGCCCACTAACCTCTAGGGCTTCTCCAAGTATATAAGTGACAACATCGTTTAGATGGTCTTTGGTAGTATTGTAAGGCAATATCTGCCTGTCTCCATAGTTACACTCCAAACAGATTAATCTTTATAGATCTGATGTCAAGACAGTGAAATTACTGGAACTTTTTGGCAGCACTTAGTGGCAGAGCTCAGTAAGTAGGTTTTCGCTATTTCATGGGAGAGAAAAGAATAAAGGCAAAACTAATATCATATAACATGCATAAGAAAAATGATGATCTTTTGTGCCTACCGGCCAAGAACTGACAGGATTAAAGAGAAAAGCATAAACATAACACATGTTTTAGATTAATTATAAAGGTAAAAATCAGAGCATGTCTCATGACTTTCTGGTTTGAATAATGGATGATATTTCCAGAATTATTTTCTTTAAAGATTGTCTAACCAATAGTCTCCTGTTATTCTAATTCAAGACTTCTTCAGCGCTGATTTTTGAGGTGCCTAGTATGAATGAAGAGAACTTGATAATGTTTCTGGGTCAGTAATTTACTTTTTTGACAATGAATACTCCTTAAAATTATCCAAAGACATTTTTGACATAGTTCCAGATAAATCAGATGGATGAATTATAATGTGGTTGGAAAAAGTCTCCTAATATAATGGTGAACTTAAAAAGGAAATTTCAGATCAATGTGCATTATTTAGTCCCATTTTTGTAAAAATCTGTGTTTATGGGTTCTTAAAATTTTAGGAAGTATATAAAACAAAATGCAAAGAGTGGTTATATCTGGATAGTTTTTTGATTGTATATAATTTGTAATTTTTTCTTTAGTAAAATCTGGGTTATTTATATAAATTTTTTAAATTTAAAAATGTTAATATTTCCTTTTCATAAAATAAAAGGCAAGACATTTTATCCTATTTGTTTTGTGAGTGATGCTGTCTTACTATGATTTTATTTTCCTGGTTAGTAATGAGTACAAGCATATCGTTTCCTTTATGGCCATTTGTTTCTTATTTTAATTTTTATTTTTGGCTGCGTTGGGTCTTTGTTGCTGCGTGCAGGCTTTCTCTAGTTGTGGCGAGCGGGGACTACTCTTCACTGCAGTGCACAGGCTTCTCCTTGTGGTGGCTTCTCATTTCGCAGAGCTCGGGCTCTAGAGCACAGGCTCAGTAGTTGTGGCGCATGGGCTTAGTTGCTCCATGGCATATGGGATCTTCCCGGACCAGGGCTCGAACCCGTGTCCCCTGCATTGGCAGGCGGATTCTTAACCACTGCGCCACCAGGGAAGTCCTTGTTTCTTTGTTTTTAATTTTGTGATGAACCTCTTCAAATATAACCCATTTCTCTATTGAGATTTCCCCTCCTTATTTGTAAGCTTATTTATATTTTCTCGATTTTAGATAGGCTCTTATACTATCTTTTGTACAATTTCCTTATACTGTCTTTTCAATTTATTTATTTTTAAGTTTTAAAAAATTTGTTGTCAACAGAATTCACTTTTTTAGGCATACAGCTCTATGAGTTTTAAATATGTGTAGATTTTCATAACTACCACCACAATACAGAACAATTCTAACAACCCAATGAATTCCCATTTGCTGCCCTTTTGTATTCAGACTCTTCTCCCATCTCTGACCCTTGATAACAACTCATCTGTTTTCTGTACTTATATTTTTAGCTTTTCCAGAATGTCATATAAATGGAATCATCCTGTATGCCACTTTTTTGAGACTGTTTTTTTATTTGGCATAATACATTTAAGACTTATCAGTGTTGTGTATACCAATAGTTCATTCTTTTTTTTATTGCTGAGTAGTATTCCACTGTATGGACATATCACAGTGTGTTGACCTAGTCACTAGTTGAAGGACATTTAGGTTGTTTCTGATTACTGGCGATTGCAAACAACGATCCTGTATTCATGCACAGGTTGTGTGAACATGTATTCAATTCTCTAAGATAAACAGAATTAGAATTGCTGGGTCATATAGTGAATGTGTGTTTAACTGTTAAATAAACTCTTAAGTCTTTTGATGAAAAGAAGTTTATAAATATGAATTTTAGACTCTTTACAAATGTTTTGTTTTTCTGTGTCTTGTTTAATAAATTCTTTCCTTCCCTCAAGAGAAGAGGGATATCATGGAGAGTTTTCACCTATGTTATTATCTAAAATCTTTACAGCTTTTCCCTTCTCATTTAGATCTTTAAACCACCTGGAATTGAGGCACAACTATTCAGGGTCTTCATCTGTTTAAATACTCTGGCATAATAGTAGGCTAACGTTTTGGTTTTATTTTTCAACTATTTCCCCTGAAACTGTAATGTTTCTTTCTAATGTTAAAACTATTTTAATGGGAAAACAAAGTCAAAACAAATTGGAATGAATTTCACAATATTATTGTCATTGAATTGAATTGAATGCAGAAATTCTTACACGTGGCTTGTTTTGTTTTTCTTTGCTTTTAGCATGAATGAAATGATAATAAATACAGATCTCAAAATATGCAGCAAAAGCATGATGTTTTCTATTTGCATTTTTCCCAAGAAAAAATAGCATTAATAAAACATTAGACAAATAAGAAAATCATCAGGAATAGAAAAGTATGACTTGATTGAGATTTAAACCAAAACCATGCAATATCAAGTTGCTTTATCATTGCTCTTCAAAGAATTACCCTATATGAGCTTGGTTCAGTGTAATGGAATCTTTCCTAATATATGCTATAGATTTTTTTCACAAGACATTTTTCTGGCCTTATTCAGTGTATAAATAGGAAAATATTAATCTGAGGCTCTTTCCAGGAAACATTTTGAGAGCCATTTCTGATATCTTTCTACCTAAATCAAATAAAAGCCGTATTATCTTGAGCTTGCTTTTAGGATCTGTACTACTTCTCGAATATATCCTTCATAGATTGAGCCTTTTGACCCTCAATAATGACTTTATTCTGTGGATGACAGCTGCCAGAAACAAACAAACAATCAATCAAACAAAACCTCATAGACAGAAAGATCTGCTATCCCTGTAGGGATAGGTAGCAAAGATGACCTCCTCACCAAGAAATGCTGTGTGAGTTTAAATTGCCTTGGAGGGTATTAGGACACAAGTTGGTAAAAAATGGTTTAGTTCTTAGTGTTCGCTGGAAATGGATGCTCCCCCTTGGCCTCGCTGCTCTCTTTTCTGATTTTTCCTCTCTTCCCTTCCTGCAATCAAGTTAAGCTAACAATGTTTAACTTTTTATTTTGAAATGTTAGTTTAAAATTTTAAGTCCAATTTATCAATGTTTTTCCTTTTATGGACCCTGCTTTTGGTGCTGCATCTAAGAAATCTTGGTCTAACCCAAGGCCTCAAATATTTTTTTTTGTAGACTATGGTTTATTTTTTGACTCTCTAATCTGTTCTATTGAGCTACCTTCATGCCAATACCATACTGTCTTGATTACAGTAGCTTTTGAAATTAGGTGTTTTAGTCCTCCAACTTAGTTCTTTTTCAAAGTTATTTTGGCTCGTTTAGGTTCTTTGAGTTTGCATATGAATTTTAGAATCAGTTTGTCAATTTCCACAAAAAAGCTTCCTGGGATTGTGATCCAGATTGCATTGAATCTACAGATCAATTTAAGTAAAGTAGACATCTTGAAAATATTTAATGGCACAATCCTGAACAAGGTATATCTCTCCATTTATTTAGGTCTTCTTTAATTTCTCTCAGCAATGGTTTCCAATTTTAAGTGTTCAGACATAATACAGGCTTTGAACATATTCTTTCAGATTTATCTCCAGGCATTTTATGTTTTTGGTGTTTCTATGAGTGATTTTGCTTTTTCAAAATTTCAATTTCTGATTGTCCATTTCTAGTTGATAGGGTCACAATAGATCTTCATATACATTGATCTTTATGTTTCATTTTGATTTGGGGAGTTTTAAGGTGTTTGTTAACACACTTTCTTCTTTAATAGCAGTAACTCTCAAATGCCAAAAAGAGTATTTCCTACTTTTGCCTAACTATTAAGGATTTTCTTTTTGTCTTTTGTTTTCAGCAACTTGAATGTGACATACCCGTGTGTGTGTGTGTGTGTGTGTGTGTGTATGTGTATGTGTGTGTGTTTGCATTTACTCTACTTTTTGTTCTCTGAGTTTCTTACATGTGTGGTTCAATGACTGTTGTTATTTCCAGACAACTCTCGTTCTGTAGCACCTGCTCCTCCAGAACTGTGCCACTGCAGGTGAAGAGTGCAGAAGACAAAGCTGGCAATAGTGATGGAACCCCTCCCCCTATCTAGAGCCTCCAGGGCTTCACATTTTCTTGCCAGCCTGCATTCAGCCCCCACTAATTCATCACAGTTCTATCTAAATGTTTACCATGTTTGGCTGGCCGGGCCTCACGTGAGCAAGTGGTCCCAGCCTGTCCAGGGTTTCCCTGCAGACCCCTGTCTCTGTCTAGTTAGGTGTTATGCTTCCTCAGCTCACTACTGGGTTTAAGTACACTCATGAACTTGTAATTAGTCTGAATTTATCTTTGTTGTGAAGATAAGGAGCAATATTCTTTCTAGTTCTCTAAATTCCCAAGCAAAACATGGAAATTACACCATACATTTTTGCAATAAAATTAACCATCAAGAAATATGTGTTTCTGAAACAGATAACCCACCTCAAATTTTTAAGCTTGTTTTTGACATAAAAACATTTCATATGACAACCTATCTCCTGCATTTTTTTTTCATCATTTGTTTGAGTAAATAAGTAAATTAATCCAAGCTTAATTTAAAATAATATTCTCTATGTAGAGAACAGATTTGTGGTTGCCAGGGGGGAGGGGGATGGGGGAGGGATGGACTAGGAGTTTGGGGTTAGTAGATGCAAAAGATTACATTTAGAATGGATAAACAACAAGGTCCTACTGCATAGCACAGGGAACTATATTCAATATCCTAGGATAAACCATAATGGGAAAGAATATAAAAAAGAATGTATATATGTGTATAACTGAGTCACTTTGCTGTACAGCAGAAATTAACATTGTAAATCAACTATACTTCAATAAAAAATAAATTTAAAAAATTAAAAATAGAATAATGTCCTCTATGTTAAAATTTCACTCAATATTTATATCTACTTAAGAGAAATAATAAAATAAAAATATAGTTATGCCTTTGTTGTTGCTTCAACTTGTTTTTAAATTTTACAATGTGAAAATTGATCTGTTAGTATCTACCAAATCTGCCTTCTTATGCATTTCATGTATCACTTTTGAGACTGCACATATCACCATGCCTATAACCTAGGCGTAGCTTAAAACCTGATGGCTAGGGAAATGGCTCTTTTAGAAATGTGCAGAGTATCAGAAATTTCCCTATTTCTGTGGTTGAAAAAGAGGAGTAGTGTGGAAGTGGGGTACCCCATAACAGAGATGCCTATAAAAGTCATGAAACATTCTCTGGATAAGTTTCGTCTTTTTTCCTCTTCTCCCCTCTCCTTCTTCCCCCACGTCTTTTCTCCTTGTTTCACTTTTCCCGAAGACTTGACTGAAATATTTTGATCTTTTCTTCTTCGTAATGAAAAGTAATTTCTTTCCACTTCTTTCATTATTTCAAAGTCATTAGTAATTCCTTTAAATGTATTTAAACATGAAATTGAAGGCTGTGTGGTGTTAATTATATTTGTTCAACTGAGGCCCCTTAAACCTGAGTTTCTCTGTGTGGGAAGAACTCACTGACAGAAGGGGAGAATGACGAATCACTGTGGGAAGGCTGAAACTTGTCTAAATCTATCAAAATGTCATGAACAAATTAAGGTTTAATTAAAAGCTAAAAAAAAAAATCACCTGATGTTGAATCCCAGTTGTTTCAGAAAATAACTCTTTGCAATATTAGAATTTAGTATTTGAGTCTCTTTCTAATCCTTGTGTCACAAATTTGATTTTCAACTATAATGGATGCTTGCCTTTTTCAAAACTAGAATGCTGGAAGTATCTGACATTTCATCCCTAGAACTTTACTGTGTTATTGAGCTCTAATGGAATTCTCTTGAGTCAACTGGTCAATAATAATTCACTGAATGTTCTCTGGGTAAGATTAGAGCACTTACAGCATGGTAGCCCTGCAATGAACGCTGTTTTCTCTCCTTCTGCCTCACTCTGTTCTCACACAAATTACGAAGTAGTAGGATGGAGAAACTGAAAGACCATAAGATGTTCATCAGACTGCAGATCTCAGCAGGGACCATGCATCATTATATTTGTATCAATAAAGTACTAAATAAAATGCTTTTAAAAATCCAAGAAGTACAAGAAGTGCCAAAAAAGGCAAACAAGTATAATATTTAGCAGTGTTCTTCATTTTTCCAAAGGGATTGGGTTTTGTTTTTTTTTAATATAAATTTATTTATTTATTTACTTTTGGCTGCATTGGGTCTTCGTTGCTGTGTGCGGGCTTTCTCTAGTTGCGGCGAGTGGAGGCTACTCTTCGTTGTGGTGCGCGGCTTCTCATTGCGGTGGCTTCTCTTGTTGTGGAGCACGGGCTCTAGGCACACGGGCTTCAGTAGTTGCGGCACTCGGGCTCAATAGTTGTGGCGCACGGGCTTAGTTGCTCCACGGCATGTGGGATCTTCCCAGACCAGGGCTCCAACCCGTGTCCCCTGCATTGGCAGGTGGATTCTTAACCACTGCGCCACCAGGGAAGTCCCGGGATTGGGTTTTAATAGGGTCCACGGTATCTTCATATGATTTGGGCATATCCAACATAACAATAATATTTAACACAGTCTTGAAATGCTTCCTTCATTTGGCTTTCAAGACAACACCCCCAGCTGGTTTTCTTCCGTCTTTTTCCCCCACCCTTCTCTCCACTCTTTCCCAGTGTCCTTTGCCAGCTTCCTCTCATCTCCTTTCCTCTATGCCTTGGAGAAGACAAGGAGGTAGTCCAGGATATCTTCTCTTTCATATTCACATGAACTTCCCTCCTGAACTCTAGATGCTTAGAAGGAACTGACTGTTTAGCATCTCCACTTAGATGGTTAATACACATCTTGAATCTAACATCTCCCAAACCGAGCAGTCTTCTACTATCATTTAATGACAACATTATTCTTCTCATACAGTGTGGGCTCACTGGAGCCCCAGCCTTGCTCTGGTGAAGGCAGGGATTTTTTCCCATTTGTTGGCTGATGCATCCAAAATGCCCACAAGAGTGCCTGGCATATAGTAAATGTAAAATAAATATTTGCTGGCTGGATGTATCTCTGAAACCTAACAATATCAGAAAACCCAATAAGTCCTAATTAGTATCTGCTGATCAGTATTGGAGCTTAATAACAAGTTCGTCTCCAATGACCTACGTTAATTTCATTAAGTTTTTTTATAGGAACAAGGTGTAAAATGCTTTTAATGTAGAATTAAAAGTTACCTAGGCATAGGCATAGGCATATTTTACATCTAATCCAGAGATGGGGTTAGTGAGAAATAGTTTCTTACCCTTGGGCTGATATTTAAAATCCTCTCCCACATTCCAGAGCTTATACTATGCACACCTGTATTTGCATATGGTATTTGCCTTAATATAATATATAAAATAAAACCCACTGATCTTAAAATATTTTGTATTTTAAACAACTAAAGCTATTCTTGTCTTTGATTAAACATTGAGAAGAGACAAAAATTTGTCAATTAATGACACATTATTTATTAAATTTTGTGCATTTATTATGTGCCAGACACTGTTTTAGACACTGTAGAATACCAGTAAGCAAGACCGGCAAAATTCAAGGTGTTTACGTTCTGTTGAGGTAAATAATACTAGAATTTTTAAAAAGAGATCATTTTAGATAGTGTAGTGAAAAGATTAGTGGTGTGATTTGACTAGAGGAGTGAGCAATGTTCTTTGAGAAACATCTATATTGTAGAAAATGTGGCTTTGAAGGGGAAACTATGCTGACCCACAGTATTTAATGCATCCTGCTTAGATAACTGGCTGAGGGAGAAGTTGGCAGGGTAAATCTGGTGGAGAAGAGGGGAGGTAATGATCAACTGATGGACCCTCTGAGGCCTCAGGGTTTTTTCTGTGGCCCATTTAAATCCCCGAGCACTGAAAACTGAGAGAAAGCATGCTCCTCAGATGAAAGAAAGTGTTTTAAAAATTAGGACCCAGGGGCTCCCCTGGTGGCGCAGTGGTTGAGAGTCTGCCTGCCAATGCAGGGGACACGGGTTCGAGCCCTGGTCTGGGAAGATCGCACATGCCGCGGAGCAGCTGGACCCGTGAGCCACAACTACTGAGCCTGCGCGTCTGGAGCCTATGCTCTGCAGCAAGAGAGGCCGTGACAGTGAGAGGCTTGCGCACCGCGATGAAGAGTGGCCCCCGCTTGCTGCAACTAGAGAAAGCCCTCGCACAGAAACGAAGACCCAACACAGCCAAAAATAAATAAATTAATTAATTAAAAAAAAAACAAACCTCACTCACTTTAAAAAAAAAAAAAAAATTAGGACCCAAACCCACACTGTCAACTGCCCAAGCTCACACCTCACAAATAAATCTTCCCATTCAAAGAAAAGAAATAGTCAAAAGAAATATGTGGCATCTCTAAGAACATCTCTGAAGAAACTGAAGCAAAGGCTAGTGAAGACAAAGTATCACAAGAATTACTGGAGATAAAGGGGAAGGCACTGGACGAATAATTCCCCATAGTCCCAAATGAAATATTGACCATATCAACCATCTAGAAAAATCTCACTGAAGGTGTACAACATAATGATTTGATATTTATATGCATTGTGAAATGATCACTACAGTAAGTCTAGTAAACATCAGCTTACATAGTTATAAAATTTTTTCTTGGGATGAGAACTTTTAAGATCTATTCTCTTAGTAACTTTCAAATATGCAATATAGTATAATTAACTACATTCACCATGCTGTACATTACATCTCCATGACCTATTTATTTTATAACTGGAAGTTTGTACCTTTGACCCCTTTCACCCATTTTTCCCACCTCCCCATCTCCCTCCTCTGGAAACTACCAGTTTGTTCTCTGTATCTATGAGATTGTTTTTTTTTTGTTTTGCTGTTGTTTTTCTTCTGTTTTGTTTACATTCCATATACAAGTGAAATCATACAGTATTCGTGTTTCTCTCTCTGACTTACTTCACTTAGCATAATGTTCTCAAGGTCCACCCATGTTGTCACAAATGACAAGATTTCATTCTTTGTTGTGGCTGAATAATATTCCATTGTATATCTATATATCACAATCTGTATCCATTCATCCATTGATGGACACTTAGGTTGTTTCCATATCTTGACTATTATAAATAATGCTGCAATGAACATAGGAGTGTCTACATTATTTTGAGTTAGTGTTTTTGTTTTCTTCAGATAAATATGCAGAAGTGGAATTGCTGGATTTTATGTTAGTTCTATTTTTAGTTTTTTGAGGAACCTCTGTAGTGTTTTCCACAGTGGCTTCACCAGTTTACATTCCCACCAACAGTGCACAAAAGTTCCTTTTTTTTCCACATCCAAAGTTCAAGAACATTTTCTTTCTTTCTTTTTTTACCAAAAATAGAATGAAAAAAATGACTACAAATAGAAAACATTTCTATTAATCTACCCTATTTTCAGAGTAAAGATACTTGTTTGAAAACAGTACAAATGATTTAAAAAATGATTACTCATAATTGAAGGATTTCAGACTTTTTCTTCTGCTCTTTTCTATATCATTTGATGTTATACAGTCTTATATAATATGTGTATCATATATTTTTAAAAGTTTAAACTCAAAAACCTTAAACAACTCTAGTTAAAACTATAATTTAATTTTTTGAAAAAATTAAGGAGGAACTAACTAACACATTTTTAAAGACACAGATATGTAAACAGTGATTATCTCTAACAAAATATAAGCAGTGATTAACTCTTGGTGGGATTTTGTAATTTTGATTTCTTATTTATGCTTCCCTTTGTTTCCCCCAATTTCCATAACAGACATATGATATTTGAAATTAAAATGCATATGTATTAAAATGAAATGTTACCTTCAAACACACACACACATATATATACACATACATAAAACCAACGCATAAGTTCTAGTCCAAATATCAAAGATCCCTAGATTGTAGATATGTACAAAAAAGAATGGTGTGAAAAAAAGTATTTCATATAAAATTCAAACCACAGCATTAAGAGCTTTTGTTACGTTTTGATTTGATTTGTTTTATTTATATCTTCATTTTACTTGCAATGTCTTTATCATTTTTATTGAAGTTGGATTATAGGAAAAAAGAAGGGAGAGAAATGCGGAAACTATAAAAAGTGAAAAGACTCAGGGAATAGAAAGTGAAAGAAAGGTGTTAGCAGATAAGGAAAAAATAAATGAATCATGGAGCTTACCCATCCATGTCTCTTGTTTTGCATCAGGATTTGATAAAGCAAATGACAAACAGTTGTCATGAGTTAGGTATTTTTATTTAAAAACCCATTGGTCCATAAATGAACCTCTATTAGACATTCTATTTAAGTTCAGATAATGAGGATGGTAAATATATGTGTCAACACCCAACATCCTGCTATCCATACGGTTCCATGAAGGACCCATATTCTAACAAAACTGACTCTACCAAACTAGTACAACTCAAGTCTCCATTTCAGTGACTGAGTATCTTAACATAAATAGACTCATTGATTCATTTTTCATGTACCAGGCACTGTTCAACAGAAAAGGGAATCATCAATGAACAAAACAAGGCTTATGTCCTTGCGGAGCTTAATTTTAGTGGGTGAAGACAGGCTATAATAAATAAACAATTTAGAATATGTTAGAGGGAGGCAATTTCTACGGGTTAAAAAAAAGAAGTAATGGTGACCAGTCATGCTGGGGCAGGAGGTGAGTTGGAGTATGAAATGCAGATTGCAGTATCAAATGGGATGTTCAGAAAGTGATATTTGAGTAGATTTGAAGGTTACAAAATTGCTAGTCAAGAAATCTGGAGAAGAACTTACCAGAGCTACAGCTAAAGAAAAAGCTCTAAAGTAAGAGCGTGCTGGCTTCCTCTATGTAACTGTTTCAGAGTAAAATAAGGGGAGAATAGTAGACAAGGAGGCTAGAGAGATAACAGAGAGTCAGGTTATGTAGGGACTTGTAAGCCATATTAAGGACTTAAGCTTTTACTTTGATTGAATGGAAATACTTTGCCAGAGTTTTAGCAGAAAAGTAACATCGTATGACTTATGTTAAAAAGGATCACGCTGGCTGCTGTGTAGAAAATAGATTGTAGAAGGAAAAGGTAGAAGCGGAGAACCTTATTATGAAACTATTGCAGTGATCCAGACAAGAAGCAACGGTAGGCTCAGTCCTGTGTGCAAGTATCAGAGCTAAGGAGAAATGATGTGATTATTTGATATACATTGAAAAAAAAGCTGAAAGGCGAATTACATATAGAATAGTAAAAGAAGAATAGTCAAACATAACCCAAGAGTTGTTGGTTTTGATTTTTTTTTTCATTTTGAGTAACAGGAAGGATGAGGGATATAAATTGAGAACCAGGTTTTGAAGGAGAGAGTAGCATGATTTGGCAGCCTAAAAGGGGAAAGATATTTCAGGTAGTTAACAACAAGTGAAATAGCTCAAATCATTGATCAGAGCATTAGGTGAGGCTTAAGTGGGCACAGCAGTTTTTTTTAAAGGACCAATTTGTCACTGCATGGCAACTCACACTATACCCGGTTTTAAATTTATTTATACTCTACTTCTAAAATTGAAGTAAAACTGTGAATACCAAAAAAGCAGATGCTATGAAAACAATGAAAAAGACAGGAACCAAGTTTTTTAAAAGAATAGTCAATAATGGAGGTAATGACCAGATTTTCTGCCACAAATACTTAAATTGTCCCAAGACTGCTGCTGTGAGCAGTTTTGCCATGTGCTTTCTCTAGCTCAATTATTGGCCCCTCCTTTGTTTTGCCTGCTTGCTAATAAACCTTTATGTTTAGCCAAATTTTATGTCCTTTCCACATGGTAGACATGGGGTTAGGAAGAGGCTGGACATGGCTTCCTTTTAATTCCAGTCACCACCAGAGGCCAGCAGTACTTCCCTGAACATTGTTAATCAGCCCAATTGTAAAGTGAGTGCCCAGCAAAGACACAGCCATTGAAACAACGTATAGAGAAATAGAGTTGAAAGTTTGGCATTTTCTTCTGAAGCCTTCGTGATTGCCCTTTCTGTTGTTTACCCAGCTGATCTCTTTGTTCCGTCCTGTCAGCATGTGAGGTCAACAGCTACAAAGCAACCTCTACACTTTTCAAGTTGATTTTAAGAAAAACCAAACCATGGTCCCAAAGTAGACATAGGTCCTCATTCCTAGAAATGTAATTGATTTTGTGAAGAGATAGGAGGAAGACAAAAGTGTAGGTCTCAGAAAGTTGGGATGTTTAGGTGCTGACAGTGTAAAAGTGGGGGAATACAACCCACTACCCACTGAAACAAAGATCAACACTCTCAACGGCATTTTTCTTTTTTTTTAAGTTTTACTCATTGTCTTTTTTTTTTCTGAGATATACATTTTAAAGTAATAACTAGAATTATGACTTATAACATTATACCAGAACATATAAGAATTTTAGAAATTTCATGTAATGTCTGAAACATTTATATTAACATAAATGTTAATGTCTCAGCGACATTTTTGAGCCCCTACTCTGTAAGAGGGAACTCATTTAGATACCAGAGAGACCAAACGTCTGAAACATAGCTCAGAGCCTTTAAGGAAGATAACAGAAATGTTAACAGGAACACAAAAAATGAGAAGTTAAAGGTTTGAAAGACCAAACAGAGAAAGCTTTTAGGATTGTATTTGCCTTTCTTTGTCCCTTTCAACTAGAGAGCATTGTATTTCCTCTGGGGAACAGAGATGACAGTAAAGACTTCATTTGATTTGAACTATTAAAAAGGACAGAGCTGATTGAAATGAGGGTTTGAGTTGCCAAAAAGCTCTCTTTAACCTTCAACTCCTCCTAGCCTGTTTTAGAGCGCTCTGTTCCTTCTGTCCTATTTTCCATCAGTATTTCTTCATACCAGTAATATGCTGAGCTCTAAATATAATTTTAAAATAAATGAGTGAGAAGTCAGGGGAAAAAAGACTGATTGTCAACCAACAGATTGTGTATTTTCCCTGAGAAATCACTCTTGCAAGGAAGAACAACAACAACAACAAAAAAATAGGCCCTTTTAAAAATCACACTTTGAGGTAAGAAACGTTTCCATTTAACTTTGGCTTGAATGAGCTCTGACTTGTTTGTACTGTCTGGGGTCAAATTCCATACATTTTTATTTTAATAGCACATCCCTGTGACTACATTACCTTGCTTTTTAATACAATTTTATTTTCTGGACTTGAGTATTTGGAACCAGAAACTTGAAGGGTTGTGTTGCTAAGAGACTGAGTCTTAGGTTGAAAATCAGACAACCAGGATTCTCTTCGCACATCTGTTGCTGACTGTGTAGGACATTGTGGAAACCACTTATACCTTATGCACATCCACTTGTTCAAAAACATTATCTTTTTATCAACTTTGCTGCTAAAGGATCAAATATAAAATCCTCCTGTAGAGCAGGGAATTAAAGAAAGTTATTAGTAAGAAGAAATAAATTGGTTTTAAAAATTCTAAGATTATTTTATCTGTGGCATTGTGAGCCACATACCCTGAAGCCTTCCTCTGTGTTTTAGTTTAACAGCTTTATTAAGATATAATTCACATACTACCCAATAACTCACTGACCCCTAGGCAACCACCAATACACTTTCTGTCTTTATAGATTTGTCTATTCTGGAAATTTCCTATTAATTGAATCATACCATATATGATCCTTAGTGACTAGCTTCTTTTGCTTAGCAAAAGGTTCATCCATGTTGTCACATGTACTTCATGTATTTTTATTGTTGAACAATATTCCATTGTATGAATATATCATATTTTTTCTATCCATTCATCACCCAACTATTGGGTTATTTCCATATTAGGTTAGTATGAATAATGCTGCTATGGACATTTGTTTGCAAGTTTTTATGTGGACATATCTTTTCATTTCTCATGGGTAAATATCTAGCATTGGAATTACCGGATAACATGGTAAATCTAAGTTTACCTATTAGAGGAACTGCCGGACTGTTTTCCAAAGCCACTGTACTATTTACATTCCTACAGGCCTTGTATGAGAGTTCCAATTTCTCCACATCCTGTCCAACACTTGTTATTATCTGTTTTTTAATTTTATTTTATTATAGCCACCCCAGTGGATGTGAAGTGTTATCTCATGGGGGTTTTGGTTTGTATTTCCCTGATGGCTAATAATGTTGAGCATCTTTTCATATTTTCTTTGGAGAAATTCTATTCAGCTCCTTTCACTCATTTTAAATTCAGTTCTGTGTCTTTTTAGTATTGAGTTGCAATAGTTACTCTTTGTTTTTACAAGTGTCCAAGTCCTGTTACTCCTGATACAGTTGATTTTACTTGATGAAAGTATCCACTTGCTCCCAGAAGGCCACCTTCTCTTGCCTATGCATTTTCCAGCAAAAGTTCCTCCATTTGTAAACCAGGGTTTTCACTGTAAATTTAAGCTGGGGTTTCAGTCTAAGCAAAAATGTATATCTAGAGATGAATGAACTCACTTTATATTTTCAGAAAATAAAAGCTGTTTAGCCCGTTACACTTCCCTTATTTGCAGTAGTTGCTGCAGAGCTTGGGGACCATTACTTCACTGCCCCAAAGTGCTTTTGAGCACTTTAGTTGAGATCTGCTCAGCTAAAGTGCGTTTTGTTTATTTGAAATGGGATTTGGTTTGTTTTAGACTTAAATGCCTCTTTCCCTGTATATTTTAATCTCTAAATCATCTCAATCCCTTTCAGAAACAGACATGACAAATCTTTGATATAAAAATGCTGGGAGATGTCGAAAATGTACTTAAAGTTCTTATCTTTTAAAGAAAAAAGTCACTTTTTGTTCCCTTTGTGCCATAGAAAATGAGCAGTATCCTTGAGACTGAAGTCTAAAACTACCTGTGGTGTATTAAATCATAAAGGTCTAAGTGTCTTCACCAACAAAAAGGAAGCCGTAAAGTCTTTCTGAATGTGAGAAGGTTGAGAGTAGAGGGAGATTTTGAATTGATGAAAGTGAGATACAGTAAATTCTGTCATTTATAGTGACCTGGGACTGCCTTTCTTCCCATTACCTGCTTTTGTTATGTGGAGGTATCACATAGTATCCATTCTTTTCCTGCCCCATAGGTAAGGCCTAGGCAAGATTTCAGATTAGATACAGATTTTTTTTTTCAGATAGACACCCCTCCTTTCCTTTCAACAATCATGTATTTAATACTAACTCTTCCAGTTCCCACTTTCCTCACCAAGTTAGTTTTGATTATTAGTTTATTCTGCAATTCTACAACTCAGGAATATTTTCATTTTTAAAGAATATTCTTAAAGAGGAAAGAGCTTTCATAACCATAAGAATGCATTTGTCCCAGTGGTCTAGTATTCTTCCAGGAAAATGTTTGTTGATTTATTAAACATTTTTATTTTTTTCTGAAGATGGTAATGTAGACTTAAAAAAATATGCATAACATGAGAGTTGTGACTTAATTTTATTTGGGGCAAAATGAGGACTATAGCCCTGGAGACAGCATCTCAGATAGCTCTGAGAAACTGCTCCAAAGAGGTGGGGGGGAAGGTCAGTATATATATGATTCTGGTGAAGGGGGAATACATGAAATCAAGCACATATATTTTGCAGAAGGTTTCTGCTAGTCACAACGAGCAGATGTCACCATGAAGGATTTTAGTGCTTTTCTAGATACGAGGAAATACAAGAACTGGGCTCATAAAATGGGCTTCTGAAAACTTCTAACTATCTGAAGACCTGTTCTGCCAGTTTTTCCCAGAGCACAGAGTGCCTCATCTCTGTTCTCCACCCTGAACGCCTTTCAGGGGGTGTTGAAAGCCAGCAGCTGCAGAAACATGTGATTTAATCCTTGTAGAGGTAGATGGCAAGCGCCAATGGCAAGTGCCAATTTGTAGTTGACAATAGCAAGTATTTTTCGTGGCCCCACTCAAATCAGAGGGAAAATATTCTGCAATTGTTTGCATACATGTTTTTCTTAACCTCAATTTTTTTATCAAAAACTGTATTGCCCAATTTAATCACTCACCTAATTTGTCCCCCTTAGTCATCAGTACTGATGAATAAGTCAGTTCTACATTCAACAGGAAATTTGTTATCTTGGACAATTATCAAAAAAGAAATGTCAAATGTTATAGCAGAGTTTCCAAAAAAAAAAAATTCCAAGAATACTTCTGAACCATAGAAATGTAAATAACTTCCCAGCAGGACTATTTGAAAAATCCAGCATTAATATCAGTGTTTAACTATTTAAAAACATATGTCGTGTTATTATACAAATAAAAGTTTTTACAGGTATCAACTTTTGTTATTTTCCTAATGTAGAACATGGACTATTTGTGCTTGGCCTGAGACAAGTGAAAACACAGCACAGTGGTTATGACCAAGATGATGTCTTACTTTCTCCAGATTGTCTCATGGCCTCTTGGAAAACAAAGTGCCTCTTGGAAACCAATCTGCTATGCTCTCTGCTTGAATTGAGTAAAGGAAGGAGCTCTAGGAGAGGTTCTCCACTGGCTGTAAATTTTAAAAGCGAAAAGATATGTTGCCCATTTCTTCACATTGGTTTACTTTCCTGATTTATTTATTTTTTTATTTTATAAATAAAGATTTATTTATTTTTAAGGAATGGGCTTCTGGTCTTTTCAAATCCTGCAAACTTTTTGAAAAATGACTGCCATCATTAGACTGTTGATCACAGGCTCAAAAAGTGAAAACTCAACCTGAAATATATCAAAACTAATATGTTTTAGAGGCTTAACTTTCATGTAAGATGCTTTCAGTTGCAAGGAACAGAAAATTCAATCTAAAACGGCATAAGAAAAAAAGGGGAATCATTGGTTTAGTGTAGACACCAGAGCTTGGTTCATTCTCATTCATATCTAGTGAGGAATCGAAAGAAAGTTCAGTTCCCCAAAATTTTCAGTTTGCAGACTGAAGCTCTTTAACCATAATGGGCTGGACTTGATTACGTGCCCAAATCCATTCCACCTAGTGTCTGGGATTTGGAAAAATATAATTGGATTAAACTCATGAGGGCCTTCTCAGGAGCTTAAGATAGAAGCAGTTTTTCCCTTTCTCAGATACAACACTTTGGGCTCCATGTAATAGACACTCCACCTCAAATTAGCTTAAACTATATTTAGTATCTCCCATAGTAGGAAGTTCAGAGAGGGGAGTCTCCAACTATGGTTAAAATAGGACTCCAGCTTCTCTGCAGTTTCCTTGGCTCTGCCTGTCTCCATGCATTGGCTTTCTTAAGGTGGGATAGTTTCTGGACTTTTCAAGTACTATAAACCTACCCACGAAGTTTCAAGACGGCTAAAATAGCCACTCGGATGACCCAGCAGGACAAAGAAAAAGGTTTTACTCCAAAAATAGAATAACATTAACTCAAGATTTAGTATGTTTGCACCAGTTCAGGTCATATGTCAACTCTCATCTGGTATCAGTCACCAGGAGAATGCCATGATCTATCTGGCTGAAAGCTGAGTTCTGTCATTGGATAGGCAGGCAGGATTATCACAGTTGGTCTAGGACTAGTAACCACTTTTGAACTGGAGGTGGGATCACCTTCCCTGAGCATCCCAGAGCACGTGGAGAAGGCTGAACACTTGAACAGGATTCGCATTTTGTAAGGAGGAGGAAGGAGATAACAGAGGAGGATATTCAGCCATCAGTGGTCAGGACACACCCACATTCAGAAAGGAAGAGACAGTAGTTGACGAGGAATATAGAGATAAATTATTCTTGTGACAATGCTGTTTTCTTCTTCTAACATTTGACTGATAATATGCATAATACTTGCCTGAATAAAATATGGTAACTCAGGAGTACCACTCTGGAAACAATCAGATTTCAATTGCAAAAAATATTCAGAGGGACCACCACTTACATGGTTGCAGTTCTGGATAGAATTTGAGGACCCTGATGGTGTTCAGTGATTTTTTTTGTTTAGAGTTCCAAAAACTCCTGAATAAATTTCCAGGTTCTCTGCATTCAGTCAACACTGATGCCCAGAGAGAGACCATCTCCTTTCACTGGATGAGCATTCTTTTATTCGTAACTTATTTCCTGGTTCCTAAAAGAGAAATTTCTGTTTCACACTAGCCCTTGTGCATCACAATGCGTTGACTGGCAATAATAGCATCTGCAGCAAAGGAGACAAAACAACTCAGAAGTTTGTTTCTCAGATCAGAGCAGATTTCAGTTCAGACGTCACCACCCTCTTCCTGGGTCCCTCCCTTTCTCCACTGATCAGCTTCCTTTCTGAACAAAGGAAGAACAGGACCAGGATAAGTGAAACTTTATAAATGGATGACAAACCCTGGTTGTACTTTGAGAATACTTTACAGGCTGAAATAACTTACTAATGGAGTTAAAATAGGAAGACATTGTGCGTAATCTTATCAATATGTAATAGAGACATACTGGAATTCAGAGAACCAAGATTTTCTGTTCTAAGTTTTTTTTTTTATTATTCTGTTATTTACTGATGGCAACTCATTAGGTAAAACCAATCCAATAGTGGAAAGATTAGATTGTTATATTTCTTAAATCTAATATAGTCAGCTATTAATCTCAAATACAGTCCTTTTAAATTAAGAAAAGAATGAAAATCAAACTAGCATTTATTACATGCTAGCTACTTGTCTAGATGGTTTGCCTCACTTTTCTCAATATCCTCACTTGACTGATGAGTAAATGGAAGGCTCTGAAATCCACGATTTACCTAATGCCTTCAACATAGCAAATGTCCCACTGTGAACCACCGGGTAGACAGAGCAATCGATTTCAATGAGGAAAGGAAAAAACACATACTGTTACTAAACACCCAGTCTGGCTCTGTGCAAGGCAAATCCATACAATATCTCACTCCCTCCATTTAGCAGACAAAAAAAATCATGATTCTGAAAAGTTTGATGATATTTCCAAAGCCACAGGTCTGTGCATGGAGGAGCAAGGAGCTCAAGTCAAGGGCTTCTGACCCCAAGGCCATTCTCACTTCATTATATCATATGACAACTTGTGCTGAAGCACAGCAGACTAATATTGAGGTATTCTTCCAAGAGCTGAGCTGTTAGTAGTTGGGAATACCAGTTTTAACAGATATAAAGCACATAGGCACAATTAAAGACAAAGACATGGGAAAGGCGTAGCTTTTCACATCAGTTGAGGGATGTGTCACGTCCTCTCCTCCACTAATGGCTGTTCTGAGGACAGCATGTCTGTAG
The DNA here is from genome assembly GCF_949987535.1 of Balaenoptera acutorostrata. Classification (NCBI taxonomy): domain Eukaryota; kingdom Metazoa; phylum Chordata; class Mammalia; order Artiodactyla; family Balaenopteridae; genus Balaenoptera; species Balaenoptera acutorostrata. Next base: position 67,079,061 of record NC_080071.1, on the reverse strand, counting down.
TCTGAGAGTTTCTGAAAAGGTAGTTTTTTTTGTTTGTTTGTTTGTTTTTTAATTAATTAATTTATTTATTTTTGGCTGTGTTGGGCCTTCGTTTCTGTGCGAGGGCTTTCTCCAGTCGTGGCAAGCGGGGGCCACTCTTCATCGCTGTGCACGGGCCTCTCACTATCGCGGCCTCTCATTGCAGAGCACAGGCTCCAGACGCGCAGGCTCAGCAATTGTGGTTCACGGGCCCAGCCGCTCCTCGACATGTGGGATCCTCCCAGACCAGGGCTCAAACCCGTGTCCCCTGCACTGGCAGGCAGATCCTCAACCACTGCGCCACCAGGGAAGCCCTGAAAAGGTAGTTTTGAAAATGCTTCACTGCCTTCCTTTTTCACAAAGTTGAAATATAAACTACAAAATAGTAAATAAACTCTGAATCCTGCTGACGAATCTAGTCGTTCTGCATGCTCCTTTTTCCCTCTCTAATTTGATATTATAATCGATTTGGCTAACGTCTGACATAAACATGTGAGTGAACATAATCCGTACGTATGTATCACAAGTGAGCCTCTTGTGTGAAATGCACACTGCTTGTCACGTTGAGCTATTAGTAATGTATATTTGTTAGGAATCAAATATTTCAGTTTTTCTTTTCCCACTTAATTATTAAGTATGACATTCAGCTCCTCTACTGTCTAGGGTAAAGGGTTTTTCATGAAATCAATCAGTACACATGACTCTTGCAAAAGTCCCTCTTCACCTCTGAAGTGCCATACACAATTTATCACCTCGTTATTTAGTCTTTTATCAAAATTCTAGTTTCCTTGACTGTGGAGAACTCCTTCAGTCAGTCAGCCTGACAGCATCTTTCTCTATGGCTACAAATGTGGCAGGGTAAAAATAATTGCATGTCAGAACAAACATCCCGGAAACTTTCCATTGGCCTCATCTTGTTAGAAAAAAAGTACTTGAACTGAGTGTTGAAAACCAGCACCTGATTTAAAACAGAAAAAAAGTTTCCCTTTTTGATATGTCTTTTTCTTTGCCTTTAATCTATTAGCATTTTGTTCACAAAGAGTAGCATACAATATTCAGGTATTCTGCTGCACATGTTAATAAATAGTTCATGGATTACCCAAATTCTTTAGGTTTTATTTTTCAGATTCCACAAAACGCTACTCTCATCCAGCTATTTGACAAATATTTTCAAGTGTTTCTGCAAAATATCAAGGCTTGCATCCTGAAGGGAAAATCTCTCCCTTCGAATTACTCTATAACTGAAATTCGGGACTTTACTGTCATCCCATATTTGGAGCAAGAATTTATTCTTTGTACCTAGCAGAAGCCCATGGATGTGTCAGGACCATGAATAAGGCAGGAAGCATCCCTCTTATTTTATTATCCTTCCTCCAGGACTATATATACATCCTTTAAATTTCAGGGATTATCAAATTGAACTCCATCTTATCTCATTTTTTTCAATAGTTGAAAAAGTAAACACATAGATGGAAAAGAAAACCCCTGTGTATGAATGAGACCTGGTGTCCTCTTGTTGAACATTTGCAATCTGAACTCTATGCACAGTACCCTACATAACCTTTTTTAAAAAGAATTGTACAGCCTGTATTCAGCTGTAATTCTTCTTGACATTCCAGCATTGGATGACAGTGGCTTCCAGAACATTCAACTATTCTTTCTCACTTCCCATTGTACTTATCATTTTTTATCTCTTCAGCAGTTTCCTGTCTTTTTCTCATCATTACATCTCTTAAAAAATCTGGTTGTTCTAAATACTAGCATGTGATGTTGCTCAACAGTGGTTAATATATTGATTTGGCCAGAGTAGTTAAAGAGTCAAAGATGATTATTTTTAGCCAGTTATTTTTCAAGCTCTTTATAAAATCTATAGCAATGACAACAGTGTTTGAAAAGTTAGGGGAGGGAAACATGGCAGCTTCCAGAATGAAAATGCTATAAATGAAGGGCCATCCCTGGACAGGGAGAGGGAGAGGAGGGGAAATTAGCTGAGGAAAGAAGGGACTTGTATCTGTAGAAGGGAGAGTAACTCACATGTGTTGTTGAAACTTCAAATTCAGTGTAGTTAATGGAACACCCATATGATGAGACAAGATGGGGACCCACTCCCCCACTACCTCAGTCAGTGATAAGTGAAAATTATAATTTCACTGAGTATCTCCTCATAAGGCAATGGATGTTCAATGACTATGAAACACTTAAACATGTTCTCTGCCATCTCCTAATTTTTAGGATTTCATATAAGTCAAGTTTCAGACTGAGCTGTATCTGCATACAAATTACAACTCACCTTTTTAGTCTGGGGGTCCGATCAATAGAATTATAAAAAGAGGCATAAATGTAATCTTAATTTTTCTAGTAACCAAATTAAAATAGGTAAAAGAAACAAGTAAAATCAACTTTAATAACAGATTTTATTAAACCTAATATATCCAATATATTATCAGTTCAACATTAAATTAATTTGAAAAATATTCAGATATTTTGCTTTCTACTTTTCATACTAAGTCTTTGAAATCTGGTGTGTATTTTACACTTATGACACATCTTCATTTGGACTTAGCCAAATGGAGTCTAGCCAAATAGAGTCATGTGATAGTCACTACTGTATTAGCACAGATCTAAATGTCCTTAGAGCTTCTTCAAATATTTTGTAATGTGCATGTGTGTTAGGGAAGTAAAATGTTAAATAATTTGACTACTTTATTCCTTTAATATTTAGGATTTAGGGAACAACTTATTTCTTAGCTGCTAGTTATGTATATATTTTCAAGTAGAAAATAATTTGCAGTGGTTCTTTCCTAATCATGGCCATTCAGTTCACCAAGAACTTATTTCAACAAGAGGTTGCCATTTTCACAATTAACTCAAACCCCTCAGCTGGGAAGTAATTTGTTTTTTCTCAACTATGTGTAAACATCTGAAATCGAGAAGTCTAGTCAATTAAAGAAAATCCAGTAGGGTAATAGAATACCTACTTAGATTTCATTTGATAAACTTCATCTTCCTGCAAAGAAATTTTGAATTCAATTACATGATTAGTTCCCACGTTACCTTTTTCTTTCTTGGTGCTATGATTACTATCAAATGTTGATTAATGAGCTAGAGGTAATAAAAATTGATCCAAGTCTGGTGATAGTATCAGCATAGCCAATAGTAGATTTAAGAACTTTGCATGATTGTATGTTATTTTCCTGATCACGTACCTTATGTCTTTACTTCTGTCCCACTGTGCTCATTTTTATCAGTGCACGCTACCTGAATGCTTTGTACCTCCCTTAAGTAGAAAAATGTTTGGAAGAGTCCTTTGGGCTGTTCATTAAGGTGGCACTTGATTCTTATACTTGTGCTCTGGATATGCATATATTAGTAAATCGATTCAGGCAGTCACATGTATTTACACCGAAGATGTGTCAGACACACCTGTCTCTATCTAACTCTGTCTCCCTCTGCAATTTCACTTAGCCATCTTACTGAATGCAAACTCCAAAAGGGAATTCTCCTAAGAAAAGGGTACTAAAAAGGTGACCAGCTGTTTCACCAGCAAGCTTACAGAACAGTTTCCTAGAAACTATTATACGATATGCAAAGCTAAAATGTGTAAGTGATTTAAAAATAATAACTCATTTAATCCACACCACAAACTTACAAAATGAAGAGTATTACTACACCGAGTTTTACAAATTAGGAAACTGAGGCACAGAAATGCTAAGTAACTTGCCGACCACCTAAAGCTAGTAAGTGGATGTGGACCCAGGCATTCTGGCTCCAGAGCCTGTCCTCTCAACTGCTACCCCACACCACCCTTTCCACTGACACTTGTAAGAAAATCCACATTATTCCCAGTTTTATTTTTTCTGAGCCCTTCCAATGAGTCTGAAAGGAAAAGAGGACCACGTTACTGCATCAAACACACAGGAAATATTTTATTCGCTTTCAGATGGAGAAAACGGTAGAGTAAAAATATTTCAATAGAAATCCACGGCCCTCCTCAAGGAGCCCACTCTGGCATCCAGGGCCCCCCAGTCGTGGTAGTGCCTGTAGTCTCCCGGCCTCAGTAGGTACTGCCGCCCCCGGTAGTTGGGCATCTCGTAGAGGACCCACCAGCCCTCCAGCACGTGGAGGGAGTGGATCTCACTGAAGTGGAAGCGGTCGCGGAGCGAGGAGCAGTCTTCCGTGAGCTCCACCATCTGGCCTCGGTAGTCCTCCCGCTCGTAGATCCTCAGCCGGTGGGAGCTGGTCTGGGTTCAGCAATCAGCAGATGGGAAGAGTCGGAAAACCTAGCCTTTAGCAACCAGTCACTCACACCGCTGGGGGAATGGGCATCTTTTTAAATCTTTTCTATATCAAAGATGACAAATTAAAAAGACAGCCAACAACAGGGCCACTGGGTATAGTTGGGTAGATTGTACACTGCCAAACTGAAGAGGGGGCCATTCACATAGATCAAGATATGCATGGTGCTCCATAGTTTTCTAGGGCCACAACCTACATGAATCATATTCAGTACCTACTTAGTACCATTCTTAAGTGACAATTTTTATATATAATTTGTGCTCTCCCCTTTATAGACTTAAACGGTGGTCTGGAGCTCTCCTTGGAGGATATAAAAATAATTAGATATTAAAATAAAAAGACAAATCTATCCCTGGCAAAAGGCATTATTTTCAATCTCGATAGCATTAGAAGAGGCTGGGGAGAGAGGAAGTGGAATTGCTTTCCCCAAAGTGAAGCACAGATGGTGGCAGTCCAGCCCAGGCAACTCCTTAATCCCTTCCTTTCTGCTTTGAGTCCTGCTGTTCTAAAATCCTGAAAAGCAGGAGCCATCGTAACGATTAGCTTTCAGTTCTCACCTCTAATATATGGTCTGGCAAAACACTTTTAGGTAATTAATAAAAATAGAAGCTCAAGATCATGCAGGAGGCTTGTCTAGATCAATAGATTATAAAACCTTTAGAAAAATGGAAGGGCACGCTGTCAGTCCTGGGCAAATCCTGTCTGTCTCTTCCAGAGCACTTGTTCTTTTATCTGCTTGTTCCTTCCCAGCAGGTATGCACTCAAGTCCTTCTTCCTTCTTCCACCATTAAATCCTCGTTAGGAAAGGTTCTCATAAGCAATTCATTCTGAGGTATAAAAAACTGCTAATAAGGTATCTTCCATGGTTTGCAGAGGACGCACATGTGCGTTATCTAATTTGATCTTCACAACAGCCTGACACACGTGGAGCAACCATTCTAAGTCTTTCCTCCTTTTATGAGAAACTAATGGCTAGAGCTTTCAGGCTGTAATCAAAGAGTCAGGGCTGGAAAGTGGAGGCCCAGATTTCCAGGCTCCTAATGCCAGTCTGGGTCCTATCAAGGCTTCAACCCTCTGAGGGGGTTTCAAACTTCCCCAGAGTGGTACATTTTCCACAGGACTCTGTCATAGGCAAATTAAAGCATCCCTAACTGGAATTCCAGGCTACTCGGGCTTTACTTGGGTAGCAGTGAGCTTTGCAGGTGCTACTGGAATCACATTGTTAGTTATTTGTTTTGCCTAATCAAAAAGCAGAACTTGAGGGACCCTTGATGTTCATAATGGTTAATATTTGGAGGAGGGCATAGTTTGCCAGGTGCTGGGCAATCTCCTTTTGACCTCATCACAGCTCGATGAACCAACTGCCCTTATTAACCCCGCTTTACAGATGAGGAAGGAGAGAAGTAGCCCAATAACTAGCCTAAGGCCACCTGAGTGTGAGGAGTTCACCTGTTGCTTATTCCTCAGCGGTGGCACAGACACTCTAACACCGTGCACCACTTTTGCCCAGTAGAGGTGAGTTTAATTTTAGCAAAGGCGAATGCAATTTCAATTAAGAGCATTGCATCACTCAATTTTTCAGTGGAAAGAAACCTTAAAGATATTAATAAAGGGAAAGAGAACCGGTTAGAGCCAGCAAAAGAAGGCCACCGTCCTGCAGCCTGACCACTGCGTCTGGAGCACTGGTGTGACCCGAGGGCACGGCAGGCCCAGGGGAACCGGACTCACCTGGGGGATGAGGCGGCAGGAGCGGACGGAGTCGTTGAGGCCCATCCACTGCTGGTAGTCGGGGTAGTCGCCGCGCCGCAGGAAGTACTGGCTGCCCGAGTAGTTGGGCTGCTCGTAGAGCATCCAGCAGCCGCTGTCCACCCGGATGGAGTTGCAGCGGCTGAAGCAGGGCTGCAGGTTGGAGTGGTCGCTGCTGCACTCGTAGTGGCGGCCCTGGAAGCCCCGGTCCTCGTAGAAGGTGATCTGCAGGGAAGGGAAGGACAGGGCTCAGAGGCCTGGCCTCCAGCCCGGCTGCGGGCCCCTCCCGCCGGCGCGGGGCTCACCTTCCCCATGGCTGCTGGATGCGGGGACGCGAGTTCAGTGCGGAGGGGCGGGCGCGCGGGTCTATATAGCAGGAGGGCTGCTGCGTTGGCAGGAACGACACAAAAGGGGCCCCCGGGTGAGGAGGATTTCCTCTCTCTCTTCTATATAATGACGGCGGGGGTGGGCGGGGGAATTATTGTATGTTTTCTCTTAGACTCTCCAGAGCTTTCGAACTGATGACCCGCGTAAAACTGTCACTTGGTGCCTCTGGGGCCTTTAAATGAAGTCTATTCAGGAGATTGGAAGCGAGCAAAAGCGCCTAACCGGGTTAATACTTGCAATGAAATATTTTTTAACCTTACTGAATTTCGAAATGATCTCTTTTTGGGGAACAACACCGGGTAGTGACCGGGTCAGAGGTCAGGATGGGCTCCAGCGGGAGGCGTTTAGATGAGAGAGCATTTCCCTGGTGTGAGGATGTGGGACGTGGGATGCACCTGCCTTCTCCGCAGGACGTCTGAAGGAGGATGGGATTCTCCTCTAAGAGGACCTCCTACCAGCCTCCCCGCTGCTGAGCGGGTGCAGCAGACAGCACACCCGAGGAAAGGTGATGGGGGTTGGACCCCAGGAATCCCTGTGTAAGCACCTGGCTCGGCTCTGCTCCCTGGAGACTGGACCAGGGCCACCTCCCGACTCAGCCGCTACCTCTAGCCCACTGGCAGGAAGCCCGCAACTTTGGAGTTCATGAGGGGACCAACGGGTGGTTGTTAGTCACAGGTAAATTTTTATTTAATATTTTTGCTGAGTGCTAAGCTTATTTGTTTGGATCTAGCTACTGACAAATGCAAGTTAACCTGCAGATGTAACAAACTTTTAAATGCCACCACTTTGCAAAGCTTCTGCCTTCTCTACCTTCCCCAGCCCTGGGCAAGCCCTGGGCACTCGCTAGTTAAGGCTCTGACTCCAGGGGCTGCAGGCTTCCTCCCTCCCCTCAAAGTCCCCCTTTCCTCCCCTCACCCCCAGCAGCTCCTGGTGCCCTCCTTTCTTTAGAGCAGGCTTTCTCAACCTCAGTTCTACTGTGACGTTTCAGGCTGAAAAACTCTCTCTTGTGGGGGGCCGTTCTGTACATTGTAGGATATTTAACAACATCCTGTCCACTACCCACTAGATGCCAGCAGCACCTGCTTCCTTCCTCCCCAAGTTATGACAACCGAAAGTGTGTTCAGTTATTTCCAAAAGCCTCCACGGGGCACAAAATCAATCCCTGTTGAAAACCACTGATCTAAAAGTGCTGGCCGTATACCTGGCATTCTCACCAGCAGTTACCCCACTGCATTAATGAGATCATTTGCAGGCTGTGTTTGTGGAACTGCAGAAATTCCTCAGAGATGCTCTGGGGCCACTCAAAAGAGCAAGGAGGAGGGAAAAAGGGAGTGTGCCTATCTTATCCCCTACTTTAACCAGAGCGTTTTCACTTGTACCTGTTTTATATAAAACCTTGTTTGAAAACAGGGTTTTATCACTAGATGATGATAATTTAAAAAAAAATAAATTTGAAGACCATTGGTTTAAGGTATTGTGATTCTCATAATGCCCTTCAAAATACAAATATTTTACCTACTAACCACAGTACATAATGAAATTGTTTTCCCTTTACAGATCAGTATAGATGAGTTTCCCAGGACAGCTTGCTAATTTCTTGTGAAAAGATCTTGAGAGAACAAAACACAGCCCTGATAAATCCTGATGTGATAGAGTCTGGAAACATTGGATCATGGCACTAGGCCAAAGAGAAAAAGAATGAGATGGCTATCACATGGATAGTTCTGGACGACCAGAGATTAGCCTGTGAACAGTGCACTGGGGAAGCGGGTCTGTGAAGGGCTGGCAAAGAGAATGCACTAAAACTGGGCTTTGACAAATTCACAAATTCACAATCTGGTCTAGAAGCTGCAGTTTGGGGCTCTAATCTTCATCTGAAGATTAACTTAGGGTTTTATTGGTTTGTTTGTTCTTTAGATCGTTGACGATTAGTACAGTTATTCATGATCCTTTTTTAATTTCACCATTACCCTCCATCTTCTAACCTGCTGAGTTTAGTGCTGAGTAGATTTCTTCTTAAGTAACACTTTTCAGGAGACCGAAAATGGATAGCATCAATTTATATTAGTTAGGAAATCATGGGGAAAGATTTTAGTACTGTATGAACAGAAAAAGACAGGTAGTATAGAGACACTGGGCACAGAGGTTAGCTAGAATATAGTCTGTTCTTATCCTGTGTACTCCAAATGTGCTACTAAGGCATTTAAGATTTTCGTCGAAGCTCTTGGGGAAAAACAACATCAGTCTTTTAGAAAATAATGCAGGGTAAAGTGGGGGAATTGAAGGACTGTCAAATAAGGCATGTAATACTAAGTATGTTGGCAAGAAAATGTGAAAAACTTGAATCACCAGAGTCTGTCTTCTAAAGGTTTTCCCAAAAGAATGTGGCAAACTTTCTTCCAGCTGAGTTATTATTTGAACCTTTTGATCAATGTTTATTTTCCCAAGATATGTGTATCAAATAATGAATTTCCTAGTAATTGTATTCTTTCTTGAAGTATTTTTAAGGCATCCTGAGAGTAAAATATTATTACTTAAAGCCAACAAATTATATTTTTACTCTAAATCATATACTATACCATGAAGTTCTGCAATTGAGTTTGTTTCAATCAAAAGCAGCTGCAATTCCCTAACACTGGTCACAGAAAGGTACCAAGGTTCTCAAGGGAGCTAAGTATATACATACAAAGCCTGAGATATTAATCAGTTGAGACAAAGGAAACTCTTTCCATCACAATTGTCTTCTATCAAGGCCTTACAAACCAGCTGCATATTTAGTATGAGAATATTTGATTTTTAAAAAATATCTTTATTGGAGTATAATTGCTTTACAATGGTGTGTTAGTTTCTGCTTTGTAACAAAGTGAATCAGCTATACACATATCCCCATATCTCCTCCCTCTTGCGTCTCCCCCCTACCCTCCCTATCCCACCCCTCTAGGTGATCACAAAGCACCTGATCTCCATGTGCTATGCGGCTGCTTCCCACTAGCTATCTATTTTACATTTGGTAGTGTATATATGTCCATGCCACTCTCTCACTTTGTCACAACTTACCCTTCCCCCTTCCCGTGTACTCAAGTCCATTCTCTACGTCTGTGTCTTTATTCCTGTCCTGCCCCTAGGTTCTTCAGAACGTTTTTTTTTTTTTTTTAGATTCCATATATATGTGTTAGCATACAGTATTTGTTTTTCTGTTTCTGACTTACTTCACTCTGTATGACAGACTATAGGTCCATCTAACCTCACTACAAATAACTCAATTCCGTTTCGTTTTATGGCTGAGTAATATTCCATTGTATATATGGGCCACATCTTCTTTATCCATTCATCCGATGATGGACACTTAGGTTGCTTCCATGTCCTGACTATTGTAAATAGAGCTGCAATGAACATTGTGGTACATGACTCTTTTTAAATTATGGTTTTCTCAGGTTAATGCCCAGTAGTGGGATTGCTGGGTCATATGGTAGTTCTATTTTTAGTTTTTTAAGGAACCTCCATACTGTTCTCCGTAGTGGCTGTATCAATTTACATTCCCACGAGCAATGCAGGAGGGTTCACTTTTCTCCACACCCTCTCCAGCATTTAGAATATTTGCTTTGAATAAATTTATAGTATTCATGCTAAGAGCAGAAAATAATTTGAAAGCAATTCATGCTTGATCAATTTGTGAGAGCAGTTGTGAAATACAGACTGTAAAAAAACATGTATAAAATATCTGCCCTTTATGTCAGCATGCTAAGATAGATGCTAAAATGAAATAAAGTTTCCAATTTCAAGGCAATAAGAAGAGGAAAGAAGAAGTACATTGCATCATATGGATTTTAAGTTATTCAAATTCTACATACATCTGTGATAAAAAATATATTTACTAGAGCAACTTCCCCCATGGTCCAGTGGTTAAGATTCCACCTTCCAATGCAGGGGGCACGGGTTCAATCCCTGGTCAGGGAACTAAGACCCCACGTGCTGCACAGTGCTGGCCAAAAATTAAAAAATATATATATATATAAAATATATATATATTATATATTATTATTAAGTTTAACAGATAAATTTACTCTTCCCTCATATTATATATATATATATATATATATATATATATATACTGGAAAAGAATTCTACCCCAAAATGGCAGGGGAGAAAATAAAGTTAAATTTAAAGTGTAAGATTAAGAGAAGAAAAAGAAATAAAAGAAATCCAAATCAGAAAAGAAGTAAAGCTGTCACTGTTTGCAGATGGCATGATACTATACATAGAGAATCCTAAAGATGCTACCAGAAAACTACTAGAGCTAATCAAGGAATTTGGTAAAGTAGCAGGATACAGAATTAAAGCACAGAAATCTCTTGCATTCCTATACACTAATGATGAAAAATCTGAAAGTGAAATTAAGGAAACACTCCCATTTACCATTGCAACAAAAAGAATAAAATACCTAGGAATAAACCTACCTAGGGAGACAAAAGACCTGTATGCAGAGAACTATAAGACACTGATGAAAGAAATCAAAGATGATACAAACAGATGGAGAGGTATACCATGTTCTTGGATTGGAGGAATCAACATTGTGAAAATGACTATACTACCCAAAGCAATCTACAGGTTCAATGCAATCCCTATCAAACTACCACTGGCATTTTTCACAGAACTAGAACAAATAATTTCACAATTTGTATGGAAACACAAAAGACCCCGAATAGCCAAAGCAATCTGGAGAAAGAAAAACGGAGCTGGAGGAATCAGGTGCCCTGACTTCAGACTATACTACAAAGCTACAGTAATCAAGACAGTATGGTACTGGCACAAAAACAGAAATGTACATTAATGGAACAGGATAGAAAGCCCAGAGATAAACCCAAGCACATATGGTCACCTTATTTTTGATAAAGGAGGCAAGAATATACAATGGAGAAAAGACAGTCTCTTCAATAAGTGGTGCTGGGAAAACTGGACAGCTACATGTAAAAGAATGAAATTAGAACACTCCCTATCGTGATACACAAAAATAAACTCAAAATGGATTAAAGACCTAAATGTAAGGCCAGACACTATCAAACACTTAGAGGAAAACATAGGCAGAAAACTCTATGACATAAACCACAGCAAGATCCTTTTTGACCCAGCTCCTAGAGAAATGGAAATAAAACCAAAAATAAACAAATGAGACCTAATGAAACTTAAAAGCTTTTGCATAGCAAAGGAAACCATAAACAAGACCAAAAGACAACCCTCAGAATGGGAGAAAATATTTGCAAATGAAGCAACTGACAAAGGATTAGTATCCAAAATTTACAAGCAGCTCATGCAGCTCAATAACAAAAAAACAAACAACCCAATCCAAAAATGGGCAGAAGACCTAAATAGACATTTCTCCAAAGAAGATATACAGGTTGCCAACAAACACATGAAAGAATGCTCAACATCATTAATCATTAGAGCAGTGCAAATCAAAACTACAATGAGATATCATCTCATACTGGTCAGAATGACCATCATCAAAAAATCTACAAACAATAAATGCTGGAGAGGGTGTGGAGAAAAGGGAACCCTCTTGCACTGTTGGTGGGAATGTAAATTGATACAGCCACTATGGAGAACAGTATGGAGGTTCCTTAAAAAACTAAAAATAGAACTACCATACGACCCAGCAATCCCACTACTGGGCATATACCCTAAGAAAACCATAATTCAAAAAGAGTCATGTACCAAAATGTTCATTGCAGCTCTATTTACAATAGCCAGGACGTGGAAGCAACCTAAATGTCCATCTTCGGATGAATGGATAAAGAAGATGTGGCCCATATATACAATGGAATATTACTCAGCCATAAAAAGAAATGACATGGAGGTATTTGTAATGAGGTGGATGGAGGTAGAGTCTGTCATACAGAGTGAAGTAAGTCAGAAAGAGAAAAACAAATACAGTATGCTAACACATGTATATGGAATCTAAGGGGAAAAAAAAAAAAGGTCATGAAGAACCTAGTGGCAAGATGGGAATAAAGACACAGACCTACTAGAGAATGGACTTGAGGCTATGGGAAGGGGGAAGGGTAAGTTGTGACAAAGTGAGAGAGTGGCATGGACATATATACACTACCAAATGTAAAATAGATAGCTAGTGGGAAGCAACCGCATAGCACAGGGAGATCAGCTCTGTGCTTTGTGACCATATAGAGGGGTGGGATAGGGAGGGTGGGAGGGAGGGAGATGCAAGAGGGAAGAGATATGGGAACGTATGTATATGTATAACTGATTCACTTTGTTATAAAGCAGAAACTAACACACCATTGTAAAACAATTATACTCCAATAAAGATGTTAAAAAAAAAGATAAAGAACACTCCCTAACACCATACACAAAAATAAACTCAAAATGGATTAAAGACCTAAACGTTAGGCCAGACACTATCAAACTCTTAGAGGAAAACATAGGCAGAACACTCTACGACATAAATCACAGCAAGATCCTTTTTGACCCACCTCCTAGAGAAATGGAAATAAAAATAAACAAATGGGACCTAATGAAACTTAAAAGCTTTTGCACAGCAAAGGAGACGATAAACAAAATGAAAAGGCAACCCTCAGAATGGGAGAAGGTATTTGCAAATGAAGCAACTGACAAGGGATTAATCTCCAAAATTTACAAGCAGCTCATGCAGCTCAATATCAAAAAAACAAACAACCCAATTCAAAAATGGGCAGAAGACCTAAATAGACATTTCTCCAAAGAAGATATACAGATTGCCAACAAACACATCAAAGAATGCTCAACATCATTCATCATTAGAGAAATGCAAATCAAAACTACAATGAGGGCTTCCCTGGTGGCGCAGTGGTTGAGAATCTGCCTGCCAATGCAGGGGACATGGGTTCAAGCCCTGGTCTGGGGGATCCCACATGCCACAGAGCAACTAGGCCCGTGAGCCACAACTACTGAGCCTGCGCTCCACAACAAGAGAGGCTGCGATAGTGAGAGGCCCACGCACCGCAGTGAAGAGTGGCCCCCACTTGCCACAACTAGAGAAAGCCCTCGCAGAGAAACGAAGACACAACACAGCCAAAAATAAAATAAATAAATACAAAATAAATAAATAAAATTTTAAAAAATGTTAAAAAAAAAAACTACAAGGAGATATCATCTCACACCTGTCAGAATGGCCATCATCAAAAAATCTAGGCCACCACTAGGTGACCACCTAGAGGGGTGGGATAGGGAGGGTGGGAAGGAGGGAGACGCAAGAGGGAAGAGATATAGGGATATGTATATTTATAGCTGATTCACTTTGTTATAAAGCAGAAACTAAGACACCATTGTAAAGCAACAATACTCCAATAAAGATGTTAAAAAAATAAAATAAAGAAATAAAACTCATTCATCTGACCTTAAAAAAACAAAATGAATAAAATAAAGTGTAAGATTATTTTTTCTATGTTAAATTGCTAAATTATTTTTTTCCAAAAGGATTAAAGCATAATATATTTTAAATATCCTATGTCAAATAATTTAATAAAACCAAGAAAAAAGATATTAAAAATAGGGAGCGAAATTGGTGAATTTTTTTATTGGAAAATTTTAGCCATTATCTTTCTTTACCAAATAGTCATAAACAGTTTAACCAGAAATTATAGAAGACTTCTGAAAATGAAGTCATCTTAAAATATTAAGATCTAAGCAAAATAAAAACATAAGCCAAGAAACACTGCAAAGAAATCATGAGTCATATTTCACCTTTCATTTCTTTGTGCTGTTTTCACTCATGTCCTAAAAAGCATCATCCTTTTGACAAAATATAAATAAGAAAGTCTAATCATATTATAGCCTAGAGAAAATTTTTGTCAATTGTTTATTCTTTTTTTCTCTAAGAGCTTTTTTGTATGTCATTATTAAATAAATAGTTATGTAAATCAACCTCGACAAAATGAAATCTACATTTTTTTCTGAGAAAGAAAATGAAAAAATACTAATATAATTGGCCTAGATATCAAAAAATACCAGAAGTTTTTCATTTATAATAGGAAAATTTTTTAAAAATTGGCTGCCACAACAGAAAATAATACTGAATTCTAACATTAAACAATATTGCTTACTAAAACACTGCAACAGAATATATGATAATATATTTTAAAACATTTGAGTTGTGATATATATTAATATGATGTATGATGAAAATACATTTAGTATTATAATTAGCTCTACATTAGTAAATAACTCACAAAACCTCTCTGGTTTACTTTTTCTACGAAATGAGGGTGTTCAGTTTAGAGATATCAGAAGCTTTAAAGGTTATCTTTATCACATAAAATTCTATTCATCACTAGTAAAAGAGAAACAAGTGTCAGCTAGTACAAAAATAGCCAGACATGTTTCATGATCCTTTTTTTTAAACTGAAAATTAGGATACGAAAAAATTGTACTTTCTGTTGTTCTGTCAGATTATTATTTAGTTTAACAGATAAATTAACTCTTCCCTCATATGCAAATTACCTTAACAGAGAACTACTGCATCTTAGAGAAATTTATTTCAGACTCCTATCATCTTAGTGCTGAGACAATCAAATTACCTTATCTTAGAGAACAAGAACATAAAGCAGCAGCTAAAATAATTGAATGATTCTTCTGACAGTCCCACCCTAGTTAATATCTAATTTCTAAAATTCTTCTCAGACTTCTTCCTATTAAATTGTTTCCATCAGAACAAAGTATACCTCATCTATCCAAACTTGAATTAAATCTCCATGATTATAAAACCCACCTCAAAAGAGGAGCTAAACTTTATCCTTTTACTATTATGATTTGGAAAGAAAAGTTTATTCTTACTGAACGTTTGTACTACTGTCCTAGATGTTTGGAATAATTGTTGTGCAAAATAGGTGGAGATCCCCACCCTCTTGAATTTTATTCTAGCCAGTGAAGATGGATGTTAAAAGTAGACAAAATAACTAAATTATAATTTTAATGTAATAAGTCATGTGAAAGCTAGAAAAAGAAGGTTTTCCCACAATGGATGGTGAGATAATGAACTAATATTGGCCCTATGGGAGCTCCTAGAATCATTTAACCTGCTTCTTTCTGGTATTTATTTCTCTACGTTTGATTCAGCATTATGAAATATTCTTACTTTTTCCTTTTCAAATAACTATTTACCAGTGTAACAATCAACCCTCCTTCCTTACTAACCTTATCCAATGAAGAAGAATGTCATGGCTGTGTTCATTCAATATATGTCCATTCACAAAATGGATCTTTTGAAACTTCCTTTACCAAATTCTAGATTAATATTGTTTATTGATAGGACTTATCATGAAAATGAAATAATAAGCAATGAGTTAATATGCAAAAAAAAGAGTTAATATACAATAACTATTCTAGACTTTCTTATAGTATCCAATTCTTTATGAAAAGCATATTTTGTTTAATTTGGCCAAACATGTGTCACTCTACAAAGCATGTTAATGTGTTAAATAGTAAGACTAAACATATACACTGATAGCTAGTATGATTTTGGAGTAGTTCATGACTTTGGAATGCTAAGGAATCAATGAGCTTTTCATTTCTAACTCCTCTGTTGACTCTTTAAAAAGTAAATAACAAATTCATGAATTTAAAAGTTACTTTAAGAGCTACAGGAAATTCTTTAGTAGATCAAAAGCTAAATATGCTGGTTAATTAAAATGTTTGTAAAACTGGAAGACAAATCCATGGAAAGCTTATTATTTCCTTTGTAAGTGCACAAAATATCACAAAATAACAGTGGGAGTAATCAGTTTAAAAAGTTTATGATGATGAGATTGAGAAAAACCAGAACAGTCAACAGATGGCCCCAGATAAGCTCAAATAGACACTTGCCAAAACCCTCCATGAAATATCTCCATTGGCTGGGCTATCAAACACTAAAAGTTTTCTAGGAAAACAGAGAATATGGCAATCCATTCTGCATTTCTAGCTTACATAATTTTGGAAGAACTTTAACTGTGGTTGGTAATAGAATGATGTCCTATTGTAGAATTTGAGCATCTCCAAACAGATTTTATGCAATCGTCTCCTTCTGTGGGTTATCAAATCAATATATACTTGTCATCCTATGTTTATTTTCTGGGTGGATATCTAAACTCCATTGTTGATCTGTTAAGAGAAAGCAAGATTGAATAGTTGCTGGTTTATGTCTAAGTGTGGTTATGCCCATTACAAGGAAAGAGAGTTAATAACATTTGTGGATATTTTAGAAAACATTGATAAATTTAATTTGACTCTTCCTTGAGCTGTTCCTTGGCAGTAGTTCAATTAACATATTAAAGAAATATTATCCTTTCAAAAATATAATTTTACACTTAAATCTTTTAAATGTCAACCTCCCACACAATGACAGTTACTTATTGTTCCATTGTCTTTTCGCCCAGTATTAATTAATTATTTTTAAAATTTATTTGTTCTGGGTGAAAACGTTGTACAGATCATAACCTATAATTTTTAATTTGAAAATATAAAAGTAGAATTCATGATTTTTGTTTTTTTCCAAAGTTGCTTCCCCTTGTCAAGCTTAATTGAAAATCTAATAAGAATAAGGGAAAATAAAGTTAACTAAAAGACAGGGACAAAATACTATGAAGGTAAACCTTCAGATTAGCTGCAGTTATGCACATAATTTCTGATTAGGGTAGGGTACTGCTGAAATCGATTAGAAAACATTATGCTCATTCTTGATTTAGTTGTTTTCCTTGAAAAATTGTCAAAAATATTATTCATGTAAGTTTGGAAAATATGTTTGCCGCCTATGAAAAGCACATATTGAATAGCTGAAGAAGTTAATTCTGTTTTGCTTCTCTTGACTTGTGCAAAATAGGTCAGACCTCTCAGTTATCCTGACCCACCTAAAAAGGTGATCTTCCTGGGCACATGCATGGCCTCGTAGCACAGTGGCTGGGAGGAGAGAGGTCTTCGTGGGCAGCCCAGTACTTCAAGGCTGTATGGATCCGCCAGGATAGGGTCAAATTCAGACCTGCTTTTGTAAATAGAGTTTTGTAAAGATGTTTTTGTGACTAAACTTTTACAGGTACTTTCCTTTGTTTCCATATTGCCTTTGGCTGCCTTCATCCCACTATGGCATAGTTGCATAGTTGCAACAGAGATCATGTGGCCACGAAGCCTAAATTATTGGGTTGGCCCTTTAGAGAAAAAGTTTGAAGACTCCTGATCTGGGGTGAGAAATTTCACTGAGTGTTTTGTTTGTTTGTTTTTGTTTTCCCTTGAGGCATGCCATAATGCTTCATTTTTCGTTATATAAAGGACATGTTCTTAGAAAAACAGGATTCATAGTAATTTAGTGCAATTTAAAAGAAAAACATAGCTTTCCAGGTAGGTGGAACATCACCCCATGAGAGCACCATTCTTAATAACCTTAGTAGCTATAATATTCTGAGTAATTTTTTTAGTCTCTCTGAACTTCAGTTACCTGATCTATAAAATGAGACTAACAATAACTGCTTTGCAGGTCTTTTGTGAAGATGAAATGAGATAATCTGTGAACAGGCTAGAAGGAGCCTTGTGGGGAGTGAACACATGTTAATCCCCCCTCACCTGTTCCAGATGCACCAAAGGCCCCCAGAATCCAAATCTGACAAATTCTCATTTTTTGATGGCACAGGCTTTTGTGTGTTTGTGTGTGTGAATTTCTAAATTTTTGCAATTTCTAAGGCAACATTGGTGACACAGAGATGAAGATCCTTTCCCACAGCATGACTGGCGGGCCCTAATGAGCTGGTGGGGGAAGCGGAGTACTAGCATTTCTGGAAATGTTTGGGGGGGGGGGAATGGGGGCAGGGCGGGGGAGGGGGGAAAAGTCATTTCTTCAGGGCCTAACCTGATTAATAAGGTGATGAGTTTGAGATCATATGGGGGTGGATTTCTCTGCTTTCTCTTTGCTTCCTGAGGATTCTGGGTTTCCTGGGTTATTTTTTTTTTTTATTAAGGAATATATTCTGTATATACTATTGGCAAATGATCACCACACTGTCTAGTTAACATCTGTTACCATACATAGTTACAATTGTTTTTTTCTTGTGAGTGGTGTGAACCTGCAGAGCATGAACTCTCCCATGTCTCCTTGGTGCAGCCCACCCTGCACTCCACCAGCTTCACACTTATGGTTGTGACTGCAACCTGGCTGTGGGCATGAACCAGAAGACTTTGCTCTGAACAAGAACCCAAGTTAGCCTAGAAAAACCTAGTCAGCTGTCTCTGCATACAACTGCTGTGGGCTAGTCTGGGAGGATGGGATTAAAATGAGCAGAAAATGGAGATGACATTCATATAAAATACTAGAATAGAATAGATGATGATAATGAAAACATTTCTGCAGATATAAATATCTGCAACAACACACACACAAAGAAAACTGAATATATTGCTCAAATCTAAATTAAATATTGACAAAGAAATTGCAGATATAAAAAAATTGAATAAAAAATTTTTAACCTGGAACATAAATGAACCAAATTTTCATTATCTTTTTGTTAATAGTTATGTTCAGTTTTTAAGAGTTGGGAAAGAGATATAAATCTCAGGTAAGTTTCTCCAGGAAGGAAACTTTTAGCAGCTGTGTCCTGCTTCATTAATCCCCCCAATGAAGCCAACTTTTCTGTTTCACAGAACAGTTGAGGATGGGTCATTGCCCAGAAAGCTGATTTAGATACTAGTACATCCAGGACTGAGCTGGAATTTCTGCCCAGGAACTAAAGAAGCTGTAGAAAGTCTTCTGTTCTGAGCTGGGCATTACCCTTCAGCAAAAATTGATCGGACCAAATTTACTAAAGAACCATCAGACTGGTAAAGCAATGGTTGAAGGGCTTAGAAACTTCTAGGATGCAGAAAAAAGACAGCAATGCAGGGACATCATAGTTGTGTTGAAATGTGTTAAGAAATGTCACTGTTAGGCACGTTCCGAAGTGTAGAACTGACAACATGAGTAGAAAACAAAGAGTGATGTTAGCTCATAGTAGAACTTTTAACAAGGCTGCCCAGAGCTGGTGTGGCATACTTTATGAGGGAGTGAGTTATTTTTCAGTAGAGATAAATCAACATGCTATATCTTAACAATCAACATGAGAGGGTAGATGGGATTTAAGTGTCTGATGAATGGTTAGACTACATGACCTTTAAGAAATCTTTCTACTCTGAGATGCTAGGATTCCAAAAATAGTTAATTAACCCAAGAAAACCTTTGAACTGCTCTGTAATGGTTCCTCAGGAAGGAGGGAATTAACCCCTAAAGATATCTAAATCCAGAAATCTGCACAGATACAAGCTTATAATGAACAATTGGAATCAAGTAAAGGAGCTAAGGCAGTTCTAATGTGTACAGGATTTGGAGTAATTCAATTCATAGAATAAGGTTCTCTGTGAGCAGGATACTCTGAGAATTATGAAGTGGGAGTGAAGGTTGGAAATTAGGGAGAAACAATTAAAAGGGCCATGACTACACGTCTGCTCAGTGAAGAGCGTAATGTCACGATTCCAGGCCAGAAGGTGACTTTGGTGACTCAGAAGCTGCAGAAAGATTTTGTTCTCCACCAAATAACAGTCTCCGTCCCATGCTCCCCATCTTTGCATGTAAAGGTAAAATACGATTTTGTTCATCAAAAGAACAAAAACGTACATATGTGCTAAAAATTGAGATTCTTTTCCAGATTTTTCTAATTGTAAAACTCTATAACTTAATCAAAGTTGAATTATTCTTGCATGTGTGTGTGTCTCTGTGTGTGTGTGTCCCTTCTTAGTGGCTTCCCTAAGCACTTATGATTCCTTGAGGTTTTGTGGGAGAAAGGAAAAATACTAATTATTTAAAAATAATTTAAAAAAATATTCTGTGCATCAGTCTACTTTTCCTGACTTCTGTAAAAGCAAAGCTTATCTCACTGCAAGGGATGAAAACTCAGGTCTACAGTGGTCAAGTATGAAACATCAAGTGGGCAGCTGCCTGCACTACAAAGCACCTGCCTAGTGACATTGCCTTTCAATCAGTGTGCAGGTCTGTAGGACCAAACAAAACACCTCAGAAGGCTGGTTGACCTAAGAGTCATTGGTTTGCAGCAAAAAGGTTTCTAATGTTTAGTTCTTCTTAGAAATAAAACGAGGAACTGCCTAGCAAGAAAAATTGGCTAAGGCTCACAAAGGTGGATGAGTAGCAAAAACTCCTCAACAAAAATGGCGAGAATTAAAAGGCTAAATGAGCTAGTGTTGCTTTTCCCAGTTAGCTGTTCCACCAGTTCATGGTCATGTACTCTAGACTGTATGGTGATGGTCTTGAAGTGTTGCAGCTGAAGGGATAGGGTGATCGGTAGAAGGGAGAGCTCCACACGTGAGGTTCTCACTTTTACAGACGCTGCTGGAACCCAAAGAGCTTAAGTGACATGTGCCAGGAGAACCAGGTCTAGAACCCAGTTACCATGTGTCTCAGAGTAGCTTATTATTTGATACTAGAGACTGGAATAGAAATTTGCTCTTCCTTTTGTTTCTATGAAGAAGAATCTCACTTTAGGTGAGTGTCTATGATAATCAGTCATTGGCTTGGGTCTTCTCCTTTTTGGTCACCTTCTTCCTTACTGCCCGGTTGCTTGGAATTAGAACTATATTAGGTCTATCAGTAACAGGACCAGGACAGATAAGAACCAGGTGACAATTTTGGCGAGTGTCGAAAAACAGGTAGATGTCCTTTTGTTTTGTTTTAACTTTTTCTTAATTGCTTTGGATTCATTAGAGAAATATCATACCACTGACATTTCAGCCAGTTACAGGAGAACTTTGGCAATGCCTTCAGACCCTTCTGTGGTCTTTTAGTCAAATTCTATTCAATCTAATTCCTGTTAAGATTTTCAGCAGTATTAAATTTATCTCAGGCATGTTCCCCATTATCTTTGTTGCCTTAATGAATAATGTTTTATCATAGAAACTGACTTAACTAAATGTTATTCTTTATTTTCTTTATTACTTGCAGAATTGCAAGATACATCAAAAATACTTTATGACTTACTGTCCCCATTTAATTGAGCTAATTCCTCCTCTAATTCATAATGAAGTTATGTTTTAGTGTCATTATGAATATTGACTAGATTTCCCATACCATATATCAGTAAGTTATATTATGAGATTTGTGCCTAAAACTTTTAGGTACTATGATCTCAGAGCATGTAAATCTTCTAAGAATAAAGCTTTAGCCATTATTTAGGTCTGTTATTTCTGGTTGCCACCATTCATGCATTAGTTCTCCTCTGAAGAATTTAATTCTCTGAGAATTTACGTTATGCTGATTTCTAACATGTAAAACCAGAATTGTAAATGTGTTTTGATTTAATTAAGGCCTACAGCATTTTGATCAAATTTGTTGAATTAAAATAGCTATAGACCTTCAAATGTGGATTCAGGATGATTTTATAAAAGTTTCTTTACCCAAAAAAACTTCTTGGCACCTAAAATTCTTCTATCTCCAGCCAGTTAATCCATGGAAGAAGCCAGAATAGCCCCAGAACCAACTACCCATATTAGACTCAAAATGTATCAGGCAAAAGTCCTCAAATGTGAGGGATATTTTTAAAATTTCTTCCATTAAAAACAACAAAACACTGTTTCTATTAGTGATGTGGTCAATGGTCATGCTTCTTGTGCTGAGAAAGGTAATTTTTAGGAATAAAACTAGCAAATCAGAGATTGAAGGCCACAGTGTGGCCTGCACACATCCAGCAAGATGCTCAGCAGGTGGGAATTTGTGGTTCCTTGCTGTGTGGCTCAGGGCTGGGACAGCCTTAACTCAGTGGAATATATTTGAGCTATTTGCGGTAATCTCTATGTCTGCTTTCCTCTCCAGACCCTACGCAATCATGTGGGTTTCATGGATCATCAAAGCAACATGCTTAATTTCCTCCACATATTTTAACAAAATGTTTGGTGCCTCTCCAAATTATAAGTAAAATTAATCCGTATTAATTTGTTGAGCTATTGTTTGATATTCAAATGGAGAGCATTCAAAATTCAACATTTTTGAGCTGAAAGATATCTCAAAGATAATCTAATCCAGCCCCAGCATTTCATTAAGGAGAAACCCAAAGCCCAGATGATGTAACTTTTCCATTATCTCACCGCTAGTGTGTGACAGAAGCAGGAACACTGATCAACATTTTTTCATTCTCTCTTTGGTTGGTCTGTGACAAATCATGCAGACTCAGGCATGAGCCCTGTCCTTCTGGATATCACTATTTAAGAAAAGAAAAACAAGAGTAGCCACTCTGCATATATATTATTTAGTATTTAGTCACATGCCCTACACAATTTTTTATTATTATAGTTTCTTCAGTGCAGTATTGCCAGGGACTTATTTCTCTTTTCCTTCCCTCCTGAAAAACATCAGAAATGCAGGAAATATGTTGTTGCCATAAAGTATATGAGGCATAATTCTCAAAAAAATACATACCTTAAATATCAAATGTGTAAACTTCATAGGAATCCTATGGCTGTCATGAGAATATGCCTTGCAGACCACCAACTACTGAAACAGTCATTGCCCATGGGCCCAGCTGCTACACTGAAGTTCATCACTACGTTCTGATGACTGACAGCAGCAGGGGTACTCAGGCAGGCCCATTGATAGAGACATGGGACTCGTCTGATGACTGAATTTGGCTCATGGACTCCCCGATGGCCTTGTTGAACCTTCCTTAGATTTCACCACTGTGGAGAGGGCTGCATGCTAGTGTGGGGTACTTCCTCCCATCCTGCCCTCTTCATTTCCTTCACTCAGGTTCACACTTGCTCACAGTCTGACAGCTCTCCCAGTCCTTTCTCAGCACCTTCTCTATCTTCTTTCCCATTGGAATTTCCTCCAGTAAAATCTTTACACATATAACTCTCTGGGCTGGAGAGTTTAAGCATCCTCTCCAGGGTTGCCAGAAAAAAGCTATTCAACCCCATTGCTGTTATTCAACCTCTTAGTTCTTCTTCTTCTTTCTACATTTTTACCTCTGTTGACCAGATAGCAACTTCTGTCCCATTGGCTTACAGCCCAATAGCCATCCTGCCCACATCGAACATACCTCTGCAATATATACATCATTAGATTTCAATTTTACTACACAAATCTGTTTACCTAGCGGGGCTCTGTAGGCAATCCATCTGCCTCCAGGATAGGATTAGAAGGCTTTTAATGGCAGCAGAAGGAAATACTTTTAGTCTGTTCTAAAGTAGCAGTTATCTTTAGCCATAATTTAGAAAAGCAACAATATTTAATAAATAGGAGCTTTAAACAGATCCATCTCCATAGACCTTTTGGATTTGAAATTATAATAAAAATCTTTAAAGTCAAATAATACGCAAGCAGAGTAGAATGCACAGAGCTCAGAAGCATTAAAAATATTGTATGAATACAAAGGTCTATTATTTACTGAATAACAGGAATAAGAATGAGTCTCTAAGAGTAGGAAATGTATTACAATTAGGGTCCGCTGGGTGGCTACCCAGAGATGGCCACTAGAGGAACCACCGGGGAAATAACATCACTGGGGTCCAGCAAAAAGATGGACGTGAGAAGTAATGAGCAGACTGTGCAATATCAGAACAACCACAGTGGGAAAATAATAGCACTCACATCTAATGCCCTAAGTTATTACTTGGAAAAAGGGAAAATGAAAGGCTCGTCTGTGAGATTAAGGGAGGTGCATAATGTTAACAGCCTGCTATCAAAGCATGGGGGAAATCACCTCTGTAATTCCAGCTTTCTGTCTGATACTGAAAACATTAATGGCATCAGGTCCCTTTGCACTGCCTTTCGTGTGAGATGCTCTGTATTTTAAAGATCATTAAAGCCATAGGATAATTACTGAATCTGAATTAAAAGAAGCGAAATAGTTATGAAAGGAAGGAAATCATTCCATGCAGTCATCAATTCCAAAATCTATTCAACTTTACAGTGAAGGGAAGGACATTCTTCCCTTTTCACAGGCACTTGGATTTTCCACTGGCCTGGCTTCGACTCTCATTTACTCACTAACCAGATTCAATTTATGGGAGCTCCAGCTACACCAGTTTTCTTTTCAGAAAAATCTTCTTAGAAATAGTGTGGATATTTTTTAGGTGTGATTTTCTATGGAGGTAAAAGCTAGTATGGGTCAAAGATATAAGTAATAATAACAACAAACTGATACAGCTGCACACCGCTTTAAAGTATTTATTTGTATTTACTCTTGTATTCTTCACAATAACCCTTTAAGATATTATTCTTATGCCCATTTTATAGAAGCAAAATTGACACATAGGGAGGTGAAGGAATTTAATCATAATCACACATTTTGATCACAGAAAATCACATCCTATGTGGCATTCGCAAAATGTAGTCAAGCTGAGCAATCTGATTCTGAATCTTGCACTCTTTCCTCTGGGACCCTAAAGTTCATGCTTTCTCAGCACTGTCACGTCTCAAAATAGCCCTTTGCTCTACATTATTTCTCAAGCTCTCTTTCCAAGGGCTGCTTCCCACCTGCTCTCAAATACTCTGTTCTCTTCACTTCTAAAAAAATATTCATTTGAATCCACCACCTATATGTGGGCTGGCCTGTACTACCCACTTTCCTTCAAGTGTATAACTCGCTGAAGATGTTCTCTTTACCTGATATGTCCACCCTCCCCCTACGCCATCTCTTTCTTAACGGACCCTGCCTATGCCATCCCTGAATCTCCCCATCCACACCTAAATAGCTTCTTCTGTCTGAAACCACCTGTGACCTTCTGCTAACCAAATCCAGGGGATTTATCCTTGAGTTAACTCCCAAAAGCATCTGACACTATGCCCTTCTCATTACTTTCGATTCTTCATCTGGAAGTTATATCATAAGCTATCCTCTCCCAGATTTGTTTCTTTCTTTTCTAATTTTAGTTTTTCTGTTTCCTTTTCTGTTTTCTCACTGTGGGTATTTTCAAATGCTCTCTCCTTTGTTCTGGGTATTTCTCTCTATAGTTTTGCTTTCTCTTCATGTTCTGACTTGGTCTTCCCAAAATCTACATCTCCACAAGGTGTGACTAAATCAGTTACAAAGCAACTAAATGAGGAACTTTGGGTAAGGACTGAGCATCATATATTTTAAAATCTACCCAAGTGATTGGAATGTACAGGCAGAGTTGAGAAACACTGACAGAGGTCTACCTCTTGAGATTTTAAATCTATTTTATTTATTTATTTTTAAAAATAAATTTATTTATTTATTTATGACTGTGCTGGGTCTTCACTGCTGTGCGCAGGCTTTCTCTCGTTGCGGTGAGCGGGGGCTACTCTTCGTTGCGGTGTGCAGGCTTTTCATTGCAGTGGCTTCTCATGTTGCAGAGCACAGGCTCTAGGCGTGCAGGCTTCAGTAGTTGTGGCATGCGGGCTCAGTAGTTGTGGCTTGCGGGTTCTAGAGCACAGGCTCAGTAGTTGTGGCACACGGGCTTAGTTGCTCTGCGGCATGTGGGATCTTCCAGACCAGGGCACAAACCCGTGTCCCCTGAATTGGCAGGCGGATTCTTAACCACTGCACCACTAGGGAAGTCCCATAAATTTTATTGTTAAGGGAATAAGTCATTAGATAATTTACAGTGTAATCACCTATTATAACCAGCAGTAGGGCATAGGGAGAAAGAGCTTCTGGGGGAGGCAATGGTTCCTGTTGTTAAAGGTTCTTCCCATGTATAAGCCACAGCATTCATTATTTTAGTTCAGTAAATGGATTAGATCATCATCCAATGAACAGGGTCCCTCTTGTATGCCATGTTACCAGAGATAGGAAAAATCATCTCTTTACTAGATTTCCATGGACATAGACTCCAGAATATATACTCTGCTGAAAATTAGGGGAGATGGGTGTGTTTGGTAATGCCCAATAG
The DNA here is from genome assembly GCF_949987535.1 of Balaenoptera acutorostrata. Lineage (NCBI taxonomy): Eukaryota > Metazoa > Chordata > Mammalia > Artiodactyla > Balaenopteridae > Balaenoptera > Balaenoptera acutorostrata. Next base: position 67,052,709 of record NC_080071.1, on the reverse strand, counting down.
AAACAATTGTAAAGAGAATGTTAGATAAAATATATCATTATATATATTTTGGCCCATCCTATAATCATGTTTCATTGCTTTCTAAAGACTTTCACTTATCTCTTTTGAGAGCCTCCTTCCTTTGGCTTCATCCAAATGCCATCTTTCCCACTTTATTTTATTGGGCTGTTTAGCTCTGAAATCTCTTCTCAGCTACAAGCCCAACATTGCATACTAAAAGATTCTGCTATGCCCTGCCACATGAGAACAGCAACAGCAAAAATAAATAAACTGGAAGATGCTTTGAAATTTTCATATTGTCGCACCAGTGCCTGTAAGAAACAGACTTATATTATCCATTAATACAAATCATGAGATATCCTTTAGAATATAAAAGGAGTCACAATCAAGTTTGGTTTAAAAAACTAATTGTTCTCTGACTTACAAAGATTTGTTTTTAATTATAGATATAGAAAATGTTAATAATGTTTATCTCTAGGTAAGGCAGTAGGGATTTTTATGCTTTATTACATTTTCATGTATTTTTGGAATATTTTACAATAAATGTATGTAAATTTTATAACCAGAAAAACCATGACTGTGAAAAACACTCTAGTCCTATTTTTTCAACTGCGCTTCAGTTCTCTATTTCCAAATTACTGCAGGATACTTCCACAAGAGTGATCAGAATTAATGAATCCCCCTGACCTTTCAGATCAGCCCCCTTTCCTAGTACTTCATGTAGTCTCCTTTAAATTTTTCTCCCTTTCATCTTTCATTCATGCCCCCATCCATTCACCCATTCAATAGGGATTTATTGAACTTCATTACAAAAAACACTGGGCTCAGTGTTTAGGCAGTCTATAAAAATCTTAACTGTGGAAGCGACCTTCAAGATGGCGGAGGAGTAAGACCTGGAGATCACCTTCCTCCCCACAAATACAACAAAAATACATCGACATGTGGAAAAACTCCTACAGAACACCTACTGAACGCTGGCAGAAGACCTCAGACTTCCCAAAAGGCAAGAAACTCCCCACGTACCTGGGTAGGGCAAAAGAAAAAAGAAAAAACAGAGACAAAAGAATAGGGACAGGACCTGCACCTTGGGGAGGGAGCTGTGAAGGAGGAAAGGTTTCCACACACTAGGAAGCCCCTTCACTGGAGGAGATGGGGGGCGGTGGGCAGGGGGGAAGCTTCGGAGCCACAGAGGAGAGCGCAGCAACAGCGGTGCGGAGGGCAAAGGGGAGAGATTCCTGCACAGAGGATCAGGCCGACCAGCCCTCACCAGCCTGAGAGGCTTGTCTGCTCACCCGCCGGGGCAGGCGGGGTCTGGGAGCTGAGGGTTGGGCTTTGGAGGTCGGATCCCAGGGAGAGGACTGGGGTTGGCTGCGTGAACACAGCCTGAAGGGGCTACTGTGCCACAGCTAGCCGGGAGGGAGTCTGGAAAAAAGTCTGGACCTCCCTAAGAGGCAAGAGACCATTGTTTCGGGGTGCGTGAGGAGAGGGGATTAAGAGCACCACTCAAAGGAGCTCCAGAGACAGGTGCAAGCTGCAGCTATCAGCGCGGGCACCAGAGACAGGCATGAGATGCTAAGGCTACTGCTGCCGCCACCAAGAAGCCTGTGTGCAAGCACAGGTCACTATCCACACCTTGCCTCCCAGGGAGCCTGTACAGCCCGCCACTGCCAGGGTCCCGTGATCCAGGGACAACTTCCCCGGGAGAACACACGGCGCACCTCAGGCTGGTGCAACATCACACCAGCCTCTGCCACCGCAGGCTGGCCCCGCATTCCGTACCCTGTCCTCCCACTGGCCTGAGTGACCCAGAGCCCCCTAGTCAGCTGCTTCTTTAACCCCGTCCTGTCTGAGGGAAGAACAGACACCAGGGGGTGGCCTACATGCAGAGGTGGGGCCAAATCCAAAGCTGAACCCCAGGAGCGGTGCGAACAAAGAAGAGAAAGGGAAATTTCTCCCAGCAGCCTCAGGAGCAGCAGATTAAATTTCCACAATTAACTTGATATACCCTGCGTCTGTGGAATACCTGAAGAGACAACGAGTCATCCCAAATTTGAGGCCATGGACTTTGGGAGCAACTGTAGACTTCGGGTTTGCTGTCTGCAACTGACTAGTTTCTGATTTTTATGTTTATCTTACTATAGTTTTTAGCACTTGTTATCATTGGTGGATTTGTTTATTGATTTTGTTGCTCTCTTCTTTTTTTTAAGTTTTTAATTTTTTTATTTTACTAATTATTTTTATTTTAATAACTTTATTTTATTTTATATTATTTATTTTTTTTTCTTTCTTTCTTTTTTTTCTCTCTTTTCTGCTGAGCTGTGTGGCTGACAGGGTCCTGATGCTGGGTGGCTGAGTGTCAGGCCTGAGCCTCTGAGGTGGGAGAGCCAAATTCAAGACATTGGACCACCAGAGGCCTCCTGCCCCAAGTAATATCAATCAGCGAGAGCTCTCACAGAGATCTCCGTCTCAACACTAAGACCCAGCTCCACTCAACGACCAGCAAGCTCCAGTGCTGGACACCCCATGCCAAACAACTAGCAAGACAGGAACACAACCGAACCCATTAGCAGAGACGCTGCCTAAAATCATGATAAGTTCACAGACAAACCTAAAAAAAACCACTGGATGCGGTCCTGCCCACCAGAAAGACCAGATCCAGCCTCATCCACCAGAACACAGGCACCAGTCCCCTCCACTAGGAAGCCTACACAACCCACTGAACCAACCTTACCCACTGGGGGCAGACACCAAAAACAACGGGAACTACAAACCTGCAGCTTGCAAAAAGGAGACCCCAAACACAGTAAGTTAAGCAAAATGAGAAGACAGAGAAATATGCAGCAGATGAAGGAGGAAAGTAAAAACCCACCAGAACAAACAAATGAAGAGGAAATAGGCAATCTACCTGAAAAAGAATTCAGAGTAATGATAGTAAAGATGATCCAAAATCTTGGAACCAGAATGGAGAAAATACCAGAAACGTTTAACAAGGACCTAGAAGAACTAAAGAGCAAACAATGATGAACAACAAAATAAATGAAATTAAAAATTCTCTAGAGGAATCAATAGCAGAATAACTGAGGCAGAAGAACGGATGAGTGACCTAGAAGATAAAATAGTGGAAATAACTACTGCAGAGTAGAATAAAGAAAAAAGAATGAAAAGAATTGAGGACAGTCTCAGAGACCTCTGGGGAAACATTAAACACACCAACATTCGAATTATAGGGGTCCCAGAAGAAGAAGAGCAAAAAAAAGGACTGAGGAAATACTTGAAGAGATTATAGTTGAAAACTTACCTAATATGGGAAAGGAAGTAGTCGATCAAATCCAGGAAGCACACAGAATCCCACACAGGAAAAATCCAAGGAGAAACATGCCAAGACACATATTAATCAACCTATCAAAAGTTAAATGCAAAGAAAAAAATATTAAAAGCACCAAGGGAAAAGCAACAAATAACATACAAGGGAATCCCCATAGATCTGCTGATCATTCAGCAGAAACTCTGGAAGCCAGAAGGGAGTAGGAAGACATATTTAAAGTGACTAAAGGGAAAATACTACAACCAAGATTACTCTACTCAGCAAGGATCTCATTCAGATTTGATGGAAAAATTAAAAACTGTACAGACAAGCAAAAGCTAAGAGAATTCAGCACCACCAAACCAGCTTTACAACAAATGCTAAAGGAACTTCTCTAGGCAGGAAACACAAGAGAAGGAAAAGACCTACAAAAACAAACCCAAAACAATTAAGAAAATGGTAATAGGAACATACATATTGATAACTACCTTAAATGTAAATGGATTAAATGCTCCAACCAAAAGACATAGACTGGCTGAATGGATACAAAAATAAGACCCATACATATGCTGTCTACAAGAGACCCACTTCAGACCTAGGAACACAAACAGACTGAAATTGAGGGTATGGAAAAAGATATTCCATGCAAATGGAAATCAAAAGAAAGCTGGAGTAGCAATTCTCATATCAGACAAAATAGACTTTAAAATAAAGTCTATTACAAGTGACAAAGAAGGACACTACATAATGATCAAGGGATCAATCCAAGAAGAAGATATAACAATTGTTAATATTTATGCACATAACATAGGAGCACCTCAATACATAAGGCAAATGCTAACAGCCATAAAAGGAGAGATTGACAGTAACAATAATTGTAGGGGTGTTTAACATCCCACTTTCACCAATGGACAGATCATCAAAAATGAAAATAAATAACGAAAAACAAGCTTTAAATGACACATTAAACAAGATGGACTTAATTAACATTTATAGGACAGTCCATCCAAAAACCACAGAATACACTTTCTTCTCAAGTGCTCATGGAACATTTTCCAGGAGAGATCATATTTGGGTCACAAATCAAGCCTTGGTAAATTTAAGAAAATTGAAATCATATCAAGTATCTTTTCTGACCACAATGTTATGAGACTAGATAACAATTACAGGAAAAAAATGTAAAAAATACAAACACATTGAGGCTAACCAATACACTACTAAATACCCAAGAGATCACTGAAGTAATCAAAGAGGAAATCAAAAAATACCGAGAAACAAATGACAATGAAAACACGATGACCCAAAACCTATGGGATGCAGCAAAAGCAGTTCTAAGAGGGAAGTTTATAGCAACACAATCCTACCTCAAGATACAAGAAATATTTCAAATAAACAACCTAACCTTACACCTAAAGCAATTAGTGAAAGAAGAACAAAAAAACCCCCAAAGTTAGCAGAGGAAAAGAAATCATAAAGATCAGATCAGAAATAAATGGAAAAGAAATGAAGGAAACAATAGCAAAGATCAATAAAACTAAAAGCAGGTTCTTTGAGAAGATAAACAAAATTGATAAACCATTAGCTAGACTCATCAAGAAAAAAAGGGAGAAGACTCAGATCAACAGAATTAGAAATGAAAAAGGAAAAGTAACAACTGACACTGCAGAAATATGAAGGATCATAAGAGATTACTACAAGCCACTCTATGCCTATAAAATGGACAACCTGGAAGAAATGGACACATTCTTAGAAAACCACAGCCTTCCAAGACTGAACCAGGAAAAATAGAAAATATAAACAGACCAATCACAAGCACTGAAATTGAAACTGTGATTAAAAATCTTCCAACAAGCAAAAGCCCAGGACCAGATGGCTTCACAGGTGAATTCTATAAAACATTTAGAGAAGAGCTAACACCTATCCTTCTCAAACTCTTCCAAAATATAGCAGAGGGAGAAACACTCCCAAACTCATTTTACGAGACCACCATCACCCTGATACCAAAACCAGACAAAGATGTCACAAAAAAGAAAACTACAGGCCAATATCACTGAAGAACATAGATGCAAAAATGCTCAACAAAATACTAGCAAACAGAATCCAACAGCACACATGAAGGATCATACACTGTAATCAAGTGGGGTTTATCCCAGGAATGCAAGGATTCTTCAATATATGCAAATCAATCAATGTGATACACCATATTAACAAATTGAAGGATAAAAACCATGTAATCATCTTAATAGTTGCAGAAAAAGCTTTCGAGAAAATGTAACACCCATTTATGATAAAAACCCTCCAGAATGTAGGCACACAGGGAACTTACCTCAACATAATAAAGGCCGTATATGACAAACCCACAGCCAACATCGTTCTCAATGGTGAAAACCTGAAACCATTTCCACTAAGATCAGGAAGAAAAGGTTGCCCACTCTCACCGCTATTAGTCAACATAGTTTTGCAACTTTTAGCCACAGCAATCAGAGAATAAAATAAATAAAAGGAATACAAATCAGAAAGAAAAACTGAAACTGTCACTGTTTGCAGATGACATAATACTACGCATAGAGGATCCTAAAGTTGCTACCAGAAAACTACTAGAGCTAATCAAGGAATTTGGTAAAGTAGCAGGATACAAAATTAATGCACAGAAATCTCTTGCGTTCCTATACACTAATGATGAAAAATCTGAAAGTGAAATTAAGGAAACACTCCCATTTACCACTGCAACAAAAAGAATAAATACCTCGGAATAAACCTACCTAAGGAGACCAAAGACCTGTATGCAGAAAACTATAAGATACTGATGAAAGAAATCAAAGATGATACAAAAAGATGGAGAGATGTACCATGTTCTTGGATTGGAAGAATCAACATTGTGAAAATGACTATACTACCCAAAGCAATCTACAGATTGAATGCAATCCCTATCAAACTATCAATGGCATTTTTCACAGAACTAGAACAAAAAAGTTCACAATTTATATGGAAACACAAAAGACCCTGTATAGCCAAAGCAATATTGAGAAATAAAAATGGAGTTGGAGGAATCAGGCTCCCTGACTTCACACTATACTACAAAGTTACAGTAATCAAGACAGTATGGTACTGGCACAAAAACAGAAATATAGATCAATGAAACAGGATAGAAAGCCCAGAGATAAACCCACACTCATTTGGTCACCTTATCTTTGATAACGAAGGTAGGAATATACAATGGAGAAAAGATAGCCTCTTCAATAACTGGAGCTGGGAAAACTGGACAGCTACATGTAAAAGAATGAAATTAGAGTACTCCCTAACACCATACACAAAAATAAACTCAAAATGGATTAAAAACCTAAATGTAAGGCCAGACACTGTAAAACTCTTACAGGAAAACATAGGCAGAACACTCTATGACATAAATCACAGCAAGATCCTTTTTGACCCGCCTCCTAGAGAAATGGAAATAAAAACAAAAAAATCCCAATGGGACCTAATGAATCTTTAAAGCTTTTGCACAGCAAAGGAAACCATAAACAAGACGAAATGACAACCCTCAGAATGGGAGAAAATATTTACAAGTGAAGCAACTGACAAAGGATTAATATCCAAAATTTACAAGCAGCTCATTCAGCTCAATATCAAAAAAACAAGCAACCCAATCAAAAAATGGGCCGAAGACCTAAATAGACATTTCTCCAAAGAAGATATACAGAGTGCTAACAAACCCATGAAAGGATGCTCGACATCATTAATCATTAGAGAAATGCAAATTAAGACTACAATGAGGTATCATCTCACACAGAATGGCCATTATCAAAAAATCTACAAACAATAAATGCTGGAGAGGGTGTGGAGAAAAGCGAACCCTTTTGCACTGTTGGTGGGAATGTAAATTGATACAGCCACTATGGGAAACAGTATGGAGGTTCCTTAAAAAACTAAAAATAGAACTACCATATGACCCAGCAATCCCACTACTGGGCATATTCCCTGAGAAAACCATAATTCTAAAAGAGTCATGTACCACAATTTTTATTGCAGAACTATTTACAATAGCCAGGACATGGAAGCAACCTAAGTGTCCATCAACAGATGAATGGATAAAGAAGATGTGGCATGTATACACAATGGAGTATTACTCAGCCATAAAAAGAAACAAAATAGAGTTATTTGTAGTGAGGTGGATGGACCTAGAGTATGTCATACAGAGTGAAATACGTGAGAAAGAGAAAAACAAATACTGTTTGCTAACATATATGTATGGAATCTAAAAAAAAAAAAATGGTTCTGAAGAACCTTGGGGCAGGACAGGAATGAAGACGCAGATGTAGAAAATGGACTTTAGGACACGGGGAGGGGAAAGGGTAAGCTGGCATGAAGTGAGAAAGTGGCATTGACATATATACACTACCAAATGTAAAATAGATAGCTAGTGGGAAGCAGCAGCATAGCACAGGGAGATCAGCTCGGTGCTTTGTGACCACCTAGAGGGGTGGGATAGGGAGGGTGGCAGGGAGACGCAAGGGGGGGGGATATGGGGATATATGTATACTTATAGCTGATTCACTTTGTTATACAGCAGAAACTAACACAACATTGTAAAGCAATTATACTCCAGTAAAGATGTTAAAAAAGTAAAATAAAATAAAAATAAAAATCTTAATTATTTCTTTCTTTTTAAGTGTCTACCTCCAAGAAAAAACAAGAGTCTCTATGTTCAAATCTCAGCTCCTCCACAAACTCTAAAGACTGAGTAAGGAACAAGTGGGAAAGTTTTAAATCACCCACATTTTCTAAAGTGTAGACAAAACGTGAGCTACTGGAGAGGTAAAATCCTAAGGAAGGTTTCTTGCTAGAGGAAAGTAAGAAAATCCAGTTTCAACTCTCAGGTAGATGTCAATAGAAACCTGGCGTCTTTAGAAAATATCTCCGTGCTTCTAATGCAGAGGGCGCGGGTTCTATCCCCGGTTGGGAAGCTAGGATCCCAGGATCCCACATGCCTAGCAGCCAAAAAAAAAGCCCTCATGCCCATTCCCACCCCCAGACCCAGGCAACCACTAATCTACTTTAGAAAAAAAAAAAAAGGTTTTTTTTTGTTTGCTATTTTTTTCTCCAATTTTATGGTTCTCTTCCTAAAGAAAAATAAAAACAGAGACTTGAGGATGGATTTTTTTTTTCTAAAAATTCAGATTCAGCAAGTGAGTCTTTAAAAATAAAGATGGCTAACAGACTCAATCATTTTTCCATACATAGCGGTTCCTGTGTTCTATTCAACACCTCAGGTCACATGATGGGCTGAGGCTTGAGATTTCTAGAGTTCACAATCCTCATCACAGAGAAACACATATGCCCCTCAATATCCAAATGCTGAGGACATTTTCTAACTTATCTTATCTCTAGGGTGCTTTCACAGACCATCTGAAGGTCTGCTCTGAGACAGTGGTCTTTTAATCCAGCTAACAAATTGCTTAGTTCTTAGAGGGAATGCTTCAATATGAATAAGCAAATGATACTTTTTGTGCAAATTAAATATCATTTCAAACCCCTTTTCATACTTTCACTTTATTAAACCCATTCAAATGATCTCCTCACTGGATATTTTTATTTGGCACTATCAGTGTAAACAAAATGTGTTACAGTAAATATTTGTTAACCAAATTTGCTATCACCCCACAATGGAAGAAAGAACTGCTCTTAGAGTATTTTGATTTGTGAATCTGGCTTGTTTTCATATGAGGCCATTTGCTGCCTTTAGTGGTCACTGATGATTCACTGATTCATGGTTCTACACCAGATAGAACTTATTTATCTCCACACGTAGACAGACCCAGTCATTCCTGTTATGTCTTCACGTGTACAATGACATTTGAAAAATAATTTAACAAAAGCTTAGCATCAAAATGTTAATTCAAAAAACATTTTTTATTGTTTGTTCAACTCATGTTCAATAAACAGAAAGGAGTAAGATAAAAAGAGAAAGGAGGAAAGAGCGCATCATGTGAAAATGTGAAGGAGCTTTCCATCACATTACCCACCAAAATCTCTCTCTCTCACACATACACATACACACAACACACACACACACACACACACTCAAGCTCACACTTCTTAGGGGCTCCATCACTCTTTTGTTCTCTCACACTCTTTAAGAATGACACAGTCATTATAAAATAAAGACACAGTCATAGTAAAAAAAAAAAAAAAAAAAAAGAGCCACATCACAGTTTTCTCTAATAAAAATCTAATTAATAAAAAACCAAGTTTCCAAACAATTATGAAGGGCTGTAACACTCCATAGTTCCTCTATACACCCTTAAATCAGGATACCTTGTATGCAGGTATGACCACATCAGGATATTGGGAGCAAAGAGAAAAATTAAACCTACTTTTCCTTGACCGTATTTCCTGTTCAGAAGCCCTCTTAGAAATTCTTAAAAATATATTGATATAAAATATTTACCAAAGAATAGTTTTTCTTTTCTTATCAAATTAATTCCCACTTCATCACTGATGGGTAAGGAAGAAGATGAGGCAAAGGGCATGACAAAGTCAATGCCGGAGCACATGTGCCTGATACACAGGGGCAGAGCTGGTTTGAGGTTATCGAAGGCCTACACAGTCTTCTGGAATAACAGTGTGATTATGAAATCCCAGTCTTTCTACCATGCCTAAACCAGGATGAATACGACAAGTTTTCTGAAATGTATGGATTACCTGAAAAGATATTTTGTTGATCCTACTTTGCTTCCAAATAAAGTATAACAAGGAGAAAATAAAGTCATTCAGACAGAAAAGCATTGGTCACTGTTTACTTCCAGGGTTGTTCCCCAGACTGTGATTTCAAGAGTTCTGACCTGGACATCACGTTGTCTCAAGGCCTTTTTTTCAGCTCTCTGTCCAGCCTGCCCTCTCTCTCCTCACTGACCTCACAGGTTGATAACAGCAGCCCTTGCCTCTGGTTCTGTGACTCTCAGGAAGTGAGTCCTCTCTTGCCGTCTCAGCCTGTAGCTATTCTCTGCTGGCACACCAGTCAACCACTCATTTAGGAGATCATTTATTTTTACTTTTGCATTGTCTTCCTGATCAGTGAAAAAGAAGCTTTCTTGGTGGTAAGACAAATATGATGCAGTAAATGTTTTAAAGTATATTTTGCTTATTTCAGGAAAATATGGATCGACAACAATGTTAAGGACCTCTGCCCTGATGGTAACCCCAAATGACCACACCATCCCCGAGTGCAGTAACTGTCATCATATCTTCTGTACTGTTTAGAAAGAAAAGGAGAGGCCAACATTCACCCCAATGGGAATGTGGGCAAGGAGCTCTCCAAGGTCATGCCCATTATGAACTCGCAGCAGCATAGGTCATGGTTTGTCTATTAAAGTGTTAATATTAAATAAGTATTTTGCCAAGTCAGTGATTTTTTTTCCAAATCCTCTGGCCACTATGCAATAAGCATGACATTAATATTTTTTAAGCAATCCAAATCATAATAAATCTCTTTAAAAAAGAGAGACAAATCACAAACCCTTAACAGATAGGCAGCTATTTCTTTGATTCATGTATCTGATAATCCATTCTAAAAATGGCTCTGAAGTTGCCAATAATTTTGTTTTATGCTCATGGAAGAGATCATGGATTGAGAATTGTGGCTTCTTCCCTTGAATGGAGGAACAAAGGTCAACCATTTAATTACAGTGCCATTGCCTAGGCTAGGGTATTATGGTGTGGTTGAAAAAGCAGTTCTAAAGAACTAACTATATGTATCTCAACTCTATTTCAGTTATAGTCAAATATCTCTGCTATGATAATAAAATGAAGGTTTACAAGTTCCCTTAAGGAAAAGCAATGGTTTTGCTTATTAAAATTACCGTTGTTGGGGATTTGCACAACAGGAAGCACTGGGTAGCTGCTCACAGCCAAGTTCACACTCTTCTTAGACATCACCTTGTACATTACTTCTTGGCATATTTATTTCTCCTGAAATAGAAAAAAAGTGAACACAGTTTGTGAGTCAGCTGAGAAATTCAATGAAACAAACAAGCCAACAGCCAACAGCAGCCACAACCACAAAGGCTCATGCTGCAAGGCTAGGTGATGTCAAGCCCAGGTGATTGCAGAGGTCTCCTAGCACTCTGTCATCCTCTTTGGCTCCCTCAGAGCTGTTCCCAGCATGGCCACTAGGAGGAGATAGCTGTTCCCAGCTTTGTCTAACTTAAAGCTCTTCAGTAGCTAGCTTCTCATCTCCTTTAGGACAAAGACCAAGTTCTTTCAGAGAGCCGCTAGGCTTTCTGCAGGTCAGGTGCTCTCTCTCTCTCTCTCTCTTCTTGGCTTATTGCAGCCTTCTGAACTCTTTGCTTTGTGGGTTCTAGTCACATGCCTTCTCTCAGCATCTTGATCTCATGGCCCTCCTGCTGCAGGGCTATTGCACACACATCTGCACAACCCCTATGCACCCCCATATAGAACATTCCCCAATCAACCCTGTTCCCCATCCTCCTCTGTTTATTCTTTTGATCTCAACTGACATTGTTTCTCAGGGAAGCCCTCTGTGACATCCCATTCCAGATCAGTCTTTTGTATTAAACTGTCAGAGAATGACCAGGCTCTCCTTTATAACACTCATTTCAGGTATGATAAACTTATTCTTTTCATTATTTGATAAATTCTCTGCCCCCCAATAAATATATGAGTTCCATGAATCCCCATTATATAAGAGAGTGACTGACACATTAGTGGCACTAAATAAATATTGGATGAAAGAACATGGAAAGTAATAATTGGCAAATATCATAGCAAGACATTTTCTCTAGATTTATACTATAGTCTGAATTAACCAGCCTTCCTTCTTGGCACAAAATGCCTCTTGGCAAAGGTAAGATTTTCCTCAGGAAGTTTCCAGCAAGACTTCAGTTGGCAGAATGATGGAGTTAACAGGTTAATGCCATGCAGTTCATTAAATTCTTAGCACAGGACACAGCCACAAATTTCAGAGAAACTAGAAGAAAGATATTTTGTTTTTATTCATTACACGCATAATGTAAATTCAGAAATTTTCCACCTTCTCTTCCCATAGAAGCTAATACCACATTTTAGATTACCTAGTTTTAGAGATTATAGAATTCCACACTTTCAGTGACCCCAGAGGCAAAGAAACTGTCCATTGACAAAGAGTCATTTTTGTACCACAAGGGAGGAAAATAGGGGAGAAGATTCTTGGCCAAATTTTAGGACACTTTTGCAGCAGCTCTTGTTCCCCTCTCCTAAGTCTGCACCCTGAATGAAGGACGTTTTTCAGGGTTCCAGCTAATCAGGGACCACTTGCACACTCCCATTATAGTTTCAGTCACCATAGGATCCGTTGTCTCCCACCGTCACACACCAGGCCACCAGCTTAACTATTCTAACTGAATTCTTCTTGCCCTGTCTAGCTTCACCTGGGATTGCCCCCTTCATCCGCCTGCAGGCTTCTGCCTCTCTGATTTTGGTCCGGTTGGTTGCCCTACAACCTCAGATCTCAGATGAGTTCAAGAAAAATCACAACCTCTCAGGTTGTTCAGATTTTTGCTGTTGTTTTTATAAGGATGGGAGTGACATTCTTTCTTGTTCCCTGCTTTCCCATGTGGACACTGGAATTCAATAATTGATGTTTGAATGCAAAGTCAAACTAATTCCAGGAAAATCCCTAATGTTACATTATTATTTTTATATATTACCCTATTTGGTTTGCTTATATCTTGTTGAGCATTTTGTGTGTCAATATTCCTGGCATTGGTTTATATTTTGCTTTCCTAGAAATGTTCTTTATTGATTTGGTCACAAGTTTATGATGCTCTTATAAAGTGAATAAAGATGTCCCTCCTCTTCTATATTCTAAAGGAGTTATAACTTGGGTATTTATACTTCAAAAGTTTTATAGAATTCACCAGTGAAGTAATCTAAGTCTAAAGTTTTTTTGTGGGAAGATTTCTAATTACAATTCAATTTCTTTCTTTCTTTCTTTTTTTACAACTTTCTTTTTTTTATTTTATTTTATTTATTTATTTATTTATTTATTATTTTTTATTTTTGGCTGTGTTGGGTCTTCGTTTCTGTGCGAGGGCTTTCTCTAGTTGCGGCAAGTGGGGGCCACTCTTCATCGCGGTGCGCGGGCCTCTCACTATCGCGGCCTCTCTTGTTGCGGAGCACAGGCTCCAGATGCGCAGGCTCAGTAATTGTGGCTCACGGGCCTAGTTGCTCCGCGGCATGTGGGATCTTCCCAGACCAGGGCTCGAACCCGTGTCCCCTGCATTGGCAGGCAGATTCTCAACCACTGCACCACCAGGGAAGCCCCAATTTCTTTCTTGATACAAGAATTGTTGTGTCAATTTTGGTAAATTGTGTCTCACACTCTGGGCTTCCCTGTGCTCCAGGATCTTTCCTTCTCAAGTCTTGGCTTAATTCCAAACAGGTTTTTTTTTTGACATTTTGCCCTAAATTCTTAATTGTTCTTGGAGGGAAAATCGGTCTTAACAAGATAGTTCACTGTTGTTGGAATTTCAAAATCATAAAATCTTAATATGTTGAGCTATGTTACAAGCACCACTGTGAGGGTATGTGTGTGTGTATTAAAAGATTCATTCAGAGATAAATTAAAAGACTCATTCAGGGAAGTCCCTGGAAACAGCCTGAGGGAAAGTGTGGCCTTTATGTGACCACCTTAGTGGCTCTACAGGAGTGGCTGATGGATGCTGTCAGTCAGCTCTGTTCCCTGTAGAATGTTCTAGATGGGAGAAGTAGGTGGCTCAGCTCCTTGGTCACCATGGAAAGGGGACCAGGATTAAGATCACTTTTTTTTGTATGCCTGGTAACTTTTTATTGAATGCCACATAAAGTTTATGAAAAGTTGTGGAGATAAACAGAGGCTAGGGGTATTATCTTCCTTCAAATAGGAGTTCCCTTTGTTTCTGAAAACAAAGTAGGATAAAGGTATCAAATCAACTTAACCCAATCGATGACTGAAGAGAGTTGAACATTAACTTCAGTCTTGAGGGCTGGTCTATTTCTGTTTTTCAGTTATTCTTAGCACACAACCCCTTGGGAGTCCTAAAGCCGACATTTACCATGGCACTTCCTGCTTAGCAATTTTGGACCTCCTATTTTTCCCACTAACCCCATAAGGCTGCTAAAGTCCTATTCACATTCTCTGTCTCTTGGTTGCTCATTTCACAACAAATTCCTCAAGAAGAAAAACAGTGTCGAATACTGCACTTACCCTCTGGGTTTCCTTTCACTGCAGGATTTTGGCCCCTAAAGGTTTCCCTTGACTTTAAACATTTCTTTTGAAGTTTTCTCCTAGATTTTCTAATTGTTCTTGGTTGGAAAAATTGGTCTTAAACATGTTAGTTAACTATTTCTGAAATGATATGTTACTTTGTTTTTGTATTAAAACTGATAATATTTTATGTTGGAATGAATATATGCATTTGCACAGAAATATGTATGTTGTAAAGAAAACATGCATATAGTATACATATATATATGCTCTCTATATAGAGTATATATTCCAAGTGTGTGTGTATGTGTGTTTATATATATTGTTGCATATATACTCTATACTTGTATATATAGACTAACATACTAAGTATATACACTTGGTTTATAACATTATATATACTTAGTATATATGCTTGATTTATAACATTCCATGTTGTGCTTTCTTTGTCAGATCTTGGTATTCAGTTATAGTCATTTACTATACTTTCCTCTATATAAATATACTTATGCCTTAAAAATGAATTTAAACTACATCTTGAAATCAAGACATTTTAAACTTTACAATAATTATAATAATTATGGGGGACAGAGGAAACTTCCCACTAATTTATCCATAAATTATAAAAAATTTCTCTGCTTCTGTAACATTTTTCTCTGATATTTATCGAAGACCAATTATATCTATGTTGTTGCTATTCCATTATTTGCTCTCCATAACTAGTGTTTTTCTATTTTTATTCCTTTGACCTTAACCTGACATATTTTTAAGTATATGTTCTATATCACTATTGAAATTTCTATACTACATTATCGGCACATTTTTTTCCTTTTTCAAACTAGGTAGACTCAATGACACTGAATTACTTAAAATCTGTACTTATTTCATCCATGTCCCATTTCATTTGCTTTTGCTTCCCTTGCTCCTATCCCATGGAGTCTTAATTTCATCCGGTTTCCTTCCATGCCATCTTTTCCCCTCACCTTAGTATTATTGTACTCTTTATTTTTTTTTTGCATGTCTGAAAAGTTGTGTACTTTTTTGAAGATGCTAAAGAATTATGTAAATTGTCTTTTGGTTTTAACATTTTCAGTCTCCTTTTCATATCCTCACTTCCCACCCCCCCACCTTTTCCCTATGTATTTCCTCTTGGACTCTGTTTTTTCCCCTTTACTCATTTTCTAGCATGATAATACTTTCTTGATCCTGGTGTTGACCAAAAGATAAGGTAAACAAATATCATTCTGACTTGTTTATTTTGCCTACAGCTTTAATAGCATCTTTAGATGTAAGAGAGTATAGGTTGCTGTCCACAGCTCTCAGTAAAATTATCCATTTTTAATTGTTAACTCTACTTAGGGTATTTCTCCCAAATTCATATTTTAATTCTTTGGTACTCTGTTTCTAAAATCTAATTCTTAGCTAAATTTATATCAATCAACATGATTTCTTCATTTTTCATCCATAAGAAAAATCACAATATTTTTCATAGCTCCTCTTCTTAACTGAATCTTAGGGCTAATTTGAATTCTGAATACAGAAGAAGTCAATCTTTGTTGATTCTAAATTGGTTCACCCACCTGTATTGCTTAGATATTTTTCCTTTTTTCTCTCCGTGCAGAATTACACTTTATTTAATTCTTGTTCTTAGAATAATTCTAGAAAGTAATTGTCAGGGTACTGCATTTTAATATGACAAATAACATACTCAGCAGAATTCAAGGGAAAAGTAATTTCTTTTACTGAATGACTCACGTGGCAAGTGATCATTCTAACCTTGGTCATTTTTGAGTCTTATTTTTAAATAAATTTTAAATTTTAGAATAGCTTTAGATTTCCAGAAAGGTTGTGATATAGTACAGACAGTCCTATCCACTATACAGCATACCAAGTTTCTCTTATTATTAACAGCTTACATTAGTATGGTACATTTGTCACAATTAAGTAATATTTTTGACCCCCTTCACCCATGAAGTAATATTAATATATTATTATTAACTAAAGCCCAGACCCTATTCTGATTTTCTTAATTTATATCTGTGCTTTTTCTATTCCAAGATTCCATTCAGGATACTATCTTACAATTAGTCTTCATATCTCCTTGGCTTCCTCTTGGCTGTGACAGGTCCTCAGCTTTTCCTTTTGATTGAAGACCTCAACAGTTCTGAGGAACACTGGCTAGGTATTTTGTAGATTGTCCCTCAACTGGGAATTCATGTAATTAAATTGGGTTTACAGGCTTTTGGAAGGAAGACCACAGAGATATCATCATCTCAAGAGTATATACAATTAACATGACTTACCACTGTTCATGTTAACCTTGATCCTCTGGCTGAGTCAGTGTTCACCAAGATTCTCTACTATAATGTTACTCTTTCTTTGTTTCTTCCTTTCCATACTAGACTTTTTGGAAGGAAGGCACTATGTGCAGCCCACACTTAGGCAGCAGGGAATTATGCTCATCTCCTTGAGGGTGGAGTATCTACATGGATTATCTGAAATACCTCTGTATAGGAGATTTGTCTAATTTTCTCTGTTTATTTATTCAATCATGTATTTATATAAGTATGCACTCATGGATATTTATTTTATATTTGGATTATAATCCAATACTATTTTACATATTTTGTTGCTTAACTGTTCTAGTTTTGGCCATTGGATACTCTTTCAGGTGGCTCCTGAGTCCTTTTGGCATACCATCAGTATTGTGCTTTTTTCTTTTTCCTTTTAAAGCACTTCCTTTCTTTCAGGATAGAAGATGTTCCAGGATTATCTTGCATATTCCTTATCCTGCCCTAGAATCACCATTTTCTGCAAGGAACGTTGGTTCATTTGATTGCAAAATGTTATTAGAAACCAAGATCTGGATTCTAGATACAGTTACTGTACTGGTGTATTTTGTTTCTCAGCCTATCATCTGACATTGAAAGTCAGCGTATATTTCTATACTAACCCCCATATAAATACATAGCTCTAAATATTTCTAGATAGATATTCACCTGTATCTATGTTATGCTGAACATGAGTTCATACTGATATTTCCAACCCTAAGCCTCCTCCCTTTGCTCATCTATGACCTCCCAGTCTAACAGTAGGAAACCTGTCTCCCACCCACCTCCATTCATTTACCTAATTGTTCAGTGCCAGTCTGTATGTAGTGCATTATCAGAATTATTAATCTGAACCCCGTGTGACACACCTTTAGAAAACCTTATGTATTGTGCCTTCTGCTTTTAGTCTGACATTGTTTCTAGTAAAAGATACTCAGGTAAATAGATCTTTAGTGTGAGGATTTCTGATAATCCTGCTGGTGGTTGGGCTGTGCTTAATATTTGCTGCAGCTGTAGGTGGTAAAGGCTTCAAACTCCTTTAGTGTCTGTTTTTGTCACCCTTCTTGACTTTGGACTTCCTCAGATACTCTCCCTCAGAACAAGTCTGTGATTTGCAAACCTTTCAGCTATAATCCACTCTTCTTAGACTAGAGCCTTGTTGGTATGGTGTTAAGGTGGGCGATGGGGAGGAGTGTTCTATAATCTTCTGTGCAAATCTCAGTCTTCTAGTGGGCCAGGATCGCAGGGCTGTGACCTTCATCAGGCTTACTCGTTGTTATAGCTTTTTCCCTCTGTCCCCTACATCTTTCCTAGCTGCTCTGGATCCCTGTTGACCATTCTTGTTTTCACTCAGGTGAGAGGTGAGGGTTGCAGGGGGTTGGAGTGAGAGGAATTTCTTTCCACCAGCTTGATAAGGCTCTGGCAAAGTCCTTTTCCCTGCAGAGCAGGACTTTGTTCTAGAGAGCCTCTGAATGTATTTTTAAAATATTACTCTCCCTTCCTCTTCTCAGGGACATGAGGGAATCTTTTTCTGGGATCTTCATTATAAGAACGTGGTATGGTTCCTTGATATAAAGCCCACAGAACTGTGGGGTGCCTTGAAGACTGCTGCCCTCAGGAGCTTCTCACACTAGTCTACACTCAACCACCAGAAAATTGGCAAAATCGTCACTTATGTGGTTTTACTTATTTATAGCTCTATTGGCCCCAGCTCCAGGTAAGATATTGGCTGTATCTCTCTGGATGGCATTTGTTTCTCCAAATTTCAGGTTGGTGGTTTGCCTTGTGACCTTATGTCTCTGAGGGGTCCAAGAAAAGTCAATGATTTTCAGTTTCTGTATTTTTTTTCTTATTATAAGGATGGGAAGGAATGTTGGAGCTGAAATGAGAAGTTCTCGTATTGATTGTTTTTTAAGAAATAAACCCTCATGTATTTTTATTGTTTCCAGATGCATATTAATTATACTATCTTATAGCTCCAAAAAGGTCACCTGTCTGAGATGAATGGATAAAGAAGATGTGGCACATATATACAGTGGAATATTACTCAGCCATAAAAAGAAATGAAATTGAGCTATTTGTAGTGAGGTGGACGGACCTAGTCTGTCATACAGACTGAAGTAAGTCAGAAAGAGAAAAACAAATACCGTATGCTAACACATATATATGGAATCAAAAAAAAAATTGGTCACAAAGAACCTAGGGGCAAGACGGGAATAAAGACGCAGACCTACTAGAGAATGGACTTGAGGACACAGGGAGGGGGAAGGGTAAGCTGGGACAAAGTGAGAGAGTGGCATGGACATATATATACTACCAAATGTAAAATAGATAGCTAGTGGGAAGCAGCCGCATAGCACAGGGAGATCAGCTCGGTGCTTTGTGACCACCTAGAGCCGTGGAACAGGGAGGGTGAGAGGGAGGGAGATGCAAGAGGGAAGAGATATGGGGACATATGTATATGTATAGCTGATTCACTTTGTTATAAAGCAGAAACTAACACACCATTGTAAAGCAATTATACTCCAATAAAGATGTTAAAAAATAAAAGTCACCTGTCTGAATTTATATTAATATCAATGTGAAAAATCTGCAAAATCTTAGTATACATTATTGTGCCTTAAGTATTTTGTACTTGAAAGTGTAGTATTTATGTGCTATTTCTATAAATAATAATTATCTGCTGACAAAGATTAGCCGGGTTACCTCAAGATTTCATAGCATACATCGAGTTCTCTATGACAGTCATTTTAACAGTGAAAAGAACCTGTTTTTAAATAATAATGAGAGCAGGATGACTACGGTATGGCATTTTGAGTCCTAACTCATAAAGGATTTGTAATTTAATATTCCTCCAAGGTATATATCTATAGAGTACATTTATATACTTCTGCTCATATTGTAATTATGTTGTAAGCTCAGATTTTGGGGATTCTTGTCATCCCTTAGACTGCATTACACTCATCTGATTAGTTAATATTTCTATTTTTCTTAGAAACACCAAATCTTCAATTAAAGGAGTAATCGGGTGATTAATATTAAGTGGAACTGGAATAGAAAATGTAACAAAAATATTCTATTTTCTATGTTTACACTTTACATTTTCTATGTTTAAAACATCTGCACATCTTGTATTATCTGTTGGGAAGATCATTCTCAACTCCAATCTTATTAAAAAAAAAAAAAGAAGAAGAGAGCAAGGAAAGAAGATAGAAAGAAGGGAGAGAGGGAGGGAGGGAGGAAGGAAGAAAACCCTTAGATTATAAGCAGGAGTGCAGACATTATTATCTTTCTGTGGTCCTCTCTGACCAGCCTGCACAAATGCAAACATACGTGTTCTGTCTTCTATACTCCCACCAACTATTTCACTTTACCCTTTACCACGTTGTATGGAAACCACTGTTTGCATCAACTTTCTACTGACTGAGCTGTTTGAGAGCAGAAAGCATGTGTTTTCTCCAAGACCTCTAATAAATATGATGGTGACATCTGTTAACACCAAATGAATAGCTTTGAGATGAAAGAATGAACTTAGACTGAAAACTATCAAGGGACTGTAACTAAACTTTTTGGAGAATCTTTAGACAAATTTAAAGAAATTAAATTCTTGTCTCTGCCTTATAACATTGATTTTGAAAGAGTTAAACATTTGTATTCCAAGTTTATCTGGAATGAAAAGGTGAACATTTGTTGTTGGAATACTTGGATTTCCGATATAGACTCAAGCTTTCACAATGACTTGGAGAATTGCAAATATATTGTTCCCCATCATCTCTTGAGCTACAAAATTGAATTAAAAGTACAATTGAATATAATGAAGATATGTAGTCTTGCCAGTCATTTCCAAAACTTTAGTAGCTTATAGCTTTTACATCCTCATCTTTCTTTCTGTGATTCCTTTACTTGTAATGTTTCTTCCCCACCAGATCATACACGGTATCCTCAAAACATCTTGCTTTCCGCGTCTCTTTGAAGGTTGGGTTTTTCTTTTTTTATTTAAGTTGATTTAAGTTGATTGTTTCTAACATTTCTACATAAAATGTTATATGACAAGGGGTCACAATAAACTGAAAGTGGCATGAGGAACGAGATTTCCCAAAACACTTTATTTTACCATAGACACTGAATTAAATCCATACTAAGTACTTCCAAGGGCAACTACCCAGGTAAAGGGAGACAAAATATGACACTGTACCTGTGTCTCCAGAACCCAGTAATTGAAGACAACTTGCCATGGATATGAGTTTAATAGAAGTAAACATTAGGTGGAAAGAGCCTAACAGAGAAGAAGGACTCAGTGAGACTAATTGGGAAGCCACATATTTAGGCTAATTAATGGGCTTGGTATTTTATTGCTGGTAAGTGTTAAAGAAGAAGATTCCTAGTTTTCTGATTAGAGAATTTTTGAGAAAAAGTTGATGTTTACGAACTTTCTCATCAGGAAACACTGTCCATTCCCTTGTATTCAATAAATTGCTCACAGATTGTGACTAGAGATTCTTAGAGTTGTTAAAAACCAAGTCACTGCTAACATGGTGGGAACAGATGTCTCTGGGGTGAGAACAATTTCTGCACTCGCAGGTGGTGTTCATATTTGTGGCAACACTGGCAACAGGAAGTGTGTGAAGGATGATGATACAGGAGACAGAAGGTTCACATGACAAATAAAAGTGATGCCGAATAATAAATGTGTCTACACATTTTTAGACAGTGATGTTTGCTCCAAAAATCTGAGAATAAGTCAATCATCAAGACTAAGCAGGTTAACGAGCTTGATACACAGATTCAAATGCTTTTGAGGTATTGCTTATGGATCATGAATTTCTTTTAACCCTAAATAGATATTTATTACTTGCTACTGAACTGCCAAATGTCATAAGCAGGTGGATTATGCTAGTGAGTCACATTATGCACACCTGTGAATGTGTCTCTGAAAAATATGTTAATTTATCATTTTGAGGTGAATGGGATTTCTAAGTGTGTGAGTAAAAGATGAAGTCTGGATGATTAGTCTTTAGAGAAAAGATGAGGATAAATTGATTGGTATGATCTCAGAAACCTTTTTAGAAGAAAATAATCTGATTTAAGGAAGAGAATTTAAATAATTTATTTCTTGTAATTAATTCTTCCTTTACCTTTGTGTTTGAATGATGACCATTTTGTATCTTCTAATTTCTTTAGTAGGCAAAAGGTAAATTGAAAGCTGTTTATTTTTTTCTTTTTAAATGTTGGGGTTAATGCTCTTAGAAAAACAAGCTTGCTATTATCAGCTTAAATTTTTCATATTTTGTCATAAATTTGTCTTAAGGAAATGATATTTCTGGCAAAATTGAGTTACAAAACTTAAACAGAAGTAATTGAGGATTTGATTCAGAGGTAAATGCATGATTCATTTAACTACTCAATAATTCACTTCAATTTAACCATATTATGTGGATAGTAGCAGAGTGTAGAAGTGAATCAGATAACCTTAGTTATTTTACTTTGGGAGCAGTTTTATTGACTTTATCTGTTGCTAACAACACTTTTATTACATTCATGACTGCTCAACTTCAATTTAAGAGAAAATATAACATGAAAGTTTTGATACAAAAGATCTATGAAATACAAAGGTGTCTTGTCAGTGCTTCATCTAAGAGAGTTTTGCTAAATACCAGCAAGGTGGGAAATGAAATTACCTCTTAAAACAAAGTAGTCTGCCTTTATATCAATTAATAATTGATTACATTTTTCATTCACCCAGTGAAGAAGAAACAGGCCATCTGCACTTATAACCATAAAACAAACTTGGCAAGTTCTCAAGGAAAAAGAAAGTCTTGCCTTTTAATTTGGGATTTTATATTCTATTTTTGTGAAATTATTAAAAAAAAAAAAAAACCTTTAGGGAACGTCACCAAGATGGTGGACATAGGAGGCTGCTGAATTTCCCTTCTCCCACAGATGCACCGAATATACAGCTACATACAAACCAATTCCCTCTGACAGAAATCCAGAGACTAGCTGAGTAACTCCTGGGTATCAAGCAAATGAGAAACTACCCGCATCAAAACTGGTAGGAAAGGCTGAGACACACTCTCGCTGTAAACCTCACCCACGGCCCAGCGCCTTACAACCTGGAGGGAACCCCAGCTCACGGCTCCTCCCTGAGAAGCTGAAGGTTTGGACCACACCTATGGCACCTCGACTTTAAAGGCTGCTACCTGAGGGACAGGGCCCCAGATCTCCTGGGTGCGTTCCCAAGTCCCACAGGACTACAGCAAACAAAGAAGCAGTTGTTGTTCAGGCCCCCAAGCACTCTCCTCAGCTATCTCCCCTCCAAAGCCCCCCAACTCCTAACCCCTCAATCCCCCACCCACCGACCCCCACCTCAGTGCAGAAGGAACAGCAAGAACACCCATCTCCCAGTTTTTTTTCCTGGAGGAATTTATATGCTCTCCTATCTTCTAATCAGCCTGCATTTTAGAGCTGACTAGTCTCCTCCCAAGAGCCTGCAAAAACTGTTGGGCAATTCCCCCTCCTTTCTCCCTTTGGCTGACTCTAATGATATAACCAAGTAGCCAGAACTCCTGGGAAAGAGTTTGTCCACACCACTAGCACACCAAATTTTACGTCTGCCACCCCAGGGACGGGCCCCCAAATCACCAACTCTGAGAGCCAGTGGGGCTTGTATTCATGAGTCCGAAGGACTATAGCAAAGAAACAGTTTTCCAACAGGCACACAAGCACTCTGCACAGCTACACACCCAGGTTCAGCCCAGAAGGAGCAGGCAAAAATCACTTCTCTCCCAGTTTCTCTCTCAAAGGATTTTGACCGCCTTTCCCAGCTATTGCCAGAGGATCCAGCTTCTAATTAACCTGCATCTAGGTGCTGACTGTTGTGCTTCTGAGAGCCTACAAGAGCCAGTGGGCACTTCCCCGGCTGTCTTCCCTGGCTCACTCCAACATTAAAACCAAATCTCCAGCATCAACCTGGAAGGAGCTTGTCCACACATCTAGCACCCTAACTTTTGTGGATTCCGCCAGAGAGAAGGACCCTCCAATTACCTAGCTCTGATAGCCAATGAGGCTCAGCATACATGAATCCCACAGAATCATATCAAACAAAAAGGAGTTTTCAAATGGGTACACAAGCCCCTTCTGCAGCTGTCCCCCCGGCCCAGGGCAGAGGGAGAAAGTGAAAATGTTCATCTCCCAGTTTCTCCTTGGAAGGAATTTGACTACATACTTTACTAGCCGCTGCCTGAGATTCTGGTTTCTCATCAGCCTGCATGTAGGAGCTGACTAGGATTCTCCCAGGATCCTGATAGAGCTGGTGAACACAACCTCCACTAAGCCCCCAAGCTCACTCCAACAGTAAAACCACATCTCCATGGGCTTCTCCCTGAAGCAGATTGCTTCCACATCTAGCACCCCAACTGTTACAGCTGCCACCTCGTTCTGGTTGCTGATGGGGCTTGGCATTCACGAGTCCCTGGGGACCGTGCAAAATAAAAAGGTGGCTTTAATTATGTGCACAAGCACTCTGAGCAACACTTCCCTCTGGCTCAGCGCAGAGTGAATAAGCAAAAACACCCAGCTCTCAGGTTTGGTCTGTCCCCTGTGAGGGACTAGACTGCATATCTAACATCCTGACTTTCCCAGCTGCTGCCTGAAGGTCGGGCTCCCTCCCCACAACATCCTATTGATGTAACTTTATTTTTGATAATATTTGTTTTGTGAATGATTTGATAAATCATATCGTTCAGAGAACTTTGGATTTGACTAGTTGTAAGCCATTTTGTCATTCTTTGTCTGACCAATATACCACTTCCATTTCTATATGGAGGAATTTCCCAGTTATGTGTTTAGACCGTGTGAACGTGTCCTGAATTGCTGCTTGCGCTGAGATACATCTTTTCCCACTTCTAGGCTCTCCATTTATTACAAGGGCTGGATGTTTGGGAACTACATTTCCCAGAACCCCTTTCCAGCAGAGTTCTGCCTGTATTTAAACAATAAGGCATTACACAAAATTTAGAAAGTTGAAAGAACACAGAAGCTCTTTTTTCTCTTCCAGCAGCAATGAGCTTCAGGAGACACTGTTTTAAGAGCATCATCTAAGAATTCCACCACAAATTGCCTACCCAAATACTCAGGCAGCTGCCCTTCTGGACCCTAAAACATATTGGTACATCTTGAGTGTCTGAAGGATAGAAGGAAAATGTGAAACTGGAGGTAGTGCCCCTTACTCTCTAATCTCATGCTCTCCAGTTGTTTTCTAAGCACCTAAATTCCTGTCCTAAACACTATCCTATCTGAAATACCTAGATTCAGTACTCCTCTGTTGACTATAAACTGGCTGATACAAAGGAATTCCCCACTTTGCCTTGTAGAAGTACTGTAGGCAAATCCTACTTTTCCTTACCATTTTAGACAGGGCTTAAGCACTTTAACTATCCTACTCTCATCTCCTTCCTGGGAGGCAAGGATAAAGAAGCAGTATCCATCAGTTGATGTGGTATCCAGGCTAACAAATTACTGATAGGTTTCTAAATGAAAAGTATTGCTGTGCTTTTTTAACTTTTTATATCTACCCAAGTTTGGCCAATTTTCCAAGCCTGGTTTTCTACTCCATTATCAATGTTATATATTTCTAGTACATTTCCTTTTCTTTTCCTTAAGAAAATCAGGGCCAGTTTCTGTTGCTTGCAACCAAGTTTGTTGATGATACAAAAGGAGAAAAAAAAGTCAGATCAATAGACCCATTGTTTTACTTATATATTTATTTATTTATTTTTGGCTGCGTTGGCTCTTCGTTGCTGCGCGCGGGCTTTCTCTAGTTGCGGCGAGTGTGGGCTACTCTTCATTGTGGTGCACGGGCTTCTCATGGCGGTGGCTTTTCTTGTTGCAGAGCACGGGCTCTAGGCGCGCGGGCTTCAGTAGCTGTGGCACGTGGGCTCAGTAGTTGTGGCTTGCAGGCTCTAGAGCGCAGGTCAGTAATTGTGGTGCATGGGCTTAGTTGCTCCGCGGCATGTGGGATCTTCCCGGACCAGGGCTCGAACCCGGGACCCCTGCATTGGCAGGCGGATTCTCAACCACTGTGCCACCAGGGAAGCCCAGATCCATTGTTAATTTTGGAATTCCTTGCAGCAAACTTTAATTTGGAAGTATTGTGCTCAGGGGAACTGAAATATGAAAGTGGTTTGTTCCATAAATGGTTTTTGTAAATTACGTCATATGAATATGGGCTTACTATCTACCCTGCTTATATGAAAGGTGGTCTCTGTTTCCAAGATATTAACATCATAATGTCAGTGTTACTTTTTCTCCTAGAGAGAGGAAAACCACAGGTCTTTAGAATCTAGCCTGGGAATATTATTAAAGGATAACAGGCAAACCTATTTTGGATGACAATAGTAAATCTTGTGCGATTGATTTATTTTCAAGTTTTCAGGGGGCTTCCTTGGTGGCGCAGTGGTTGAGAATCTGCCTGCCGATGTCAGGGGACACGGGTTCGAGCCCTGGTCTGGGAGGATCCCGCATGCTGCGGAGCAACTGGGCCCGTGAGCCACAACTACTGAGCCTGCGCGTCTGGAGCCTGTGCTCCGCAACAAGAGAGGCCGCGGTAGTGAGAGGCCCGCGCACTGCGATGAGGAGTGGCCCCCGCTCGCCGCAACTGGAGAGGGCCCTCGCACAGAGATGAAGACCCAACACAGCCAAAAATAAAATAAAAATTTATAAAGTTTTCAAAGCACTGGAAAGTAGATGATGAAATGTGTCATTTGAAAGTTCTCTAATTCAAACTTCACAATATTATTCAATATGTTTGCTTTTGACTTTTAATTCAGAACCCACCTATTACTTAATGATGATAGGCAGTTTTGAAAAATGCTTTTCAGAGTTTCAGAGTTAATTGGCTATATCTTTACTTCTGTTACTAAAACATGCTATTTGTTTTTTTTTTTTAAAGATTTATTTATTGATTGTTTGATTGATTGCTATGTTGGGTCTTTGCTTCTGTGCTAGGGCTTTCTCTAGCTGTGGCAAGTGGGGGCCACTCTTCATCGCGGTGCACGGGCCTCTCACTATTGCGGCCTCTCTTGTTCCGGAGCACAGGCTCCAGACGCGCAGGCTCAGCAGTTGTGGTTCACGGGCCCAGTTGCTCCACGGCATGTGGGATCCTCCCAGACCAGGGCTCGAACCCGTGTCCCCTGCATTGGCAGGCAGATTCTCAACCACTGCGCCACCAGGGAAGCCCCCTATTTATGTTTTTAATATTTCCTTAAAGAAAAGAAATCGCACCAATTTCTTTCCATGCTTATTGTAAGCTATATAATTTAAAATGTTACTTTTCTTTTGAGATTTTAAAGCTTTCTCAAACTGAATTCCCTATAATATAATGCCACTTAGACTTTGTCTTACTTCAAAGTACGACAAAAATCATTCTTAATGAAATCTACTTTGTATTACCATATGTCTTCATTTAAGTTTGTTTGATTTTTATTTTTCTAATTATCAATCTAATAATTTCTTTCATTTTTCTTGAGTTTATTCTTCCATTTTTACCATTTCTTCAGTTTATCTTTTAATCCACTGAATACACAACTTTTCGTATTCTCCCTATGCATGCTATTGCTTTTGTTTCAAGTTCAACACCTTTTGGTTTACAGAGAGCTGTAGCTAAACTTCCCCCCTGCCCACAAAAGAATAGGAAACTATGCTGATGTCACTTTTTTCTGTTTGTCTTTAAGTAATGTTACATTTTATCCAGCCCCATTTTTATTGAAGAAACTTTAAAAACTTGTGTCAAGGAATAATGGTATACAGCTAACTATGTTTTTGATTGACATGGGCACAGAATTATAATATGTTTAGCTTTGTGATTTTAAATCCAGGCGGATGAAGAAACAAATCAGTGAGCTCCAGACTTTACACTGCTTTTCCATATTTAACCTTTATATTTTGTTTAAAAATCTTAAAATTTTTTATATTTATTTTTATAAAAGAACACTGAGTGCGTTTCTGAATTTCCAGCTTTCATTAAGAAAAACTGAAAGTGACCCACGTGCTTCACATTATACACCGGACAGGGTTTGCAAATAGATTCCTATATATCATGAAGCCGGGCATTAACACTTAACTAGAAAATGGATGTTAGTCAGGAGTCACACGGAAACTTCAAGATGACAAATGCTCAGCCAATCAATATACAAAATTATGCATTCAGTAAATCTTTAGCTTTAGATAGAAAAAAACACAGACTAGAATAAACAGATTGGTAAGTAATTAGCAGTTGTGTTTAAATTATGAAAATATGGGTAATATGTGACCTTTGCTTTTCATGTCTTATTTTATTTTTTCAAGTTATTGAATAGTCTGTATTAACTTACACAGGAATTAGCAGGAAAGAAAGGAAAGATTCACAGTGCTCAGAATGCTGGTGGAACAGATGGCATTATTAGTCAGGTGTCAGGCAAGGATTGGAAAAACAGGCGAGTAAAAGAGGTAAGAAATAAACAGGAGAGCAGGAACTAGAATAAGAAGGAGTTGGAGAAGTTGGAGGTCTGGCATCTTCCCAGACTGATCATTTATTCAGAACCCCTAAATCAAGCCTGTTTGGTTCATAATATAATTCCTGTCCATTTAGAAACTGTATTGAGACACAGACAAGCTTGTCTCTAAGCTGGCTGCACTGTTTTGCAGAAGGAGGAAACTGTGATAAGAACACAGAGATTTCCACTATTGAGATATAGGCTGCAGATATGAACCCTGAAGTGTGGGCTACGGTGGTAATTTCGAAGAAACCGCAGGAATAAGTCAGTGCAAAGAGAAGTCCATGATATCATGTTTGACATACTAAAGAGATTTACCAAATGTCCCCAATCCTATCTGTTTGAATTCTGCTCTTTCCTCCTATACACTCCCCACCCACTGCTCACCTGTTTACTAACCTCTCATTGTTCTTTTCTCCCCCTAGTTTTATTGAGATGTAATTGACATATAACATTGTGTAAGTCTAAGGTGTATAACATGGTGATCTGATACATGTATATACTGTGAAATGATTACCACAGTAAGATTAGTTACCACATCCATCACCTCACATAGTTTTTGTTTGTTTTTGGTGGTAAGAACATTTAAGATCTACTCTGGTAGCGACATTCAACTATACAATACAGTGTTGTTTATGATAGTCACCATGCTGTATATTAGATCCCAGAATTTACTCATGTTGTAAGTAAAAATTTGTACCTTTGACCAATAGCTCCTCCATTTCCTCCACCCCCTAGCCCCTGGCAATGACCAATCTTCTCTTTGTTTTATGATTTCAGCATTTATTCACAATAGCCAAGACATGGAAACACCCGGAGTGTCTGTCGACAGATGGAGGGATAAGATATTTATATAAATAAAATGGTTAATGGTTAGTGGTTAAGTAACACCAGTGCCTTCAGAGTCAGGATATGATCTAGGATTCAAACATAGGAAATTTCCATCCAGGGACCACAGTAACCATTATGCCACTAACCATTGTGCCATCTCACCTCCTACCCATCTTCCTTCTCTCCTTTGCTGAGCTTCTCCACAGTTTGAACCTAAGTTCACAGATACTCCTACATCATGACAGCAGTTCTTATTGTAATAAATGTTAAAGAGCCTCTGGTGGAAATTTTATAGCATCAGAATCTCATCTTCATGATTGATGATGTCGTTGCTTAATTGTCTCATTTTCCAGGGTCACTGAACGCTGTCAGGCTCTATCTGCAGGAATCTGTTTGCTAAAAGGCTCAGCAAAGAACTTGATATACTGCTATTGCATCAACATAGAACTGAAAAGAACATGCAATTTTAGAGTTTTCACTTTTAAATCTTTATGTAGTTAGCTTGATACATAAAATTTATATTTGGACATTGTCCTAATAACTTTCTGTAAGAAAAACTAATTGCATTCTGAGAGATCAATTACATAAGCCTTAAATAACCAACTTGCCATGGTGAAAACCACTTATTTCATTTTCCCATAGTCATTTTTTTTTACATTATATAAAATGCGCTTAGCTCTTAATGGCAATACTTTTACTTCTTTCTATGGTAATTCACATATATTACTTAATTTTTCACATGCCATTTTTATGAGAGCTGCAGATCTCATTCCCAGATAAGAAGAAAGCATTATTATATGAAAATAAGAAAATATAAGTGAACCTAAACAAAAACGCAGTTTCTGGGCTCAGTGTCAGGGAACATGGAATAGACCTAATTTTCCCTATTCTTCCTATTAAGTACAACTAACAACCCTGGACATTATACATAAAACAAACATAAGAAGACTCTGAAAGGTTAAAAACAAGAAGACAGACCATCTAGGGACCTAAAAACCTAAATGGCATGCTGGTGAGTTCCATGGGTTTTCTTTTTGCCTTGTGTATCCCAGCCCAAGTGCTAGAGAATCTGGCAGCATGGAATTGCCGATGGGCTCAGACAAAAAAAAGTCTCAAGAAAAGAAAAGCCTGCTTTCCCTAGAAAAGAACCAGGAAAAGGGCAGCCTAGAAAGACAGAAAACTTTCAAACACAAAGAAAAACTACAGCCCCACGCCCACCTCCACCAGCAAAGGCTGAGAGGAGAGACTAGACTTCCACCCTTGCTAGGCTTTGCTGAGGTGCCTCAATCCCCGACCAAAATGGTACCAGTCAGAGAGGGTAAAGTGGGAAGCCAGGTGGTAAGCAGGCCTCCCTAACTCCCATGGCATCAGTGGAAGGAAGGAAGGAAGGAAGGCAGGAAGACAGGAAGGCAGACCTGAATAAATATAGAGTTTCTCTAGAATATACTAACTACAGCTTAATTTCTTAGTTTCACTGCAGGTCCTCAGTTATTTTCTGTTTTTAAAAAATGATCCTTAATTGACGTGTGTGTGTGAGGGAGAATGAATATATATGTATGCAAATTCAAAGAAAAAAATCATAAATATGATGCATACATCTTGCTGATTTTTTTCTAATCAAGATTCATTAAGCAGAAAGAAAAACTGTATATGAAAGAAGTTATTTCTGACCAAAACATATTCATTTATATATGAATATGAATAAACTACTAATTTGAAATTTGCATACTTTAATTATCTAATCAAATTTATATATGTTACTGTAGCACTCTCTAATTTTGCATAATAAAAATTTTGTTTCATCGTATTGGACAAAAATATTCTATATCTAAATTTTTACCATCTATCTATCTACCTATCTATCTATCATCTATCTATCTATAAATTTGACGGTTATTAGGAAGACAAAAAATATATTCAGAATAAGATGCTTCCTGTTAGATTATTGTAACTATAATTGTGCAATTTCATGAGAATTTTCATGACTCTTTCTAATAGTGAATGTATAATATAATATAATATATAACAATGTAATATACATCCATTGTAATAACTGGATTCACTTTGTCTGTATTTACTATAGCTATGAACTGAATTGTGTCTCCCTAAAATTCATATATGAAAGCCCTAATCCCCAATGTGATGGTATTAGGAGGTAGGCCCTTTGCAAGGTGATTAAGTTTAGATGAGGTCATGAAGATGGGGCCCTCTTGATGGGATTAGGGCCCTTAAAAGAGAGACACCAGAGTGCTCTCTTTCTGTTTCTCTCTCTCTCCCTTTCTCCATCTATTTCTATTTCTGTCTCTCCAATCCAGGAAAAGAGCTCTTACCAGAAACTGAATTGGCTCACCTTCAGACAATGAGAACATAAATTTCTGTGACTTAAGCCACATAGCCTGTGATATTTTGTCACAGTATCCCGAGCAGACTAAGACATTTATCATTAATCTTATGTCCACCAATTCTTTTCTTCCTTGCTTTCTAAATTAACTGCTCCCTCATCTGTGCTCCTCATTCCTCTCATTTCTGTCTCTGGATGAATATTTCTCTGAAAGTTAGTGTTTAGGAAGTATAATTAAAAACATATCTCCTTTCAGCCCTCTATAAATGTAGAAGAAAGAAAAACAGTTTCATTATTGAAAAAGCATTAAACCAGAATGTGAGGCACATCGCAGGCAGCCCACTAAAGAGGCTGCAGAGTCATAAATCTCACCTTTTTACAGCCAAGCAGTTACAACCCATTACACACATGTTCTCAAGAGAGACGACAGATAATCCTCAGGAAACGGGACTTGACAGCATCCTTTGTCACACATAGTTCATCCTAAATTCACCTGCTACCTGTGATGACCTTCTGTGTTGGTTAATTGGCTTTATTCAAAGGAAAAATAAACTTGTCACGTCTTTATGACAGGAAGCAGTTTTGCAACTTGGAACAAGGTGCCCACTGAGGTGAGGCTCCTACCTTCCCACCGAGACTGGGAGACAGGGGTGCTGTCTTCCTTGATGATTACATTTCAAAGACACAGTTTCCAGATTCTTGAGAAAGACATTCCTGGTTTGTAAAGCTGCTAAGAGGCTTATTTGGTTTTTAAAATGACTCAGATACTTTTTCAAAGAGACAGAGAAAGAACTTAAAATGACCAAGTTTTCT
This sequence comes from Balaenoptera acutorostrata, assembly GCF_949987535.1. Classification (NCBI taxonomy): domain Eukaryota; kingdom Metazoa; phylum Chordata; class Mammalia; order Artiodactyla; family Balaenopteridae; genus Balaenoptera; species Balaenoptera acutorostrata. The sequence continues at coordinate 67,020,317 of NC_080071.1, read as the reverse complement.
AAAGTAAATGCACGATGAAAAAGGAGTAAGGAAAGCTCTGTCCTTATTTTCAACGGGGAGAATTAAGCCTCTTATTTTTAATTTGTATTTGCTTACATAGTAGCATCTATCTTTTTTTTTCACCTTCAGTTTCTCCAGCTTTATTTGCCCTTACTCCTCAACATGTTTAAGTTCCATGCTTTAACTCATGAACAAAACACAAAAAAGGAGAAGGTCTTCTTCCTAAATCTGCCCCTAAAACATTCATTCCCTCTTTCACCAAGGATGTTTAATTTAGAAAACTTGCACAATTTAATAGTCTAGATGCATAATAATGACTTTGTACAGTTGAAAAGTAATTTTTCTCAAGTCAGGTTTAGAGGAATATTTAACCTACAGTAAAATTCATACTCTTTAGGTATACCTTTATATGAATTTTGGTAAGCACATGTAGTTGTGTAACCACTACCAAAATCGAGCTATAAGACGCTTCCATCACTACAAAGCCTTCCCTCTTTTCCACTTTTAGTCAATCTCCTTAATATAAGCAACAGTGTTTCCTGATTCTGTCCAGTGGCTTACGGTTTTAACTCTGTAAGAAAGAAAAGAGGGGACGGGGTGGGTTGGTGGCTCTCAGCGTCCCTTGGTCCTCCTGCCAGCCCCGGTCTTACTCTTTAGCACCTGGTGGACCATGGACAATGGTCCTCAAATAAGATTTTCTCTTCTTGTTTGGGCCACCCAGGGGTCCTATTCTATTATGTCACAGTAGCCCACACTCAGCCTTTAGCCATGTATTAACTTTATAGGCTTTCTGCTTATCTACTAATATGCCTGCTGGAAATTTTTTCTCCAGTTTCGCTACAGGGCAGGGAATTTGCTTAGCTCCTCATTCAGCGGTGCCAGAAGCCCCGCTTAGCATCAGCTTTTATGTATTCTGCTCACACATCAATCCACCTAAACATCAACTAAGCATTTCTGTCTATTATATGTCAAGAAATGTTGTAGACTACCAAGACACAGCTGTGAAAAATAGTTTTCCAGTTCTCATGAAACTTGTGGAAGGAAAATTAATTAGTTAATTTCTGGTAGCAATAAGTGCATTGAAGAAAGTAAACCAGAATGATTTGTTATGATTATGATTACAATTGATACTACAGAGAATGACAGGAGGAACATGTGTGTTTCCATATGACACAGTGTTTAAAATAGTCCTACCAAAGGTACATTTGTTCTTTTATAGGTGTCTTAGGTATCCTTTTGCTTAACATCAATTTATTCTGTTTTCTGAACAGGCTACAAACTTTTCTCACTTGCAGGACTCTTATCTTCTTTTTCTTTTATAATTCCTTGATCAGGCAATTATTTCTGTGATGTGTCTTTAAACACGTAGTTTCTTTTAATAAACATTATCTGATTTAGTGATATTTTCAAGTAATTTGATTTATTAAAATAAACAACTTTGGAGAGAAGTGAAGATGGCAGATTAGAAGGATGCAGAATTCGCGTCTCTGCACAACTAGGGCACCTACCAGGCACCGGTGGGGGACCACGGACACCAAAGGGGATGGGAGGAACCCCCAGCGAGCGGGTAGGGTGTGGGGAGTGGTGGGGAGTGAGGGGGGAGGAGAAGTGGAGGCGGGATGGGACTGGTGCCCCTGAGGGGCAGCTGGGGGAGGGGAAGGGATCCCACACCTGAAGGGGGAAATTGGGGAACCACTGGGAGGGCAGAGGATCAAAAGAGAGCATGGCCAGGCTTCCCTTCCCCACTTGGCCCCCCAGGAACCTGCTGAGATCTCGGGCCTGATCCTCTGCCCACCGAGGCCCCCTCCAGCTGCGTGGATCCTGAGGGAGTGGGAGGGAGGGAAGGGGGAGCAAAAGTAAAGGCTGGACGTCTGGGACCGGCACCCCTGAGGAGTAGCTGGGGGTGGGGAGGAGTTCCACACCCAGCAGGACCCACCCACGGTTAGGGGTCCAGGGGTAATGGGGGAGACCCTGGGGGAGACGTGGGGGGATGCGGAGGAATGGAAGGGAATGCAGCTAGTGACTTCCCTGTCCACTTAGGCACCAGGGACCCTGTTGGGCTCCCGGGCCTAAACCTCTGCCTTTGGAACCTCTCTCCTGCTGTGCAGAGCCCAAGCCCCACCCCTACACCCCACCCAGGGCCCCACCTCTACACTCAGAGACCCCCTCAGGGACACCCTCCAACCGTGCTGGGCCTAAACCTCACCCACACACCCTCACTCAGGGCCCTACTTCCAAACTCAGGAACTCCACATTCCAGAGGCAGCCCTTTGGATGTGCTGCCTCTCCGCTTCTGGGGGTGGGGGGTGGTCCTAAGCAGAGGCCCTGCCTCTGCCTAAGTTCCACTTCTGCCTAAACTCCACCCCCCCCATAGCCTAGGTGTTTTTTTTTTTTTTTCTTTTTTCCTCTTTTAGATTGGGGTTCTGTTTTGCCTTGTTGATTCATTGTTGTTGATTCATTTATATTTTTATTTTTTCTAATAAATCTTAATTTTTCTAATTTTATGTTATTCTTTATACTTTATTATTGTTCTGCTCCTTTTGGCTTGTTCCACTTTTTTTTTTTCTTCTTTCTGTTGTGGTTTTGTTTTACCTTATTTCAGTTGTTGCAATTATGTTTTTATTTTTCCTAATATATTTTTACCTTTCTAATTTTATTTTGTTTTTTATTCTTTGTTATTGTACTGCTCTTTTTTTTTTTCTTTTTTCTTTTTTCTTTTTTTATTTTTTTGCCCTACCATGTGGCTTGCAGGATCTTGGTTCCCAGGATGGAGGTCGGGCCTGAGCTCCTATGGTGGGAGCTCTGAATCCAAACCGCTGGACTAAAAGAGAACTTCAGACCCCAGGGACTATTAATCAGAGTGAGGCCTCCCAGAGGTCCCCAACTACCTGCAAACTACAGTGCTGGATGCCTCAGGCCAAATAACCAGTAAAACAGGAATACAGCCCCACACATCAAAAAAAAAAAAAAAAGAAAAAAGAAACGACAAAAAAATATGTTACAGATGAAGAAGCAAGACAGAAACCTACAAGACCAAATAAATGAGGATGAAATAAGCAACCTACCTGAAAAGGAATTCAGAGTAATGATAGTAAAGATGATCCAAAATCTCAGAAACAGAATGGAGAAAATACAAGAAACATTTAACAAGGACCTAGAAGAACTAAAGAGCAAACAAACAATGATGAACAACACAGTAACTGAAATTAAAAATACTCTAGAAGGAACCAATAACAGAATAACTGAGGCAGAAGAATGGATAAGTGACCTGGAAGTTAAAATAGTGCAAATAACTGCCACAGAGCAGAATAAAGAAAAAAGAATGAAAAGAATTGGGGACAGTCTCAGAGACCTCTGGGACAACATTAAACGCACCAATATTCAAATTATAGGGGCCCCAGAAGAAGAGGAGAAAAAGAAAGGGCCTGAGAAAATATTTGAAGAGATTATAGTTGAAAACTTCCCTAACATGGAAAAGGAAATAGTCAATCACGTCCAGGAAGTTCAGAGAATCCCATACAGGATAAACCCAAAGAGAAACACGCTGAGACACATACTAATCAAACTATCAAAAATTAAATACAAAGAAAAAATATTAAAAGCAGTAAGGGAAAACCAACAAATAACATACAAGGGAAACCCCAAAAAGTTAACAGCTGATCTTTCAGCAGAAACTCTGCAAGCCAGAAGGGAGTGGCAGGACATATTTAAAATGATGAAAGGGAAAAACCTACAATCAAGATTACTCTACCAAGTAAGGATCTCATTCAGATTTTATGGAGAAATCAAAAGCTTTATAGACAAGCAAAAACTAAGAGAATTCAGCACTACCAAACCAGCTTTACAACAAATGCTAAAGGAACTTCTCTAAAGCGGGAAACACAAGAGAAGAAAAAGACCCACAAAAATACACCCAATCAATTAAGAAAATAGTAATAGGAACATACATATCAATAATCACCTTGAATGTAAATGGATTAAATGCTCCAACCAAAAGACACAGACTGGCTGAATGGATATGAAAACAAGACCCTCATATGTGCTGTCTACAAGAAATCCACTTCAGATTAGGGACACAAGCAGACTGAAAGTGAGGGGATGGAAAAAGTTATTGCATGTAAATGGAAAACAAAAGAAAGCTGGAGTAGCAATACTCATATCAGATAAAATAGACTTTAGAATAAAGACTGTTACAAGAGATAAGGAAGGGCACTACATAATGATCAAGGGATCAATCCAAGAAGAAAACATAACAATTATAAATATTTATGCACCCAACAGATGAGCACCTCAATATATAAGGCAAATGCTAACAGCAATAAAAGGGGAAATCAACAGTAATGCAATAATAGTGGGGGACTTTAACACCCCACTTACACCAATAGACAGATCATCCAGACAGAAAATAAATAAGGAAACACAAGCTTTAAATGACACAATAGAGCAGATAGAATTAATTGATATTTTTAGGACATTCCACCCGAAAGCAGAAGAATACACTTTCTTCTCAAGTGCACATGGAATGCTCTCCAGAATAGATCACACCTTCGGTCACAAATCAAGCCCTGAAACATTTAAGAAAATTGCCATCATATCAAGCATCTTTTCCAATGAAAACGCTATGAGACGAGATATCAATTACAGGAAAAAAATCTGTAAAAAATACAAACACATGGAGGTTACTACTAAATACTAAATACACTACTAAATAACCAAGAGATCACTGAAGAAATTGAAGAGGAAAGCAAAAAAAAACCAGAAGCAAATGACAATGAAAACTTGATGACCCAAACCTATGGGATACAGCAAAAGCAGTTCTAACAGGGAAGTTTATAGCAATACAATCCTACCTCAAGAAACAAGAAACATCTCAAATAAGCAACCTAACCTTACACTTAAAGCAATTAGAAAAGGAAGAACAAAAAAACTTCAAAGTTAGCAGAAGGAAAGAAATCATAAAGATCAGATCAGAAATAAATGAAAAAGAAATGAAGGAAACTATAGCTAAGATTAATAAAACTAAAAGCTGGTTCTTTAAGAAGATAAACAAAATTGATAAACCACTAGCTAGACTCATCAAGAAAAAAAGGGAGAAGACTCAAATTAATAGAATTAGAAATGAAAAAGGAGAAGTAACAACTGACACTGCAGAAATACAAAGGATCATGAGAGATTACACCAAGCAACTCTATGCCAATAAAATGGACAACCTGGAAGAAATGGACAAATTCTTAGAAATGCACAACCTTCTGAGACTGAACCAGGAAGAAATAGAAAATATGAACAGACCAATCACAAGCACTGAAATTGAAACTGTGATTAAAAATCTTCCAACAAAGAAAAGCCCAGGACCAGATGGCTTCACAGGCGAATTCTATCAAACATTTAGAGAAGAGCTAACACCTATCCTTCTCAAACTCTTCCAAAATATTGCAGAGGGAGGAACACTCCCAAACTCATTCTACGAGGCCACCATCACCCTGATACCAAAACCAGACAAAGATGTCACAAAGAAAGAAAACTACAGGCCAATATCACTGATGAACATAGATGTAAAAATCCTCAACAAAATACTAGCAAACAGAATCCAACAGCACATTAAAAGGATCATACACCATGACCAAGTGGGGTTTATCCCAGGAATGCAAGGATTCTTCAATATACGCAAATCAATCAATGTGATACACCATATTAACAAATTGAAGGAGAAAAACCATATGATCATCTCAATAGATGCAGAGAAAGCTTTTGACAAAATTCAACACCCATTTATGATAAAAACCCTCCAGAAGGTAGGCATAGAGGGAACTTACCTCAACATAATAAAGGCCATATATGACAAACCCATAGCCAACATTGTTCTCAGTGGTGAAAAACTGAAACCATTTCCTCTAAGATCAGGAACAAGACAAGGTTGTCCACTCTCACCACTATTATTCAACATAGTTTTGGAAGTTTTACCCACAGCAATCAGAGAAGAAAAAGAAATAAAAGGAATCCAAATAGGAAAAGAAGAAGTAAAGCTGTTACTGTTTGCAGATGACATGATACTACACACAGAGGATCCTAAAGTTCCTAGCAGAAAACTACTACAGCTAATCAATGAATTTGGTAAAGTAGCAGGATACAGAATTAATGCACAGAAATCTCTTGCATTCCTATACACTAATGATGAAAAATCTGAAAGAGAAATTAAGGAAACACTCCCATTTACCATTGCAACAAAAAGAATAAAGTATCTAAGAATAAACCTACCTAAGGAGACAAAAGACCTGTATGCAGAAAACTGTAAGACACTGCTGAAAGAAATTAAAGATGATACAAACAGATGGAGAGATATACCATGTTATTGGATTGGAAGAATCAACATTGTGAAAATGACTATACTACCCAAAGCAATCTACAGATTCAATGCAATCCCTATCAAACTACCACTGGCATTTTTCACAGAACTAGAACAAAAATTTCACAATTTGTATGGAAACACAAAAGACCCCGAATAGCCAAAGCAATCTTGAGAAAGAAAAACAGAGCTGGAGGAATTAGGCTTCCTGACTTCAGACTATATTACAAAGCTACAGTAATCAAGACATTATGGTACTGGCACAAAAACAGAAATATAGATCAATGGAGCAGGATAGAAAGCCCAGAGATAAACCCACGCACCTATGGTCAACTAATCTATGACAAAGGAGACAAGAATATACAATGGAGAAAAGACAGCCTCTTCAATAAGTGGTGCTGGGAAAACTGGACAGCTACATGTAAAAGAATGAAATTAGAACATTCCCTAACACCATACACAAAAATAAACTCAAAACGGATTAAAGACCTGAATGTAAGGCCAGACACTGTAAAACTTTTAGAGAAAAACATAGGCAGAACACTCTATGACATAAATCACAGCAAGATCCTTTTTGACCCACCTCTAGAGAAATGGAAATGAAAACAAAAATAAACAAATGAGTCCTAATGAAACTTAAAAGCTTTTGCACAGCAAAGGAAACCATAAACAAGATGAAAAGACCACCCTCAGAATGGGAGAAAATATTTGCAAATGAAGCAACTGACAAAGGATTAATCTCCAAAATTTACAAGCAGCTTGTGCATCTCAATATCAAAAAAACAAACAACCGAATCCAAAAATGGGCAGAAGACCTAAATAGACATTTCTCCAAAGAAGATATATAGATTGCCAACAAACACATCAAAGGATGCTCAACATCACTAATCATTAGAGAAATGCAAATCAAAACTACAATGAGGTATCACCTTACACCAGTCAGAATGGCCATCATCAAAAAATCTACAAACAATAAATGCTGGAGAGGGTGTAGAGAAAAGGGAACCCTCTTGCACTGTTGGGGGAATGTAAATTGATATAGCCACTATGGAGAACAGTATGGAGGTTCCTTAAAAAACTAAAAATAGAACTACCATACGACCTAGTAATCCCATTCCTGGGCATATACCCTGAGAAAACCATAATTCAAAAAGAGTCATGTACCACAGTGTTCATATTGCAGCACTATTTACAATAGCCAGGACATGGAAGCAACCTAAGTGTCCATCGACAGATGAATGGGTAAAGAAGATGTGGCACATATATACAATGGAATATTACTCAGCCATAAAAAGAAACGAAATTGGGTTATCTGTAGTGAGGTGGATGGACCTAGGGTCTGTCTTACAGAGTGAAGTCAGAAAGAGAAAAACAAATACCATATGCTAACACATATATATGGAATCTAAAAAAAAAAAAATGGTTCTGAAGAATCTAGGGGCAGGACAGGAATAAAGTCCATTCTCTACGTCTCTACGCAGACGTAGAGAATGGACTTGAGGACACGGGGAGGGGGAAGGGTAAGCTGGGACAATGTGAGAGAGTGGCATGGACATATTTACACTACCAAGTGTGAAATAGCTAGCTAGTGGGAAGCAGCTGCATAGCACTGGGAAATCAGCTCGGTGCTTTGTGACCACCTAGAGAAGTGGGATAGGGACGGTGGGAGGGAGACACAAAAGGGAGGAGATATGGGGATATATGTATATGTATAGCTGATTCGCTTTGTTATAAAGCAGAAACTAACACACCATTGTAAAGCAATTATACTCCAATAAAAGATGTTAAAAAAATTTTAATACATGTATATACACATACTTTATAACACCACAGTAAACCAATCCCTACATTTGCCCCACAGACAATATGTAACCACTGTTGATAACTGTACTCCATCCATAAATGTGTGAGAATTTTTTCCATCACTTGAATTCTAGTTTGACTGCATACAATTATTATAGAAAATCACATTTAGTCAGGACTGTGAAGACACAGCTCCACTGTCTACCTATATCCAAACCTGGTGATAAGAAACCTGATGTCAACAGAATTCTAAATTACTCTGTGCCAAATATTTTTCTACATTTTCCTCAAATGCAGAAACATTTATAACTTTCTGTTTATCCATGTTTTTCTGAAGTTTCACCATGTTGGTCTTTTAAATGTATCTTTCTAAGTGCTAAGTAATTTCTTTCAACTTGAAGGTCAGCGTCCTTCTTATGCTTGAGTAAGTTCCTTCTACACTTTACTCTCCATCTTAGATCTATAATTGCATGCATATTGTAACTTTAAAATTTTACCTCAATAGCTCCTAATTTTGTTCTTTGCACTCTGTATCATATTCTTACAGAATCCTCCATTCTGTGTCTTCTTTCAGCTCTCTAATTCACTCTTAAGCAGTGTACATTTTACTATTCAACTCCACTTTCAAGTATTTAAAATATACATATGATATGTATAATATATAAAATTTTATGACATTTTATATTTTTCTACATAAATATTTCTATGGCATTTATATTTTTATGACATTCTGTTCTTCTTAATAAATACATCCTGAAGTATTTGTTTAAAGATATAAATTATACTTATTTTAACAGCTTTCTGTGTGCTCTTATTTAGTTAGTTTGTTTATTCCTTCTTTTGGCTGTTGGTTTTCCTCAAATATTCAATGATTCTTTATGTCCATTTCAGTGTTTGGAGTTTTCTATCTGCCCAGTTATGGATACTGTTTAGGTTTACAGTTTCTATACTCCAGTGATTACTATTTGATAGAAAGAAGACCAGAAGACATGCTGATAGGCACAGTTTGCCAATGGATATTTTCTTCCAAATTTTTCCTGGGTTTTGCCAGCAACTTGGATCATTACCCTGTTTCTTCAGCTTAAGTGTTCATCTGCAATTCTCCAGCTATTGGCAAATACATATACTAATTGCTGTTTAGCACTTCTGTATGTGGTTCATGAGTCAATATTTCTAATAAGTGCTACAGTGCTTCTCTCCCTCTCCCAACATAGGAAACATAAAAATCTGGGTATTACCTAGAGTTGCTCCTGCTTTTAACAGTGCTACTTTTATTTTGTGTGCAATTTCTTCTTTTAATCCAAATCAGTTCATTTTCTAATTTTCAGGGTTCCCCAAATGTTTAGTTTATCACTGATGGCCTTTCTCATTTTCTATGGAGTCACAGATTTTATATATATTATAGTTTTAAAGATTTTTCACAGAGCGGAGAAAAGAAGAATAACTCAGTCTGTTATTTTTATCCTGATATAATGAACTTTGAAAACTGTATTAAATAATTTTTCATGAAATTTGTATATTGTAGTATATTTTTAGTTAAAATAAAATTAATGTGCAGCCATATTTATCTAAGGTCTCGATAAATTTTTATTGTGCCATACATCAATCTTCAGACTCTGTGTGTAGTGTAGGATGCAAGGACTCTAAAATCAGAAAAGAGTCAGCTCTACATTTTATCAGGTGTGTGAATTTGAACAAGCCACCTTAATTTCCTAAGCCTGCTTTTTCCTTTAAAATGTAATGAGCAGATTTTTTGAATTTTAAGTGAATAATATATAGGATTTTTTGAATTTTAAGTGAATAATATATAGGATAGTATTTAACATAATTTCTGAGCCATGACACTCTCTCCCTCTCTCTTTCTTTCTTTTCTTTCCCCCCTCTCCTTTATTTGCTTCTTTTTTTCTACTGCTGTATGTGACATATGCCAGAATTCTCCGCAGCTAAAGTATGCATCATTTGCTCTCAAAAAGACAGTACAATGAAAACAGGGTTTATTTTAACTTTCACTATTGTTCTGAGTTCTATAAAATGTCAAAGTGGTATTATAAAAGAAAATAACTTTGAAACCAGCATGGCATGTATGAATAATTCCTTCTTGGATCTACTGAAATATCTAAATAACTATAACTCCATTGCTGCTTCTGGAACAATGTGTTTGCTTCTGTAGTTCCTTGGGATTGTACAAGATAGTTAAACAAGTCAGCACATTACTCTCTTAATTCAACATTATACTTACTTCAACATCCCCTTGTAGTTTTTTTGACATTTAGAGTCAATATGTTGTGTTTTATGAAATAACTTAGATGCATACTGAAGTACATAGAAACAGACACACATAGACACAGACACACACACACACACAAAATCATGATAGCTTGCTTAGACTACAAACTAATAAATATGAGAGCACCGTTTCAAGTCATGAAAAAGTCTTTTTGTTTTGTTAATTATCATAGACTGAGATTACACCCAAATGTGGCCAACAGCGATCAAAATTTATAAGTATCATTATTGAATGAGAAATATCAAATTGAATGAGACGCTGCTGAAACAATGCATATTATAGATGTTTAGCAATTTTTGTGAACCCAATAATTCAGAATTGTTTTAGCACCTATAATCAGTTAAGCTTGGAAAATGTGGTCAACTTTATACATCATGTTTTTAGTAAATTATACAATATCTAATGGAAATGCTTTGGGAAAGTTCTAAAATTCCAGCTTGAGAAAAACATACTAACTGCATTGTAAAAGGGAATTCAAAAGGAATGTAGCTGGATATTTACTAACATCATTAATGGGAAGAAAAAAACTAAAAGGGCATTTATTACAAAGTATACCCATGTTACTTTGATTTTTAAAAATAACCACAATATCATCCAGACAGAAAATCAATAAGGAAACACAGACCTTAAATGACACATTGCACCAGATGGTCTTAATTGATATTTATAGAGCATTCCATCCAAAACAGCAAAATACACAGTCTTTTCAAGTGCACAGGGACCATTCTCCAGGATAGATCACATGCTGGGCCACAAAGAAAGCCTTGGTAAATTTAAGGAAACTGAAATCATATCAAGCATCTTTTCTGACCACAATGCTGTGAGGCTAGAAATCAACTACAAGAAAAAACTGCAAAAGACAGAAACATGAGGAGGCTAAACAATATCCTACTAAACAACCATTGGGTCACTGAAGAAATTAAAGAGGAAATAAAAAAACACCTAGAGACAAATGAAAATGAAAACATGACAATCCAAAACCTATGGGATGCAGCAAAAGCATTTCTGAGAGGGAAGTTTTTAGTGATGCAAGCTTACCTCAGGAAACAAGAAAAATCTCAAATAAACAACCTAAACTTACACCTAAAGCAACTAGAGAAACAAGAACAAACAGAACCCAAAGTTAGTAGAAGGAAAGAAATCATAAAGATCAGAGCAGAAATAAATGAAATAGAGACAAAAAAATAAATAGAAAAGATCAATGAAACTAACATCTGGTTCTTTGAAAAGATAAAGAAAATTGATAAACCTTTAGCCAGACCCATCAAGAAGAAAAGGGAGAGGGCCCAAAACAATAAAATCAGAAATGAAAAAGGAGAAGTTACAACTGACACCATAGGAATATATAGCATCATAAGAGACTACTATGAGCAACTATACACCAATAAAATGGACAACCTAGAAGAAATGGACAAATTCTTAGAAAGGTACAATCTCCCAAGACTGAACCAGGAAGAAATAGAAAATATGAGCAGACCAACTACCAGTACCAAAATTGAATCAGTAATTTTAAAACTCCCAACAAACAAAAGTCCGGGATCAGATGGCTACACAGGTGAATTCTGCCAAACATTTAGAGAAGAGTTAGCACCTATCCTGAAACTATTCTAAAAAACTGCAGAGGGAAAAACACTTCCAAACTCATTCTGTGAGGTCACCATCACCCTGATACCAAAACCAGACAGACGTCACAAAAAAAGAAAATTATAGGCCAGTATCACTGATAATCATAAATGCAAAAATCCTCAGCAAAATCCTAGCAAACTGAATCCAACAGTACATTAAAAGGATTATACACTATGATCAAGTGGAATTTATCCCAGGGATGCCAGGATTTATCAATATCCACAGAAAAATTGGTGTGATACACCACATTAACAAATTAAAAAACAGAAACCATATCATCACCTCAATAGATGCAGAAAAAGCTTTTGACTAAATTCAACACCTATTTATGATAAAAATTCTCCAGAAAGCAGGCATAGAGGGAACCCACCTCAACATAATAAAAGTCATATATGACAAACCCACAGCTAACATCATACTCAATGGTGAAAAGCTGAAAGTGTTTCCTCTAAGATCAGGAACAAGACAAAAATGCCCATTCTCACCACTTTTATTCAAAGTAGTTTTGTAAGTCCTAGCCACAGCCACCAGAGAAGGAAAAGAAATAAAAGGAATCCAAATTGGAAAAGAAGCAGTAAAACTGTCACTGTTTGCAGATGACGTGATACTGTACATAGAAAATCCTAAAGATGCTACCAGAAAACTACTAGGGCTCATCAACAAATTTGGTAAAGTTGCAAGACACAAAATTAATACACAGAAATCTACTGCATTTCTGTACACTAATAATGAAATATAAGAAAGAGAAATTAAGGAAACAGCCACACTTACTATCATATCACAAAGAATAAAATACCTAGGAATAAACCTACCTAAGGAGGCAAAAGGCCTGAACTCTGAAAACTATAAGATGTTGGTGAAAGAAACTGAAGACCACACAAACAGACAGAAAGATATACCGTGTTCCTGGATTGGAAGAAGCAATATTGTTAAAATGACCATACTACCCGAGGCAATGTACAGATTCAACCCAATCCCTATCAAGTTACCAAAGGCATTTTTTCAGATATAGAACAAAAAATTTTTAAACTTATATGGAAACACGAAGGACCCCAAATAGACAAAACAATCTTGAGAAAGAAGAATGGAGCTGGAGGGATCATGCTCCCTGACTTCAGACTATACTACAAAGCCACAGTAATCAAAATGGTATAGTACTGGCTAAAAGCAGACACATAGATCAATGGAACAGGATAGAAAGCCCAGTAATAACTCCACGCACTTATGGTCAATTAATCTGTGACAAAAAAGCCAAGAATATATAATGGAGAAAAGACAGTCTCTTCAATAAGTGGTGCTGGGAAAAAGGGACAGCTACATGTAAAAGAATGAAATTAGAACATTCTTTAACACCATATACAAAAATAAACTCAAAATGGATTAAAGATCTAAATGTAAGACCATATACTCTAAAACTCCTAGAGGGAAACATAGGGAGAGCACTCTTTGACATAAATCACAGCAATATTTTTTTGGATCAATCCCCTAGAGTAATGGAATAAAAACAAAAATAAACAAAGGGAACCTAATTAAACTTAAAAGCTTTTGCACAGCAAAGGAAACCACAAACAAAACCAAAGACAACCTACAGACTGGGAGAAAAATATTTGCAAATGATTTGATCTATAAGGGATTAATTTCCAAAATAAACAGCTCATACAGTTCAATATCGAAAAACCCAAACAACTCAATCAAAAAATGGGCAGAAGACGTAAATAGACATTTCTCCAAAGAAGACATACAGATGGCCAACAGTTATAGGAAAAGATGCTCAATATCACTAATTATTAGAGAAATGCAAATCAAAACTACAATGAGATAACTATCACCTCACACCAGTAAGAATGGCCATCATTAAAAAGTCTATAAAAAAATAAATACTGGAGAGGGTGTGGAGGAAAAGGAACTCTCCTACACTGTTGGTGGGAATGTAAATTGGTACAGCCACTATGGAGAACAGTATGGAGGTTCCTCAAAAAACTAAAAATAGAACTATCATATGATCCTTCAATCCCACTCCTGGGAATATATCCCAAGAAAATTCTAATTCGAAAAGATACATGCACCCCAATGTTCACTGCAGCACTATTTATAAGAGCCAAGCCATGGAAGCAACATAAATGTCCATTGACAGATGAATGGATAAAGAAGGTGTGGTTTATATATACAACGGAATATTACTCAGCCATAAAAAAGAATGAAATAATGCCATTTGCGGCAACATGGATGGATTTAGAAATCATAATAGTAAGTGAAGGAAGTCAGAGAAATACAAATATCATATGATATCACTTATATGTGGAATCTAAAAAATGATACAAATGAACTTATTTACAAAACAGAAATAGACTCACAGACATAGAAAACAAACTTATGGTTACCAAAGGGGATAGCAGGGCGGGGGGGGCGGGGGAGGGGGGAGATAAATTACGAGTTTGGGATTAACACATACATACTACTATATATATAACAGATAAACAACAAGGACCTACTGTATAGCACAGGGAGGTATATTCAATATCTTGTAATAACTTATAATGGTTATTAATCTGAAAATCTGAAAAATAATACATATATGTATAACTGAATCACTTCGCTGTACAACTGAAAGTAACACAACATTGTAAATTAAATATACTTCAATTAAGTATATTTACTTTACTTAATTCTTTAATAAGAATTTAAAAACTCACGATAACTAATTATAAAATTATTAAAGACCTTAACATTGATCTCCTGAATTATATGAAGACCACACCTAGTCCCAATCAAAACATCTTAAAACCTCCCCACTTTTTCGTCTCTTACCCATTTTTCTTCCCACCAATTGATCTTAAGATTCTCTGCTCTAGCGACACCCATATGCCTCCAAACTCCTCACTCCTCATACCCTGACTTCCCTGTCTCTCTACACTTACTCTCCCCTTTTGCGCCTGATCTACTATCATAAATAGTTTATCAGGCAAGGCATAACTTTTTCTTGCAGGAAAGGGAAGACACTAGGAACATGCCTGTTTTAGTGTTCTATGCCATTGCACAAGTATATGAGTAAGACCAGTCTGTCAATTATGAGGTTCTTCCTATGGAACTATAATGGAACTACAGTAGACATATGCATCTATACAATGCTATTGCATCCTCACAGCAAACTTAAGGTGTTGGTAACAGTTCCATCTTACAGATGAGAAACTGAGGCCCAGAGGAATTAGTTACTTGTCAAAGTGACAGAAGGACATCTAGAATTGTAGCCTGACTTCTCAGCCTATATGCTATGCTTCCTTCCTGTTAAATACAAAGCAAAAACTATGTAACTATTCACACAGTTTCAAAACATGCTTCCCATTATAAGTGCCTTTAATTGAGACAAAAATGTGTTCATTTGATGGTAGATCTGATTCTTATAAAAGACTAAACTTTTTTTGAACCACTCGTATGAAATAAAGTAGTTTATTACACTGGACAAAATAGATTTGGATAAACAGGGGGGTATAGATACAAAATATAATAGAAAAGATTTTCTGTGTGATTCATAAGCTAATTCTAAAGGCAAGTCACAAATGATGTCATATGCTAAGCAAAGGGATATTATTGGAATAGCCATATAACTTCCTAAGGTGACTCTTTCAAGAACATACATATCTAAATGTATGCATGCTAGTATTTGCCATTGTACTGTAGAGGCAGTAAAGCAATAGTCAAATGCTTGGCATTTACAAATATGTAAATTAAAGATATGTATATATCAATAAATATATATGTATCAATATATGTGTGTGTATATATATATGCAGGTACATATATATTTAGAAGATATATATACGTACACATAAAGGCATATATTAACATGTATATGTTAATAGCATATAACATTTTAGTTGTCTTTATCAGTGATCAAAGGATTATGAGGTTAAAATAGATAAACCACATAAAGTGCTTAGCAGAGGATTATAGTATTAGGCACATATTAAACATGTTTATTTCTTTATAGTCATAAATTTTATATATTGTTTGTGCCACTACAGATGATTTGGGATTGTGAATTATTTTAATAAGAAAGGTAAAAATTTTAAACATATTTATTTAAAGTAAATGCCTTATTAAATGGCCAAATGAATGCAGATATAAAAGTATGTAAACTTCTCAAGAGACTTTAAAAAATAATCACTAATCAGGCAAAAACATAAGTTTAAAATCATCAACAAATCTAGAGCATTTGCACAAAATCTCTGAAGTTTAATAGAATAACGATTTATCTTTCAGGAAGTAATTTGACATAATTTATGAGAACTGCCATTAGCTAAATTGACAGGCAATTAGATGAAAGAAACTAATTTTAGTGGAAAGAAAATAGACACGGTTTGTGTAAATATGGATGACCTAATGGGCTGCTAACAAACTCATATTTCAAAGGTTTTCTACTAATTAAAATTTTCATAAAGTTAACTAAATGAAATGTATGATATTTGGAAGTCATCTTTCAAAATTGCTTCAAAAATGCTAAATTACTATTGGAAACATTCCCAACTGTAACAAATTTGAGAGGAGGCAAGAGAAGCATTTCCTTTTTCTATTAGCTCAAAAGGATGGCTGTTTATTTACTTGGAAATAGAATACATATGTTCAAGGGCAAGAATCAGAAAAGATATCTCCTCAAAAGCAGATGTGGGATTCACAACAGTCGGGTGGAAAATGTTGATGGAACATTTCTAACAATATTCTTTTCAGCTTTGATGCTTAATTTAAATTTCTCTCTAACCAAAACTCATAGTGCTTTTGTGCTAACATTCAGAAATAATTTAACTTGGTTTAATACCATGTTCAAATAATTGATAATTATCAATTATCTTTCATAAAATGAAAAAATGTTGTCTTTAATTCAATATTTTAATATAATTGAGAGAGACTTCAATTATATTGAATTAGAACCTCTTTTTTACTTTTAGGTTTTAAGTTCACTTCTTAACTTGAGATTAGTGGAGACAAGTGAGTCTCAGAACACTTTAAAAATTCAAATTACTTTTTTTTTTAAAGATTTTGTGTGTGTGTGGACCATTTTTTTAAAGTCTTTATTGAATTTGTTACAGTACTGCTCCTGTTTTCTTTCTTTCTTTCTTTCTTTTTTGGCCACGAGGCATGTGGAATCTTAGCTCCCCGACCAGGTATCAAACCCACACCCCCTACATTGGAAGGCAAAGTCTTAACTGCTGGACCACCAACGAAGTCCCTCAAATTACTTTTAAAGAATGTATAAATGTATAAGAACGTGTAAGTTATAAAAGGTAGCAAGATGACAATCTGTTTTTTACAATTCTTAGTCTGTCCTCTGGAGCAAGTATCGCATTGAAAGCTCAAGAATAAGAATAATATAAACACTACTTTATGGAATAAAGCATCACTATTCCTAGCAGAAGACAAGAATCCATTTACTTTTTTTGGCTCCAGCACTCTTAAGTTCCTGGTTTAGAAACATTGATTTTTGTGAACAAAACTGGTGTGTTATAGAACGGCTTCAAGATTTCTTTTTCAAATCCTTTCTCATCTCAGCCTGGTTCAGGAGATTTGAGCATTTCTCAACACAAAGTTGAAAGGGAAAAACAAGGTTTGTAAGGAGTACTAAGGACAAGGAAGAAATGAAGATGCCCTCTGCTTTAATTGTTTTCACTGAGGTGAGGATATCTGCCTGGCCCAGATACTCCTTTTTCAAGGTAAATATGACTGGAGTTAGATGGGAGATCAATGGTGTTCTTAGATTATGACATGGATGCTTCAGCGGAATCACAGAGGAGGTGTAGCTAGTTGTTAGAGCGTTGCCTGCATAGGCACACTTTGAAAGCCCACCATTCGCAGGTTAGGGGGCCCACTCCTATACACCCACATTTGTCCGTCAGAAACGGGCCATCTCATAAACAGTTCCACTTCCCCAAGGTAATTACATCAGAAACAGAAGCTTGTCCCTCATTAACTTGCTTCTTAAGTCCCTGTAAGTCCAGAATTATTGTCATAACTATCTTATTTTACTTGAAGGGTCAACACGGTTGACAGCCAGATCTCCTCGTTCATTTTTTAAATAGAATATACTCAGTAATTAAACTTGAAATATTCAATACTTGATTTTACTTCTCTTTTTGCAAAGGCAGGTAAGAATACCAACATTCTTTGGGAAATCCCTCATACTCATAGGCTACTACATTCTCTTCCCTTTTCTTCATCTCATCAAAATAAAATAATCACAATCCAAATTTTTAAGAATTCTTTTTTACGTAACACATGTTCAAAAGCAGGAAACATAACCAAACTAACTATATTTCTTACCCACTGCCAAAATACTTCTTAAAACTCTCGCCTGCTTTTTTTGGAGTATTTCCCTTGAATTTTGTTTATAAAACCATATAAAAAGTGTGAATTATTAAAGGATATAACAGAATCTCTACATACAGCATATATATGTATATGCATGTATGTGTAAATACATGTGTGATTATATCTTTTTATATGTGCATATACATATTATATATACACACATAATGTTTAATTTCTACCTGCAATGCATGATTCTTCTACCTTGCTCTTTGGAGACAGCCTAGAAGCCTTTTAATTCCTAGAAGATGACCCAAGTTATCTTTTTACTGACACAACATTAACTTTGTTATTTAGCTAACACCAGAATTTATTGAACACTTAGGATCATATTAAATTTTATTCTAACAACAATCCCATGAGGTAAGTTTTATTACATAAATATATTTTATTCATGATAATTTTGAGAAATTATTCAAAGTTACACAGCTATTAAGAAATTCAAACTCAGCTCTTTCTGACTCTAAATGGATGCTTATAAATACCACATAATGTGACTGACTTCTGATGGGTACTTCAGAGCTAATTTTGCATGGCAACCTAGGCAGTCACTTTTATAGGTAATATCTCTTAAAATAGGTCCCCTGTCCTAAAATATCTCCCCTGGTTATGGTTATACCTAAAATCCCACAGTATGTCATACTCCTTAAAGCAATGTATTCAATTACATATGTGAATGCACGTTCTATTCTCACCTCTCTATCTTCTTTTACTCTTGTCTCAGATGAATAAATATTTCTTCCTCTTGCCTAGGTAACACTTCCACCTGTATTTTCGCATCCATCATTTCCTGCTTCCTGTAGGACAGTAGCTCTCGGACTGTGCCACACGGAGCCTGCAAATATTTTTGCTGAAAACAAAAACAATTAATTGCAATATATTTTTATCAAGTCCATGACATTTCTGTACATAAAATGGTCCAGTGTTAACATCCCAGGCGATAACACACAAGCAAGATACATATACACACCTAATCTCTTATTTATTCACACTGATAATAAGTGTTTGCATCAGGTGACCATGTTTATTTTTAACCCATTTGTCAACTTGTAAGCAGCAGCCTTATTCACTTTGATAATGCTTCTTCCAAGAAGAAGCAGTGTCTTTGTCACACATTTTGTCTCCAAATAACTGGTTATACTTATTGAAATAGTTCTCTGTATACTGTGCTGTGGGATATTCACATGCTGCTAATTTAGAATGAATCCATTCTACCTCTGACTTTCCTGGAAAAAAATGTAAGTGGATTTCACTAACATTTCTCAACTATAGAAACTAAAAAACTGCAATTACTAAAGGAACGTCTGCTGAAATGAAAGAAGCAGGCAGATCAGACAGGCAATTTCACTGGTGGCATGCAGCCATTCAGTGTAGGGCACACAGGTCTTCAATTTCATATATACGGAGGTAAACATAATGCAAGCATTTTCACTTTTGTGTGCATATCTGCATAAAACATCCATAGCAGGTGGATCATTATATTTCCATTTCAAAGTTTGCAATAACTTTGATACACTCTTGCTTTTACAAATAAGTACTGATGTTTATCTCAGCTGAATTCCTTAAGAAAAAGGAACTAGAAATTATATTAAAACAAAGTGGCATATCCAGCTTGCCACTGAGAAGACTTTTCATGTGTCAGAAAGAATCTAGTTTTGTACTTCACCTTTTAACTATCTGTACTGTCTTTCATCCAGAACATTCTTGATCAAGGTTTAACCTGGCACACACAGAGGAGTACATGTTACTTTTGTGATCATCTGTTTGCTGCTTTGGTCTGCTTCTGGATCTAGAGGAAAAAATAAATAAACAGAAATTAGTGTCCTTTTTATCACACATCTCTGACCTTGGAAGAAGATCCAAGGGCTCCTTATTTCCAGTAAATCCAGTAAAGATACTCTGGCTGACAGTAAACCTATTGGTTTTGTCAGGGTTCTCCAGAGAAACAGAACCAATAGGATATGTACACACACATGCATATGTGTACATATATATATACACGTGTATATGGAGAGAGACAGAAAAGAAAAAGAGATTTCTTGATATTTATTATGAGGAATTGGCTAACATGATTATGGAGGCTGAGAAGTTCCAAGATCTGCAGTCTGCAAGCTGGAGAACCAGGAGATCTCATAGTATAGTATCAGTCTGAGTCTGAGTCCAGCTTGAAGACAGTCAGGCAGTGAGAGCAAATTCTCCCTTAGCCTTTTGTTCTAGTCAGGTCTTCAACAGATTAGGCCCACCCATAATGGGAACAGCAATCTGCTTAACCCAGTCTACCAATGCAAATGTTAATTTATCTAGAAACATCCTCACAAACACACCCAGAATAATGTTTAACCAGATATCTGGGTAACCTATGGTCCAGTCAAGTTAACATATAAAATTAACCATCACAGGTTTGTCATCATTTTAGTTTTTGCTGGGAGGCAATGTAGCCTAATGGTTAAGAGCCTATTCTCTGAATTTAGTCTAACTGGGCCCAAAACCCACTTCTCATGGATGGACCTAGAGTCTGTCATACAGAGTGAAATAAGTCAGAAAGAGAAAAACAAATACCGTATGCTAATACATATATATGGAATCAAAAAAAAAAATGGTTCTGATGAACCTAGGGGCAGGACAGGAATAAGGACACAGACGTAGAGAATGGACTTGAGGACACAGGGAGGGGGAAGGGGACGAAGTGAGAGAGTGGCATGGACATATATACACTACCAAATGTAAAATAGATAGCTAGTGGGAAGCAGCTGCATAGCACAGGGAGATCAGCTCAGTGCTTTGTGACCACCTAGAGGAGTGGGATAGGGAGGGTGGGAGGGAGACGCAATAGGGAGGGGATATGGTGGTATGTGTATACATATAGCTGATTCACTTTGTTATACAGCAGCGACTAACACAACAATGTAAAGCAATTATACTCCAATAAAGATGTTAAAAAAAAAACAAACACCTCTCTGATCCATCTATCTCATGGGGTTATTGTAAGCATTCAATGAAAGTGTATAAACAATATAGGATAGTTTGCCATTATTATTGAATTACTACAGTAGTCTTTGTAGGAGTCACCAGGGTACCTGACTTTAATCCCCTACTTTCCAAATTCTTCTCTTTTGACAGGCATAAAACTGTAAATTTGGGAGAGAAATAGAGCAAGTGGAAGGGAGTGCAGAACCTCATTGTAATTTTGAAGCTGACTGAACTTTGATAGAAGCCTCAGTCTCCGGAGGCCTGACTTAAAACACTGTGTGACTACCACACACGGAGAGCAACATGTGGCCAAGAATGCTGTCCAGAGGCTGCTGTCCTGATGGTCACTGTCATCTTAACCTCTCTTACACCGAGACTTTATGGGCCATAATTCCAGGATAGCTCTAATGGTCAGTTTGAAAGTTGATTATGAGTTATTTTGAAGGGGATTTTAGCAGTTTTAACTGCTCCAAGATCTTATAAACACCATCATATGTGAAGTAAAGTAGATGATGGGGCGTATAGTTAATATAACCAAATTCTAAAATCGACAAATTTCTTTTGTACTCCTTGAAGTAATCCAGCTTTGCAACTCTCTGTGAAGTCATGATATTGGTTACAAAAATCTTTCACCATCCAAACAAGGTCACCATTGTTTATTTGCTGTCATTTTTCACCACCAAGGAGAGTGGGATACCTCAACTCAGGAGAGCCAAAGTGAAGGCAATTCCAGGGCGCTCTCAGATTGCCTTCTGTATGTGAACAGGAGAGAAATCCAATAACTCAAAATTTAAAATAAAATCTAAGAATTTCACTTTTTACTGGTTAGGTTTTCTAACTGATCAAAGTGCCAGATGCTGTCACATATTGTCCATTTTTTCTCAGTTGGACTTTGAACTCAGAAAATGGTTAGGACGTAATTTTTCTTTTTCAGTGCAGCTTAATGGGTTACATTTATAGAGTTCTTTATAGTGTTCAAAGAGCCTTCTGTGTTCTTACGTATTCTCTCATTATCTTCATAAATTTAGTATATAAGGTGTGTGGGACAAGGCATTATTTTCACAACTAAGAGAGGGAGGGTGAGGGTAGAGAGAGAGGTTGATTGGGATTGAGTGACGTGTCCCTGAATCCCTAACCTGGCTCAGTCATGAAAACTCCATAAGGAAAGGTAATTGGGTAAGTTGGTCACTCATGCATGCCCTGCCCTGAACAATACCTGGCACAGAGTAGGTGCCAGAAACTTTACGTGGGATGATCAACGAATCTGATTAGAAGAACTGGGAATAGAATTTAGTTCTGCAAACTTTTATGTTGCACCTTTTACACTGGCAAGAGTCCTTCTCTGTCCTCACACTCCCCCAATTTTCCTCCGTCTATTCTCGATGCAGCCGTTGTTGGGTTTGCGGAGGCAAGGCCAGTGAGCTCTGTCCACTGCGGGGTACCGGAACCCCAGCCTCACAGTGATGGAGCACGGAAAGGAGGGGCGTCTATGGGGGACTCCTACCTGAGAGACTAAAGCTGACGCCCCCTGAGATGCCCAAGGACGTCAGAAAAGAAGGTCCGCTGGGTCCCTCTGTCCTGAAGGCGCTGGTCTCACTTTGTTGCTGGTCACGGTGGTGGAGCGGGATTCTCTAGTGGAGGCCCCGCATCCCCTGGCCCGCATGTGGCCGGCCTAGGCTAGCGCTCTGAGGCGGCCACACTCGCGGTCTCCGCCGTGCGTCGGAGCTGCCCTCCGCTCCCGGACGCTCCCGGACGCTGACGCTGTGCCCACCCATAGGGCCAGGGAGTCGGGCGGGGCTTCTATGGGGCGGAGCCTGCGAGGTGCAGGAGGCGGGCCTGCTGGGGGCGTGGCGGCCGCGCGAGAGGTCTGCTTCCCAGGCTGCGCTCAGACTGGGCGGGGCTGTTGGCGGCCGCGGCCACAGCCTGGGCACCTTCCGCTCTTCCTTGTCTTCTCCACCTCTCTCTTCTCTTCCACCTCTCCCTCTCTCTCCATTCCCGGCCTCCCTTTCTCTCGTTTGTTTTTTTTCTTTTCCTTAACTTTACAGCATTTGTTCTCCAAGTCACAGATTCCAACCGATTTGCGCCCAGGTAAGATATCGGTCACTACTTCTGCTACTGTGTAGGGAGCTTTGCACATCCCTCTCCCGGGTGTCTCTTGTGCAGCGGAAGCCTCAGCTGGGAAAAGGTGGGGGAGGGGTCTCCATGCCTTGGCAACTGGCCAGGTGGACCGAGCCGTCTGGGCCCCCACCTGGCAGAAGCATCAGTCTCGGCCTCTCCACGTGTCATCATAGACGTTGGTACTGGGCTCTAGAAAAAGAGGGTGCCACCTTGTTAAGGACCACTTTAAAGCGCCAGGGATTACTGTTACCTGAGGTAAGAATGTAGAGTTATGCACGGATAATGGGGGTGGGAATTCGAGATGCAGCAAACTGTGGCAGTGACCTGCTTGTTGTGGAGTGAGGGGAGCTTCGGCACTTACAAATAATTTTCCCTGCAAGTGCTCTAGAAACAACTTGAAAGCTAAGATAGATAAATATTCAGATTCCTAAAATTCAAGAAAAATCAAGGTTAATGCAAGTGGAGGGTGGGGCATGAAGTAATGAGAATGGATGAGTTTTACCCTTTTCCGAATTTTAGTCTTTTCTCCTTTATTTCTCCTCGTTTATTAAAATGAGAGAAACAAATATCCATGCCTTATATAATCCATTTTTTCTTTCTTCTTTTTAAAGGTTGTTTCAGAGCTGCTGTGATGGCTGACTTCTTTCTCCTTTTCTTTTGTTGGGAAATTTGATAGAAATTTTGAGAAAGTGTGTATAAGAGGGCAAGAGTTTGGAGGTGTGTGTCCTGGGAAGGGAAAATGTAAAGTGACCCAACTCAGAAAGACCATCCTTGAAAATTGGAAAATTAGTATCATTCTGCCTGGTACTACCAGGCTTTAGGATTATGTCAGCAAATAAAAACCTTTCAGTTGCAACAAGCCCACAGCCAACTGCTGTGAACCCCCTTATTATAGTGCTTCCAGGACATAGACCCCAAGGTTGAGGCATACATCCATGTATACACACAGACATATGTAATGTTACAAAACAGCAATGAACTTTTTAAAGAAAAATAATTTGAGAGTTTAGAGATTGAACTATGCATGACAATTATAAAACAAACCAAAAGGATGTTGTGGATGTTGGTAAGGGTATGTGAAATTAATTTTAAATGTACACTAGATTTTAAAAAGACCAGCCAGGATTGAAAGTAGTTGCAATCTCAAATGGACGGTTGAATTTAAGTGATATTACCAGGAGTTTATTATATTTGAGAAAAAAATCAAGCTTTCTGGTAGAAGAATCTCTTCTCCTACTAAAAATACCAATTTAAGTTTATTTTTAAATTACTTAAAGTCTCTTTTGCTTCACACACTTGATGACTTTGTCTCTCTCCATCCAACAAAGATAAAATTAAATTCCATTGTCATGTGAGGTAGTTCTCCTCCAAATCCACATAGGTTCTTGAAGATGCAGTGTGCAATGGAAATGGATCCAATAAGTAGGCAATTTGCCAATTCACTGCTCTTAACTCTTCTGAAAGCAGAGGGGGTGAGGTTGTGTTAAAGCCTTTTCTCCATTCCAGTTCCTCCATGAGTTCCAAATCTCAAACAAGCACAGATCTGAGACTGGCTCAACAAGATTGGCACAGCAGAGTGTCCTCTGACCTCATCTAGGATCTCCCAAGGATCAGGCTATCCTGCATTTACAGCATACATGATATGGGTAAAAGCAATATCAATGTGAAAAGTCTGAACATTGGAAGGGATCTGATAGGGAATTAGATCAAGTAAAGGATATACTGATTTAAACAATTAGTCCAGGGAACTATACTAGGCATCATAGAGATGTTTATATGATAACAAGGAAAAAGGAACTTATACGTCAGAGAGCCTCACAATGGAATGGGAAAGACACACACACACACACACACACACACACACACACACACACACACACATTATACCTGAACAGTTCTTTGTGCTTTGTTTCCCATATATGTGAAATGGGGATGATGATAATGAAGATGATGATAATACAAATAGTAATAAAATAATATCTGTCACTTAGTATTTTCTATATGCCAGGCATTGTTCTCAATGCTTTACTTGTATTAATTTCATTCATATCTCACAATAGCATTATAAGGTAGCTACTATTTTATCATTACCCCAGTTTACAGTTAACGCATGAAGAGACTGAGTAACTTACACCCAAGATCACTCAGCTGGGAAGTGACATCGTAATTAGTGGTCCACACAAATCACAGATTTTTTTTACTTCATTTGGAAGATTCCTTTGGATCAAGTTATTATCATTGCTGGGGCTTCCTTGGTGGCGCAGTGGTTGAGAATCTGCCTGCCAATGCAGGGGACACGGGTTCGAGCCCTGGTCTGGGAAGATCCCACATGCCGCGGAGCAACTGGGCCCGTGAGCCACAACTACTGAGCCTGCGCATCTGGAGCCTGTGCTCCGCGCACCGCGACGAAGAGTGGCCCCCGCTTGCCGCAACTGGAGAAAGCCCTCGCACAGAAATGAAGACCCAACACAGCCAAAAATAAATAAATAATAATTAAAAAAAAAAGTTATTATCATTGCTATACCATTCATATGGAATCATTCTACTACTCCTTGTGGTGCACGGTTCTGAGGTGCCACGGGGGGTGGCTAGTCCCTACAGAGCTGAAAGGAAGGACCAATATGTGAAGAGTGTTAAGAATAGTGCCAGGTGTTTTAATTAAATGTGACAAGCAGTTGAGAGTCACCAAGCAAAGGTGACTATCTATATTTAAAGAATCAGGTGACTGTAATAGTATAAAAACGAAGGAAAATTAAGGGAGTACAGTGAAGATAGCATATTAGTTCAGGTGTTAATAGATTAGAGCCGAGAAATAAGGAGAAAAGGTCAATCCAAGATTATAATGCGTAAGAATATCTGTATCAAAACATGGAAGGTAAGTAAGAAGGAGGGAGCAAAAAACAAAGCTGTCTACAAAGCTACAAACCTTGTATGCAGGAAATTGTATGCTAGAGAAGGAAGACCTTTTGATTTAAAAGAGAAACTCACTGTGTGATAGGCAATGATATGTCCATGTAGAAACGTCCTGTAGAAGTGTTGTCCCATTATGTAAGTATTGAAGATTGGTTTAAGTAATACATGGTGTCAGTGATCTTTAACCAAAACCAACCAAACATGCCTGTATTTGAACAAATGAACAGAGTTAAATTAATGACCTTGTTGAAATGATAGAAAATATATACCACGGGAAACCATGGATGGTTTCAGTTAGAGGGTGTTAGAAAGGATATATAGGATTCAGACATGAGTTAGGTGACTGGGGGAGGGTTTAAGGAAGCAGGACTTTGCTTGGGTTGAATGATGTCAGGAAGCGAAGGCAATTCTGTGATTGAGGATCGTAACAATTCTTATCTAGATGAGAAGGATGGAGCAAGACTGGAGCTTAGTTGGATTAAAAAAAAAATCAGCATTTTCTTATAGTACGAGCCAGAATGTGAGAATAAGAGAACGTTGGTCATATTTTTAATTTGCACAGTGTTCATGCTTTTGTTATTCTCATACTTGATTTTAGAACAGCTTTATTTTGTCTTAATCCATCTCAGTTACAAAATCGCTTTGTCCGACACGGGAGTTCTGAGAAATTGTTTGTAAGGCCAGGCTAGCCGTGAGGAAAGGCCAACTCCCGGCACACTGATGCCTGACGGATAGCACCAACCAGTAATCAGTTTGACCATCTAGTCATGGCTGCTTTTCTTTTCTTTTTATAATGGGCATTCTACACTGTTACAGTTATGTCATTATTTTAATTAACTAGTACAGCATACCTGTGGTTTTATGGTAGTAACATAAAAGTGAATTGAAAAATTGTAAGCCATTATTAGAACAGATGTTAGGTTGAAATGGTAAAGGGTTGAGTATGATATGTAAAGCAGGGACATTTGGGAGACACTGCCCTATAGGATGCTGTGATGGTTAATTTTATGTGTCAACTTGACTGGGCCATGGATGTCCAGATATCTGGTTAAACATTGTTTCTGAGTGTGTCCATGAGAGTGTCTCCAGAAGACATTAGCATTTGAATCAGTAGACTGGATAAAGCAGATTGTCCTCCCAAACGTGGGTGGTATCATCTAATCCACGGAAGGCCTGAATAGAACAGAAAGGTAGAAGAAGGGAAAATTCTCTTTCTCTGCTTGACTGTTTCAGCTGAGACATTAGTCTTCTCCTGCCCTAGGACTGGGACTTACACCATTGGCCCTCCAGTTCTCAGGCCCTCTAACTTGGGCTAGAACTCACCCCATTGGATCTCCTGGTTCTCAGACATTCAGACTCCAACTGGAACTAAAGCACCAGATTTCCTGGGTCTTCAGCTGACAGATGGCAGACCGTGGGACCTCTCAACCTCAGCCGCCATAATCACATAAGCCAGTTCCTCATAATAAATCTCTTTCCATTCATATATACATCCTAATGGATCTGTTTCTCTGGAGAACCATGAATACAGATGCTGTGCTAGATTGCATGTGATCAACTCGACACCACCATTGCTCCATTCTAAGTCTTGGAGTTGTGTCTCTCAGAATCTCTTCCCCATATGACTCTGGATTGTAGTTTGCCAGTGAGAGAAACTCCTGCAAGATTTGGAATGCAGAGGTAAAGAAGAAGCAACTATTCTCAGGAGGCTGTGGTGCCCAAACATGGTGGCTTCACAGATGTCCGGCAGAGTAGTAGAGCTGTGTGGCCAGGGCCTCTGGACTTCCCCAAGAGCAGTGACTCTACTACTCAGTGCAGTGCTTCCGCCTGAGGGTGTTGGTGACTGATTTTCCAACCATCCAGCCTCAGCATTCCAAACCTTTACTGCCTCAGCAACTTCATCCTTTAATTAAGCACTAATTCCTATATTAAACCCCTTCCTTGTTATACTTACAGTGTGTCTGTTCTGCTGAAACCCAGAGTGTACATATTTGGAATATAGGGGATTGAGTAACAGTGTTTGAAAAGCTAGGCTGAAGAGTACTAGGTACCTCCAAATATTGGCAGAATATCTCTAACAGTGACTTCCTTTGACATCTGAATTTCTCCACTGTCACCTTTGTGACATATATGTGTGTATTCTGCCCCTGACATTCTGCTCATCAGTAATCGCTGAACATCTAAAATATGATGAGATACATTGCTCACAATGATGATTCTTAATTAGTGAGGAGCCATATGAATCATCACAAAATCAAGTAATATTCTGTACAATTTTATTAAGTATTTATTTTTGTACTTGATTTCCTCAAAGTTAATAATCCAAATCTAAACCTAGGCATTTTGGTCGCTTTTTAAAAAATGATAGTATTTTTTTAGACCATCTCATTTTCCAAACACACTAAATAATAAAAAAGAATTACTGAATAGTTTTTGTGTTTCCAGATATTTATGGATCCAGATACTTATGATCAAGTATATATAGTTCTCTCATATAGAGAATAATTTTAATTTGCTGGGTTGCATATAGAAAATTGCATTTTTTTCTCTTAAGACTGAATCAAATTTGCACGATTTCTCATTTCATATTTCAGGGAGACTTGCTCTGGGAAGGAAGCCTGTAGTAGAGCAGGAAGAGTTTATACTCATTCCCAACAGATGACCTTGTTACTCAAGGTATTTCTGCAATTGACAGTTTCTGTGGTAGAAATACTTTTGCCATGACCCATTCCAAGAAGACAATATTTTAATAACCAGCTCACAGATTCCTAAAATTTTATCAATCAGTCTCCTGATGCTGTATGAGTCAGCTCCAACACATCACTGTTACTTCTGACACCCTGCAGAATAATTGGAAGGGGCAGAGGCACAAATACAATAGAGGAATGTTTGCCACAGGAAAAACGAAAACAAAAAATGTTTCAGAAGTCTCCCAGGGTCCCCAGACTCTCAGTTGTAGAAATTTAGAACAAAGAGTAGAAAAACAATTCAAAACCACTTCTGGCATAAGGAGGTCCTTTGGTTTCCAACATTGGAGGCTGACACTTCAAAGGGTGGGTCTGAGGATTGCAGTTTACAAAGAAGAGAGAACCCTAGCTCTTTCCACGTTCCTTACGCACTCTTGAAGCCAGTGAAGCCTAAGCATGGAAAGACTGTCATGTGTATTGGAAATGTGGTTTCATAACTAAGATCAAAGCTTTAATTTAGGGGAAAATTAAAATTCACTCAAGCAAAGAGCCCAAGATCTAGAAGTTGTAGCGTCTGCTTAGAAGTCTCTTAATTGTGTTCAGCTCCGCTTAGCCATTGGGTCTAAAAATAAAACAAGACTAGAGTCTCTTTTTTTAGCATTTCCTTTTAGTTTTATTTTATTTGGGTCTGTAAAGTTATCTGCACATTTAGAATTAGTAAAGGAGCATTGAATTGAAAACTGTTTCTTCGGCAGAGCCAAGTTAGAAATGTTATTTTTCTCTTTGGGACAGAATGTTGCATATTCACTAATCATTTTTGCTTACTTAATGATTATGTTTTGGGGTTTTTTGTTGTGTTCTGTTTTATTTAGTTCTTATTGAACCCAGAGCATTTCCATCATCTTCTCCACAGATCATGGAAATGGAAGCAAAGGAAGACATGTCCATTCTGGCCTAGAGCCACCACTGTATGGTGACAAATAATCTGGAACCTTCTTTGTAGTAAAGCTGTGAAGAGAGATGCTTCCAAATGCACTGACCAGGACATGGCCTCTCTTCAAGGAACCTCTGGCTGAAGCAGAACTTTCTTAATTTTCCTAATAGCCATTCTCCTATAGAGAAATTAAGCTTATATTTCTACTTATTTTGTTTGATTTAAACACTGTTCTTTCAAAGACATTGGGTATGAGTGCCCTCTGCTGTAGAGAAGTCTAAGGAAATTGGCAGAAAAGAGCTTCAGGGGATAGAGACTTGTTTGCTGAGCAGTGATGTTGTTGGTAAATACTTAAAGCTTTGTGTCCAAAGCTATTGGTTTCTTTTATAGAAATATTCAGAAAGCATTGCCATTGTAATTTGGTAACATTTCAAGACATTTCTGGAATATATTTCCTTGTTTTCTTTTATCTAATTTTCCAAACGAACAACTTGCTACTGTCCCTTTCGTTGGCACAAAGAGCTAATGAACTCTACAGAGCCCCTAATCCTATGCTCAGGCTGGGAGTTCTGTGGGAGGGAGTAAACAAAATGAGAGAAATCTGTCAGAAGAAATGAAACAAATATGGCAACATGTTTTAAAAAAATATATTATAAAAGACTCTTTTCTAAGGCAAAGCCTCACATTTTAATAGAGATTTACATAAATATTGACAACCATGGGGAAAAAGACATATAGAGGGTGCAGCACACTCCTATCAGGAAAACGTATTGATTTCTTTTACGTAGTGTTGATAGGTAGTTCCAACTACAGTGTTAAAAAAAAGAAAACCAAAAAAAAAAAAAACTGAATGAAACCATGAAGGGCATGGAAGCTCTCTTTGAACAAAGCCAAACTTTATATTTCCATGATGGTGGAAGAGGCAGCATTTACATTAGAAACGTGCCACGTATACTCTTCTGATTTTGGTGTACCTGCTAACTGTGTCTTGGGTTGCCATTATATATGTACGTGATTATTGCTCTTTGCCAGGACTGTGTGGTAAACGTACTTTTGATTGCCTATACAGCCCCAACATCAGTCTTTCCTTCCCTTTCCTCACAGTGCCCAGATACTCCTAGTGTTTGAGTGTTTGCATTCAGAACTCCAGGAATGAACCTGAACTAGTTTAAACCAGTTAAGATAATCCCATACTTTTCTCCCCCAGTGATTGGTTCAGAGATAGGCATGTGATCTAAAATAATCCAATACCAATGAAAACCAGGTCTTTTGTTCAGATGGTTTGGAGAAGGACGCTATCTAATCTCCCTGAAGGTGAAGGAGGAAACATGGTGCCCTGGATACTGTTAGCGTCAATCATGTGTTTAGGAAAGGAGGTATCCTTAAGATGAAGCTGACACTGGAAAGGAAGAATTAAGGGACAAAATGGAAAACAGAAAATAGATCCCAGATTCTTGGCGAGTCCGCTGAGTCTCTGAATTAAACCACCAGCAGGCCTGTCTTCACACTGTGCCTTCCAATCACATACGGTAATAAATTACCTTTTGGTTTAAGACCCATGCTTTGGATTTGCAGGTATTTGCACCACAGTAAGCCCTAAGTGATAATAGGTTACTTTTTTCTGAGAACTGTTCTCAGAAATAGACTGAGACTCATTCTTTTCTCAACCCCCCACATTATTGGGGCTTTGTAAAGAGAACGTTCACAAGTAGGCACTCAATATTGCTTCTAGGATCGCTGCATGCTGGTTTTTTTTTTCTTTCCCACCTTTAAAACACCTTTACTGTTTCAAAATATAATCCTCCAATCCAACCCAACTGTTTTTTTAAATTTTAAATCTCCATTATTTTCTCACTCTTATTTGTATCTAGTGTCACAGTTTGACTTGTTTTTGTCATTAGCTTTGATCCCTTTGTTCCTTCTTCAGGTTCCTCATTCAGTATTGTTTTTTAAAAAGTACTTCAATTCACTTTGTAGTTAGAATGAGAAGCTTTTTCCTAGCTGCCAGAATTTGTTTCTACAGCTTGGTGTTATGACTCGGAGGCAGAGTTCCTGGGGAGCAGTGAACACAGAACAATCTATTCGTCAGTTCATTGCTCCCTGTGAGTTCCCTCCTCCCTTCTTCATTGTGTGTTTATATTCTTTCATTAAATTATAAATCCTCCTATAGAGTAGCTCTAGCTTGGTCTTTGAGCTGGAACTCGATAGGTGTCAGATAAGCCACACTGTCCCTAAGTAAGACAGCCCCAGTAAGAGGCTGACTCTGCTGAAGCCCATCCCTTCAACCTTTTAAGGGACAAGAGTCTCTCAAACAAACCAATCTGAAGTAAAGCACGAGTACTATAAATGTTAGTAAATTAGAACCTTATTGTGCAGCGATTCAAAAATATCTGTGTAGGGCTTTCCTGGTGGTGCAGTGGTTGAGAATCTGCCTACCAATGCAGGGGACACGGGTTTGAGCCCTGGTCTGGGAAGATCCCTCATGCCGCGGAGCAACTAGGCCCATGAGCCACAACTACTGAGCCTGCGCGTCTGCAGCCTGTGCTCCCAACAAGAGAGGCCGCGATAGTGAGAGGCCCACGCACCGCGATGAAGAGTGGCCTCCGCTTGCTGCAACTAGAGAAAGCCCTCGCACAGAAACGAAGACCCAACACAGCCAAAAATAAATAAATAAATTAAAAATATCTGTGGAGGGGCTTCCCTGGTGGTGCAGTGGTTGAGAATCTGCCTGCTAAAGCAGGGGACACGGGTTCGAGCCCTGGTCTGGGAGGATCCCACATGCCGCAGAGCAACTAGGCCCGTGAGCCACAACTACTGAGCCTGCGCGTCTGCAGCCTGTGCTCCCAACAAGAGAGGCCGCGATAGTGAGAGGCCCGCGCACCGCGATGAAGAGTGGCCCCCGCTTGCCGCAACTGGAGAAAGCCCTAGCACAGAAACGAAGACCCAACATAGCAATCAATCAATCAATCAATAAATCTTTAAAAAAAAAAATCTGTGGAATTTTTTGAAATACGCTTTGATAAAAAAATTTCCATTCTTGGAATCCATCCTGAGAAATCATTCCACTATTTGTCATAGAAGAAAACACATATATATCGACCAATATGGGATGAAAATACTCTGTAATCTTTAAAAATAGTGATTAATATCAGAACATGTTTGTGATCATTTTATGGTAAAAGTAAGTTATAAAAATGTGAGCCCAAACACTATTATTGGAAATTACAGTTGGCACAACCATTTTGGAAAAAATATTGCAGTTTATATTAAAAGCTGTAGATGTACCTATCTTACGACCCAATAATTCCCTTACTACGTATAAACTCTAAAGATATTCTTGAACAGGAACACCAAAAATGTAAAAGAATATTCAAAACAACTTTATTCATAATAGTGAAAAACAAGAAGGAATCAAAATGTCCATTAAACAGAATAAATAATTGTGATATAGTCATAGAATGGGGCACAATAAAACAGGAAGAGTTAATGAATAGCTACATATGTTAATAAAGATATAATCTTAAACAAGAAAAAAATACACACAGGACTTCCCTGGTGGCGCAGTGGATAAGAATCTGCCTGCCAATGCAGGGGACACAGGTTCGATCCCTGGCCTGGGAAGATCGCACATGCCACGGAGCAACTAAGCCCGTGTGCCACAACTACTGAGTCTGTGCTCTAGAGCCCGTGAGCCACAACTACTGAGCCTGCATGCCACAACTACTGAAGCCCACGTGCCTAGAGCCTGTGCTCCACCACAAGAGAAGCCACCGCAATGAGAAGCCCGCGCACTGCAATGAAGAGTAGCCCCCGCTCTCCACAACTAGAGAAAGCCCACACGCAGCGATGAAGACCCAACGCAACCAAAAATAAATTTTTAAAAAATACATACAAAAAATGATTTTATTTAATTAAAAACCAAAAAATGGGCAAATCTAAACAACATATAATATGTAAAGACATGTAAATTATAAATCAAGGGAATAATAAAATAGAAAAACTATAGTAAAATAGTAAAACTATAAAGCAAGGGAGTGATGAGCACAACATTTAGGATTGTGATGGAGAGGAAGATGTGATTAGAAAAGCCCTCCAGTAGATTCACAGGTGTGACTAATTTATATAATATTATGTATAAATGCATTTGTATATAATTGTATATGCATGCCTTGGTCCTAGCAATCTTGCTTCTAAGAATTTGTACTAAAGGAATAATTGTATGTATGCAAAGATGTATGTAGCCTTAATTTTCAAAGCTTTATGGGCCTATGAATATAGATTTGATCACTATAATTGTGTTGACTAAGAAATGTTCACAACCTCAAAGTTGAGTTATGTTTTATTCGGCAGACATATACTGAGGACTTCAAACCTGGGAGGCGGCATCTCAAGTAACCCTGAGAAAACTGCTCCAAGGAGGTATGGGGGTAGCTAGGATATATAGGAGTTTTGTGACAAAGGGTATGAGCATACTACCTCGCAGAGTGTATTATGCAATATAATATGTTCTGAAAATAACAATATAAATGTAATTCACCTATGTTTGTTCATAAAAGTTTGGGTTTTTATTTATACATTAGTATGCTTATATAATTGTATTGTTGATAAAACATTAAGAAGGTATCCTAAGTTCTTTTAAAATTATTATTACATTTAAGGTAAAACCATTCTTTTCATTATGTCAGCTTGCTTTCTCCTATACTGTATTGAATTGGAATTTGATTATAGGATATTTCTTTTTACCCCATCCTTTACTCTGAAAAATTGCACCTTTGTAAAAAACGAATTAATAAATTACTTTTACAAATCACACATGTTGTTTACCTAAGACTTATAGCAGTATTTGAATTGGGCCTATGATTTGGTGCAGCACTTTGTTCCTGCACCTAATTACAGCAGGACTGAACTTCACAAGTAATCAGATGATCAAAAACCTCTCCAGCAATGTGATTAGGTGGAATACGTACAATTTAAGCCTATTTAACAAAATACCTATCCTCAAATTTTAATTCTCCAAAATGCTGTGAAAAATAAATTGTTGACAGTACCATATGTTACATTAGTATAATATTTATAAAAGAACTATGAAAGAAATCTGAGTTCATGAAGAAAGATAAACAATACAAATTTTCCTATTTTGCTAAAGAAAAATATGCTCATGTATTTTTCAAATACATGAAAAGTGTATTGGTCATATCTCAGATTTTTAGGAAAACCTTCATATTTATAAGAAATCAGAAATGAAATCTTTTCAAATATTTAAACATATAATGAAAAAATTTTAAACATCAAAGTAAAATGTGCTTGGTTAGTTTTTCAAAATAATTTCAAAGTTCATCAATTATCTCTTGCTGTGTAACAAATCATTCCATATTTAGTGGCATAAAACAATATTTTCATTATACTCATGGATTCTGTGGGTCAAGAATAAGTATAGCACACATCAGGAACAACTTGTCTCTGGGGCCCTAGCTGGGAAGACTCAAAGGCTGAGCTAACTTGATGGATGGTGACTGGAAGGATATGGTGATGCTTTCACTCACATGTCAGAGTGTTACTGTCAAGTATATCATGGATCTCAGGTGGGCTTTCAGATAGAGTATCTGCATGTGACCTTTCTCTGTGATCTCTCTGAGTGGCTAGTTTGGTCTTCCTCAGTATGCAAATGGTTGCTAAGAAACAAGGTTCTCAAAAAGCAAACCTGGATGCATGACATTTTTATGATCAACCCCCAGAAATCACATAGTGTTTCTTCTCCCCTCTGCTATTGGCTGAGGAGCTCACAAAGGTCCAACAGGTTCAGCGTGGTTGGACATAGAGCCAGCCTTTCATAGAGGAGTGGCACAGTCCCACTCTAAGAATAGCATATTGGGTAGAGTACAGATCAACATGACCATCTTTTGGAAATACAACCTACTGCAGTCTTTCCATAGCGACATAACAATTCACCTCTCTCCCACATAAAAGACACTTATATTCTCCCACAATGTCCCGAAGACTCATCAAATTGTGAGAATGAGTTTTATTTTCATATCCCATAAGTCCTGACTCCTTTGTTTTCAAGTCACTTTCTTAGCTTATCACTTTCTTCTCTCATTTTCTAGTAAGAAGCTGATAGCCAGATGTCTTTTCAACATTGCTTGTTATTCTTAGCTAGATCTTCATATTTATTAGTTACATTTTCTTTTTTCATGTTATTGCAGAAAATAATTTTTCTAAACTTCTACCTCTACATAACCACTCCAACTTTGACTAACAATCTCCTTAAGGCTCTTGCAGCTTCTTCCTAGTCCCAAAGCCAATGCTACCTACATATTTTAGGTTTCTGCTATATTAGCACCCTGCTCCTGGTACTAAAACCAATATCTATTGCTATCATAATAAACCACCTCTAAAACTTAGTGATGTAAACCAGCCATCTTATGCTCAAGGATCCTGTGGGTCAGGAATTTGAGTAAGGAATGGCATGGATGGTTTGCCTGGACCCCGTGGTATCAGGGTTCTCAGCTAGTAAGATCCAAAATCTAAGAGTGAGTGATAAATAAAAATATGAAACTGCAAGAGTGTAAAATAAAACTGTCTCTCAGAAAGGAAGATGTTACCAAATAAGGCTGATTCTGAGTTCACATCTCTCTTTGACTCACAAAGTAGATTGCATGTGTTCTTTGTTTTTGCTTTTGTTTTATGATTGGTTGCTTTCAAATATTGTACTTAAACAGCACAGGAACCATTTTTAAAGAATTGTAAGATGTGTTGCATAATATCTTGGAAGATTCAGGTCAGATGACAGGTAGTATCATGTGTGCATGTCCCAATGATATGTTTATTCTGTTAAGAAAAAAAATGCCTTTATTCTGCTCCTATCACATTCTACCTGCACATGTTGTAAATTATAAACATGACAGAAAATCTCTCATCAAACTAAGTATAGGAAGGAAGCCTATTAAACTAATTAAAACATTTGTGCAAAATCTATAGGTAAAAATTATACTTAGTGATGAAATACTAAAATCTTTACCCTTAAGATCAAGAACAAGGCAAGTGTTATCTGCTGTCACCACTTCTATTCAACATTTTACTAGAGGTTCTACCTTATGCAGTAAGGAAAGAACAAGAAATAAATTAATCCAGACTAGAAAAGAAGATACAGAATGTTCTTTATTCACAAACACCTTGATCGTCTACACACACACACAAAAATGTATGAAATCTACAAAAAAATTACAATAATTAATGATTGAGTTTATTAATACACAAAAATCAGTTGCATTTCTACACTCTAGAAATATACAATTGGAAATCGGAAATTGTAACTAAAATATAATATCATTTAAAATAGCATCAAAAATGTGAAACATTTAGGGATAAATCTGACAAAAAAATTGTCATTATATAAACTGAAAACTACAAAACATCATTGATATAAATTAGAGAACAATATTCATAGATCAGAAAACTCAACATAGTTAAAATGTAACTTCTTCCCAAGTTGATCTATAGATTCAATACAATCTCAGTCTAAATCCCATTAGGCTTCTAAAAACAGAAATGATTAGCCTATTCTAAAATTCACTTGTTTATTTTTGTTTTTATTTTCATTACTCTAGTAGGGGTGTCAAAAAAGATCTTGCTGTGGTTTATGTCAAAGAGTGTTCTGCCTATGCTTTCCTCTGAGACTTTTATAGTGTCTGGTCTTACATTTAGGTCTTTAATCCATTTGGAGTTTATTTTTGTTTATGGTGTTAGGGAGTGTTCTAATTTCATTCTTTTACATGTAGCTGTCCAGTTTTCCCAGCACCACTTATTGAAGAGGCTGTCTTTTCTCCATTGTATATTCTTGCCTCCTTTACCAAAAATAAGGTGACCATATGTGCATGGGTTTATCTCTGGGCTTTCTATCCTGTACGATTAATCTATATTTCTGTTTTTGTGGCAGTACCATACTGCCTTGATTACTGTAGCTTTGTAGTATACTTTGAAGTCGGGGAGCCTGATTCCTCCAGCTCCATTTTTCTTTCTCAAGATTGCTTTGGCTGGGGCTTCCCTGGTGGCGCAGTGGTTGAGAATCTGCCTGCCAATGCAGGAGACACGGGTTCGAGCCCTGGTCTGGGAAGATCCCACATACCATGGAGCAACTGGGCCCATGAGCCACAATTACTGAGCCTGCGCGTCTGGAACCTGTGTTCCGCAACAAGAGAGGCCACGATAGTGGGAGGCCCGCGCACCGCAATGAAGAGTGGCCCCTACTTGCCGCAACTAGAGAAAGCCCTCACACAGAAACGAAGACCCAACACAGCCAAAAATAAATAAATAAATAAATAAAATTGAAAGAAGTTACTTTAGAATTTAAAAAGAAAAAGATTGCTTTGGCTATTCAGGGTCTTTTGTGTTTCCATTTTGCACAGCAAAGGAAACCATAAACAAGATGAAATGACAGCCCTCAAAATGGGAGAAAATATTTGCACATGAAACAATGGACAAAGGGTTAATCTCCAAAATGTACAAACAGCTCATGGAGCTCAATATCAAAAAAAAATAAACAACCCAATTAAAAAATGGGTAGAAAACCTAAATAGACATTTCACCAAAGAAGACATACAGATGGCCAAGAGGCACATGAAAAGATGCTCAACATCACTAATTATTAGAGAAATGCAAACCAAAACTACAGTGAGGTATCACCTCACACCAGTCAGAGTGGCTATTATCAAAAAATCTAGAAACAATAAATGCTGGAGAGGGTGTGGTGAAAAGGGAACCCTTCTTCACTGTTGGTGGGAATGTAAATTGATAGAGCCACTATGGAGAGCAGTATGGAGGTTCCTTAAAAAGCTAAAAATTGAACTACCATATGACCCAGCAATCCCACTACTGGGCATATACCCTGAGAAAACCATAATTCAAAAAGAGACATGTACCACAATGTTCATTGCAGCACTATTTATAATAGCCAGGACATGGAAACAACCTAAATGTCCATTCACAGATGAATGGATAAAGAAGATGTGGCACATATATACAATGGAATATCACTCAGCCATAAAAAGAAATGAAATTGAGTTATTTGTAGTGAGGTGGATGGACCTAGAGTCTGTTATACAGAGTGAAGTAAGTCAGAAAGAGAAAAACAAATACCATATACTAATGCATATATATGGAATCTAAAAAAAAAAAAATGGTACTGATATGGCAGGACAGGAATAAGGACACAGACATAGAGAACGGACTTGAGGACATGGGCAGGGAGAGAGGAAGCTGGGGCGAAGTGAGAGTAGCACTGACATGCATACACTACCAAATGTAAAATAGTTAGCTAGTGGGAAGCAGCTGCAGAGCACAGGGAGATAGCTCTGTGCTTTGTGACCGCCTAGAGGGGTGAGATAGGGAGGGTGGGAGGGAGGCTCAAGAGGGAGGGGATATGGGGATATATGTATGCACATGGCTGATTCATTTTGTTGTACAACAGAAATTAACACAGCATTGTGAAGCAACTATACTCCAATAAAGATGTATAAAAAAAATTCACATAGAAATACAAATGACCTAGATTAGAAAAAAAATAAACTTTCATAAAGAAGAATAAAGCTGTAGGACTTACATTACCTGATTTCAGAACTTATTATATAGCTGCAGTCATCAACACAGTATGGTACTTGTATCGATATAAAGGTAGACATGAATTAGTGGACCAGCATATAGAGTCCGGGTATAGACCCACACATATATAATCAATCAATTGACAGAGAAGCATAGTCAGTTCTGTTCATAATGAGGGTCATTTCAAAAAATATTGTTAGAACAACTGGTCATATGCAAAAACAAACAAAACTTTGATGCATACTTTACAACATATAAAAAATTAACTCAAAATGGATCATATGTACATGTGGGATACTTTACCTTTCGGTAAATCAGGCTTATTTAAATTTAGTATTTAAATTTAAATACTGGATTTTAGAGAGAAAGCTGAGTCCCAGCACTCATGGACGTAGATACAGCATCCTAGACAGCACTCCTTTTCTCCGCCCATGATGCTACTGGTGGTGGTGGTGCTACCATTTGCTCTCCCACTCCTGTTCTGCACACTTGGTCCTCAATGCTGCAGGGGAAGCCCCAGTGGGCTCCTCTCAGACGTGTGTCCTCTCTCTCCGTAGCCCACTGCCTCCTTCGGTTCTCCCTCTATAGCACCAGGGCTTTGGCAGGACTCTTACCTCCCCAGCAACCCCCCCACTTAAAGATTTCCCTTTAGTTTAATCCAAAGTTAAATCTTAAAATTACAAAACTTCTAGAAGAAAACAGGAGAAAAGATTTAGTGAGCCTGAGTTAGACAAATATTTCTTTCATACTTCTGTTATTTCTAAATATTTCTATTATTTCTTCGATACAGCAGCAAATCAGGATCCTTAAAAGAAAAAAAAATGATAAAATGAACTTCATTAAAATTAAGAACTTCTGTTCTTCAAAAGACACCATTCTTAAGGAAAAGACAAATTACAGACTGTCAGAAAATATCTGCAATCTCATATGTGATAAATTTTTTTTGTCCAAAATATTAGAGAACATTCAAACCTCAATAATATGAAAACAAAAGCCCACCCCCCCAAAAAATGGAAAAAATATTTGAACAGACACTTCACCTAAGAAGAAATATAGATGGCAACTAAGTACATAGGAAGATCCTCAACATCTTGTTACTCAGGGAAATGCAACTTAAAACCACAATGAGATACTACTACACACGTATTAGGATGTCTGAACTTAAAGAGATTGACCATACAAAGTACTGCTGATCATGAAGAGAAACTGGAACTCACATACACTGCTGATGGGAATGTGAAATTATACAACCACCTTGGAAAACAGCTTGGCAGTTTTTTTTTTTTTAGCTTAAACACACACCTACCATATGATCCTCCCTTCCACTCTACTCAGGAAAAATGAAAGTATATGTTCATACAAAGATATGAATATTTGTATGCAAATATCCATGTCAGTTATATTTGCAAAAGTCAAAAACTGTAAACAATAAATGTTCATCAATAAGGATTTACTTTATGTGCCCAATCTTTTTAATTGTACACATTGTAATAGAAATATAATGAATATATAGTGGTTGCTTGCTGTTTATCTCAGTTGTGAATCAGACTAAGCCAATTTTATCTTTCATAATTGTCTAT
Source organism: Balaenoptera acutorostrata (assembly GCF_949987535.1). Lineage (NCBI taxonomy): Eukaryota > Metazoa > Chordata > Mammalia > Artiodactyla > Balaenopteridae > Balaenoptera > Balaenoptera acutorostrata. The sequence goes on along the minus strand of NC_080071.1, from coordinate 66,979,102 downwards.
TTTTCATGAATATCGGAAGCCTTTTAGGTAAGAAAAAGATGAGAAATCAATACCTTACACCTGGTGGTAGGTTACTACGAAAGTAAGTCCTAAGATCAAAGTATGCCATACATCAAAAAAATCTACTAGGAAAGGGTTTCAAAAGGAGTTTAACTGTTACTGTAAACTTGAACTCCCCTCTCTCTTTCCTTTTATGCTTTCTGAGTAGCATCGTGCTAGTTTATTCAGAAGCCAAAATGACAATATTCTTTCGCTGTCATCTATTAACATTCTGATTGGATCATACAACATAATCTATTGTCACATGATGGATGACAATAGCAAAAAAGGGAATTCTGAACTGCATGTGCTACTCCAAAGGTAGGTATAAAACCTAACCACCAGCCTCACTTGGTTCATAAACCCCATTCATACAGTAGGGTAAAGATGCCTGTACCACATGTAGCCAATTTACATGTTCTGAAAATTACTCAACTCGTGAATAATTTGATTAATATTCCTCATATTTACTAATGAATTTCTTAGTGTACAGATTTGAAATGTAAGCCAAAGCAGCTAGAGATTTTTGGTTGTTTCCTGGTCTTAAAGTGTGTTTTTCTAATTGAGGCACTTCAAATTTAACTAACTTCTCCTTTAATGTAGATGAAAATTACTCTACATATATACATGCCACACTGTAAATGCCGAATTATTTTTTAAAAATTTATAACTAAATTTTTATGCTAATAATGCTTTTCTAGACAAAACAAAGCATCGTTTTGAATCCTTGTATGCTTTGCATATTTATTTACCCCTCACTTCGTTGCAGAGCCTATAGGTTCCAGACATTTAGAGACTTATCTTCATCAAAATATATTTATTTGTGCTCTAATTTCTTTCAAAACACTCTATTCCTACTGGTACCAATCTGTTGCATTATCTGTTGTTCAAATAGCTAGCTTAGTCATATCACTCCCTCACTGGTAACAGTTTTACTTTGATGGGCTTAGTGAAATGGACACTTTAGTGACCTCACTGTGTTAATGTAAAAATATCATTGGCAACAAGAACGTTTCCTAGTACTTCTCAGCACTACCTACAACTGATTGAATATGGCATGTTGAAAGACTGAAAATTAAAGTAATCAGCAGTTAGTTTCACGGGCCTGATTAAGATGTACATCATAGATTGGTGATTAGGGGGATAAACAAGTGAATGTGACTGACAAGTGTAGTGGGAAGAACTCTAAGATGGTCTCCAAGATTCCTATCCCCTGAGGTACACACTCTGTGTAATGCCCTCCCTTTGGGTATAGACTGATGAGATAGTTACTTCCTTGATTAGGGTATGTTAATATGACAAAGGTAGGGTGATTGTGCAGATGTTATTAGTGCTCTAAATCAGCTGGCTTTCAGTTAATCAAAAGGGAGATTACCTTGGGTGGACCTGATCTAATCAGGTGAGCCCTTAGAAAGGGAGTCCAGGCCTTCTGTAAAGAGATTTAAAGTAGAGACATTCTTCCGCTTGCCTTAGAGAATAAAAAAGCCCATGTTGAGAACTGCCTATGGAGCGGGCCAGGTGGCAAATACCTGAGAGTACTCTCGAGGAGTTGGGAGTGCTCCCCAGCCAATAGCTAGCAAGAAAAGAGGGCCCTCAAGCACATGGTCCCAGGTAAATGAATCTTGCCAACAACCTGAGGGATTTGGAAGCACATATTTCCTTAATAGAGCTTCAAGATGAAGACATAGCCAGCGGACACACTGATTTCAGCCTGGTGAGAATCTGAAAGAAAGCCTCTGCCAACATTGCCAACTCCTGATCCATAGAAACTGAGATCATAGACATATGTTGTTGAAAGGCATGGATTCTCTGGTAATTTAATTCATAGCAGTAGAAAACCCATACACTAGTACAGAGATGAAAGCACAATCCCTGGTAGGGCTCTTTGCTTCCTCAAGATGGAATACTCCAATTTGGGAATTACTGCTCTGGCAGTATATGCTCTTACGCCAGGTGACATAAAAAGCTGCCAGCGTGAACAGATATTCCAACTTTCCATGTCATCCATGACTGTTACATCAGCAGCTCTCTCTCAGCTCACACCTAGAGCTGTGTGGGAAGTCACTTCTGATCAGCTGTTGGAGAAGGAAGTGACCCAATGGCCCAAGCTTTTTACGTCATGGATAGGTCAGCTTGGTATGTGGGTACAAACTGAAAATAGATAGTGGCAGTTGCATTATACCCTCACTAATGAATGGCCTGGAAAGATAGTGACAGATGAAATCCTCCTACTGAGCAGTATTTTGGGCAACGTACCTGTGTATCCATTTTCTATGGGCAGATAAGTGACCAAAAGTTAGAATGTACAGGAACATGTGGTCAGTAGCAAGTGGTCTGTCCAGCTAATTAGTAGTAACAAAGGAAAGACGTGGAAATTTGGGGGCAGAGGCATGTGGATGAATGTATAAGAATGTATATGAAGTGTAGAAGTCTTTATATCACATGTAAATGCCCAACACTGTAAAAGGGCATTTACAATAAAGGGCACAAGAATAAATATATAGATAAAATACCTTGTTGAGTTGATACAAAACAGCATTTGCCACCTTAGGGCTGGCACGATAGGCATATGAATGAAGTGGCCATGGTGACAGAGATGGAGACCATGCATAGGCTCAGCAACATGCCCTGTCCCCTTCCAAAAGCCATCTAGCTACTGCCTCTGCCAACTGCCCCCAACGTGCCAACAACAGAGGCCAATGTTGAGCCCCCGATATGGCACATTTCCCTTGAGGAGACTGCTAGTCACTTGGTGGCAAGTTGACTGCCTTAAGCCAGTGATTCACTATGCCTGGAAGGATATGCAAGTTGGGTATGAATTTGCCTTTTCTGTATGTAGGGCCTTGGCTAGTCCCACTACCCAAGGGTTTATGGAGCATTTGATCCATTGTCACAGGATGTTGTAAGACATCGTATCAACCAAAAGTACCGCTGCACAGTAAAAAAAGGTGTGGGAAAGGGTCTGTGATCATGGACCCACTGGTCATAGTCATGAGTCACCACCCAGGAGTTCTTCTGGAATCAAAGAACTTTATATGATGCCAAGTCCCCAACAGTAAAATACATGGTTCCGGAAGCAAAGGGGTGGAAAGGAGTGACTCCACTTACCTCTCCTTTCAAAGACCAACTTAGGAAATTTGTGCTTATTGTCTCCACATTCCTGTCTCCGGGGTTAGATGCCCTGGTTCCCAAAGAATGAACCCTTTTACCAGGGTTTGCAACATGCGTCTTGTTGAATGATCAGCCCGTGTCCATGGACCAGCAGTCAAGAAGACAGCATAGGATGTTTGGCATCCAGGTGATCCTCTGTCAACTCTTGGTACTCCCCTCTGTTCAATTCTGGCAGTAAATAGAGAAATGCAGCATCTGGAATCGAGAAGGCCATGTTGATCAGGGGCTCAGATCCTATTGAATGAAAAAGCTATCATGAATATTTTCCATTCCCCTCTTCTAGCAAGGTCACTTTCTTTACGAATCTTAATGTTACAGAGTATAACATCTTAACTTCTGTTTTGACTTTTATTTTATTTTATATTACGTTAGGAGTTACTAACAATGGTTATTTAACTCCAGCTCAGAGAGATGAGGTACATTATTTCCACGTAGAAAAAATAATGAAAAATGGGAGCAAGATGTTACTTGAAAATCATTTTAGAAATTAAATATTTATTATGCTGCAATTTGGGAGGGAAATATTCTCCAAGAGTAAAATTTTGACCATGACTGCTGATTGACTTCCTTGATCTTTAAGAGTAGACAGTTTGTTATGACACTTACGAAGATGATAAAAGGCTTTTGAAGTAATTTTCTCTAAAGAATAATAGTACTTTGTTACATAATCCCAGGGTCAGTAGTAGATTTTTATCTGTTAAAATTAGATGTAATCTAAAAATATTAGAAGCAGTCTAATAAAATTGATTTTTTAAACCATATTTCCTACAAAAAATAAAAATGAAAGGGAGGATTTTAAAGCCATTTGGAATGTTTATTTCTGAGTTTTCCTTTTCCTCCCCCTTGTTGTAAAGTAAAACAGTAGAATGTTATGATTTGAAAGTGATTTTCAAATCTTTTGGTTAAACTCCCTCACTTTTTAGAGAAAGAAACTAGAAAGGTTATTTGAGTTACCTAAGGTCATGATGGTTATTGCCAGAACTCCCAACTATAATGTGTCAAAATCTATTGTAAAATATTCTCTGTCACTGTGTTTTTGGAATAATTATGGTAGATGTTTATTTTTTCCATATTTCTTGATGACAAATTTCTTGCCTTTTTAATTTGTGTGCTTGTTTTTTTCAATATCTAAATAAACTTTAGCCTGTAGTCTACATTTCTATTTCCTTTCCTGAAAAAAGATATAATATTTAGAGAGGCTTGCTTTACATGTGCCTATATAATATTAAAATATGAAAGAATCACACATAAAAAAGACCATTCACTCAATATATTCTTTTTTCTAATTCACAGGAGGTTTAAAATTTCCTACCCATGCCTCTGACACAAAGATGCTGCTCCAAAGGATACCAGCGCCCGCAGCTCAAAGAAGAAAAGTAGGAATATAAACATATTTCTACTAAAATTCTTATTTTGCTTAGATCTTGATATCTCTCAGCTCTTGGGTAGTTTCTTGCTAGACACAGGTGTTTTTTTGTCTGTTTTTTGTTTTTAATTCTTACTTGAACTATTAGTGATTCAATGAAGCTTGCTAATGTTTAGAATTTCTAATAACCTACTATAGCTATTTTTCCCCTACGTTTTGTTTGTACTTTCCTCTTTTTCTTTAAAATTACATGAAATCTAATAGTTTAAATTTATTACTGTTTGATATCTTTAAAAATAACTTAGTAGCTATAAAAGAGATCACATGAACTTTATTTAATTTTTGCTTTTTCTTCATTTCACCCCTTTTTATCAGAATCCCTCTCCTTTATACTTTCTTTACAGATGTAGTCCACACTTTGGAAAATTTGAGGTGCTTGTAATGCAGTGCTTCTATTTGACATCTCTTTTTCAGTGCTTTACAATTCAATTTTATTTTTATTATCTTTTTTAGCATGCTGCTACAAATGGGATTTTATATAATTATTGCTTACTGTATAATATGCATTTCATAATGTCACTGACGGATGAAGTCAAAAAGTGAATGGCCCTCGTATGATTTCCTGCTTTGAATATGTGTGCTACAAACTTCAAAAATAAGCACAGTTCTATTTACATTTGCAAAATGATTGGTACTTCCTTTATAGGAGAGGTTTCTATGTGGATGATAAGAGGTATTCTCTCTGCTGCAGCTTATTAATTTACATACTAATAATAACACTTTGCCTTTATGTGTCGTATTTCTGTTGGGAACTTCAGCACTTTCCTGTGACTGGTGTCAGGGAATTACAGCTGCCTCTATCTGGGAACACTTCAATTACTTAATTATAGATGATTTTGTGTAGGGCATCATATATTTTATGCTCGGCATGCTTTAAGAACTCTTCAATAAGGAATATAGTTACTAGAAAATGTATTGTTTGAATCTTGGGCATAAACAGCTTCAGTGTTAATCAAATAGATTGAAGTAATAAAACAATATCTGCTACTTATTGATTAGAGAATTAAGTTTGTCACATTCTTTGAGAAAACATGCTAAAAAACTTTAGCTGAAAGTAATTTGGGGTCTCATTTGTTTATTTTCTCTGCCAAGTCACTTAGGAATATGTTCATTTTCTTAACTTTTTGCAGGTCTCCATTTACATCATTTTGCATCATTGCCTTTTAAAATGCCTCCCAACTCAATCATAAGCTTGACTATCAAAAAGGGCCTTAGGGAGCAAAAATAGATTTTGTGCCCGTTAAACTTTGTAAAATGACTCATTCTATCTGTCTTTATATGTCAGCATGAAAAGTAAAAGAATTTCATCAAGATTTTTCTACTTCATAAAAGGATTGATACTGTTTATTTTTAATTTCATGGAAACCTATATTCAGCTAAAAACTTTGCATATTATAAGCTTGATGTTACGTTCAGAAATGAAAAGTATCATGGATGGCTAAAATAATCTATAGTGAGAGGAAAAGTCTTAAGCGCATTCTCATATATCACTAAAAGAATCGTTAAAAAAACCTTGAAAATAGAGTCCAAACTGAAGTCATCATCTACAACCAATTGTAAATTTGTAAAAGCCCATTTGCAGCACATTCTTTCTCCCATACCTTCAGAATCCCTGACCCTGGTGTTCTGTATCCTTAGCTGAAATCTGGTTGCCAGGATCTTCAATGTGGGTGCCCCAGTCATTCTTGATGGTTTTAGAATTGTGCCATGAGCCAAATGTTTTCCAATTTCTGCACATCAAAATGTCTCATCTGGGGACTTCCCTGGCGGTCCAGTGGTTAAGACCTCTTGCTTCCAATGCAGGTGGCACAAGTTCGATCCCTGGTGGGAAACTAAGATCCCGTATGCCCGTGCTGTGTGGCCAAAAAAAAAAAAAAGCTCTCATATGTATGCTTAATTTTCTAAATAGCTGTCTTCTTGTTTGTAAATGGTATGCCAACTAGATAAACTTGTTTTCTAGTTATAAACTAGTATATCTATTCTTGATTTATTTTTTTAGATGTTCATTTCTCTCTATATTGTGGTTTATAGGAAATACATTTATATTTAAAGGTGATTAGTGTCTGCACAATACATTAACCTAATGGTTTCCAAATTTTTCTTTTAACAAAATATTATTTTTAGCCACTTTCAAAGAAAATCCTATGTTTCCTCTACTATATAAAGCAGGTAAAAGTACTCTACTCTGGAGCATGGAGGGCAGTGGCAACTCCTCTCTCTGACTCTTGCTGAGATGGCACAGAGGCACTTTGGAGAAATTCTAGGGCTCTACAGAAAACAGATGTTCAATCTTCCTTGAGTTTCTCCATGTTGTAGGGATGGAGGAAATCTGTATTGGGAAGGGGCTGATAAACTCATCCAAGCATCAAGAAAGACCAGCCAAGTCAATTACACAGGAAAAGGAGAATCTAGATTTAGAAAATGGGAGTCTAGGTTTAGAAAAAAAATTGGCAATTCTTTAGATGTGTATATCGTTGACCCTGAAGAATTCCATTTTCATTATCAAAAAGTGGTCATGAACGCTCAAAGGGCCTTTGAAACATGTTTGTCTGTTGCAAGTGTTTAATGAGTTTGATTAAAAAAACAAAAATAGAACAATTGCAAACTGGAAAACAAAAGAGAAAACAGTATTCAAACCATCTCCTTAATTTAATATATTAACTAATGTGGGGGAATTTTAGAAATAGACAGACAACCTCTTTTTAAGTACACATTGAGCACATGCCATGACTATAAAGATGAATAAGATGAACATATATGTGATTATTTCATGAAGAGCCTGAACCTAAATAATTACACACAGATATTTTCTGAAATGATTTCCTCATTTAAATCCTCAAAAAGATTGTAAACTAGAGAATTTGTTGTAGTAAAATTTGATTAATAAAATCAACATTAAAAGAGTGCTGATCCTTACATCTTGGAAAATTATAAAACGCCTCCTTATTTTTCTATTTCTATACCTCTTCCCATTGTCTGTTGCACTGGTAAAACCTTATCATGAAGAACTGATTAAAAATTTTAAAACAACTTAATTTTGCTTAACATACAATTTGTCACTTAGAGTTTAATAGAAAGTAAAAATATAAAAGGAGTTAGAAGACAAAGCAAAATCAGAGTGTTACTAGAAACTTTGAAATCTCCTCAAGTATTCATGACAGAATATCTGGATTTCATTTTTCTTTCTTTTTTTTTTTTTTTTTTTGCTTTTGCTATTTATAGCTGAATGCCATCCTTAGAATAACACAGCTGCCAGCTATTTCGAAGAATGAAAAGTGAAAGCAGGATGCATTAGAGAGATGTACCAATGTTGCTCTGAGGCAACAGTGCTGATGTGTTTGTGAGCCCAGGCCTCTATAAAAAGTGTTGGATGTTAATAATCTTACTAACCCTGCAAGAGTTTTCGAGTTTCTTTTCTATACTAATCCTCCACAATTTCCCCAGAGATAGTTAACATATAAAACTTGGTTCCATTTTAGTTTTACATATGGTGGCTTCCAAGAAACTAGTCTATAAGCTTGCTCTAAAAATCTTATGGTTATATCCTGTGTATTATTTTTTTTAATAAGCTTTTTTTTTTTTTTTGGAATTGTATTAAGTGGAACTTCCAGGTGAAATTGAATCAGAAGATAGAGTTGATACTAATGGCTTAGAGTACAGTGCCTAGTGCCTGGTAGGGCCTGGTGTCTGTTAACTGGTTGAATAATATGTTAATATATACGTTTTCCAAGGATTAGGTGTATAAAAGCAAGTATAACATAAAGAGGTCACCCAGACATCTTTCAAGTTGAGAGTTACAGAGCAACCAGTTATTGCATACTGATAAAAATGAACATAATTATAAAGAAAAAGACATGCTAAAAGAAAAATGCAAAAATGCTGAGTTGTAAGCTCATTACTGGAAGTGCTAAAATTGTCCCTCACAAGGATAAAGGTTGACAACTTTTACAATATGTAGGGCACATAATGTTTGATAAAGATCACAACACAGAGGAAGAAAATAATAGGGAGTAGATCATTATCTGAATTTAATATCTCTTTGGGGAAGACAGAATAAGGACTTGGTGAGCCGAATGGCCATGATTAAGCAGAACTATTGTGAACTACCTTTCTTCTCAGTATTGGCTAGATGGAAACAATACTTGCTTAAAAGACTGGAAACCTGAAGACGTTTAAAAAGAAACCAGATTGTTTATGCTTACAAGTCTCCTCCCACAACACACAAGTACACGTACCACCTCCACACATACACCAACAGGTGCAAAGGGGCTCTGAAAATATTTCAGGTTGAAAGCAGAACATAAACTTACTTTTTAGATGCAGTGCCGCCCTCCAGCACTGTGTTTCCAAATACTTCAGACTGAAAAGTGACTCATATCAGACCCAGAAAATTAGGGCCAGGGAACGTGCTTGAGTAGTTTTTATATAGTTAATGCTTGTCCTTATTAAATTTCCATTCCTATTACTCATTGCCATCCCTCCTTCCTTGAAGTGTTTGTTTCAAACTACATAACAAGATAACGTAATTGCAGCTTGGATCCTAAGGAGGAGAGAGTCAATTAAACTGGCACATTCCCCAGATACCACGATTGCCATGGGGGAGAAGTGGGTGCCCAAGCTGTCACACTGAATGTCTGCCAACTTAGCTACACTGGAGTGAGGACCCTTCACGCTGCAGGCACAGACTCCTGCCTCGGGTCCTCCTCTTCCTATCCCATGATTATCCCTCTATTGTAGCAGTTTTTTATTCTGGACATGAACATAAGCATTCACATGTTTATCTCTTCTAATATTTTTAACTCCCTCATATGGAGATCAAGTTTTAAACACATCTGTATCCTCTGAAAGGATTAGCAGAGTATGTCTGATGCAGAGCAGGCCCAGTAAAAGTGTGGTGATTGGATAGTGACTGAATGAGTGAATGAATGCAGTGAAAGAATAGTGACTGGATAAGGGAGGGAGAGAAGGAGTGTGTTGGGACAGGAGAGTTACATTTAGAATATCCTTTTCTGCAGACAGTGTCTTGACTTAATTAAGATCATAGTAGAGGGTATTAGCAAATGCCTTCTGAGCCCAGAAAGATAAGGCGAATGTGCAAAATTTCTGGGGGTAAACCCATTAGTAAACCAGTAGGGAGTGTTGGGGCCTGTGACACACACCATCTAAAAACATTCTAACTCAAAAAATTTATATATATGTGTGTGTGTATATATATATATATATATATATATATATATATATATATATATATACACACACACATATATATAACCTCTAGCTAAATCTGAAGGCAGGCTGCTTTGTCACGTTAAGGATGAACTCTAATGATAGATATTTTTGGCAAAGGAGTAGCCCCTGGAATCCGTGTTACAGGAGAATGCCTTTTACCGTCTATTATTTTGTCTATGGAATGCCCATAACTATTGCTGAGCTAAAGTGGCAGGGCTTATATTGCATTTAATTTTATTTTTCCATCTTCGGTAGAAATAAGAGAGGAGGAGAAACTAGTCCCGCATTTTAAAAACATTTTTACTATTGAAGATATCAAGCATGTACAAAAATAAAGAGAAGAGTTTAATAAACTTTCAATATCTCCATCACCCAGCTTCAAAAATTTTCAACTCATGGCCACCTACTCCCCACAGGGGTATTTTAACACAAACCCTATATATTATACAATTGTACCCATAAATATTTCATATACCTAAATATATATGTATGTATATATGTAAACATAAACTACAATGCTATTGTTACATCTAAAATTTAATAATTTCTTAATATTATTAAATGTATAATCCTTATTTGAATTTCCCTGATAGTTTTGGAGAAGCTTTCTATACTTCATTTGTTTAAATCAGAATCCAAGTAAGGTTTACAAATTACATTTGTTTGAATTGCCCCTTAAATATATTTTATTCTATAAGCTACCCCTCTTTCTTATTTTTTCCAATTTATTTGTTGAAGATATTAAGTAATGTGTCTGGAAATTTTGGTCTGGTTTTGCTTTTTGCATTCATAGAGTGTCATTTAATATTCTTCTCTGCCATTTCTAACCTGACATTTAAATGATAATTGATCTGATTCAGGTTCAATTATTTTAAAGTAAGCTTCTTGGGCTTCCCTGGTGGTGCAGTGGTTAAGAATCCTCCTGCCAATGCAGGAGACACGGGTTCGAGCCCTGGTCCGGGAAGATCCCACATGCCACGGAGCAACTAAGCCCATGCACCACAACTACGGAGCCTCCATGCTGCAGCTACCGAAGCCCATGCACCTAGAGCCCGTGCTCCACAACAAGAGAAGCCGCTGCAATGAGAAGCCTGCGCACCGCAAGGAAGGGTAGCCCCCGCTTGCTGCAACTAGAGAAAGCCTGCATGCAGCAACGAAGACCCAACACAGACAAAAATAAATGAATGAATGAATGAACGAATGAATGAAACTTCTTATCAATGTTCATAGCTACTGATTTGAACATGATTTCTTCAGCTTTTTAATGGATAGGCTTTAAACATCTGAATTTTTTTGAATTTTATTTGTTTATTTTTTATACAGCAGGTTCTTATTAGTTATCTATTTTATACATATTAGTGTATTTATGTCAATCCCAATATCCCAATTCGTCCCACCACATCACCCCCTCGACCCACTTTCCCCCCTTTGTGTCCTTACGTTTGTTCTCGACATCTGTGTCTCTGTTTCTGCCTTGCAAACTGGTTCATCTGTACCATTTTTCTAGATTCCACATATATGCCTTAATATACGATACTTGTTTTTCTCTTTCTGACTTACATCACTCTGTATGACAGTCTCTAAGTCCATCCACGTCTCTACAACTGACCCAATTTAGTTCCTATTTATTCCTGAGTAATATTCCACTGTATATATGTACCACTTCTTCCTTATCCATCCATCTGTCAATGGGCATTTAGGTTGCTTTCATGACCTGACTATTGTAAATAGTGCTGCAATGAACATTGGGGTGCATGTGTCTTTTTGAATTATGGTTTTCATAGGGTATACGCCCAGTAGTGGGATTGCTGGGTCATATGGTAATTCTATTTTTAGTTTTTTAAGGAACCTCCATACTATTCTCCATAGTGGCTGTATCAATTTACATTCCCACCAACAGTGCAAGAGGGTTCCCTTTTCTCCACACTCTCTCCAGCATTTGTTTTTTTTTTTTTTTTTTTTAATGAGGATCTTGAATCAGATGCGTATGTTTGATTGATTGATTGATTGATTGATTTTGGCTGTGTTGGGTCTTCGTTTCTGTGCGAGGGCTTTCTCCAGTTGTGGCAAGCGGGGGCCACTCTTCATCGCGATGCGCGGGCCTCTCTCGTTGCGGAGCACAGGCTCCAGACGCGCAGGCTCAGCAGTTGTGGCTCACGGGCCCAGCCGCTCTGCGGCATGTGGGATCTTCCCAGGCCAGGGCTCGAACCCGTGTCCCCTGCATTAGCAGGCAGATTCTCAACCACTGCGCCACCAGGGAAGCCCCAGCATTTGTTGTTTGTAGATTTTTTGATGATACCCATTCTGACCGGTGTGAGGTGATACCTCATTGTAGTTTTGATTTGCATTTCTCTAATAATTAGTGTTGTTGAGCAGCTTTTCATGTGCCTCTTGGCCATCTGTATGTCTTCCTTGGAGAAATGTCTACTTAGGTCTTCTGCCCATTTTTTTAATTGGGTTGTTTGTTTTTTTATATATTGAGCTGCATGAGCTGTTCATATATTTTGGAGATTAATCCTTTGTCTGTTGACTCATTTGCAAATATTTTCTCCCATTCTGAAGGTTGTCTTTTCATATGGTTTATAGTTTCCCTTGCTGTGCCAAAGCTTTTAAGTTTCATTAGGTCCCATTTTTTTATTTTTGTTTTTATTCTCATTATTCTAGGAGGTGGGTCAAAAAGGAGCTTGCTGTGATTTATGTCATAGAGTGTTCTTCCTATGTTTTCCTCTAAGAGTTTTATCGTGTCTGGTCTTACATTTAGGTCTTCAATCCATTTTGAGTTTATTTTTTGTGTATGGTGTTAGGGAGTGTTCTAATTTCATTCTTTTACATGTAGCTGTCCATTTTTCCCAGCACCACTTACTGAAGAGATGGTCTTTTCTCCATTGTATATCTTTGCCTCCTTTATCATGATTAGTTGACCATAGGTGCATGGGTTTATCTCTGGGCTTTCTATCCTGTTCCATTGATCTATATTTCTGTTTTTGTGCCAGTACCATATTGTCTTGATTACTGTAGCTTTGTAGTATAGTCTGAAGTCAGGGAGTCTGATTCCTTCAGCTCAGTTTTTTTCCCTCAAGATTGCTTTGGCTATTCAGGGTCTTTTGTGTCCCCATACAAATTTTAAGATTTTTTGTTCTATTTCTGTAAAAAATGCCATTGGTAATTTGATACGGATTGCATTGAATCTGTAGATTTCTTTGGGTAGTAGAGTCATTTTCACTATATTGATTCTTCCAATCCAAGAATATTGTATATCTCTCAATCTGTTTGTATCATCTTTTTTTTTTTAACTTAACATTTTATTGTGAAGATTTTCCCATTATTCAACTAATTTTGAAAACTTTTTTTTTTTTTAACATCTTTACTGGAGTATAATTGCTTTACAGTGGTGTGTTAGTTTCTGCTTTATAACAAAGTGAATCAGTTATACATATACATATGTTCCCATATCTCTTCCCTCTTGCATCTCCCTCCCTCCCACCCTCCCTATCCCACCCCTCTAGGTGGTCACAAAGCACAGAGCTGATCTCCCTGTGCTATGCGGTTGCTTCCCACTAGCTATCTATTTTACGTTTGGTAGTGTATATATGTTCATGCCACTCTCACTTTGTCACAGCTTACACTTCCCCCTCCCCATAGCCTCAAGTCCATTCTCTAGTAGGTCTGTGTCTTTATTCCCATCTTGCCACTAGGTTCTTCATGACATTTTTCCACACATATATACAATGGAATAAAAAGAAATGAAATTGAGTTATTTGTAGTGAGGTGGATGGAGTTAGAGTCTGTCATACAGAGTGATGTTTGTATCATCTTTGATTTCTTTCATTAGTGGCTTATAGTTTTCTGCATACAGGTCTTTTGTCTCCTTAGGTAGGTTTATTCCTAGGTATTTTACTCTTTTTGTTGCAATGGTAAATGGGAGTGTTTCCTTAATTTCTGTTTCAGATTTTTCAACATTAGTGTATAGGAATGCAAGAGATTTCTGTGCATTAATTTTGTATCCTGCTACTTTACCAAATTCATTGATTAGCTCTAGTAGTTTTCTGGTAGCATCTTTAGGATTCTCTATGTATAGTATCATGTCATCTGCAAACAGTGACAGTTTTACTTCTTCTTTTCCAATTTGTATTCCTTTTATTTATTTTTCTTCTCTGATTGCCATGGCTAGGACTTCCAAAACTATGTTGAATAAGAGTGCAGAGAGTGGATATCCTTGTCTTGTTCCTGGTCTTAGAGGAAATACTTTCCGTTTTTCACCATTGAGAATGATGTTTGCTGTGGGTTTGTTGTATATGGCCTCTATTATGTTGAGGTAGGTTCCTTCTATGCCCACTTTCTGGAGGGTTTTTTTTTAATCATAAATGGGTGTTGAATTTTGTCAAAAGCTTTTTCTGCATCTATTGAGATGATCATATGGTTTTTATTCTTCAATTTGTTAATATGGTGTATCACATTGATTGATTTGGGTATATTGAAGAATCCTTGCATTCCTGGGATAAATCCCACTTCATCATGGTGTATGATCCTTTTAATGTGTTGTTGGATTCTGTTTGCTAGTATTTTGTTGAGGATTTTTGCATCTATATTCATCAGTGATATTGGTTTGTAGTTTCTTTTTTTTGTAGTATATTTGTCTGGTTTTGGTAACAGGGTGATGGTGGCCTCATAGGATGAGTTTAGGAGTGTTCCTTCATCTGCAATTTTTTGGAAGACTTTGAGAAGGATGGGTGTTAGCTCTTCTCTAAATGTTTGATAGAAATTGCCTGTGAAGTCATCTGGCCCTGGACTTTTTTTTGTTGGAAGATTTTAATCACAGTTTCAATTTTGTTACTTGTGATTGGTCTGTCCATATTTTCTATTTCTTCCTGGTTCAGTCTTGGAAAGTTATACCTCTCTAAGAATTTGTCCATTTCTTACAGGTTGTCCATTTTATTGGCATAGAGTTGCTTGTAGTAGTCTCTTATGATACTTTGTATTTCTGTGGTGTCCATTGTAACTTCTCCTTTTTCATTTCTAATTTTATTGATTTGAGTCCTGTCTCTCTTTTTCTTGATGAGTCTGGCTAAAGGTTTGTCCATTTTGTTTATCTTCTCAAAGAACCAGCTTTTAGTTTTATTGACCTTTGCTATTGCTTTCTTTGTTTCTATTTTATTTATTTTTGCTCTGATCTTATGATTTCTTTCCTTCTACTAACTTTGGGTTTTGTTCATTCCTCTTTCTCTAGTCCCTTTAAGTGTAAGGTTAGATTGTTTATTTAAGATTTTTCTTTTTTCTTGAGGTAGGATTGTATTGCTATAAACTGCTTTTGCTGCATCCCATAGGTTTTGCATCGTCATGTTTTTCTTGTCATTTGTCTCTAGGTATTTTTTGATTTCCTCTTTGATTTCTCCAGTGATCTTTTGGTTATTTAGTAACGTATTGTTCAGCCTCCATGTGTTTGTGCTTTTTACGTTTTCTTCCCTGTAATTTCTTTCTACTCTCATAGCATTGTTGTCAGAAAAGATTCTTGATATGATTTCAATTTTCTTAAATTTACTGAGTCTTGATTTGTGACCCAAGATGTGATCTATCCTGGAGAATGTTCCATGTGCACTTGAGAAGAAAGTGTAATCTGCTGTTTTCGGATGGAATGTCCTATAAATATCAATTAAATCTCTCTAGTCCATTGTGTCATTTAAAGCTTTTGTTTCCTTAGTAATTTTCTGTCTGGATGATCTGACCATTGGTGTAAATGAGGTGTTAAAGTCCCCCACTATTATTGTGTTACTGTCAATTTCCTCTTTTATAGCTGTTAGCATTTGCCGTATATATTGAGGTGCTCCTATGTTGGGTGCATATATATTTACAATTGTTTTATCTTCTCCTTAGATTGATCCCTTGATCATTATGTAGTGTCCTTCCTTGTCTCTTGTAACATTCTTTATTTTAAAGTCTATTTTATCTGATATGAGTAATGTTACTCCAGCTTCCTTTTGATTTCCATTTGCATGGAATATCTTTTTCCATCCCCTCACTTTCAGTCTGTATGTGTTGCTAGGTCTGAAGTGGGTCTCTTGCAGACAGCATATATATGGGTCTTGTTTTTGTATCCATTCAGCAAGCCTGTGTCTTTTGGTTGGGGCATTGAATCCATTTACATTTAAGGTAATTATCGATATGTATGTTCCTATTACCATTTTCTTAATTGTTTTGGGTTTGTTTTTGTAGGTCCTTTTCTTCTCTTGTGTTTCCCACTTAGAGAAGTTCCTTTAGCATTTGTCATAGAGCTGGTTTGGTGGTGCTGATTTCTCTTAGCTTTTGCTTCTCTGTAAAGCTTTTGATTTCTATGTAAAATCCTTGCCAGGTAGAGTAATCTTTGTTGTAGGTTCGTCCCTTTCATCACTTTAAATATATCATGCCACTCCCTTCTGGCTTGTAGAGTTTCTGCTGAGAAATCAGCTGTTAACGTTATGGGAGTTCCCTTGTATGTTATTTGTCATTTATCCCTTGTTGCTTTTAATAATTTTTCTTTGTCTTTAATTTTTGTCAGTTTGATTACTATTTGTCTCAGCATGTTTCTCCTTGGGTTTATCCTGCTTGGAACTCTCTGCACTCCTGGACTTGGATGGCTATTTCCTTTCCCATGTTAGGGAAGTTTTCAACTATAATCTCTTCAAATATTTTCTCAGTCCCTTTTTCTCTCTCTTCTCCTTCTGTGACCCCTATAATGCAAATGCTGGTGTGTTTAATGTTGTCCCAGAGGTCTCTTAGGCTGTCTTCATTTCTTTTCATTCTTGTTTCTTTAGTCTGTTCTGCAGCAGAGAATTCCACCATTCTGTCTTCCAGGTCACTCATCCGTTCTTCTGCCTCAGTTATTCTGCTACTGATTCCTTCTAGTGTATTTTTCATTTCAGTTATTGTATTGTACATCTCTGTTTTGTTCTTTAATTATTCTAGGTGCTTGTTCTTTAATTCTTCTAGGTCTTTGTTAAACATTTCTTGCATCTTCTCGAACTTTGCCTCCATTCTTTTTCCGAGGTCCTGGATCATCTTCATTAACATTATTCTGAATTCTTTAGCTGGAAGGTTGCCTATCTCCACTTCATTTAATTGTTTTTCTGGGGTTTTATCTTGTTCCTTCATCTGGTACATAGTCCTCTGCCTTTTCATTTTGTCTATCTTTTTGTGAATGCGGTTTATGTTCCATGGGCTGCAGGACTGTAGTTCTTCTTGCTTCTGCTCCATGTGAATTTTTAAGAAAAAATATATTATGTACTCATATTGATATTTCCAGTTCAAATTTAGAGCTGGGATGAGTCTCCTGGAGGCAGAATATAGCTGTTTTGTTTTTAAAATCTTTCCAGCCCCTGTGTCTTTTGATTGGAGAATTCAATTCATTTTCTTTTGGAGAATTATTAATAAATGAAGACTTAGTACTGACATTTTATCTTTTGTTTTCTTGCTGCTCCACATCACCATTGTTTCCTTTTCCTTCTGTTTAGGTCTGACATTTTGTTTTGCGGTTTTCGCTGATGTTTTCCTCAGTTTCCTTTCTTTTTTGTATTTCGGATCTCTGTTCCAGATTTGTGTTTTGTGGTTACAATGAGTTTTGGATAAAATGTCTCATAGATAAAATATACTTTTTTCTGCTGATAGCATCTTATCTTCATTTGCCTCTATGGGTTGTGTCATTTTCCTCTTCCACTTTTGTGCTTTTGTTGTCTCGAATTATCCCATTTTATTTTGAGTTTGTTATCAAATTGAAAAGTCTATAGTTATTTTTCCTGCTTTTTTCCTCTTTAAGCTTTGTAATATAATTGTTTAACAACCTGTTCTGATATAAAGTTGCAATTTTCTGATTCTATTTATCACCTTACTCAAAATTTTGTGTACTTCTGCCTTTTTGTTTCAGGTAGCAGAGCTCCTTTCTCTTATCCTTTTCTCAGAAAAGGATAACTTTTCTGGATAGAATATTCTTATTGACAGTTTTTATCTTTCAGTATTTTGAGTATGTCATTCCACTGTCTCCTGGCTTGTAGAGTTTCTGCTGAGACATCTGCTGATAACCCAGTGGAGATTCCTTTGTAGGTTACCGTCCTTTTTTCTCTGGCTGTCTTTAAAATTGTTTCTTTGTCATTGACATTTTTAAAATTTAATTTAATTTAATTTTTTTATACAGCAGGTTCTTACTAGTTATCTATTTTATACATATTAGTGTGTATATATGTCAATCTTAATCTCCCAATCCATCCCACACCCAACCCCACCCCCCCTTCCCCCCTTAGTGTCCATATGTTTGTTCTCTACACCTGTGTCTCTATTTCTGCCTTGCAAACTGGTTCATCTGTACTGTTTTTCTAGATTCCACATATATGCATTAACATATGATATTACAATGGAATATTAACCATAAAAAGGAACAAAATTGGGTCATTTGTAGAGATGTTGATGGACCTAGGGACTGTGATACAGAGTGAAGTATGTCATTGACTTTTGACGGTTTTAATGTAATGTGTATTGGAGAAGGTCTTTTGGGTTGAGATAATTATATGTTCTTTTAACTTCATGGATTTGCATAATCTTTTCTTTCCCCAGGTTGGTAATTAGAGGCCTTTCTTTTGTTTTTCAGTAGGTGGCGCTATAGCACAAGTTTTGGGTTTCCCTTATTGCTCTGCCTCTGGCTATATTTGAGAACCTGCATTTTACCCACTCCATCACTGCCGCTGGAAAGGTCGCCTGGTGCCCTCCTTGTCACTGCCTGTGCCTCTAGGGTTGCTGGTGCCTTGTTGCTGTCCCTGTCACTGCTGTAGTTGGTGTCGCTGCATGGGGCACCAGAAAGGTAGGCACCTCTGCTGCATCTGGGGTCGCCTTTGTTTGGTGGTACCACCAACATGGGGGGAGGGGGTGGGTAGTGGGGAGAGCCAGGATTGCAGGCACCTCCACTGTGTTCAGGGTTGAGGAGTTCACGGGAGCTGCTGCTGCAGGTGGTGGTGGGGGGTGGGCGGCTGGAGTCACATGAGCCTCTGAAGCTAGAAGGAGGCCCAGGGCCCATTGGCAATGCTGCTCGGTTCCCTATGGCCACCAGCACCACTGCGGCCAGGAGGCCAGATTTGTATGCACTGCCTCTCCTGCTACTACTGGGTTTTCTGGGTCTGTGGTCTCAGCTATGGAGGCAGGAAGGCCAGGATTGCAAGCACCACCTCTGTTGTTTCCTCAGTTCCACCTCCCCTATGTGTTCTACTCCACCACTTTTAGATGTCCAGATGTGGGAACTCTTCAGCATCCTGGTGTGCTGGGAAGAGCAACCTTTGATGAGTTATAGGTGTTTTACTGGTTGTAGATTGAAAGGGAGAGACAAAGGGAGCATCTCATGTCTTCATGATGCTGATATCACTCTTCTTTTCATATTTTAATCATCTCTACAATTTTGATGCCATGAAAAGCTACATTTATCTGTAATTAATATGTGGGAATTTCCAACAGACATAAAGCCAATATTGTATTATGCTGACTTAGTTAACTTGCACAAATTTGATCTAACCAGTAAATTCCTTGGGATTTTGCTGTGCAATTCACTGAACTGTTTTACTAAGAGCTTATGGATACTGATTAACTTAATTAAAAAAAAAAAAACCTTGTTCTAGCTAATAGAGGAGTTGAGTGGTAAAATTAAATAATTGGAATGAAATTAACTAAATTGGTTGACTCTTCAGATATAGTATTCTGAAAAGCGTCCTTACTGATAATAATGTGCCATCTTCAGCTTAAATTTAACATAGCACGTTTCATAAAAGTGTGTAGTTTGTGGTACACATATGTCAGTTATGCTCACTCATAAAATAATGTAAGGAATCATCCTAGCATGCTTTCTTTTTTTTGGCCGCACCACACAGCATGTGGGATCTTAGTTCCCTGACCAGGGATCGAACCCGTGCCCCCTGCAATGGAAGCATGTAGTCTTAACCACTGGACCATCAGGGAAGTCCCATAGGATGCTTTCTATTGTTTTAAATAAACTAAATGAATGAACAACTTCTTAGGTGCTCACTTTTAATTTACCAAAGTATCTGGAAAGATATAATAATGGGAATAATAAACAAATACATGCAAGCAAAGTGTGTTGACTATTTATCTGGCTTTACAAAGGATGAGTAGTGGTAGAGGGTGTTGATCATTGACAAATCCATAAATGAATATTCTGAATCACTTGCTCCAAAAATATCAGCTCTGACACATATGTTGTTCATAAGTACCCAAATGTTCCGAAATTGTTTTATCTCTTATCGTGCCACGTATGAACCTCTGGTTACCTGCCTGACTCCTGAAGGACAGCTAAATGGATTCAGTAATTGTTTCTTGAGCTGAAATAAACTGAAGGGTATCTTAACTATTAGCATAAGTAATACATTCTACCTTAAAACAGCTGTTAATAGAAAAATACTCACCCAAATTTTGAATATTGCTGTCAAAAACAAGATATCCAATTAGCATGTACTTAAGAAATTAAAGATTATAATCTTTCTTATATTATTTACATGGTATGGTAGACAGAAAAATGGCCACTCAAAGATGTTCACATCCTAATCCCTGAGATGTATGAATATGTTACTTTACATGGCAAAAGGGAATTTGAAGATAGGATTGAGTTAACGATCTTGAGATGGGGAGATTACACTGGATTATCTGGATGGACTTAATGTAATCACAAGTCCTTATAAGGGTGAGGCAGGAGGGTCAGAGAAGGAGATGGGATGATGGAAACAAAGTTCAGAGTGATGCGAGAATGAGGGCCACACGCCAAGGAAGCAGTCATCCTCTACAAACTGGAAAAGACAAGGAAATGAATTCTCCGCTAGAGCCTTCAGAAGGAACTTAGCTCTGGGAACACCTTGATTTTAGGACTGTGACCTCCAGACTCTAAAATAACAAATTTTTGTTTTTTTAAGCCACTGAGTTTGTGGTAATTTGTTACAGCAGCAGCAGCAAACTAGTAACTAGGCTGCTGAAAGCAGAGCAAATTAACACAGCACAAGAAAACAAAATCTGGTAAGTTCTTTTTAAATTGATTTTATCCTAAAAGTTGACCTGACTTGGTTAACAATTAAGGCATAAAGAAGAAGAAAACTGAAAGGAGAATGGATTCACCAGAAGGATATGACTTTCTTTACATCTGTGCTAATGAAAGCTGTGGAACATTCCTAGACCTACACTGCTCTCCGTGCACTTGTTGGTGGCAAAAGAAGGACATCAGAAGCTCCTCAGGCTATGTCCTCACACATGCCTGTCTCACACCCATCTCATTCATTGTTTTCATGGCTTTTCTGCTTTTGCATATAATAAAAGGGATAACCAAGTTACTAATATTTGAGGTCCACTAGCAATATCTAAACTGTAGTTTTGATTGTCCTAAGTCAAATTTTTGCAATTTTTCCCAGTTTATTGAAAATTTAGGTCATGAAGAGCTCGGTTGGAAGCCTGCCTTTTCTACTCACAACGATGTATCTTACCTATATTGTTTAACCCTCCTAAACCTTAGCATCCTCATCTGTAATATGGGAAAGGAGAGCTATTGTATGCTTGATAGAAAGTAGTTCAAAATATGTGTTCAGTAATGTAGAGGGATTCTTTTCCTTTCATCACTGAAATCAATTACCCTATTATCCCATTAATTTAAAGCTCTGAACCTTACTGTAGTAAAAACATTAGAATATTTAGCTCAGCTTGCTAGTGTAGAACACTTTGGATATAAAAATAAATATCTGTTTAACCTTAAGAAGCTTCCTTAAGCATTTTGAGCCTCACTTCTCCCAGCAGTAATATGGAGATGATGAGAAATGTGAAAATATGATGAGTCCTTTCTGGCGTATCATAGGTGTTCAATAAATGTTATTTTATTTTCTTCTCCTTCTTTAAAATAATTTATTTTAAAATTATGGAAGCATATATTACTTTGAAAGGACAAAGGAATACTAAATATTGTGGTTTGTTTCACTTAATGAACAGCCATCACTATCTAATAAAATAAAGAAAAAATATCTTAGAACAGATATTTTTGGTTCTTTGAATTCTGATAATGACCATGGCAGATAGACAGGATTTTGCCCAATGTATTCCCACTTTAAATTCATAAGCAAGTTATTTCACAGTTTATCAAATGCAGTCATTAAAAAAATCCTAATATTCACTTAGGAATAATCCTAGCATTCACTTACAATATTTAATCTATGATAGCCCTCTTCATCCCCCTTTCACCGACAAATATAATAAGCAGAACAGGAGATGGGATGATGATCTGAACTGAAATCTGGTCTGATCTGAAAAACAAATTCTTGGCTTGGTTTATTTCCTCTGATAAACTCTGCCCAATCCTATAACATCTCCACATTGAAACTAATCTTAAATACTTGAGCCCAGACACCAAAACCTCCTAAATAGTTAGTTACTACAAATAAGAGAAACATAATGGGCTGTAGAGCTTTTATTTTCAGTCAAAAATAAGACATATTCATACTTAGAGATAGACTTTTTTTTACATGAGTCTCAAGCAAGAGTTTGATATAAGGTCCTTGTTTACAAAGGAAGAACACTGAGCTATGTATAAATAGCCTGGTGAACATGGAATGAAGAAAGTGTTGGGCAATCAAATAAAACACTATTCAGTGACTTAAAATACTAAGAAACATGATTCAAAGACAAAAGAACATGTCTGTATATTTTGATTGCATTTATTTTTGTTTCTTTCTTTTATTTATTTATTTTTTATACAGCAGGTTCTTATTGGTTATCCATTTTATACATATTAGTGTATATATGTCAATCCCAATCTCCCAATTCATCCCACCACCACCAACCCCACCGCCCTTGATTGAATTGCTAAGACATAATGAGCTTGAGTTTGTGGTTAATCAAACACAGCGTTTTTCTAGCTAGCCACTTTATCTTATTCTTTGTTCTCCAATTACTTCTTAAGTTTGATCATTTGATCATGAGGCTGAAAAAGAAGAACTTCATTACTAATGAATGGAGATATAGAACATACAAGTGGCTTGCACATGGACTGCTCGTGGTTAGATGAAGGCAAAGTCAGATTTTCTAATTTCCAATGTAGGACTTGGTCCTTTAGCAACACTTCCTTTCTGGGCACTGGTTCAAATCTCCAGTTCCTTTCCTAGGAGTAATATTACTTTTAGACGCACAGTCCTTGATACCAAATTAAGATTTGTCAAGCAGAAGTTTTACAAGATCCCCTTACCAGATGCAAAAGAGATTAAAAAACAAAAATTGCTTTTGGCATTTCTTGACAAAGAATCAAGGATTACCAATGTCTTTTCTCTTCCCACCACCCACCCAAAGAAGTCTTTTTTGGGAGTGGAAACCTATTAAATATGTAAGAGAGAGCTAGAGATTGAGAGGGGAAGACTAGTTAAGAGCACAGTCCCAACAGCTCTGGAGGATTTGGACCTGATGTAACTGTTTAAAAAAGAAAGACAGATATACAATAGTGTTTGACAACTATATAAAACCACCAATATATATATATTAATTTATTTTAATATTTGATTACATATAAATATTTAAATATTGATAAATACATAAATATTCAGGAAATAGTAATTTATAAAATAGTTTTTGATATCTGATGTTCAGTAGTATTAGAAATATATATTACCCATGTGTATCCTGGTCTGATCTAAGATTGAAATTATTGATCTTTTTTTCTGTATGTGGTGCTTTATTCATTATCTCAGATTGATATAGTCTTTGCTGCCCTTAATTATACTTAAGTTATAAAAAAATTAGTCTTATAGGATATTAATCTAAAATTTCTTTATTTTTAGCATCAGAAATATATTATAATATTATATAGTTTCCTTATTGTTATGCTAGTTGCTCACAGTTTGTTCCCACTAATTTAACCCCACCCCCAAGCAGAATGTAAGCTCTATGAGGGAGGTATTTTACTTGTTGTCATTGTTCACTTATCTAACCCAAGTGCCTTGAAGAGTATCTGACAAGAAGAAAAACTCAACCATATTCATTGAATCAACTGATGAGTCATTTATGATAAGAATAAAGTGACAAAGGCTTTGTGTGACAGCAAATCACTTACGCTTTTACACAAAGGAGAGTTAAATGGTGACAGCTCACTACAGTCAAAATGTGTGCTCTGGATGATAGTGCGTGAATGGCTTGGCAATTGTCACTTGACATGGCAACTGTGTTTCCCAATGTCTTTTAACTGTAGTATATAAAATGCCTCAAATAGGCTTATCTAGGAACCAATGTGTTTTTAAATCTTAAGTCTTACTCATGACTCCTTTGGTCTTTGTCATCTTTTTCAAAATGATGATACAAACCAAGTAAAACAGGATGGGATGATTCAGCTCCATGATTCATCCATTTTTTTCCTCTCTGTCTCTGTTATCTTTCTTTTTTACCTCTTGGACTTACTCTATCATAATTTATCTTTGCTTTTTTACTTTCCCTTGTTTCTCTCCCTGTCTTTTCCTTTTCTCTAATAATCCAAAATTCTGTCCAGTTTTTTTTAAATTATCATAGATCCTTTTTTTCTTCTTCTTATTATTATTTTTAATTTTTATTTTACTTTTGGCTGTGTTGGGTCTTTGTTGCTGTGCACGGGCTTTCTCTATTTGCAGTGAGCAGGGGCTACTCTTCGTTGTGGTGTGCAGGCTTCTCATTGCGGTGGCTTCTCTTGTTGTGGAGCACAGGCTCTAGGCGCACAGGCTTCCATAGTTGTGGCACGCGGGCTCTAGAGCACAGGCTCAGTAGTTGTGGCGCACGGGCTTAGTTGCTCTGCCGCATGTGGGATCTTCCTGGACCAGGGCTCGAACCCATGTCCCCTGCATTGGCAGGCGGATTCTTAACCACTGTGCCACTAGGGAAGCTGCTGTCCAGTTTTTAAAATAAACAAAATGAAGAAATAAATTAAACATAAAACATTGTGTACTGTGTTTGATACAAAATTCTTATTTTTATATATATAATTATCTTTCAGTATAAATTATAAATTATTTATCTTTGTGATGGAAGCCTTCTTTCATATATACGTATGTGTCTGTACACCTTTTTTTTTCCCAAAAATCAGACAAGCTTATTATAAAAATTGAGAAAATATAGAAGAGTAGTAAGAACTCAAAAATTTCACTACTCAAGAACCACCATTATTAAAAAGCGATTACAGAATCTCAGTTTAGGACATGTTAAGCCTAAAATGTCTATTAGACATTTAATAGAAATATCAAATATGTAGTAATATGTATCAATTTGGAGTTCAGGCAAGAAGTTCAATTTGGAGTTCAGGAAAGAAGTTCAATTTGGAGATGTATGCTTGAGAATCATCAACACATAAATGGTATTTAAAGCCATGAGATTAGATGAGATCATCAAAGGAGGGAGCATAGATAGAAAGATATCAGATGTAAAGACTGAGCCCGGAGATACTTCAGTGTTAAAAGATCAGGGAGACAGGAGGAACCAGCAAGGGAGACTGGAGAGTGAAAAGAGAACAGAGAGGGAGGACAACAAGGAGAAGTGGTGTCCTGGAAATCAAGTGAAGGAAGTCACTTCATGGGGTGGTCAATGGTTTTGAATGCTGCTATATCCTCTGATTTGTAGATACTGTAACCCTCATTATATAATCTACCTGAATTGTGAAATAATAAATATTATTAACATTACTCAAAATTGTGTTGAGCACTACTTAGTGTCAGGGATATGGAGGATCGATGCAATTATATATCCTGTTCCCAAAGGACTTGCAGTCTGATAATGATCTCCTGTTCTTTGGAGCTTCTTCCTCTTGTGTGGAATGAATGAGAGACAAGAATGATGAGCATCACTGCCAGTAAGAGTCCCACAGTATGAGTACCTTCATCTTCTCCAAAGAATATTCAATAATTTACATATCTGACATCGATGTCAGATAGTTCAAGATTTTCAACAGAGGAAATTATTCTAGGTGAAATTTAAATCTGTATCATCAAGATTATTGTGAGACTAAGGTTATGAGAATTAATAGTGCAGAGTCTTTCCTTTAAAATTTCTTAACATTTAACATCAAGTAAATGTTTAGTTTTTAATTAGAGGTTAATTTGGTTCATGACTTGATAGTTTTAGAAAATCTTCAAGCTTTCTATGAAGGTTTTATACTTCATACTTTTTATACTTTAAACATTGAGTTGTGCAGACTTAGAGAATGGACTTGAGGACATGGCAGGTGGGGGAAGGGCAAGCTAGGACGAAGTGACAGAGTAGCATGGACATATATACACTACCAAATGTAGAATAGGTAGCTAATGGGAAGCAGCTGCATAGCACAGGGAGATCAGCTCGGTGCTTTGTGACCACCTAGAGGCGTGGGATTGGGAGGGTGGGAGGGAGACGCAAGAGGGAGGAGATATGGGGATATATGTATACGTATAGCTGATTCACTTTGTTATACAGCAGAAACTAACACACCATTGTAAAGCAATTATACTCCAATAAAGATGTTAAAAAACAAACAAAAAAAACATTGAGTTGTTCCCACAGAGAGGATTTTGCCATAGGGATCTCACTTGAACAAGTATAATTAATATCACATAGCCTTCAAGTTTATACTTAAACACATTTAAAATAATTATTAAAACCTTTGAAATGATGAAAATATTGGATGGGAATTTCTTTAGAAAAGAGACTGAAGTGTCTCAGCTCCAACTCTAGGGAAAGTGAAAGAAGGAGAGGAGAGGAGATAATTTGAGAGGGGAGGGAGAAGGAGGAAGGAAAACAGTAGAAAAGGAAAAACCTATTTGGAGAATATTTGATAGCTGAAGCTTCTGTCTATAGTTCTTGCTTCTCTTCCTCCCTCAGTTACTCTCAAATAGCACATTTAGAATATTCTAGATGACCTTGTCATTCATGATTTTCCATTTCCTTGGAAAACAGAAGTAAGATAAATGAGAAGGAAAATTCTTCTTTCTTCACAGTTCAATTATGTTCATTGTTTAAATAACATCTTTATTATCACACATTTTTCAGCAAACTGCTCTAATTATAATACTGACACAGTTAAAAAGATTAACACAAACACACAGATCACTCAGCGTGGAAAATCATAGGCCAGTCTTCAAGTTTTAAAGCTACTCATTACATTTATTTTAACATCTTTATTGGAGCATAATCGCTTTACAATGGTGTGTTAGTTTCTGCTGTATAACAAAGCGAATCAGCTATACGTATACATACATCCCCATATCTCCTCCCTCTTGCGTCTCCCTCCCACCCTCCCTATCCCACCCCTCTACGTGGACACAAAGCACTGAGCTGATCACCCTGTGCTATGCGGCTGCTTCCCACTAGCTATCTATTTTACATTTGGTAGTGTATATATGTCAATGCCACTCTCTCACTTCGTCCCAGCTTACCCTTCCCCCTCCCCGTGTCCTCAAGTCCATTCTCTACCTTTGTGTCTTTATTCCTGTCCTGCCACTAGGTTCATCAGAACCTTTTTTTTTTTTTTAGATTCCATGTTTATGTGTTAGCATATGGTATTTTATAATGTTTAATAAATATGGTGGAAGCATTTATACCCACATCAGACAGTGGCTTTGCAATTTCAAATGTACTATGATGAGCATTTTAAAGGTGATTTAAGTACATAACATACATACAAAATTGCATTTATATCATGAAGTGAACATGTACAGATCTCTTACACCTATATCAACATCATTCAGAGAACCAAACAGAACATTACCAGTATCCCATGCCCCCTTCTATCTACTAACTTGCCCTCTAGGGCAAAAAACACTCTCCTGATTTTAAAACCATAGATTAGTTATGTCTGTTTTTGCAGTTTATATTAGTGTGATCATAGTTTACTAAGTGATTTCATTTCTGGCTTCTTTCACTCAACACAGTGATTTTGAGACTGATTCCATGTTTTTGTGCTTAATTGTAGATCATTCTTTCTCAGAGATGTATAGCAATGAATGCTAAAATACTATACAGCTGTACAGCATTTCATTGTGTGACTATACCACAATTTATTCATTCATTCTACAAACATGAGCACTGGGATTGTTTCCAGTTTGGGGATCTTATGAAAAATAATACTATGACATTCTAGCAAATGTGTTTGTAAAAATGTGTACATACATTCCTGTTGGGTATCCCTAAGAGTGGAATTTTCTGAACCATAGGTTAAGCATAAGTTCAGTATGTATAAGCATATAGTAAATACAGCCAAATTGCAGCAGTTTACAACCCTAGGAGAAGATATGAGATTTAAGGATGCTACTGCACATTCTCAGCAATACTTGGTATTTTAAAAAATATTTTTCATTTTTGTCATTCAGATGAGTATGTGGTTGGAGCTCATTGAGATTTTAATTTGCCTTTCTCTGATGACTGAGAAAAGTTGCACATGCTTTTATAAATTCATAGGCCATTTCAGTATCTATTATAAAATGCCTGTATCAGACCATAAGATATTTTAGCTATTTTTATGGAGTTGTCTCTTTATTAATAAAATTGTAGTTGTTATTTACATATGCTTGGTTAGAGTTCTTTGTCGTTATATGTAGTACCAATATTTCACACTGTGCTTTTAAATTATTATGTTGTGGAATTTAAAAGCAATTCAAAGCAATAACAAAGTTTTCTCCTTTCACTATATTTTTCTCTTTAATAAATACATATTAAGTGATATATGTTCATAGAAAACACTACTTAAAATTAAATTTTTGTGATTTAAAATTTTTTCATCATTATTTAGCAATAATCATTCAGATTAATTACCAAAGAGCATATTCAGGAAATAGTTTGTCATTTGAAGTGTTTCAGTTTCAATAACAAATTATGGATTTTGTTGTTTAGCTCAGAAACGTATATTCTGTGATAATAACGTTTGTTAATGTATAGTCTATTATGTCCCTTCAAAACACTGCTGTCACTCTGAGAGGCCCCCCCCAATGATGACCTCATCATCAATTCCACTACCCACTTGGAGGATAACTCATGCCTTTTACAACCTGACTGAATTCTGATCTTATTTCCTAGTCCTCTATTCTAGCCTGGTGACCTGTACAGAGGTCACCTGACTAGGGCTATTTCCCTTCGTAGAACACCTTTCCTTTTCTCTGTGATTCTCCCAAATATTTTGCTTATTTGATTTGTATTGATCTTCAAGGCAGATTCTTGTCTGATCATCATCTCTGTGAAACTCTAATTGTATTTGTAATTGACCTTCATTCATCACTCCATTCTGCAAACAATACCTTCATGTTTCTCTTTTTTTTTCATTTAAAAAAAATATATTGGAAGGAGCTTCAAGATGGTGGAAGAGTAAGACGCGGAGATCACCTTCCTCCCCACAAATACATCAGAAATACATCTACATGTGAAACAGCTCCTACAGAACACCTACTGAACGCTGGCAGAAGACCTCAGACCTCCCAAAAGGCAAGAAACTCCCCACGTACCTGGGTAAGGTAAAAGAAAAAAGAAACAACAGAGACAAAGAATAGGGACGGGACCTGCACCAGTGGGAGGGAGCTGTGAAGGAGGAAATGTTTCCACACACTAGGAAGGCCCTTCACGGGCGGAGACTGCGGGTGGTGGAGGTGAGAAGCTTCGGGGCCACAGAGGAGAGCGCAGCAACAGGGGTGCGGAGGGCAAAGCGGAGAGATTCCCGCACAGAGGATCGGTGCCGACCAGCACTCACCAGCCCGAGAGGCTTGTCTGCTCAGCCGCCAGGGCGGGTGGGGGCTGGGAGCTGAGGCTCGGGCTTCGGTCAGATCGCAGGGAGAGGACTGGGGTTGGCGGCGTGAACACAGCCTGAGGGGGGCTAGTGCACCACAGCTAGCCAGGAGGGAGTCCGGGAAAAGGTCTGGAACTGCCGAAGAGGCAAGAGATTTTTCTTGCCTCTTTGTTTCCTGGTGCGCGAGGAGAGGGGATTAAGAGCACCACTTAAATGAGCTCCAGAGACGGGCGTGAGCCGCGGCGATCAGCACGGACCCCAGAGACGGGCGCAAGCCGCGGTTATCAGCGCGGACCCCAGAGACGGGCATGAGACGCTAAGGCGCTGCTGCCACCACCAAGAAGCCTGTGTGCGAGCACAGGTCACTATCCACACCTCCCCTCCTGGGAGCCTGTGCAGCATGCCACTGCCAGAGTCCCGTGATCCAGGGACAACTTCCCCGGGAGAACGCACGACATGCATCAGGCTGGTGCAATGTCATGTTGGCCTCTGCAGCCGCAGGCTCACCCAGCATCCATACCCCTCCTTCCCCCTGGCCTGAGTGAGCCAGAGCCCCCCGAATCAACGTCTCCTTTAACCCCATCCTGTCTGAGCGAAGAACAGACGCCCTGAGGCGACCTACACGCAGTGGTGGGTCCAAATCCAAAGCTGAACCCCCGGAGCTGTGCAAACAAAGAAGAGAAAGGGAAATCTCTCCCAGCAGCCTCAGGAGCAGCGGATTAAATCTCCACAATCAACTTGATGTACCCTGCATCTGTGGAATACCTGAATAGACAACGAATCATCCCAAATTGAGGAGGTTGACTTTGGGAGCAACAATATATATATATTTTTCCCCTTTTTCTCTTTTTGTGAGTGTGTATGTGTATGCTTCTGTGTGTGATTTTGTCTGTATAGCTTTGCTTTTACCATTTGTCCTAGGGTTCTGTCTGTCTTTTTTTATTTATTTATTTTTACTTAAAAGAAAATTTTTTTCTTAATAATTATTTTTTATTTTAATAACTTTATTTTATTTTATTTTACGTTATTTTATTTTATCTTCTTCTTTCTTTCATTCTTTTTTTTCTCCCTTTTATTCTGAGCCGTGTGGAGGACAGGCTCTTGGTGCTCGAGCCAGGCGTCAGGGCTGTGCCACTGAGATGGGAGAGCCAAGTTCAGGACACTGGTCCACAAGAGGCCTCCCAGGTCCATGTAATATCAAATGGCAAAAATCTCCCAGAGATCTCCATCTCAACGCCAAGACCCAGCTCCACTCAACGACAAGGAAGCTACAGTGCTGGACACCCCATGCCGAACAACTACAAAGACGGGAACACAACTGCACCCATTAGCAGAGAGGCTGCCTAAAACCATAATAAGGCCACAGACACCCCCAAACACACCACCAGACGTGGGCCTGCCCACCAGAAAGACAAGATGCAGCCTCATCCACCAGAACACAGGCACTAGTCCCCTCCACCAGGAAGCCTACAAAACCCACTGAACCAACCTTAGCCACTGGGGACAGACACCAAAAACAACAGAAACTACGAACCTGCAGCCTGTGAAAAGGAGAACCCAAACACAGTAAGTTAAGCAAAATGAGAAGACAGAGAAACACATAGCAGATGAAGGAGCAAGGCAAAAACCCACCAGACCTAACAAATGAAGAGGAAATAGGCAGTCTATCTGAAAAAGAATTCAGAATAATGATAGTAAGATATCCAAGATCTTGGAAATAGAACAGAGAAAATACAAGAAACGTTTAACAATGACCTAGAAGAACT
The DNA here is from genome assembly GCF_949987535.1 of Balaenoptera acutorostrata. Lineage (NCBI taxonomy): Eukaryota > Metazoa > Chordata > Mammalia > Artiodactyla > Balaenopteridae > Balaenoptera > Balaenoptera acutorostrata. The sequence continues at coordinate 66,947,730 of NC_080071.1, read as the reverse complement.
AAAGAGCTAACAAACAGAGATGAACAACACAATAAATGAAATTAAAATTTCTCTAGAAGGAATCAATAGCAGAATAACTGAGGCAGAAGAACGGATAAGTGATCTGGAAGATAAAATAGTGGAAATAACTACTGCAGAGCAGAATAAAGAAAAAAGAATGAAAGGAATAGAGGACAGTCTCAGAGACCTCTGGGACAACATTAAACACACCAACAGGGCTTCCCTGGTGGCGCAGTGGTTGAGAATCTGCCTGCTAATGCAGGGGATGCGGGTTCGAGCCCTGGTCTGGGAAGATCCCACATGCCGCGGAGCGACTGGGCCCGTGAGCCACAATTACTGAGCCTGCGCGTCTGGAGCCTGTGCTCCGCAACAAGAGAGGCCGCGATAGTGAGAGGCCCGCGCACCGCAATGAAGAATGGCCCCCGCTTGCCACAACTAGAGAAAGCCCTCGCACAGAAACGAAGACCCAACACAGCCATAAATAAATACAATTAAAAAAAAAAAAAAAAAAAAAAAAAAAAAAAAAACACCAACATTCGAACTATAGGGGTCCCAGAAGAAGAAGAGAAAAAGAAAGGGACTGAGAAAATATTTGAAGAGATTAGAATTGAAAACTTCCCTAACATGGGAAAGGAAATAGTTAATCAAGTTCAGGAAGCACAGAGAGTCCCATACAGGATAAATCCAATAAATAAATATGCCAAGACACATATTAATCAAACTATCAAAAATTAAATACAAAGAACAAATATTAAAAGCAGGAAGGGAAAAACAACAAGTAACACATAAGGGAATCCCCATAAGGTTAACAGCCGATCTTTCAGCAGAAACTCTGCAAGCCAGAAGGGAGTGGCAGGACATATTTAAAGTGATGAAAGGAGAAAAACCTACAACCAAGATTACTCCACCCAGCAAGGATCTCATTCAGATTTGAGAGAGAAATTAAAAGCTTTACAAACAAGCAAAAACTAAGAGAATGCAGCACCACCAAACCAGCTTTACAACAAATGCTAAAGGAACTTCTTTAGGCAGGAGACACAAGGGAAGGAAAAGACCTACAATAACAAACCCAAAACAATTAAGAAAATGGTGATAGGAACATACATATCGACAATTACCTTAAACATAAATGGATTAAATGCTCGAACCAAAAGACATAGACTGGCTGAATGGATACAAAAACAAGACCTGTATATATGCTGTCTACAAGAGATCCACTTCAGACTTAGGGACACATACAGACTGAAAGTGAGGGGATGGAAAAAGATATTCCATGCAAATGGAAATCAAAAGAAAGCTGGAGTAGCAATTCTCATATCAGACAAAATAGACTGTAAAACAAAGACTATTACAAGAGACAAATAAGGACACTACATAATGATCAAGGGATCAATCCAAGAAGAAGATAAAACAATTGTAAATATTTACGCACTCAACATAGGAGCACCTCAGTACATAAGGCAAATACTAATAACCATAAAACGGGAAATCGACAGTAACACAATCATAGAAGGGGACTTGAACACCCCACTTTCACCAATGGACACATCATCCAAAATGAAAATAAATAAGGAAACACAAGCTTTAAATGATACATTAAACAAGATGGACTTAATTGATACTTACAGGACATTCCATCCAAAAACAACAGAATACACATTCTTTTCAAGTGCTCATGGAACATTCTCCAGGATAGATCATATCTTGGGTCACAAATCAAACCTTGGTAAATTTAAGAAAATTGAAATTGTATCAAGTATCTTTTCTGACCACTATGCTATGAGACTAGATATCAATAACAGGAAAAAATCTATAAGAAATACAAACACATGGAGGCTAAAAAACACACTACTTAATAACCAAGAGATCACTGAAGAAATCAAAGAGGAAATTAAAAAATACGTAGAAACAAATGACAATGAAAACACAATGACCCAAAACCTATGGGATGCAGCAAAAGCAGTTCTAAGAGGGAAGTTTACAGCAATACAAGCCTACAAGAAACAAGAAACAAGAAACATCGCAAATAAACAACCTCACCTTACACCTAAAGCAATTAGAGAAAGAAGAACAAAAAAAACCCCCCAAAGTTAGCATAAGGAATGAAATCATAAAGATCAGATCAGAAATACATGAAAAAGAAATGAAGGAAACGATAGCAAAGATCAATAAAACTAAAAGCTGGTTCTTTGAGAAGATAAACAAAATTGATAAACCATTAGCCAGACTTACCAAGAAAAAAGGGGAGAAGACTCAAATCAACAGAATTAGAAATGAAAAAGGAGAAGTAACAACTGACACTGCAGAAATACAAAGGATCATGAGAGATTACTACAAGCAACTCTATGCCAATAAAATGGACAACCTGGAAGAAATGGACAAATTCTTACAAATGCACAACCTTCCGAGACTGAACCGGGAAGAAATAGAAAATATGAACAGACCAATCACAAGCACTGAAATTGAAACTGTGATTAAAAATCTTCCAACAAACAGAAACCCAGGACCAGATGGCTTCACAGACGAATTCTATCAAACATTTAGAGAAGAGCTAACACCTATCCTTTGCAAACTGTTTCAAAACATAGCAGAGGGAGGAACACTCCCAAACTCATTCTACAAGGCCACCATCACTCTGATACCAAAACCAGACAAAGATGTCACAAAGAAAGAAAACTACAGGCCAATATCACTGATGAACATAGATGCAAAAATCCTCAACAAAATACTAGCAAACAGAATCCAACAGCACAGTAAAAGGATCATACACCATGATCAAGTGGGGTTTATCCCAGGAATGCAAGGATTCTTCAATATACGCAAATCAATCAACGTGATACACCATATTAACAAATTGAAGGAGAAAAACCATATGATCATCTCAATAGATGCAGAAGAAGCTTTCGACAAAATTCAGCACCCATTTATGATAAAAACCCTCCAGAAAGTAGGCATAGATGGAACTTACCTCAACATAATAAAGGCCATATTTGACAAACCCACAGCCAACATCGTCCTCAATGGTGAAAAACTGAAACCATTTCCACTAAGATCAGGAACAAGACAAAGTTGCCCACTCTCACCACTGTTATTCAACATAGTTTTGGGAGTGTTAGCCACAGCAATCAGAGAAGAAAAAGAAATAAAAGGAATCCAAATTGGAAAAGAAGAAGTAAAGCTGTCACTGTTTGGAGATGACCTGATACTATACATATAGAATCCTAAAGATGCTACCAGAAAAATACTAGAGCTAATCAATGAATCTGGTAAAGTAGCAGGATACAAAATTAATGCACAGAAATCTCTTACATTCCTATACACTAATAATGAAAAATCTGAAGCTGAAATTAAGAAAACACTCCCATTTACCACTGCATCAAATGGAATAAAGTATCTAGTAATAAACCTACCTAAGGAGAAAAAAGACCTGTATGCAGAAAACTATAGGACACTGATGAAAGAAATTAAAGATGATACAAATAGATGGAGAGATATACCATGTTCTTGGATTGGAAGAATCAACATTGTGAACATGACTCTACTACCCAAAGCAATCTACAGGTTCAATGCAATCCCTATCAAATTACCACTGGCATTTTTCACAGAACTAGAACAAAAAATTTCACAATTTGTATGGAAATACAAAAGACCCCGAATAGACAAAGCAATCTTGAGAAAGAAAAACGGAGCTGGAGGAATCAGGCTCCCTGACTTCAGACTATAGTACAAAGCTACAGTAATCAAGACAGTATGGTACTGGCACAAAAACAGAAATATACATCAATGGAACAGGATAGAAAGCCCAGAGATAAACCCATGTACATATGGTCACCTTATGTTTGATAAAGGAGGCAAGAATATACAGTGGAGAAAAGACAGTCTCTTCAATAAGTGGTGCTGGGAAAACTGGATAGCTACATGTAAAAGAATGAAACTAGAACACTCCCTAACACCATACACAAAAATAAACTCAAAATGGATTAAAGACCTAAATTAAGCCCAGACACCATCAAACTCTTAGAGGAAAACATAGGCAGAACACTCTATGACATTAATCACAGAAAGATCCTTTTTTGCCCACCTCCTAGAGAAATGAAAATAAAAACAATAATAAACAAATGGGACCTAATGAAACTTCAAAGCTTTTGCACAGCAAAGGAAACCATAAACAAGACGAAAAGACAACCCTCAGAATGGGAGAAAATATTTGCAAATGAAGCAACTGACAAAGGATTAATCTCCAAAATATACAAGCAGCTCATGCAGCTCAATATCAAAAAAAAAACAACCCAATCCAAAAATGGGCAAAAGACCTCAATAGACATTTCTCCAAAGATATACAGATTGCCAACAAACACATGAAAGAATGCTCAACATCATTAATCATTAGAGAAATGCAAATCAAAAGTACAATGAGATATCATCTCACACTGGTCAGAATGGCCATCATCACAAAATCTACAAACAATAAATGCTGGAGAGGGTGTGGAGAAAAGGGAACCCTCTTGCACTGTTGGTGGGAATGTAAATTGATACAGCCCCTATGGAGAACAGTATGGAGGTTCCTTAAAAAACTAAAAATAGAATTACCATATGACCCAGCAATCCCACTACTGGGCATATACCCTGAGAAAACCATAATTCAAAAAGTGTCATGTACCACAATATTCATTGCAGCTCTCTTTACAATAGCCAGGACATGGAAGCAACCTAAGTGTCCATCAACAGATGAATGAATAAAGAAGATGTGGCACATATATACAATGGAATATTACTCAGCCATAAAAAGGAATGAAACTGAGTTATTTGTAGTGAGGTGGATGGACCTAGAGACTGTTATACGGAGTGAAGTAAGTCAGAGAGAGAAAAACAAAGACAGTATGCTAACACATATATATGGAATCTAAAAAAAAAAAAAGGAAATGGTCAGAAGAACCTAGGGGCAAGACGGGAATAGAGATGCAGACCTACTAGAGAATGGACTTGAGGACATGGGGAGGGGGAAGGGTAAGCTGGGATGAAGTGAGAGAGTGGCATGGACATATATACACTACCAAATGTAAAATAGATAGCTAGTGGGAAGCAGCCGCATAGCACAGGGTAGATCAGCTCTGTGCTTTGTGACCAGCTAGAGGGGTGGGATAGGGAGGGTGGGAGGGAAGGAGATGCAAGAGGGAAGAGATATGGGGACATATGTATATGTATAACTGATTCACTTTTTTATAAAGCAGAAACTGACACACCATTGTAAAGCAATTATACTCTAATAAAGATGTTTAAAAAAAACCAATATATTGAAAAATAATAAAATACTAAAATTACTCATATTTTCACCATCCCAACCCAGTGTATTTCATGGTTTTACCTATTACCTCCTTCCTGGACACAATTTTTTATAGATACCATCATTTCTTATACATACTGTATTAATTTCGTTACTTTCTTAAGATATCATATTATAAACACATTTCTAGATCTTCCACGTATAACCTTTATTGGTGCCATGATATTTTATCATGTTAATATAACATGGAGTATAACACAACTTTGCCAATGCTGAACCCTCTGTTTTTTGTTGATTTTTTTTGTTCTTTGTTTTTCCACACTTTCATTCATATATTGTGCCTAAGTTTTTAGTTCAGTTTTTAGATTAGTTCAGGCTAAAATAGAAAAGTCTCTTCTTAAAGTTTGAATATTAACTGCTATTGAAACAGAGACTATCTAATAAAATGTTGAACTTTTGAAACAAATTGAATAACCACTTTACAACTGTACAATACAGAATGTGGTTTCTAAAGTAAGTTCTTATTGAATTCCCATGGAATAAAGATGATCAAAGATCATTCTACCTCCTCTACTACTGGATAGTTCTGAGTTTTTTTATCCATAAGGTGTGTGAATATCTGTGTGTGTGCGTGTGTGGTCATGGTGATTTTGGTGAAGGGGTGAATGACAACAAATGCTGATACACTAAATAATTCTATGTTGCAATTATTTCAAAAGTGGAGCCAGGAAATGAGCACAGGGAGTGATCTAAGTTATGTAAGGGTATTATAGTACTCTAAAGTGAAAGTGTTTGCTGGCAGCTGAAATTACCATTAAATACTTGTAACACTTCAAATGTTTTTCCTTGACTGTCTCCTCTCTCCACCTCCTAATATCCTCATCATGGAAATACATTTCTAGTCTGAGTTCCTTTGAATGTTGGAAACAACAGTTATGCTGTGTAGCAGTGTCACGCATCATGAGCAGGACTTTCATATTTTGCAGCTGATCTTTCATCTACACACACACACACAAATAATTGCAACATGAAACTGAAATAGAGCCATTGAGTTTGTGAGTATAGCTCAGACTAGGAGAAATAGGTGTCACAGGTGGGATAGATCCAGAAAAAAGAAATGTGGTTTTGGACTTTTTCCTCTCCCTCTCTGGGACCTAAAAGGACAACTATTTCCAGTGGACACAGAGTGAGGTTAGCCATTTCCCATTAGCTCATTTTCTCATGACCTGACCTTATCCAACCAAATTCAAACAGCATTTCTTTATTGAGGAGGATGAGGAGGATGTTTCCATTCTAATCATTAAACAGAGCTACAGAATTTAATGGGCCTGTATGTTTTTCACTGAGGACCACTGAGACCAAAAAAACAGAGGGTTAACATGAAGAACTAAGAGCTTGGTCCTGAAGGTTATAACTGGACATAAAGCATGTCATAGAACACAGGTTCAAGATAAGACCAATACGGTTTTACACAGCAAAACAGGGTGTTTTGATGGGGAAAAAAAAACATGTGGATCAGCATTTACCTGTGTGTGATGAGGAGAGAGCCCAGTGATGTGTTTCACAAGAAAAAAGATGTGTAATAAGTGCTTTTGGTGAACATCATATACTAAGTCCCATTCTTAGAGTAGAGTTAAAATGTACTTTAAGTGTTTGAGAAGCTTTCCTAGTAAAGAAATTTTTAAATTTAATTTATCACAGATGCAACTTCTTTTTTTCCCAAAAAACATCTTACATTTTGTGTTAACTAGAATTTTGTGAAACATTTTGAGAAATGCTGTTGTAGATAATTAGGGGTAGAATGCAAGGCCGTGCTTGAACTAGGTGAAGATCTCTAAGAGAGCTTAAATTTTTCAATTACATACTGCACACATTTCCTTTATTACAGATGTTAAAAGTACACTGAGACATACCTCTCAGAAATTTGGAGTTCAGGTATCTAGATACTTTAATACTGCTTTTAAAAACTCCATTGACATAATTCCCATGTACGGCTCTGTTTTGTGGTTAAGATGTTTCCAAGATGAGAGACTGGATGTGTATTACAATTTTATTTATCTGCCGAAATTTCCTAAGTGACTAAAATTATGTGCTCTGTTTATGGACAGATTTGGTTATTGAAGATTTTTTATTTTGCCAAGGATTCCCTGGAGAAATACATAACCTCTATTTCAAGTATTCAGGAAACTGGAGGTGAGTTTATAATAATAATTTAAATATAATCAAAATTGTAAAATTGCTGAGGGGAGATGGAGCTGGAAAAAAATGGAGCATTAAGTCAAAAGAACCAAACAAATATGATGTTAGGTTGATACTCTGGAGGTCTCTGCATATGTGTACAGGGTTTCTCACTCAATGAGCAGGGAATCTCAGGGCAATACATAACTAACATATGTTGTATGTTTACATATATATGATATCTATGTCCAATATCAACATAATGGTGAAAACAAGCCCCTCAATTATTTCTGAAATCAAGCTAACTCTAACCTTGTCTTCCAATGGAACTCTCTATATCAACTGGAAAGTAAATATTTATTCTGTTCCCTTCTCCATTAACAAACAAAAACAAACTTATTAATCAAAATGTCTGTTAGGTCTTATGTTCTGTTGAAGAAAAGGCCCTAGAGAAGTTACCACTAATCCATGCACACTAATGAGTTTTCGAGTCATCAAAGTGGATCCAGGACTGTGGTAGAGATGGGAGGACTAAATTTTACTGCAGAATAACAACAAGGCAGACTTATTTGTGCTGTAATAGCACATATTTTTATTGGCAGGACACTGATGCAGATTTAATCAGAGATGAAGATATAGATTCTTGACCTCACACTGGAAGTATCTAACAAACAAGCCTATGAACATGGAAATAAAGAAATTGAGCTTTGCAGACATGAAGAATAAAGAACAAACTATGAAAAATTCAGTTTAATTGAAAGAAGCTCGTTGAGGGTAAGCCTTTGAAGGGCAAGGGTATGGAATTTTCATTTACATGAGTTTTAAATCAATCCACTTCATTCTTTGCATATTTTCTGCAGTATTTTCTGTCTGCTGTTTTTTATTAATTTTATTGTTCATGATTTGATATATTACTGCTTGGGAAAATTCCGATAAAAGACTCTATGCGGGCTTCCCTGGTGGTGCAGTGGTTGAGAATCTGCCTGCCAATGCAGGGGACACGGGTTCGAGCCCTGGTCTGGGAGGATCCCACATGCCGCGCAGCAACTAGGCCCGTGAGCCACAGTTACGGAGCCTGCGCGTCTGGAGCCTGTGCTTTGCAACAAGAGAGGCCACGACAGTGAGAGGCCCGCGCACCGCAATGAAGAGTGGCCCCCGCTCGCCACAACTAGGGAAAGCCCTCGCACAGAAACGAAGACCCAACACAGCCAAAAATAAATAAATAAATTAATTAATTAAAAAAAAAAAGACTCTATGCTTCTGCTCTATGTTTGAAAAGCTTGAATTTTAGATGCATTAGAGTCCCTGACCCACCACAAACAACCAAACTGAAAACATTTGATAGGATTTCAGCTTTAAACTAGTTTCATTTTGATGGCATCAAATTTATTTCATTTTGTCAGATATACTAGATTTCTCTTTAAAGCAACATTAATGTTCGAATAGAACATTAAAATGATATAGAAAAAATAGGCATACATTTTGAAAGAGTAACATTTGCATACATTAGTTCCATGATATTGGAAATAGATTTGACTTTGAAGTAAGCTGTGCACACATAGTTCACTTAAAACAAAATATCTCTCAATGTGTTTATTTTCCCCTAAAATGTATTAGAGCCACTTTTCTTAGAATACTAATTAGGAATAAGAATTTTGCAAAAAATGCATTCGGTGATGAATTCTTCTTACTGCACACTGTCTGCTCACCATACTGAATTGGTGATCATAATCATAGATTTTATGAGATTACTACAATGCAATAGGAAAGAACACAGTCTCTAAAAATTATATAGACCAAGGCATCTTTCTCACTAAGCGTGTCTCTGCCAGAGATGTAACTTCCTTTCTATCAGAAATGGGGCTGAACAGACCATACTGCAAGAGGGATTTCTTTTTATTTAAGCATAGTCTCTATTCTTCTACCCACCTATGTAGTCTCATTATCTGAAAGGTCACTAAACATCTCTGTGATATTTCCTTTCGGCTTCCTGAAAAGTGCTTTTAGTTTCACTGTGTTTAAATGCAATTTTGGCTAATCAGAAATTGTCATTCTCTCTGGTTAGCCAAACATCAGAGAAGGAGAGTTTGGAGAAGGTAAAGTGAAAGAGGGAGATAAATTTAATAGTTGATTCATTTTCATTTTATTGGGCTGTGATGACCTAGGGTTGACCTATATAACTTTTCAAGATGGTTTCTAATCCAGCCCAGCCAATATAAATAACTTTGTTAAGTAGACTTCATTTGCTGTCTGAGCAGGATGACTTAACTGGCCACAGTTTACATCTCTCTGGTGACTTCTGTCGGAATCATGAGGTTTTGTGCCAAAGGATCCTTTCATTTTTGGTAGCCCATCTTCTCTCTTGGTCTTCATTATCTTCTCCTCTCCTTACCAGACCCACTCAGCATTGCACATGTGGGCTGCAGCCACACTTCAGGCAGTCCAGTTGATGGACAAGAAAGACAGCATTGAAGTGAGAAGAAAATGAAATACATGCTTTGAGTTTGTAAAAATTCAAATCAAATTATAATCCAATCAACCTCTTTTCAAATCAAGTATTTCAAAATAAGGATGACACTCTCACTGGTAGAATGTATATGTCTGTTAGACTGGTCATAATGCACCTAGTGTAGATGCCTCAAAAGGGCAGAAGTACCAGAAATATACAAAAACAGAATTTCAAGTCCCCTCTGTAGAAGTGTGCTCTCATGGCCACTCTACCCACCAATTCTGGTGCTTACTGAGCTACAGTGAGCACCTGGAACATGAACTTCTCCTGAGTCTCAGTTGGCCTCTTGTTCATGATGGGCAACAGGACACTGCACAGCTGGCTGCTGGAGTAGACACAGGTGGTGTAGCTCGGGGCATTGCAATGGAACAGTGAGTGTCTGATATCTCACTGTGCTTGTGGATTGTGGAGACCACCAAGACTCTGCCAGATGTTGGTCTTCTCAGGCCAAGGAAGCCTGGATAATGCAGTGCACACCCAGAGCTGAGGAAGCACTAGAATCACCTTAGAGTTGAGAGGATGAAGCTGGACAAGTATAAGATGAGCCTGATTTTTCCATTTTCATACTGTTCTTGTCTATGAGGTTCAAAAAACTCACAGAATGAGTTGGCAGATGTTTTGGTTATCTATTGCTGCAGCCAAACAAACAAATAAACAAAAAGCCCAAAGTTTTCTTGCTTAAAACAACAACAATAAGAGGATTCCCTCTTTCAGGAAGATAAAGTAGACATCATTTCCCCTGTTCCTCCCATGAAGTAAAACAAACTTAAGCCTTTGAAAAGTAAAGATAAAAGGCAGAAAAGCTAGGAATTGGCGGTCCAAAAGAAAGACATGGTGAGGAGTTCATGAGGGTTTTGTTTTTCTTCTCATGTATCTGAGGCTGAGGCTGGCTGAAGAAGTCAGCCAACTGGAAGCAACCAACAGGCACAGAAAGAATGCCTCAACAAAATCCTGCTTTCTCTAGCCAGAGGATCAGGAAACGGGGAGCAAAGCTCTAGCAGGACTGCCACAGAAAAGAAAGAAGACAAAAATCTCTAATACCAGGAATGAAAGAGGGAATATCACTATAGACCCAGCAGACATCAAAAGAATAATAAGGAAATTCTACAAACAACCATATACACATATTTTACAAGTTAGACAAATGGATAATTTTTTTGAAAACACAAATTAACACACTCAGCATGAAGTAATTCAAATAGTCCAATAACTATTGAGGAAATTTAATTTATAATTTTTAAAAACTCTCCCCCAGAAAGAAATCTTCAGGCCCAGATGGTTCTGGTAGAAAATTATACCACCAATGTAAAAAATTAACACCAATTCTATAAAATCTCTTCTAGAAAATATAAGAGGATAGAGCTCATTTCACTTTATGAAGCTAGTATTACCCTGATACCAAAATCAGACAAAGACAATACAACAAAGGGAACTACAGACTAATATTCCTCATGAATACAGATGCAAAAATCCTTAAAATGTGTTAGCAAATTGAATTTAGAATATATATAAAAATTATATATGTTGACCTGGTAGAGTTTATTGAAAGGATGCAAGTCTTTCAATAGTCAGAAATCAATCAATGCAATTCACCTTATTGACAGACTAAAGAAGAAAAATTACATGATCATATCAGCTAAAATAAAAAAAGCCTTTGACAAAATTTAACACTCATTTATGATAAAAACTTTCAGAGAAATAAAAATAAAGGGGAACTTCTTAAACTTGATAAATAGCATCTGCAAAAAAAAGAAAACATAGCTAACATAATATGTAATAGCAGAAGACTGAATGGTTTTTCCCTAAGATTGGGAAAAAGTTAAGGATGTTTACAATCACTAGTCTTATTCAGCTTAGTACTAGATATTCTTGCCAGTGCAGTAAGGCAAGAAAAGGAAATAAATGGCATACATATTGGAAAGGAAAAAATGAAACTGTCCCTAGTTACATGGACATATACATAAGAGATTAATAAATAAATAAATAATGAGATTAATCATTGGATTGAACTTTCCATTTAGGACACTTGTCTTTTCCATTTGCAGAAAATTCTCATCATCTATCTCATCTCTTCCATTTTTGTTTATCCACCATTTTCTCAATTGTGTTCTTCTCTAATTCTTATTAGAAAGATCTTGGAGTTTCTAAATCTCTTCTAAATGCCTGAAAATAGTTCAGACATTTTATTTCATTTATCTGGATGCTTTTTAGTCAACACCTCAATTCTGTCTTCCAACTTAATTGTTTTTCATGTCTGTGAAAACTAAAGTTTATCTTGGGTGTGTCTAATTTTTTAATTTAAATGACTAAATTTTTATTGCCAAAATTTTTTTTATTATTTTTTTATCTACTAGTACTTATCTGAATTCTACTCACTGTTTTCTTTTATTTTTTTAAAAAATTTCTGGTACACAGTAGTTGAGAATCCAGTTTCTGAAGCCAGATTGCATGGGTTTGAATTTGAGCTCCACTACTTACTTACTATGTTAGGCCAGGCAGATCACTTAAACTTCCCTCTCTTAGTTTTTCCATTGCTAAATGGAAATTGTTCTCTTAAGGTTTTTGTAAAATATATTGAGTTGTTAAATGTAAAGCTTTTAGAACAATGTCTGGCATGTAAAAGTGTCCTCATAAATGTTGGCAATATTATCATTCATTTTTATTAACGTCATTTCTTAATTTGTCTCTTCTAGAGTCTAAAAGAAAATTTTCAAACTTTCCTCATGTTTTAATTTCAGCCAGACAAAATGCATATTCTGTATATAAATCTCTTGTTGATGTTATTGTTACCAAAACCTTTTTTCACTTATATGCTTTGGAATTTTCATTTGAAAGCTCATTTTGAGTAGGAAATCTTAATTCCTTTTCTCTCTTCTTCCTTTCATTTCTTACATCTCATGTTTATCACTATCCTGCAATCAAGTCCTATTCCAGAGCTTATTATTCTATATTGTAAACAGCTCGCACACAAAAAAGTTGAGTGACATTTTGATGTAGCTTTGTTTCTTCATTTCCCATCTTAGCTACATGTTTAAAGTTAAAAACAAAAATCAATTCTACTGATCAGGCTTTCTTCCACGTTCAGCCCCTTCCCACTCCATTCCCAGAGCCAAACATTTACATCTCCTAGGAGAAAAATCTTGGTTATAGGTTCAGCTGTCAATCTCATGATTCTATGCTTCTCTCAGAGGCTCAGAAAGAAATTTAGTATACACTCTTTTACCCTTGTTTGGCTCTTGGAAGAACACTTGAGGAGGTTTATTTTCCCTCCAATTATAAAAGAAATGTGGGTGTAACAGAACTACAGTGGAACTCCCATCTAAGGCAGAGAATGCAGAATTCCTTCCTCACCCCCAAGTACCTCGGCAAAGAACTTCCCTGAATACGTTAGAACCTCTACAGAAAACTGAAGACAGGAAAATGAAGGTCAGAAAAACAGGGTAAGGAGAAAAATTTTTTTTTGTTTATTTGCTATAAAGCAAATATGTTTTTCTTTAAAGTTACTCTATAAGAGTTAAAACATGGTAAAAGAATTATTTACTGTATCAATATAGTTATAGCGTTCTTTAACATGAAATTCATTATTTCATTATTATTACTACAATATTCTTTCCAACTCCTTTAAAAATCCACTTGTTGTGTCCCTAGTGTGTAACATAGCACATTATTGCTCAATAATGGAAGCCACACACTCTGTATTTTGGTCTAGTTAATATTGGCATTGGGACAATATTTTCCTCTTGAAATTAAGCAAAGTATTTCCTTACCCATTTTGCAAATATGTTTTGTAGTCGCAAGTAAAATATGCGTCATTAAAAAGGAAATTATTTTGATTGATTTTTTACCTTGTTTATATAAATCTAGAACTATCTGTTTTTTTAACTCTAATTAAAAAGAACAAAAATTGATTTTATAATCATAGCCAATTTTATAAAAATTGGTTTTATAAAAAGGACATAATCTCCCATCAAGACATAGGAAGAGCTTGAACAATTCCATTTTGGATGTTCTTCATCTCTAATTCTCAGCAGCTCTGAACATTAGCTTTATCTCGTAATTGGCTTTTAGTGCTTCTGGCCAAGCAGGCCCTGTTGAATAAAATCTAAAAGTGCTCTGTTTTATAGATCATTTGGAAAGTAGTATGATCTTTTTTCTTTTTCCTGAACACAAACTGAAGTGTCTCCTTTCCTCTGCAATCACTGCTTTGCCTGGAGAATTGTTTCAGTGAAAACACTGCAGGAAAGAGTCTGGCTTCAGAGCTATGGCTCCTGTAAATTCTGAAAAGGACCTATGTGTTCCTCAATTGCCCTGCAACATACTCTTATAATATATACTGAGTACCTTATAAATGTGATATCTAAGGCTAAAATATTTGGCATAATACTTTCTTGCCAGATAAATGGCTTGAGAGAAAGGATAACAGCTTCTTATTAGTGCTGGGAAATAATGAGGTTTTCAATCCTCTTTATTGATTTCTGTTGGAAAGGAACATGATATATTTCTCAGTCATTCTCTAAAGATTAAAAATCTAACCTTAACCCTAGTTTGAAATCAGTGGAAGTGATTTTTTTTCAGAGACCCAAATCTGAAGACTTTTGTAGATCTGACTTTGTTGTCCCTTCCCAGGGTTATAAGTCAGTAGCAGGAATTCAGAGACACAGACATTTTTCTTCATACAATTCAATGATCTTACAGGCATTTTCCCCCTAAGAACAAGAATGAGAGGAGTTCACTCTTCATCTCCTCCACATGGGCAAAGAGTCTTTGGCTACACACAGTGGCTCTGTCACTGGAATGTGAACTCCATGAAGGCAGAACATATTTTCAGTTTGTTTACTGCTGAATCCCCATTGCCCATAACAGTGCCTACTGCAAAGTTCAATAAATATTTATTGAAGAAATAAATAAATTTATCCATCCATTCATTTTATTTATTTATTTATTTTTGACTGCGTTGGGTCTTCGTTGCTGCGCACAGGCTTTCTCTAGTTGTGGTGAACGGGGTCTACTCTTCGTTGTGGTGCACAGGCTTCTCACTGCTGTGGCTTCTCTTGTTGCAGAGCACGGGCTCTAGGCACACGGGCTTCAGTAGTTGTGGCACGTGGGCTCAGTAGTTGTGGAGCACGGGCTTAGTTGCTCTGCAGCATGTGGGATCTTCCCGGACCAGGGCTCGAACCTGTGTCCCCTGCATTGGCAGGCAGATTCTTAACCACTGAGCTACCCGGGAAGTCCCCATCCATTCATTTTTAATTCATTTAATCTCTTTGGATACTGACAGATATTTAGTGATTTAGATAGTGTCATTACTATGATTTCATACATGAATTTCGTGTAGGAATGTCTTACTCTGGATGACTGAGAAAGCATATCCTGAGAAGGAAGCTTATTTGATAATACTTGAATGGAAAGAGCAATTCCAGGATGGAAGGGTGAGGGGAAAGAAGGAATGAGTCAAGAAAAGTAAATATGAGGGCAATCTTACTGAACAGATTACATCTTTATAACAAGTGCATTTTGTTCTCAGTTGTCAGGTGACATCTTCTCAAGATATCTTTGGGGAAAAGGGAGGAGAATTTGTCCACTGACTTCCTCCTCGCCCCTGTCTCTCATTAGTCCAAACTAAGTCTTCCACACTTTCTGGTTGAGTTACCTGACCTCTCCAAAGAGTTGTTTGAGAAGCAATGGTCCTGAAGACCTGATCCAGCCAGTGTACAGAGGTAGTGATTACCCTGCCAGTGGGCACTGTGTGGGTAGCTGTAGTGGCACACTGGCTCCCGATCTTTGGCAAAACACAAACTATTTCTCAAACATCTCCATCCAGAAAACTGGACAAGTGTACCTGTCTAGGTTGAGCATAAACTGAATTTGCTACAACTAGTAATCCAAATCTCAGTCCAAGTATTCTACAAGGTATGAGTGGCTGAACTGGGACTTGAACCTTAGGTGTTTGATTACATATCTACCTTGTTACACATGAAGTTTTCTCCTCATCTATTTCTAGTTTTAAGTATATATATTTAAGTCAAGAGGGAACTGTGCAAAAAAAAAAGGGAGAAAGTAGGATTGAAGTCATATTAAGTACACACACACACACACACACACACACATATACAGAGCCGTGTTTTTGAAGTCTGCTTTTTCTCAGAAGTTCTTCTCAGGTTCGTTAATCAGTAATGCATCTTCAGACAAACAATTAAAATTTAATCTGAGGAATCGGGTTCATCTGCTTTTATGTTTAATATATTGCCATGTTTTCTTTTTAAACATGTTTCACTACTAAAAAAAAAAAGCATTTGGGGAAGAATAGAATTGAAGACACCATTGACTGTAAGTCTGTTATTTACTCACTGAAATCATGTATGTGGATAGTTGACACTTTGGAATAAACAGAAAACTTTTCTGTTCATTAAACTATAAGGGGTTCTGAGGAATCAGAAGACACCCAGAGTTTATAGCTTATTTATTCTCCTTCAACTTCTGATTATAGCATTTATATAGCATTAGGATCTAATTTGAGCATGAATCATAATGCACCTGGGGACAGTTGTGAAAATATTCTGAGCTCTTTGCTACCAGTGGGTGGAGTAGAGGATAGTTATTATAGGTGCCCTAGGACACTGCCAAGATAAGAATCAATAAAATTTAAAAAGTAATGATTAAGACGCAGTTTGTAATAGCTACTTCAGAGCTCTTCCTAAAGACCAAAAAATGTGTTGGAGCAGCGATGCTTACGCATTTACATAACAGGAGATCATCTAATCAGGCTAAGAACTAACTCACTAAGGTCTAGAGTCTCTTTTCGTGGCACAGGACTGCATACAGCTACCAGGAGGAAAAGCTTGACTTTTACTATGTTGAAGCCACCCTCTGGAGCTGCTGTTTCATTTCTGATACTACTTACGCTCATTCCAGTAATGGGACAACATATGAGAATTCCCTAGCCTTTCTGTCTCAGCCCCTTTCTTCCCACCATCCAAAAGATTTTATCTTTACTTGCCAATTTTTACATCCAAAGCTTTATTTTTTCTAAAGATTTTATCATTTTAGTTTTTATATCTAGGTCTATGATCTCTATGAGTTAATTTTTGTCAATGGTGAGAGGTAACATGTAGATATCCAGTTTTTCCAGTACCAGTTATTGAAAAGATTATCTTTTCCCATGTGTCAAAATTACATTAAGCACATTTCTGGAAAATAAACTGGCCATATGTAAGTGGCCTATTTCTAAACTTGCACTTCTGTTCCATTAATCAATATCCTTATGCCAGTACACTGTACCTTTGAAATCAAGTAATGTAAGTTTTCCAACTTTCTTTTGCCTTTTAACAATTGTTTGGATTAATCTAGATCTTTGGCGCTGTCATACAAATTTTACAATTGGCTAACCACATTCATAAAAAATAAATGAAAAAAGTTTACTGGGAGTTGCAATTTTTTGTAAGATGATGTAGCCTCATTTCTCTCTGATGGGTACAACTAAAATCCTTGGACATAATACAACACGTAATCATAAAATTACTCTGAAAGGTAGAAAGGCATACTAACTAGGGACCCCAGGACTTCAGGTGGAGCTGCCTCATTGCCTGGGCAGGACACTTAATAGGCTCTGTTCATGCCCACAGCCCCTGTAGATGTTCAACAATCATTAGATTAAGCCAGTCCATCACGTCCAGGGATGAATGGAGTCACACAATCTCTAAGACTCCCTCCAACCGGGAGGCAGAGCTGTGCTCACACAGTGCTTGTGTCTGCAGCCACATGCAGTAGGGTGATGGAGGGGTGTAGTTTTTTCTGTGGTGTTCAGCTGGACCAAAGCCTGCGCCATCAAAATGACTATCCTGCAGGACCTCCTTCTCACTTGGTCCCCTGCTCAGAAACAGCAGGCTTATCCTGCTTTGTTTTCATTTTGTTTCTGTCTGTGCCTGTTAGTGTTTTAGGGTTGCGCACTTCTTCTGTGCCAAGAGCAGGACAGATAGAAGACAAAACAAAAACAAAAAACAGGGGGCTTACCACCGAATTTCTCCTTGAACGCCCGAAGTTTCTTGACAGTCTACTTTCTTATCTCTCCCTTTTAGAGTCCTCTGCAGTTTGCTTCATTCATCTTTACCATGATTTTAGGTATCATAAGACCTCCACAGTTAATTTCTAGTAATTCAAATTGATAAATCTGATTTGAGATACTTTATGCATAGAAAAAAAAGCCTTTCCTTGATTGTAATCAGAATTTATGTATGTATGAACATATTTGAATTTAAAGTTTGGAATCAGGAAAATAACCTTAGTTTATTGTAAGGATATGTCATTTTATATTCGTAGAGATTTTTCTCTCTCATTTCCCAGGGATAAACTATTTCCCAAGTTGTGAGGTCCTAATGACATAGTTATGCTATGAATGATTCTTCCCTTAGATAAAATTTTAAGGATTTTCAATGTAATGACTACATGCAAAAGGATATATAATTGTATAATATTATTTTGAACTCTTTAGTTAAATATTTTGGCTATATCTTGTCTCAGCTATGAAAAAAATTTTAATTTACAGCAACTATTGAGGAAAAATACTTCCTTGTTTTGGGGAGAATTCTAATTTTGTAAGTTAGTCTTAACATGATTTTTGTTTTGTTTTCTTTTATTTAAATTTTTTCATGTATTTGTTAGTTTATCATAATAATTTGCCTCAAAGATGAGACCAGACCAGTGTCTATATATCTTAATGGGTAGAAAAATCTGTGTAGAAAAGTCTGTGCCCTTTTCATAACAATAACTTTTTTAATATAATCAATTTAAATATTTACCCTATAGCAGCAATCTTAAACAATCACAAACTGTACTGCATATGAGTATATTTATTGTGGGGCATGTCCCTCTAAAAATAGTTATCCCGTGTTCCTTTTTTTTCACTCTAAGTATCTTACAGTTTTGTCAATTATACCGCAATAAAACTGAAAAAAATTGACAATAGTACTAAAAAAATCATCATGAAATATTTCTAACTCCACAGAAAAGTGTAACAAATAAACAGGCATTTGACACCTGATTTTAAGAGATGTCAATATTTCTCCAGATGTGCTTTAGATCTGTTTTAAAAGTAAATAAAACCTTATCTATACAGTTGAAGCCCGCATTTGCACATTCCTTATCACATTTGCTCCCTCTCCAGTGAAGCTGAGATGGGTCCTCCATGCACAAACAACATTGATCTTGTGTTTTTTAAATTAATAGTAAACTCAAATAGCAAACTCAATTTCAGTTGAATTTACTATTATCAATAGTACTCTCATTATGATTCATATAGATCTAATAAGGTTTCTTACCTGAGATTTAAGTTCTAGCTCCTCTTCAAATCTGCCCATTCCCTGGTCTACTCCCCAGCTCGTGTTCTTGAAGGAGCACTCCCCATGCAGCACAGCAGTCGCATTGATAAGGAGCAGGGCGACCTGTGGTGGCTGGTACAGGCAATACAGGCATGGCTTCCTGGAACTGCCCTGAGACCCAGCTGCTCAGTCTCCTTTTTAATGCCATTGATCATTATCAGAGACCCCAGCTCCTTTACTCTCCTACCATCATGGTCACTATGTCCTTATAGTTCTCAGCATGAAAGTCACAGATAAGGGCACGCGGACATTGTTCATGGTGCAATGTAAATGAAGAGAACATATTAAATTAATAGTTTTAGATAAAATTCATCATGGGGAGAGAAAAGGTAAAAGTGAGACCTCCACCTCCATAAAAAAGCAGAAATTTAGTAAACCCGATGAAAGGAAAAACATAGTTCTGTGTTTCCAGTGAAAACAACTAGGCTAATAACTACAATATGATTATTTGCAGGCTCATTTCAGCTTGATCCTACTTTATTTTTATTTTGACCCTAATCTAAAGTAAAACAGTATAAACTCCCTCATAATTGTTCAGTTTCAGTTAATAATGCTCAAAAAAGAACCATCATGGGAGGGAGCTAAACATCATTAAAACTAAGATCTTTCACATTTCTTATCCATGCTTCTTAAAGAAAAATGAGAAGTTTTATCGATTTCTTTTTTAATAGGCTGTTGAAATGTATTTCCTGGGTGTATTCAAGAGCAAATAGAATCAAGAAGAAAAGCTTAGAGCTAACATAAATATCTTTGAATTTTAGAGTTAGCATAAATATCTTTGGAATTGTTAAAAAAAAACACACAAATATTACAGAAAATCTCTGATAACCTAGCAAAAAAGTCCAACTCTACCAATGTTTGACTGTGTGAAAACCAGAGCTTACATGCATTCCTTTTCTGTTCAGTAAACTCACTAATACAACTTCCCATTCCGAGTTATTGGAAGGACAAACTACTCAAGTGTTTAGAAAGATAAGATTTTAAAGCAGAAATGGTTTATTTTGTATTTCTAATAAAGAAGACCTATCATAGTCATAGACTTTCATTAATACATTTCCCAGCCTATCTCTGTATTGTTATAAACTGAACAAAAGTTTAAATGCCTTAAAAAAAACACTAAATTGATACTGTATGACATTGTATTACTTGTGTGCAGGTTTATCTATGTTTCTTTTTTGTATGTCAAGTCAAATTTCTGTCCAGTGATACAAACTCTTCTGGGAAATATGAATCTCATCTCCCAGAGATCACTGTCCTTTGTTGCCTGATGTCCAGTGTCTTGAAAATCACTGTTACACATACACACACACACACACACGCACGCACATATATATGTATGTTAGTTTTGTGGCTGTTTCAGGCAGGAGAGTTTCTGGTCCCTGTTATACCATCTTGGCCAAACATGGAAGTCTATGCAGCAAGATTTTGTTTTTCAAAGTGAAATAATAGAATATCAATACACTGAGTATTAAAATAGTGATTTGGTGAAATATTTTGTTGCACAGCAGGTTCTGAGAACTTTAAACCTGTCCCACTTTGAAAAGACATTGCTTGGCAATTGTTCACCCAAAATACTAATGACGAGAATATCCACAGCCTCAGAACTGAAATAAATGGCATATCCAACAGCGCACATGCTGGAGAGACATTCAAAGAACTCCTGCTGGAGGGAAAGAAATTGACTTAGAAGTTGAAGGAATGCTTTACACTAATTTCCCCCTGTAATGCTGGGAAAAGAAAGAGGACCGAAGTATACGCTACTTTTTGAATATTATTTCATTATATTATTAAACAATGATTTTTACATATTGATTTGAATTATTAAAAAATAAAACTCCCTATAGAAAATATTTTAACATGTAAGATACAAAGAAAAGGATAAAATAATTTCCCAAATTCTCACAAACAACAAAATCTGTCAACATTTTGTTTCTTTTAAACTTTTTTCTATGAATAGAAAAAACCAATTATTTGGTTTCAAATAATTGGATTTACAACTTGTATTCAAACTTGCATGCTACTTTTTTTCCAGTTAACTCTATAACAAAAAAAAAAGTTCACATGCTATTATAAACTTTTTAGACATAATTTTTCATGACCACATACTATTGTACTGAGTGAATATATTCTCCTTTACCAATTATTTTCTTAGAAATTTAAATCCCTTTACATATTTCCCTTTTTAAAAATGCCCCACATTTTAAAATATTTCCTTAGGCTAAATTATTAGAAGTAAAATCACAGTGTCAAAGGATATAAATAGTTTGAAGGCTTTTGACATATTTTGTCAGACTGCTTTCCAAAGAGAAACCTATCCTTTGGAAATAAAATTTATTTTATTGTAAGGGATTATATTTTCTTCATCATTATACATTATTATACTACAAGTAATTTTGATCATCTTGTGGTCTACTTTAACAATATGTCACTTCTTTTTTAAAATGGTTACTTTGTTGATGATTCAGACCATAATGTAGTAAGTACTCAAAATTTCCCAATTATCTTTCCCCAGTGAAAAAACTCATTTTATGCATGTAAATATATTCATATTGCTTTCCCTAATCTTTGTTTGTAATATTTTTATAACACAAACAATTATAGACTATAGTAAAATAACTAAATAAAATATTTTAAATAAGTAATATCATTTTGCCCTAGGGTACATCAATAACTCTATGGAAACATAATTTATATTTCTTAAATTTTCTCAAATTACTGTAAGCAGGATAAAACACTCTTTAAATTGTAAAGTAAGAACATAAAATTAGGTTATTTATACTGAAATAGTTGGTCTTCAAATGTTTATTTTTCACTTTTATCTGAAATGTTTTAGGTGTTACATCAATTACCTTTACTTATTGTGCTTCTTGTGATAAATGATGAAAAAAAAGTAAAATTCAGAAGCATAATTAGCAGTTCAAACTAATTAAGACCATAATTTATTAGTAATTTAAAGTTTGTCATTATTTAGAACAGATATAATTCATCACATAACATAGTAAATATTCAATAAATGCTCATTTCGGCCAATGAAAGTGTAATGTCTTTTGAGGTACTTTATATGAACTCAATGTGGGGTTAGCTTTATTGTAGCTTATATAAAAATATTCCAAAGATTGATTAATTATGATGATCAATGAAATACAAAAGTGAAGATCTTTCACCACTTTAGTAATTAACCAATTAAATTGCTAGTCATTTGTATTAGAAAAGGATAACATCAAGAAATAAAGTTTGGCTCACTAATGCTAAGTGCACCTTTCTACCAATCCATTCATCCCCCTCAAAGAAGCATCAGTAGGCACACAGAAAATTCTGATTCAGAGTCAACTTCTGTATGTTGGAGGGTGTTCTCCACCCTCCAAAATATCAGTTAATTATTAAGTAACAATCACAACTCCTAGCACCTTATGCATATATCACGATACATTTTTCTTCTAGAAATTTAACTCCCAAGAAGTTTTAAATGACTTCATACCATCATATGTAACTTTACAAATAACTTTTTGGAAGTTTGGAAGCTTAATACATAGTTAATAACGGAAACTGCACTGACATGGAGCTATGAGATCACAACTCTAGTTTATAGCTGATCATCAACGAGTTGTGATTCTTTGGGCAACTCTAAGTTTCTTTTAGAAGACCTATTTCAAGCCCTACATCTTGTTAATTCTATAGTTCTAAATTTTAATTTTCTAATAAAATCATCAGCTACCTAATCTTATGGAATGATAATCACATATTTAAAACAAGAGAAAAAAGGAATAATATAGATCAATCAAAATTCAGGCAATCAAATGAGCCAAGAAAAAAATCATGATTATAACTACCCACTTGGTTTTTTATTTATATAAACACATACACATATACACACACAATAACTCCAACCTAAGGATAATACCACAAATTCTCAAGTGCCTGATTAAGGGACTATTCCTATCCCAAGTCCATTTTAATCATTTCTCTTATGTTCTTAGTGATATAACATAGAGTGGATATTATGTAGAATGAGATGATGATCAAAAAATGCATAAAAACATTGTTTTTATTTTCCCGTGGACTTTGCCAACATAAAAATAACATCTGGCTTCAGGAAGTGTAAAGTGTCCAAATAATTTTTAAATTTAAGTTGTAAATTCAAATTTTTATTCTATCTGTTTAAAATAATGTGATAAAACTTCCAAATACATTTTTTAATTCATTAGTAATATGACCGGAAATTTTTACCTAAGTATAGACAAAGTTTTACCAGGTTTAATTATATCATATTTTCATGTAAAAAGATCGCCAAAAAAATTTTCTCTTTTAATATTTTATCTATTTTCACATTTAATGTTTCATAATATTCACAATTTTAGATACCTGGTTTATTTATTCTTTTGTGTGCAATGAGGTGGTGTACAGCTAATTCTCACTTTCTTTTGTCCATGCTGTTTTCTATGACTGGAATGCTTTTTACCTCCTTCTTTACCTATCTCAGTTTTACCCACCCTTGCTCAAGATTAGGCAATTCTTTCTCCAGAAAGTCATCCGTGATACACAGGACAAATTAAGATTCCTTATCAGTGGTTTTATAAGATATGGTGAGTACTTCTATGGTTAGTCTTACACAATACAGTGAAATGTGTCCACAACCCTTACTAGACCGTAGGCTGCACCAAGTAAAGACTTGATCTTAATTTTTTCCATTGCCTAATGCTATGTCAAACACACTGTAGGAATGTAATAAATATTGTTGAACTTCTAAAAGAACACTGAAAGGACAATGTTGGAGCAGATAATCTTTGAAGTCTCCTCCAGCTCCAAATTTTATGAATCCAACCCTGAAAAAAAAAAACAGCTCTTACAAAATTCCTCATAATTTCTTTTTATTAGCTGACTTCACATCTTCAATATCATGTGTTCTTCATAGGAGAGCACGAGGCTGATGAGGCCCTCTCCTGACAAATACGTGAGTCTAGCCATGAAGAGAATGTTGATCTTGAATGGAGGCTGGAATAATAGAGACTTTTTTTTTTTTTAAGTTTGACATAGTTGGCTCTAAAATAAAGGGAAAAATTTGAGGCCAGAAATGTTTCCTCAGGGTTTTCTTAGAAAATTTCTTCAGCTGTTTCTTAGAATTTTTCCTCAGAAAAATTCCTTAGAAATGTTTCCTGAGTGTCTCTGCTGCCACTGCTGACTCAGAGCCTCGGTTCTGATAATGTAAAGTAACACTGGAGGAAACCAAGGGCCTAAGAAGGATGGAGAATTAAGCCAGACACCCACCCATCCATGTAAGGACAAGTCACCCAAATAATAACACCCATAGTGCCTTAGTGTGTGACCTATCCTTTGGAAAGTAAATTACCTGTTTCAATCCTGGCTCTGCGTGGAGTATGTATGTATGTGTGTGGGTGTGTAGAGTGGAGGAAAGGGAGAAAAAGTGTTCCTGATATTTCTAGCCACATGTCCATGTGTGACCCAAGTTTAATTTAAAGTAGACTCAGGCTATTATTCTCTCTAAGCACCTTCTAGAAGTGAATGCAAGTGTTCTCTGAAGGAATGCACTAAACGCAAGCTTCTTAAGCTTCCAATAAAAAAATCATTAAACACACAAGGATGTAAGGCACAATATGTCATAGCAGCACTGGACCAACAAAGTTAAATAGATACTGAAATTGTTTAATAAGAAGGTACAATATGTTGAAAACTAAGAGTTAAAAGAAAAATACTTGTTCAAGAGAATATTTGAATTTCACATAAGGTTTTGAGAAGGTGAGAAACATAGTAATTGAAATTGATTTAATAGATGCCTGAAACAGCACATCATTAACAGTTGAAGTGAGAATTAGTAAGCTGGAATAGGTCTGAAGAAATCACCAAAATTACAAATGACAGACAAAGAGATGGAAAATAATAAGCAGATAAGAGATATGAAGTGTGAAAATTTACCACATTCGCCTACTGGAGCTTCAAAAGGGGAGAAGAGAGGGATGGAAAAGAACTTTTCAAAGACATGATAGCTGAGAAATTAATAGTATTGACTAAGGTACAAACCCTCAAATTATGAAAACCCAATGAATCCAAAAGACACAGCATGGAATCACAGAATTCCAAAGTGAAAGAGAACATCTTAAAAGCAGCCAGAGAGAAAAGACTAATCACTGACATGTCTGTGATCTGATTTACTAGCAGCAACAATGGGAGCTAGACTAAAATGGAACAAAATCCTTGAGGTAATAAAAAAATAATTTTCAATTACAAATTACATACCCATGAAAAGCATCTTTTAATATTTAAGATGAAAGACATTTTTAGAAAAAAACTGAAAATATCAGTACCAATAAATCCTTAGTTAAGAAAATTCTAAGAGGCATATTTTAGGAGTAAAGAAAATTATGCCATAGGAAGGTGTAAGTTGTAAGAAACTTATAAGCTGCATTTAAAAGATAAACTATTCCAAGTTACTTATATCATTTATGGTAAGACTAACTTTAGTAATTAACTCTAAATTTTAAGTTAAATAAGAATATTAAAATTTCTAGGGTAAATGCTAATCAATAGAAGTTCAATACTTTCTTTATAAACTAGAAAGGGACAGGGGAACCAAAACAAAAGTTAAAACCTAAAGCAATCCAAAAGAGGGCATTAAAAAAAGAGGAGAAGGAAAAATACATATAACAAAAGCTGAACAAATGGATAGCACAAAATATGACAGAAGTAAACTCAATAATATCAGTAATCACAATTAATGGAATTTTACTAGACACCTCAGTAGAAAGACACAAATTATCAGAGTAGATAAAAATAATCCAGCCACATGATATCTATAGGATAGATACAAAATACAGAAAAATTGAGATTAAAGAAATAGATAACTGATAAAGGTATGCAAAGCAAATAGCAAACAAACGAAAGCTGACGTGGCAATATTAAATATTAGGTAAAATGTTTAAACAAGAGCTTATCAAGAAGAAAAGATTTGCCTTATTTTGAGAAATACTCATTTCACACAGAAGCAATAATAAACTTATGTATATCTAATACCATTGCTTCAAAATATAAAAAGCAAAATTACATTTCAATGACAAATTGATAAGCACATTATCATAGTGGAACATTTAAATAAACAGTTCTCAGCAAATAATATATCAAGCTGATGAAAAATCATTAAAGATATACAAAATATTTGAACAGCATATTTAGTAATCTTGTATATATGCATCTATAGTGATGGAAAACTATAAAATACTTTACTGAGACACATAAGACCATCTGGAATATTTGTGAAATTAACCACACTGTAAACCATAAAACAAGTCTCAACACACATTAGAACATTCATGTCATATGAACCACAACTCTCTGATCATAAATAATTGAGTGAGAAATCAATTATAAAAATATTTTTCAATATTTGAAATTTAAAATGAAGCAAATATCTAAACCACACATTTTTTCCTTTTTCTTTTCTTTCTTTTTCTTTTTTTGTTGAGGCATAGCTTTAAGAATATTGCTCCCTTCAGCTGGAGGAATCAGGCTTCCTGACTTCAGACTATACTATAAAGCTACAGTAATCAAGACAGTATGGTACTGGCACAAAAACAGAAATATACATCAATGGAACACGATAGAAAGCCCAGAGATAAACCCACGCACCTATGGTCACCTTATTTTTGATAAAGGAGGCAAGAATATACAGTGGAGAAAAGCCTCTTCAATAAGTGGTGCTGGGAGAACTGGACTGCTACATATAAAAGAATGAAATTAGAGCACTTCCTAACATGATACACAAAAATAAACCCAAAATGGATTAAAGACCTAAATGTAAGGCGAGACACTATAAAACTCCTAGAGGAAAACACAGGCAGAACACTCTATGACATAAATCACAGCAAGATCCTTTTTGACCCACCTCCTAGAGAAATGGAAATAAAAACAAAAATAAAGAAATGGGACCTAGTGAAACTTAAAAGCTTTTGCACAGCAAAGGAAACCATAAACAAGACGAAAAGACAACCCTCAGAATGGGAGAAAATATTTGCAAACGAGTCAACAGACAAAGGATTAATCTCCAAAGTATACAGGCAGCTTATGCAGCTCAATATCAAAAAAACAAGCAACCCAATCCAAAAATGTGTGGAAGACCTAAATAGACATTTCTCCAAAGAAGATATACAGATTGCCAACAAAAACACATGAAAGGATGCTCAACATCACTAACCATTAGAGAAATGCAAATCAAAACCACAATAAGGCATCACCTCACACCAGTCAGAATGGCCATCATCAAAAAATGTACAAACAATAAATGCTGGAGAGGGTGTGGAGAAAAGGGAACCCTCTTGCACTATTGGTGGGAATGTAAATTGATACAGCCACTATGGAGAACAGTATGGAGGTTCCTTAAAAAACTAAAAATAGAACTACCATATGACCCAGCACTCTCACTACTGGGCATATACCCTGTGAAAACCATAATTCAAAAAGAGTCATGTACCACAATGTTCACTGCAGCACTATTTACAATAGCCAGGACATGGAAGCAACCTAAGTGCCCATCGACAGATGAATGGATAAAGATGTGGCACATATAAACAACGGAATATTACTCGGCCATAAAAAGAAACAAATACCGTATGCTAACACATATATATGGAATCTGAAAAAAAAAAATGGTTCTGATGAACCTGGGGCAGGACAGGAATAAAGACACAGAGGTAGAGAATGGACTTGAGGACACGGGGAGGGGGAAGGGTAAGCTGGGACAAAGTTAAAGAGTAGCACTGACCTATATACACTACCAAATGTAAAATAGCTAGTGGGAAGCAGCTGCATAGCACAGAGAGATGAGCTCAGTGCTTTGTGACAGCCTAGAGGGGTGGGATAGGGAGGGTGGGAGGGAGACGCAAGAGGGAGGGGATATGGGAATATATGTATACATATAACTGATTCCCTTTGTTATACAGCAGAAACTAAGACAACATTGTAAAGCAATTATACTCCAATAAAGATGTTAAAAAAAAAAAAGAATATTGCTCCCTTCATTCAGATTGTTAGAAATTTGGGAGACTCAGTTTCCACCTGAATTAGAGACCACTTGGGGATACATGTTAAACAATGGAGATAAAATTATCATTTCATTACTGATAAAGTTCCTTGTAGAACATGGCTTAGATGTATGGCCAAATGGGCTTATTTTTCTTTTCCCCTGAATCGAGTTTACAGAACAAACCACAGATCCTTTTCCAAAGGGGTTGTACCATTTTATACTCTCACCGTCATGTATGAGAGTTCTAATTGTTCTACATACTTGACAACACTTGAAGTTTTCAGTATTTTAGGTGTTAGCCATTCTGCTGGCTAACACCTAAAATGGTTTCTGATTGTGATTTTTACTTGTATTTTTAAATGAATAATGGTTAGCACTTTTACGTGCATTTTGACCATTGCATATCTTATTTGTGTAGAATCCATTTAAATATTTTGCTCGATTTTATCAAATTCGGTCTTTTTATTAAGCTGTATTAATACCAATACTTTGTAAGTTATGTATATATTTTAGAAATATTTTTTCCCAATCTCTGACCTGCTTGTTTATTTTTAAATGACATCTGTCTTTTGGTTTTGTCTAATTTATCATATTTTTCCCTTATGGTTATTTCTTTCTGTGTCCAAAGACAACATTGTCTACCCACAAGTCATAAAAATATTTTATTGTATTTTTTTCTGAAAGGCTTACAGGTTTAGCTTTAACTTTTACATCTCTGATCCATCCCAAATTCGTTTTTGTGAGGTAGAGGATGAGGATCATTTTTAAAATGGATATTCAGTTAGTCCAGCAACATTTGTTGAAAGTTTTCCTTTCCCGACTAGATTACACTGGTTCTTTGTTGAGAATCAGCTGAGGGTATAATAGCATTTTTTAAAAAACACTCCCAACAGAAATATTCTTCCCAAGAAGAATAAAGTCAACCATGAACAGAAATGCCCCAAACTATTACTTCCCTAGCATAAGCCCATCTAACATCCACCCACACCTACATATATAAACAAGTATAAATTATTTGTAATGATGATAATAATACACCATGGCTACTAAAAACACTAGCTTTCCTAAAGGAACTTGGTTAGAAGGAGTTTACCGTCTCAATGAAGTAATTTTTAAGACTTGCATACCTACCCTCAAGATGTCCCCTCTCTTCATGTAGATCTCCCCCATCCAATACAGACAGAATGTGTCATATTCATATTTTATTTCTAGTATATATTATATATAACATCTCATATTTTCTTTTACTGTGGCATATATTTTTGGGCATTGATGTTATTATCTACTTATCTTTCTCCCATACTTTGGTTTTGAACTTCCTTGGGCAATCATTTTATTTTGCAGACCTTGCTCCTCATTTCTACTCCTATATCACAGTGCTTGAAATGCAAGTGCTTAATAAAAAATTTAAAAATATTTAGGCACAATTATTTGAGCTCAGCTTTAATACCACCAGTTATCAGAAGAAAACCCTATTATTGAAATACTTTACATTCAGCTGAAAACATTTTAAATGATAACACGTAAATAATGTTTTCTCAGTGTCCCATTCTATTAAAATAACATGGGTCACCTGGTGAAACCAAGCTGCAGCCTAGACCGAGTGAGTCAGAATTTCTGGCAGTGGAGACTGACAGTACCAAATTCTGGAATTACAGATTAAAAAGAAATTTGAGGCTAGTCAATAGAAACATTTCAATTCACAACTTCTATCGTATTTATACTTGAACACGTTCATTTTTGTTTCCTTTAATGCAGATGGAGCCATTTCACTGGATCAAATCTTTCAGGAACAAATGCATTCTGTTAACTACAGCTTTAAATATATATTTTTCTTAGAGAATATGGATAGTTAATCATAAGGAAGTTTAATCTGTCTGTGATAATTATAATTTATTAATTCATTTTCAAAACAATATATTTTGTACTGTTTTATATTTCTGTACAGTGACATTAAAATGACAGTTTACTTAGAACAAATGGGACGTTTTCATATTTCGCAGCAGTTACCTCCAAATAAAATGTTTCAAACATGTACATGTACACACATGTACAAACATGTGAATATGGAATTGATAGGGTACAGGAAAATAATGGACAGATTTGACCAACTCAGGATAGGTAAAGTCTTTTAAACTTAGCAACACCTTTGATTTTGTCCAAGGGAAATAGATAAGGGAAATCAAAATGATGCATTATAAGGATCTTTCCTCTGCAGAAAGTCTCAGGTTTCACTAGAATCAGTTGATGTACTCAGGAAAAATGTCTAATGATTGATGACTCAGTTTGAAAGGATTCTGCCCTCTCTGGAATTTTAGTTCATCTAGTCTTCACTGCTTCTACTTTATTCTAATGCCTCTCAAAATATTTCTGTAATGCATCCAGCTTACTTTTAGTTGTTGCACTGGGAACTTTGGCCAGTCGCAACCTATTGTACCCTGCCTGCAAATGGCTGTAAGTCCTAAAATTCTACGGTCCACCGCTGGTGAGGAGAAGATTGTAAAAGTTTTAGAAGAACAACTTTGTTGAACTAGATCTCATTCACAATGTAGGGTGTGGCTCAAAAACAGTTATGCTGACTTCCTCAGAAAAGTGACAATGTAGACCTGCTATCCTTTTGTCTATTAGGCATATTTTTTCTCTTCCATTTTAACTACACATCAGTTTGTTGGGAATATTGCTACATGGTTTGATTACTACATAGAAACAAAAGCCAGTATCATGGAGATTTCATAAAAGTCGATCATTGTAATGAAAATAACTATGGGGTAAAAACAGCAACCAAATTTTAAAAATTAAACAAAATGTACTATATTCCGTATTTTTATATCATTTGATACTCTATGTTTTATATGATAAAGATTTTGAGAATTTGGATTAGATAGTATCATAATTTATAGGCTTTTATAAATAACATGAGAGATTCAAAAGAGATTCAAAACTCACTATATTCAAAAAGTTAAATAACAATTTCTAAATTGTTTCTAAAGTGAATAATTTCTAAGTATGAAAACACCTTGGTACTGAATACACCAAAGTTCTGTGGGATGGTACTTTGATTTCTCAGTATTATATTGTTTCTCCATCCTACTAGACATTAATTCTCAGTGATTATAGAATCTGGGTGAGAACAAATTTCTAAACCATTTACTTCTGCCTGTCTTATGTGATACTGGGTAAAAAATTTTGTTGTATCAAATCTGTTCTATATATAGATAACACCACACATACACAATCTCTTTTTAAAAAGCTATTAATACATCACTAGATTATTTTAGGTATCATTTCATTACCCAGCTATTCTAGAATGTATCACTCCATTCTTCTCTTTGATATCCTTACTTCTCTGAAAGAACAGAGTGCCAGGCTACTGTGCTCTTCTACTTTGTTACTTCAAAGTTTCTCTTATCTGTAAACTGAGATTATTAGGAAATTTTATTCAAAAGCACTAAGCACTTTATTGAACTACTGCTGAACCATAATCACTGAGCTTTAATTGCTGAGTGGTTAAGGACAAGGCCATTTCTAGCAGGGGCTACAGAAGTGTGGGAAGATCATTGAGAATACAAGAATAGCTGCCTAGATTATTCATAGCACTGCATTTTCATCATTTAGAGATGAAAGCATTTTATGTGCTAATCAAGAATCATTCATTCACCTGGACCCATGACTTTCTCTCCCTTTCTCTTTGACAATTTTTCTTTAACAACTTCCTGATACTGGTTTGGGGTTCAACCCAACCTTACTGACTCATGACTGACCCCCTTTTAAAAAATGGCAACTATTGCAAAGGGCAAAATTCCCAGTTAGTCCTACAGTTAATTTTTTTCTTTCCTCGTTTTATTGTCAACTCATACATATACGATTATCAGCTGCATCAACTTCAGAGTGTTCTCTTCCAAGCTTTCCTTTCTGAGAAGGCTATGAAGGTAGGTGACCTAAGGATGTAATTCACCTTTCTGCACTATTACAGCCCTACCTCCACACCTCAAGAGGATTTGATGAAATACTACTTTCTGCCTAGACTCAGTGCATCTGTAGGTGGATCCAAAATATCTTTCAATATCACACAGCCAGTTGTCTCACTTCTCACACTTACATTAGTAATTTTCATTGAAATTCATGTTTTCCCCCTCCATGTAACACACCTGAATTTTTAATGTCTTAAATGCAAACTGGATAAAACTAATGAAAAGCCAAAATAATCAGGATGCAAAATTTTTGATGAACTTCAAATTTCCCCAAAGGCTAGGTTTCAACCTCATATGTAGAGAGTGCTAATTTATATAATCATAGGTTAGTGGAACACTGCTATAAAATAGTGGCTTAGAAACCTGAATGTTATGATAGGGCATTTTAAGCACTTTATTGAACTACTGTTGAATTATAGCCACTGAGCTTTAAATTGCTGAACAGTTAAGAACAAGGCAATTTCCAGCAGTGACTACATCAGCATGGGTATATCATTGAAAACACATTAATATCTGCCTAGATTATTCATAGTACTATATTATCATCATTTAGAGATGAGAGCATTCTATGTGCTAATCAAGAGCCATTTGGCCACCTGGACCCATGCTTTCCTACCTTTTTTCCTCTACTCTGTTGTTTTTTGATAGATTTCATGTAACATTTACTCAGGATACAGAAGAGCATTAGCTGCAGAACAAAGACAACAGCTGCCTAAGTGTTCATGCCTAGACCAGGGATGCCCTCTAGGAGTCCTCTATGTGTCATTCAGGGGCTACCCTGTGATCCAAAAACCTATTCCAGGTGCTCTTAGGAACTGGTGTCTCATTATGTTCATTTTCACTCTAGGACAGCAGTTGTAATTTTTAATTCTGGCTTAAGTATATAATCTACATAAAAACTCACTAATTAGAGAAGCTATCTTGAATTAACATATTGAAAGACAATATGTATCAACCAACAGCAGTTGGTCAAAATGTAACAATTTCAGTGGAAAAAGTACCCACAACTGATTCTCAAGGTTTCATTCACTAGTGCTTTCTAAGGAATTAGGGCACTAGCTAGCATGTTTAATGTGTGTTCTGCAAAAGTGACTTCTGTGTGTTTTCCATCCTCTCCTTTTCCAAATGGAGATTTCACACACTTATTTATTCCTTCATCATCAGTGTGTTGAGGGCACATAATTTGGCTTTTAGTTAGACCACATTACTCGGCTTCTTGCTAGAAATCAGTTCCATGATGGCAGGTATCTCTGTCCTTCTGTGTCTCTAAAATATCCAGAGAACCTAGAACAGTGCCTGGCACATAACTGATGTTCAATAAACATTAGTTTGATGAATGAATGGTGAAAAAGACTGTAACTCACCAAGAGATTTAGGACTCCAAGGTAGATGCAGCACCTGGATGAGAATTTAGAGTAGCCTCCCTAATGAAAGATACACATGTGTATAGAAGAAGCATGAACTGCCTTCTCATCTTTAATCCCCACTTCTTCTTTACTAAGAGAACTCTGATTTTGCTTGGGGCAGCAAAGTGCCTACCTAAACACACACTGTCCCAGTCTCCTTTGGAGTGGGGAGTCAGATAAAAAGGGAAAGAAGTGGACATTTCCTTCCAATTATAATGGGTAACAAAAGGAGTTTGTTACAGATTTCAGCCTGATATTTGTACTTCTGATCTGACATTGGCAGTTGCCTAAAATCATGCTTCTTTTTACATAAGAAAAATAAGCACTTATTGCACCAATGTAGTTGAGGTTTTTTTTTAACTTGCACATGAATTCATTTCTAAAACATATCATCAGTACACCTCTTTTCCACTCCTTCATTTTTAATTTTCCCTTGATATACTCTAATTTGGACTCTGACTCCAGACATTAATGAAACTGCACTTATTTCTCTTACTCAATCTCGCTCTAACATAAAACATTTTAATCTTTGCTTATCCCTTATAATTTTCTCCATGTTGGGTTTATTGACACAACTAACCTGCCTTCCTACTAATCAGCATCCTCCTTTTAATTTCCTTCATGAGTCTCGTCAATATTGGTACTCTCCAGGATTCTATACTCAGTTTTCTCTATTTCTCACTTTACCATTGTCTCTTCAAATATACTAGCAGGGTTTCGAATGGCATCTACATGCTGATAAGTTTTATTTTTTATTTATTTATTTTTTTTAAGGATTTTCTTTTTTTAATTAATTAATTTATTTATTTTTGTCTGTATTGGGTCTTCGGTTCGTGCGAGGGCTTTCTCCAGTTGCGGCAAGCGGGGGCCACTCTTCATCGCGGTGCGGGGACCGCTCTTCATCGCGGTGCGCGGGCCTTTCTCCATCGCGGCCCCTCCCGTTGCGGGGCACAGGCTCCAGACGCGCAGGCTCATCAATTGTGGCTCACGGGCCCAGCTGCTCCGTGGCATGTGGGATCTTCCCAGACCAGGGCTCGAACCCGTGTCCCCTGCATTAGCAGGCAGATTCTCAACCACTGCGCCACCAGGGAAGCCCGATAAGTTTTATTTTTAATTAAAAAGTCATTGAGTATAACAACCCACAAGCATGCAGAAAATAATGTAAATCCTAAATTTAATGAGTCATCAAAAAGTAAAAACTTAGCAATCACCGCTCAGATCAACCAATACAGTATCAGAGCACTTCAATATCTCCATCAGTCTCTGTGGCCCCAAAAGTAACAACTATCCTGATTCAATGACCATTGATTTGATGAATTTTGTCTGTTCTTAATTCATATAAATGGTGTCACAGAATGAGATTTTTGTGTCTGACTTTTTTTCCTCAACATAATGTCTGTGAGAATTCATCCATGCTGCTCTGTGTATCAGTAGGGTTCTTTTTCCTTATTGCCGTATTTTATTTCTTGGTGTGAACATATCACAATTTGTTTATCCATTCTATCCATGGACATTTTGATCATTTCCAGTTTTTTGGCTATTATAAATCATGCTACTATGGACATTCTAGTATATGCCTTTTCATGCAAATATGTACTTATTTCTTGGATGTGATCCTCTAAGTGGAATTGCTGGTATGACTGAGCAGGACCCCCTCCAAGTCCTCCTCCTATCTCTTGTGTGTAGAAAAACTTTAGCCTCCTTGGTCTTCCCCAAGTTCCAAAGAACAAATTTAATCAGAGAAATGAGAAAATGCAGAGATAAAGGAAAACAGTCAAACAAGGCAAAATAATAATAGTTTAGCCATTAAACAAAGTCAAGGACCTTTAAGTCCTCCTCAAGGGCTATAGATAATATCCTGAGCCATATACTTCAACTGTTTTGCATATTCTGAAACCCCCACCAGGTGGAAGAAGTTAACTATTTGCTAACTACAAGCACACAGACCCCAGACTAGTTGGAACCAGAAGGTTGATGATATGTTGACTCCCGATTACCTCACTATCAACCAGTCAGAAGAATGTCCACAAGCTGATCATGCACCCCACAACCCTGTCTTTAAAAACCTTTCCCTGAAAGCCATCAGGGAGTTCAGGTTTTGGAGCATTAGTTGCCCACACTCCTTGTTTGGTTCCTGCAATAAACACTGCACTTTCCTTCACCACAACCCAGTGTCAGTAGATTGACTTTACTGTGTGCAGGAGAATGGACCCAAGTTTGATTCAGTAACACTGGTCCATAGGATATGTGTATGGTTCACTTTAGTAAGTACTGTCAGTTTTCTGAAGTGGTTGAATCACCTTGTAGTCTCACCAGCACTATGAGAGTTCTGGTTGCTCCACATCCTTCCACATCCCTATTAGCCCTTGACATTTTTTTCTTTTTTCTCTTTTTCTTTCTTTCTTTCTTTCTTTCTTTTTTTACATTTTAGCCAATCCAGCGGCTATGTAACTATATAGAATTATGATTTTAATTTGTATTTTCCTGATCACTAAAGAGGCTAAAGAGATTAGCTAGGTTTGCTACATTGGTTAGCCAATTAAATATCATCTTTTTTCTATTATTTCTTCAAGACTTTTGAACTTTTTTTCTATTGTGTTTTTTCTTGTTTTTTTCATATTTATTTATAGTCATTCTTTATATATTCTAGATGCAAACCCTTTGTGAGATACATGGATATGTTATCTTCTATCATTTTGTGGCTTACTTTTTACTCTCCTAATGTCTCTTAATAAAGAAAAGTTTTTAATTTTAATAAAGTCAAATTCATTTTGTTTTCTTTCATATTTAGTGTTTTTGTATTCTGTTTATGAAATATTTTCTTAATCTGAGTTCATGAATATAGTATTTTTATTATTTCTTCTAAAAGCTTTCTTTTTTTTACTTTTTATGTTTACATACAAAATAATTTGAATTTATTTTTGTGTAAGGTATTATTTTAGAGTTAAAAATTATTTCCTTTTTTCCTATATGGTTAGAAACTGTACTAAAACAACATCTTTAAAGTGTTAAAAGGAAAAAAACAGTCCACTCAGAATTCTATATCTGGTGAAATTATCCTTCAGGAATGAAGGCAACAGAAAGACATTTTCAAATAATGGACATATATAAGAATTTTTCACCAGTAGTCCTAGTGCAGAAGAACAGTTAAAAGAAGTTTGTCAGCCTATAGGAAATTATATCAAAAGGAAACTTGTATCTTGAGAATGAGGGAAGTACATGAGAAATTGTAAATATCTGAATAAATATAAAATAAAATTTTCATCTTAATACTTCAAAAACAGGTATGACTATTTAAAACAAAAATTATAACATTGCCTTGTGGGTTTCAGTGTAGGAAGCTGTAATTTGTATGACAGCTATAACACAAAACAGCTACAAAGGGTGGATGAATGTAAGGGACTGAGAGAGATACAAAGTTTCTAACTTTTATAAGAAGTGATGCAATATTAATTCGAAATGAACTATGAAAGATATATATATATATATCTTTCATACATACATGATAATTTCTAGAGTAACCAAAAAATAGGTAAAATGGAATAAGTAAATTAAAATAGAATACTAAAAGGGCTCAAATAATTCAAACAAAGGCAGGAGAAGGCAAATGGATGAACAAAACACAAATAATAAAATGGTAGGTATAAATCCTACAATATCCATTGAATGGCAGAGATTGATAGAGTGGATAAAAAAGCAGGAACCAACTCCATGCTGCCTACAAGGGAACACTTTACATACAATGACATAGGCAGGTTGAAAATGAATGGATGGGAAAAGATACACCATGTAAACAGTAAGCATAAGAAGATGGGAGAGATATATGAATATCGGACAAAATAGACTTCAAAACAGTGTATGACTAAAGATACTGAGGAACGCTGCATAATGGTAAAAGGGATATTTCACTAGGAAGACATAATTCTAAATGTACATGTTTAAAATTTTAAAAATACAATAAAATTTTATTATTTTTAATTTGAAATCATAATTATACTTCCAACAATTAAAAAAATAGGGAGGAGGGGGGGAGAGACAAGATGGTGGAGTAGAATGACGTGAGCTCACCTCCTCTCGCGAAAACACCAAAATCACAACTGCTGAACAACCATCAACGAAAAACACTGGAACTCCCCAGAAAACATATTATACATCCAAAGACAAAGAAGAAGCCACAATGAGATGGTAGGAGGGGTGCAATCACAATAAAATCAAATCCCATACCCACGAGGTGGGCAACCCACAGACTGGAAAGTAATTATATTGCAGAGGTTTTCCCACAGGAATGAGAGTTCCGAGCCCCATGTCAAGCTCCCCAGCCTGAATGTCTGGCATCAGGAGGAGAAGCTCCCCAGAGCATTTGGCTTTGAAGGCCAGTGGGGCTTGATCGCAGGAACTCCACAGGACTGGGGGAAACAGAAACTCTACTCTTGTAGGGCACACACAAAGTCTTGTGTGCACTGCGACCAAGGGAAAAAGCAGTTTTTCATAGGAGCTTGGGCCAGACCTACCTGCTGGTCTTGGAGGGTCTCCTGGGGAGGTGGGGGGCAGCTGTGGCTCACTGTGGGGACAAAGACACTGGTGGTGGTAGTTCTGGGCAGTACTCACTGGTGTGAGCCCTCCTGGAGGCCACCAGTGTTCCATACACTTTCTAAAACAGAATACTTGCACTCAAATCCTTGTCTCATGGTCCTCTTACTGGAAGACTAAGATTAACACAGATAACAAAACCTTAAGTGAATTCTCAGTTCCTGAAAATACTGAAGAAAACTAGGAAGCCAGTCTCAATTATTTAGCTTTAGATTTGCATAAACAAAATACACAAATGCAAATAATATATTAATAAACACATAAATATGAATAAAACTAGTTTCTGTGTAACTTTATCATGCAAATAAAATTTTACTATGAGATTTTAAATTTTTAAATCTTATTCCCATCTGAATTCAGCAGTTGATTATTTCATTATATTGTTTCTCTGACTTTATTTACAATGGTTTGACATTTGAAAATAATACTCTGGTGAAGAGCAAACCATATGATTTACGTTTCACTTTTTCAGAGATTTTTAAATTATACCACCAATAGTGATTATAAATGTAAAAATCATAATCTCAAATATGTGTCTCCAAAATTAAATCTGATACTGAGTACAAATAAATGTGTAAAAATAAAACCAACTGGGCAAAACGCCCAGAAAACACTTCACACAGCAAAAAAATTAAAAAGAAATCAAATGTCCTACATGAAAAACTGGGAAAAATTAAGATTTAATATGACTAGAGTGTTGAGTGAGCTGAAGATTGTGGCACGATGCCTTGAGACCTAATGTCTCTATTCCACTCTTAACCATTAATGCAACATTTGCCAGGTGGTTCACCTGAAATTGTTCATTAGTCATAATATTCTTTTCAAAGTTGCAAAAACGAAAATGAAAGGAACACTGCTCCCCTTTAAAAATACCAATAATTGGTTTAAAAAGCACAAAAGTCTGTGAGTCCAGCTAGAATAAAAAAATGAGTTATAATTAAGAATAAGACTTGCCTAAACCTTTTATCTACCAATATATTCTGAATGATTCCTTATGGCTATATCCATAGATGATTCAACCGTTTTAAGTACTATACAACATGCTAACTTATTTCTTGTAGTTGTACTTGTGGGTGAAATTTATGCAAAAGAATACTAACATTTATTTTAGTAAAAGTGTTTATAAATGGTGGGAAATGTAGCATGTTGAGGGAAGAATATACAGAAAAAGGAGATACTATAGTTAAATTTCAATCAGGTATATTTTCAAAAATCTATGTGATGAAATTTGTTAATTCAATAAAAATTCCAGTATTTAAGCAAAATCATATTTTTACTTTTAAAAATTACTTATCTTACTCATTTTCTGATCTGATCATTACCATCAACTACTTTTGTCTCATAGACAGAATTGTCTGTAACTTGAAATTATGTATTATAAGGAAAATGTTAAAATAGAATGAATTTGTCTAATATTATTATTAATAATTTTATTAATTTTAGTATGCTGATATTCCTTTGCTCCTTTCTGCCTGTATAGCTGCTTCCTAACTTTAATGACCCCAGTTCAAGCCCTATCCTTTATTTTATTTTATTTTATATTGGAGTATAGTTGATTTTGTATTTGGTAACAGCAGCTCTAGCAAACTAATGCATAACCCTAAGTGATTATAGTTAGTATCACCAGTAATAGAACAAACAAACATTATGTGCTCCTGATAGAATGCACCAAGAAAGACGCAACATCACTTCTGTGGGATTTTGGCAAAAATGAAAAACCTGAATTTTATAATGATGAAATGGCTGATACATTTATATTGAGGGACATTCTATTTTTCAAAAACCTGGCTAGTATCCTTCATATATGAATATGAAAGACATGTCACGAAAGACAAGGAAAGACTGAGGAATTGTTCCAGATTAAAAGAGGCAAATGAGACATGACACATAAATGCAATGGTGGACCTAGATTAGATCTTAGACCAGAAATAACACATTAGTGGAACTATTAGAAAACTCTGGATGAAGTCTCTAGATCAGCTAATATTATTGTATCAATTTTAATTTCCTCATTTTGATAATTATACTATGATTATACAAGATGTTAATATTTGAGTAACCTTGATGAAGTTTATACAGAAATTCTTTGTACTATTTTTACAACTTACTTGTGAGTCAGAATTTTTTCCAATGTGAAAGTTAAAAGCATTCAAACAAAAACAAAAGCAAAAATAAAGTCATGCTACAGATGCAAACCATCAGAGAAATTTTTTTCCTTATTAATCTGCAAATTAAACCCTTCCAATTCTGCAAGGTAGTGGATTACAGGCAATTTAAAAAAGTTATGTGTTACCCCCATGGCCTTAGGCAGTGTTATAACCAAGCCATCATAGCCCAGTGATTTGGCAGTAAGATTCAACTATTAATTCCCTCTTCTCATGCCATTTAAAAATTCTTTCTCTGAGTATTTTTTCTGATTTTTAATTATTTTAAACTCCTCAAAGACAAGAATGAACTCTTCTGATTATCCACAATTACATTTAAACATGGTAACATTGAAGGTACATTTCAGAATCCTGGAAAGGATTTCATTATATCACATTGATAGGTCACAGAAATGTTTATTGACCTTTTAGATACTGAGGCTACACTGGTGGTAGACAGAACAGAGAGTCTTCTGATGAAACCAAATGATTTCTCAACACAGGGTAGTCTCCCCAGCCATAGCCTGATGAAGAGAACTTAAATCTCTTTTCAGAGATCAGTAACACATATGGATAGAAAGGCTGATCATATAAGATGATCAGATGATCTTAAGATGATCTTACCCAAGATAAGGTAAGAATTTGCATCCTCTTAAAATGACAATTTTCAGACTTCTACATACACTGGACTTCTCAAACATTAAGGGTTTGTTTTATTTTTTTCTTTGTTTTTTTGGTTTTTGTTTGTTTGTTTTGGTATGGGTGGCTAGTGGGGTATGGAAATGTTTCAAACTATAAATGAGTCTATCTACCATAAAGAGAAATGGTTTCTCACGTGCAGTTGGGTATTTGGTATTGCTACAATACAACAGCAGCTGGTAGGGAGCACCTACCATCTGGCACAGTTAATTTACAGTTAAGCTTCTGAGTCATTGCCTGTAATTTAGAGCAAGAGGGAAGCTGTACACAGAGCATTCAGATGGGTAAAGTATTAGAGGAAACATGACTTGGGTGGTGTTCTCTAAAAGGGAAAAGAGTTACCATACCTATGTGTCCATTCACTTTCCATGGCAGCACGATGCACATCTTTTGGTACTATCAGTGTGTCCATTGCTTCTTGTGGCAGACACACCTAAATTGACCCCCAGTGAGTCATACCCTCGTATGATCTCCTCTACTCGAGTGTGGGTGGGTCCTGTGACTTGCTTCTAACCAATAGAAGCAAAAGTGATGAGATGTCATTCCCTGGATTGAGTTACATTATATAAGACTTCCTCTTAGCAGACTAGGTAGAGAGGCTCCCCTTGTTGGCTTTGAGTAAGTAAGCTGTTCTGAGGGCCTGTGGAAAGAATCGAGAGCGGCTCCTAGAAAACAGATAGAAAAAAAAAAAAAAAAAGCAGGGGCCTCAGTCCTAAAGCTGAAAAGAGATGAATTCTGCTAACCATCTGGGGAAGGCTGGAGGCAGCTCTCTTCCAGCAGTGCCCCAGATGAGAATGCAACCCTAGCTCACACCTTGACTTCAGGTAGTGAGACCCTGAAGCAGAGAATCCAGCTAAGGGTACTCAGACTCCTGACTCAAGGAAACCTACGAGATAATAAATGTGTGTTGTTTTAAGACATTACATTTGCAGTAATTTGTTACACATCAATAGAAAACTTACCCTCCCTCTGCCCAAATCCTTGTATTACCATGAAATACTTGACCTTACTTCAGTAGATAGCCCCATATTTGTCCTTCACTAGAGGCATGGAGTGCTTCTTGGTGGTACTTTGTTTTGTTTTCCCATGTAGATAGGAATGGTAGGTGTTACATTGTAAATTTAAACTTAATTTTACACAAACAATGACACATTCTTGAGCACTAAAGGTCAATATTCGTTCACTGACCTAAGAAAATGCCTGTGGCAAAAACTAGTGCTACTCACCAAACATCAGATGTGTTTCTCCAGATTTCTCACCCCCTGCCAGGGGCCACGTGACTATTCCGTGCTATTTACATATGAGCAGAAATGATGTGTTCACTTCTGGACTGGGGAAGTGGAAAGCCTTTGAATGATGTCAATTCCTTTTGTCCTTGCGATGCCAACTGCTGTGGCCACGTGTTCCAGATGGCACAGCCAAAGACGATGAAACTTCCTTCAGCCCGTGTCCTGGAGACGCCTTGGGAGAAGAGCCCCTGCTGACCAGTATGGTGCATCTAGCATGATGGAGAAATAAAGATTTATTGTCATAACTCACTGGGATTTGGAGGTTGTTTCCACAGCACAATCTAGCCTATCTTTATTAGTTTAAATGCTCTCACGTTAAGTTTAACACACAGGATAAAAAATTGTTTTACACAGAGAAAAGAACTAAAACACCAAGAGAGAGGTTGGACTCTATGTTAAAATGTCAATAGTGGGTATTTCTGGTTGCTGAGCTGGATGTTGAGAGTACAAGTGATCGCTGATTTCATTGTCATATGACAAAATTTTCCAAAATATCTGTGGCGATGAGGCTCAGGGCAGGTTGTGACAAAATATGGCAAAAGTGGCAGACTGATCATTTTGAATTAAAATTACTTAAGAAACAGTCAGTGCAAGAAGGACACTCTGAACCTCCCTTGTCCCCCCTGAAAGCAGAAAATAAATCTCCCACGTGAAAGGTACCCTGCCTGTGCCAGGAGGTAGAGAGATGTCCTTATTGCCAGAGATGGGGTCCCCGTACACACAAAATTAAATTGGTTTTTCTCCTGTAAGTGGTCTCATTTCAATTTAATTATTGGATCAGTCAGAAGAACTGAGAAGGGTCAAGGAAAATTCTTCCTCTCCAACAGTGGCAAACACAGGCATACACACACACACACACACACACACACACACATTATTATCTAAAAAATAAAGGTTATTAACTGGAATCACCAATGACATACCTTAAATGTTTTTCTACTTAAAGTTTTCTTTATATAAGTTTCCGTAAGTACTAAGTTTTACCAACCTCCAAGATAACATGCAAATCCACACCAAAATAAAATGAAAGTGTGATATTACTATTAATGTCAAATTTTGTCTATTTTTGAGGCTTTCAGATATAAAATAAAGGAATAATAAATAGTAATAGGAATAATAGTAATAATAAGGGAATAATAGAGGAGAACATCAGTATGATAAAATTGTCATACTTGTGGAAGCAAAGCTGTAAGCTCTTGCTCTTTTCTTTTTCCTGTGCAAGACTCTGAAACACAGGAAGGCTAATGAAATCTACAAAATAATGTAGCAACTGGTTAGAGGTATAATTTCTGACAAGTTAAAAAATTCTGAAGTCTTCAGATTTCACCACAGATGGGTAAAAATCTGAAAGGTACTTTTTAAAGGATTTGAAATAGCTACCTTTGTTTCATTCTAGATACAGTTAATATTTCCTGTCCAAATTCTCTGCAATTGAAAGGTCTTGATCATCGAGAAAGGGAGCCAAAGGATAGGGAGTAATGAGTCCTGACCTTGGGCAGCCTCTCATCCATCAAGCGGTCAGTTTTTAATTAGTAGATATTTTTTTGCCATTTCATGAAAACAATTCCCGTCCTTAGCTTAAAAC
Organism: Balaenoptera acutorostrata; assembly: GCF_949987535.1. Taxonomy (NCBI): domain Eukaryota; kingdom Metazoa; phylum Chordata; class Mammalia; order Artiodactyla; family Balaenopteridae; genus Balaenoptera; species Balaenoptera acutorostrata. Next base: position 66,903,670 of record NC_080071.1, on the reverse strand, counting down.
TGGAGAAATCCTAGGTAATACAATATAAAACTTTTATAAAAAATAAATTGTCTAATAGAATACTCTAACTAGCCAAAAAGTTCCCATGCCCAGAAAATGGGGCAGACAAGTATGAGTCTTTTCTGTGTCCTTCTGAAATGAAAAAACCAAATGAGTTTTGTCTTGAACCTGTGCTTTGGGACCTGTCTTCCTTTCTGAATACAATCACACACACACACACACACACACACACACACACACACACATTCAATCAGTCACTCACTTGTTCATTCATACATTGTATGGATAAAAATACCGATAACTTGAGAGTAGCAAAAAGGTGTTTTGGGGCCTTCCCTGGTGGCGCAGTGGTTAAGAATCTGCCTGCCAATGCAGGGGACACGGGTTCGAGCCCTGGTCTGGGAAGATCCCACATGCCGCGGAGCAACTAGGCCCGTGAGCCACAACTACTGAGCCTGCGCGTCTGGAGCCTGTGCTCCGACGGGAGAGGCCGCGAGAGTGAGAGGCCCACGCACCACAATTAAGAGTGGCCCCCACTTGCCACAACTGGAGAAAGCCCCCACACAGAAACGAAGACCCAACACAGCCAAAAATAAATAAATAAATTAAAAAATAAATAAATAAAGGTGTTTTTGACCTTTACTCTACAAGCAGTTAACAAGAAACTGGACTTACTTTATAGCCAATTGTGCTGGATTGAACCATGTATATAATGGATGATTCAGATTATTTGGGGATTTTGCTGGTGTTTTAAGACATTCTGTGCTTCAGTGTTACTAACAGTCCAGTCCTAGAAAGAGGATTCTACTTTTGACTGAACTAAATTCTGATTTATGAAACAATCCATCACAGCACTTTCTTTGATTCCATTGGCACAATTAATGTTCCAAGTTAGCAAGGAATCAAATGTTGACCTGGCATTACCTCATAACCCTCTCAGCCTCATAGATTTGGTTTAAGAAGCAAAAGGTATTTCCACGAGATTTCTTATGGAGTAAAGAAATCAAGTACTCATTATATTCTTCCATTGGTACGGCCCTTCATGCCACATTAATGCAAAGGAAAAATCCTGACTTTCTGAATTAGCTGATGACTACCACAGCACCTGGGTTGTCTCCTGGGAGAGATTCTAAGTGTGTTTATTTGCTGTCTGGTCCAGTGCTAGCTCTACCATAATCTTACCCATATAAATGGCACAGTTTACCCATCCTCCTCTTCTTGCCAATCTAGAATTCTGACGTCATTATCTATCCTTTTTGTATTACTGGTGAAAGAACCAAGTCACTTTCCTAATTGTTCAGTTTTTACTAGAGAATATCCAATCTTGAACAGAGGGTCTCTGCTGTAGAATAAATACAAATGGAACTGTTCGGCAGAACTCAAAATAATATTTTCCTTATATTCTATATAAACACTGTAGTTAATGAGACCCCTTGGCAGCTGGAAAGACAACAATTGATGGGAATTCTGACACAATGGACTGCTGTCTTTGGCTCAATATTTCAATAGTTAAAATGGAGTGAAGAATGTGGTACAAGATATTCTTTCCACTAATTGGTTACTGATTTTATTTAGTTGTTAAAAGAGGGACAATATAATGACACAATGCTGTTCCACTAAAGTTAAAATAAATTTTATAAAACTTGATTCCAGCAGAGGTGGACAAACAGGGCATTTAAAGAGCTAATTAAATATCCTTACTTGCAGGGACAGAGCAAATATTTTCAGTGCATTTTGGTTCTTCTGTGAGAAAATGAGTCTCTGTGAAACAATTGCTTTTCCCCAAAGACCCGTTCATTTTCTTTTTATTTGCATTGAGTGCCTTTACATTGTTTAGCCACAAATAGCATATGGGCTTAGGAGATTCTGCCAATATCAAAATTCTATAACCGGATGAGAGAGAGATCTGCTGATTACACACCTTAGAACTATCAAGGGGTCTGTGGGTAGTTGGGTCGACTGTGTTCATAGTATTAATCTCACTAGATGTAGAATCACTAGTGTTCTGCTGCTGAGCACAAATTTGTCCTCTGATTGATGTATCCTGTCTAACAAATAGGCAAGAAAGAGTGCCTCATAAATGAAATACTTTATTCAGTGGGTGCCCTCCCTGTTGCACACTGTGAAGGAAGGCAGGTTGTTTTGATAGCCTTCTAACTCAGAGATTCTTCGAACCCAGACTCACCTGGGACCTGGGCATATTAATCCAGACCCTCAGGGCACATGTCAAGCATTGATATTTTTCTATGTGCTCCAGTAGTTCTAATGTCAGGCAGGGCTGCGAATGCTTGTACTGAATAATGCCCATGGAAGGAGAACAACTAGGCAAAGAGCACTCTGAGATCAGGGTCACTTGGCCTGACTCCAGGGCTCAGCTGTGCCTGGGCAGAGGGGCCCTCCAGACAGTGGAGGCTCCAGAGGCACCCAGTTTTCCAGGTTCCACAGCAAAGATGGGCACTAACAGGAACAGTAGGCACCGGCATGGCTTTAGAGATGTTGGACGACAGTGGCCTTGGCATGGCCATCTGGGTTCTGGACATAAGCGAGTACCAGGAGCAGTGGCCACGGTGACGTGGCTCACACAGCATCCCAGATAGCAGAATCCTCCATTGCAGGCATGGCTGGGGAGATCCCCATCAGGACAGGAAAAAAAGGCATATGTCAAATCTGGGAGCACATGTGAGACATGCCCTGGAAAAACCAAAAAATGACTTAAGGAAGAGCTAGAGGGCTTGCAACAATGAGCAGGAATAAGAAACATAAATTTTGTTTACGACTAATATGATCACATTTTCCCCTGAGCTGAAGAGTTCTATAGATTCATGGGTAATCTACCCACACACAAGTTTTAGAATAGTAAACAAACTGCTCAGTGCCTGATTAGGCAGATAATGAAAGTTGTCTAATACCATATGGTTTTACATTGGCAATACATTTGGGCTAATCCAGTTTTCGCTCATGAAAAAAAATGTTATGTAGATGTAGGAAGCAGCACATCACAGTGGTTAAAAGTACATGGTCTGAAATTAAACTATCTAGGTCTGAATCCTGGCTCTCCAAGTAATTAGCTATATAACTTCGGTACTCCGGTTTTTCACTGTGGAGTTGTGGAAATTAACTGAGATAGTACATTTAGGTATTCAGTTAGTACCTGGTACATAGTAAATTTTCAAGGAATGATTACATTTTCTCATATACTTTGATATAATTCAGTGAACAAAGACTGATTTAGAATCTTAATTGATATTTGGATTTGGCTCATTCTACCTGAACTATGTCATATTTCTAAAGCATACACTATGAAATACAGATTCTAAACTTTGAGTTATTTTTAGTGGTTATAATAATAAAATGTGCACCTTTAACTTATCATGATATATTTTCAACTAATATTAGAGCGCTTTACAATGTCTGAACTTTATACCAGCATGATTTCACTTCCCTTTCTTCTTGTCTCTTGTGTTCGTGTTGTCCTATATTTTATTTTTACCTGTAATAAACTTCACAATGTATTATTACTACATATGTTTTAAATTAAGAAATAGCCTTTAAATATATATGTATATATACTCTGAATATATATATTGAAGTATATGTTAAAATTATAGATCTATAGATATATTCTGCTTTCATTTTGCTGATTTTCTAGGATCCATTGGTTGATATCTTTCATAAATTGTGGAAAATTCTTGGCCATTATATCTTTAAATCTTTATTTTGTCCTATTGTCTGTTTCTTTACCTTTTGTGCCTCCAGTTGCCCATGGTTTATACCATTTGATGTTGTCTCAAAGATCTTGACACTTCCTTTTTCTTGTAGATTTTTTTATTCCAATATATCCTGAATCATTTTCCACAGCAACACACAGCAGAACAGCACATATGCTAGCTTGAGAACATTATCTCCGCATGTGCCCTGGGGATCAATTCATTTTCTTTTCAGGGATTCTCCGTAAGTTATACATCAAACCACGCTTCTGGAGTTTTTATAGATTTCTCACTTTCAAGTTATTATGTCTTTTTAAATTTTAAATTTTTGTTTTTTAACTTTTTTAATTTAATATTTATTTTATATTGGGGTATAGTTGATTTACAATTTTGTGTTAGTTTCAGGTGTACAGCAAAGTGGTTCAGTTATACATATACATATATCTATTCTTTCTCAGATTCTTTTCCCATATACATTATTACAGAATATTGAGTAGAGTTCCTTGTGCTATGCAGTAGGTCCTTGTTGATTATCTATTTTAAATATAGTTGTGTGTACATGTTAATCCCAATCTCCTAATTTATCCCTCCCCACCACCTTTCCCCTTTGGTAACCATAAGTTTGTTTTCTAAGTCTGTGAGTCTGTTTCTGTTTTGTAACTAAGTTCATTTATATCTTTTTTTTTTTAGATTCCACATATAAATGATATCATATGATATTTGTCTTTCTTGGCCTGACTTACTTCTCTTAGTATGACAATCTCTAGGTCCATCCATGTTGCTGCAAATGACATTATTTCATTCTTTTTTATGGCGGAGTAATATTCCATTGTATGTATGTACCACATCTTCTTTATCCTTTTGTCTATCAATGGACATTTAGGTTGCTTCCATGTCTTGACTATTGCAAGTTCCACCCTTGATGTAAAATCTTTAAATGGGACTTGCACACAGTACCTACTGCACATAAGTTATTAAATATCTCTAGTCTCATTTCTAGTCTCAAGTATGCAATTACCCTAAAACTTGCACTCCTTTTTATTTTTCCTACTTCTTTTTTTAAAAAAATAAATTTATTTATTTATTTTTGGCTGCGTTGGGTCTTTGTTGCTGCGCATGGGCTTTCCTTTAGCTGCAGCGAGTGGGGGCTACTCCTCGTTGTGGTGCGCGGGCTTCTCACTGCAGTGGCTTCTCTTGTTGCAGAGCATGGGCTCCAGGCACATGGGCTTCAGTAGTTGTGGCTCGTGGGCTCTAGAGTGCAGGCTCAGTAGTTGAGGCTCATGGGCTTAGTTGCTCCGCGGCACATGGGATCTTCCCAGACCAGGGCTCGAACCCGTGTCCTCTGCATTGGCAGGCAGATTCTTAACCACGGCGCCACTGGGGAAGCCCTTTCCTACTTCTTAGAACATAAAAATGTCAAAATTTAATACTAATACATGTGCATAAAACATGTTACACAGATTATATCTATAGAAATAAATCCTATATTTTATTATTGTTGTCATTATATTCATGTCCTATAGATCCCTACAAAATCCCACTAAATGCCTGTTGATTGAATAATCCCTTACCCTATGTGCAAATACTGTTAGTGATATAATCAAATATAGTATCCATGTTAAACAAATCAAGACCTTTCACTGTTAATGTAAATTCTTTGCTATAACATGAAATCAAAGCCCAGTGTCTTTCCTTCTTTAGGTACTCAATAAACTTACCAAAATTTAACGGAATGTATGAATGAGAAAGATGCATTAAGACAATTGCATAATCCAATGTTAAAGCCTGTTTTCAGTAGTGATGCTGTCATGTTGCTTCTTTTCCTTTTTTCCCTCTCCCCTGACAAATTTTCCACTTGTATTCTCCCTTCTCTGTGCCTGGGAGGCTGTACGTGTGGGCTCCCTTGCTGGCTGACTTTAGATGAGGTTTGACCAATGCATGGTACCTGTGGGAGAGTAAGAGAGGAAAGGGCTCAGGGCATTTTTTGTTCCCTGCCTTGTCTGGTGGAGTTTCTCTGGACACACTTCCTTTCTCTGTGATCATAGCTCCTGCAGGGTAGCCCCTCTTTCATGGTTGCTGATTTTACTGGAGAAATGGTAATTTTCCTTCCTCCCCTTGATGGTCTAGTCCCAGGGATGTTAAGAGAAGCCAAAGTTGGTAATTCCTGTGAGTATCAACAACTCTTTATTTCTTTTTATTTAGCCCTGTCCACTCTTATGTAGGTCGCCCTTTTATTAAATTCTCTCCATTTAAACAAACTACCTGATTCTTCTACCTCCTGGGACCCTGACTGATGCTAACATAAAGAACTCTTCTTTTATATCTTTTAACAATAACTCACCCATATTAAATACCAATCTGTTCTTGAATTTTAAAAGTTAACTTTCAAACACTCCTCTGGATCTCATTTGGTAAAATGGAGATTTGGGACAACACGAGCATTGCTGTTTAGATTTCATGAGATTTTATTTCCTATCACAGAGTCTTCCCCAAGATGTATCATCAATTAGCCTTCAAGTAGTTCTCACTTAATGTTATAATGTACAATGGGCAACAGGAGACAACATTTCAACTTAATGTGTCTTTCCTAATGTTAAATGGTTATTTTGTTATGGTTAATAGCATTTCTACTATATAACAAAGCAATTTGCATTGTCATTTATAACTCAATGAACACAGTTTAAAAATTTTAGAGTGGTCAATGTTGTATGCTTTTTTAGATTAAAAGCTCTAAATGGGTCTTTACAGTTTAAGTATGAATGTACACTCATATAACTAATTTTGTTCCTTAAGACTAGGACCACAGAGTCTCAGGAAAGAAGTTTGTAAATTACTAAACTTGTTTCCATTTGATGTCATCAATTTAAATCTTGCAATTAATTTTCTTCTAATTGAGCTATATGTTGTATCTAGCTCTAAAATTTATTTTCCATTCCATTTTTCAGATATATAAATTCTTCCTTCAAATTTTTAAAAACATAATTGTAAAATATAATATCAATATGTAAAATATTATATCATTATATATACTATAATCTATTTTTCTCTCTCCTATTTCTTCAATTTTCCTGTCTTTATCTATTTCTTTTGCTGAATGCCCCCTTAATTTTTATTTCAAAGATATTTTTATGATTTTTTGAAGCTGGAATGTCAGAAATGCTTTCTGTGACATTTACCTGCCAAGGATTTTGTGTGTAGCAATTTCTTCAGGAGAGTTCTAACGCCATTCTTTACTTTTTAAAATGGTAGCATAAGAACACTTAAAATGGTAGCATAAGAACGTTTGAATTTGTTTAATTCAAATTTCAAGTGCAGAATTATCATTTTGAAATATAAAAATGTGACTGAAAAATTGATGAAAGAAATTATAGATTCTACTATTAACAATCAGGAAGAGAAATGATGGTTTTCCTAATACAGTAATGGTGAGAACCAAGTAATACTCCAGATAAAATCTCACATGGAAACATATTTCAATCAACTGATTGAAAGGTGCAAACTCACAGTTTTCCCCAAGGTATTATACAAAAAAGGGAAGAAAGAAGAAAAGGGAAGCAAGACTTTGATGCCCTACTAGGTGTCAAACATGGAAATAAGCATCTCACATATGTTTTTTTATTAATCCTCACAATAACCCAGTAAAGTATTACACCTTTGCTTTAGAGGTGAATAAACAAGGGCTCAGAGAATTTGAGTAACTTTTGAAAATCACAGAAATAGTATTTAGTATTTACTTGTATAAACATTTGATTTTATTGTTTTGCCTTTTTAATGATTTTCAGTATAACACATATCTTCTCATTGGGCAAAAGATAATGCCATTTTTATGTTTTGATCTCTTAAGTTTATTACCTAGAGAAAAGCATAGTCTGAAGGCTGAATTAATGGCTAATTATTTCTCTTAATCCAAGATGTCTTAGATCATTTGAAATGTGCCAATGACCCTTTGGGTCCCTACTGTGTGCATTTGTCTTTCCCTGAACTTCTTTATTTCTACACAATAAATGACAATCATTCTAGGGGGAAAAGAAACACATTAGTACTCCCCTTGGTTCTGTATGAATTTTATGACCATTAAAGGCCCCAGAAGGAAGCTGCTCACTATTTACAAAAGCCAGGACATGGAAGCAACCTAAATGTCCATTAACAGAGGAATGGATAAAGAAGATGTGGTACATATATACAATGGAATATTACTCAGCCATAAAAAGGAATGAAATTGTGCCATTTGCAGAGATGTGAATGGACTTAGAGACTGTCATACAGAATGAAGTAAGTCAGAAAGAGAAAAACAAATATTGTATAATATTGCTTATATGTGGAATCTAGACAAATGATACAGATGAACTTATTTGCAAAGCAGAAATAGAGACACAGACATAGAGAACAAATGTATGGATACCAAGGGGGTGAGGTGGGATGAACTGGGAGATTGGGAGATGATTGGGATTGACATATATACACTACTATGTATAAAATAGGTAACTAGAGGACCTTCAAGATGGCAGAGGAGTAAGACGTGGAGATCACCTTCCTCCCCACAAATACATCAAAAACACATCTACATCTGGAACACCTCCTACAGAACACCTACTGAACGCTGGCAGAAGACCTTAGACTTCCCACAAGGCAAGAAACTCCCCATGTACCTGGGTAGGGCAAATGAAAAAAGATAAAACAGAGACAAAAGAATACGGATGGGACTTACAACTCTGGGAGGGAGCTGTGAAGGAGGAAAAGTTTCTACACACTAGGAAGGCCCTTCACTGGCAGAGACGGGGGGTGGGCGGGGGGGAAGCTTTGGAGCCACAGAGGAGAACGCAGCAACATGGGTGCAGAGGGCAAAGTAGAGAGATTTGCACACAGAGGATCCGTGCCGACCAGCACTCACCTGCCTGAGAGGATTGTCTGCTCAGCCGCTGGGGTGGGCGGGGGCTGGGAGCTGAGGCCCGAGCTTCGGAGGTCAGATCCTAGGGAGAGGACTGGGGTTGGCTGTGTGAACACAGCCTGAAGGGGGCTAGTGCACCACAGCTAGCCAGGAGGGAGTCTGAGAAAAAGTCTGGACCTTCCTAAGAGGCAAGAGACCATTGTTTCGGGGTTGAGGAGAGGGGATTCAGAGAACCACCTAAACGCACCTAAACGAGCTCCAGAGATGGGTGCAAGCCGCGGCTATCAGCGTGGACCCCAAAGACGGGCATGAGATGCTAAGGCTGCTGCTGCAGCCACCAAGGAGCCTGTGTGCAAGCACAGGTCACTCTCCACACCTCCTCTCCCAGGAGCCTGTGCAGTCCGCCACTGCCAGGGTCCCGTGATCCAGGGACAACTTCCCCAGCATAACACACGGCATCCCTTAGGATGTTGTAACGTCACGCCGGCCTCTGTCACCGCAGGCTTGCCCCTCATTCCATACCCTTCCCTCCGCCTTGTGTGAGTGAACCAGAGCCACCAATCAACCACTCCTTTAACTGCCTCCTGTCTGGGCAAAAAACAGATGCTAGAGGGCGACCTACATGCAGAGGTGGGGCCAAATCCAAAGCTGAACCCCAGGAGCTGTGCAAACAAAGAAGAGAAATGGAAATTTCTCCCAGCAGCCTCAGGAGCAGCGGATTAAATCTCCACAATCAACTTGATGTACCCTGCATCTGTGGAACACATGAATAGACAATGAATCAACCCAAAATTCAGGTGGTGGACTTTGGGAGCAGCTATAGACTTGAGGTTTGATGTATGTGACAGACTAGTTACTGATTTTTATGTTTATCTTAGTATAGTTTTTAGCGCTGGTTATCATTGGTAGATTTGTTTATTGGTTTGGTTGCTCTCTTCTTTTTTTTTATTACTTAAAAATTTTTTTATTTTAATAATATTCTTTTACATTTTTTATTTTAATAACTTTTATTTTATTTTATTTTTCTTTCTTTCATTTTTTTCCCCCTTCTTTTCTGAGCCATGTGGCTGACAGGGTCTTGCTGCTCCAGCTGGGTGTCAGGCCTGAGCCTCTGAGGTGGGAGAGCCAAGTTCAGTACATAGGACCACCAGAGACCTCCCGGCCCCAAGTAATATCAGTCAGCTAGAGCTCTCCCAGAGATCTCGGTCTTAGCATTGAGACACTCAACGACCAGCAAGCGACAGTGCTGGACACCCTATGCCAAACCACTAGCAAGACAGGAACACAACCCCAACCATTAGCAGAGAGGCTGCCTAAAATCATAATAATGTTACAGACACCCCAAAACACACCACTGGACATGGTCCTGCCCACCAGAAAGACAAGATCCAGCCTCATCCACCAGAACACAAGCACCAGTCCCCTCCACCAGGAAGCCTACACAACCCACTGAACTAATGTTACCCACTGGGGGCAGACACCAAAAACAATGGGAACTACGAACCTGTGGCCTGCAAAAAGGAGACCCCAAACACAGTAAGGTAAGCAAAATGAGAAGATAGAGAAGTATGCAACAGATGAAGGAGCAAGGTAAAAACACACCAGACCAAACAAATGAAGAGGAAATAGGCCGTCTAGCTGAAAAAGAATTCAGAATAATGATAGTAAAGATGATCCAAAATCTTGGAAACAGAATGGAGAAAATACAAGAAATATTTAACAAGGACCTAGAAGAACTAAAGAGCAAACAAAGAATGATGAACAACACAATAAATGAAATTTAAAATTCTCTAGAAGAAATCAGTAGTAGAATAACTGAGGCAGAAGATGGATAAGTACGTGGAAGATAAAATAGTGGAAATAACTACTGCAGAGCAGAATAAAGAAAAAAGAATGAAAAGAATTTAGGACAGGGCTTCCCTGGTGGTGCAGTGGTTGAGAGTCTGCCTGCTAATGCAGGGGACACGGGTTCGAGCCCTGGTCTGGGAAGATCCCACATGCCGCGGAGAAGCTGGGCCCGTGAGCCGCAATTACTGAGCCAGCGCATCTGGAGCCTGTGCTCCGCAACAAGAGAGGCTGCGATAATGAGAGGCCCGCGCACCGCGATGAAGAGTGGCCCCCGCTTGCCGCAACTAGAGAAAGCCCTCACACAGAAACGAAGACCCAACACAGCCATAAATAAATAAATAAATAAATAAAATTAAAAAAAAATAAAAGTACCCCTGAAACTTAAAAAAAAAAAAAAAAAAAAAAGAATTTAGGACAGTCTCAGAGACCTCTGGGACAACATTAAACACACCAACATTCGAACTATAGGGGTCCCAGAAGAAGAAGAGAAAAAGAAAGGGACTGAGAAAATATTTGAAGAGATGATAGTTGAAAAGTTCCCTAATATGGGAAAGGAAATAGTCAATCAAGTCCAGGAAGCACAGAGAGTCCCGTACAGGATAAAAACAAGGAGAAACACGCCAAGACACATATTAATCAAACTATCAAAAATTAAATACAAAGCAAAAATATTAAAAGCAACAAGGGAAAAACAACAAATAACATACAAAGGAATCCCCATAAGGTTAACAGCTGATCTTTCAGCAGAAACTCTGGAATCCAGAAGGGAGTAGCAGGACATATTTAAAGTGAAGAAAGGGAAAAACCTAGAACCAAAATTACTCAGTAAAGATCTCATTCAGATTTGATGTAGAAATTAAAACCTTTACAGACAAGCAAAAGCTAAGAGAATTCAGCACCACCAAACCAGATTTAAAACAAATGCTAAAGGAACTTCTCTAGTCAGGAAACACAAGAGAAGGAAAAGACCTACAATAACAAACCCAAAACAATTTAGAAAATGGTAATAGGAACATACATATTGATAATTACCTTAAATGTAAATGGATTAAATGATCCAACCAAAAGACATAGACGGGATGAATGGATACAAAAACAAGACCCATATATATGCTGTGTACAAGAGACCCACTCCAGACCTAGGGGCACATACAGACTGAAAATGAGAGTATGGAAAAAGATATTCCATGCAAATGGAAATCAAAAGAAATCTGGAGTAGCAATTCTCATATCAGACAAAATACACTTTAAAATAAAGACTATTACAAGAGACAAAGAAGGACACTACATAATGATCAAGGGATCAATCCAAGAAGAAGATATAACAATTATAAATATTTATGCTCCCAACGTAGGAGCACCTCAATACATAAGGCAAATGCTAACAACCATAAAAGGGGAAATCGACAGTAACACAATCATAGTAGGGGACTTGAACACCCCACATTCACCAATGGATAGATCATCCAAAATGAAAATAAATAAGGAAACACAAACTTTAAATGACACATTAAACAAGATGGACTGAATTAACATTTATAGGACATCCCATCCAAAACAACAGAATACACTTTCTTCTCAAGTGCTCATGGAACATTCTCCAGGATAGATGATATCTTGGGTCACAAATCAAGCCTTGGTGAATTTAAAAAGATTGAAATCGTATCAAGTATCTCTTCCAACCACAAAGTTATGAGACTAGATATCAATTACAGGAAAAAAACCTGTAAAATATACAAACACGTGGAGACTAAACAATACATTACTAAATAACCAAGAGATCACTGAAGAAATCAAAGAGGAAATTAAAAAATACCTAGAAACAAATGACAATGAAAATACGATGAGCCGAAACCTATGGGATGCAGCAAAAGCAGTTCTAAGAGGGACAGCTATAGCAGTAAAATCATACCTCAGAAAGCAAAAAAAATCTCAAATAAACAACCTCACCTTACACCTAAAGCAATTAGAGAAAGAAGAACAAAAAAACCCAAAGTTAGCAGAAGGAAAGAAATCATAAAAATCACATCAGAAATAAATGAAAAAGAAATGAAGGACACAATAGCAAAGATCAATAAAACTAAAAGCTGGTTCTTTCAGAAGATAAACAAAATTGATAAACCATTAGCCAGCCTTATAAAGAAAAAAAGGGAAAAGACTCAAATCAACAGAATTAGAAATGAAAAAGGAGAAGTAACAACTGACACTGCAGAAATACAAAGGATCATGAGAGATTACACCAAGCAACTCTATGCCAATAAAATGGACAACCTGGAAGAAATGGACAAATTCTTACAAATGCACAACCATCCGAGACTGAACCAGGAAGAATTAGAAAATATAAACAGACCAATCACAAGCAACGAAATTGAAACTGTGATTAAAAATCTTCCAACAAAAAAAAAGCCCAGGACCAGATGGCTTCACAGGTGAAATCCGTCAAACAGTTAGAGAAGAGCTAACACTTATCCTTCTCAAACTGTTCCAAAATATAGCAGAGGGAGGAACACTCCCAAACGCATTCTACGAGGCCACCATCACCCTGATACCAAAACCAGACAAAGATGCCTCAAAAAAGGAAAACTACAGGCCAATATCACTGATGAACATATATGCAAAAATCCTCAACAAAATACTAGCAAACAGAATCCAACAGCAAAATAAAAGGTCATACACCATGATCAAGTGGGGTTTATCCCAGGAATGCAAGGATTCTTCAATATATGCAAATCAATCAACGTGATACACCATATTAACAAATTGAAGGGTAAAAACCATATGATAATCTCAATAGATGCAGAAAAAGCTTTCAACAAAATTCAACACCCATTTATGATAAAACCCCTCCAGAAAGTAGGCATAGAGGGAACTTACCTCAACATAATAAAGGCCATATATGACAAACCCACAGTCAACATCATTCTCAATGGTGAAAAACTGAAACCATTTCCACTAAGATCAGGAACAAGACAAGCTTGCCCACTCTCACCACTATTATTCAACATAGTTTTGGAAGTTTTAGCCATAGCAATCAGAGAAGAAAAAGAAATAAAAGGAATCCAAATCAGAAAAGAAGAAGGAAAGCTGTCACTGTTTGCAGATGACATGATACTATACATAGAGAATCCTAAAGATGCTACCAGAAAACTACTAGAGCTAATCAATGAATTTGGTAAAGTAGCAGGATACAAAATTAATGCACAGAAATCTCTTGCATTCCTATAAACTAACGACGAAAAATCTGAAAGAGAAATTATGGAAACACTACCATTTACCATTGCAACAAAAAGAATAAAATACTAGGAATAAACCTACCTATGGAGACAAAAGACCTGTATGCAGAAAACTATAAACACTGATGAAAGAAATCAAAGATGACACAAACAGATGGAGAGATATACCATGGTCTTGGATTGGAAGAATCAACATTGTGAAAATGACTATACTACCCAAAGCAATCTACAGATTCAGTGCAATCCCTATCAAACTACCATTGGCATTTTTCACAGAACTACAACAAAAAATTTCACAATTTGTATGGAAACACAAAAGATCCCGAATAGCCAAAGCAATCTGGAGAAAGAAAAACGGAGCTGGAGGAATCAGGTGCCCTGACTTCAGACTATATTACAAATCTACAGTAATCAAGACAGTATGGTACTGGCACAAAAACAGATATATAGCTCAATGGAACAGGATAGAAAGCCCAGAGATAAACCCACATACATATGGTCACCTTATCTTTGATAAAGGAGGCAAGAATATACAATGGAGAAAAGACAGCCTCTTCAATAAGTCGTTCTGGGAAAACTGGACAGCAACATGCAAAAGAATGAAATTAGAACACTCCCTAACACCACATAGAAAAATAAACTCAAAATGGAGTAGTAAGGCCAGACACTATAATACTCTTAGAGGAAAACATAGGCAGAACACTATGACATAAATCACAGCAAGATCCTTTTTGATCCACCTCCTAAAGTAATGGAAATAAAAACAAAAATAAGCTATTGGGACCTAATGAAGCTTAAAAGCTTTTCTACAGCAAAGAAACCGTAAACAAGATGAAAAGACAACCCTCAGAATGGGAGAAAATATTTGCAAATGAAGCAACTGACAAATGATTCATCTCCAAAATATACAAGCAGCTCATGCAGCTGAATATCAAAAAAACAAAGAACCCAGTCCAAAAATGGGCAGAAGACCTAAGTAGACATTTCTCCAAAGAAGATATACAGATTACCAACAAACACATGAAAGTATGCTCAACATCACTAATCATTAGAGAAATGCAAATCAAAACTACAATGTGATATCATCTCACACCAGTCAGAATGGACATCATCAAAAAATCTACAAACAATAAATGCTGGAGGGCTTCCCTGGCGGCGCAGTGGTTGAGAATCTGCCTGCCAATGCAGGGGACACGGGTTCGAGCCCTGGTCTGGGAAGATCTCACATGCCGCGGAGCAACTAGGCCCGTGAGCCACAACTACTGAGCCTGTACGTCTGGAGCCTGTGCTCCACAACAAGAGAGGCTGTGACAGTGAGAGGCCCGCACACCGCGATGAAGAGTGGCCCCCGCTCGCCGCAACTGGAGAAAGCCCCCGCACAGAAACGAAGACCCAACACAGCCAAAATAAATAAGTAAGTAAATAAATATACAAAACAAGAAGCTATCTACAAAAAAAGAAAAAAAAACTAAACATGGAACTACCATAAGACCCAGCATTCCCACAACTGGGCATATACCCTGAGAAAACTATAATTCAAAAAGAGTCAAGTTAACACAGTGTTCATTGTAGCACTATTTACAATAGCCAGGACATGGAAGCAACCTAAGTATCCATTGACAGATGAATGGGTAAAGATGTGACACATATATGCAATGGAATATTACTCAGCCATAAAAAGAAATGAAATTGAGTTATTTGTAGTGAGGTGGATGGACCTAGAGTCTGTCATACAGAGTAAAGTAAGTCAGAAAGTGAAAAACAAATACCGTATGCTAACACATGTATATGGAATCTAAAATTAAAAAAAGGTTCTGAAGAACGTAGGGACAGGACAGGAATAAAGACACAGACTGTATATGGAATCTAAAATTTAAAAAAAGGTTCTGAAGAACGTAGGGACAGGACAGGAATAAAGACACAGACGTAGGGAATGGACTTGAGGACACGAAGAGGGGGAAGGGGAAGCTGGGATGAAGTGAAAGAGTGGCATTGACATACACACATTACTAAATGTAAAATAAATAGCTAGTGGGAAGCAGCTGCATAGCACAGAGAGATCAGCTCGGTGCTTTGTGCCCACCTAGAGGGGTTGGGTATGGAGGGTGGGGGAGAGACGCAAGAGGCAGGGGATATGAGGATATATGTACACGTATAGCTGATTCACTTTGTTATACTTCAGAAACTAACACAACATTGTAAAGCAATTTTACTCCAATAAAGATGTTTAAAAATAAATAAATAAATAAATAAATAAATAAATAAATAAATAAAGTAAGTAACTAATGAGAACCCACTGTATAGCACAGGGAACTCTACTCAGTGCTCTGTCGTGACCTAAATGGGAAGAAAATCCAAAAAAGAGGAGATATATGTATATGTATAGCTGATTCACTTTGCTGTACAGCAGAAACTAACACAACATTGTGAAGCAACTATACTCCAATAAAAATTAATTTGAAAAAAGAAGGAAGCTGCTGTTTTGATAAATGGTGTCAGACACACTTATAAAAATGTTGAGTGATAATGTTAGCATTGATCTGCAATGATCACACTTGGGAAACTCTCAGAGGAATTTTATAATGTGTAGAAAGATTCAATGTGTTTCACTAATTTTCCTTTTTCTTTTTCAATATGTCTGTAGATATATCACTTGAATCATTATGCATTAATGTACCAAGCACACTGCTAGTCAGTTTGCATATATTATCTCTACTCCTAACAAAACCACCATGAAATGTGGGCTATTATCCCCATTTTATATTTGAGTAAACTGAGACATCATGATGTTTCATCATCTGGTCAAAGTCATAGATCTGTGAGTGTTGGAACTGAGATTAGAACTCAAGTTTTGGAGAACCCAACACTGTCCTTGCACTATCTCATGAGAACTTCTTTAAAAAACAAACAAACAAAATATTCCAGAACCATAAAAATAACGCAAAAATCTTCTTTTAAACACCTCAGCATTAAATAAGTTGCATTATTTGAATGAATTTTTTAATGATTTTAACATCAAGTATATTTTGCATATTCTATTGAAATATTTTGCTGCTCAATATACCCATCCTCCCCTTACCATGTTGAATTCATAAAACAAAAGCTTTGCTTATTTACTGAAAATCTTTTGCTAGAAATATGAGAGCAAAAAATGCTCATTTCTCAGGGAAGTCTTAGAAAAATGATAAAAGCATGATATGTATCTGTTTTGTCATGTGTAAAGTGAATATAACTTTCTTTTCAGAAAACAATTATATGTATTTTTCTAATTAGCAGAATGTTATAATTGGGTTTTTTGCAGACCATAATCTTGCATCTATGGGGAATTTTTATTTTTCTCATAAAGCTACACTGAACATACAGTTTCACTAAAGAGAAGTGTATGCTTTGATTAATATTGGTAGAAAGCCCAGGATTTTATCATTGGAGAGAAATCTGCACACTTGAGAGCTGAACTGTCAGAATAAATATACTGATTGTCCTAAAGGATTTTTTTTGCCAGTTCTTCAATAAATATTATTTCAATATAAAAGGTAATAAATGGTTCATGACTTTAAACAATGTTATTCTTTTTTATTTCAAATTCCAAATTTCCCATAAGAACTGGATAAAATCCCAACAGAATAGCTGAGAACATATATCCTGGAATGTACTGTGGGTATTACTTCTATTTGATAGGGCATTGCTGTTGTTGAATTGTACTGAAACAGAAGTAACTTTTCCCTGGAAAGATCTTCTTAATATGGGAAACATTACTTGAATAAATGAAGATCCGTCAATCACATGAGTCAAAAAAAGGAAAACTACTGAGAGTTAAACAGTCAAGGACCTTCATTATAACATAACCATACAAACTAGACTGTATTTCCAGGACCTAGAAATTAGAAATATTACAATACAAATCTGCTAGAATCCTAAAACAATTTGAATCAATTGCAACCAATACCACATAATGCTGTTCATATTATTTGGCAAAAGTGCAACATTGCTGGTGAAAAAATACTAGAAAAAGCATAAAGCTATATGTTAATAATATTGTGTAAGTTTGGCTTGCTGTTTGAATGTGGAACACTTACGTAGAGCATTCATTCAATTCTTATTAATTCATAAATACTGCATCAGGGAATTTCAGATTATAAGGAACAGGACATGGCCAGGTAAATTGTTTAGCATTTATTATCTAAACACAAGAAATACTAGACACTTGCATGTCATTCTTTAGAAACCAGATTTTGCTCCCTCCCACTCTATTGATTTCATGATAATTATAACCATGCTTCTTTACTGTTTTTACCTCTGCTGTATGTGTAATACAGTCCCTGATTCAGCTCCTTTCTCCTGAAATCAAAATTTTCCCAAAAGGAAGGTATGAGTGAATAACATTAGTTATTATCTTACTTGGAGCAGAGTTCTCAAACTAGGTCACCTCAAAGGCCACAGGCTCTGTATATCTAGCCCACGTAGAAAATGTCTGTTGGCTGAAGCATTGGGCTGTGTCCATGGAAACCAACACACATGACAAAATTCTTGGTGAATTATAAGAGGAAACTGCTTGTGGCCACATTATTTAGATGAGAGCACAGGCCCAGCAGTACTTAGTGATTTGTGGGCTTGCCTCCTGTGCAGTTATGCAAGGTAATATATTATATAGATTATAGAAATAAGGAAAATCCTGTTCTTTAAGGAGGTTTCAGTCTCAACTCAGTTTTTACTGGTTTTTAGACACAATCTTATTTAAACTCTCTTCATAAGGGTTCTGGATTATCCTTCCTCTGTGTGTTTATGAGTTCCCTCCCTGAAACATTCAGGGTTTGACCTACCATGGGGCATAAAAAACATTTGAAAATGGGTAATCACCTTACTTCTTAAAAAAATGTACCACTTTACCAAGGAGACTATGTTTTGTCTGTCTATCTACCTATTTATTATTTATCTACCTATCTCTGTATATAAACATATATACAGTAAATACTACAGAATTCTAGATTATGTGTTATATGTATTTGAATGGTGTAAAAATAATAATCAAGTTTTTATAAAATATGAGAGGATTCTAGGAGGTATGACTGAGGCATTTCCATAGCATATAAAAGGAGTTATTTGGGGAATTATACCACTTTCCTTAATTTTTCAGAAGTGTGATGTTCTTTATTTGCTTATGTTAAACATATAACTGAATTGAAAATTCATGTTTTACATCTGAGAAATCAAATATTTTTGTAAGCAACATCATTCTCCAAATGTAACAAATCCTTTCTTAAGGTCCGATAAATCATGAAATTCTTTAAATTAGAAAATGTTTCATGTTTCTAGATAAACAT
The DNA here is from genome assembly GCF_949987535.1 of Balaenoptera acutorostrata. NCBI lineage: Eukaryota > Metazoa > Chordata > Mammalia > Artiodactyla > Balaenopteridae > Balaenoptera > Balaenoptera acutorostrata. The sequence goes on along the minus strand of NC_080071.1, from coordinate 66,884,673 downwards.
TCTTGATCAGTATATACTGAGTATTCACACCTCTATCAAGAAAATAAACCTTTATGAGTTGTTGCCTTACATTTTATGGTTGTGTCCATTGCCTTCACTGAACTATAAGTTCCCTCAGATTATATCTTTTATCTTTATAGCACCAGTACCTGGAAAACTTAATTAATATATGCTATTTTCTGAATTTAGTTGCTTTGAAAAATAAATGACATCAATAATAAGCAGAGTTCACATGCATTTAGATTATTAGGCACAGTTGCTTTAAGTGAAAGATTATAGATGACCTTAGAGAAAGCAGTTGATGGAGTCAGAAACCAGACTCCAGTGGGTGAAGCAAGGTTAGTGAAAGTACTTTAGACCTTCACAAAGTTCTGTAATGAAGAGAAGAAAAAAAGAGAGAGAGGTGATTTAGTGCAAGAGCAGGGAAAGAGACTTTGATTGTTTGAGGGTAATGAACTGAAATCTGTGTACAGAGAGAGTTAAAGCAGGAGAATTTTAAGTTGAGAAAAATAGCACCTATTCTTTTAGGAAAAAATAAATGCAGCAGAAGACAGAGGAGAAAAGGATTAAAGCAAAGAGAACATAAGAAGGAATTCTTCCTCCTTTGGACTGGGATTGAAGGTAATAAGGATATATTGTGAGTAAACGCATACAGTTATCCTATTGAATAAAATTTTATATATGTGTAACTTCTAAATTATATTGTCTTGTTTCATTGGCTAACGTGAAGAGTGGGAATGAAAATATTATTTTGAAAATATTTGACTTTCTCCCTGACATCCACCAAGTTCTTAATTCTTACATATATGTATACATATAAAATTCATGTACAAACATATATGTTATCTATACATACATATATATTTATATATAAATTATTATAAATATATGTATATATTATATATTATTACTATAAGTATATGTATATATTATATATAACATATGTTTGTATATATATAAACATTTTCTCTGTGTAATATTATGTAAATGGTGAGTTTTAGTGTGCAATTTTGAAAGTCAATGAACGTGGTAACTAATAAAATTAAATATTGTAAATCTTTCTATAAGATAATTTAAGCAAGAAAGCTTCTGAGTCAGCAGCCTACTCATATTGTTACATAAGTGAATAAACTCAAAAACAGAAATAGCTTCCTTTATACACAACTTTAGCTTCCTTTTTCACTTAATGGTTGTTGGTTAAGACAAGGCAAACAAATAAAAAAGCATTTCAGCATGAATCATCCAGGAATATACCAATGAATATATGCATGTGTACTCACACACACACACACACACACACACACACACACACACACACACAGAGCCATTACAGATAATTTTGAAGACTCTATTTCCAAAAAATGAGGAAAGGCTTTGGACACAAACAGATAAGCCATGGTTGATTCATTCTAGAGAAACTTTATATTCACTCAGTCGTTTTCACTAGCAAGCTAGTGTACAAAGCTGAAATATAATAAAAAGTATACGTTATACTAAAGAGAAGCAGTAAAAAAAACTGTATTCCTGCGGGGCGACAAGGCATGCCACAAAAAGCAGCATTCAGCACTTGGTCAGCTCAGAAAGCTCTAAGCATGTCCACTATGGCTGTAGAGCTCAGATTTCTCAGAAATATTTCATCCAGCTTCTTCATGTCACCTCTACTTGCTGTCAACTTTACATACATGAAGAAATACAGTGACCATGAGATCTTGCTCCATAGTGAATCCATTATTATTAGAATAGGCTTCATGTAATCTCTGCCTACAAAGCTTAGACAGGAGCACAGGAAAGATGCAGCAGAGTCCCAACCTAACAGTGGTAGTAGCCATCCAAAGCAGGACTTGAATGACAGAGTTACCAAGAGACCAAGTAGGTGTGCCCTTCTTTCAGCCACATGTCCTAGAGACTCCTAAGAAGGAGACCTTCAGCAGGACCCTGCTGTTGTCTTTTGGCAGGTGGAGTGATATTGCTGAAGGCGATGATGACTTCAGATTGTGTGGGACAGGAAGCCAATGTCAGCAAACAAAGGGGCCAAATGGCCTACTTCTTAATGGGGTTACATGTTGGGACCAGATCCCCCATATTCTTTGTGTTGAGGAACCTGAAGAGATTCACAAGTCCTGTGGCCAATAACAAAAGAACAATCAACTATAGCTGGGCCCAATTTTGAACAACTCTGAGTTTCCAGACATACCTTCAACAGCACTTTCATCAATTTGTGAGACTAATATTTAACGACTGTAGCAAATCCATGACTTTGCCTCAGATTCCTTAGCTCCCAGGAATGCGTTCTGCTCCAAAAGATGACACTTCATGTGGGCCTAGAGAGTCATGGCTACCTGAAGGTCCAACAAAGCATGATTTTGCATGTTGAACTTACTAACACCTAGGAAACATGTATCTGGTCATATTACCATCAATTCTGTTTATGGCACTTAATGGAACTTCCATTTGGAATGGAAGTTATTGTTAGCTATTAGTTTTAAATCCTTTCAAGGGAAAAATGAAAAAAAAAAAAGACTGGCTTTTATTTCCATAAAGAAACTTTTTTGTTAAATATTCAACATACACATTTAGCTATAATTAAATGGAATTACACAAGTCCATCTAATTTGGTTACAAACACAATTCATCCAAAGGATGATATAAATTTACGACTTTTTTTCCAAAATGGAACTAGAGAAGTTAAAGTTTAGGCAGACTTTATTAGTTGCAGTTTGTTATATTTGATAATAATATATTTATTTAACCCAGGTACTTGATTGTTTTATAATATTTAGACACAGATATTATTGGCTATCTCTGTGCATAATTGTAAATTATAATTAATTTGAGACTTTTTAATATCATTCCATTCACTCTTACTTGTTAGTGTTGATGAAGATGATGATGGTGATTCTACAAGGTCTCCAGAGCAAGGTACAGTGTTAATAGAAGGAATTCAGAGAAATAATTTTTCTTGAAATGTTTATGCAAAATATGAATGACAGCAATGAAAAATAAATGTTGTCAGTGGTACCCAAGGTGACAGAACATAAGAAAGACTTAACCCAGGGTGTATTTCATTGCCTTCAAAAGGCAGAAAGTGATCTGCCTAACTCTGTCAGAGATACAGAGTGTGTAGCATTAGGAACTGAGAAACAAAGATAAATTATGCCACACAGGAACTTTTATATCTGCTTACTCAAAATAAAAGCATCTGTGAAATTTCTGAATGTTATACAAAATAATCAACCAACAATGTGTGATATTCATTAAAATCATGCATGATTCTACATAATTAAAAACAATTTTAAAATTAAAAAATCATTTTTTTGTACTTGCAAAATGATAAATGAATCCTTTCATAGCCATAAATGGAAATCACAAGACTGTTTCCCTCAGTAGTAAATAAATTTCTTTGAGCTTATGCTTTGATCCACTTAGATTTCCTTCTTTTCACACAATGCTTTATTTTTAGATTTGAGACAGATCTGTCACTTATTGAAATGCTGAGTAAAGACATTAAGTACATTAAGAGTATAATTAGAAAGAAGTAAAGGATGTTTTAATGTTCTGTGTCATGGAAATAGCTCATCTGAGAGGACATAGCACTCTCCTCAAGTACTCAGGCTCTGGCCAAAGTAGAGGAAGTGATACTTCAATCCACTTATAATGGCAGGTTTGCTCAAAAATAATGCAGGGAATAAATAAAATGTACAGTGTAAAAAACAGACATGTGAATGCAGAGAAGAGAAACTGTCCCTTGAGTGGTGGGAGGAGGAAAATGTCACCAAAGTATTACCTAAGGGAGATCTTGAGGAATGAATTTCAGAATTCTTTTAGGAAATTGGAGTCCTTGAGCCAAAATTAAATCTCTTTAGTATGTGCTTTCAAAAATAACAAAGCTGACCTGCTATTAGCAGGACAGGAGCTTTGAATACATTTTCCAGGACTGACAATTATTTTTGCATCAGTGTATTCATTCTTTTCATCCCTACTCTAGTCTATAATTTCACACTGGTAAGGCTCCCCTTTGCCACTTACAACATTGGGAAACAATGTAAAACTCTGTCTCTTTTCATCACAATTTTCCCCTTTCTCAGCACACTGAAGGCGCACCCCAGCAGACCAAGGCCACGTCTGTCCTGATTAGGTTTCTACATTGTTAGGAATAATATAAGGAGTCCCCATCCTAGATGGGGTCCTATGACCCAATTTTTGAGCCTGACCTAATGGTCTGCTTGTGGACAGTTCTGATACCAACTTCTCTAAATTTTACATATTTAGATTCTTGTTCACTTTCTTATTCCTTTTTGTAAAGTTTTTTTTTTAATAATTTTAAAGAGAATAATTACAAAAGTAGACAGGGAACTCTCCTATATACTTGCATTAGTTTCTTTTTATCACTGTAGCAAATTGCCACAAATTCAGTGGCTTAAAAAAACACAAATTTATTATTTACAATATCTTAGACTTCTGGAGGTCAGAAGTCTAAAATGGGTGAGCAGACCCTTGTTCATTCTGGAGGGTCTGCAATCCTCAGCTCATAACCAGGATTCTTCAAAGTCAGCAACATAGCATCTTCTCTCCACTCTGACACCTGATTTTGTCCTTACATCTTTTGTCTCTGACTCTGATCCTCTTGCTTCTCTCATAACAACCCCTGTGATTGATTACATTGGGTCCACCAGATAACCCAGGACAATCTATCTCTCCATCTAAAGATCCTTAACTAAATCACATCTGCAACATTCCTTTTGCCATGTAAGGTAACACACAAACAGGTTCTGTGGATTAGGATATGGATATCTTTGAGGGAACCATTATTTTTCCTACCACAATCCTGTACCCAGATTCACCAATTTTCAATATTTTGCCATTTTTCTTTATAATCGCCCTCTCTCTCTCTCTCTCTCTCTCTCCTCTCTCCTTCCCTCACTCTCTCTCTCCCTTTCAACATACCATTTGTCACATTTATCATACCACTTATCACTCATAATAATTTAGTACATGCTTGTTTCCTAAGAATAAGGATACATAACCACAGTAAATTAAAATATTCAGGAAATTGAACATTGATACAATATTTTATTATATCTAGACTATAGCCCATATTCCAATTTTGTCAATTATCCTAATAACGATTTGTTGTGGTACTTTTCTTCCTCTAGCACAAGAGCACACATTGTGTTTTTGTTGTCATGTGTCTTTAGTATCCTTTAATCTGAAATGGATCATCAGCTATTTCTTGCCTCTTACACTACTGAAGAACAAAGATGATTTATTTTATGGATCATGCATCACTCTGGGTTATTCTGAGATTTCCTTATGTTTAGATGCATGTTAAGCATCCCCAGACAAAAAATTACAAACTGATCTGTGCTTCTCAAAGTTGTCACATCCAGAAGAACAAAAGGTCCATGTGTTCTTCACCCATAGTCTTAAATTGTTACCAGGATTTTAGCATATTATTTACACACAATCATATTCACAACATTTAGGTGTGAAATATGATGAATTTTGACAAAAGTACACATGAAGAACTGCATCCTAACAAAAAATAGAATGTCTCCATCACCCTCCAAAACTGCTTCATATCCCTCGACAGGCAATTATCTCCCTCACTCCTTGACCCTAGCAAGCATTGATTGGCTTTCTCACTATAGTTATCTCTTTTCTAGAATTTCAAAAAAACTAAATCATACAGTGTATGGCTTTTGTTCCTGGCTTAAGTTAGCATAATGCCCTAGAGATTTCATCCATATTTCTGCTTCTTCTAGTAGTAGCTTATTTCTTTTATTTTTTCTAAGTAAGATTCCATTATACTGATATGCCACAATTTGCTTATCCATTAATCAGTTAAACATTGGATTTCTTATAGATTTTGGCTATTATGTGTAAAGCTCCTATAAACATTTAAATGCAAATCTTTGCGTGGAAATATCATTTCTGTAAGATAAATATCTAAGTATGGGATTTCTGGGTTGTATGGTAAGTGAACATTTACCTTTATCTGAATATGCTGAACTGTTCCCTGAACTGGATGTCATATTTTGCATTCCCACCAACTAGCCATGAGTTTATGAGAGTGCCAATTGTTCTAATCATCCAATACCAGCAATTGATATTAATATTGCCAATCTTTTATATTTTAGCCAAGATAATGGGTGTATAATGATATCCCATTTTGCCTCTGAGACTGAAAGATCCAAAATAAAACCTCAGAACACAAATCCTAAAATTATTTGGCTTCCAATGAATAAACACATAAGGAGAGAATAGACACATAAGGAAAGGCAAGACTTCAATGGAATCAAACAGGCTGAGATTAAAAGGGAGAAAACTGAAGTAAGGAAGGAGCAAGAAAAAACTCCAAATTCAAGAGTAGAAATATAAAATTCATTATCCAAAATAAGTAAGCAGAAGAGATGGAGGAGAAAACCAGATCAGAGTTAGGAAGGACAAAAAGCAGACTTGTAAGAAAAGAGAAGAAAAAGATAAAGAAATAAAAACCACTAGAGAGAAGATTAGCAATATGGAGAACATAAACATATTTTGGAAACAAAAGAGAGAATGAATAGATTAGTAAATGAGAAATAAATAGGAGTTGATATAAAAATGAATAAATTATATATGTAAGATCCATGGAGACCTTCCTAAATAAATACTACATAATATGTAAAATACTATAGAATTGGCTCAAAATTACAGGCTGAATGTCCATGTATACCTCCCTCTTATATGTACTTCCCAGCTGATTTAAATTTGTTATTCTATGTGTTTCTACTGTGAATAGTACATTACATGTTCTAACTGATGACTACAAAAACACAGAGAGGGTATTGATTTTTGCTATTGATTTTTAATCTGGCCAAATTACTGAATTATTTTATTCATTATATACTTATAGTAGATTCTATTGGCTGCCTTATGTGGACAATCACAGTACCTGCAAACAACAATATTCTCCTTTGTCTCTTGAAATGGTTTTACATTTAATTTTATTTTCTCCTTGATTATATTGTCTATAAATTATTATTGTTGTCAAATAAATGTTTCGGAATGTATTTACAGTTTTCAGTGTTTAAATCTATACACTTAATTTCACTGCTCAACTCATAATTCTTTAGAATTAGATTTTTTAAGATTTTGGCTTTGATTTAAAAGTCAGAAAGCTGAGGTAAATATTTTAATATTTCTAGTGGTTGTTTTTTAAAGAAAGAGATAAATTTTGGAGATCTATGACTGACTTATTTGCTCTCACACATGAATGGCAACTAGGCTAATTATAGAAGTCTTGTAGTAGGTAATTTTACATCTCAAATGCAGGTTTATCAAATGAATACTCACAGTATGAATAAAAATGATTGCATTTACCACAGGTATTTTTTTTGTACTGTGTAAATAAAGATGAATGAAAAATTAAAGGATCAGATCATAGTTTTCTGGGAATAAGTCCAAGGAAGTAGTTTTGAAGCTCTTAAGATAGTTTTGAAAAATATGAACCTTAGTGATGCATCTCATTTCATATATGTCCTCTAGAGAATTGAAGCAAAGGTAGATATTAGCAAACTCTAGCCAATCTCTGTCAAAAATTTTCAGAACTTTTTAAATAATGTCAGTGAGAACAATACATTTGGTTTTAATCAAATACTTTTGGTTATAATAGTTTTGTTTCAATAAATGACCAGTATTCTAGGTGAATATCAAATGATGGTTTTTCATGGAAAATGCCCTTTTTAATATGGTTGTATGGATCCTTGTACTATTGGAAGTCAGATTTTGAATGGATCACACTTTATGGCCCATATTTTATCTAATGGTCATATTTCACCATTAGACTTTTAAAGTTTTTACTATTATTTTAAATACTGCTTGAATGAAAATCTTTTATCAGATATGTCATTTTTAAGTATTATCTCCCAGTGTGTATCTTAACTTTTCATTTTTTTAATAGTATCTTTTGAAGAGTAGAAGTTGTTTATTTTGATAAAGGCTAAGTTACCAAATTTTACTTCATGAATCATTCTTTTGGTGTCATATCAAAGAACTAACCCAAGGTCACTAAGATTTTCTCCTATGTTTTCTTCTAGAAGTTTTATACTTTTACACTTTACATGTGAGTCTCTCATCCATATCAACTTAATTTTTATATTTGATATAAAATGAGGGTCGAGGTTCATTTTTTCTGTATAGATATCCACTAGTTCTTGCACCATTTGCTGAAAAGACTATCCTCTCTCCATTGAATTGCCATTGTCCCATGCATTTTATAGATTTTGTTTTGAATGAGATTAATTTTTGTCCCATTTTAAATTGGTTTTTATTAATAGAAAATTAAAGGTCATGTATCTGACCTTTTTGATGAATTATCATTTCTAAAAGATTTTTTACTTGTTTGTCTTGAATTTTTGAGGTAAATGCTTATATAGAGTTTAAATTATAATAATATTTTCCTTTTCAATATTGATGTCACTTATTTAATTTTCTTTATTACATGGGCTAGGGCATCTAGCTAAATAGAAGTGGTGATTGTAGTTACTAATTTATTCTTAAATTTGATGAAATACTTAACATAGGTCACATTTATCTAGTGTGTCAGATTCTTGTTAATTACAATTTATAAGCTTATAGAAGTATTCTTCTGTTCTTTGCTTAGAGTTTTAATAAGATTATTTAAGCTTTTTATTTATTTATCCAGTAATAGATTTACTCATGTTGAACAATTATTTTCATTTTTGAAATGAACCTAACTTGCTCAAAATGAATTCATCTTCTAATACACTATTTAGTTTACTTTTTAATACTTTATTTTGAGTTTTTACATCTATATTCATAAATTATATAGATGTATGATTTTTGTAGTGGGAATTCTAGCTTCTTGGAATGAATTGAAAGGTTTCCATCTTTCTATTTCTATTACTGTTTTTCTTGTTTTTCACCTAAATGTAGTCTCTCACTATTGATTGATGTCCTTTTCAGAGGATATAATTTTTCTTTGCCTCTGGATGGAAAGTTTGTCATTCCCTTGTTTGTATTTTTGTTTGTTTCCAATTATTTTTCACTTAAAAATTATGAGAACATACATACAACTATGTGTATATTTTTAACTTATTTTAAAGCAAATACTCATGGAAATACCTACACAAGGAAGAGAACATTTACATATTCCCAAGTCCCTTCTAATCAATATTGATTTCTTCCTCCACTAGCTTTTCTTCACCTCAAGGTAGGCTCTATCCTGACTTTTGTGACCCTTATTTTTACTGGGTTATTTTTAGAGTTTTGCCAATTATAGATGCTTCCTTAAACAACACATTATGCCTGTTTTTGAAATTAATATAAATGAAACATACTGTGAATTATTTTGTGTCATGATCTTTAAGTCAGCATTTTTATGAGAAGCATTCATGTTGTATACAGCTGTCCTTCATTCATTTTCATCAGCATATAAAATTTGATTGTATGAATATATAGCAAATTATAGATCCATTCTCCTCTTGATAGATATTTCAGTTAATTTCAGTTTGGGGCTATGATCGTTCTGAGGTATTTTTAGTTTTGGGGTGTTGCAGACTGTACTTCTGTAATAGTCTTTTGCATGTACTGATATCTTGGTTTACATATGCAATAGTTACTCTAGGGTACAAACACATACCCTACGAGTGAAATAGCTAGTTTGTAGAATATACAAGCCTTCCAACTTACTAGGTAATATCAAATTGTTTTCCCAAAACTACTATATCAATGTATAGGCCCACCAGCAGAGTTTCCATTGTCAACATTCTCAACAAAACTTGGTTTTTGAGACTTTTTCTTTATTCCTATCTAGTAGGCAAGTCATAGTATCTGATTTTATTTCCCCTTACACGATTTTCAATGTTATTGAGAGTTTTGTATATTTTGTTATCCTATCGCCTACAGAGATCAAATATATGCCATGCAATAGCTTTCCATTCCTGTAGTAAAACAAAAACAAACAAACAAAAAAAAAAACAGCATAAACTTTGAAATTTGAAAAGTTTGGTTTCAAATCCTGACATGGATTTTCATCAAATGAAACTACTTTTTGCTTTCTATGAGGTTATGGGGATAAAATTATGCTGAGAGGGGAACAAAAGACACATTCTGTATAGTTCCATTTATATGATGCTCTAGAAAAATTGAATGTATCAAATGTATGACCTTGAACTAATCATGTTAATTCACTGAGCCTAATTATTTTTATTTAAAATGGGACTAAAAACCACTTCAGGGTTTATTTTGAAAATTAAGATGCATAAGATACATAATAGCATCAAACACAAAGCCTAATCCATAGTAGAAGCTGAATTATTGTCCCTCTAGGTCTCTTGCTTTCTTTTATTTTTCTGTTGCTTTACATGACAAATATCAGACACCTCTGTAGTTAATATCTGTTATGCTTGCTATCTGCATGATGCATATATGAAAGCAGATTTCATTAAAATGTGTTGTTGTTTCATGTGGCTTTTAAAAAACTGCAGGTTGATTTTGTACAAGGAAACACCTTTGAAACCAGCAACTCTCTTGTTGCTGATTATTTATTTTAGAAATACAATTTCATGTTGAAGATATAAGTTCCTAATTTTTAAATAATATGTTTACACATGGTTCCTTGGGATTATTCAAAACTAGATTTAACCATTCATTCAACTGCCTTCTACTTGTAATTGTACACATATTCCTATCAACTTTCTGATCTTCCTGATTTTTAGGGACAGTGTGCTGTGATTTATGAATAACCCCAGATTCATGCTTATGCCATTAAACACATACACTCATATGTTCAAGAGAGCTTAGATGCTTAGAGAGCAAAACTAATACATCAGAATGCTGTAAATATCTTTTTCTCCATTTCATATGCATGAGTTATAAACAAAACTTGTCTAGCTGCTTTGGAACTTTGTTCAACGGAAATATCTTTGGTAAAAAGAAACATCAAACCATATAAAGGTGCTTCTGAAAATCTGCATTCATTTTGAAATTTAGGAAATGCTTTTAAAGGTAAATCACACTTATAATTATTAAGCTTAGAGTTTTTAGTCAAATATATAAATCATATTGTTTATTACATTATAAATTGTATAACAAAAATATATAGAGCTTATTTTGAATTTCTAGCTTCAGTAAATTATTTTCAGTATGTTGTGAATAAAGCAAATAAATTTGACTTTGTCCACACTAATGGAAAACTGAAATTACATTCCCTACTCATAAAGACAAAATGTTGTTCTGATAAATGAAAATACTCCATGTCAGTAAAATTAACTTCAAAATAACTCAAGTTCCCTACTGTTATCTTCTGAATTCCAGGAAGGGCAGACATGATCCCAGCAATACTAATGCAAGTGCCCTCTCCTCTCTCTCCCTATAATGTCCTTGTTAATCTTCTCTACTCAAACTCCAGCTCCAACTCCAGAGAGTCCTCGGTCCTCACCCACTACCTTCTTTGTTTTATGCACAGCTCCTCCCACTTTTACAAAAGTCAAAGAATATATGGCAAAGGGGTCCCTTTTTGGAGATGTAAAAGGGTAAGACAATCTGATCACGTGTTTATTAAATTTGTACACACACACAGGAGAGAAGGAGAGACAGAGAGAGAGAGAGAGAGAGGAAGAGATCTGTCATTTATTGAGTACTTGCTGTCTGCTAGACACTGTGGAAGACCTATTGACATATTCTCTGTCATTTTATCCTCATCATGGTCTTATGAGGTCTGTAGCATCTCCATTTTACACATGAAGAAATTCAGGCACGGAGACGTTTCTGAATTACCCAAGTGAAAGAGTGAAAACTAGTACTCAATCTATCTGACTTCCAAGCCCACATTCTGAGCCATTCTGCTCTGTTCCTTTTCTAATGAAATGTAAATATGAAGCCTTACATTGTCAAGTCATTCACATTAGTATAAATAACTGCAATAGAAGAAAGATGTGATCCTTTGAAGGTCAGTCTGATTCTTGAGTCAGACCTTTGTTGAAGCCAAGGTTATAGGGATAGGTAAGTCATAATACTGAGTGCTGTGTTTTTTAGGTAAGAACTCCCTGCTATGTATTAAAATAATGAGTAGAATTTCCACGTCATTCATAAAATGGTTCTAAAAGTATCTCAAAGGGAGTCAGGAAGTACTCTTAAGTCATTATGTATTTTCATTAATTTTTTGAAGGCATTAAAACACTAATTCAAATCTAGATTTTAGAATACACATATCAATAACACATATAATTGTTTTTCATAGGTAATAACAAATTGTGACATTAAAGATGATCATCCATGCATTGTGCCTAGCAGGATATTAAAATATTAGGAATATAGTAAACATTCTATACATGCTTACAGTTGACATCAATGCTAATTATAATAAATGAATTACTTTGCAGTCATCATTTGTGTGTACCGTATGTGCTACTAAAGAATAACTGAGGATGTAAAATTAGACTAATTTTAACAAGAAAAATTAAAATAAAATAGATGGCGAAGTCAATGGCTACAATGAACCAGAAATAAAAAAGCAGGTGAACTTCTCAGATTATAAGAGAAAACAACAACATAGAGGCTAGAAATACTCTGTCACAAATGAGCTTATCTATCAACAGATCTAGAGCAACTTCTCCTTGTCTGAACATGGAAGGAGGTTTATCTTCCAGACAGCAATTCAGCATCACTGTTAGGAAAAGAAAATTTTTTCCTTTTCATTTAAATTGATGTGTGGGACTTCCCTGGTGGTGCAGTGGTTAAGAATCCATCTGCCTATGCAGGGGACATGGGTTCGATCCCTGGTCTGGAAAGATCCCACATGCCACGGAGCAACTAAGCCCATGAGCCACAGCTACTGAGTCTGTGACCTAGAGCCCGTGAACCACACTACTGAAGCCCGCACACTCTAGGGCCAGGGTGCCACAACTACTGAGCCCGCATGCCATGACTACTGAAGCATGTGTGCTGCAACTGCTGAAGCCCACGCATTTAGAGCCTGTGCTCCGCAGCAAGAGAAGCCACCACAATGAGAAGCCCGTGCACCACACGAAGAGGAGCCCCCGATCGCCACAACTAGAGAAAAGCCTGTGCGCAGCAGTTAAGACCCAACACAGCCAAAATAAATAAATAAATAAATAATTTAAAAAATATATCCTGTGATAAACCATAATGGAAAAGAATATGGAAAATAATGTATACATATGTATAAAAAAATAAATTGATGTGCACTTAGGAGAGATAAAAGGATTAACAGATTTTAGAGGGACAAGAAAATAGATGTGGTAATGAGAATTGAATAGTTTAAATACAGATGAGCTAAAGGGGTTTTAACGAATCTACATGCCTTAGATTTCCCACTAATTAGGAAATTAGTAGAGCTGACCAAATAAAATATGCAACATTTAGAAATAATTTCCCAAAATTACTTCAGAAGTGTTAAGTTACTAGAGAAAACTTTTTCTGAGTAATACAAAAATATACACGTACTTCTCTATGGCAGGCTCATGAATGCTTTGTGACAGTGTCTAGGACAGTGGTGCTCAAACATTAATGTGCCTGAAAATCCCATGGAGCGCTGGATCAAACATAGTCCCTGAGCCTCACTCCTAGAGTTCCTGATTCACTGGGTCTGGGATAGGGGCAAGGATTGCATTTCTAACAAATTCCTGGTGCCACTGATACTGCTGGTCTCAGGACTAGGCTTTGAGAACCAGTTTTGGAGTCTTTGTATAACAAAGATACATCATCCAAGACAAGAATGCAAAAAACAAAGACTCAAAGTTCCTGGTTCAGATATATTGGATTTAACTAATGAAATGAGTGCATATTACACAGAATGGCTTCTGGCTACCTCATCAGCATTCTCCCTTGTTTTGGCCTATTTCAACTGAATTGAGCATATATTATTAGCACCATGCACTTAAAAGGGTGGAGAAGACTTATCTGGGCATGTTGTAGCGAGGTAGGCATAAAAGTGGCACCAACTGTGCTCTTCCCTATGCTGTGTCCCCAGAATAGGGCCCTTGCCTGGCCCAGCTGTTCTTACTCAGAATGAACATGACTGGGAATGGATCAGAAGTTAGTGACCACTTTTGGATTGCAAATGAGTGTTTTAGGGAATCTCATAGGGATCTAACTAGATCTCAGAGAATAACCACTCTGTCCAGCCTATGAATTCTGAGTGTTCCGGAAGGTTGGCTCACTTATCTCCTATATCCCATAAGACCCTTGTTTATGAGAAAAATATCCTCTGATAAACGTTAAATCTGAAGTGGGAGTTTTTCTTTCATTAGCTCATTTCCTCTTAAGAACCATTCAGTGGAGAATTAATGGCTCACCTACTTTATCTGTTTATATGATTCTTATAGCCTGGGCTTCTTATTCATTTTAAAGCAAAAAGTGTTCAATCTGTAACCTAAACAGATTCAGCATTGAGTTCTACTTCTCCTTTTCCAGAGATTGATAATCATAACAATATTCTGTGGAAAAGTCCTCATAGTAAACATGATCATAGCCTCACAGGCTTCCCTTCTGCTTTCCATTTTCTTTATTTCATGAAAATTAAATAATCACAATCAGAATTTTGAAAGACATTCTTTGCAACCTCTCTTAAGAGCTGATAAGTTTGAAACATACTATAAGCAGAACTAAGTTTATTTCTTAGTCTCCCAAATTTATTTTTACTCACCATATTTTTTACTTCTATTTTTATATTTTTTATTAAATTGTTGCATAAAATTGTGAACAGCTAACACTATCTGGAGAATATATTATTCTTATTTATTTTCCAATCCATTCCTTTTGATCTTAAATTAATGGAATTAATTTCCTTTTTAATTCTTTAGCTTAAAGGTGAGCCAGAATCCTGATTATTGATAGAGCAATCTTGATTATTGATTACACTGAAATTTTAGCTAATAAATAGAATTTACTGATCACTTAAGTGTATGCCAGAAGCCATATTAAGTACTTTGCATGCATTACCTCATTTAAAAGTCACAGCAACCCTATGAACTAGATAGATATTACTATATACTCATATGTTAAAGATATGGGAAGTATCAATAATTAACTTGCTCAAAGTCTCAAAACTCTTAATGACAGTTTCATGGTTCAAACCCAGATTATTTTATTCCAAAATGCATGTTTATATAAACACTATGTGATATGGGTAGTTTTCAGGCTTCAAGGTTGATTGTTAAAGTGAGTAGTTACCTCTGGAGTGTAAGTCTTCTTATTAGCAAATACCTCTCCCATGAGTCTATGGTGATTCAAAAATTTATCTTCCAAAATGCATTACTTTGATTAATGTTTCCCCTTATTTTTTATGCCTATTAGAGGTAATAAATTTCATCTTATGGATGAATCTGCTCTTTATTATCACCTCTCTTTCTTTCCTTTTATCTTACAGAATTTTTTTTCTTACCTAACTAAGCCTTCCAGCAGAACTTACATTTCCACTTTTCCCACTTCCTTTAGATCAGAAGTTGCCAGACTCTTCATGTGAGGCCCTCCGCAGAGAAAGCAGCTCAGAGAGGGCGGGTCTCTGAACTTCCAACCAACCTTCACCCAGAGAAGCTAGCCTTTACCTACTTCTCGTATTGGGTTCCTCCAGAAATGTTCATATGAATAACAGTCTCTGGCACATTAAATCTTTTGCTTTCTACTACTTGCTTCTTCTCTACCTACACAGTTAGAGTTACCTTTATGTGACTTTGCTCTAAACTTGGAATCCTCTAAAGTGGCCCGAACTTATCTGAACAGTTCCTTGCACTGGTGAATCAGATAACTGAGCCTTTGGTGAAAGTTTTTCCAATGGCTTTACCAATCACGGCGTTCATCTCCTTGTTGTTTCTTGAACCAAGAGGTATTTGCTCATATTCCACAGGGTAACCAAAAGGTATCTTATAATGCGGTTCTGTAAGTTAATTTATAACAAAATCTAAGGTTTTATTAACACTCTTTTTGGGAATGGCTTTCTTCAATATCACCATTTTAATAGTTACTGTTTTCCCTTTACAATTAAACTTTGGATAGCTAATAATTATTTATTACCTACTGTGTGCTTTAACTTTTAAAACAACTTCGGAAGGTAAATATTTTTATATCCATTTTTCAAGCAAAAAAGTTGAAGCTAAAAGAATTTAGATAATTTCCACAAGGTCTCTCACACACACACAGAGCTTTGATGAACAACCAGGACTAGACCATAGTGATATTTGTTCTACGTACTTTCTTCTACACCATGCTTAATATTGCTTTGCAAATAATTTCATTAAGATTTTAATCCCACAGCTTGCAATTTATTACTTAAGAATGTCTTCACCTAAAATAGGTTGCATTTTAAGTGAAATACATGATTTAAGATAAAACATTTAAATTGAAAAACATTATAAAGATGAGACCCCCCAAAAAATCATAGAAATTACTAGATTAATAGCAAAACAAAAGATTACTCAAACATAAAGGGAAAACTTATAAGTTAAAGCAAGAAACACTTCATTAATGATTCATCTTCTGAGACACCATCAAGCAGGAAAAAAAATTTAACTTTATATGTGTAAAAAGCACAGGAAATCCATTTTGAGAAAAGGAGTTTTAAAATCTTGAGAAACTTAAAACTATTTTTGAGTATATAGCACAAAATAAACAGGTAAATAAATCAGTTAGGTTTCCTTTCTGTGAAGAAACTTTAGAAAAATTAATCTAAATATGTCCAAGAACAGGAAAAAATAATTGCCATTTAATTACAAAATTTGAAAAACATACTTAACAACTGTTTATCATTTACTAGTCAATGTGTACTGAATGAAAAATCTAAGCAAAACATTTATTGAAAATTACTAGGGAATTGGAATAAGAAATATTTTTAAAACGCACATTGTATCACCATAGCACTTCACTTAGTAATGCATAATTATATCTTTGGCAAGCATTTTGCAATAAACCAATTGCTAGAGCATTTACTTGTCATCAAAGTTAGGTTTGCCAGTAATGCTTAAAATAGTCCCATATGCTAAACTGTAGTTTAACTGGACTAAATTTAACTGATAGTTAAATTTGATAGTTTCCACCCTTCTAAGATATTAACTGACACCAACAATATGGCTTTACTGTTTTAGAAACAGTCTCTACCTCTTATATAAAGACATAGAAGATAAAATGCCCTCATTCAAGTGATGTAATGTTAAGAAGCCAGAAAATGTTGTGAATTTAGCAAGTTTACCTTCTTTATATTTATTCCTTCCCCAGCCACAATACTTTTTTTTCATTGTTCTACATCTTCATTTTTCCCAGCTTTATTAAGCTACAATTGACATATAACATTGTGTACCTTTAAGGTGTACAATGCATTGATTTGATACACATATATTGCAAAATGATTACCATCATAGCATTAGCTAGCACCTCCGTCATGTCATGTAATTATCCTCTCTTGTTTGTCGTGAGAACATTTAAGGTCAATTCTCTTAGCATTGTTTGGTAGCTATCGATGTACAAGTACAAAACATCTGTCAAATTTATCACTAAATATTTCATATTTACTAATGCTACTGTCATTGGGATTGTTATTTTCATTTTTACTTGTCAGGGAGGAATAAATTTTCCTCCATCCTTCTAAGTTCTTCTGGCATGAAACTGATTAATGGGAGAAAATCAAACAAAAGTTTATTAACATGTACACATGGGAGACACCAGGATAACTGAATAACTGGCCAAAATGCATGGCCGAATCATCCACCTTAAATATCTTCAGCTAAAGACAAAAGAGGATGGTTGGGGTAGTGGTTTAGGACTTCAAAGGTGAGGAAGGCAATTGACATGGAAAATGGAAAATCAAATATTTAGTGAGCAAATGTTTGCTGGACATACAGCATGGCACTAAATGGCAACGTTAAGGGACCAAGAACTGTCTCCCTACTTCTCCATTCCTTCAGCAGCCTCCTGGGAACCAATTAGAAAAAACCACTTTCAGGAAGTCTGACTCAGTATACGTAGGAAAAAAGAGAAGGAGAAGGGGAGAGAGGAACAGGCAGAGAAAAAAATGGTTTGTGAATAACTGAAATATGGTAATAGGATTTCTATACTCTTCACTTTTTCTATATGGGGCTTGACCAATTGATATCCTCAGTGCATAAAATTATCTCATACTTAAGGAACAATATTGGGGCTGGAGTGAAAAAAAGAAAAGTCAGCTCATTTGGGAGGGTGTGTGAAATGCTGTTGATTATCTCTCCCTTTTCTGGACTCAAAGGCGAAGTTATCACTTTGCCTTTAATAGGCATCATCGTATTTTAAAATATCAATAACAGGTGTCAATATGGTTCCACATCTTTGGGGGAGAAGGAAGAATGATTGTATAGACAGTACAGCCACTTATGGGCACTGTAGCAACAGTTTTCTTTGAAAGCAAAAAGTTACTCATAAAAGAATTTTCTTTGCAGTGTGTAGGAGAGTAAAGTAAAATTTGAGCAGCTTGAATCTGATTCATATTGAGTCATTTGGTAAAGGAGTCTAGAAAATATTGCTTTTATAGGGAAGGCTGAGGAGCTTGAAAAAATTCACCCATAGTGAAGCAGTAGCTGGCCCATAAAGAAACCAGAGGGGGAGACGCTGTTATGAAAGTTGTGCCTGACCAGGGCACTGGGAGTTGCCTCAAGTGACCTCAAGGGACTTGGGTCTGGATCCAATGGAGAGCAAAGATGCTGTGAGTGAAAAGGAACCAGACTTTCATTAAAAACTCTCTTATGCCTTGTGCTGCTGGTAGCCATGCCAGAGTTATCCTATTGACAGAATATGGTGGAACCCAGGAAAGAGCCTGATGACTGGCTGTGGAACTCAAAAAGCCTGGCTACTGCAAAGATCCTCAGAAATGGTTGGGAAATGATTGGTGGAGGTGGAAGACTATAAGAAGGTCAGCTCTGAGCAAGATGAATTATTATTTAAATTAACCTATTATAAATAGGTTAATTATAATTAACCTATTATTTAAATTATTTCCTATTATAATGGGAAAGAAGGCAAGACCTCTGTGTATAGATGCAGATGGGTGGGAGATGTGACAGTGGGAGTCTGCAGAAGCTCTCTTCAGCTTGCTTTCATTTCCCTGGGAAGATAGGAGACTAGGTTATCATTGGAAAGGGGATTGAGGTGCTGGAGGAATGAGAAGAGAGGAAACGTCACTCATGGGAGAAGAAGAATAAGTCAGGAAAATGTCGTCTGATTCCTGGGTAGCACCAAGGACCCACTTGAGGTTAGTGATCCGGAATGAAAAGTGAGCCTGCCGGCAGGTTGTAACTCTTCCCACCAACTCTGGGCTCTGCTGTGCCCTTACTGATGGAGGAGTGAAAGGGGTAGTTTCCAGAAGCACATGGGACTTGGGGATCTCTCTTCATACCTAGTAGGATCCCATAGTAGGGAATCCTGTTTGCAGGCACTGATCAGCACCTCAAGGATATCACGGCCAAAGTCTCTGCAATTCTTTTGATTGGTCTCAATAAGGTTGTTATTCTTCCAGCCCTCATGTCTGAGTTCTAGGTAAGAAGAATGAAAAAGGCAAATGGCAGCAATGACTGTCCACCAATTAGGAACAAAAAGAAGTAATTAATGAGAAAGATATCCATTGCAACGCTCATTCAATAAGCATTTACTGAATACCTATGTGTGCCAGTCAAACTGGGTATAAGGATCCAAAGGAGAACACGACAGGCAAGGTGTCTACTCCCACAGAGCTTCTACTCCACTGGAGAGACACAGAAAATGAACAAACTAAACAAATACAGGTGGTCGTTAAATAACGTGGGCTTGAACTGTGTGGTCCACTCATACACAGATTTTTTTTCAATAAATATAGTACCTTATTTTCATTTTACATAACCCTGAGGCTAGATTATAAATGTGTACTATAGAATATATATGAATGCAAAGTATTTCTGATCCATCTTCCTGATGGCTATTTCTCATCATCTCTCTCTTTGTTAGGTCAAGTGTCTAGCAATGGCTGTAGTTTTGTCACAGGTTCTGCTCCCATTGTGGTTCCAGATCTTTGCCAACAACCTCAGCTGTTAACTCTGTTAACACTTCCTCCCTGAATTCCTCCCACGTTTGGAATAGTAGTAGTTTCCTGATATTACCAAATGTTGGGTTGCCTTACTACATCTTGATTGACTTTTCACCTTTTCCAATGTCATCATAACTATTTCCTCATATTAAATTATCTCTATTGAAGTATCTGGTTGGGTTCTGTTTTCTTCATTGAAACATGAATGAAACACAATTTGCTGAGGAGAAATCTGTCATATAAAGAACTGGTTCCCAGAAGAGAAAGTCCAATAGGAGCTAGTCACTTCAGGAAACCACTAAGGTGGGGAAACTAGCAGTGCTAATAGTTTATGAAGAGAGCCTACATGGTTGGATTTATTTTCAACACATTTTAGGAAGTCTGTCTGAAATAAAAGAAGGCAGAAGGAGCACCTTCCTTTTGAAATGTGGTTTCTGTCCTCAAAAATTCAGATCTATTACTGAGAAACACTCAATTATTGGACAATACTGGGCTGGAGACATTTGTAGTGAGCAACTACACCTCACATGGCTAAAACGAAGGTGAGGCGAGTGAGGCACTTTTTTGGGAGAAGAATGTAAAGGGACACCAAAAAATCAGTAAGCAAGCTCAATAATATTAATGCAAAAATCCACAATAAAGAAAATACCAAATTTTAATGAAGGCAAGGTCCAACCCTATACTTAGATGACTCGTCTCACCCACCTGATTCCATCCCAGCTCAATTGGATGACAAGATACTGGGAATGTTGGAACACAAGAAGAGGTGTTCCTGCAAAGTCAGAGTTGAAGGTGTTGAAGTGATGCCCAGACCTGTTTGAAGGTATTGCCCAACTGCTGGTGGTTCTCCAGGAAATTAGAGGAGGCACGCCATGGGGGTTTCAGTCCTCTAAGGAGGGGTGATGCCCAGCTGGTGACGGTAACTTGAGAGAGCATTAAGAAACAGTTTCTGGCACTATGTGGGGAATATTTTTAGAAACTAGAAACTGGAGCCAATTTTATTTATCAGGGTAAAGAGACTATCCTGGGGAAGAGTGATAGGAAGAAGAAGCAAAATGGAAAAAAGAGTGTCTTTTCTCCTTTCTCCAGTCTTCAAGCCCCTTTTAATAATTCTAATTAGTAGATTCCAGCTGGGAGACATCTGAAAAATTAGAAATATGGTTTTTAGAGTCCTGGATCCAGCATCATAAAGCAGCATATAGAAAGGTAGGTTTGGAGAGGAGAATCAATAATTTAATGACTAACACTTTGAGCTTGGCAGTGTGTGCTGATTTGATCAATGGAATGTGGGTGGAAATGGCATATCAAAATGAATTTCTTCTCCTTCCTGGCAAAGCCACATATAATTGTTATGGACTAATTGAGAAAAACTTTAGCTAAGGCTGAATTATCAAAAATGTGATAATTTTCTTGAAGTCACTGATGCTTATTGATGTTTATTCATTGTTTTCTTTTTTTAAAAATGTATCCCCTTTTTAGATTCAAAGTGTAAAGATGAAAATTTGATGAAAATATTTGTCTATCTACCTATCTATCTAATCTCAGCTTCTCACACCCAGCTGCCCTGAAAGCAGTGATTGCTATTTTTCTACCTCTCTTGGGGAAGAAATAAATAATGGGAAGAAATGATGCTGATCATTGCTCAGGGATTTTCAACAAGGGGAGAGCTGGATTTGTCTGGGAAATAACTAAGAAAGTCCTTCTTTCTGCAGGTTCCAAGTACAGTCAATTTAATGAACCGAATCAGTGATTTATCTAAGGAAACTTATAAACATTGACTTTATTGTGATAGCAGAGGTAGTTTGTTTTCTAAAACTGAAAAGTCAGGAGACATGATGAGTAAGTTCTTTTAGATAACCCTTTCCAAATCCCAGAGCTTTAAAATGAGCCATTTTCTGATACATGTTAGGCAATGTCATTTTAAATTAAATAGTTGGCTTTTGTGCCTCTCTTTCAGTGAAAAAAACCCCCCAGTCCCTAACGGATTTTCTGTGAGAGGCAAAGCAATACCAGGAAGGTCCTCAGGAGTTTTCTCCAAACATAGCAAATGCCAAAACAAAACAGTGATCGAGTAACTTCTATAAGGGCTTGTGACATTATTTGCTTTTCTTAGATTGTGCTCTTTCTGTAAGGAAGCAAAATTCACATCGTTTTTATTTTGTGATGGCCAGAGGGGCTGGAAAACAGATAATTAATTTGACACACTATTTCCTAGAATATGTTCTACATTTAACAGTGAGATAGTTCATTTCTGCAGATAGTATGTGACCTTTGTGGCCAGAGTTCAAATGAGGGTAAACAAAAGCAATTCTTCTTAGCTCATGAAGATGCAATGATTACTGTTGCAGGCAGAATAGAAGATCATAGTAACTGGATGGTTTTATTCTCTTATTCTTTTGAAAAGAACAAAAGGTCTTCCACGGTATCTACCACATCTAGCTACTCTCAAATCCATAAGGATAAATAACCCCAATGATCAGGAAAAAAGATAATATTTTGTGCAAATAACAATGAAGAAACTCTCAAACAAATTCCTGCAGCACTACATATACATTAATGAAGAAGAGACAAGAAACGGAGGAATCTAGAAAACTTTGCTCTGAAAATCGCATACCAGAGGCCAGGGCAGCTCACATGAGCCTATAAGGTCAGTGGGTTAGACACATAGAGGACTACACAGATGATGAGAGAAAGGCCGGGAAGCAGCACGGTCCAGCTCAGAGTGTTCAGCACAGTTCATGGATTCATCCTTGTGGCCAAAAGTACCCAGGCCTTTAACAAAATTCAAAATCAGAAATGACAAATGTTTTCCTCTCTGAGTCACTGTATTTTCTGATTTTTATAATTTATGTCAGAGGAATCAATAAAATGATTTCTATAATTTATGCAAAGAGGAATAGATAAGATGATTTTCTTTTCCAGGCAAGGCATGATCTTGAGAAAACTTGCCATATGCCAGCCAGGTGGCTGGAGTTAATTTTAGATGTGGCACTTTGGTCAGAACCTCAGAGCCATGCTGACATTTGAGAGGATGTGTAGATCTTAGAGGAGAGGAAGCCAGCTCTCCCTCAATGTTACCAGTCGCTGGTGTTTGAGGCAGTAAACCACTGTATGCCTTTCACCTCGCTGGTAGATTAGAAACTGTATCATCTTCACCTGTAGGAATTAATAAGGAGCATAAATCAAGTCACTCTTTGGAGAATGCTACTATTATACCAGCAGATCCCAAAGAGTTCCAAAGGAATTGTCAGGTTTGGTGAAGAATTTCTACTTCACACACACACACACAAAATATGGGCTTGTTGCAAATCTATTTAATTTATCTCAGTGCCCAAGACCTTCAAATATTGACCCACCACAGAGAAGTATCCATGAAACTATTTTGAAGGGTTTCAGCACTTCAAAGATATGGAAACTTTGTTTTTATTATTTGGGCCTTTATTAAAGAAATTTGAGATACTGTTCCTTATAAGGCTGTTTCCCTGTAATCTTTAGGGAATAGTGCAATTAGAGTGTGAGAGTGGGCAAAAAATGAGAGAATGAATGAGGGGAAAAGAGGGACAAATCTTGGTGGGTAAAATAGGGAAGTGTTGTCTGACATTTTCATCTGATGAAAGTCTTTCCTTTTTTCCTTTTCTGACTTTCTCTCCTTTTGAACATGAAATTAAACAAAAACAAAAACAAAAACTTTATCTCTTTCCTTAATTGACCTACTGAAGATGAAATCTGTTTCCTTTAAAAAATACCTTTTGTAGGGAAATATAAATTAAACTTTCAGTGGATTGGAACAATTAACTCACCATTTGGAAGATAAATTATATGCCTGCCTGACCAAAAAATGTGCCTTTTGATCTGAGGAGCAAGATATGTAAAGTTTGAGTCTGTCTAAATGTGATGACAAGTGAGATTTATCTCAGGCAAAAAAATATAGAAAAAACAAGTGCAAGAATAAAAATACACTCAGAATACTTTTCCTCCAATCAGAGAACAGAGAAAACCACATTAACAATTACTTGTTGAAATACATTTTGTTTTCCCTGACAGTTAATACCAAATAAAATCAACCAGGGGAGAGAAAATTAGAAAATTTTTAATAAAGTGAAAATATGACAATAGCACAGGTTAAAATAATATTTTGTTTTCACAAATAGATGCTGTATTAGCATCTAGGGCTACTGTAACAAGATGCTACAAACTAAGTGGTTTAAAAAACAGAAAGTTATTGTCTCACAGTTCTTGAAATTAGAAGCCCAAGATCAAGGTGTCAGCAGGGTTGGTTTCTTCTGAAGGCTATGAGGGCAAAACTGCCCCATGCCTCCCTCCTAGTCTCTGGTGGTTTGCTGGTAATCTTCAACATTTCTTGACTAGTAGACCCAACACTCCTGTCTCTGCCTCCATCTTCACATGGTGTTCTCCCTATGTGTGTGTCTGCCACTGAGTCCAAATTTCCCTTTTAATAACAACACCAATCATATTATATTAGAGCTCACCCTAATGGCTTCATTTTGACTTGTCTGCCAAGACCCTATTTCCAAATGAGTACATTCACAGGTACTGAGAGTTAGGACTTCAACATCTTTTGAGAGAACGTAATTCAACCAAGAAGACATATTACTGCTTATTCATAGTGAAACACTCACTCTAAGAGTCAACCAGTTTGCTAATTTAACTAATTTATTAATTTTTAATTAAGCCTTTAACAGACCTTCAGATGGTCAGGGAGAGAACCCTGAGTGATAAGAAGGCTTTGCAATAGAAAATCCTTCAGCGTTTGATTATTGAGAGACGTGTGTGTTTCTCTGTGCTTGCTTAAAGACCTGTAAGTTGACAGTTTTTCTCTTCAGACAGTGACATCAAAGAGGATTGTGAGCTCTTAGAGACCACAAGCCCCAACACAGACAGTAGGCATACTATGTAGACTGATGTGTTCAACAGAGTACGGGGAGACCACTACAGCTTGGAGAATGATTGAGTCTTTAAGTCATCTGCATTGCATAATAAAAACTGCTGAAAGGGGCACAGAAACATTTATTTTCAAGGTCCAACTCCTCAGACTTTTTGAGGGGGTTAAAAAAAAAATCTGTGTTCTTCTGTTGTTTCAGCTCTTTCTCCAGGAAGAAAATACTGAACATTTTACAAACTATAGATGAGTCAAAAAATACATTGTCTCTGAAGACTGTCGGTAGACCTCTGTGCTCCTGACAGGTGAGATAGACTTTTGTCACCATCCTCCAACAGGAAACTATCCTCAGGTTTTGTCTATGGCATTCATTTTCAAAATGTAGTTTCTGGACCAACACCATCATCATCACCTGGGAACTTGTTAGAAATACAAATTCTTGGGCCCAACCCCAGACCTAGTAAATCAAAACCTCTGAGAGTGAGGCTGGTTTTAACAAGCTTTCAGGAGATTCTGAAGCTCCCTCAAGCTTGAGAACCATTAGTCTTCACTAAAGTGAATGTATTGCCGGCCAATATAATTGAAACAAAAACTATCAGATTTTCGGTCATAATCTGTATTTAGGGTTTACTTTAAACTGTATGTTTGGAGTTATTGGCTATTCTTGCTCTTCTGAAATATTCCTTTGCTAATAAAATTTTAGAACTGTTTTCTGATATAAAATCAATAAGTGCCAGAATATTTTAGTGTCACATGTTCAAACTGGGGAGGAGAGAACACTCTCAAATGTAACCGTTGCTGAGAAAGATTTCAGACATATCATCAGTTTTGTTCATCTCATTCAGATTAGAGAAATCTTCTCATAGGATTGCAGAATTGATTTGCTCTGAGTGTCTTGCTTTAAAGTTTTTTTTAAACACGAATGCCATCCCAGACCTGCTGAATCAGAATCTTTGTTGTTAGGGGTCCAGGTAGTGTATAATCAAAAACATCCTCAGATGATCCCACTGAACACATGTTATAAACCATACAATAAACTTTGCAAATTCTACCCTTGACATCCTTTGAGGGGTGATTATTTTTAACATGAAGACATCTGGTCTACCATAACCACCTGAGAAAGTAATTAACCATTTTTAAATAAATAAACCAATTTTTTATACCTCATGGAGACTACCACATGGAGAAAGAGGAGTCCCAGCTGAAGGCACTGGGAAGGAGCCTAATCTAGCCTAATCTGGAGGGTTTAGCCACATCTTGAATGTAATAGCTCCCATTGAGTACCTACCATATGCCAGACGCTCAATTTACATTATCTTAATAAATATTTTCTCTTATACTTCCAACAACCCTAAAAGATGATTACTATTAGTTCCTTTTTAGACTAGGAAACTGAAAGGTAAGTGATTTGTCCAACACTGCAAAGCTAGTAAGTGGAAGAGCTGAATTTGAAGTTGGATCTCTCTCAAGTTTGGCTATTATTTCTCTACTGCTGCCATTCACAGAAGTGGCAGGCACTGGGTATTTAAAACAGATTTGTAGAGTGTTTCAAAAGACAGTCTGACAAAACATAACAACAGGAAATCCAGGGGCAAGGAGCTGGCACCAGTGACACAGGTCAGGAGGCAGCACATGCTGGATGCAACTAAAACACCCAACAATAGAAGGACAATGAAAAATAAAAGTCACTTAACATGTGTTGAACTTTTTACTATGTACTAGGTTCTATTCAGACACTTTACCTGTTTTAATTTATTTAATCCTTGTAACAAATCTATACGGTAAACATTATTCTTCTCTCAGTTTTACAGAGATGTTAAGGAGCTTGTGCAAGGTCACTGAGATTTGACTCACGCACTCTGGTTTCAGATAATGCTCTTAGCCATTATGGAACTTAGGATGTATCATGATGATGATAGTACCACATGGTAATGTATATAAGGATTATAAACATGTAGACTACACCAACAAATGTGTGTGGATAATATTACATACCAATTCAAAACTATTGAATAATTTCTTCAATTGCATGATACAATAAGTATAAGACATTTAACATATATTTTATACTATACATAGAGAATCCTAAAGATGCTACCAGAAAACTACTAGAACTAACCAATCAATTTGGTAAAGTAGCAGGATACAAAATTAATGCACAGAAATCTCTTGCATTTCTATACACTAATGATGAAAAATCTGAAACTGAAATTAAGGAAACACTCCCATTTACCATTGCAACAAAAAGAGTAAAATACCTAGGAATAAACCTACCTAAGGAGACAAAAGACCTGTATGCAGAAAACTATAAGACACTGATGAAAGAAATTAAAGATGATACAAAGAGATGGAGAGATATACCATGTTATTGGATTGGAAGAATCAACATTGTGAAAATCACTCTACTACCCAAAGCAATCTACAGATTCAATGCAATCCCTATCAAACTACCACTGGCATTTTTCACAAAACTAGAACAAGAAATTTCATAATTTGTATGGAAACACAAAAGACCCCGAATAGCCAAAGCAATCTTGAGAAAGAAAAACGGAGCTGGAGGAATCAGGCTCCCTGACTTCAGACTATACTACAAAGCTGCAGTAATCAAGAGACTATGGTACTGGCACAAAAATAGAAATATAGAGCAATGGAACAGGATAGAAAGCCCAGAGTTAAACCCACGCATGTATGGTCACCTTATCTTTGATAAAGAAGACAAAATATATAATGGAGAAAAGACAGCCTCTTCAATAAGTCGTTCTGGGAAAACTGGACAGCTACATGTAAAAGAATGAAATTAGAACATTCCCTGACACCATACACAAAAATAAACTCAAAATGGATTAAAGACCTAAATGTAAGGCCAGACACTATCGGACTGTTAGAGGAAAACATAGGCAGAACACTCTATGACATAAATCACAGCAAGATCCTTTTTGACCCACCTCCTAAAGAAATGGAAATAAAAACAAAAATAAACAAATGGGACCTAATGAAACTTTAAAGCTTTTGCACAGCAAAGGAAAGCATAAATAAGACGAAAAGACAACCCTCAGAATGGGAGAAAATATTTGCAAATGAAGCAACTGACAAAGGATTAATCTTCAAAATTTACAAGCAGTTCATGCAGCTCAATATCAAAAAAACAAACAACCAAATCCAAAAATGGCAGAAGACTTAAATAGACATTTCTCCAAAGAAGATATACAGGTTGCTAACAAAAACATGAAAGAATGCTCAACATCTTTAATCATTAGCGAAATGCAAATCAAAACTACAATGAGATATCATCTCACACCAGTCAGAATGGCCATCATCAAAATATCTGCAAACAATAAATGCTGGAGAGGGTGTGGAGAAAAAGGAACACTCTTGCACTGTTGGTGGGAATGTAAATTGATACAGCCACTATGGACAACAGTATGGAGGTTCCTTAAAAAAACTAAAAATAGAACTACCATATGACCCAGCAATCCCACTACTGGGCATATACCCTGAGAAGACCATAATTCAAAAAGAGTCATGTACCAAAATGTTCATTGCAGCTCTATTTACAATAGCCTAAGTGTCCATTGACAGATGAAAGGATAAAGAAGATGTGGCACATGTATACAATGGAATATTACTCAGCCATAAAAAGAAATGAAATTGAGTTATTTGTAGTGAGGTGGATGGACCTAGAGTCTGTCATACAGAGTGAAGTAAGTCAGAAAGAGAAAAATAAATACCATATGCTAACACATGTATATGGAATCTAAAAAAAAAAAAGGTCATGAAGAACCTAGGGACAGCACGGGATTAGAGATGCAGACCTACTAGAGAATGGACTTGAGGACATGGGGAGTGGGAAGGGTAAGCTGGGACAAAGTGAGAGAGTGGCATGGACATATATACACTACCAAATGTAAAATAGATAGCTAGTGGGAAGCAGCCGCATAGCACAGGGTAGATCAGCTGGGTGCTTTGTGACCGCCTAGAGGGGCGGGATAGGGAGGGTGGGAGGGAGGGAGATGCAAGAGGGAAGAGAAATGGGGATATATGTATATGTATAGCTGATTCACTTTGTTATAAAGCAGAAGCTAACACACCATTGTAAAGCAATTATACTCCAATAAAGATTTTTTTTTTAAAAAAAGCATTATATTTAAAGGGTAGTCTTTCAAAGGGCTATATTAGCTATCAATTGTTGTGTAAGAAATTAACCAAAATTTAGCAGCTTTTAACAACAAACATTTATCATCTCATATTTTCTGTGGATGGGGAATCTTGACATGACTCATCTGGGTTCTCTGGCTTTGGGCTTTTCACAAGGCTGCCATCAAGATATTGGGCAGGGTTTCAGTCATCTCAAGGCTCCATTCAGGCAGGACCTGTTTGTTTTTAAGTTCACTCGTGGCTCTTGAGTGGCCTCAGGTCCTCGCTCACTATTAGTCAGAGACATCAATTCCTTGCTATTTAGGATAGGAGTGCTGACAACATGGCTACTTGCCCGAGAGAGAGAGAGAGAAAGAGAGAGAGAGAGAGAGACCATAGTCTTTTTGTGACCTAATCTTAAAAGTAACATACATATCATTTTCACCATATTCTATTTGTGAGTCACTAGGTCCAGCCCACTCTCAAGGGGAGGGGATTACATGAGAAATACCTGATTACAAGAGCTGGTGTTTATTGTGGGCCAAGTTAGATGTTTCCTACCACAAGCATAGATGTGTTTTGTTATTTCTAGCTTTTCATGAACATCTTTTTTCAAGCCATTTTGGGGCATATTTCCCAAAATTTAATACTTTAAGCAAAGCTTTTAAAGAGTTTTGAAGCTCTTGGAAATAAAACTAATATATACTGGTATATGATTTACAGCACTCCATAGTTGAAACACAGTTCACTTGTGTTATCTCACTTGGTGCTTGGAAGAGGTTTTTAATTGCAAACTCACACAAATTTTTCTTAAAGTCATGATGCCTCCCTTGTTACTTATTATGGGACCACTTAAAGAGGAAAATATAAGATTTCACAGATTGGCCCAACACTGAGCCCAGGGTCTTTTACAACAGGAGAAATAGAGATGAAGCTCAAGGAGTAGGAGGGAAAAAAAGTAATTTGAGAGAATAGACACGTTTATGAATTCCAATCAGCCTGGTGGAGATACCTTATAGTCTGGAAATACAGAACTGAAGCTGAGAGGTGAGAACTGAAGAGCTTTTTCTTACTTTATAATTTTGATTATAAAAGTAACATACATTCATTGAAAAACTTTCAGACAATTTTTAAAAGCATAAAGAATAAAAATCTTATAGTCACACAGTCTAGAGATATAAGCTGTTAATATTTCCTAAGGCTCGTCATAGAAATATATATTTGTGTACGCCAAAAAAAAATGGTATGCCAAGTCTGATGGTGATTCTGTCTTCTAAAGGGTGCCAGCTGATTCACGTTAGTAGTAGGAGTGGGTGGGTAAATCTCTTCAGTTAGAGAGACTGGTGAGGTAGGAGTAGGAAAAGATGAAAATATCTACATCTCTGCCAGTTCTGTGCCATTGAAGGGTAGGGTCTGGGGTGAAGGGCACACCATTCTGCAGGGAACATTAGAATGTTTACACAGGCAAAAGTAGTTCCTGGAACTGAGAAGAGGCTGAGACTTTAATATGCTTTGTATCATAAAGTGAGAGGAATTGAGCTTGACCAGGGAGCATAAGAAAGGGGTACCCAAAATAGAGAAGTTTTAGAGATAAAAGGAAGACTGAAGGACTTTCAAGGACATGTATATGCATATTCATTTTTTCTGTATTTCACTGATATTCTATTTCCTTTAATTTTCAGTAAAAAATGGATGTGATTGTGTATGTGTGATTGAAAAGGGCTCTTTTCCATATCTCAAGTGACATGATACAGAACAGGGATATCATGAAGAACAAAAAGAACTAACACTTTGCAAATTTAAATTAAAAATCAAGTCTATGGAGCTAGAAGCTTAAAGAACTAGGATTCAAAGGCACAATATCTCTTCCCAAAGACTCTCTTTTTAGCAACCATATTGTTTTTTTTTTTATTCTATACTACTGCTCCACTGATCTACCACGGAGATTTATATCTGGGTAAATTGAAGCCAAAACATTCAGAGGAGGCAAAACTATTAAGAGAAGAACCCACAGTGAAACATTTGGAAATATCCACAGTAAAGAGATGGTCAAAGAAATGGACAAAAAAATTTTTTTAAAAAAGGGAGTATTGCATAAATGACTGGATGAAGAGTTTCAAGGATTGGAAAGTCAATAGTGTCAAGAGTTATCAGGGGTTCACACAAATGAAGATAACAACAAATCCCCTGAATCTGGCAAGGAGGACAGATAATCTTAGAAAGAAAGAAATATGCAAGGAGGGAGGATGCAAGCTGAGAGCAGGCAAAACCTAGACTAAGGGGTTAAGAAGAAGACAAATGAATAAGGAGCGAAGGTAATAAGTGAATATTTGATAAGGAACAGGATATCCCCATGGCAGTCTCAAGATAACTCCCTATAAGTTAATTAGTAATTATGGGGGTAAGGGGAGTAGTAAATTTACTGCAGGTAAATCTGGAGTACATCAACAAATGATCCAAGTTAACCTTACCTAATGGGATACCATTTTTATAAAGACTGAATGACTTACAAACTATAATTATTCAGATTTTAGTATTTGGTAGTCACTTTCTTTAAAATGAATGGAGTGAGCCAGTCACCTCAAGGAAAACATAGTATTTGCTGCCAGTGATAAAATTAGAACATTGAAGCAAAAATTAGAAATTCAGGAAAATTGCATCTACCACCATAATTTTGATAGCTTCCCAGTCCTGAATAACTTCTTGATGAGATGGTGTTAATATTAAACAAATGTAATTTTTTGATATTGATAATGAAATTTGACATTTGGAAGATCTGCATAACCCCGGAAACCAATATTTTCCAAAATTACCAATGCCTGGTGTTTCAAAATCTTGCATGGCTGCATAGTTCAGTGATATGGTTTCAGATTTCACATTGAAACTAACCTTTAGGTAACTACTTCTTGTTCAGATTTGACGTAGTATCAAAGACAAATATCCACAATTATCTGAAAATCTGTTGAAATGCAACGCAGTTTTAAAGCTCGTCAGTTTTAATTTCTCATACAGTAAACAGTGATAGATATAACCCACATGAACAAAATCTCTTTGGCCTCCTCAATAATCTTTAAGAGAATAAAGTCATCCTGAAGCTGAAAAAGATATGTTGATTTTATTGGTGTGGTCATTTGATTCAACTCTGAGGATACTTGCTGAGAAATTTTTAATCTAAATTGGTATAGTTGATTCTGAGGCTTTTCTGTCTTTTTCCATTGACTGGCAATGAATTGACTGGCAACAGAAGGGTTGCTATTTTCATGGAGTTTTTTAGAGATGAGTTGTAAAAATGTGTAATTACATTCTGAATTTACATTTGAAAATCTGTAGCTTTTGAAATTCATCAAATTTGATCAGAACTTATTATGCCAAAATTGATTGAATCAAAACACATTTACAATTTTTGTTTTAGATTTTTGCTAAAAGAAGCTGTTCCACATTAGGTTAAAATGTCATTTCTAAATGTCCAGCCTTTAGTAACAATCATATTGTAATTACCTCAGTGAATTCATTTCTGCAGAGAAGGATCGATGGGTGATAAGCAACTATTAGCAATGGCATAACTAAATGATGGTAAAACTTTTGTTCTTTTTTCTAAAAAAATGCTATTTCACAATAGTAATAGGTTTATGGGCACCAATTTCATAATGCAGTTCACCAGTACAGCAAAATGCTAATCAATATTCATCATTGCAAATTAGAAGAATAAAACAACTTTTATTACGAGTTAGAAGAAGAAAAATTAAGATTAAAGGGACCCTACGCAATTTTTTAAAGGCTCCTTATTTCTCCTATCATGAAATTCTACAAATTAGAATGGAAGTGTAAAAGACGTCATTTAGTCAGATGTGAAGTTCACCTTTTACAAATATGGAAATGAAGATGTGTGTAATAAAGTTGAGAGAAATTTAACACTTCTGAAAATCTTACCATGAAATACACTGAACGTTTGGTATTTAGGCTAAGAGGGCATTGTCAGAGGTCACCTGAGTGTGACTAACCATAAATATATTTATTTTTCTCTCACAGTATAGTACCTAGGTGAGTGTTTCTTGATGGTGGGCCGCCACTGTCCCAGGCTGACTCTTAAGGACCGAGATCCTTTCCACTTTGTTATCATTTGGTGCTCCAAACTTTCTTACCTGGTGCACAAAACTTTCTTACCTCTGTTGAATAACAACTCATCAGATCACCACAGAGTTTTTTATTCTGTAGTAACCATAGATATAAGTGCGCTGTGTGCCTGGTAGAATTCACCTACACCATTCAGTGTCATCTTGTCCATTCTTCTGTAAATGGTTTCTTTATCCAAATCCTAAATTATTCTCTCCTCATATTTTCTCTATCCTTCTTGTATTGTTCAAACTACCATATAATTTTCTCCTTAGCAGAGTATTTCAAATAGTTAAAAGCTATAAATGCATTTTACATATGAAAATCATCCTAACTTTGTTTGATTTCAGTTTCTGAAATCAGAAATCCCAGTCAGTTTTATAATTCTTTTCCAAAAATAGATGAAAAAGCAGGCCAAAGAGTAATTGTCCTTTTAAAAAGAATAAACATTTAAAACACAATCTTTATACATATATATTTCCCTCCTCTGATTTTTCAGAATCTCCTAAACTATATCTGCCCCAACATCATTGTCCCAGTGCTCTATTGAATAATTTCCACAAATCCTTTTGCCAACGTTTACAGCTGTTTACATTACAGTTTACATTAAGAAGCAGCAAGAGCAGTATCTCACCAGCAGCTAAAATTCAATGTAACATCAACAAAAGGGAGAGGAAAAACGACTGGTGATCTCAGATTGTAATACTAACTGAGACGTAGGGAGACTAAATCCAGATCGGGACAAAACAGAATGGTGCAGGCAGAAGAAGGCTGGCCGGAATCCCAGACAGTAATAGAGATCATTAGTGCTCACCACATGCATGCAGTCTCCTTTTCCTGGGCACACCGCTGGACCCATGTCCCTCAAAGTGTGGTGCCTTGACAAGGTGTTACTCTATAAACTGTTATTAATCTGTGATGTTGTAAGGAGCTAAGACTAGTATATAAAGCAACTGCATCAGTAAGCACACAGTTAAGTTCAGCTAATATTTTTTCCCTAGAAAAACTTTCTCAATGAAGGAAGCAATGTGTTGGTTTATATTCTCATTTAAATATCAAGGATTTAACAGAACAGTTACTTTGAGCAGCACTGGAGGAGAAAACATTCTCCAAATTCTCAGATCTTGTTGAGGACAACTGACTAGTTCTCACTAACATAATGTGAGCAGAAATAACATGAGTCAACTCCCAAACAGGATATTTGTAGTAGCCACTTGGTTGTGCCACACGGATCTCCTTCTTCAGGATTGTAATACTCATCCTCCAGCCACTGTCGGTGCTGACAGCTCACAGCCCACTCCCAATGATTGCTTTTGCCTAAAGAGAGCTGATTTCCCTGCTCCTCCCCACCCACAGGGTGACATTGACTTCTTGGGTTACATTTATATTCAATGACTTATCAACTTATGCATATAAAGTCCTGGCCTCTACCCTAAAGTTTGGACAACTCTGAGAGGCCATCCCAGCTCCAGAGCTCCCTGTGGGTCAGCTGAGCCCTTTGTTTTGACTACATCACAGCTCAGCTTCTCTCTCTGCCCAATCAGGCTTCTTTTTTTTTTTTTTTTTTTTTTTAAAGATTTATTTATTGATTGATTGATTGCTACGTTGGGTCTTCGTTTCTGTGCTAGGGCTTTCTCTAGTTGCGGCAAGCGGGGGCCACTCTTCATCGCGTTGCGCGGGCCTCTCACTGTCGCGGCATCTCTTATTGCGGAGCACAGGCTCCAGACGCGCAGGCTCAGTAGTTGTGGCTCACGGGCCCAGCTGCTCCGCGGCATGTGGGATCTTCCCAGACCAGGTCTCGAGCCCGTGTCCCCTGCATTGGCAGGCAGACTCTCAACCACTGCGCCACCAGGGAAGCCCAATTCTTTCACAGGTTTGATTCTCATAGTACTCCCCCAAAATCTTCCCGAACACAAATCTTCATCCCAGAGAGTGTTTCCCAAGGAACCCACCCTGCCATAATGATGAAAAGCAGATCTGACCTCTTCTAACTCTTTCTGTTCTCTGGGCTGACAGTCTTCTGGAGAAGATTTCACTGGAGACCTTAGAAGGTGGAGGAGTCATATGATGAATCCTTGGTCCCTAAAGGATCCCCTAGAGCCTGAGCCTACTCATCAACAAATATCAGACCAGGATACGACAAGATTTGCCATTTATTTGTTAAGGACCTGAGATTCATTGTTATGTGTTAAAACAGTTAATCCACACAGACTAATATAAAACATAGATTATTGACTCATTTTTAACTAAATATTAAGTAGACTTTTTATCTTAGCCCCAAACTAGCATGTTTTCCCTCCATTTTTTTTGCCAGTCAATTGGGACTACTGACAAAAAGAGTATTTATTTAATTTTGTCAAGTGATCTTTCCTTTTCATCTTTACTTTTAACTTTTCAGTTGCATAATGGTAATTCTTGAAGATATTATCCAAATTCGTTTAAAGAAATATGAGCAGGCAAAAAAATCAAAACTTTCTTTTGGAAATTTGAAGGGATTATGTAATTTTCTAATGGAACACCTCATACACAAATCATATGCAAAAGTAGTACACTTAAGTACATGGTCTCAACTTTAGACTTGAAAGCAATTATAAACCTATTACAGTCTAGATAGGTAAGACAAGTTGACATACAATTAAACTGTGCTAATATCCCAAGCTAATGTTTTTCTGATGAAATGGTGACTTGGATAAATTATTCTCTACCACTAAGAAAGGACCAAAGACATAGTTCAGTGAAAAATCATACACGGCAAATAAGAGTAGACTATGCTTTAAAAAAAGGAAGCTGTACGCTTTAGCCAAAGAGTACAGAGCTATACACTATGGGTATGTGCTTTTTGTTGACTCATTAAAAGAAGGTACTAATATACACTCTAAGGAGTAATTAAACTTTATAAAGAACTGTGAATGGTCTGAGAGTTACAATTTTATGGATATTGATAGAAGACATGAGTTTCCTGGGTCAGAAAAAAAACACAGTTTATTACTCATAGCTATAATAGAAGCCAAATCATCAGCATTTTTTGCACTGATTTCTTGAGTCTAATTGTCACATAGCAAAATGAAGAATGCCAGATGGTACCTGCACACACAATAGATTACATTATGTAAGAGGAACCCAGAGCTTAGGGAACCCAAATTGTTTAAAGTGGACGATAAGCATGCCTGCCCTTTGCTTCAGAGAGAGGTATACTCTCTACTTTCCAAGGCTGTGATCAAACCTCCTCTT
Source organism: Balaenoptera acutorostrata (assembly GCF_949987535.1). Lineage (NCBI taxonomy): Eukaryota > Metazoa > Chordata > Mammalia > Artiodactyla > Balaenopteridae > Balaenoptera > Balaenoptera acutorostrata. Next base: position 66,848,254 of record NC_080071.1, on the reverse strand, counting down.
GGTTCCAGAGGAGAAACTATCTCTATCCTCCAAGGCAGTTCACTATACAAACATCCTTGAAAGATAGTCTAGAACAAAGGGCAGTCAGGGCAATTGCTCAAAAGCTACACAGAAACTCAAGGACCTGTGGAGAATTATCTCTCAAAAACCCTAAGAGAAATCCTTTTCTATGCTTGCACATAGAAGTACAAGACTAGTGTTTTCTGTATCAGTGTTTTACATGCTTATATAAAAAATACAGAAAAGTGTAAAGAAGAAAATATCAATGCTTTACTTTTCATATTGTGTTTAACATTCGCTAAAATCATCCTTTGATTTTATATCTTGATCCTTTAGAGTACAGAATATATTCCTTGAGAGCTATGAAGATTTGCAAGGTTTTCCAAATGTTCTAAATTTTTCTTTCTTTTATGCCAATCCAGTCTCCTTTGGGATTTTCCTCTCAGAGTCTACCCTTGTGTAGAGCATTTTACCCTTCTGTTTTCCGTCCCTCTGTTACTGATTGATTCAACCATATCTGTGTTTTGTGCCTGGAGGAGGATTTCATCTGTCATGATGAGTACCCAATTAGGCCATGTTTATTGTCTTGCTGCTGTTACTTTTCCCCCTGATGCAAGTCACAGTGATTGTTTAATGGACCAGAAAACATCTGATGACAATACAGGACCTCTGGGCTCCTGGATTCCTGTGAATGTCTCTGAGGTTCTTTCATTTGGTTTCTGCTGTGGAGCTGACACTGTGAAATTAATGGGCTGACCTAACTGAGGCCACTAATGAGCTGTTCTTCTCTTGTGAAAGAACGTTTTGTCCAATATCTACACATACAGAGTGCAGCATCAGAGAGATTCATTTTTCTAGCTTCTTTGCTTTATGATAGCATGCAGTGTCCTGAGAATTATTAAAAGCTTCATCATAGATACATAGGCATGTCATCTGCCTGGCTTCTGTGAGCATTTGAATTTGAGACTATTTAAAAGATAGTAATGAGAAAGAGACGGGAAATTGCTAACCTGTACTTTTTGACCTATCAATCACAGTAGTTATGGAACCAAACCCTAGCTAACAGCAGATATTCTTCTCTTAGGAAGAGTTGGGGTAGAAGTGATCAATCTAATGGATGCAAAGATTGTGGGGGCATGAGAACATATATTTTACTCAATAAGTCAATAAAGATAATTGACTGGTACCTGTTATATTAAGAGTTGGGAGAGATACAAAGTAGAATGATTCTTTCATTTTAATAGTGTATAACCTGTGAGGCGAAAAGGAATATAGAGGTGTGAAAAGTTATGCAGAAAATAGGACAAAATAAAATAGATAGTAATGGAAGAAAATATATGTCATAGGGAATAGCAGAAAGTGATCAGTTACCAACTGGTAAGGATTTAAGTGTTTCAGTGTTCATGAGAGAGAGAGCTTCAGGCTGGGGGTGATCAGATAAAGTATCTCATTTATGCATGGCAGCTGGTTGTCTGTCAATGTTGAGAATGTGTCCCAAGTGAAAAGACATTGAAAAGAAGAAAAACTACAGTAATTGTCTTTGCTTAGTCTTTTCCCTGGATATGTAGAATTAAACAGGAACCTAAGTACATTTGAGAGTCATTGCCAATTTTAGCCCAGAAAGAAAGTAATTATATGAAAGCTATTATTCAAATAATCCAGAAAATATTAGAATGCCCATCAGACTACATAAGTGGAAACTCATTCACATAGAAAAGAATAGTTTTAGAAATCTAATATTCAGCGTTGTAATCAGTATATGATATATTAGACACAGCATTGGAGAAATGGGATCTCAGAGATGACTAACAGTAATAACGTTAGAGTTGAAACATGTGTGATTTAGAGTAATTTTGATGCAAGAGCTATGTTACTGGGACCATCAGTGAGAGTCTACAATAGTGGTTTTTAAGCTTTTTTTTTGCCAAAGATGTTTTTGATATTCTAAAGAAAACTTGTTCCCTCTCTCTCTTTCCATATCTCCAAGTTCATGCACACAACATTTTCATTCAATTTGGGGTATCCATTTGCTCCTAAAACTCAAGCACATACTCAGAATAAAGGAACCCTGTTATAAAGATCTGTTAAGCTACCATCTATCACCACATATCCACACTGACTATCATATGTCAGCAGTCCTGAGTCCTGCTTCACAAAACAAAAGGGGAGGTGGGACAGGTCCTGAACACCTTGGTCAGATTCTATTTATGAAAGGCTTTATTGTTAAGCTACTCACAGACTTATTCTATCTTCTAAAAGATAGAGGAGAAATGCTTCTCAGGAAGCACCATTAAAAATGCTCAGGTGAAGTGAGAGAGTAGCATTGACACATATACACTACCAAATATAAAATGGATGGCTAGTGGGAAGCTGTTGCATAGCACAGGGAGATCAGCTCAATACTTTGTGATGACCTAGAGGGGTGGGCTAGGGAGGGTGGGAGGGAGGCTCAAGAGGGAAGGGATATGGGGATATATGTATACATGTAGCTGATTCACTTTGTTGTACAGCAGAAACTAACACAATATTGTAAAGCAATTATACTCCAGTAAAGATATTTTTTAAAAATGCTCAGCTCTGCCACCCTTGAGCTACGCTTTCATATCTGATGCCCAAACTTGTCCATTGTAGTTTGCACTAATTGTTGCAATTACTTAAAACCTCAGTAAACATCAGAGAGGATACCTTGAGATGAGCAATATTGGACCTTTATATTTTTACTATTTATATGAGTACAACGCTCAGATCAATATATTCTGTTTGAATAATTTCGATTTCAGTGCTGACCAAACCCAAACCGAGTCTTTAAACTGTTAATAACAACTCTACTTGGTATGTGTTCTGCAATGGGTAGGGTCTCTACATCCTATTTATCTTTCTCTTTGTACTTTCTTTTCTATGTTATGGTCACTTGGTTTTCAGACCTCAACAAAGTGAAAAGCTTGCAATGTACTTGCCCATGAAAGATCTTGCACCTAGGTTTCTATGACTTATTAAAGCTTTTCTTCAGTCTAGGAATTCTGTGTGATTTTTTTCTTAATATAGAGCATGAATTGATGGCATTGTGACTTTGCTGAGCCTACCCATCCCATTTTTCACATCCTCCTCCCTTTAGGGGCCTTCTTTATTTTCAGAGGTCCTGGGATCTCATGCTGCAATATACTACCCATAATGAAGAAGAACAATGGGATAAACCCAACCCATTGTAGAATAAGAAATTTAACTTTTTATACCAGCTTAAATACTTACTAGCTGTTCACCCATAAGAATCTGTCTTAAACTCACTATATCTCATCTGCAATATAGGGATTATAATAACTACTCTGGGAAATTTACTGCTGGACTTCTTGTTCTTGGTTCCCCATATAAGGAGCTTGGAAGTCACCAGTCTATCCTAACAAGTAAAAAGCTAAACAGACCAAAAATTCCACAACTCTTATTTGATCCATAAGAAAGGGAAGGACACAGGGTAAACCACTGCTCCCAAACTGGAGAGACAGACAGGTGAGTACAGCAAGTCACAGCTTACTGGAGCAGAAACTCACTGGTGGAAACTGCCACAGAAACCAGTACCGGAGGAGAAAAACCTGACCCAGACTTTGCAAATCGCTGGAGGCTTCGTGTTGACAATTCTGAGAGTTAAAAACCCTAGGGGGACCCAATCTTAGATAGGGGCCCCGTAAGACTGTGACACTTACCTCCAGAAGCTCAATCGGATTCCCACAATAAATATTGGAGAAAAATCCCCTTGGGCTTCCTCCAGTAAGGAACTTAGGAACAACTTTGAAGCACCCCAGAGGATTCTGTTCGTCTCAACGGGGCCTGCCCTCAGGGGAAACTGGTTAACCGGAGCCTATCCTGTGCGGGGAATCATCAGAGCCTAACTGACCTGGTGGAAGAGAAATACTCAACTCCAGCTGGATCTACTCATCTTGTCCCACCAAAGAGGGAGAGAAAAAAGCTGAGAAACACTTGTGAACACAGTCCAGAGGCATAGGCTCACCAAAAGATTGAGACCTAATCATAGGACCTTAGAACACTTTCTCTCCCCCCACACCTCACTAAAGGCCTATTTACAGCAGTTACTTTTACCCAGTGTATCATGTCTCACTGTCAAGAAAAAATTACAAGGCATACCAAAATGCAAAAAACACAATCTTAAGAGACAAAGCAAGCATTAGAACCAGACACGGCAGGGATGTAGGAATTAACAGACCAGGAATTTAAAACAACTATGATTATTATGCTAAGAGCTCTAATAGACAAAGTAGACAGCATGCAAGAACAGATGGGCAATGTAAGCAAAGAGATGGAAATCCTAAAAAAGAACCAAAAAAGAATGCTAGAGATTAAAAAAAACACCCTGTAACAGAAATGAAGAATGCCTTTGATGGGCTAATTGTAGACTGGACATGGCTGAGGACAGAACCTCTGAGCTTGAGGATTTCTCAATAGAATCCCTGAAAACCAAAGAGCAAAGAGAACAAAGATTGGGGAAAAAAAAATAGAAAAGAATATTCAAGGGCTGTGGGACAACTAAAAAAGGTATAACATACATAGAATGAGAATACTTGAAAAAGAAGAAAGAGAAAAAGGAACAGAAGAAATATTTAAAACAATAATGACTGAGAATTTCCCCAAATTAATGTCAGACACCAAACCACAGATCCAGGAAGCTCAGAGAACACTGAGCAGGAGAAATGCCAAAAAACTACACAACATGTCATTTTTAAAGTACAGAAAATCAAAGATAAGAAACTTATTGTTGAGTAAAAAGATAATGGTAGTAAAAGTTCTTTGAAAAAAATACTGTGAAATTTAAGGGCTTCCTATTGTTGTTTATAACAACAACAATAATAATAAAATCTTTGATACTAGAATATTTGGTTCATAAATTCTGGAACAAGATCAATCGGGCCTCTTTCTCTGATTTTGATTATGATAGTGATGATAATTAAAATAACTTTGTCTTTTAAAGATTATTTATTTTTGCATTTATATATTTATTCAACATACATATAAGTACCTGCTAAGTGTCAGACACTAGGCTAAACATTAATAATACAGAGATGAATAGTCAGATTTCCTACTTTGAAGATATTCTTGGCCTAGTGAAGAAGACACATGGGTTAGCAGATTTAATACAGTGGGGTAGAAGTATATGCAGATATCATAGATGCACAGAGAGTTGCAAGAAGGCTCCAGCCTAGAGTTCACTGCACCAATCACAGCAACTCTTTCTCTACCTTTCCTTAAGGCTGGAGCTGTTTGCTATGACATCAATTGTCCAACTTGGAGACACTGTGTGCTCCCAGTTTGGAGTAAAATTTTATTCATCAAGTAAGAAGGCATAGTTTAAGGGTAGTAGACTGGGAGTTTTTAAAGACATCCATTAGTTTTGCCAGTCCAATATTCCTTTTCTATTCTTTTGGTAACAGATTCCCTCTTTCATGAGAGCATTTTAGGCAGTCAGGGTGGTCTGACTGTGTCCTCCACCATAGAGTGGGCACATGATTCAATCCACACCAAACAGAATCTTAATTTGTGTTTTCCACCAGGGCTGTCAGAGTAGAAGCTCTTTCTTCCCTGAAGTTACTAAATGGCTAATATATGAGCCTGGAGCTCTGAGGGTCTCCTCGGTCACCAGGGGAGTACCTGTCAGAGAAAGACATCAACACAGACAGAGCAGATGAAGACATATAGACTTGATGACATTGTTCGAACCCTAAGATCCAGCCATACCTGAATTGGTGCATCCTTTGGGATTTCTACTTGTATGAGTTAATATATTTCTTTCTTTGCTTAATCTGATTTAAATTAGGTTTTGATCACTTGCAAATGAAAGTTATTAATACAATCCAAAAGGTAGCTATGAGTCTTCCATTATTTCTTCCTTCCAGAAAGTTAGAGGGCAGAGAAAGCTGAAATGGTCCTGCTCTGCAATGTGTCTATGATAAATCAGAAATTACCAATCCAATGGAAAAGTCATTACTAGTTTTATGCTATGACTTTCTTAATACAGTCATTTTCTTCTCCTTCATTTTGTCTATCTACTACATGTAGCAAATTGAGCTTGTTATTGATTCTGTAGGCAGAAAGTAGAAAATCCTATTCTAGTCAATGTTGACAAGACTGACTCTCCTTCCAGCACACAGGCCACCTGTTCAATTTGGTGCCTTACTTTCCATCTTTGACTTGGCTGGGCAGCGAGAGGGGTGGGGAATCATGATTGTATACTGTTGGATACACAGACACAGATTTAGAAAGTTGAAGATAGAAATGGAGAGAATTTGGTTTCCATGGAGTTAAGCAGAATCATTCTATTGTAAGTGACATGGCCTCTTTTGCATCAAAAGTGCATCATACTGATGGATACTTTTAAATGCAAATACTTTCTGTGCTAGGGGAAAGCAAACATATTGAAACAAATATCTTCATGTGTTTTAATAATGAAATGTGAAAAAGGAAATCCCCTATGTCTCTAGAAATGGTCTTGAAAGGAGGTTTGAGTGGCAGCAATGGCCAAGTGGTTAAGATATTGAACTTGAAAAGAGGTTTGACAATTCTGCCTTCAGCACTCAATTAAGTGTGAGCTATAAAATAGAAGCTTGTTAAACATTAAATACAATGAATTGTTAACAATATATAAAAATTACTATCCAAGGCCATAAGCCAAAGTTATTCAACTCTTTATTGACAAAGCAAAAAGTATCTAAGTGCAATGGCAAATAAAGATGGATCAAAGAGATTAAAAGGAGAAAATCATTCTTGTTATTGTCCTGCTATTCCAGAGATTTCGAAAAGTGGAGTAAAGTGAAATAAGAATAAATTCTTAGGGCTTCCCTGGTGGCGCAGTGGTTGAGAGTCTGCCTGCTAATGCAGGGGACACGGGTTCGAGCCCTGGTCTGGGAAGATCCCACGTGCCGCGGAGCGGCTGGGCCCGTGAGCCACAATTGCTGAGCCTGCGCGTCTGGAGCCTGTGCCCCGCGACGGGAGGGGCCGCGATAGAGAAAGGCCCGCGCACCGCGATGAAGAGCGGTCCCCGCACCGCGATGAAGAGTGGCCCCCGCTTGCCGCAACTGGAGAAAGCCCTCGCACGAACCGAAGACCCAACACAGCCAAAAATAAATAAATAAATAAATAAATAAATAAGAAAATCCTTTAAAAAAAAAAAAAAAAAAAGAATAAATTCTTAGTTTGGACAGAACCATTCTTGCTGTCTAGACATAGATTATTATAATTTTCTTCATGATAAATAAATATGAAGAAGTGAGACAGAAAGTGGTAAGAGTCATGCATAAAATCCTAGGCAGATTTGGAAACGTCTATTACCAGTCTATTCACAGTGGGAGACAGGAGTCAAATACTACCAGGTGTGCAGGTGCAGACTTGAAATACTGTGGTTGCATGTATTTTAAATTCAACAAAAGTTTAAGTTAATAAACATCAGAGCTCTGTGAATTGAAGACTTGAATACATAGTTTCACAGAAAAAAAAATGAAGTGAATTGTTTATTAATTAAGTTTCAATATGCTGAAGAGCTGACTGGCTAATGAAAGGGAAAATATCGGTGAATAAAAGCACAGACATCTAATGACATATCATGAAGGGGCGCACAGTACTCTTAGGAATCTTATGAAAGTATGAAAAAGACACATTGTAAGGGTATTAATCATCCTTTGGCACTATTTCAACTATTTCTTCCTTTAATAGTTACCTCACAGCTCCATTCTGATTTTCTTTTCATCATGAAAGTTAAGCAGTTCTTGTTGACTGCTCATCTATTTCTTCTAGGGAAGCTATGTTCCGTTAACTATCTCCACATTTCTCTGAAGGTCAAGCCTCCTTAGATACTGACCTGGCTGGTCATTACAATGATTGAAACACCTTGGATTGAAACACCTTGGACTGGGGCAGTTAAGAGCCACTAACTGGGCTCTCTTGGTTTGAGCCCCCATGATACCCATTGCCATTAGCAAACCAACCTCTGAGAATCCTCTTATACCATCAGTACTGGCCTGAAAAGCCACCACTAATGATGCTGGTGCTTCTCTTACCAGTGCCTTCTTTTTTTTTTTTAATGTACGTATTACTTTGTTCATTTTCTTTTTTTTCCTGAGCAATATATTGTGAACGTCTTTCTTCAAAAACATCTTTCTATCATGTAAAGGCAACCAGTGCCTTCTTGATGGCCTTGGTGAATGGCATGTCTCCTGGGACTTCCTGTGGAATGTAATACTTGAGCGTGTCCTTTGTTCTCACATAACATATCCACTTCAGCATGCTCACTTCCCTTACCCTTTTATTCCCTCCATCACTTTCTCCTACAGCAATTTAAGTATTGCAACATCCCTCTGTATAAACCCTCACTTTCCCTTAGCTTCCAGGAGCCACCCTAGCAACAAGCTGGAATCATCTACTGGGGTGTTTACCAAGTGTTCAATACTATATCCAGAGAAAGTACTCTCAAACCCATAAACTCTCCCTTTTTCAGGCTTATCAGGTCCCCCTTAATGTACCAACAAAAATGTCCAGTCCCACAGCTACTCTCTTAGCATGCTGGCTAACATTTGCAGCTCACTGTATTATGGCTCCTCTCTTCCCTTATCAGGCTCATCTAGGTAGGGGCATACCCTGAAGGGGCCTCCTGATGCTTTGCAAAGGAAAGGGCATAAGAGGGGAATGCTCTCTTAAAGGTCAACCACATCAGTAGTCCCTGACACTAAATCTTATAGAAAATTACCAATATAAAGAAAGATGAGCAAGTGTCACTTCAGATCCTGCAAATATTTAAAGGATAGTAAAGGAATGTTATAAACAATTTGATGCCAATACATTTAATACTAGAATAAATGGACAAAGTCTCTGATAAACACAATCTACTAAAAAGAGGAACTAGAAAATCTAAATGGCTCTTTATCTTCAGGAAGTTGAATTCATAATTAAAACCTTCACACAAAGAGAACTCCAAATCCAGATAGTGTCACTGGTGAATTCTATCAAATAATTAAGAAAGAAATAACACCAATTCTACACAAATATTCCTTCAGTATAATCTAACAGAACAATAAATGAGGCCAGTATAATCTAAAAGAACAATAAACCTCATGAATCTAATAGTCCTCAATCAAGTATTAGCAAATTAAATCTAGCAATATATGGAAAGCATAATAAATCATAACCAAGTGGGGTTTATCTCTGCAATGCAACATTAGTTTAACATCCCCCCCGCCAAAAATCAATGGAATTCACCATGATTTAAAAAAAAGAGAAGAATAATGTGATTATCTCCAAAAATGTGGAAAAGTCATCTGAAACAATTCAACTTAATCATGAAAAAAACTCTTGGCAAACTAAGAATAGGAAGAACATCCTCATTCTGATAAGAATCATCTACAAAAACCTGTCACCAACATCATACTTAATGGTGAATTAATGAATGCTTTCCCTCTAAGATAGGGTACAAGACAAGATTATTCCCTCTTTTCATCTCTGTGCAATATTTTAATATCCAATGAAACATGGTATACAAAAAAAGAAAGAACAAAAAGCGTAACATTTAGAAAAGAAACAACAAAACAGTCTCTATCTGCAGATGTCACGGTTGAACACATAAAAATCCTAGGAAATCTGCTAAAACCAAAAGTGACTTAACAAAGTTTGCAGGATAGAAGACTAATATACAAAAAGTGATCTTTTTTACTAGCAAGCAAAAATATAAAGTACCTAGGAATAAATATAAAGAAAATATGAATGATTACCACATTGAAAACTGTATAAAACATTGCTGAAAGAAATTACAGATCTAATTAAATGGAGAGCTATACTATCTTCATACATGAGAGGATTTGATTTTAAGATAACCACATGCAATGCCTTCCCAAAGAAAATCTCAACCGATTTTTTGGTAGAAGTTGAAAAGCTGATTATAAAATTTCTATTCAAATTAAAATGACCTAGACTAGCCAAAACAATCTTTAAAAGGGAGAACAAAGTGGGGATACTTATATTATTAGACTTTTAAACTTAGCAGAAAGTTAAGTCAGTGAGGTATTGGTGTAAAGATGGACAAATAGATCAATGGAACCAATAGGCATACCATATTTGATCAATATATTTTTAATACTGAAAAATATATTTTCAACAATGTTACCATGCAATTCAATGAGCAAAGAAAAAGAAAGGGCATTTCAACAAATGGTGCTGGGATAACTTTATATCCCCATTTTAAAAAGAAAAAAACTCAATCTTATTTCACATGAAACACAAGAATTTATTTGAGATGGGTCAGAGACCAAAACATAAGTCAAGGGGCTTCCCTGGTGGCGCAGTGGTTGAGAATCTGCCTGCTAATGCAGGGGACACGGGTTCGAGCCCTGGTCTGGGAAGATCCCACATGCCACGGAGCAGCTGGGCCCGTGAGCCACAATTGCTGAGCCTGCGCGTCTGGAGCCTGTGCCCCGCGACGGGAGGGGCCGCGATAGAGAAAGGCCCGCGCACCGCGATGAAGAGCGGTCCCCGCACCGCGATGAAGAGTGGCCCCCACTTGCCGCAACTGGAGAAAGCCCTCGCACGAACCGAAGACCCAACACAGCCAAAAATAAATAAATAAAATCAAGTAAAAAAAAAAAAACTTTAATAAAAAAAAAAAAAAAAAACATAAGTCAAATCTATAAAGTTTATAAGAGAAACATAGGAGAGTATCTTTGTATCGTTGGTGTAGGCAAACATTTCTTAGGACACAAAAAGTATAGCCATAAAAGAAAACTTGATAAAGTAGACTTCATCAAAATTAAGAATATTAACAACTCTATTTATAAAATGGGTAAAAATGTTGAAGAGCTATTTCACAAAAGAAGATAATCAGATTGGCTGTTTAGCACATAAATAGTCACTCAGTAGAATTAGTCATTAACAAAATGCAAATTAAAACCACAATGAGATAACACTAGGCACCCACTAGAGTTATTGATATTAAGATTGAAAATACTAAAATAGTGAGGCTACAGAGCAAATGGACCTCATATATCATTTCTAAAAGTAAAAATGATAAACCCCTTTGAAAATTATTTGGTAATTTCTTGTAAAATTAAATATATATCTATCCTCAAAATGAATTATACAAGGATATTAGCAGCCACTAGTTGAGAGTTTAACTACACTACTTTAAAATGTTGCTCCCTCAGCATGTATTTTGGGTGGACAGCAGCCTGCAGGGACCTTGGACTGACACCAGCCCCTCCTGAAGGCACATGCCCTACATAACAGCTTTCAGGGTCACATGTAAATGTAAGTTCCTGGTATGACTCCCCCCAGTGACCCTTGTGATAAGCACAAGCCTTCTTTTTGTATGCTCTTTATTTATTTATTTTTTTAGAGCATTAGTATTTATTAAACTGAATTGAGTTGAGAGATTACAGGTATTTTTCCCTTCTATTCCATTTACTTGTTTATTCCCTTTTATCCTTGCAGCCAACCCATCCCCCCCATCAAACATTCTAGTGTGTTTTACAAATACCTTGAAATGTGGAAATTATGCTTATGTCTTTGCTGACGTGAAACAGTCAAAACAACATGTAATCATTAAGTGGTTGATGTAACGCAAATTTTAAAATTAATTAGTTCAAGAATATTTTTTGATAGAAAATATATATTTCTATGCTCTTTAGATAGACATCCTCCCTCCCTCCCTCTCTCCCCACCTACCCCAGGAAGTTTACCAAAATCCCAATCTTTGTGGTTTGAATTGGCCAATCCAGCCTTAGCCTGGGAATCCCAAAACACTCCACCCTAATAAAGGCACGTGCGTGTGTGCCCCAGATCCTGCCACACTCTCTCTGCCTGCACCTGAACTTGACGTCTCCACGTGGCCCCTCAAGGCACCTGTGAATAATAAACTTCTCTATTTCACTTTCCCTCTCAGTTTTTTGTTGAACCCTGGCTCACCATCTGATACCCTGGGTCTCTACTTAATAAATGCTAATTTAACAGTCACAATACCACCGTATCCACAGTGTCCGAAAACTGAAACAACCTAAAATGTCCAACAACAGGAAAATAAGTAAGCAAACTGTGGTATATTCATATATACCACATATATTGCTGGAATACTTCTCGGCAATAAAAAGGAATGAATCACTGAAATACACAGCATGGTTGAATCTCTAAATATTATGTTAAGCAAAAGAAGCTAGATCCCCCCAAAATGCATGATATATGATTTCATTTATATGACATTTTAGAATAGGAAAAAATGATCTATGGTGATAGAAATTAGAAAAATGATTCCTGAGGGCAGGAGTGGGGGAGAAGATTGGAAAAATGGCCCAGGGAACTTTCTCTGGTGGTGCAGATGTTCTATATGCTGATTGTTGTTGCTTGAAATGAGTGTATACATTTGCCAAAATCCATAAAATAGTACATTTATATTTTGTGCATTTCAAAGTGTATAAATTAAATGTCAGTAAAATTAAGAAAAATATATTCTTTTTCTCTACACTGGATCCAGGTCAGAATCTCTAATCTCATTATGTTTACCTAAAATATAAATCTGAAGTAGGACAGTGAGAGTGAGTATGTAATTTCAACCATAATTCTTGTGTTTGTATATAGTTTTACAATAGTCAAAGGATCTTTCAAATGTCATATTCTTTAAGAATGTACTATAAAAAACTCACAAGATGCATCCGGAGTCACCTTGGTTTTGCCATCACTCTTGGGATCCCACTCAGCATTAAATGTGACAGCTTCCATTTCATAACTATCTTCTCCCCAACAAATAGATTTTTCTTGAGTATTTGACATTTGTACTTTTTAATTATAAATTTAATGATAGTTGCTGCATTAATGGAACCCACTCCCTGCTTACCAAATCTCTCTTTCACACACTCATAGCTAGCAAATATGTCTTCTTTGTTGCATCACTACTTGCCAAATTAATAGGTGATATAACTTTTAAGTTAAAATGAAAATGTTACTTTTAGCCGAGGTTGTAGGTTCTGCTCCCCAAATGAAAAAAGACAATGTAGTTTCCTCTGGTGACGCAAAAATGTTTGTGTTGACAAGTATAAACAGTGACGTACTGAAACCAGGTGTATTGTCAAACCCTCACATCAAATAGTATAAAGCCTTATATTGGGGCATACAGTGCCCTCTATGGGGGTCTCTGGCCAATTCTTCCAGAATCATTCTTGCTGCCTGGCGTCCTGTGCCCATCACCATATCTGTTTTGTACTTTGCAAGGTCTGTGCCTTCTCCTTCCCACTGGGAGATACTTGCAAGCAGTGGATACAACTAGTAATTCCATTTGGACTTCTTTTTTTCTAATGCCCTGGGCTCTAGTGATCCACAACTGGTCATTCAAAATGCATCGTATGTAGATATATAAAAACCTACCTCAAAACTTCCTCGGATTTGTCTAGTTTCCTTCACAATACATGTATATTTTAAAATAATGTGTTTTTAAAAATAAATTTTACACAACAAATAAAGAACAGGATTTCACTTAATTTCCAATTGAAAGGCTGAGTCCTGATATCATGGGAGATCGTTGTTAAGAGATGTCATGCACATCCCTGGACTTTTAAATGTAATTTAAAGGAAACCAGAATTTTACATTTCATTAGAGCAGATCTCTACACAGCTTGTGAGAGTGATCTATCAACAGGCGTCCATGTCAGCCAGCTTAAGAAAGATACACAGGAAAAAAAAAAAAAAGTATTATCCTCATGGATCAGTTGAAACTCGGCTACTCTGAATTTTTATGAAAACAGAGTTTTTCAGTTCTTTTAAAAGAATGACTCATTCTATGTAGGTTTGTGTGACTGAACTTATTATTTCTGTACTTGAGAGAATTCAAGTCAAATGTCTCTGAGACTTCTCTGTGATTAGGGGAGCTTCATGATGGCCTTTGGAGATAGTTTGTTTACCGTTGACATTCATTTAATTAAATCCTAACAGCATAGCTAGCAAAACAAACAAACAAAGTAACATGTTTTGGCTTTAATATCTTTAATATAAAAATACGTTAAAATATTAAAATATATTTAATATATTTAATATGAAAAAGTAATAGAGCTATATGAAGGAATAATTTATTAATAAAGAATCAATTACTTTAAATTATAAATGTATATTTTCTAATTTGCCTTTATTTTATACGAGAAGAGAGTAATGACAGACCACTGTAATTATTTTTAAAGCAAAATATTAATTAGTATTTTGGCATAAACCTCATCTTTCAAGATTATCTTTTCAAATATTACATCTCTTTAAACAAATCTTGTCTTCAGAATGATTTGGTCATTCAGGTGTGTACTAATTGATATGAAATACCTCAGAAGACAAATAAGCTGACATTCTAAGGGAGTTTTCCTAATGAGCTTGTTAGCACATAGGCATTTTTGTCATAGAATTTTTTAACTTTTCTTAATTGTGAAACATATCCAGAGGGAAGCCAGATAGATAGATAGATAGATAGATAGATAGATAGATAGATGATAGATAGATGAAATGACAATCATAAATGGAATTCCTTGCCATCACTACCTATGTTAAGAGACAAAACACTGATATTGTAAATGTTACCCCCAGTTCCCACCTCTCCTAGATCACACCCCATTTTCCATCCTGTAGTAGTAATTGCTATACTGACTTTTATTATAATAAATTCCTTGCTTTTCTTAATAGTTTTATCACCACTACGTGCATCACTAAGCGATATAGTTGAATTTTTTCTGATTTTGAAACTTGGTCACAAATGAATTCTGACTACATGTTTTCCTTTGTACTTTTAGCCAACTTTAGGTTTCTGAAATTAATCTATGTTAATGTGCAACTATAGTTTTATTTCCATTGTCATGTAGTATTTTATTGTATGGATGTACCATAAACTATTTACCTGGTGTACCATCAATAGATAAATGGGTTGTCTTCAGTTTAGGACTATTATAAACATTATTTTCTTTTTCTTGGTGCACATGTACAAGACTCTAGGATTGGAATTGCTGGGTCTAGGATTGGAATTGCTGGAATATGGATATTTTCAACTTATCTAGAGAAGGTAAACTTTTGTACTGTAGTTGTACCAAGTACACTCGAACCAGCACTATGAGAGGTCCCTTTGCTGCACATCTTCACATAAATGGTGTTATCAGAATTTTAAATTTCTGTATACTGATAGGTGATTTTAATATGCATTTCTGTAATCATTAATAAAGTTTAGCAATCTTTCCATATGTTCATTAGCCATTTGGATTTCCTCTTTTGTGAAAGATTTGTTCAGCCCATTTTTTATTGTCACATTGTATTGATTTTATTCTGTATATTATTGACTTGGCACATCTATCCTTATATTTATTCTGAATTACATCTTAAATGTTATCTTTTTAAATGTATTTAATTTTTAAAATTAATACTTTGTTGCTAGCTTGTAGAAATATGTCATGTACAACAGATTTTCATAAATGGATTTGTATCCAACTGCTTTGCAAAATTCTCTTACTGATCCCAATATTCTATCTTCAGATTCTTTTGGATTTTTAATCTACAAAATCATGTTATCTTGGACTTATGATAGCTTTGTACCTTCCTTTTTAATCCTTATACTTTCTATTTCTTTTTTTAACCTTAATGTATGGCTGAGAGTATCAGCCATAGATAGTAGGTGAATAGACGTCAAGGTAGAGTGGAGGTATCAGACTTCCTTGTCCTGTTCTGACCTAAAAGGAAAAGCTTTCAAAGTTTTGCCATTGAATTTTGCTTTTTTTTTTTTTTTTGTAGATTTTCTTCATCATATTAATAAATTTCCTTTCCACCTCTAGTTTCCTAAGAGTTTTCATCATGGATGGATGTTAGTTTTATTAAATACTTTTTGCATTCAGCAAAATGATCATGTGGTTTACTCCATTTATCTTTTCCTATGAAAATTGCATTAATTGTTTATACAATATTAAATCCACTTTGCATGCCTGGAATTAACCCCACTTCATGATGGTGTATGATCGTATTTTTTTTTTAATTCAGTGCTGGATCCAGTTCTTCATTGTTTGTTAAAGGTCTTTGTATCCTTATTCTCAAATGATATTAAATTTTAGCATTTCTTTCTCAATCTTACTTGTCAAGTTTTGGTGTCATGGTCTTGCAGGCTAATAAATAAGTTAGAGAGTATTTCTTCTTTTTCTGTTCTCTGGAAGAGATCATGTAAGAGTAAAATAACTTCTTCCTTGACTGTTCCATAGTATTCTTGACATTAATTGGGGTGGGGTAAAATTACTGCAAGTATGAGAGATTTATTTAGGATTCACCAGATTTCCTGCAAGCTCATCAATTCATTTAAAATGGCATTTTAAAAAGAATTTCCATTGAGCACTTTTTGCTGTTATGTAGTAGGAACTTTTCATAATATTATATTTAGTGTGCCATATTGCCAACAACAAAAGTCTCTAAATTTAGTTTAAAATATGTTTCAGATAATCGTAGAACCTCTAGCTGGAACATAAATAGGTAGTTGGAAGCTGTTGGATAACATAGAATAGGTCCTTGTTGATTTACAAGTCTTTCTTGTGAAGGAACTATTTAAAATCACAGAGTAACCAGGTTTTTCTTGTACACATACTCAAAGAAGAGCAGAAGATGGTGATTAGCTTTCTTCATAGATGAAGAATTAGCTGAGGATCTAATGAAGACTTTGGAGAAGGATTGATAAGAGGTGTTCAAAGACAGCCATAGCAATGACACATGACATTACCTTCACTCTGTATCAAAAGGAAATAATAGTATTCACAGATACTTATATAGTGCTTATTATTATGTAGGAAGTGTTCTAAATGCTTTATGTATGTCATTTCATTTAATGCTCACACCCTATAAGGCAGAGTTAGTAAAGCAAGTAAGATAGAATAACAAAGTAGCCACACTGGGATTTGCAACTGGCAAACTGGCTCTAAAAGTCAAACCATTAACCCCTGTTCTACACTGCCTCTAAATGCTTTAGTGAACAAACTTTTATAAGAATTATGTTTAGAGGTCTATAACTGACTCTCTTACTGAATGAACTTTTGATTTTATGTCAACATGAAGCACACATTTGCTGTTTTTTTTTTTTTTTTTTTTTTTTTTTTTTTTTTACATTTGCTGTTTTGATAAAAGAACATCCATCAGCAGGGTGCAAGATGAAGCTGACACACCTGAAGTAAATTCATTCCATCCCTAATGGGGGTCAAAAGTAACCCTACACTGGACTGAGACCATGGCTCCCCTAGGCCTTCTACCTTCATCAGTGGAAGAGGAGAGGAGGCCCGAGCACTTGGAGTTTCAACTCCATCAGCAGAATTCAATTCAGAACCAGAACCCTTGCTATAAGCTCAACCTTCCCCAGGAAGTAAATACAACCGTCCTTTTGTTCTACTTTCAAAGCATGTTTAAAATATGACCATTTCTCACTAGTTCTATGCTACCATGTTGGTGTGAGCCACCATCATCATGTCACTGGATTCCTGCAGTTGCCTTCTAACTGGTCTCCTTCATTCTGCCCTTGCCTCCTCATTCTATTATCAACACAACCGAGTGATCTGATACTTTTAAAATGAAAGTCAGATCTTATCACTTCTCTGCTTAAAATTTTCTAAAGGCTCTACATTTTACTCGAACAAAAGCCAAGGTCTTTACAACGACCTTCAAAGCCTCCTGCTCCCCTATTATCCATCTCACCCTTACTCTGACCACTCCCCACCTCACTCACCAGCCCCAGTGTTCCTCTTTGCTCCAAGAAACCAGGCACACTTTATTTTAGAGCCTTTGCAAAGATTCCTCTCCCCACTGTGAATGCCCCTCCCCTGAAACGCCCTCATGACTAACTCTCTAGCCTCGTAAGTGTTTGTTCAGATGTCTCCTCAATGAGTTCTTCTTCCCTGAGCATCCATTTAAGTCTGCAGTTGACTCTCTTCACCCTGCCCCTCAGCGCTCCTGATCACCCTTTCCTGCTTTGGACCATCGTTTTTCTATAGCACTGATCACCTTTAACATACTATATAACATACACATTTATTCTGTTTGGTTGTTAATTGCCTGTTTCCTTCTGTTACAAAGTAATAATCTTCTGAAGCACAAGAAATTTCTTACAGGTACATTGGTCAGTGCCCTGCCCATGGAAGATACTCAATAGATATTTGTTGACAAACTGACCAACTGAATTACTGAATAAAGTAGCTATTATAGAATTTTATTTCCCATCACATTTGTATTCTTTATGGAGATGCCACTCTTCTTTCTGAATTTTAATAACAAGGAAAATGTTTTAACTCCTCTTTTGACTTTCACTATTAAAGAACTTGTAATCATGGTGATTTAACTCTGATAAAGAAAAATGAGTTACATATTTTCAGATGGAAACTATTTAAGATAAATAGCAAGGCGACATTCAAGAAGAATTTTGAACATTAGAGATTAACTATGGTGGAATTTGGAAAGGAAGTATTCATAAGGGTAAAATATTAATCATGGAGTTATTTCATTTCCTTGATAGAGTAGGTTAATTATTTTGAGACCCATTAAAATGATGCAAGACTTTAAAACACATTTTTCTAAGGAATAGTATTTTTCTGTTAATGTGATCTTCATCAGAGTGACCTGTTACTTTGTCTGTTAAAATAAGAGGTAATCTGGAAAACATGAGTAAGGCTAATATATTAGCCTTAATATATATATTATATATATTAACCCTATTCCATGCAAAAAGACAGCTCAATACAACTACTCCAGGTGTATATTCATATTGATGCCTGATTTTAAATCTTCCCCCATGATGAAATAAAATAATATTTCAGGGATGTTCCCTGAATTTAAATAGCTCAAACACTTCAGTTTATAGAGAGGGAAACCAGAGTGATTATGTGAGCTACCTAGAGTCATTCACCTAATTAACAGCATAACTCTGACTCATTTTAAATATTCTCTGCCACAATATCCTAATATTAATTATTTTCTCACTTTTTATATGATAAATTTTCTTGTATTTTCTTTGAACACTAAGTTAACTTTAAGCTAAATTCAGTATTTTTATTTTCCTTCTTCAAAAAACAGGTTTCTGTTTTTGAGGAGTTTGCTTTAAATAATTACCTATTTAATTAACCATGTGAGATAGTAACAGATAAAAACAGGTTAATTAATTGGCACACATTTTCCCCAGGTTTCAAAAATACTTTGATGTTCTTGCTAATGTCTGTGTCATGAGGATGATTCTTCTAAAGACTTGAATGCTGGTAATTCAAAGAAATGCAGTGCCAGATAAGAACTTGACTTCTACTGAAACTCTCATTTGCCTACATTTTTATTTCTCTTGGGCTTGATTAACTTCTTCAAGTACCAAGTCTAGTAGAATGAGTATGTTCATAGCAGAAAGAAATTATTATATTTTAGTCCTTGGTTAAAATAGTTCAGCAATTATAAAATAGAATGAAAATTCATATACTTTAATTTTTCCTTTTTTTATTAAATTCCTTCCCCTCACCCCCATCTGTCTTAATGTTAGAATTTCTTTTTGATGAATATATTTTCATCAGATATGCAATTTGTGTTTTCAAAGACTAGAGATCCATATGATCCGATGCCCTCATTCTAACATCTGTTTTCCAATGCTTTGCAAGTAGATACTATATTTCCAAAGAACATGATATTTTACACATTTTTGGATACTATATACTTCATAATGTTTATAACAAACAAACTTAAGCAAGAGTTTGATGGCTAACCCATAAATACTTCAGAGATGTCCAAGGAGAGTGTGGGATAAGTGATGAAGATTGGAGAGGGGTGTGGTTTACAAAACAGATAAGAGAGGTTCCTGGTGAGCTAATGAAAATAAATTGATGAAAAAATTAAAAGGCAAATCAGTTGAAAATAAACATGGAGAAGAAGCTATACCATCCAATAATCATTAAAAGTTTCAATTGCATAGTTAAGTCAAGAAATCAATTGCAAATGCTAGAAAAGCTCAATGTCACTTTCACATGCTATCTTCTTGCTATCTGCTCATTGTACTCATTCACCTATCAAACAAGTCAGAAAATGTAGAGTACAATTAAAGACTCCCTGGAACTGTTATAATTTTCAGTGTGTGAGACCAGAAGAATATCTTTACAAACTGAGGAGACAAAATGCTTCTTGCTCTATTGATTGGTCTAGCACATCTGTAAGCCTTTACCCAGTCCTCAGAATAAATTCAATTCCAAATATGGGATGAAAACAGAACCCTGCTCCTCAACACCCAATAAAAAGGAACTCAAAGAGAGAGATTTTTTTTTCCCACTTAAAGATATGGACTTCTGATATTTTCCAGCAACTGGTGTGGTTGGATATATTTGTCAAAGAGTTGATTGAGAGAAGCTTTTTGTAAAACTTGAAATATGAGAATCAGGGCTACTTTGAGAAATTTATGGACAGTTTGTTAACATGTTCAGGAAAGAACCTGAACTTT
This sequence comes from Balaenoptera acutorostrata, assembly GCF_949987535.1. NCBI lineage: Eukaryota > Metazoa > Chordata > Mammalia > Artiodactyla > Balaenopteridae > Balaenoptera > Balaenoptera acutorostrata. Next base: position 66,827,781 of record NC_080071.1, on the reverse strand, counting down.
TGGATTCATGGGGTCTCAAACAGTAGAAGTTTATTCATGCTTTAAACAAAGTGCTGATAAAACAAAGGCAAAAAAAAAAAAGTCAAAAGGGAAACTTTTTTACATCAGCTGCTGGTTTCTAAAACTCAGTTCAAATAGTTTATTTAACAAGATGCAGGCTGTAGAAAGTCTGAGAATGTTTACTCTGAACACGCAATTATTTTCTCCCTGTGCCTCTAGAGAGATGCTGCCAGGTTTGCCGACTGATGGAATTCTCCCTTAGCCAAGAAAACTCGAATTTTGATGAATATTTTTTGACTGCTGCTAAATTGTTTACAGCACTTCAGACGTAAATAGCTTACCTCTTGGAAACATAGCATTATGTTTCCTCTGACAAAAACTAGGTGGTAGGGTTCATTTTCTATTTCATTTTATTTCTTGGTTTTGTGTTTATGGGTCATGAAAAAAGGAATCAGGTCCATTTTTTTTTCCTTTTTATTATGAAAATTTTGATACATGTATGAAAGTAGAGAAGAAAACATAACGTACTAAGATCTGGCTTCAACAATTTTCAACTCCTAGGCACTTTTGTTCCACATATACCCCTGCTCAATATGCCATTGTGTGGGTGCACCATACTTTACTGAACCAATCGACTGTTGATGGACTGCTGTGTTGTTTTCTGCCTTTTGCTAGGAGATCATAAATAGTGCTCCAATGAATAGCTTTATACATATGACTTTTTCATGTTTTCTGTGGGTAGATGCCTAGACTTGGGATTTCTTTGTGACAGGGTCAAAGCAATTCTCATTTTACTAGATGTGGTAAATTATTTGCAAATATGACCCCAACTATTCTCCTACCTATATTTACACACACTTGCCTTGAGACACTGTGACTCCTCCCATCAACAAATACAGTCTATTTCCGCACTTACTGAATCAGCTGGCCTTGAGACTTGCTTTGGTAAATAGAATGTGGTGAAAGTGATCGTGTGCAATTCTGATCCCAGGTCTCAAAAGGCCTTGCAATACTTCTGCTCCCTCTCTCGGGATCATTGCCTCCAAGAGATGAACAAGTTCAGTCAAGCCTATTGAAGGATAAAACACCACTTAGAGAAGAGCCAAGTCAACCTGCTTTTCTCAGCCAATGCCCCAGATATGTGAGATGGCCTAGCCATGGTCAGCCAACCTGATCCTCAACAGATCACAGACATATGAGAACTAAGCAAAGATTTGAAGAACTGCTCAGCTGAGGGCAGCCTAAATTTCCAACCCACAGAACTGTAAACTGAATAAATGGCTATTGTTTTAAGCTACTAAATATAGTGTATAAATTAATTATTGCCAGTGTAGTTTGTTACCCAGCAATAATTAATTTATAAACTACATAACTGCCAGATTCTCCTCTGTTGGTATTTTACCATTTTGTAATCCCAACAATAATATGTGAGAGTATTTAATTCCTGCTTGCCATAGAGTATGTTGTTGAAATTTTGGAGTTTTCCCATCTAAAGGGTAAAATACAACATATCAGTGTTGCCTTATTTGCATCACTCATTATAAATGAGGTTGAATGTCTTTTCAGATGATTAAGCATCACCCAGTTTGTGATTTCATCAAAATCTTTGCTTTCTTGTACACCATTAGCATGTTTATCAGAACACTTGGGCATATCCAACAAAGGAACAGAAATTAATTTAAAATCATGATTTAAGGTAAGCTTCCCAAAATTTTGACCTATTTATTAAATTTCTTATATCTTCACCCTAATGAATTGCTTTTGCAAGAGCTAATGAACTCTATTAATTTCATGAAAACTTTTTGCTCTAATTTAAGACCTGAATAGCCTATTTATGGAACAATAGGAATGAGATAAATCAATATGGTTGATTCTCCACTCAAAAATAGTACTCTGAAAAGCCCCTCTATAGGACCAAATCAGAAATCTCCAGTTCAAATTTAATGTAATATGCATACCACATGTATGGTGTGTACTTAATGGTTTTGTTCATCCCAAAGTAATGTTAGAAATCCATCTCACTCTAATGGTCAAAGTAAATCAAATGAAAAACCAGTCTTCCTCCTTCCAAGTTAACTTACCAAGTTATGCAGGAAAGACACAAGCATGCAAATAATGTATGCAAGGAAGCAGAGTTTGTCATGCTCCTGTCCTCCTTTTCTAAGAACAAATGACCACAGAAAGGATGGACCATGAGCAAATCTATGAACTGGGAATCTGGGTCATTTGCTCCAGGGAAGTCTACCACCTGTACATTTCCACATTTCTGTGCCCTCCTCTGTCTTTTCTCTTATCCCAGAAAGTGGGAACCATCTGTTTATTCATATGTCGCTTTAGGACAACTGGACAGGCACAGTTTTGTTCAGCTAAACATCCCCAGCCATTAGTCTAGTACCTGAAACATGACAGATGTCCAACAAATATTTGTTAAGCTGAAATAAACTGTAATTGTTAGCATAATTTGTTATCCAACTTAATAGTAGTTATCAATATAGAAATATGTCACATAGCTTTCAGATCTTGCTATAAAAACTAGGCTCCCAATTCAAACATACTATGGGTTTTAAAGACATTCACACTATATATAAAAGAGACAACAAATAAGGACCTACTGTATATAGCACAGGAAACTCTACACAATACTCTGTAATGGCCTGTATGGGAAAAGAATCTAAAGAAGAATGGATATATGTATATGTATAACTGATTCACTTTGCTGTACACCTGAAACTGACACAACATTGTAGATCAACTATTCTCCAATACAAATTTTTAAAAAATAAAAAATAAATAAAGACATTCACAACTAAGTGTCATTTACATAGTAACTCCAAGGAAGGAAGGATGGCTTAATTCATTGTAAAGAAGACAGTAATTAATTCTTTTATAATTGCAATTTCACAGTAAAAATGCCCTGATATTGACATCATGTAAGAGAGGGAGAAGGAGTATGCAGGGAGGAAAATGGATCCTCTCAGAAGGATTAATACTTTACTTAACTATACTGGTTTTATGAAAACAAGGGTGTGGAGCATTTTCTAAACCACTTTCTCAGGACCTACACTTTCTCAGCCCATTCATAAGTGGAGAGAGGACACAATATGTTTCCCAGTCTATGAATTTATGTATGTCTGTTCCATGTCCTTGTCATTAATTGCTCTTAGGTGCTTTGCTGTTTTACAAAATGATATTCAAGTTTACTAATAACTTAGTCCCAATAACAATGGTACATTGAAGCCTTGTAAACTTTCATCCAAAGTGATGCAGATTTTGCCCAGTGGAGGGAGGTGGGGTCAGAAGTATCTGATTTTAATTCTTTGTTCCTCTATGCACACTATGTGATCTTGGGCTTACTACATTTCTCAAACTCTTAGTTCCCTCATCTACGAAAATGGGAAATTTAAGATGTCATAAATGAAACTGTCCAGCAGGTGCCAGGTGAAAGCTGGATGTTCAATAACTGTGGATGACTTTCCCACCTCCCTGAAAATGATCATCCTATTAATGTGGGGATTCATGAGGAATCACATTTAAGGCATTGGAAAATTCAACTCATCAAGCTGTAGAAGACTGACCCTGGTTTGAACTTGGGCAGGTTGCTTAACCTCTTGGAGCCTCTGTTTCCTCATCAGTAAAATGGGGATATTGAGAGAAGTAAAAGCACCTGGCACAGAGTAACAACCAAATGAATGTTAATTTCTTTTATTTATTTAGAATTAGTGTACTTGAAATTTGTAACTGACTATAGTAGTTTGCTAGGACACATGAAAACTAAAAATTATCCTACTGTAGCTGGTTTTCCCTGAACTGCCATCGCTGACTAACAAAATAAGAAAAAAAAAGCTTAGAGCAGAAATTCTTGGTTCCCTGAACTCTGACAATGCTTCATGACATACTGATAGGATTTCACCCAATGCATTTCTATTAAGTTTGTTGGTAAGTTGTTTCACAGCCCAGGAAATGTTCTCACAGTACAATAACCTCAGGGTTTAGCATCCACTTTTAAAATATCACTTGTGCTAACCCTTTTCTTTTTCTTTTTTTTCTTTTTTTCTTTAACCAGAAACATGATGGGGAAGAAAGGGAAAGAAATAAGCCCTCCCTGAGGGGTTCTGCAGGGAGAGGACAGTGAACATTTGAACTGAAACCTGGTCTGATCTGAGAAACAAAGTTCTGGTTTATTTTGTCTTTTAGCCATAGCCACTCTTGCCAGTCAGTATGATACAACATGAAACAAGTGCTGGAATGAAATGGAAATTTCCCTTTTGGAGATCAGGGAATAAACACTAAAGCAATACTGTGCATTCAGCTGAAAGAAATGATCTGTTTCAGGACAAGAAGTGTGACTCAACACAGGAGCGGGTGATTCACTTAAGGGTTCACTGTAAAAAAAATTACTTCTTTTCATCAGGAACTGTCAAATTTTGTTCCAGTGACCCCTGTTAGGAATCACCGAGACCAAGGTGAAGAAGTGGCAAGTTAGAGAGTGATGGACGGGCAGAAAAAGCATGCTTTTTGTCTGATGTGTTTGTGCTCACTCCATCAAACATTCCAAGACTAAAAAGACGATCAACTCTGAGAAAATGATTTAGCCATCATAAGATCAGGTAATAATAACAATAAATACAATAATTTTAAAGATATAACCTACACTGTTTATTATGTGTGTAGCTTATTAGTTATTAGTCATTAGTTCAAATCCTAGTTACACTTTCCCTCTTCTTTCCCTCACAAATGATGTGTCAAATTCAGTCTTTGCATGTCCTAAGACTCAAATCAAAACTAGGTGAGCCAGTGCTTCCCTGTATAGCTCACTTGAAATTGAAATCTGTGGGGTTTTTCAGGAGTGACTAGTCTTGAGTTATCACAATTTAGTAAACTTTTATTCATACTCTTAAACAAATCTGATGTGACAAACCTATATTGTTGTAGGATTACTCGTTGTCAGTCTTCTCAATAGCCATTCTACCTTCCTCTGAATTTCCTGACTGTGGAGCTACTGTCAGTGTAATAAATGTTATTGTTGACAACCCCACATCCATTTACTCCTTTTGCTTCTCACAGAATTCAAATTCTGTTCTAACATTTAATCTTCCCCCATTTGGTCTTTATTAGTCATTCTCCAGAGAAACAGAACCAATAGGATATAGAGAGAAAGAGAGATTTATTTTAAGGAATTGGCTCATGCCATTGTGAGGAGGGTTGGCAAATTTGAAATGGTAGGGGAAGCAAGCAGGCTGGAAATTCAGATAAGAGTTGACATAGTCTTGAGTATGAACTGTGAGAGGCAGGCCAGCAACTGGAAATTCAGGCAAGATTTCTATGTTGTAGTCTTGAGGCAGAATTCCTTCTTTAGGAAATCTCAGTCTTTGATCTTAAGGCCTTTAACTGTTTGGATGAGGTCCATCCACATTATAGACAGTAATCTGCTTTACTCAGTCTACTGATTGTAAATGCTATCATCACAGCAGCATCTAGACTGATGTTTGACCAAACAACTGGGCACCATAGCTTAGCCAAGTTGACACATAAAATTAATCATCACACTGCCCATATGGCTTAAGGAACCTAATCTCACCATGGTTGGTGGCATTTTCTCTTTCCCATGTTTGTTATAAAAAAGGAGGTATTTTGTCTCACTTGTTGCTGTTAGACATCTTGAAACCTCATAGGAAGTCAGCCTGATAGTAAAGCTAACCTTTGAAGAATTGTAAAAAGACGGAGCCAATATCTTATTTGAACCATACCAGGAACCCACTTTCTCTCTGACTTTCTGTTATATGTGATTATAGATGTCTTCATTGTTTAAGTTAATTCCAGTTGGTGTTTTTCTCACATGCAGTCGAAAGCAAACTAACAGATATAGGATAGGACTAATATTTCTTTCAGTTCCTTGGGAGGCCCTCTTGGACTTAAGCCAATATCGTATCTAAACCCCAGTCACAGTGAATAAGTCAGGATTGAGGACATGACCAGGTTCAGCCAATCATAATTAAAGAGATTTTAATCTGAATCTTGAAACTTTGGGCATGTGACTTCGTTTTTATTTCGAAGTGAATGTAAATAAGGATACACATCATCCTAGGCTCTGCTGACAGTTATCTTGGCACTGTGATGGGACAACTTGCCTGTGGCATCCATGAGAATGTGCCTACAGATCTTCTGCTATAGGAACGTGAGTGACAGACGGCCTCAAGTGCTGCACTTTAAAATTCATTACCAGACTTGTACCAAGGTCTTGCCTACCAAGTGCAGCTCCCTACCAAGTTAAGAGTTCTAAAATGAACTCCTAAGAGACACAGAATTTCTTTGCTTTTTGACTTTAGCTCAAGGATTCCCAGAAAGCTCACTGAGCTTTCCTTACACTGCACAGATGTCTAGGACACTTCTACCTATTCTCTGTCTCTCTCTCTCTCCTTCACTGCACTGAGGTCTGATGGCTCTCCAGACACTCCCAGCTTCCTCCCTATTTCCATTCACATAATCACTTCCTCTAATAATATTCTTGCACATTTAATCATGTCTCAGAGTCAGCTTCTAAAAAATCTTGGCTCTGTCTGAACAGAACAGGCTCTATCTGTTCACACTGAGCCAAGAAATTGAGAGAAAAATGAAGCTGGAACTGGTTACATTGATTAAATCCTGGATAAAGACTCCCCTAAAGTTATAGCTACCCTTGGACTGTTGAGTTACATAAGCCAGTAAATTCCACTTTTTTTCTTAAACTAAGTTAGATTGAGTTTTCTGTAAGTTGCAGATGAAAGCCTCCTAAATGATACAATTCTGTCTCTAAAAATGTATTTCCATGAGTTTTCATTGTGTGTTGATCAACATCCTGATAGCAACTAGGTTTTGAATAGCAACCAGTCTTTACAGGTCCTGAAAGATCAGAAACAATCACATTTTTATTTTTTATTTATTTTTTAAAATGTATTTATTTACTTATTTATTTATTTTATTTTTGGCTGCGTTGGGTCTTCGCTGCTGTGCACGGGCTTTCTCTAGTCGTGGCAAGCAGGGGCTACTCTTCGTTGCGGTGTGCAGGCTTCTCACTGCGGTGGCTTCTCTTGTTGCGGAGCACGGGCTCTAGGCTTGCGGGCTTCAGTAGTTGCAGCACGCAGCCTCAGTAGTTGTGGCACACGGGCTTAGTTGCTCCGTGGCATGTGAGATCTTCCCAGACCAGGGCTCGAACCCATGTCCCCTGCCTTGGCAGGCGGATTCTTAACCACTGCACCACCAGGGAAGTCCCACAATCACATTTTTAAAAGAAATCTTTACACAGAAAAATAAAAGTGGCTTTACCTAAAATAATGCAAGAAAATGGACAAAACCCCTCTTCCTTTTAAAAATTTAAGTCAGAGTCCAGAAGAGTCTGGGGTCTCATCCTTGAACAACTCACACAAGTAGAGGACAGGACTGGTCAGAGACAGGTAGGGAGCTCCTCACTGAATTTTCCTAAGGTCACGAGTCAAACTGCAGAAAGTAAGAGATTTTCAGCATGCTTTTTTGTTTATTATGTGATCAGGCATCAGGAGTTCATGAACTACATTAGAAAAATGACAAAACCTCATATCACTGAATTCCTTAACTTACATTGTCTATGTCTCAATGTTTAAGTAAGTTAATTAAAAATACGTGTATTGGCTTTTCAAAGTAGTCCTGCTAGGTGGCTAAATAATGTTTCCAATAAGGCTGCCATTTTTCAGAAGGGCTTTTGTGTTTACAAACTAAAGAACATGGAGCTTTGTTATGACTAGCCCGGAGTACGTGGAATCTGGAAACAAGATGGATGCCTTCCTTAGTCGAATAAAGAAAATTCTGTGCAATGACTCAAAGTCCCAAAACAGTATCTTGATCAAAATCAAAGAATGCTTCTGAGTATTTTTATTACATTTCTAAGGTCAAAAAGAGTTTATTCTAGATAAATTTATTATAGGTAATTTATTTACTCTAGATAATCACTTTCTTTTGTAAAAAATTAATAAACAGAAGCCTCAATTAAATAGAGTTGGGAGACCAGAAAGGGCAGCTCTCACACCCTGAGATGATAGCAGAGCCCAACAGGAAGAAGAAAGACTCCTCTTCTTTCCTGGCAAGGACTCAGCCAATGAAAAGCCCTGGACTCTTTGTTCACTCTAGCCCTCCCAACTTCCTTTTCCCCTCTATAAAAGCGTTCTCTTTCCCTTGCTGTGTGGAGACTTGCACGTGTGGCTCACCATGGTTGCAGACCCTGAACTGCAATTCTCTGCTAATCTTGAGTAAACTCATCTTTGCTGGAGAAACAGCTGGCTATCTTTGTTTTTCCTTTTTTCTTTTCAGGTCAACAGTTTCACTTCCTACTCTCCAAGTTGATTCTTAAATTTAATTCTTTAGCCTTTGGATAATGCCAAGGTCTACTTTCTAAATAAATAGAGGACAGAATATATATGTGGCTTACACAAGGTCTTACTTGATTTGTAATATATGTGAGAACAGAGTACAGACTTTCTGATTTCTATCTTAGAATTTGGTGTCTGGCAATACTCTCCTTTTGGATGTTATTGCAGAAAATCAAGGCCCCTATCAAAAATGGAATTACCTCTACAGAAACAGTCCTCTCTATGAAATTAACATTTCTCAGTTGGTGAATTCACTAGGTGGCCCTTTCAGATATGTGAGATAATAGAAAATGTAAATTGGTCTTGGCCCCCCACTTCCTGGCACAGAGTTCCAAAAACCCTTGGGGTTTCCTAAATGATGAGAACAATAAAATTATGTTTTGTTACATTAATTAGGTAATTTTTGAATCTCAGAATGGGAGCTGGTTGCTGGGAAACCAACCCTGTGATTAGAGGGTTGGAACTTTCAGTCCCACCCAGACCTTGGGGAGGGGAGAGAGGCTGGAAGTTGAATCAGTTGCCAAAGGCCAATGATTTAATCAATCGTGACCATGTAATGACGCCTCTATAAAAACAAAAAGACAGGGTTTAGAGAGCTTCCAGACTGGTGAACATATGGAGGTGATGGGAGAGTGGGAGCCTGGAGAGGACATGGAAGCTCAGCATCTATGAGCCACTCTAGTAAATTAACCAAACCTGAAGAGGAGTCATTGGAACCTTCCATCTATGATTGACTGATCAGAAGCCCAGGTGACAACCTGGGTTTGCAACTGAAACCTGAATTGTGTGAGGGGTGGGGGATGGACAGTCTTGAGGGACTGAGCCATTAATCTGTAGAACCTGATGCTATCTCCAGGTAGACAGTGTCAGAATTGAGTTGAATTCTCAGATACCAGCAGGGTGTCCAAGAATTTCTTGTTGATGTGGGGAAAAACCTCCACACATTTGGTGACCGGAAGTGTCAGAAGTGAAATTTTCTGTGTAAAAGTAAAGAAGACGCACAGGAAAGAAACACATAGGAGATAGACTGAACTGAGGTCTTTCCCTCCAATAGGAAGGAAAGACTGGGTTTTTTCCTTTTTATGATGAGAAATTCAGAGGACAAAGACTGGTTGTGACATTCCTCTAGGTGGAAACAAGTTTTACCAATGACTTTTCTCCACCTCACTCTGTGGTAGGCAGAATTCAAAAATGACCCCAAAATGACACTTGTCCTTGAATGACTTTCTCTCCTTGAGTGCAGGCAGAACATGTGACTATATTATGTGGCACAGTTGACCTTAAGATAGGGGAGATTATCTCAGTGGGCCTAACCAAATCACATGAGCCCCTAAAAGCAGAGTGTTTTCTCTGGCTGGTTGCAGAAGAAGTCAGAAAGATTTGGAGGACAAGAAGGATGTGGCAACACTTTGCTGGCTTTAAAGATGGAGGGGGCTACCTCAAAAGGACCTAAGATCAGTCTCTAGGAGCTGAGAGCATACCCTGTCTGATAGTCCATTAAAAAAAAAAAAAGAAAGAAAGGGAAAAAAACAGAAATCTCAGTTAAAGGCACAAAAAAACTAAATTCTGCCAACAACCCGAATGAGCTCAGAAGTTAATCCTTCTTCAAATTCTCTAGATGAGAATGCAGTTTGGCCAACACTTTGATTTCAGCTTTACATGACACTAAGGAGAGAACCCTGTCAACCCAGTCAAGCCCACCTGAATGCTGACCTACAGGACTTAAGATATTTTAACATTTTGTGCAGTCAACAAAAACATACTGTTTTAAGCCAGTAGTTTGCAGCAATTTTTCATGTAGCAGTAGAAAATTAATACACCCACTGTATCAGAGACACTGAATTTTAGAACCAAAAGAAAAAAGTATTCTGTGATGGAACACAAATAATTAATAGAGAATTTGAAGTTTAGGGAGGAAAAGTAGCTAATTAGAAGAAAGTTCAGACCCTACAGATCTGGAGAATTTGTACCTTACCAAGTATTGCATTTTAATATTTGACAAAAATGTTAATATATATATGGAATGTTTATCTCTAAGAAAGTGCTTGAAGCACATTGCTAACATTCTCTAACATCTTCCACACAAGTATTCAATAAGTATTTTGTAGCTTTTGAATTCTTTTCTTTGGTTCTGATACTACCTATTTCATAGGAGCCTTCATTGATACAAAGAAATACCCAGATACCCTTATTAAGTCAGTAATTCAAATTAACTTACAAGAGGCAAGCTCTTAAATCTTGTCATTATAAGCCAAAATTATCTCTGTTGGATAGCCACTAAAGAAAATAGAGTCCTATGAATTGAATTCCTTATTTTTGAAGCCTAGCTGTCATTTTCACTGGTTCATGGGAAAAAAATTCATTCAAAAAGGTAAAACTGTATCTTCATCCATTCATTCATCTAGATAATTCATTCAATGGTTCATTTAACCCACAAGTATAGTATTAACTTAAGCTCCCACTATATGCCTGCCAGACTCCTCCTGATACCCCTCGGAACTAGAGGAGGCAACTCACATCTTTGTTTCTATAACCCTATAGCAGCTCTCCTTTACTTCTCAACCCATATCCTAAATATCTGTTTACGACTTACCTCACATGTTGGGAGTTCCTTGAGTATCTTGTTCATTGTGTATTTTATGGACCTAGCCCAGCTACAGGCACATTGTATTTATTTACTCAATAAATATTTGTTGAAAAAATAAATAGCAATTGCTGTGCTAGGTACAGGGAATATAAAAGAGCATTTCATTGTCTTTAAATAGTTCAGTCTCCAAGCACACATATTGACAAGAAGAACACTATTACAAGGTATGATAGTTTCTATGCAAGAACTAAGAACAGGGTACTTTGGGGGCATCTAAACAGTCTGAGAAATAATGATAAATTATGAGTAAAGGCTGGATAGGTAAAGGAAAAGGAAATAGGCATTCCAGGAAGAGGAGATAGCAGGAACAAATGTGGGCAAGAAGGACACAGCTGAGGCAATCACAGAAATATAGGTGGTTCACTATGTCAGGATGGTAGAATGAGGGGGTCACAGTGAGGGGTGGAGCTGGATAGATATGTAGAAGGAAGTCATAAAGGTTATAGTAAGCAATGGTGAGGAGCTTGGACCTTGCTCTTAGAGTAATAGGAAGCCAGTGAGGAATTCTAAACTGGATGCTCACGTCAGAATATAGTCTGGTGCACACAGTGATAGACTGATCAAGCCACTGATGTTTGTGAATTCTGGCAAGAAAGAAGAAGGGCTATCCTGGCAGACAGACAATGATTACCAGGAGTCAGGGCCCAGGAAATATGCAGAGATCCAGGCCACCTGGCAGGCGAGACCTGGGCTTGGATAGTTTGGCTCTACCCACCTCTTGGACTAAGCTTCAAAGTCAAGACTCCTGCTTGGGAACATGAAAAGAAATATCCCAGTTTGTCAGAATGGGGCAAGAACTCAGGCTCAGAAGAATAAGCAATTACTCCTGATACCAGACCAGATGTTCAGAGGAAAATTTGTTTAGTTGCCTATAGATGAAGAGCAGAGAGTCAGACAGTCTAGTCCAAATAAGTCTTGTCCGCATCTTGAGCTGACCTAACAGAGATGCAACAACTGAAGGACATTCAGAGTTGTATCTAGTGCTAAAAATAATCTTCCTTGGCATGTTTGAGAAGATTTAAGGGCTATAAATAAAGCTATATCTACAAGAAAAACATTTTTCATTTATCATAAAAGAAACACTTGAAACACTTTTTATTGTCACCTCAAAAAGAATCTGGAAGGAATGTGATACAGAAAGAGAAAGTTTGAAAGTAGGGGAAGGAGATTAGGGATGTAGGGAAATGTTATTCTAGTGCTTTGAACCTTAAAGAGTAGTCCATCAGCACAGAAGCATCACAATACTTGGAAGTATATTAGAAATGCAGAAACTCAGGCCCACCCCAGACCCCCTGAATCAAAATCTGCATGTTAACCTGATAACCAGGTAATTCATTTATACATTAAAGTTTGAAAAAACACAGATTTATGGGATAGCTGACTAGATATGTTAGTATCCACAATATACCAAAAGGGCTCCAAGACTCTGTGTGTGTGTGTGTGTGTGTGTGTGTGTGTGTGAAAGAGAGAAAGATGGACTGTTGGTTATAAAGCTACCAGGAGGAAAGTCAGCGAGATGCTGATGCCAATGCCAAGCACCCATTTCATAGTTCTACTTATCAATTTGCACTGACTCTTGATCATACCAAATCTTAGTTACATATTGATTCAAATACTTGGTAGAGTAAAAAGGGCACTATTTTTACAATCAGAAGACCTTGTTCCAAATTTCATCCATACAACTAACTAACTAGGTTAACTTTATCTTCAAGGTCTTCATTTAAACATTGGGTCTGTGTCCATCAGAGTTCACTGCAATGAAACAGAACACCTCTATGTTTTCAAGTATGACTAGGCTTGTAGAAGACAGAATGACTGGCTCCAATTCTCCACACCTTGGTCATGACCTCATCATTAGCAGAGTGTATGCACTGCAAGTTTGTGCTTTTCTCCAGGGACTCCAGGAGTCATGGTACAGACCCTTAAGCAAACCTGAATAGAATACACCAACAAGTGATTAATGCTGTCCTGAGCTAAAATTCAAAACATACTAAAGGGAAGCCTGTATGAACTTGTCACTATTTTTTATAGAAAATATGCATATCGGTGGTTTATACCTGGTATTGGTTATGTTATCTGAGTTTCTCTTATTGAGCTTGATCACACAGCTTTGTTTTAGCTATATGACCAATGATGTGTAAAAGACCTTTCTTGCTCAGATGAGACTGGCTTCTTTGAAATCAAGGTATCTCACACATCTCTTGGTGGTTTATCATACAAAGACCAAGCTTATCCTGGGTAACTTGATCCTCTCTACTCTGCACTTTCTCCTGCTTCACCATACCCTTCACCATTATTAAAGCCTTGCATGAATATATTCTGCAGAGTCTCGTAAGTCTTTTCAATAATTTAACACCTGTGATTAACACCATTGGTATAATTTCTCCACAAGTATGCTTCACCAGTTTTTGGCTTTGAGCTTGGCCATGTAAGTTGCATTAGCCAGTGGTTTATAGACAAAAGTAACAAGGTACCAGTTCTGAGCCAAGAACTTAAGTGCCCTTTCATGTTTCTGTTTGCCCCCTTGTACTTCTGCTACTGCCATAGGAAGACTTCCCCTCCAGCTAGGTAGTTGCTGCCTCTTCCACATAGACCCAAGATTTAGCATATGTGCAGTGAAGTTGCTCAAGCCAAGCCCAGCCGGACAGACAGCTTGAAGCAGAACCACACTGCTTAGTCACACACAGATTAGGTCAGCCAACCATAAAAAATGGCAGATTCATGAGAACAGGGGATTGTTGTTTTAAGCCCCTGGACTTGGGGGTGGCCATATTAAGCAGTATTTGTGAAGAAATAGCTAACTGGTACAGGTCTGAATGTAGAAATTAAATGCTTACAAGTATTTTGGAAGAACTGGGAAATCACTAAACCTTTAAGAAATGCTCAGAGAAGATGCAATCCAAAGACTAGGAAACTGGTACAAATATCCAGATAACAGAAAACTTCTGGTACAAATATCCAGATAACAGAAAACTTCAGGAAACCACTTCTCCACAGTGCCCCAACCAGGGAAATGGGGAGTTTTGTTGCTATATAAAATCCATGTCTGCTAAAACTTACTAGCGTCAGAGGAAAAATGACTGCTACCTCCCTTCTGCTTTCCATATCTTCTACTTTCAACTGGCACAACCCTTCTGACAAAGGAGTCAGGAAAACATAGTTATTGGATTTTAGTCTTTACACCATAGCCACTAGAAGAGATTGGGGATAAATGTGGACAGCCTGTGTACATTTTCCAGTAGAAGTGTTATAATTATCTTGTCTATAGTGTTCTTGTAAAAACTTAGTAAACAGTATATACAAACCGATTTTAATTTACAATGATGTAACTATGATAGGAGGTTCAAAAGAAAATAGCACCATTAAAAATGGAACCTACCTTCAAACTGATTTCCTCATTTCAACAAATAATGCTTCTAGTTTGGAAAGGCCTACTTAAGGGCATTCTGTTTGAGAGTGAAATCCTGGGACAACTGTGGACCTAAGCAATGAATTGACAAAAGAGAGTTAAATTGCTTACTTGGATAAAAAAAAAAAAAAACAGATTTGTAATTTTCTTCATGGGGGCTCAAGAAGGAAGTCTTGGTTGCTTGGGGATTTGGAGAAGAAAATGTGTGAGAAAAGTTAAGAGTGAGAAAAAAAGACTGAAACTGAGGAAAGGAGTCCCAGTAATGGGGTAGCAGCCAGTGCTTAAAAAAGAAAACTGATTTTCTGAGAAGGAACTGAATAGCAAAATTCAGGATATTTGATATTGTTTTCATTTGTTTATTTTTTTAATATTTTTAAAATTTTTTTTGCTTAAGTCCTTGCATTGTGTACAAACTTTCAGCAAAAGGTGCTTACACAATAGCCCTGTGTCAGTGGTACTATAAGTCATGAAGGTAAAGAGGCCACCTGAAGAACAAGGCAAAGTGGGACAGCAACCTAGAAAGGTATCTATCATGACAGACAGGAATCAATAACTTAGTTAGGAATAGAAAATTCAAGACAAGAAGTGATGGGAAACCACCAGGAAAAGATAAGTGCCTTATTTAGAATCTTGAAAAAAAAATAGACAAGGGGTTTGTGCTTTCCATTTTTATATGACATGAAGTGTGAGTTATGTCATTTAGACATTGAAAGACAGAGAGACTTCAGAATACTGGAAGACCTAGGGACTATAGGACTACATAAACTAGTACTCTAAAAAGAGTATACCAGAGCGGTCCCACCCCCTGCACCCAGAATAAAGCCCGCGTTTCTGCAGAGCTGGAACTCCTGGCTTGGTGTCTCTACCCTCCGCCATCACTGAACTACCCCGGAGCCCGAGGGGAGGGTGGTCTTACTGAGGCTGCCAGCTCTGGAGGGGCCCCAGCAGCTAAAGCCATGACAGTCCTGGGGACCGTGGGCCGGTAAGTCCCCTACATATGAACAAGTTCTGTTCCAAGAGTGCATTTGTCACAGTAAGTTAAGCAAAATGAGAAGACAGAAAAACACACAGCAGATGAAGGAGCAAGGCAAACACCCACCAGACCTAACAAATGAAAAGGAAAAAGGCAGTCTAACTGAAAAAGAATTCAGAATAATAATAGGAAAGATGATCCAAAATCTTGGAAAGAGAACAGAGAAAATACAAGAAACGTTTAACAAGGAACTAGAAGAACTAAAGAGCAAACAAACAGTGATGAACAACACAATAAATGAAATTTTAAATTCTCTAGAAGCAATCAATTGCAGAATAACTGAGGCAGAAGAACGGATAAGTGACCTGGAAGATAAAATAGTGGAAATAACTACTGCAGAGCAGAATAAAGAAAAAAAGAATGAAAAGAATTGAGGACAGCCTCAGAGACATCTGGGACAACATTAAACACACTAACATTCGAATTATAGGGGTCCCAGAAGAAGAAGAGAAAAAGAAAGGGACTGAGAAAATATTTGAAGAGATTATAGTTGAAAATTTCCCTAATATGGGAAAGGAAATAGTTAATCAAGTCCAGGAGGCACAGAGAGTCCCATACAGGATAAATCCAAGGAGAAACACGCCAAGACGCGTATTAATCAAACTATCAAAACTTAAATACAAAGAACAAATATTAAAAGCAGCAAGGGAAAAACAACAAATAACACATAAGGGAATCCCCATAAGGTTAACAGATGATTTTTCAGCAGAAACTCTGCAAGCCAGAAGGGAGTGGCAGGACATATTTAAAGTGATGAAGGAGAAAACCTACAACCAAGATTACTGTACCCAGCAAGAATCTCATTCAGATTTGATGGAGAAATTAAAAGCTTTACAGTCAAGCAAAAGGTAAGAGAATTCAGGAGATTAACCAAGATGGCGGAGTAGAAGGACGTGCTCTCACTCCCTCTTGCGAGAGCACCAGAATCACAACTGGCTGCTGGACAATCATTGACAGGAAGACCCTGGACTTCACCAAGGAGGATACCCCACGTCCAAGGACAGAGGAGAAGCCACAGTGAGACGGTAGGAGGGGCGCAATCAGAGTAAAATCAAATCCCATAACTGCTGGGTGGGTGACTCACAGACTGGCGAACACTTATACCACAGAAGTCCACCCACTGGAGTGAAGGTTCTGAGCCCCACGTCAGGCTTCCCAACCTGGGGGTCCGGCAACGGGAGGAGGAATTCCTAGAGAATCAGACTTTGAAGTCTAGTGGGAATTGATTGCAGGACTGTGACAGGACTGGGGGAAACAGAGACCCCACTCTTGGAGGGCACACACAAAGTAATGTGTGCATCGGGACCCAGGGGAAGGAGCAGTGACCCTGGGGGAGACTGAACCAGACGTACCTGCTGGTGTTGGGGGGTCTCCTGCAGAGACAAGTGGTGGCTCTGTTTCACCGTGGGGATAAGGACACTGGCAGCAGAGGTCCTGGGAAGTTCTCCTTGGCGTGAGCCCTCCCAGAGTCTGCCATTAATCCCACCAAAGAGCACGGGTAGGCTCCAGTGTTGGGTTGCCTCAGGCAAAACAACCAACAGGGAGGGAACCCAGCCCCACCCATCAACAGTCAAGTGGATTAAGGTTTTACTGAGCTCTGACCGCCACAGCAACAGTCAGCTCTACCCACCACCAGAGCCTCCCATCAACCCTCTTAGCCTCAACCACCAGAGGGCAGACAACAGAAGCAAGAAAAACTACAATCCTGCAGCCTGTGGACCAAAAACCACAGTTACAGAAAGACAGAGAAGATGAAAAGGCAGAGGGCTATGTACCAGATGAAGGAACAAGAAAAAACCCCAGAAAAACAACTAAATGAAGTGGAGATAGGCAACCTTCCAGAAAAAGAATTCAGAATAATAATAGTGAAGATGATCCAGGACCTCGGAATAAGAATGGAGGCAAAGATTGAGAAGATGCAAGAAATGATTAACAAAGACCTAGAAGAATTAAAGAACAAACAAACAGAGATGACCAATACAATAACTGAAATGAAAACTACACTAGAAGGAATCAATAGCAGAATAACTGAGGCAGAAGAACGGATAAGTGACCTGGAAGACAGAATGGTGGAATTCACTGCTGCGGAACAGACTAAAGAAAAAAGAATGAAAAGAAATGAAGACAGCCTAAGAGACCTCTGGGACAACATTAAACGCAATAACATTCGCATTATAGGGGTCCCAGAAGGAGAAGAGAGAGAGAAAGGACCAGAGAAAATATTTGAAGAGATTATAGTCGAAAACTTCCCTAACATGGGAAAGGAAATAGCCACCCAAGTCCAGGAAGCGCAGAGAGTCCCATACAGAATAAACCCAAGGAGAAACACGCCGAGACACATAGTAATCAAAGTGGCAAAAATTAAAGACAAAGAAAAATTACTGAAAGCAGCAAGGGAAAAACGACAAATAACATACAAGGGAACTCCCATAAGGTTAACAGCTGATTTCTCAGCAGAAACTCTGCAAGCCAGAAGGGAGTGGCATGATATACTTAAAGTGATGAAAGGGAAGAACCTACAACCAAGATTACTCTACCCAGCAAGGATCTCATTTAGATTTGATGGAGAAATCAAAAGCTTTACAGACAAGCAAAAGCTAAGAGAATTCAGCACCACCAAACCAGCTCTACGACAAATGCTAAAGGAACTTCTCTAAGTGGGAAACACAAGAGAAGAAAAGGACCTACAAAAACAAACCCAAAACAATTAAGAAAATGGTCATAGGAACATACATATCGATAATTACCTTAAACGTGAATGGATTAAATGCCCCAACCAAAAGACATAGACTGGCTGAATGGATACAAAAACAAGACCCATATATATGCTGTCTACAAGAGACCCACTTCAGACCTAGGGACACATACAGACTGAAAGTGAGGGGATGGAAAAAGATATTCCATGCAAATGGAAATCAAAAGAAAGCTGGAGTAGCTATACTCATATCAGATAAAATAGACTTTAAAATAAAGAATGTTACAAGAGACAAGGAAGGACACTACATAATGATCCAGGGATCAATCCAAGAAGAAGATATAACAATTATAAATATATATGCACCCAACATAGGAGCACCTCAATACATAAGGCAACTGCTAACAGCTATAAAAGAGGAAATCGACAGTAACACAATAATAGTGGGGGACTTTAACACCTCACTTACGCCAATGGACAGATCATCCAAAATGAAAATAAATAAGGAAACAGAAGCTTTAAATGACACAATAGACCAGATAGATTTAATTGATATATATAGGACATTCCATCCAAAAACGGCAGACTACACGTTCTTCTCAAGTGCACACGGAACATTCTCCAGGATAGATCACATCTTGGGTCACAAATCAAGCCTCAGTAAATTTAAGAAAATTGAAATCATATCAAGCATCTTTTCTGACCACAACGCTATGAGATTAGAAATGAATTACAGGGAAAAAAACGTAAAAAAGACAAACACATGGAGGCTAAACAATACGTTACTAAATAACCAAGAGATCACTGAAGAAATCAAACAGGAAATAAAAAAATACCTAGAGACAAATGACAATGAAAACACGACGACCCAAAACCTATGGGATGCAGCAAAAGCGGTTCTAAGAGGGAAGTTTATAGCTATACAAGCCTACCTAAAGAAACAAGAAAAATCTCAAGTAAACAATCTAACCTTACACCTAAAGAAACTAGAGAAAGAAGAACAAACAAAACCCAAAGTTAGCAGAAGGAAAGAAATCATAAAGATCAGAGCAGAAATAAATGAAATAGAAACAAAGAAAACAATAGCAAAGATCAATAAAACTAAAAGTTGGTTCTTTGAGAAGATAAACAAAATTGATAAGCCATTAGCCAGACTCATCAAGAAAAAGAGGGAGAGGACTCAAATCAATAAAATCAGAAATGAAAAAGGAGAAGTTACAACAGACACCGCAGAAATACAAAACATCCTAAGAGACTACTACAAGCAACTTTATGCCAATAAAATGGACAACCTGGAAGAAATGGACAAATTCTTAGAAAGGTATACCCTTCCAAGACTGAATCAGGAAGAAACAGAAAATATCAACAGACCAATCACAAGTAATGAAATTGAAACTGTGATTAAAAATCTTCCCACAAACAAAAGTCCAGGACCAGATGGCTTCACAGGTGAATTCTATCAAACATTTAGAGAAGAGCTAACACCCATCCTTCTCAAACTCTTCCAAAAAATTGCAGAGGAAGGAACTCTCCCAAACTCATTCTATGAGGCCACCATCACCCTGATACCAAAACCAGACAAAGACACTACAAAAAAAGAAAATTACAGACCAATATCACTGATGAATATAGATGCAAAAATCCTCAACAAAATACTAGCAAACAGAATCCAACAACACATTAAAAGGATCATACACCACAATCAAGTGGGATTTATCCCAGGGATGCAAGGATTCTTCAATATACGCAAATCAATCAATGTGATACACCATATTAACAAATTGAAGAAGAAAAACCATATGATCATCTCAATAGATGCAGAAAAAGCTTTTGACAAAATTCAACACCCATTTCTGATAAAAACTCTCCAGAAAGTGGGCATAGAGGGAACCTACCTCAACATAATAAAGGCCATATATGACAAACCCACAGCAAACATCATTCTCAATGGTGAAAAACTGAAAGCATTTCCTCTAAGATCAGGAACGAGACAAGGATGTCCACTCTCACCACTATTATTCAACATAGTTCTGGAAGTCCTAGCCACGGCAATCAGAGAAGAAAAAGAAATAAAAGGAATACAAATTGGAAAAGAAGAAGTAAAACTGTCACTGTTTGCGGATGACATGATACTATACATAGAGAATCCTAAAACTGCCACCAGAAAACTGCTAGAGCTAATTAATGAATATGGTAAAGTTGCAGGTTACAAAATTAATGCACAGAAATCTCTTGCATTCCTATACACTAATGATGAAAAATCTGAAAGAGAAATTATGGAAACACTCCCATTTACCATTGCAACAAAAAGAATAAAATACCTAGGAATAAACCTACCTAGGGAGACAAAAGACCTGTATGCAGAAAACTATAAGACACTGATGAAAGAAATTAAAGATGATACCAACAGATGGAGAGATATACCATGTTCTTGGATTGGAAGAATCAACATTGTGAAAATGAGTATACTACCCAAAGCAATCTACAGATTCAATGCAATCCCTATCAAATTACCAATGGCATTTTTTACGGAGCTAGAACAAATCATCTTAAAATTTGTATGGAGACACAAAAGACCCCGAATAGCCAAAGCAGTCTTGAGGCAAAAAAATGGAGCTGGAGGAATCAGACTCCCTGACTTCAGACTATACTACAAAGCTACAGTAATCAAGACAATATGGTACTGGCACAAAAACAGAAACATAGATCAATGGAACAAGATAGAAAGCCCAGAGATTAACCCACGCACCTATGGTCAACTAATCTATGACAAAGGAGGCAAAGATATACAATGGAGAAAAGACAGTCTCTTCAATAAGTGGTGCTGGGAAAACTGGACAGCCACATGTAAAAGAATGAAATTAGAATACTCCCTAACACCATACACAAAAATAAACTCAAAATGGATTAGAGACCTACATGTAAGACTGGACACTATAAAACTCTTAGAGGAAAACATAGGAAGAACACTCTTTGACATAAATCACAGCAAGATCTTTTTCGATCCACCTCCTAGAGTAATGGAAATAAAAACAGAAATAAACAAGTGGGACCTAATGAAACTTCAAAGCTTTTGCACAGCAAAGGAAACCATAAACAAGACGAAAAGACAACCCTCAGAATGGGAGAAAATATTTGCAAATGAATCAACGGACAAAGGATTAATCTCCAAAATATATAAACAGCTCATTCAGCTCAATATCAAAGAAACAAACACCCCAATCCAAAAATGGGCAGAAGACCTAAATAGACATTTCTCCAAAGAAGACATACAGACGGCCACGAAGCACATGAAAAGATGCTCAACATCACTAATTATTAGAGAAATGCAAATCAAAACTACAATGAGGTATCACCTCACTCCTGTTAGAATGGGCATCATCAGAAAATCTACAAACAACAAATGCTGGAGAGGGTGTGGAGAAAAGGGAACCCTCTTGCACTGTTGGTGGAAATGTAAATTGATACAGCCACTATGGAGAACAATATGGAGGTTCCTTAAAAAACTAAAAATAGAATTACCATATGACCCAGCAATCCCACTACTGGGCATATACCCAGAGAAAACCGTAATTCAAAAAGACACGTGCACCCGAATGTTCATTGCAGCACTATTTACAATAGCCAGGTCATGGAAGCAACCTAAATGCCCATCAACAGACGAATGGATAAAGAAGTTGTGGTACATATATACAATGGAATATTACTCAGCCGTAAAAAGGAACGAAATTGAGCCATTTGTTGAGAAGTGGATGGATCTAGAGACTGTCATACAGAGTGAAGTAAGTCAGAAAGAGAAAAACAAATATCGTATATTAATGCATGTATGTGGAACCTAGAAAAATGGTACAGATGAGCCAGATTGCAGGGCAGAAGTTGAGACACAGATGTAGAGAATGGACATATGGACACCAAGGGGGGAAAACTGCGATGAGGTGGGGATGGTGGTGTGCTGAATTGGGCGATTGGGATTGACATGTATACACTGATGTGTATAAAACTGATGCCTAATAAGAACCTGCAGTATAAAAAAACAAACAAAACAACTAATACTAAACTTTCATTGGGTTATTTGTATGGAAATATGTTAATATAAATGTTTCAGACATTACATGAAATTTCTAAAAATCTTATATTTGTATTTGTATGGAAATATGTATGGAAATATGTTAATATAAATGTTTCAGACATTACATGAAATTTCTAAAAATCTTATATTTGTATTTGTAGGGAAATATGTATGGAAATATGTTAATATAAATGTTTCAGACATTACAGGAAACGTCTAAAAATCTTATATGTTCTGGTATAATGTTATAAGTAATAATCCTAGTTATTACTTTAAAATGTATATCTCAGAAATAACTAATTTTCTTGTCAACTGCATTATTATGAACTTTCATCAAATCTTTAACCATGGTCATTTTTAAGTCTTTTGTCATTTACAGACAGTTCTGGGTGTACTCTGATGATTTTGCAAATATGTTCCTATAAAAGGGTTTCATCTTCAAGAAATTCATGGAAAAGACTCTGACAAGTACAGGTTTCTGGTAACTGACTGTACTGCTGAACTGAATGAATAAGCATTTTCAGAACTCTAATGAAAAACTGATGAACTCATAAAAGTGCTAACAAAAGATCAAGATGAAAAAAAAAAGAAATTAATTACATGGGACTGAGTGAACTGATGAGGATGAGTATAATTTTTGTGACTTTCTGTCTGAATTAAAAAAAAAAAATCCCACAAGGACTCAGAGGAAAAGAATATACAAATCAATTTTCACTGCAAAGTAAAGGAGCTGTTACAGTGGAGGATTACTAGACTGAATATCAATATTATGACATAGTATAACTGTGTTTCATGTTTGGTAATTGCAATCATTGTTGCTTTTGTTGTGGTCATCCATGTACAATGCTTGGTGTCAGTCTATTTATCTCTTGTAAAAATAAAATACAGTGTGTGTGTGTGGAAAAAAAAAAAAGGTAAGAGAATTCAGCACCACCAAACTAGCTTTACAACAAATGCTAAAGGAACTTCTCTAGGCAGGAAACACAAGAGGAGGAAAGGACCTACAATAACAAACCCAAAACAATTAAGAAAATGGTAATAGGAACATACATATTGATAATCACCTTAAATGCAAATGGATTAAGCTCCAACCAAAACACATAGACTGGCTGAATGGATACAAAAACAAGACCCGTATATATGCTGTCTACAGGAGACCCACTTCAGACCTAGGGAC
Source organism: Balaenoptera acutorostrata (assembly GCF_949987535.1). Classification (NCBI taxonomy): domain Eukaryota; kingdom Metazoa; phylum Chordata; class Mammalia; order Artiodactyla; family Balaenopteridae; genus Balaenoptera; species Balaenoptera acutorostrata. The sequence goes on along the minus strand of NC_080071.1, from coordinate 66,804,373 downwards.
ACATACAGACTGAAAGTGAGGGGATGGGAAAAGATAATCCATGCAAATGGAAATCAAAAGAAAGTTGGAGTAGCAATTCTCATATCAGACAAAATAGACTTTAAAGCAAAGAGTATTACAAAAGACAAAGAAGGACACTACATAATGATCCAGGGATCAATCCAAGAAGAAGATATAACAATTGTAAATATTTATGGACCCAACATAGGAGCACCTCAATACATAAGGCAAATACTAACAACCATAAAAGGGGAAATTGACAGTAACATAATCATAGTAGGGGACTATAACACCCCTCTTTCATCAATGTACAGATCATCCAAAATGAAAATAAATAATGAAACACAAGCTTTAAATGATACATTAAACAACATGGACTTAATTGATACTTATAGGACATTCCATCCAAAAACAACAGAATACACATTCTTCTCAAGTGCTCATGGAACATTCTCCAGGATAGACCATATCTTGGGTCACAATCAAGCCTTGGTAAATTTAAGAAAATTGAAATCGTATCAAGTATCTTTTCCGACCACAACACTATGAGACTAGATATCAATTACAGGAAAAAATCTGTAAAAAATACAAACACATGGAGGCTAAACAACACACTACTTCATAACCGAGATCACTGAAGAAATCAAAGAGGAAATCAAAAAATACCGAGAAACAAATGACAATGAAAACACGACAACTCAAAACCTTTGGGATGCAGCAAAAGCAGTTCTAAGAGGGAAGTTTATAGCAATACAATCCTACCTTAAGAAACAAGAAACATCTCAAATAAGCAACCTAACCTTACACCTAAAGCAATTAGAGAAAGAAGAACCAAAAAACCCCAAAGTTAGCAGAAAGAAAGAAAACATAAAGATCAGATCAGAAAAAAATGAAAAAGAAATGAAGGAAATGATAGCAAAGATCAATAAAACTAAAAGCTGGTTCTTTGAGAAGATAAACCAAATTGATAAACCATTAGCCAGACCCATCAAGAGAAAAAGGGAGAAGACTCAAATCAATAGAATTAAAAATTAAAAAGGAGAAGTAACAACTGACACTGCAGAAATACAAAGGATCATGAGAGATTACTCCAAGAAACTCTATGCCAATAAAATGGACAACCTGGAAGAAATGGACAAATTCTTACAAATGCACAACCTTCCAAGACTGAACCGGGAAGAAATAGAAAATATGAACAGTGCAATCACAAGCACTGAAATTGAAACTGTGATTAAAAATCTTCCAACAAACAAAAGCCCAGGACCAGATGGAGCCACAGGCAAATTCTCTCAAACATTTAGAGAAGAGCTAACACCTTTCCTTCTCAAACTCTTCCAAAATATAGCAGACGGAGGAACACTCCCAAACTCATTCTACGAGGCCACCATCACCCTGATACCAAAACCAGACAAAGATGTCACAAAGAAAGAAAACTACAGGCCAATATCACTGATGAACATAGGTGCAAAAATCCTCAACAAAATGCTAGCAAACAGAATCCAACAGCACATTAAAAGGATCATACACCATGACCAAGTGGGGTTTATCCCAGGAATGCAAGGATTCTTCAATATACGCAAATCAATCAACGTGATACACCATATTAACAAATTGAAGGAGAAAAACCATATGATCATCTCAATAGATGCAGAAGAAGCTTTCAACAAAACTCAACACCCATTTATGATAAAAACCCTCCAGAAAGTGGGCATAGCAGGAACTTTCCTCAATATAATAAAGGCCATATATGACAAAGCCACAGCCATCATCGTCCTCAATGGTGAAAAATTGAAACCATTTCCACTAAGATCAGGAACAAGACAAGGTTGCCCACTCTCACCACTATTATTCAACATACTTTTGGAAGTTTTAGCCACAGCAATCAGAGAAGAAAAAGAAATAAAAGGAATCCAAATCGGAAATGAAGAAGTAAAGTTGTCACTGTTTGCAGGTGACATGATACTATACATAGAGAATGCTAAAGATGCTACCAGAAAACTACTAGAGCTAATCAATGAATTTGGTGAAGTAGCAGGATACAAAATTAATGCACAAAAATCTCTAGCATTCCTATACACTATTGATGAAAAATCTGAAAGTGAAATTAAGGAAACACTCCCATTTACCACTGCAACAAAAAGAATGAAATATCTCAGAATAAATCTACCTAAGGAGACTAAAGACCTGTATGCAGAAAATTTTAAGACACTGATGAAAGAAATTAAAGATGATACAAACAGATGGAGAGATATACCATGTTCTTGGATTGGAAGAGTCAAAATTGTGAAAATGACTCTACTACCCAAAGCAATCTACAGATTCAATGCAATCCCTATCAAACTACCACTGGCATTTTTCACAAAACTAGAACAAAAAATTTCCCAATTTGTACAGAAACACAAAAGACCCTGAATATCCAAAGCAATCTTGAGAAAGAAAAACGGAGCTGGAGGAATCAGGCTCCCTGACTTCAGACTATACTACAAAGCTACAGTAATCAAGACAGTATGGTGCTGCAACAAAAATAGAAATATCGATCAACAGAACAGGATAGAAAGCCCAGGGTTAAACCCACGCATATATGGTCACCTTATCTTTGATAAAGGAGGCAAGAATATACAGTGGAGAAAAGACAGCCTCTTCAATAAGCGGTGCTGGGAAAACAGGACAGGTACATGTAAAAGTACGAAATTAGAACACTCCCTAACACCATACACAAAAATCAACTCAAAATGGATTAAAGACCTAAATGTAAGGCCAGACACTATAAAACTCTTTGAGGAAAACATAGGCAGAACACTCTATGACATAAATCACAGCAAGATCCTTTTTGACCCACCTCCTAGAGAAATGGAAATAAAACCAAAAATAAACAAATGGGACCTAATGAAATTTAAAAGCCTTTGCACAGCAAAGGAAACCATAAACAAGACGAAAAGACAACCCTCAGAATGGGAGAAAATATTTGCAAATGAAGCAACTGACAAAGGATTAATCTCCAAATTTTACAAGCAGCTCGTGCATCTCAATATCAAAAAAACAAACAACCCAATCCAAAAATGGGCAGAAAACCTAAATAGACATTTCTCCAAAGAAGATATACAGATTGCCAACAAACACATGAAAGGATGCTCAACATCATTAATCATTAGAGAAATGCAAATCAAAACTACAATGAGATATCATCTCACACCAGTCAGAATGGCCATCATCAAAAAGTCTGCAAACAATAAATGCTGGAGAGGGTGTGGAGAAAAGGGAACCCTCTTGCACTGTTGGTGTGAATGTAAATTGATACAGCCCCTATGGAGCACAGTATGGAGGTTCCTTAAAAAACTAAAAATAGAACTATCATACGACCCAGCAATCCCACTACTGGGCATATACCCTGAGAAAACCATAATTCAAAAAGAGTCATGTACCAAAATGTTCATTGCAGCACTATTTACAATAGCCAGGACATGGAAGCAACCTAAGTGTCCATCAACAGATGAATGGATAAAGAAGATGTGGTACATATATACAATGGAATATTACTCAGCCATAACAAGGAATGAAACTGAGTTGTTTGTAATGAGGTGGATGGACCTAGAGTCTGTCATACAGAGTGAAGTAAGTCAGAAAGAGAAAAACAAATACCATATGCTAACACATATATATGGAATCTAAGAACAACAACAAAAAAAGGTCATGAAGAACCTAGGGACAAGATGGGAATAAAGACACAGGCCTACTAGAAAATGGACTTGAGGATATGGGGAGGGGGAAGGGTAAGCTGTGACAATGTGAGAGAGTGGCATGGACATATATACACTACCAAACGTAAAATAGATAGCTAGTGGGAAGCAGCTGCACAGCACAGAGAGATCAGCTTGGTGGTTTGTGACCACCTAGAGGGGTGGGATAGGGAGGGTGGGGGGGAGGGAGACGCAAGAGGGATGAGATATGGGAACATATGTATATGTATAACTGATTCACTTTGTTGTGGGGCAGAAACTAACACACAATTGTAAAGCAATTATACTCCAATAAAGAAGTTATAACCCATAGACTAAAAAAAAATAGTAAAAAAATTTAAAAATAAAAAGAGTATAAGTAATAAAAAAGGATAGATTCCAATAGGTCAGAAGTGCCGGAGTATGAGGCACAGACTATTTCTTATTTTTTGTTTCCTATTATTAAATTATATAAAAGGGAAATGGGCACATAATTAATATGCAAGTAGTATTTATTTTATTGATGATTTAGGCATGATAAGTACCAGAGATATCAGATGATATTTTAAATTTGTCCCATGAGGCATCATCGACTAATCTAAGAAGTAACATTACAGATCCCCTCTCTTTTAGATTATTGCCATAATTTTATCTCATTTGATATATTATTTTTTTAAAGTCCTAATTGCATTAAATAAGGCTTACACTGGAAAGATAGATCTTAAAAGGTTTCAGGTCTTGAACAACTAAACAAATGTGTCTTTGTATATGGAACAAGGGGAAGACAGAAGGGCATTTTTAGCCTTCATTAAAAAGCTAGGAAATATAGTCAGAGGGATGTGCTATTAAGAATATAATATGTGAATTATGACCCCATATCTTTAGATAACACACTATAAAGGTCACAGCTCATTCAACCCAAAGTGAAAAGAATAATTCCGCACCTCAGTTTTTAATTTAAAAATGTCTTGTTTGCTCTTTCCTGAAAGAATAACTTCTTGGAAGTAGATAAAGCAGTTGGGTGACAGCTAATTTTTATCTGGCTTCCACTCATTGGTATTAAAATTATATTTGGGTGTTGAGTGTACTTTGGGGTTCAAGAAATACTGGTCATAAATAAAAGGACAAAAAGCCAGTGTGCTCTCAAAACAGACAATAGGAGCTCAAAGGAGAAGGAACCTTTCTGGAGAGATCCTTGTTCCATTCATAGTCATTTCAATCATTCCTTGCACCTCAGTTCCAAATAAGTGTTTTAATGCCATCTTTTTTTCTGCAGAGGAGATGAAACTTTCTTTGGTTAAACAAAGAAAAGGAAAGGAAAATGCTCTGTTTAGTCTTCATCTAACAGTTACCACACACTGATTTCTCATCTTAGACATCCTCATTGTCTTCTACTTATATTTCTGTTATTATCACCCCTTAAAGGCACAGAGTTTTATTTTAAATCTTTTACCTCTTTGTCAGTGTTCTCTATACAGTAGGAACTCCAAAATTTTCTGTTGTTCAAGATGATGATCTTTGTTCTATTGTGTCATGGCTTCTTTCTGTCTTTTCCTACTCTCACCCTACTAGCCAAGAAAATCTCAAAATTTTCCATGTCTGATATGTTGAACTCCTTCATTTCTCTCTTTTTTTTTTAAATCTTTATTGGCGTGAACTTGCTTTACAATGGTGTGTTAGTTTCTGCTTTATAACAAAGTGAATCAGTTATACATATACATATGTTCCCATATCTCTTCCCTCTTGCATCTCCCTCCCTCCCACCCTCCCTCTCCCACCCCTCTAGGTGGTCACAAAGCACCGAGCTGATCTCCCTGTGCTATGCGGCTGCTTCTCACCTTCGTTTCTCTTAATAGATCTTTGTACATCTGTATTTTAAAAAGATACAATTCTATTTCAGTTCCATAGTTTGGTTTTATCAAAATATTCTAAAAAGTCAGTATATGATATAGTTTTTTTTTTGTAGTTGAAATCACATGTATTCATGGCAGAAGGAGTAAAAAATCAGTTCATTAACAGAGGGGTAGAAGAAAATGCTGAATGTATTCTTGTATTTTTTTCAAAGATGTTTTTTTTTTTTTCCGGCTGTCTGCTATGTACTTATCTCAACCAATTTGGCAGGTAGTAATACCAAGTTCTTTACTGTAAATATCAGCGGCCTCTGGTGATAAGAAGAAAGAGGAATCTGTGCATCTCCTTCCCCAATAATCTTTCTGCTGTATTATAGTGAAAGTGTCAGAGCAAAGTCTGACAAACTTATAAACATTTACTAGCAAAAAGACCCAAAACAGTCATACAACTTATCATTTCATGCTCAGATGCTAAGTAATCTCTTTCCATATACACTCCAACAAGCCCACCACAGGAGATCCTTATTCTAAGGCACATAGAATAATACCTAACCATATCATCCAAATTCTTTTGGGACAAGAAACAAACAAAATGCAGTATACACACTACTGAATGAATCTCTGAGATCTACAACACTGCACACCATAAGTGCTAGGCACCTAGGCTTAATGGACTCTTACACCTGGATCATGAAATGTGATGGCACCTACACCAGTGTTTTAGGCAATCACGTATCTTGAACTTCACTCATTTCACCAAAGGAAAATGTTTTCTAACATTGCTGATGCTAATTAGTGAATCCTTTGGAGCAGACTACTATACTATTTAAAGAACATATGCAAACACAATTGGAGTATGAATTTCTAATCAAGGTCTTCCAAATGCTACTCTCGTACTATAGTTTATACAATAGATAAAAGGTTACACATTAAAGTTAAAATACCCACTTACATCACACAATTCAAATGGAGTATTTTGAGGTAAATTACCACATAAACAATGTAATAGTCTAGAATCCCAATTTGATGTTGATCATCTTGAAGATAATAAGCATGTTTTCTATTTGTTCAGTATTCTTTCTGAGTTCCAGCACCACGTTAATATATGAATGAACAACTATTACTGACTTAACATTTACTTAGGAATAGAATAACAACAAGGAAGAAGGAAGTGAAGAACAAGGATGTAAAAACTTGGGCTGGGGAAAGATCTAGAGCCTCTCAAGGGGCCACAACAAAGCTTCTCATCGCAGCAATGTTTGTTCAAAAAAAGTTTCTCTTGGTAGTAAATATGGTCAAATGCCTCTCCTCTGGATTCTCTCTTATATCACTTTATGCTTATTTTTATGTTGCTTTATAATATCTGTGTTTTTTCAGCATTCACTGTTTTAAATAATTTTTGGAAATACGGGATAAATGAATTTTAACTGATTTTGTGTGAGGTAACCTACAGTCAGAAACTGTACCTCTGGTTCCTCTAATCAAATCTTTGAGCTAGTTCACCTGCTGTTCTTCCTATGTAGAATGTCCTTCTTCCTTTATGTTGGCAAACTGTGTACTTTTCTTCTTTCAGTTTCCATCCTCCATGAACATTTTACAAATTAACACTTCTCAAATATTTTGATTTTCTACTCTTGAATCCCAACACCATACTGCTATCTTCTATCTTCATTTAGCTGTCTTCTTCAATAAATAATAAATTCCTCAAGGAAGGTGCAAATTTATTACTTTGGTTTTAAATTTCATCATAGCAACAATACATACTTGCAAAACCTGGTATTGAACGGCATTACCTAAAAGCAAGTTATTTGATCTTCTGGCTTTTCCACCAAAATATCTGAAAATCATCTTCACATATATTAAGGGTTAACACTATGCATACTGATTGAGTGATATAATAATGTCTCACATAATTTTATATTTTACCATAAAAATAAAAGCAATAGCTTGACTTATTATCTTTGGATAAGCTAAAGCTTATAAAGGTTAGATAATTTCCCTAAATCACAAAGATAGTCAGTGATGGGGCCCTGATGCTAACTCAGGTCAGTTTCACTGCAAAGTTTATACTTTTAACAAACACTGGACACTACATTTCTCCAAAGAAGATATACAGATTGCCAACAAACATATGAAAGGATGCTCAACATCATTAATCATTAGAGAAATGCAAATCAAAACTGCAGTGATGTATCTCCTCACACCAGTCAGAATGGCCATCATCAAAAAATCTACAAACAATAAATGCTGGAGAGGTTTTGGAGAATAGGGAACCCTGTTACACTGTTGGTGGGAATGTAAATTGATAAAGCCACTATGGAGCACAGTATGGAGGTTCCTCAATAAACTAAAAACAGAACTACCATACGACCCAGCAATCCCACTACTGGGCATATACCCTGAGAAAACCATCATTCTAAAAGAGTCATAAACATAAAAATAAGTAAACATAAAGAATTAGACTACCACTATGTTCCTGTGTTATAAGAAACTACCCATGGGGATGTACTACCATATCTTTTTGAAAAATTATTCATAGAAGAAGTCACAGAAATTCAAACAAATTTCTAAGAGCATATTTTTTTAATCCGATCTTTAGTAATCTAGAAATTATTAATGTAGTTTAGACATTTGCTCTGGAGAAATAAGCAGTCCAAAGTGTTTTTCATCAGTAGAGGAAATCAGTTAACATACTAGAAAATGTCCCTCTGCTTCTTACATAAGGGGATTAAATCTATTTAGAATTAGTGTGGGGATAGGAGTTTGTTCTTTGGTCATAACAGCATTGCTTCAACTGCTTACACTTTCTTTGACATAGGATCCTGAAGAGTTTGACAAGAAATGATTCTCATGGAGAAGAATGAAATTTTTCTGTTGCTAAAGAGACAGCAACCAAATTTCAGATGGCAGAGAAGATTTAGAAACACACTCAATGTTTCACAAACATCACCTTTGAAAATTTTGAGGATCACATCCTCCAGAGCAGGTTTCCAATGAAAGTTCTACTGTGGACCAGCAATATTTCTAAACCCTTTACATCAGACTTCAAGGTAAAGATTCGAGGAAAATAAGAAAGGAGGCAAATGAGGAGAAGAGTCCTAACATCTGTTTCCAAAAGAAAATGGGACCCAAAATATGACTATCTCAGGCTTCAAGAAACTAGAAGAAGACACCGTTGAACAGCAATTATACTCCAGTAAAGATGCTAAAAAATAAAAAAATAAAAATAAGTTAGTTCCAGACAACAAGAAACTACAAGACCTGAAAGAGAACCACAATAAGATATCACTTTATGCCCATTAGAATGGCTGTTATCAAAAAGGCGAGAATTAACAAGTGTTGGCAAGGATGTGGAGAAAAGGAAACCTTCATACACTGTTGGTGGGAATGTAAATTGGTACAGCTACCATGGAAGACAGTATGGAGATTCCTCAAAGAATTAAAATATTCTGGTATTAAACTTCTGGTATTTATCTGAAGAATTCAAAAACAGTAATTTGAAAAGATATATGCACCCTATGTTCATTGCAGCATTATTTACAATAGCCAAGATATGGATACAACCTAAGTGCCCATCAACTGATAAATGGATAGAGAAGATGTCATATCTATATACAATGATATACCACTCAGCTATTAAAAAAAAAAGATAAAATCTTGCCATTTGCAGCAATATGGATGGACCTTGAGAGTATTACGCTAAGTGAAATAATTCAGATGGAGAGAGACAAGTATTGTATGATTTCACTCATATGCGACAAACACACAAAACAAAATAAAGGAACAAGTCAAAACAAACAAAAACAAAGACACAGAGAACAGAGTAGCGGTTACCAGAGGAGACGGGGCAGAGGTGGGAATGCTAAATGGGTGATGGGAATCAACTGTCTGGTGACAGATGAAAACTAAATTTTTGGTGGTGAGCACTCTGTAGGGTATACAGAAGTAGAAATATGATGTTGTACACATGCAGTGTTAATTTCACTTATATAGAAGTTTAAGTTAGACAAGTAGGATAAAAAGATATACTTTAGGTTCAAAATATTTTCATTTGTTGATTTTTAACAATGATATTCTCAGAACTTCATACCATTTAATGCCATGAAGATTACTTTAAAATATATGCTTGAGACAATAAACCCAGAATTGTATTTACACGGATTTTTATTTTAAAGAGAAAAATAATTTTTCCTTCTGCTTTAATTGATAGAAGACATGCTGTAAAGATTCAGACCTCAAACCTTTTGATCTTGGGACCCCTTTACACTATTAAAAACTGAGAACACCAAAGAGCTTTTGTTTGTGTCAGTTATTATCCATCAATATTTACCACACTAGAAATTAATACTGTGGCATTTGAAAATATTTATTTAAACTCATTGAAAATAATGGTAGTATACATATTCTCTATAATATGCATAATAGTAAATTTTAATGAAAAATAACTATATTTTCCAAAACCAGAAAAAAAAAAAGAGTGAGAGTAGCATTGTCTTACATTTTTGTAGAATGTATTCAATGTCTGGTTTAACAGAAGACAGCTGGATTTTCATATGTGCTTTTACATCTAATTTGTTGTGGTGTGCTATTTTTGATTGTGGTACACAAAGAAACTATGGCCTCACTCAGATACATAATTGGAAAAAGAAGAACCTCATGGGCCCTGAGAAAAGTCGTGGGGATGCCCTGGTGGTCCTGGAAACACACCTTGAGAACAGCCATTCTAAAGCAGACCAAACAGCTGAAATGGAGGAGTTACCCCTGTGATAAAAAATAAAGACTGTTTTCCGTACCTGGAGTTTTGACTAACCATTTCAAATTCTCGCTTGTGGCAAATTGTGTTACTGACAACATAATTAGAAGGCCTGTATTTGCCCACATTGTAGTGGTAGGTGGGAGCAATGTTTGCATAATTCCTGTCCTTTTAGTAAAATGCCTGCTGAAAGAGGGGAGTGGTTGACTAAAACATATGCTTTTTCGTTTCATTAACTTTCACAGTAATGGGAAGCAATGTTGTTGCACCTATAAGAAGAGAAATTGATGAAGAGAAAGTGCACAGAAACAAAACAACCCACAGACAGGTAAATATAATCTAAAAATTGAATTATTGGGCAATTTTACTCGTTAGGGAAAGTGCATGTAGGAGCGTGATAAAATATTGTAGTAGGTGTATGCTGAAACATAGATATTTCCAGCGCTCATACTATCACAGCTTCACCTTTGTAACGCGGTTTCTGCTGAGAGGGTTATAATGAATAGCATCATCCCTAAGAGTTCTTTAGCTGATTCATAGTAAGAAGAAAAATTAAAATATTGACAGATGCTTAGAAAAAGTGCACTAAAAGCCTACATCCACATGCCCTAATTTCCTGAGGGACTTTCCATTTTCCCTCACACTTTAAAATCACTTTCTTCCTTGATTTAACAAGCTTTTAAAACATGAGGCTTTTAAAAAATAGAGACTGCGTTTAGCTTTCCTTCATTTTTACAATACAATATTACTGAGGAGAGCAACACCAAAGGACAAATGGCTTTATTTATGATAGAGAAAACATAATTATACACACCTATAACTTGGTCTTATTAATCCCTTTACAAAATACTAAGCTTTTTTTTTTTTTTTTACCAAGGACCAAATAAAGAGCTAATCGAAGGTATTACTAAAATTTACAGCAAAGATAAGGGAAACCAGCCTTATCTTCACCCCCTTGAACCTAGTGTTAAACATGACCACTTTGCTTCGAAATGGAATCTTGACAGCCCCGTATTCTAGGAAGTGGTGTCAGAGGTTTTTTCAGTGAGTTTTCAAAAGGAAATCACTTTTTCTACATGTTAGTATCAAAAGAAGAGATTCACTGCTTCAACAGAAAATGTATCAATTCTATGCACTAATATCACATTCATACCTTAAACATTATCACTGATTTTTGTATCAAGAAATGTTCTGATTATATTTGCATTTAATTAATTTTTAAATTAAGGCAATCAACTATATCTGACAAAGAGTTTAATTATTACTTATATATGGAACACTGGGATAATCTAAAAACTAGACTAATGACTACAGGGGAGCAAATCAAATGTTTCAAACCTCCCAGGCTATTGTGTGATTGCCACTGCCTGACAGAGTCAAAGTGCCCTTGGTTGCTGCCCAGGTGTGCAGCAGACTGTGCTACATGGGAATGCCTGCTCTAGGCCCCTGGAGGACCCTGATTTCACCCAGCAGTTCCCCACTGTGGTAACCAGTAGTGAAAAATCAGGGCGGGGAGTGGGACTACTCTAACAGAGTCATGACATAACACCATAACAGTGCTGACAAAAAAACACACTGCTGGGGCTTCCCTGGTGGCGCAGTGGTTGAGAGTCGGCCTGCCGATGCACGGGACACGGGTTCGAACCCTGGTCTGGGAAGATCCCACATGCCGCGGAGCAACTAGGCCTGTGAGCCACAATTACTGAGCCTGCGCGTTTGGAGCCTGTGCTCCACAACAGGAGAGGCCGCGATAGTGAGAGGCCCGCGCACCGCGATGAAGAGTGGCCCCCACTTGCCGCAATTAGAGAAAGCCCTCGCACAGAAACGAAGATCCAACACAGCCATAAATTAGTTAATTAATTAATTTAAAAAAAAACACACTGCTAAATTTGCGATTTTCTCAAATTGTTTTCTAAACGGAAAGATTAAGTATTATCCAGATAGAATATTTTTAGACATGGAAGATTTCAGATGGAAAGTTGGAATATTGGCCCACCTGTTTTAAAATAGAATATCTTGCAATCTTATGGGGGCTGCAGGGCCGGATTGCTCCAGGGCTGAATTAGAACAAGTCCTGTGAATCCCAGCCCTGAATAACTTCCACTTAAGTGAGGTTAGTTCTTTCTTTTCTGGTTGAATTCCCATTGAAAAAGGAATTAGCAATTACAGCAAATCAATGATCAATGTGAACATTATTAATAACCTGTGGATAATGAACTTTAAATCCTGCCTGTCACCAATTTCATTATGGTAAAGCAGGGCTGTGGTGAGGATTAACACGGGTAAAACACAAAGCACCTGGCACAAGGTAATTTCTCAATAAGTGGTATTATTTATTGTTTACAAAAGAAATACTTTATTCAAGCTATAGATAAGATCCAATGGTAACTCATGTAGACAATGATGTTAAAGAAGGCAATATTTCATGTCTCAGCAGCTGCTCCTTAAAGCCTTGAGTTTTTATGTCTGGTGTAGAACTCTGAACCCACTGAGGATCCAATAAGGACAGATTAAAGAAAGATGATAAAAATATTATTTTCCCTTTCCATATAGACACACTGTCTGATTTAGGGACTTTCTGCATGAGGCACTCATTGGTCATATCTCTTATATTTAAATATATTTTATATTTTACTCCCTATTCACATTCAGGCACTTTATTTCACCAAGGTTTCATTGTTTTCTGGAATGAAAGGGCAACATGAAAAGAAGTAACTGACCAGCTCTTACTATAACCTCATTATTCTGAAATGTCGTGATTAAATCCCATTACTATTATTCAGGGATAATGACTCCATTTTTTTATAGATTCTTAACGTCCCTGGGTATGAACATGAACATATATTCTTGTATTCTACTTTAATTTCCTTTTTATATTTTAATGGCATCTTTCAAAAAGCCATTAATTTACCATCACGCACATTATTTGGTGAGGACATTTCATTTTCCAATCTAGTATCATTGTAATATGTTCCAGGTGCTTCAGATGTTTAAATCTAAGCAGAAATTTTAAAACTAATCACACTTACTATGGAAATATTCTCTCTGAATGTGACAGCTCATAAATTAATTCAAATATATTTTTGTGTTAATTGAGCTTTCTTTGGTTAGTTTTCAATTTTCAACCTTTAATAAAATCACTATGTATTTACCATGTTTATCTAATTGATACCGAATTTAATAAATTATGTCAATGTTATTATCTGTACCCATATCTCTCCCACCAACTTTATTCAAAAGCATACAAATACAGACACACACTCTGATACCTACACACACACACACACACACACACACACACACACACACAGTTAAAACGAGGAAGAGAGAAATGTTTTATGCCTGTTTCCTTAGTATCTGAGTTTAGTTTTTTATTAATTTAGGGTCATGGCTTCTTTCCACTACTCTAATGATTATATGTTCCTTTTCTATTACTCACAAATAAGCGCATGGATTTTGAATATGCGACATCACTAGATATGGAGAATAAGGTGGTGCTCCTTGACATTTCCCCAAACCTCTTCATCACCCAGGTTCCTAGTTGATATTGAAATCACCGTTCAGTTTTAATATATGATGTATCTACTCTAATATGAATTATACATCGTTTGTATGTGAATTATATATCCATGTTCTTCTTCAAATTCTAAAGTCACCTGTACAAAGTTTAATTCTTCACTTTAATGTAGCTCAGGACACCTAACTTACTGTCAATCACCGTGACAGTATATTTGAAGAAAAAAATAAAACATGCCTTATCTTGCCTATTATCTCTGAGTGAAGGTTGTGTGAGAGATTAGTATGAACCGTGTTATCATGTATTTTCTTGATTTGCAATTCCATGCCTCATTACATTCAATTCCTCTCTTCAACTAGTTTTCATTTGAATGTTTAAAAGAGATATTTTACTGGTTACATTGCCATTTTTGCTATTTCCTTTTCAGGAAAATTATGCTTTTAAAAAGGTAACTATGGTTACACATGAGTCAGTAGCCAGCCTGGTTTTTTTTATTTTTTTTAACTTGCTATAAACCAAATAGGACTGAAATTTACAAAGTGGATGGATCCTCACAATTTAGAACTTTTAGGCAACGACTCTTTCTCTACAAAATGGATAAAACTGCTTGCTGTTTACTTAACTATTTCTATTCTACAATGCCTAAGTCCTACTCTCAGAAAGTTCTTCCCAACTACTAGAAACATAGTATGTCTTTCCCTGGAACCCTCTTTGGAATTTTTTCTGTCCATTATTTCTCAAAGGGTGTCACTTTCTCATAAGAAGCACCTGGTATGGTTGCTAATTATGCCAATTCCTAAGTTTCACCCTAGGCCTAATTAACTAGAACCTTTGCTGTGGAATATGGTAATCTAAATAAAATATTTAACAAATGTCCAGAAAATTAATATGCACACTAAGGGTTTTTTAAAAACAAAATTTTATGGATTTTTTGAAGTAAAATTCCACATATCTCATAAATCTCACAATATATTATTTTGTGCTTTAACCATCAAATAGGATTTAAAGAAATCTTACGTGTACAATTTCAACAAGTATATACACCTGTGTAAACTTTACCCTTGTCATGCACTAAAACATTTCCATGACCCCCGAAAATTCCTTCATATCCACTTCCTGTCAATGTCTCGTCCCCCAGAGCACTGCTCTGATTCTGTTTTTTGTTATATATTTTATTTGATTTATATTAATGCATTTGCCACCCAAGACTGTTTATCCTATTGATGCGTAAGATAAAAGCCACTCACACAAGTTCCAAGCATATGGTCCTGCCTTTTCCCTGAGTGGTGGGAAAAACTGCTCCCATTCAAAATAAAAATTTAATTACGAACTGAACAATTTTTAGAGGCTATGGAAGATTCAGGTGCAAATTGAGTTTGACTATACTGCTCTTCAAAAATTCTATCACATCTGCTTCCTTAATCATTTCCAGATGAATATCAATCACATGGATTATTAATTAAGGAATGGGTGTATTTTAAGGTTAAAAAGTATTTTCCTGTGAGATCCTCAAAACTCCCGTCAACAGTGTTAATGTGTGCCTCAGTGACTAATATTACTATATTCTATGACTAATGATACAAATTTTGATATAACTCTATAATCCCCATAATTAACTTTTTAACAACAGACTATACATTCTTTTCAAGTGGATGTGGAGCATTAACAAATACAGGCCATTTAATGCTCCATAAAATAAGTCTCCATAACCTGTGGTGGTAGTACACAGGTATATGCTTTTATCAAAACTCACTGCACAGTCTACTTAAAATAGATATTTAAAATAGGTACATTAATAGGTACATAAAATAGGCAAATGATAAGATTGATAAGGGATTAATATTCAACATATATAAACAGCTCATACAATTCAACATCAAAAAAACAACCCTATTAAAAAATGGGCAGAAGAACTGAATATATATTTTTCCAAAGAGGAAATACAGATGGCCAACAGGCACATGAAAAGATGCTCAACATCGCTAATAATCAGGGAAATGCAAATCAAAACCACAATGAAGCATCACTTCACACCTATCAGAATGGCTCATTGAAAAGAACACAAACAACAAACGTTGGCAAGGATGTGGAGAAAAGGCAACCCTTGTATACTGTTGGTGGGAATGTAAATTGGTGCAGCCACTGTGGAAAACAGTATGGAAGTTTCTTAAAAAACTAAAAATAGAACTACCATATGACCCAGCCATTCCACTTTGTGGTAGAATATGTGGTGGGAATATATCCAAGAAAAGCAAAAACACTAATTCAAAAAGATACATGCATCCCAATGTTCATAGCAGCATTATTTACAATTGCCAAGATATGGAAGCAACCTAAGTGTCCATCAACAGATGAATGGATAAAGGAGATGTAGGGGACCTCCCTGGTGGTCCAGTGGTTAAGACTTCACCTTCCAATGCAGGGAGTACGGGTTCGATCCCTGGTCAAGGAGCTAAGATCCCACATGCCTCGGGGCCAAAAAACCAAATATAAAACAGAAGCAATACTGCAACAAATTCAATAAAGACTTTAAAAGTGGTCCACATCAATAAATAAATAAATACAATCTTGTTTTTTAAAAAATGATGTGCTATATATATATAGAATGGAATACTACTCAACCATAAAAAAGAATGAAATTTTGCCATTTGCAGCAACATGGATGGACTTGGAGGGCATTATGCTAAGTGAAATAAGTCAGACAGAGAAAGATAAATACTGTATGATATTGCTTATATGTGGACTCTAAAATGTATAGCAAACTAGTGAATATAGCATAAAAGAAGTAGACTAACAGATATAGAGAACCAACTAGTGGTTAGCAGTGGGGGAAGGGGCAACATGGGGGGGGGGTTGGGAGCTATAAACTATTGGGCATAAGACAGGCTCAAGGATGTATTGTACAACATGGGGAATATAGCCCATATTTTGTAATAACTATAAATGGAAAGTAATGTTTAAAAATTGTATAAAAATATTAAAAATTCATGTACCTTTAAAATAGGTATGTTTTATCTTAACACTTTATTGTCTTTTTTAAGGAAGTAGAGTCACTGGAAAATTTAGCATGAAAAATGTGAACTTTCACTGTTACTTCTGTAATAATGTCTGCTTTTGTTTACAATAATATGGAGACAAATGCTTTTAAGTAAAATGATGTTACAATCACAATGGTATCCTTTGGGGAGAATAACAATTTGATCATAAAGAAAATAGACTGTAGTATCTCATTAACAGTGGAGAGTTCAGATCACCAAGTTCTTCCCTCATCCTATTAGTATATGTCCCATCCCCAACCAAGCAAGCAAGTCTATCATCATAGAGGCATAGACCACATATCTGAAGCAGTACTGATAGGTCATGCTATGAGTTGGCATATTTTGATTTATCTTTCTTTTTTCTTTCTAACTTGACACATATTTTTAATGTATACACAAATTCAGTAGCTATCCAACTTTAGCTTATGTTTCATGATTTACATGATTCATTTTATATGCTGTATTTCATGCTTAATCACCTTTTGGAGAGTTACAAGTTATTTCTTTCTTTTGAACATCACTATTTTTCATTGTGATGTGCCTGTTTGTGATATGCCTTTCATTTTCTCATGCTTTCTACAAGAAAAAAAGAATAAAAGAGGTGGCATTTAAGTTTAAAAAAAACTATAAATTAAATATATCTATCTACACACATAAAATTCATAGTTATATATCTATATGCATACTGTTACTTGATGACAGTTTCTTAGAAATCTAAGGAAAATTAAATAGTAAAGGAGGGAAAGTAAGGTGAAGCTAATTAAATTTATATTCATTTTCCCACTAGGACAGTGATTAGAGGTTGGTGTGAAATACCTGTCTTAGCATTCTGAATGACTGCCTGAAATAAAATTTGGTATGTCTAAGCTTTCAAACTTTTCAATATTTGAAACTGTCTTATGATTCCACATCATTTTGCCTCCAAATATTATTTTCATAGTTACAAAGTTATGTCCATTGAATAGTCCAATGTCAATCTTGCTTCAGTGTTTTGTATAAAATAACTACTGATAAATATTTGCCAAAGAAAATTATCTTGTTTGCCTTTATCATTGCTTTTCTGGTATTCTCTTTGTTATTAATATATGAAGTATCTTCTGGATGATAAATATTTAAGCCTACTTCTCCTGAGTCTCCTAATTTAGATGGCAGATTTTTGTGTGTGTGCAAACTTCTCTAGTTATTTTTCATCACCTATCTGCCAGTCTGGCTTTACGTTTCTTAAGAAAATTTATAGAAAAACCTCATAAACATATAGTCTTCATTAACATCATTAGAATAATCTTAGATTCTGTACAGAATTCCTGAATTTATTGTTGCAAATGAGGCTGTCTTAAAAAGATATACTATAAAAATTTACATTAACAAGCATGCATGTGGTAAGACCCCAGCAACTACAACAAATTATATACCAAATTTGATGACATTTGTGCTATTTAATAGCACATAAGGCTTTGCTTTAGAAAACTACTTACAGCCCAGAAAGTGGGGAGCTCAGAGGTAAGCAAAGACATTTAGGTCTGAGACAGTAACATGAAAGATAGGATGGGATACAGGGCAAGAAGACAGTGCTTGGTTGAACTGGCGATGAACGTGAGGAGGTGGACTTCAAGCTCAGAACACTGCGATGTCAACACAGAACCGGGAAAGTGCATGAGATTCTGGAGGCTGTGAGTGAAAAGAACTCTCAAAGACTGTGAGATCCTCTGGAATAGGAATTCTGAGGTTTTCATCCCTTTATTCTCTGTATCTATCATACAGCCTGGCACATAAAAGGCCTAAGTGTTAGTTGCATGAATAATATGTGAATGAAGTAGAAATCCATTTGGGTTACAATAAGGGGTAGGATTTGTTTCTTGCAGGGTGCGGGGGGGACACCAAGCTCACCTTTCTAGTCACATCTTTCTTTCTTACTCATTATCTTCAAATAATACTGATTTTCATTGCATTTTTAGAATACTCAAAGGCCTTCCTTGCTGAAGAACTTGCTCTTGCTGTGCCATCTTCCTCAAACATATTTCCATAGCTGGCTTTTTGGTCTCAACTCAGAAGCCACATCCTCCCCTGACCTACTGTATCTTAAGCATCTTCCCCAGTATTACTCTCTGCCACATCACTCTATTAATTTTCTTCATAGCAGCTAACTTAATCTGAAATTACCTCATCTATGTAAGACTTCATTTGTTTACTGTCTATGCTCTTTTCCCAAAGAATATAATCACCTTGAGAATAAAGACCCAGTCAATCTTGTTCACTGCTTTAATCCCAACTCCTTGAACACATGGCACATGTGAAATATTTGTTGAACGAATAAACTTCTGAATAAAGTGTGACTTTTCATATCAATACACTTTGGGCTGAAAAGGCAGGAAAAACCTCAAGTGGCAAAAAAATAAGGAATTTATTGGTTTCATCATTAAAGAGCTCATACATGAGGTGAAGGGATTCTTACCACAGAACAATGTCACCAGGATGCATGCGTCAGCTTTGCCTCTTTGGGGCCAGCTCCATTGTCAAGCTCTGTATGATGGCAGCTTCAATAAGGGAGTGAGCTTCTTTTCCCCAAGAGCCCAACCTATTTCTTCTTTGTTACACCCTTGTCACCAACCCAATAACCGGCCAGAAGAAAGAGGTTGCTTAATTGAAACCTAACAGGTGGCTCTTGGAAGTCACAAGTGGCATCAATCCCACCCAAATCACATGCCTGAGAATGGTGGAGGGGTGGGTTCCCAAAGGAAATTTGGAGTATTATTACCAGAATGAAAGAGAACAGATGCTGGGCAGCAGACACAAGATGCTCTGTACAGTATCTTTCTTTGAATCCTTTAATTGACATCAATTATAGCTAGATTCAAATCTAGCATTTTATTTGAATGTTATTTAGTTTTACACAGTGCTGCTATTTCTGATCAGAATACGGAAAACAGAAAGGAGTGCAGAGGCTATGTTACTTAATATTCCTTTCATTGTTCATGAACATTTCTACAGCTCCTAACAGCTGGTTACCACTCTGCCCTAACACCTCCACGGGGAGGGAGATCACCATCCCCATAGAGGCTCATTCCATCCTTTATCAGCTTTAAATTATGGGACCATGACTCTTTTCTTTTAGCTGAAACCCAATATATAATACTTAGGAAAGTCTCAGTGGTACAGCCTGCAAAGCTCTGGTTGCTAGAGCCATGGCAGACAGCAATTCCTTTGCCTCTGAGGAAATTTCCTCTGCCTTTCTTTCTGCTCTCATCCTCAGGCTACCTTGACTTAAAGAGCTCTCAAACTCAGCATGTCCAACACTGGAACTACCAGCTTCTCTCAGTAGTACTTCTGCCTGACTTCTACATTCTAAATACAGGTTTTCCCCCCACCGCTATCAAAAAGTAGAGTGTTTTTATGAAACCTTTCATAAAATGGTGGAAAGCAAGGAAGCACGTACCTTAGGACACATCTTGCTAAGGGATGCACAAAATGAATTGAGATAAAACACAGATGCTCAAATCCAGTTCAAAGCTCTGGCGACTCGATGCTGTGATGCTGAGTGTAGTTCCAGGTAAGCAGCTTGGCGGTCCCACTTTCACTGCTCAGGGTCTGCTCAGGGTGTGCGCTGCCTCTGGCTGGAAAACAAAGGCTGAACGCTATTTTTGCTTTTCGCCTTTTTCCATAAAAGTGAAAATTCTCTTTAAATTTCTTTCAGTTAACGAAAACAGTACACGCTAATGTAGGTCTTTCCTAAGAGCGAAATGGCCTATAGCGAACTTTCGAAGGGGGTGGGGGAATACCTGTACCTTCTCTCCATTTTCACTGCCCTTGTCATACTTTAGACTCATGTTGTATCTCATCTATGTCATTGAGTCACCTCCTAACTGCTTTCTTTGCTCCTACTTAACCTTTTCTAGCTCATTCTCAGACAGTATGAGTTATTTCAAAAATACACACCTGCTTCTTTCCTGCTTATATCTGTTAGAGATGCCTTACTCCCTTTAGATTATAGTAAAGGATAAAAGCCCTTCCAAGTATCTGCCCTGCCTCTCTCTCCAGCCTCAGCTCCTCCTTCACAGCTCACACTTGATCATGAAACCCTGGAATCTCCCTGGATGTACCGCATTCTCCCACACTTTTGTAGCTTTTCACCTGCGGTTTCAACTGCCTAGGACACCTTCCTTCCTTCTCTGACTGCTCACTTCTACTCTTCTTTAGAGATTCTACTTTACCTCCCAAGAAGCCTTCTTTTCACTCTGTGTCTGAACCAAGTGCCTCCTCTTTGTGGCCCCATAACTATCTTCTCTCGTAACAGTCTTTACATTTGACTGTGAGCTTCCTGAGAGTAGGAATAGAGCCTGTTATTTCTGTATCTTACACTTAGGGTTTTTAATCAGAGTTCAATAGATGTTGGTTAAACAAAAGAGTTGACAATCACTGTTGCTCAGTTGGAAATTTCCAAGATTGTAAGGGCACAGCCTAAAACTCGACAAAGAAGAAATTCCACACATTACTTAACTCCAACTCTAGTCAATCAATGTATATATGTATAACAATTATGATGAAAGGAAAACATGGAATTATTGTGACTATTTCATTACAAAGGGGAATATGTAATCTAGATTGCATTATAGAAACTGATATTTTCATAAAAGGGAAATTGCCAAAAGGAAACATGCAGAAGAGTACATATTATGTGCTTGATGGTGTCACAGCTAATATAATAAAACTACCAGATTTGAGCTCCAAGTCTGACCTTTTAGCAACTCTCTTCAGTGTAACAGAAATTCAACTAGAATAAAAACAGCATTCAAAAGATGGGAGGAAAGGCTTTACCAGAGAGGGAATGGTGACAAAATAACAACTCCAAAAGCTAAGGCCTCCAGACCACACTTTCAGAATTTACTGGTTTTTTCCAAAGCTTTCAAAAACCTTAAGGTTCAATTGTAAGTAGAAATGTTACATTGTCATTACTGAATGTGAAAGAGGTAAAAGGTTTGCTATGGGAACAGTTAAAAACGAACATTTAACACTTCAAGATAAAGGCATTCAGTAATTATTAATTATTCACAAAAGTGGGATTAATATTAGATATATATTTATAAGCCAAAGGATCCTGGTGTGTGATTTTTGTTATATGTCTACTTATATTAAAAATTCAAGGAGGTGCTTCAAGATGGCAGAAGAGTAAGACGCGGAGATTACCTTCCTCCCCACAAATACATCAGAAATACATCTACATGTGGAACAACTCCTACAGAACACCTACTGAACGCTGGCAGAAGACCTCAGACCTCCCAAAAGGCAAGAAACTCCCCCACGTACCTGGGTAGGGCAAAAGAAAAAAGAAAAAACAGAGACAAAGAATAGGGATGGGACCCGCGCCAGTGGGAGGGAGCTGTGAAGGAGGAAAGGTTTCCACACACTAGGAAGGCCCTTCGTGGGCAGAGACTGCGGAAGGCGGTGGGGGGAAGCTTCGGGGCCACGGAGGAGAGCGCAGCCACAGGGGTGCAGAGGGCAAAGCGGAGAGATTCCAGCACAGAGGCTCGGCGCCGAGCAGCACTCACCAGCCCGAGAGGCTTGTCTGCTCAGCCACCGGGGCGGGCGGGGGCTGGGAGCTGAGGCTCGGGCTTCGGTCGAATCCCAGGAGAGGACGGGGGTTGGCGGCGTGAACACAGCCTGAAGGGGCTAGTGCGCCACAGCTAGCCGGGAGGGAGTCCGGGAAAAGGTCTGGAGCTGCCGAAGAGGCAAGAGACTTTTTCTTGCCTCTTTGTTTCCTGATGCGCAAGGAGAGGGGATTCAGAGGGCCGCTTAAAGGAGCTCCAGAGACGGGCGCGAGCCACGGCTATCAGCGCGGACCCCAGAGACGGGCATGAGACGCTAAGGCTGCTGCTGCCGCCACCAAGAAGCCTGTGAGCAAGCACAGGTCACTATCCACACCTGCCCTCCCGGGAGCCAGTGCAGCCCGCCACTGCCAGGGTCCCGTGATCCAGGGACAACTTCCCCGGGAGAATGCACGGCGCGCCTCAGGCTGGTGCAACGTCACGCCGGCCTCTGCCACCGCAGGCTCGCCCCGCCTCCTCCGTACCCCTCCCTTCCCCCTGGCCTGAGTGAGCCAGAGCCCCCGAAGCAGCTGCTCCTTTAACCCCGTCCTGTCTGAGCGAAGAACAGACGCCCTCAGGCGACCTACAAGCAGAGGCGGGGCCAAATCCAAATCTGAACCCCGGGAGCTGTGCGAACAAAGAAGAGAAAGGGAAATCTCTCCCAGCAGCCTCAGAAGCAGCGGATTAAATCTACACAATCAACTTGATGTGCCTGCATCTGTGGAATACCTGAATACACAACAAATCATCCCAAACTGAGGATGTGGACTTTGAGAGCAAAGAGATATATATATATATATATATATATATATATATTTCCCTTTTTCTCTTATTGTGAGTGTGTATGTGTATGCATCTGTGTGTGATTTTGTCTGTATAGCTTTGCTTTTACCATTTGTCCTAGGGTTCTGTCTGTCTGTTTTTTTTTTATTACTTACAAAATTTTTTCATAATAATAATATTTTTTATTTTAATAACTTTATTTTATTTTATTTTACTTCATTTTATTTTATCTTCTTCTTTCTTTCTTTTTTTTCTCCCTTTTATTCTGAGCCACATGGAGGACAGGCTCTTGGTGCTCCAGCCAGGCGTCAGGGCTGTGCCACTGAGGTGGGACAGCCAAGTTCAGGACACTGGTCCACAAGAGACCTCCCAGCTCCAAGTAATATCAAACGGTGAAAATCTCCCAGAGATCTCCATCTCAACACCAAGACCCAGCTCCACTCAATGACCAGCAAGCTACAGTGCTGGACACCCTATGCCAGCAAGACAGGACACCCTATGCCAGCAAGACAGGAACACAACCCCATCCATTACCAAAGAGGCTGCCTAAAATCATAATAAGACCACAGACAACCCACACCACCAGACGTGGACCTGCCCACCAGAAAGACAAGATCCAGGCTCATCCACCAGCACACAGGCACTAGTCCCCTCCACCAGTAAGCCTACACAACCCACTGAACCAACCTTAGCCACTGGGACAGACACCAAAAACAACAGGAGCTACGAACATGCAGCCTGCAAAAAAGAGACCCCAAACACAATAAGTTAAGTAAAATGAGAAGACAGAGAAACACACAGCAGATGAAGGAGAAAGGCAAAACCCCACCAGACCTAACAAATGAAGAGGAAATAGGCAGTCTATCTGAAAAAGAATTCAGAATAATGATAGTAAAGATGATCCAAAATCTTGTAAATAGAATGGAGAAAATACAAGTAACGTTTAGCAAGGACCTAGAGGAACTAAACAGCAAAAAAACAGTGATGAACAACACAATAAATGAAATTTAAAATTCTCTAGAGGGATTTATAGCAGAAAACTGAAGCAGAAGAACGGGTAAGTGACCTGGAAGATAAAATAGTGGAAAAAACTACTGCAGAGCCGAATAAAGAAAAAAGAATGAAAAGAATTGAGGACAGTCTCAGAGACCTCTGGGACAACATTAAACACACGAACATTCGAATTATAGGGGTCCCAGAAGAAAAAGAGAGAAAGAAAGGAACTGAGAAAATATTTGAAGAGATTATAATTGAAAACTTACCTAATATGGGAAAGGAAATAGTTAATCAAGTCCAGGAAGCACAGAGAGTCCCATACAGGATAAATCCAAGGAGAAACACACCAAGACACATATTAATCAAACTATCAAAAATTAAATACAAAGAAAAAATATTAAAAGCAGGAAGGGAAAAACAACAAGTAACACATAAGGGAATCCCCATAAGGTTAACAGCCGATCTTTCAGCAGAAACTCTGCAAGCCAGAAGGGAGTGGCAGGACATATTTAAAGTGATGAAGGAGAAAAACCTACAACCAATATTACCCTACCCAGCAAGGATCTCATTCAGATTTGACAGAGAAATTAAAACCTTTACAGACAAGCAAAAGTTAAGAGAATTCAGCACCACCAAACCAGCTCTACAACAAATGCTAAAGGAACTTCTCTAAGCAGGAAACACAAGAGAAGGAAAAGACCTACAATAATAAATCCAGAACAATTAAGAAAATGGTAATAGGAACATACATATCGATAATTACATTAAGTGTATATGGATTAAATGCTCCAACCAAAAGACATAGATTGGCTCAATGGATACAAAAACAAGACCCATATATATGCTGTCTACAGGAGACCCACTTCAGACCTAGGGACACATACAGACTGAAAGTGAGGGGATGGAAAAAGATATTCCATGCAAATGGAAATCAAAAGAAAGCTGGAGTAGCAATTCTCATATCAGACAAAATAGACTTTAAAATAAAGACTATTACAAGAGACAAAGAAGGACACTACATACTGATCAAGGGATCCATCCAAGAAGAAGATATAACAATTGTAAATATTTATGCACCCAACATAGGAGCACCTCAATACATAAGGCAAATACTACCAGCCATAAAAAGGGAAATCGGCAGTAACACAATCATAGGAGGGGACTTTAACACCCCACTTTCACCAATGGACATATCATCAAAAATGAAAATAAATCAGGAAACACAAGCTTTAAATGATACATTAAACAACATGGACTTAATTGATATTTATGGGACATTCCTTCCAAAAAGAACAGAATACACATTCTTCTCAAATGCTCATGGAACATTCTCCAGGATAGATCATGTCTTGGGTCACAAATCAAGCCTTGGTAAATTTAAGAAAATTGAAATCATATCAAGTATCTTTTCTGACCACAACGCTATGAGACTAGATAACAATTACAGGAAAAAATCTGTAAGAAATACAAACACATGGAGGCTAAACAGCATACCACTTCATAACTGAGATCACTGAAGAAATCAAAGAGGAAATCAAAAAATCCTCAGAAACAAATGGCAATGAAAACACGACGACCCAAAACGTATGGGATGCAGCAAAAGCAGTTCTAAGAGGGAAGTTTATAGCTATACAAGCCTACCTTAAGAAACAAGAAACATCTCAAATAAACAACCTAACCTTACACCTAAAGCAATTAGAGAAAGAAGAACAAAAAACCCCAAAGTTAGCAGAAAGAAAGAAAACTTAAAGATCAGATCAGAAATAAATGAAAAAGAAATGAAGGAAACGATGGCAAAGATCAATAAAACTAAAATCTGGTTCTTTGAGAAGATAAACAAACTTGATAAACCATTAGCTAGACTCATCAAGAGAAAAAGGGAGAAGACTCAAATCAATAGAACTAGAAATGAAAAAGAAGAAGTAACAACTGACACTGCAGAAATACAAAGGATCATGAGAGATTACTCCAAGCAACTATATGCCAATAAAATGGACAACCTGGAGGAAATGGACAAATTCTTACAAATGCACAACCTGCTGAGACTGAACCAGGAAGAAATAGAAAATATGAACGGACCAATCACAAGCACTGAAATTGAAACTGTGATTAAAAATCTTCCAACAAACAAAAGCCTAGGACCAGATGGCTTCACAGGCGACTTCTATCATACATTTAGAGAAGAGCTAACACCTATCCTTCTGAAACTCTTCCAAAATATAGCAGACGGAGGAACACTCCCAAACTCATTCTACGAGGCCACCATCACTCTGATACCAAAACCAGACAAAGATGTCACGAAGAAAGAAAACTACAGGGCAATATCACTGATGATCATAGATGCAAAAATCCTCAACAAAATACTAGCAAACAAAATCCAACAGCACATTAAAAGGATCATACACCATGATCAAGTGGGGTTTATCCCAGGAATGCAAGGATTCTTCAATATATGCAAATCAATCAACGTGATACACCATATTTACAAATTGAAGGAGAAAAAACATATGATCATCTCAATAGATGCAGAGAAAGCTTTCAACAAAATTCAACACCGATTTATGATAAAAACCCTCCACAAAGTAGGCATAGAGGGAACCTTCCTCAACATAATAAAGGCCATACATGACAAACCCACAGCCAACATCGTCCTCAAAGGTGAAAAACTGAAACCATTTCCACTAAGATCAGGAACAAGACAAGGTTGCCCACTCTCACCACTATTATTCAACATACTTTTGGAAGTTTTAGCCACAGCAATCAGAGAAGAAAAAGAAATAAAAGGAATACAAATTGGAAAAGAAGAAGTAAAGCTGTCACTGTTTGGAGATGACATGATACTATACATAGAGGATCCTAAAGATGCTACCAGAAAACTACTAGAGCTAATCAATGAATTTGGTAAAGTAGCAAGATATAAAATTAATGCACAGAAATCTCTTGCATTCCTATACACTAATGATGAAAAATCTGAAAGTGAAATTAAGAAAACACTCCCATTTACCATTGCAACAGAAAGAATAAAGTATCTAGGAATAAACCTACCTAAGGAGACAAAAGACCTGTATGCAGAAAACTATAAGACACTGATGAAAGAAATTAAAGATGATACAAAGAGATGGAGAGATATACCATGTTATTGGATTGGAAGAATCAACATTGTGAAAATCACTCTACTACCCAAAGCAATCTACAGATTCAATGCAATCCCTATCAACTTCCACTGTCATTTTTCACAGAACTAGAACAAAACATTTCACAATTTGTATGGAAACACAAAAGACCCCGAATAGCCAAAGCAATCTTGAGAAAGAAAAATGGAGCCGGAGGAATCAGACTCCCTGACTTCAGACTATACTGCAAAGTCACAGTAATCAAGACAGTATGGTACTGGCACAGAAACAGAAATATACATCAATGGAACAGGATAGAAAGCCCAGAGATAAACCCATGCACATATGGTCACCTTATCATTGATAAAGGAGGGAAGAATATACAGTTGAGAAAAGACAGCCTCTTCAATAAGTGGTGCTGGGAAAACTGGATAGCTACATGTAAAAGAATGAAATTAGAACACTCCCTAACACCATACACAAAAATAAACTCAAAATTGATTAAAGACCTAAATGTAAAGCCAGACACCATCAAACTCTTAGAGGAAAACATAGGCAGAACACTCTATGACATAAATCACAGCAAGATCCTTTTTGACCCACCTCCTAGAGAAATGGAAATAAAAACCAGAATAAACAAATGGGACCTAATGAAACTTAAAAGCTTTTGCACAGCAAAGGAAACCATAAACAAGATGAAAAGACTACCCTCAGAATGGGAGAAAATATTTGCAAATGAAGCAACTGACAAAGGATTAATCTCCAAAATTTACAAGCAGCTCATGCAACTCAATATCAAAAAAACAAACAACAAAAAACAAATAACCCAATCCAAAATGGGCTAAAGTCCTAAATAGACATTTCTCTGAAGAAGATATACAGATTGCCTAAAGACACCTGAAAGAATGCTCAACATCATTAATCATTAGAGAAATGCAAATCAAAACCACAATGAGATATCATTTCACACCAGTCAGAATGGCCATCATCAAAAAATCTACAAACAATAAATGCTGGAGAGGGTGTGGAGAAAAGGGAACACTCTTGCACTGTTGGTGGGAATGTAAATTGATACAGCCACTATGGAGAACAGTATGGAGGTTCCTTAAAAAACTAAAAATAAAACTACCATATGACCCAGCAATCCCACTACTGGGTATATACCCTGAGAAAACCATAATTCAAAAAGAGGCATGTACCAAAATGTTCATTGCAGCTCTCTTTACAATAGCCCGGACATGGAAGCAACCTAAGTGTCCATCAACAGATGAATGGATAAAGAAGATGTGGCACATATATACAATGGAATATTACTCCACCATAAAAAGAAACGAAATTGAGTTATTTGTAGTGAGGTGGATGGACCTAGAGTCTGTCATACTGAGTGAAGTAAGTCAGAAAGAAGAAAAGAAATACCGTATGCTAACCCATATATATGGAATCTAAGAAAGAAAAAAAAAAGTCATGAAGAACCTAGGGGCAAGACAGGAATCAAGACACAGACCTACTAGAGAATGGACTTGAGGATACGGGGATGGGGAAGGCTAAGCTGGGACAAAGTGAGAGAGTGGCATGGACATATATACACTACCAAACGTAAGACAGATAGCTAGCTAGTGGGAAGCAGCCGCATAGCACTGGGAGATCAGCTCGGTGCTTTGTGACCACCTAGAGGGGTGTGATAGGGAGGGTGGGAGGGAGGGAGACGCAAGAGGGAAGAGATATGTGGACATATGTATATGTATAACTGATTCACTTTTTTATAAAGCAGAAACTAACACACCATTGTAAAGCAAGTATACTCCAATAATGATGTTAAAAAAAAAATTCAAGTGGAGTTAGACTATAGTATTTATACTGATTTCCTAAATTTATTTCTAACTTGCTAAAATGAGATTTTTTTTAAGACTTTTTATTTTGGAATAGTGTATTTACAGAAATGTTGCAAAGATAGTACAGAGAGTTCCAGTGCACCCCTCATCTCACATTGGGTTTCCTCCTTTGTTCGCATTTTATATTACCATTGTATACTTGTCAAACCTCAGAAACTAACATTGGCACATTTACTATTAACAAAACTCCAGACTTTATTTGGATTTGACCAGTTTTTGACCTTTGACCCTTCTTTCTGTTCCATGATCCCATTCAGGGTGATACATTGCATTTATTTTTTTTAAAGTATCTTACTAGCTTTATTTAGATATAGTTGACATATAACATTGTATAAGTTTAAGGTATACAGTGTGTCGATTTAATACACTTCTACATTGCAAAATGATTACCACCATAGCATTAGCTAACACCTCCATCTCTTCATGTAATTATCATGCCTTTTTTGTGGTAAGAACATTTATTTTTTTTTATTCTTTTTCAAATTATTTTCCCAATTAGGTTGTTATAGAATATTAAGCAGAGTTCCCTGTGCTATACAGTAGGTCCTTGTTGGTTATCCATTTTAAATATAGCACTGTATCCTGAGTGAAGTGAGTCAGAGAAAGAGAAATATTGTATGATATCGCTTATATGCAGAATCTAAAAAAAAAATGATAGAAATGAACTTATTTACAAAACAGAATTCAGACTCACAGACTTAGAGAACTAACTTGTGGTTACCAGGGGGAAGGTTGGTGGCGAGGGATAGTTAGGGAGTTTGGGATTGACATGCACACATTGCATTGAGTTGTCCTGTCTCTCCGTCCCCTCTGAGATCATGACAGTTTCCTCAGTCTATTCTCTTTTCATGACTGACAGTCTTGAGAAGTATTAGGCAAGTACGCTGTAAAATGTTCCCCAATCTAGGTTCGTCTGTTTTCTCATGACTAAACTGAGACAAAATGAGATTTTTCAGGGAAATAGCACTTGCTTAAGTAGTCATTTTAAGGAGCCCTTTTCTTTATGTGCCATAAAAGCCTGTGAAAACCTTCTTAGTTTATTCAGCCCCTAGTCAGACCCCAAAACAAGATCCAGCAAGATTAAAGCACACATTGCCATTTTTTATTTTAAAGAGTTGTTATGATTTATTGAGGCACTCTTTCCAAGTTACAGTAGCTTTGAAAATGTTAGATGTTCTGGTTGTCAACTGGAATGGAATTGGGAGTGCTGCCAGTGCCCCTCAATTAAGCTGAATTGGGGGTGCTCGCCTTTTGCCAGCTCAGGTTGGCATTTTTCTGAGGCACTGAACTCTATTGCCATGCTCTGGGGAGGTCAAGTTCAGACTCTGGAAATGTCTTTGGTCATCAAGAATCTGCTGTATGTGCTAGAGTTGCAGGAAAAAAAGTTATACAAATTCAGAGCTTCATCTACTAAATTTGTTTTCCTATTTAGCCATTTAAATCATTAATCAAATGAGCCACTTAAGCCACCCAAATGAAATGTGGTTTTGGAAGAGATTAAGGGTCTAAGTAGGGGCTGAATTTAAATGCTAACAGCATTAAATTAAGAGTCGGTGAGAGATAAGGACATTTACCATTTTGCCTAGCTCTACACCATTTACAGATACTTCCATTGCTGTGAGTGATTTTTATAATAGTGAAAAAATAGAAGTCCTACATAAAAGTTCTCTTTAAATGCCAGAGAGATGAGTAATCTAAAGGTAAAGTTGTTCAAAGTCATTTTTGCAACAATACGGGGGCAAATTTTCCATGGTCTCATGAGGCAGCTTAAGAATAGGACTTAGATATTATCAAGATTCTTTAGCTATACACACAGGATAGAAACACTTATGTAATGGCTTGGAAATCTATGTGTCAAATATGAAAGTAAAAAGAATGTTCTTTATGTTTAAAAATATATTGTATGTTCAGAAACAAAATACATCATGGGAAGCAGATCCTCCTCTTTACATATTTACTGAAACTACATTTCCTTTAATAACTTGAGTCATTGATGCTGCACCTAATACTTTATAACAATAATGTTTTATTTTTACCAGGATTGAAGAATCCAAAAGAAAACATGATCTGTGGCCTTTCTCTAGGTAGAAAACTGGGATTCATTTGTAAAATAAGTAACTAAGAACAGATCATGTGCAAAGATTGGAGCATTGCATGTTAACTGGTGACGAATAACTGAATTCCTTAGGAGTCAGAGCTTTTAGAGACGCTCTTCTGCGTTTTGTGCCTTTAATTATATGACCTTCTCTTTTTTTTAATCCCTCCTTACTGTTTATAATGTAAACATTAGCTCCTACATTAAGGTCAGTAAGTTTTTAGAAGGGACCAAAGGGAAAAAATTTTATACTTACACAATATTGAATTTATCATTTAATAATTTGACTTTATTCTAATATTTATTACTACATTCCCTAACAATATAGGTTAACAATATAAAATTGTCATTATTGTGAATCAAAGTGGTTGAATATATTAATAACTTTTAACTATTAATTCCAAAGGAAGACTTTAGGAAAACAGGGATCAGCTATTTGGTCAGTAAATAAAATTGTCACTTTGAAATCCATTTTACTTTAAAATATATGCTGATACTTGTTATACAAATTGTCTCTGAAAAAGACCTTAATGAAATTCAGTTCCTATGTTTTCTTCTGTGGGGCATTAAGGGAAAATTACCTTGTTTACTGTACATCAAATAAAAAAGTTAACAAAATACTACTTTACATACCAACTGTCAATAAACACAGTATGCATATGTTCTTAAAAAAATAGGATTTAGACCTTTATAAACTTACGTTAGATATTTTGGGTGAAATTTTAAAAAGAGCTTAGAGTCAAAAGTTTTTTTTAAATTTTGATAGTCATGAAATACTGGGAGATAAAAATGCTTTTATTAAAAACCATAGTCATGTTATTATTTCTTTTTTACATTCTTGTAACTATTGCTAATTCTACCATCAAAATAGTTGAAACTAAATTTTTTATTTCCTCATTGACTTGCCATACTATTAAGCTCTTGATAAAGAAAGTAAAAAAGGGCCACATGGGTGAGAGGACAATCAGGGGCCTTGGAGTCAAACTGAACTGGGTTCAAATCCTGACTCATCCACTTTGATCTGAAGCAAATCATTTAACTTCTGATTATCATGACATTTTTGAAATGGTGATAACTGCATCATAGTGTGTGACGAAGATTATATGATAAAATATACTGAAAATACTGAGCTCAGTTCTTAAAACAAAGCCAGTGTATATTGACTGTTTATCTATGCTATTTCTAAAATGCCCATCTGTTCAGCATAGAACTTCCTGGGAAGAGCAGGTTAGAGATTTACTGAGCAATTGCTTCCCTGTGTGTCTTAGGGAGAGGGTCCAAGAGTGGAGGACATAGGCAGAACAGGTCTAAAGAGAGAAAAAATGAACTAAAATATTTAATAACTCATTAGAAATGATGAGACTGTCCTCCACAGATTTTTGAATAAACTCAACCACATAAATATTTACTTTTCTAAAATGAAATAATTGCTGGTAAGAAAGTGAGTTCTAATGACCATACTACACAAGACATTCTACGGATTCAATGCAATCCCTATCAAACTACCAATGGCATTTTTCACAGAACTGGAACAAAATAATTTAAAATTTATATGGAAACACAACAGACCCTGAATAGCCAAAACAATCTTAAGAAAGAAGAACAAGCTGGAGGAATCATGGTCCCTGACTTCAGACTATACTACAAAGCTACAGTAATCAAAATAGTATGGTACTGGCACAAAAACAGACACAGAGATCAATGG
The DNA here is from genome assembly GCF_949987535.1 of Balaenoptera acutorostrata. NCBI lineage: Eukaryota > Metazoa > Chordata > Mammalia > Artiodactyla > Balaenopteridae > Balaenoptera > Balaenoptera acutorostrata. The sequence continues at coordinate 66,771,336 of NC_080071.1, read as the reverse complement.
AACAGGATAGAAAGCCCAGAAATAAACCCACACACCTATGGTCACTTATGACAAACAAGGCAAGAATATACAATGGAGAAAAGACAGAATCTTCAATAAGTTGTGCTGGGAAAACTGGACAGCTACATGTAAAAGAATGAAACCAGAACATTCTCTAACACCATACACAAAAATAAACTCAAAATGGATTAAAGACCTAAATGTAAGACTGAATACTATAAAACTCCTAAGGAAAACATAGGCAGGACACTCTTTGACATAAATCAAAGCAATATATTTTGGATGTCTCCTAGAGTAATGAAAACAAAAACAAAAATAAACAAATGGGACCTAATTAAACTTAAAAGCTTTTGCACAGCAAAGGATACTATAAACAAAATTAAAAGACAACCTGTGGAATGGAAGAAAATATTTGCAAATGATACAACCAACAAGGGACTAATTTCCAAAATATACAAACAGCTCATACAGCTCAATATCAAACAGAAAAATAAAAAAAAAACCAATCAAAAAATGGGCAGAAGACCTAAATAGACAGTTCTCCAAAGAAGACATACAGGTCGCCAAAAGGCACAGGAAAAAATGCTCAGTATCACTAATTATTACAGAAATGCAATCAAACTGCAATGCAGTATCACGTCACGCCAGTCAGAATGGTCAACATTAAAAAGTCTACGAATAATAAATGCTGGAGAGGGTGTGGAGAAAAGGGAACACTCTTGCACTGTTGGTGGGAATGTAAATTGGTGCAGCCACTATGGAGAACAGTATGGAAGTTCCTTAAAAAACTAAAAATAGAACTACCATACGACCCAGCAATCCCACTACTGGGCATATACCCTGAGAAAACCATAATTCAAAAAGAGTCATGTACCAAAATGTTCATTGCAGCTCTATTTACAATAGCCAGGACTTGGAAGCAACCTAAGTGTCCATCATCGGATGAATGGATAAAGAAGATGTGGCACATATCTACAATGGAATATTACTCAGCCATAAAAAGAAATGAAATGGAGGTATTTGTAGTGAGGTGGATGGAGTTAGAGTCTGTCATACAGAGTGAAGTAAGTCAGAAAGAGAAAAACAAATACAGTATGCTAACACATATATATGGAATCTAAGGGAAAATAAAGGTCATGAAGAACCTAGTGGCAAGACGGGAATAAAGACACAGACCTACTAGAGAATGGACTTGAGGATATGGGGAGGGGGAGGGGTAAGATGTGACAGGGTGAGAGAGTGTCATGGACATATATACACTACCAAATGTAAAACAGATAGCTAGCGGGAAGCAGCCGCATAGCACAGGGAGATCAGCTCGGTGCTTTGTGACCACCTAGAGGGGTGGGATAGGGAGGGTGGGAGGGAGGGAGATGCAAGAGGGAAGAGATATGGGAACATATGTATATGTATAACTGATTCACTTTGTTATAAAGCAGAAACTAACACACCATTGTAAAGCAATTATACTCCAATAAAGATGTTTAAAAAAGTAAATAAATAAAATAAATAAATAAATAAATAAATAAGTGTGATATTCAAAAAAAAAAAAAAAAAGGGCAGAAGACCTTAATAGACAGTTCTCCAAAGAAGACATACAGGTGGCCAAAAGGCACAGGAAAAGATGCTCAGTATCACTAATTATTACAGAAATGCAATCAAACTGCAATGCAGTATCACGTCACACCAGTCAGAATGGCCAACATTAAAAAGTCTACAAATAATAAATGCTGGAGAGGGTGTGGAGAAAAGGGAACCCTACTACACTATTGGTGGGAATGTAAATTGGTGCAGCCACTATGGAAAACAATATGGAGTTTCCTTAAGAAACTAAAAATAGAGTTACCATATGATCCAGCAATCCCACTCCTGGACATATATCTGGAGAAAACTCTTAACTCGAAAAAGACGTGCACCCCAGTGTTCATTGTAACACTATTTACAATAGCAAAGACATGGAAGCAACTTAAATGTCCATCAACAGATGAATGGATAAAGAAAATGTCTCATATATATATATATATATATATATATGTGTGTGTGTGTGTGTGTATATATATATATATACACACACACACACACATACACACACAATGGAACATTACTCAGCCATAAAAAAATGAATGAAATAATGCCATTTGCAGCAACATAGATGGTCCTAGAGATTATCATACTAAGTGAAGTAAAAGTCAGAGAAAGACAAATATCATATGGTATCGCTTATATGTGGAATCTAAAAAAAAATGAGACAAATGAACTTATTTACAAAACAGAAATAGACTCACAGACATAGAAAGCAAACTTATGGTTACCAAAGGGGAAAGTGGTGGAGGGATAAATTAGGAATTTGAGATTAACAGATACAGACTACTACATATCAAATAGATAAAAAACAAGGACTTACTGTATAACACAGGGAGCTATATTCAATATCTTGCAATAATCTATAATGGAAAAGAATCTGAAAATATATATATACATATGTATGTATATGTATAACTGAATTACTTTGCTGTACACCTGAAACATTGTAAATCAACCACACTTTAATAAAAGAATAAAAATTACAAAAAAAAGAGAGTTCTAGTTTAATGGCAATCCTTGGTAAGTGCTCAATATTTTACTTGATAAAATCAATACACAGGTGTAACTTACAGTCTTAGCTGTCTAATTGGATGCAAACATTATCAAAACCTAGAAGAAAAAATGTGTGTACACAGTTGAGATAAAGAGTCCTAGCAACTGAGGGGTTGTTTGTTCTTTGAAGGAGTAGATTATGCCTTACTTTTTGTTATGTCCCTAGCACATAGCATAGTATCTGTCAGATAATAGGCTCTAAGTAAATGTTTACTCAATTTGTGAATGACTAAACTTTAAGTGAGTCACTTGTTGACTCACTTAAACCTTGGTGAGTCTGAGGGCTTTATTCGTACTTGTTAGTGTAAAGAAATAGTGGTCTAGCCTTGGAATTTGGGGGTGGTTTAGAATGTTTTCAATATTATCAAAATATATACATTCTTATAATTATTATGTTGCAATGACCAATGAGTCCTTTTATAATATAATGGGGCAAAATGAAATTTAAACAGTAAACAACCTAAACCAAGTATCAATATTTGTATGGAATTTTTATTTTACAAAGTGCTTTCAATATGTGATTTCTCTTATCGCCTGAACATTTCTCTAAGGTAGGCAGATATCTTCATTTTAAAGATAGAGAACTTGAACTACAAAGAAAGGTAAGTGATTTACAAAGCCTTGCACAAAAATAGCAATGGAACTGAACTTAACCTCTGGCTCAGCCCATGATGGTTCTCCTAACAGGGAGGTAGCATTAGTATGTGACAATACAGCATTGAATCAAATGAATTAAGTACGCACAATGGCACCTTTGTAAACAGGATGGGAAGGAAATGACCTCTGTGTGTCACAGAGGAGGAAGGAAAGAATGAACATGGGAGAACAGTGCAATATTTTTCAAGAGGGCATGTAGACATCAGAGTACCTTTTTCATCATAACACTATTTGCATATTTAAACCATTCAGCAAAGTGAGATGGATCAGCTTGACCTGTGTCATTTCACTTAAAAACACATTTCTCTGTGGTGTTTTCACTTCCTATGTGTATTTGGCTCCCCCATTAGAGTGGAAACTTCATGAGGGTCAGAGGCTAGACCATACTACAATAAGAGTTCCTAAAGCACTCTCTACCCAGAAGGAATTCATTTATTTTTTTGTGACTGGGCAATATATACATTGGCAACAGTATGCATATGGCTAAGAACATGGGACTTAAAGTCAGATCTGTGTCTGAAACCGTGTTCTCTCAATCACTAGCTGTGTGACTTTGGGCAAGTCATTCCACCTCTGTGAGTCACGCTGTTATCTGTAAAAAGGGGGACAGCGATAAGACTTACTCCATAACTTTGTGGTGAGGATTAAATAACTTAATGCTTGTAAAAACCTAGCAGGATGCTGGGTACCTAACATGGACTCAGTAAATGTTTCACTACTGCAATACACTGAAATTTCAAGCTCAGTGAAGTTCTGGGGCTACATGCTGATCTCTGTAGATGTGGAGAAGAGACATTTGGTTGATTCCCAAAAACAAAGTTAGGTGCTAAGAGAACATTTTAAAAAGTGACCCAAAATATATTTTTAAAACAAACTTTTAATTTATCCCACATGCCGTTTGGAATATAGTAACAGAACAAAGAAAGAAAACATAGAGGCAGTGTGACTATCACTATAAATGATTACAAACAAAATCAGCTTGCAGACACAAGCTCACTGACTAAGAAAACCTTGTGACATGTCAAGGTTTACAAAAGAGTGAAGACTTGAGATTTGGCTGGTCACAGAGGGGACATTCAAAAAGAGGAATATGTGCAATATTCTTTTTTGAGTAATTTTCCTTATTCCTAGAAAAAAACAAGTTTCTCACACATTTATTATTTTAACAAAGTCCAGCCAGCTTATTTTCCAGTGTGTACTTGTTCCCAGATCTTTAATCTTTCAACGTACATTTTCAGATCCTAATTGCTCCGATGCACAGGCTAAATGAATGCAATGATAGAGGTCCCGTAAAGTGAGAAAGAGACTACTAATTTGTTAAAAGGAAAATGACACATACTAAATGATCTCTATCATATTTCGAGTGATATTTATGAGAGAAAACTAGAGTCAAGTAACTGAAACGTTTGTTCTACCCAAAAGTAGCAGAAAAATGAACAATCACAGAGCAAGTACTACAAGTACTACACATCAATTCAAAAGAGAATGTGATGCCAAAATAAGGTAATTATTCCACTGACACTTCTCCTTTTGTGGCTTTAGTATTTACAGGAGCCAATTCATGGAGCCTTAAAAGGCTGTGAACACTCGAACCCTGACTGTTCAGCTCTGGGGCTCAAGCAGAGCGATGCTGGCCAAGCTCCTCTGCCACAGCCAGATGGACCAGCTCCTTAAAGACACAAATGTTGATTCACAGAGCATCCTCGGTTTCTCCTTTGCTTCCTTCGGGGTCTGGGTTAAATTCTAATGGCGTGGATGACTCCTCCATTGGAATCGCATCTCCCTGCTTCCTGTCACTTTCCTTGGTCTCTGCATGGATCAAGTGTGGCAAGCAGTCCTGCTCCGAGTTACTCCAGACGTAGCCGGGTAAAGTCACGTGGCTGTCGGGCTGCCGGCTGGCCGTCTTGGCCGCTTTGCGGGAGATGAGCACCACGCGTGTGCTGGCCGCCATCTGCGACTGGCTGCTGGTGCTGGGCGTCACGGTGGTGAGCACGGAGCCGTATCTGTGGCCGCCGCATGGGGGCGTCCTTTTCCAGTCCAAGGAGAGAGTCCACCGACTCCACATCTTCTTCACCTCAGACTGAACCTAAACCGCAAGGACCATATTGTGCATCAGAAACCATCAGAGACCCTGGAACCTTGTTAGATGGATGTCTGCCTGATTTCAATGATAGTAATAATCACTAAAGTTCCACTGTGCGCCAGGGACTTTATATATACAGTTGACCCTTGAACAACACAGGGCTTAGGGGTGTCTGCCGCATGCCCCTGAAGATCCCCTGTGACTTCTCAATTGGCCTTCTATATCTGGGGTTCTGCATTGGTGGATTCAACCAACCCCAGATGGTGCAGTACTGTAGTACATATTGAAATGCAGCCAATACATATATCTGACTCATGGGAGAGGAAAAGAGGACACGGGGTTGGAGGAGAAAATGGGATAAATAGTGCCAGCTAAGGCTGTGGAAGGGCATGGAAGGTACTCAGCTGGAAATGTAACTGTAACACCATTGCTCTGCACGGGCATACTGAAGGAGGGAAATTGAGAAAAGGATTGGATGGTGAAAAGTGGGTGCTGCAAGGGCATTCGTAGTAGGTTGGGGCTCTTGTTTCCATTCTTGCTGTCGAAGATTCAATTCTGCTATTGCAACTTTCCAGAAGGGAGTTTTTTTGTTTTTGTTTTTGTTTTTTTTTAATTTATGGCTGTGTTGGGTCTTCATTTCTGTGCGAGGGCTTTCTCTAGTTGCAGCAAGTGGGGGCCACTCTTCATCGCGGTGCGCGGGCCTCTCACCATCGCGGCCTCTCTTGTTGAGGAGCACAGGCTCCAGACGTGCAGGCTCAGTAATTGTGGCTCACGGGCCTAGTTGCTCCGCGACATGTGGGATCTTCCTAAACCAGGGCTCGAACCCGTGTCCCCTGCATTGGCAGGCAGATTCTCAACCACTGCACCACCAGGGAAGCCCCAGAAGGGAGCTTTTTGAAAGTTCCATTGGAAGCAGTGGAAACCTGGTAAGCTGATGTCATCTAAAAGATCGGTACCATTCTTTCTCTCCAGCCAACTCCTAAATGAACTGAAATTGTCCCATCACCATCTTGTAGTTTAAAAAATGTCAAAATGTTCTAATGGATTATTCCCAGGGAAAGTTATATTTGAGTTTCTTATAGAACTTGAAATAAAATATAAGTTGAAGCATTGACTGGAATATGAAGTTCACGGTCCTTCCAAGTATCAATCTGCATTCCAGTAAGTTGGGTTTTTGATATCAAGGGTTGCAACTGAATTGATATTGAAAAGTGCTGGAAGAGGAAGAGCTTGGCTTATTTACATGAATTCTTCCTTTCTCAAAATAATTTATGATTAAAATATCTCCCTTCTCTGTGTCCATTCTGTCCTGTAACCCCTGAGGATTCTAAAGAGATTCTGGTCACATTGTGATGGCCATTTACGAGCTTACTCAGAGCTAGACCTGCAGGAGGTATGGGGTTCCTTCAAACTTACCTCTCCATTGCAGTAGCAGTAGATGATAGACACAAAGAAGCCCTGGAGGAGAAAATAGAATGTTTTAATTAATTAATTTTAATTATGAAGATCACAGCACTAAAGTGTCTTGTGCCACAATGCGTACGTTGAAAAACTGGGTTCTTTTTTAATGATTCCTCCAGAAAATTATGCAAATTATCTCTCCTAATATTTTGAAATCCTTAAATATACATGAAATTTGTGAGATCTTTCCTTGGTGTGAACTGAACCAAATAACTAAATAAAACACTCCAAGATACACGAAGAAGTGATTTCTGTTACATTCGTTTCATGTGTTGCCACCCCAGGACCACAGAACATCCCCTAGTTAGTAAGTGACATTTTTACACTGTGAATGCTGGAAACTACAGACACAGGGTCTTATATGGTGAAAACACACAGAAACTTTTTTTTCACTCATTCAAAAATATTTATTGAGTTTATACAGTGTGAAATGCTCAGCATGACAGGGATAAACAATTTAATCAAGACAGACAACGTCCCTATTCTCTTAGGGCTTACATCCTAGAAGGAAATACAGATGGATAAAATATAAACAATAGCCACAGGAGAAAAATGTAAGATGATAAGATAAAGGCCATGCAGGCAAAACAAGTGGTATTGAAAAAGAAGATGGAGAAGATCTATCAAAGGGGGAACTCAATGAAGACCTCCCTGAGGGGGAGACATTTAAGCTGGTTTGAGTGAGAAGAAGAAGCCAGGCCATGTGAATATTAGAGGGAAGAGCATTCCAGGCAAAAGGAACAGCAAGTACAAACCCCTGAGGCAGAAATGAACTTGAGGAACAGAAATTGTGAAAGAGCTAGTGTGGCTCAAACTTAGTGGGCATCAGGGAGCATGGTGTGAGGTGAGGTCACAGCTGGGCAGGATCCCCGCCAGGGAGGGCTGTGCACACCAGGAAATGGCATTTAGATTTTATTCTGACTGCAGTGAGAAGCCTCTGGATATGTTCAGCAGGTCAGTGACATTATCAGATTTAGTTTTAAGATTCTTCAGACTATTGTATGGAGACTAGATTGAAGGCAGGAGGTGACAGCAAAAGAGTAGCAGGAAGAAGAGTTAGGAGGCGCCTGTAGCCTCCACGTGAGGGAGAATGGTATCATGTTTTCAAATGAGATCAAATATAAGGAAGCAACCTCTTCCTCTTGTCTCCCTTTCTCTTTTTTCTTCTCCCCTGCCTATCCCTTCTTTTGCTTTCATTGACTTTCCATACACACACACACACACACACACATGCACACACACACAGAGATTCCTGCTCTGTAGGTGTCACATATTTTACAACAATGTGCTTTCTTGTTTCATAGCCCAAGCTTGTCTGTGAGAAACAGCTCCTGCTGTGGTCAGAGGTTAACCTGACTGACCGCTGCAGGATAGAAATGCGCAGGTGCCAGAAAATAGCCCCTTTCCTGGCCCTTGGGAGACAGGTGCGTGAAAGCCAGAGGGAGGGGCAGAGAAAGGAAAAAAGCAAAATACAGGAATCAAATTACTAGTAGCACTCTCTACCTGAAAGGAGTTGAAAAAGAGCTCACAGTGCATCCGGATCTCCCACCCAAGCCCAGCAAAGGAGTGGGGCAGGCACACGAACACGATGTAATGCACTCCGAAGACCAGCACCAGCACCAGCGTTGATTTGGCGAGTTTCCTGGAAGAGAATGGCAAGCCTTTTAATTAGTCAATGTAGAGTGCCTTTCCATAGAGACAGCTTGCTGGAAAAAATTAAGCTTATTTAGCAGAGCTACCAGGGGCTGACGTTCCCCCATCTCTTTGGATCCACTGCTTCTGCTAGTTTTTTTTTTCTCTCCCTCTTCTTCCTGTCACTTCTATACTAAATCAGGTAGTTTATTCTCACTTCCCATGATTACTATCCCCCAAGTCTCTTTAATCTCATTTCCACTCTTCTTGCTTAAAGGACACTATTTTCATAAAATTGTAAAATGCCTTTTTTTTTTTCTGTCCTAAGTCTTCTTTAACTTCCATGTTTGAGACTTAAAGAGGTACCACCTCCATCCTCAGTAACTGTCTTTTCTTTCACAGGCAGCATTTTGGCTTGTTTTGTTCATTTTAGGACCAACTACTACTCCCTGGTCTCTTCTTACACTTGGATCTTCATTTATCATTTCATATTTTCTTATGAGCTACATGTGGTCAATACCTCTTGCCTTCCCTAAACATTCTCTGTCAAATATTCTATCTCAAATTATCTATAGCTGTAGGTTTGTTTGTTTGTTTGTTTACAAACTAAGCAATGTGACTTTATTTCCTTTAACGGCTTCTTCATACACATTTTCTTGTGTATTTAGAGGAATCCCAGTTTCCAATATAATGGTTGACTCTAACATGGCCCCTAATGATTCCTGACCTTCTGGTATTTACATCCTTGTTAATTCTCTCTGCTTGAGTGTGGGCAGGACTTGGGACTTACTTCTAACCAATCAGTTATGGCCAAGATGGTGGGATGCCGCTTCTGTGACTACGTTGCATGAGAGTGTAACATACATTTTAGTAGCAGACTCTCTCCCTTGTTTGATTCAGTGAAGCAAGTTGTGAGCTGCTCTACTGAGAGGCCCATGTGGCAAGGAGAGGTGGCATCTGACCAACCCAGCAAGAACATAAATCCTGTCAACAATCACGTGAGCTTAAGAGTGGATTTTTCCTCAGTCCAACCAACTGACTTTCCAACCTTCTTCCTTTCCTCACTAGTCTTTCCTTCAGTTTCTTTCTTCCTTTCTCCCTCCCTCCCTTTCTCCCTTTCCCTTTTTCCTTCCTTTCTTTCTTTCTTTCTTTTTCTTTCCTTCTCTCTCTCTCTCTCTCTCTTTCTTTCTTTCCCTACTTACTTTTTTTTTTTTTTTTTTTTTTTGAAAATAAGCTGTCTATTCTGTCTAGGTTTAAAGATAATCCACTCTTTGTTCTCTCCAGAGTTTCTCAAATCTCTTGAGCAACTTTCTACTGAAAGTATAATTTCACATCATTCGGAAATTCTAGAAATTAGTAGCTTTTATTCAGAACTATAGAAATAAGTAGCTTTTATTCAGAATGAGAGAAATAAGTAGCCTTGATTCAGAACTAGAGAAATAATTAGCTTTCAAACACCACTGCACTTTTTCATTTTATGAAGAAGAATGAAAGGCTACTTACATTTTCCATTTTTTATCATCCCTTGACCTTTGTGTTCACCAATGGAATGTGACATGAGACAAGTTATTCTAGTACAGCACAGACCCTTCACTGTAAACACAGGCGTGATTTTAATACTACTACTTGCAGCATATTGAAAATAACTGGAGCTAGCAGCTGACGGTTTGTTCATACTGTGCATCCTATTCTAGACTTCAGTCCATCTGTATCTGTACTCTTTTCTGTCTGACAGTAAATGCTGCCTACACGGTGCACGGGAATGAGTCCACAAAGGACTTAGAGAATGTTTGTGAGAGAAGATCGAAATGTTGACTATGATTTCTTCCTTTCTGCGTCTGCGATAGCATTTCATGACAATGTGAGGCAGAAAGAAATAGATTCTTGTTTGGGGATTACAAAAACTAATCCACATGCACCTGACTAGTGGTGTATATGTTCAGGCGGATAGAAGCCACTTCCAAAATGATCATTGGGAGAAATGGACACATTCTTAAGATAGTTTGATAATGATTATAAATACTTAATTTGTCCTTTTCTTTAGCAAAGACTGAATAACAGATATCCTTCAATCAGTACATTTGAAAGTTCTTAAAAATCAATATTTGGGAGGTACCAATTTGATGGGAAGATTGGAAACAATATAGCAAATACACTTTCTTGATTTTTTCTCAGTTATGACATTATTTTAAGAAGGCAAGTAAAATTGTCTGCCAAGATCATCAACAAGAGATTACATAGTTACATAGGTTACATAGTTAATGGTAAAATCCCAGCTGCTAAGAACAGATTTTTTAAAATATACTTAGAATTTAAGCATATTGGGAAGGTTTGTTGTTATTTATATTTTCCTAAAATATATATACTTTTCTGATAAATAGCACAAGCACAATTAAACCAAACAAAAATACACATTCACAATTTAGCCTCTTAGAGACATTTCAGATCAACTGATATCTGTCCTTTACTCTAAATAGTAACCAAAATATTTCCTCTGATGGATGTCTGTCCTGGAATTACCTGTATTGTTTTCTTGTGTCATGCCCGACTGCATTCGTCTCCCAAATTTTGGTAGCCAGAACTCTAACGGTATTCAGAAACAGAATAAAATTCAGCTGAAAGAGAAGGTAATATTACAAAGAATTATTAAGTTAGTCTTCAAGTTGTTTGTAAAAATTTACATAAATTGAACTTCTTTGTATTCGAAGACTGAAAATTACCCATTCTGTAAATGTGAATGAGGAAATCTGAGGTAAGATATTGGAAAGATAGGGATTCTTGATTTGCCCTCATGAAAACACAAGGAGATAAAATTTCAAAAGCACTAGAAACTAGAAATACCAGAGGATAATCTGCCAGAATCCATGGGGAATTTCCAAACCAAAGTTCAGATGAAGTTCTGTGGCAGACTTGCTGGATAAAGGATAATAGTTATTATACAAATGTAATTGACAGCCCTTTTTGAAATGAATTCCCAGCTTATGTATCTATTTTAGGGAGAAGAATAATAGGGTTGCTTTGGGGATGCTGTCTCTCTTATGATATATGAAAAGCACTGGGTGAAGTATACAAGGTTAAAAAAAAAAGCCAGGTAAGATGCTGTATAAGAAAAAGTCCCAGTGTAGGATATTAAATTGAGGTGTGGGCACCACCAGACAATCACGTTCTTTAAAAAGGGGGGAGGGACGGGAAAGTATTGGTGGGATAAGACATTTTATGTCCAAGGGCCTCAAGGATCAGTGAAGAGGTCCAAAATGAAGAGGAAGAAAAGATCTCCAGGTCAGGGGTCATAAGGAGGTAGAAGCCCAAACCCCTTGGTCCCTTAATTCAGGGAGATGTCTACAGTCCAGGAAGCGCTAGTACTTAGGAATAATGGAATTGTGGATTGCCAAGAGTGGGTTTGTGTTAATGCCAGAGCAACAGCTAGAAGAGAGGACCCATCAACTCTGCATTCTGGGGGATAAATTATCCTGCAGAGTCTCCAATCATTTCTGGAATTTGGAGAATTTTGGTACTGGGTGATTCATGTGCCCCACTACCTTAATCTAGTTGATTATCTGCATCAGCCCTTAATTCCCACCACCCTCTTTGCCATCCTACCACTGACTACCCCATAGGCAACTCTCACCAATTTCACAGCCTCCTACAAGAACTGGGGGCTGGCTTTTCAATAAGTGGTGCTGGGAAAACTGGACAGCTACATGTAAAAGAATGAAATTAGAACACTCCCTAACACCATACACAAAAATAAACCCAAAATGGATTAAAGACCTAAATGTAAGGCCAGACACTAAAAAACTCTTAGAGGAAAAAATAGGTAGAACACTCTATGACATAAATCACAGCAAGATCCTTTTTGACCCACCTCCTAGAGAAATGGAAATAAAAACAAAAATAAACAAATGGGACCTCATGAAACTTAAAAGCTTTTGCACAGCAAAGGAAACCATAAACAAGACAAAAAGACTACCCTCAGAATCAGATAAAATATTTGCAAACAAAGCAACTGACAAAGGATTAATCTCCAAAATATACAAGTAGCTCATGCAGCTCAATCTCGAAAAAACAAACAACCCAATCCAAAAATGGGTGGAAGACCTAAATAGACATTTTTCCAAAGGAGATGTACAGATTGCCAACAAACACATGAAAGAATGCTCAACATCACTAATCATTAGCGAAATGCAAGTCAAAACTACAATGACGTATCACCTCACACTGGTCAGAATGGCCATCATCAAAAAAATCTACAAACAATAAATGCTGGAGAGGGTGTGGAGAAAAGGGAACTCTCTTGCACTGTTGGTGAGAATGTAAATTGATACAGCCACTATGGAGAACAGTATGGAGGTTCCTTAAAAAACTAAAAATAGAACTACCATATGACCCAGCAATCCCACTACTGGGCATATACCCTGAGAAAACCATAATTCAAAAAGAGTCATGTACCACAATGTTCATTGCAGCACTATTTACAATAGCCAGGACATGGAAGCAACCTAGGTATCCATCGACAGATGAATGGATAAAGAAGATATGGCACATATATACAATGGAATATTACTCAGCCATAAAAAAGAAACGAAATGGAGTTATTTGTAGTGAGGTGGATGGACCTAGAGACTGTCATACAGAGTGAAGTAAGTCAGAAAGAGAAAAACAAATACCGTATGCTAACACATATATGTGGAATCTAAAAAAAGAAAAAAGAAAATGGTTCTGATGAACATAGGGGCAGGACAGGAATAAAGACGCAGACGTAGAGAATGGACTTGAGGACACAGGGAGGGGGAAGGGTAAGCTGGGACGAAGTGAGAGAGTGGCACTGACATATATACACTACCAGATGTAAAACAGATAGCTAGTGGGAAGCAGCCGCATAGCACAGGGAGATCAGCTCGGTGCTTTGTGACCACTTAGTGGGGTAGATAGGGAGGGTGGGAGATGCAAGAGGGAGGGGATATGGGGATATATGTATATATATAGCTGATTCACTTTGTTAAACAGCAGAAACTAACACAACAATATAAAGCATTTATACTCCAATAAAGACTAAAAAAAAAAAAAAAGAACTGGGGGCTGGGTCTTGAGCCCCATACCCTAGAGGAAGGACAGAGCTGTGCTGTGAAATTGTGGAAGAAGGATGTTTTCAGGCTAATAAGAGCTACTAGTTATTGCACACTGTCTAGTTAAAATGCTCACATAAATATGAGACAGGAATTTTTATTATGCCCATTTATTATGAATGAAGAAACTCTAGCTCAAAGAGATTAACTGATTTGACCTAGACTACCCAGCTATCAGCTGGAATTTGAACCAGGCCTATGTGAGTCTGTATTGTGAATTCTTAACCACTACCTTTATTTCTTAATTAAATTTAACTTTTTATTTATTGAGGTAACATTGGTTTATAACATTATATGTTTCATGTGTACATTATATTTCAACTTCTGTATATATTACAGCATGCTCACTACCAAAAGGTAGTTTCTATCCATCCCCTTTAACCATTTTGTCCTCCCCACCCCTTTCCCTTCTGGTAAACACTACTGTGTTCTCTGTATCTAGGTGTTTGTTTTTATTTGGTTTCTTCATTTATTTTGTTTTGGGGGATATTGTTTTTGTTTTTATATTCCACATGTAAGTGAAATCATACAATACTTGTCTTTCTGACTTATTTCAGTTAGCATAATACCCTCAAGGTCCATCGATGTTGTCACAAATGGCAAGACTTCATCTTTTTATGGCTGAGTAGTATTTCATTGTGTCTGAATAGATAGATAGATAGAAAGATAGATAGATAGATAGATAGATAGATAGATAGATGATAGATAGATAGAGAGATAGATAGAGAGATAGAGAGATAGATAGAGAGATAGATAGATAGAGATATAGATATAGGTATATAGATACAGATATAGATATGGATATCATATCTTCTATACCCATTCAATGGGCACTTAGGTTATCTCCATATCTTGGCTATTGTAAAAAGTGCTGTGATTAATATAGGGGTGCATATACTTCAAATTAGTGTCTTTGCATTCTTCATATAAATGCCTAGAAGTGGAATAGCTAGGTCATATGGTAGTTCTGTTCTTAATCTTCTGAGGAATCTCTATACTGTTTTCCATAGTAGCTACACCAATTCACATTCTCACCAACAATATGTAGAGTTCTCTTTTCTCCACATCCTCTCCAACACTCGTTATTTCTCATTTTTCTTGATAATAGCCATTCTAATGGGCATGGAATGATATCTCATTGTGGTTTTAATTTGCATTTACCAAATAATTAGTGATATTGAACATCTTTTTGTGTGCTTGTTGGCCATCTGTATGTCTATTCAGCTCCTCTACCCATCTTTTGTTGTTGAGTTGTGGAAGTTCTTTATGTATTTTGGATATTAATCCCATTATTGGGTATATGATTTGCAAATATCTTCTCCCATTTGGTAGGTTGTCTTTTTTATTGTTGGTAGTTTCCTTTGCTATACAGAAGCTTTTTAGTTTGCTGTAGTCCCATTTGTTTATTTTTGCTTTTTTTCCCCTTGCCTGAGGACACATATCCAGAAAGATATTGCTAAGACCAATGCCAAAGAGTATATTGCATATGTTTTCTTCTAGGAGTTAGTGGTTTCAGTTCTTACATTTAAGTCTAATCCATTTCGAGTTGATTTTTGTGTGTTGTGTGAGATAGTGGTCCACTTTCATTCTTTTGCATGTGGCTGTTCAGTTTTCCCAGCACCATTTATTGAAGAGAGCATCCTTTCTCCATTGTATATTCTTTGCCCCTTTGTTTTAAATTAATTGTCCATATATGTGTGGTTTTATTGCTGGTCTCTCAATTCTGTTCCATTTATCTGTGTGACTCTTTTTCTGCCAATACCATGCTGTTTTGATTACTACAGCTTTGTAATACAGTTTGAAATCAGGGAGTATGACATCACCAGCTTTGTTCTTTTCTCTTGGGATTTCTTTGGCTATTCAGGGGTCTTTTGTGGCTCTATACAAATATTTGGATTTTTATATTCTAGTTCTTTGAACAATGTCCTTGGGATTTTGATGGGGATTGCACTGAATATGTATATTGCTTTAGGTAATGTAGACATTTTAACAATGTTAATTATTCCAAACCATGAGCACAGAACATCTTTCCATTTCTTTGCATAGTCTTCAGTTTCTTTCAGGCTGTCTTGTAGTTTTCAGTGTATATGTTTTTCACCTCCTTGGTTAAATTTATTCCTAGGTATTTTATTCTTTTTGTTGCAATTGCAAATGGGATTATTTTCTTAATTTCTCTTTCTGCTAGTCCATTGTTAGTGTACAGAAATGCAACAGATTTTTGTATGTTGATTTGTATCCTGCAACTGTACTGAATTTATTAGTTCTAACAGGTGTTTTGCAGATTCTTCAGGGGTTTTTATATATAAAATCATGTCATCTGCAAGTAGCATCAGTTTGACTTCTTCCTTTGTAATTTGGATGCCTTTTATTTCTTTTTCTTGCCTAATTGTTCTGGCTAGGACTTCCAATACTATGTTGAATAAAAGTGGTAAGAGTGAGCATACTTGTCTTGCTCCTGATCTTAGACAGCTTCCAGTTCTTCCCTGTTGAATGTGTTAGCTGGGATTATGATGCTGTCATATATGGTCTTTATTATGTTGAGGTATGTTCCTTTTATACTCATTTTATTGAGAATTTTTATCATAAATGGGTGTTGAATCTTGTCAGTTGCTTTTTCTGCATCTACTGAGATGATCATATGATTTTTATCTTTTAGTTTGTTAATGTGGTGTATCATGATTGATTTGCAGCCACTGAATCATCCTTGAATCCCTGGAATAAATCTCATTTGATTATAAGATATGATACTCTTAATGCACTATTGTATTCAGCTTGCTAATACTTTGTTGAGGATTTTTGCATCTATGTTCATCAAAGATATTGGCGTGTAAGTTTTGTTTTTGTGTGTTGTCCTTGGTGTCAGGGTAATGTTGTCCTCATAAAATGAGTTAGGAAGCATTCTCTCCTCTTCAATATTTTGGAAGAGCTTGAGAAGGATAGGTAATAAATCTTCCGAGTGTTTGCTAGATTTCACCTGTGAAACCATCTGGTTCTGGACTTTTGATTTTGGGGAGGTTTTGATTACTGTTCCAATCTCCTTACTAGTGATCAGTCTATTACAATTTTTCTATTTATTCATGATTCTGCCTTGGAAGGTTGTATAATTCTAAAAATTTGTCCATTTATTCTATATTGTCCAATTTGTTGGCATATAACTGTTCATAATATTCTATTTTAATCCTTTGCATTTCTGTGATATCCATTATTATTTCTTCTCTTTCATTTGTAATTTTATTTATCAGAGCCTTCTCTCTTTTTTTAAGTGAATCTAGCTAAAGATTTGTTAATTTTTTTTAACCTTTTCAAAGAAACAGCTCTTAGTTTCATTAATCTCTTCTATTATCTTTATAGTTTCTATTCATTTCTTTCCACTCTAATGTTTATTATCTCCTTCCTTCTACTGAATTTGGGCTTCATTTGTTTTTCTTTTCTAGTTCCTTTAGATGTAAAGTTAGATTGTTTATATGAGATTTTTCTTGTTTCTTGAGGTAGGCCTGTATTGCTATAAACGTCCCTCTTTGTACCTCTTTTGCTGCATCCCATGGATTTTGGCATGTTGTATTTTCACTTTCATTTGTCTTAAGGTATTTTTTAATTTCTACTTTGATTTCTTCTTTGACTCAATATTTGTTCAGTTGCATGTTGTTTAGTCTCCACATATTTATGACTTTTCCAGCTTTCTTCTTGTAGTTGATTTCTAGTTTCATCAGAAAAGATGCTGTTATTTTTTCAATCTTCTTAAATTTATTGAGACTGGTTTTGGGTCCCAACTTTTGGTCTGTCCTTGAAAATGTTCCATGTGCACTTGAGAAGAATGTGTATTCTGCTACATTTGGGTAGAATGTTCTGTATAAATCTATTAAGTCTACCTGGTCTAATGTTTTACAGCTGCTGTTTGCTTGTTAAGTTTCTGTCTGGATGATCTATCCATTGATGTAAGTGGGGTGTTAAAGTCCCCAACTATCACTGTGTTGCTGTCAATCTTTCCCTTTTGGTCTGTTAATAATTTCTTTATATATTTTGGTGATCATTTGTTAGCTGCATGTTGGTGTTGTCCCCTTTATCATTATATAATGTCCATGTTTGTCTCTTGTTACCTCTTTTGGCTAGAAATCTATTTTGTCTGCTATGAGTATGGCTACATCCACTTTCGTTTGGCTGCCATTTACTTGGAGTATCATCTTCCATCCCTTCACTAGAGTCTATGTTTGTCTTTAAAGCTGACATAAATCTCCTGGAGACAGCATTTCATTGGGTCATGTTTTTTTAATCCATCCGGCCACTTTGTGTCTTTTTTTTTTTTTTTAAAGTATCCTTTTTTTTTTAAATTATTTATTTATTTATTTATTTATTATTTTTGGCTGTGTTGGGTCTTCGGTTCGTGCGAGGGCTTTCTCTAGTTGCGGCAAGCGGGGGCCACTCTTCATCGCGGTGCAGGGACCGCTCTTCATCACGGTGAGCGGGCCTTTCACTATCGCGGCCCCTCCCATTGCGGGGCACAGGCTCCAGACGCGCAGGCTCAGTAGTTGTGGCTCACGGGCCCAGCTGCTCCGCGGCACGTGGGATCCTCTCAGACCAGGGCTCGAACCCGTGTCCCCTGCATTAGCAGGCAGACTCTCAACCACTGTGCCGCCAGGGAAGCCCACTTTGTGTCTTTTGATTGGTGAACTGAATCCATTTTCATTTTGGGTGATTATTGATAAATGAGGACTTAGTACTGCCATTTTATCTTTTATTTTCTAGTTGCTCTATATCTCCATTATTTCTTTTTCCTTGTGTTTCTGACTGCCATTTTAGTTTGGTGGTTTTCTGATATTTTCTCCATTTCCTCTTTTTTATGTTTCATGTTTCTGCTCTAGATTTATGCTTTCTGGTTACCATGTTTGTTTAAAATTCTCATAGATAAAATTGTTCTTTTTCTGCCGATAGCATCTTATCGTCATTTGACTATATGACTTCTGTACTTTCCTCTTCCGTTTTTATGTTTCTGTCATCTCAAATTATCCCTTTTTATGTTGTGAGTTTGTGACCAACTTGAAATAGCTATAGTTGCTTTTACTGCTTTTTTCCCTTTAACCTCTGTGCTATTCTGATATAGAGTTGCAGTTTTCTGATTCTATTTATCACCTTACTCAAAGTTTTGTACACTTTTACCTTTTCATTTAGGAAGAACAGCTCCTTTCAACATTTCATACAAGGCAAATCTTGTACTACTGCACTCCCTCAGCTTTTGTTTGTCTGAGAAATTTTATTTCTCCTTCATATCTAAATGATAACTTTGCCAGAGTATTTCTGGCTGAGAGTTTTTATCTTTCAATATTCTGAGTACATCATTCCACTCTCTCTTGGCTTGTAGAGTTTCTGCTGAGAAATCTGCTGATAGCCTAACTGGGGTTCCTTTGTAGGTTGCCAGTCTTTTCCCCTGGCTGCCTTTAAAATTCTTTCTTTGTCATTTATTTTGACAGCTTTAATATAATGTATTGTGGAGAAGGTTTTTTCACATTGAAGTAATTAGTTGTTCTCCCAGCTTCATGGACTTCTATATCCAGTTCCTTCCTCAGGTTTGGAAAATTCTCTGCTATTATTTCTTTAAATAAACTTTCTCCTCCCTGCTTCCACTCTTCTCCTTCTGAGATACCCATTAACATAATGCTGCCCTTCCTAATAGAGTCAAATAGTTCATAGAATGTCTTCTTTTTTTAAGATTTTAATTCTCTCTTCCCTTCTATCCGTATCATTTCTAGATTCCTATCTTCAAGCTCACTAGTCTCTCTTCCATATCATCTGCTCTATTTCCAGGGCTTTCTTCATCTCGTTTATTGAGTCCTTCAGGTCCAGAGTTTCTCTTTGGTTCTTTTTTAGAGTTTCAGTCTCTTTGGCAAAATATTCCTTCTGTTCATCAATTTTATTCCTGAGCTTATTGAATTGCCTTTCTATATTTTCCTTTAGTTCACTGAGTTGCTTTATGACAGCTATTTTGAATTCTCTATCAATAAGGTTGCAATATTCTGTGGCTTTAAGTTTGGTTTTTGGAGAACTGTCACTTTCTTTTTGTGATACAGTGTTACCATGGTTCTTCATTGAGCTTGATGAGTTGTTCTTCTGCCAACACATTTGAAGTAGAGAACACCTTTCTTCTTTAGGTAAAGCTTTTTTAAAAAAAAACTTGATTCAAAAGGTTCAACAGATTAGTAACTAGAGGCCTCTCTTGTTTTCCAGTAGGGGTGATATAGCACAAGTTTTTGGTCTCCTACCTGAGCTGCTTCTGGTTATATTTGAGCATCAGCATTTTCCACTCTCCACCACCTCTGTCAGAGGTGTCATCCATTGCCCTGGTTGTTGCTGCTTGTGCCTCTGGGGTCATTAATGCATTGCTGCTGCTGGCATCACTACCTGGGACATTGGGTTGGTGGGTACTTCTGCTATGTCCAGGGGCTCAGGCTCCACTACCCCCCCCTGGGGGGGGGGAGGGTAGGGAGCCAGGGTCCCAGGTGCCCTTACCATGTCCAGGGTTGTCAGGCTCATAGGCATTGCCACTGTGGATAGGGGCAGGTGGGGGGAGCCAGAGTAATAGGCATCTCCATAACTGGAAGGACAGGGTCATAGGCCCACTGTCACTGTCGCCTGGATCTCTTTGGCCAGGGGCACCACTTTGGCTGGGAGGCTGGAGTCATATATTCTGCTTCCCCTGATGTTACCAGGTTCTCTGGGGCTGCAGGCTCAGTTATCATGGCTGAGGGTCCAGGATCACAGGCACCACCTCTGCTGTTCCGCCTGGTTCTGCCTCTTCCACGTGTTTCAGTCCACCCACCTTTAGATGTGTGGAATTCTCTGATGTCCTGCTGTGTTGAGCAAAGGCACCTTTGTTGAGTTGTGGATGTTTTTACTGGTTGTAGATTGAAGGGGAAAGGCAAAGAGAGTGCCACACACTGCCATGATGCTGATGTCACTCTTAACCACTATCTTATACCTTCTTTTCAGGAGGATAAAAAGATGCAAAACATGAAAGTTGAGGATTTTCATTCATCCTCACCCACTACAACACCTGATTCATGTCCACATAATCTTTTTCAATAAGAAGGTGAGAAACTGCTACTTGTCTATCACATGAGTGCTACTTTCTGAATGGCCAAACTTATTTCATACTTCATTAATTCCTCTCTCCCTAAGACTATACTCCCTGGCAATACAAATGCAGCTGGGAGTGAAAACAGTGGGGAGTGATGCTGTGTAACTACTGTGTGAAGGACCAAGTGCTAGGAGCTGAAGCTGGCAGAGCTATGAAGCAATGTTAGCTGGGTATTGTCATTTGCCATTCCTTATTCCTGGAAAAAATAAAGAATTACAAATGGCTTCAGATGGGCCAACCTTAAACTCCATCCATATTAAAATGCCCATGACCAGGGACTCTGTACTCAAGTCAGTAGACCATACTAAGTAAATACTGCAAACTCCTAGAAACTTATTAAAGAAGACACACACCAATCAGTCCATTGGTTTTATAACTCAAAGGACAGCAAAGTGGATTATGGAAAGAATTAAGAATTAAGAAAAATAGAACTTGCTGCCTTAAAAGATAGGTAAACAAAATACACACATACACACACACACACACACACACACATATTGATACACGCAGTAACAGTTGAATAAATTTCCAAAAAATTATTATAAATAATTTAGGAAAGTATAGAATATAGGTTAATTAGAAACTAAGTTATTGACTACTTACTTACTATTCTAAGTGTTTTAGGTGAATTGACGCTTAGTCTTCACAGCAGCTCTATGGGATAGGCATATTGCTCCCATTTTACAAATGAGGAATCTGAGTCACAGCTTACACAAATTATGCATGATCACACAGCCAGCAAGTGGCAGAGCCCTAATGAGTCCCATGCAGCCTGGATGCATAGCATGGACTCTTAACCACTGCACCAAACTTCCCATAAAATAGAGTTGAGTTAATAGCAGATTGAGATGGAGACAGAAATTTTTTAAAGAGCAGGATGGATTAAGAAAAGACTGTAAAGAATCTAACTTATAACCCAGTTTTAAAGTCAGTATCAGAAACCGAAACATTAGGTCTAACAGAGTGGGAAAGTGGATTTAGCAATTTAGAAGACACTTGAAGAATCTTCCCAAATGAAGGCATGAAGAACAAAGACTTTTGTGATGAGGGATAGATGCTTACATGGAGAGCACGGAATTCAGAATCATTATGAAGATCATTTCTCTTTCTGAAGGAAATTATAAATAGAACAAATCAATAAAGACATAAAAGAAAAAATCCTGCTCTAAAGAAAGATCCAAGTCTGCCGAAGGAAAAATGACTCTATATATGGGGAAATGGAATGAAAAAGAACAACACATTCTGGTGAGATTTTTAAAAAATTTTTTTAAATGAAGTATCATTCAGAGAGGGAAAAAAATCATTTAGAGAGTCCTTGCATATCTCAAGTAATCTTGGAGGGAAAATTTTGCTTAAAGCTGTTAATAAGCCAGTAGCATATAGAATAAATTTTATGCAAATGTGGTTTTTAAATAATGCAAATATAAACATTAGAGTCTCTCTCAATTAAAATTTTTAAGATTTATTCAAAGTGAACCACAGATGAGTTTCAAAGTCAAAATTTCAGCCGTGAAACCTCTGGCTCCTCAGGCCGTCTCAGAGACTGCTCCTAGAATCACCTTTGCCTGGATCATTCTCCCTACTCCCTCCGCTCTCTCACCCTTACTAGGACAGCTCATTCTCAGGTTTTAAGCTGAATGTCACTTCTCAAAAGCTATTCCCCACACCCCAGCCCCACCACAGCACTCGTCACATTTTAATGTCTGTCTCACCCACTATGCTTAAATTTAAGGAGAAATTGATGCCTGTTCCCCCATCTCATCCCCATTGCCTCACACAGCACCTGTCATGTTCTTGGTGTTTAATCAAGATTTGTTAAATGAGTGAATGAATAAATGAGTGAATGAACCGTGCACTCTCTAAACCCTACTTATATTGAGGTAAATCAGCATATCCCCCTTCAATGTAGAATTTTCACTTCTAGGTGTCTATCACAAAAGACATAAGTAGAGAAAGAAGTCAAATTTTATGTATAAGAAATTCCACTGTTATAAAATATCTTTAAAACTATCTATTTACACTTAAATTTTCATCAATGCCTTTGGATACATGATGGGGAAGATTTGCTATCTCCCCTTTCCTGATTTTTCCTCCCAGGGAAGGTAGGTCAACTGATGTGCACTTCTGTTCTCCATACTCCCCCTTACTGTCTCCAACCCTGGAGAAGATGGATTGAAGTATTTGATGAGTGAATATGGGACGAATACTGAGTTTGCTTAACTCAGCCCATCCTCCTTTTCTTTGGGAGCTTGTAGTGAGCAGACTTTCAGCATCTCCAGGCTTAGGAGCCTGCCCCTCAGCAATCTGTGCCTGGGTGGGCAGATCCTGCCTAACTGTGGGGTTCTTCAACTGGTTCACTTGGCTAACAGACCGAAGATCACAACTTCCAACCCAGACTCTAACAGCTGTAAGGGTTTTGCTTTGTTTCTCTCTCTCCTCCTTTGTTTTATATCTCGACTTATTTAGAATCTGAGCAGCAAAGAGGGACGCTATGTATTAGCTGCCCTCAGAGATTCTCTGAAAACATCACATCTCACCCCATATATTGGTTTCTTTTTCGATATCATGAACATGAGAAACATTTTTGCTTTGTTTATATGTGTATCAATTCTAAATGTTGAACATTTAAATGATAGATAATAAACTCCTTAATCTATATCAGCTACTATAATTTGATTATCTGTATAATAGATATGAAGACAAAATATGTAGTTCACTTCTTATCCTTTGGAATTCAATTTATAACTTAGGGGTAAATGCTAGAGTTTTAATTTCACTCAAGGTTCTATAGCTGACTGATTTAGAAGAGGAAAGAGATTATGGAGCAGAGATTTTCCTCTGGGTAAAAAAAAAATTTTGTATTTGCAATTCCATCAAAGATCAGAGATTAAATTTTATCCATTTTACTTAAAACTTCTCCCTTACCAGTCATCCCTCTCATGCTCCCTTCTTGTGCTTCATGATCGAGCCTCCTTTAATAACAACTGGGCGGAAATGAATCACTGACTCAACAGCAGCTGAGAAGCTTATGCTCTGTTTGTCCCCTTCTTTTCATATTTTATAAAGTGCACTGGATATGATTTTTTAAACATATCACTTTAGAATTTTTCTTAAAGGAATTTATTAGAATTACCATCTTATTCCACCTGCCAGAATTCCCTGAGATATCCTTTGACAGGTACAGGGAACAAAACATGTATAAGAAAAAAATTGAAAGTCTGGAGCTCTCCATTTAATGCACTCTGAGTAGCATGCAGTCTCCTCAAGGGCCACTACTTAGTTAGTCATTCAAATTAGAGCGTTACTCATAGAATGAGCAAGCCCATGACAAACACCACAAACTACTTGTTGACGTCAGACATTAGTCCTTAGCTTGGGTACACAGTGGTGCTGTAAGCCATGGTAGACATCTAAAAACAAGCAAATATACCAATAACAAGGAAGGAAGGAAGGAAGGAAGGAAGGAAAGAAGGAAGGAAGGAAGGAAGGAAGGAAGGAAGGAAGGAAGGAAGAAGAGAAAGAAAGAAAGAAAAGAAAGAAAAAGAAAGGAAGGAAGGAAGGAAGAAAGAAGGAAAGGGAGGAAGGAAGGAAGGGAAAGAAAAAGGGAAGGGGGAGGGAGGAGGGAGGGGGAGGGAGGGAAGAAGGAAGGAGGGAAGGAAGGAAAAGAAAGAAAGAAAGAGAAAGGAAGGAAGGAAGGGAGGGAGGAAGGGAGGGGAGGGGAGGGGAGAGGGAAGGAGGGACGGACTATTGCCCTGTATTTTCCTAAAATCCATCAACATATATAAAGAAAACTATAAACTCTCACAGTTATCAGTTCTCTGTAGGGTTATTTAAAGCTCAAAAATCTCTGCAATAGTGTTGCCAGGTTAACATCAGGCAAGAGCCCCCCAGAATGCTTCCCAACATGGACATTTTTTGATTCTATGGCTTACTTTTGAGGGGTTACCAGAAACTGAACTACTGCCTATAGAAAAACAAGTACATAAATTCTAACGTCTCCGCGAGTGACTGGCCCTGATTTCCAATTTCAGTGTCTTTAATAAAAGCTTTGGGTTGGTTTAAGACTGAATCTTGGATTTTCTATTTTACCACTCCCACTGTATAAACATTGCTTAGATGTATGTACTATAAGAAAAGTAACTCTGGAAGAAATTTCGACCCTCCAAGTATAAAAGATATATTATTAAATAGTAATACATTAAGATTAGTAATTAAATTAGTAATACATTTACATTTTTATTGATGATATTTACTTTTTCTTGGTACCTTTAAAAAAAATAGTTCTTACTGCACATTTTCATTTTAGTTCAGCTACGATGAAGCAATACATTGTACAGAGAAATATTTTGGGAGTTTGTGGTCTCTCCAAAGGAATGGATTTATATGAATTGAAGATATGGGCTTGACTCCTATCAAAAGAAGAAAACAACAAGGATTGCCGTCACCCTGCTCATGGTCACCAACAGCTGAAGCACTGATGTCCCTTTGTTGCTCACCTTAGTTTAACACTGTTTATGGTTGTTCCAATTTTAAATATTTATTTATTTATTTGGCTGTGCCGGATCTTAGTTGTGGCACGTAGGATCTTCGTTGTGGCATGCGGAGTCTTTAGTTGCAGCATGCGGGATTTTTCATTTGTGGCATATGGGATCTAGTGCCCTGAACAGGGATCGAACCTGGGCCCTCTGCACTGGGAGAGCAAAGTCTTAACCACTGGACCACAGGGAAGTTCTGGTTGTTCCAATTTTAATGCAACACTTTACTTCCTGTATCTTTCTTTGGGAGCCTGCATCAAGAAAATGACCTCTCATATAGAAATCTGAGGACCTTCAAAATATCATAATTGATGTCAGAGTCAGTCAGATAGAATTATGTACTTAAAAGTGAATAGCCAGGACTTCCCTGGTGGCGCAGTGGTTAAGAATCCGCCTGCCAATGCAGGGGACACGGGTTCGAGCCCTGGTCTGGGAAGATCCCACATGCTGTGGAGCAACTAAGCCCGTGTGCCACAACTACTGAGCCTGCACTCTAGAGCCGTGAGCCACAACTACTGAAGCCCGTGCACCTATAGCCCGTGCTCCACAATGAGAAGCCACCGCAATGAGAAGCTTGCACACCACAACAAAGAGCAGCCCCTGCTCACAGCAACTAGAGAAAGCCTGCGTGCAGCAATGAAGACCCAATGCAGCCAAAACTAAATAAATAAAATAAACAATTTTTTTTTTTAAAGTGAATAGCCAATAGCTCTCTTAGACAGATGTCCATACCTCCAGACTAGTTCATTTGATCCCCATTCCTGATTTTTCCTTCCAGGGAAGGCAGCTCAACTGATGTGCATGTCTGTGCTCCTCAGTCCCCCTTACTGTCTCCATCCCTGGAGGGGATGGGTTGAAGTATTTGATGAGTGAATGTGGGAAGAATACCGAGTTTGCCTGACTCAGCCTATCCTTCTTCATCGTGGAAGCCTGCGGTGAACAGATTTTCTCTGCAGCATCTCCAGGGTTAAGAGCATCCTGTGCCTGGGGCACCATCCCCATCAGGCCAAAACCCAGATCTAATCAGATCACTATCCTGCTTAAAATCTTTCAATGTCTTATAATTTTAAGGAAAATTCCAATGTCCTTATAGCACAGAATACGAGTCCAATCATGATTCAACCCCTATCCACTTCCAGTCTGATCTCTTGCATTTTCAACAGATACACCCATCCTTCCAGCCACAGAAAACATGACCCGTCCATTTATACCCTTAACGTTCCTGATCACATGAAACATAACTAACCTCCCACAACCATGTGGACACTCACTGGTTACGCTGGTCAGGCATTTTGCAGTAACTCCAAATTTCATTGTCAAAGGAACTGATCTAGTTCAGCGTTTTCTAAGTGGCTTAGGATGCCACCACCATGATTTTGGCCATATCAATATTATTCATCTACTATTATTTACTTAATACCCTTCTTCAAGCAATCCACTTTTATTAAATTATTAAAATTTAAATTTCATATCATTACCAGCAATGGAAAACCAATAGAAGCTGCTACAAGCAAGAGGCAACTGTAAAAATAAATACAATGGAAACAAGTCATATGAAATTTTTACCTAGACTGGGTTGCCTGTCCCCCACCTCCATTCCCCAAAGGAAGACACCACACACCTTAAAAAAGTGTTAAAGATCAGTATCAAAATGAGACCTCCGAGATGTGTTCAGAAGGGTTGGAGAGGGACCAATATTCTCAATGTTAAGTGATTTTACTTAATAACCTTGCACGCACTACCTAAATCAATCCTCTCATGCACCAGGGTATGTGCTCTCACCCTGGCAAACACTGGCCGAGCTTAAATTCAATCACCACAAACAGGGAAAACTGTGGGCTCTGGAACCACGCTACCTGAACCTGACTCCGACTTCAGCACTTTCTAAATGTATATACCTAAGCTAGTTACATAACTGCTCTTGGACTCAAGCTAAGAATAATGAAAATACCAATCTCAAAGTTGTTTGAGGGTTAATGAAGAAAAGGTTTTGAGACAAAACATGAAGCAAAAAAACACACCCCAAAATATTTATTCATCAAATGATAAATAGAAAGAGATTTAACTCTGTCAAGGGACAAAAGAAAAGACATTTTGGTAAAAATGAAATTGAGCAGGTACTAGAAAGACCATTTGATCACACATCAGAGGATGATGAATGAAAGGATGGAGGGATGAAGCAGACTAACACAGGATGAAGGAAACAAGTAAAGACAAATACCGCAGAGTTTCTGTTTTTCTTTTCCCTAACCTGTAAATCCAAGATCTCAGACTTCTGCTAAGACCAAAGCTCTCTCCACCCCATATTACTGGCCTCTTCAAGACCATCTTGTAAATGCTCATGAGCAAATCTGCTCAATTTTACAATCTGTATTTTTATGTCTGTGGTTTTATTTCTCTTCAGCTATTATAGTCTCTTCTGGTTGACGCCAGTGAAAACGTAGGTTCTCGTGTGTCAGGGGGCAGTGTCCCGCTTGGTCGGGATTTATCACCTCTGCCAACTTCACCTTCACCACTTCTAATCCATCCTGCCCTGCCTGTGGCTTCTCCTGCTCTGTGGGCCAAGCACACTGTTCCTCCTAATGCTGCTCTGGGAGGCCCAGGACCAAAACAATGCTTCATGTCCCGTTGTCAATTAGGAAATATTCCTTTCATATTTTTTTAATAAATTTATTTATTTATTTATTTTTGGCTGCGTTGGGTCTTCATTGCTGCGCGCAGGCTTTCTCTAGTTGCGATGAGCAGGGGTTACTCTTCCGTTGCGGTGTGCAGGCTTCTCATTGCGGTGGCCTCTCTTGTTGCGGAGCACGGGCTCTAGGTGTCCGGGCTTCAGTAGTTGTGGCACACGGGCTCAGTAGTTGTGGTGCACGGGCTTAGTTGCTCCGTGGCATGTGGGATCTTACTGGACCAGGGATCGAACCCGTGTCCCCTAAATTGGCAGGCAGATTCTTAACCACTGCACCACGAGGGAAGCCCATTCCTTTCATATTTTAATGGTATATAGAAGAACTTAAAATCATCTTCAAATCAACATCAAGATGTTGAGGGTAAATAATTAATTATATTTAGACACATTTATTTTCAGAACAAAAATTAATGTTTCGAATGACCTTAATTCTCTTAAATATAATTTTACCACATATGAACAAAACACAGAAAACCACAGTGCTACAATTTTAGATTCTACGATTCCAAAATCAAGTTGTTCCTTCCAAATATGTACTAAAGTCTGTGATTATCTCTAAAATTTAATTCTCTTGATATGACTTCTTCAAGTTAGAACCTATGAACTCTCATCCATACTACGAAATGCAAGACTAAAAAACAAACAAACCTTTTATTCTAAAGTTAACATATAAAAAATTATAAATGTAGCCATAAAATTGAAAAGATTATTTTCCCATAATGTCGAGAAAAAATTTTGACATGCTTTGGAATGTAAGTGAAAAGAACATGGTCCAAAAATGCAGGTTATAGTCTTTGTCACACTGGCTGTGTGACCTTTATCTGTGTGGGCTTTAGTTTCCTTCTCTAGAAAATAAAAAGGTTGCGTAAAATGGACTCAAAAGTTCTGTAATTATACGGGCTTTCTGCTCTTATTTCACTTCTTCCCTCTTACTGTCTCCCAGAATATTTACTTTGTATGCATGTTTTATTTTTTCAGCAAGTGTTTATTGAGTGTCCACTCTGTACCAGGAAAATTACAAGGCATTAGAATATAGAAGTTGAGAAAAATATGGTTCTTGTTCACAAAAACCTTTCAGTTTAGTGGGCAAGATGGACATTCAACAAACAATCAGAAGCATTATACTTGATGATGATCTTGAGAAAGAAAAACCTCACCGTGCTCTGCGGGTTATAATAGGTGACCTAATTTTGATTGGGGGCAACAAGGAAGCCACAATGAAAAAGTGACATTTAAAGTGAGGAGTAGAAGGAAGCATATCGCAGCCTTCCAGGGGTACAGGGCAAAATGAAGAATAGTCCTGAGAGGGGCAGACATGGACAAGTTCAAGGAACCGAAAGGGAAACAACGAGGCTAAGGCAGAGAGCATAAAGGGGTGCGGGCATGAGTGACAGGGTCTCCTCTGGACTATCAGGGATGTTGGCTTTTATTATAAGTGCGGGATGTAAGCTCTTTATTATAAGAGCTCACATTATTTACTGTGAGCTCACTAGGTAGGGACATTGACCCTGAAGTTAGAATCTGAGCTCCACCACTTACTACCTGAGTGACCTTGGGCAGTTTCCTCATTTAGAGTTATTGGGAGGATTAGATCAATCAATGTAAATAAAGTGTTTAAAACAGTGCCCAATGGTGGTAAGCACTTTGCTGTGTATGTTGTTATTATTAGCATCATTCTTCCTGGCTTCAGGACACAGAAGAGCTCAGAGGAAGGAGTACTACACTCCAGGTGCTGAGACCAGGGCTCCAGGTGTATCTCTTCCCATACAGGCTGTTTCCACAGTAAAATGAGGAAACCTTAAAAGGAACTGAGGTAACCCTGAATTGTAATAAAGAAACAGAAAGGTAACTTTAAGTGAACAGAAAGGTGCTCTTGAATCTCTTCTCTGATTTTTGAGATTAAATGGATGTTGTAATATTGGAAAAATATTTAAGAATTCTTGCTTTGCATTGCTCATAATATTAGTTCTAGAAGACGAAAATGGCATCCCACCTAAGTTTCCTTCAAAATTTATTGAGTGTACCATCATTTCTGGTTCTCTTTCATCAATGGTGAATCTTTCAGAACCTCTATAATCACCTAACTGTACTGTTTCACATTGCAATTTAGAAACCTCCGCAAATAAACTTCTCATCCACACTGGTGATGTGAGTAACTAAGATCTGTAAATAAACAACAAAGCTTTGGATAAAAATCAACTATTTCAATGGAAAATGTCCTATGATTTACTTTTTTCTCCACTGTTCTTTGCTTCAATTCCTAATAATTTTACAAGGATCCCCTGGATTTTAATAAGCCCTTCCTTTTCATCAAATGAAAACACAAACTTAATGTTCTTAAATTTGCCTCATTTTTATAATATTTAATTACCTCTTATTTATCAAGTACAAGGCACGGAAGACACAAAAAGTATTAAGACATGGGTTATCCCTTTAAAAAGATGGTAGTAAGAGATGGAGGAGCAAACATAATAAAGAAGGAAGAGAGAGAAAGGAAAGTTAAAGGTTTGGAAATGCAGATAAGGTTAGCGTATCAGTGCATAAAAGGGAAATCAGAGTAGTAAACCCCAGTTAATTTATAAAGTTAATTATCTTCTTTAAGTTTATTGATAATCTCTCAGGGATACAGTTTATCACTAGGTTTGATGGGATGGTTTATCACTACATTAATACAGCAGCACTTCATTAAAATTAATATGAGTTTCTAAAGTGAAGTCATTCATTCATTCATTTATCCACAACCCATTTTTTTAAATTTATTGAAGTATAGTTGATTTACAATGTTGTGTTAATTTCTGCTGTATAGCAACGTGGCTCAGTTATACATATATCTTCTTTTTCATATTCTTATCCATTATGGTTTATCATAAGATGTTGAAAATAGTTCCCTGTGCTATACAGTAGCACCTTGTTGTTTATCCATCCTATATACAATAGTTTGCATCTGTTAATCCTAAACTCCTAATCCTTCCCTCCCCCACCCCCTCCCCCTTGGCAACCACAAGTCTGTTCTCTATATTTGTGAGTCTGTTTTTGTTTTGTAGATATGCTCATTTCCACAATCCATTTTTGAGCTTCCCCTAGGACTTAGAATCGGGTCTAATTTGATAACAGGCTGCTGTAGCAAGGGTACAAACTGGCTTCTCTAAAACTTCTGTACTTTATTTTCCCCTCTGAATATTTACATCAGTGAGCTTCTGAAATGAAGATTCCTTTTCGATCTCTTCTACCTTGCTATCTGCATTTTTCCTATGAGATAAATAAGCTTTTATCTGACTATCTGGATAGATCTTACAAAACCTCAACCACATTAATAGCTGTCCTTCTGGATCCATCATGCCAACATGCTGACACACCTTGTCCAAAAGAAAACAAAATGAGAAAAGTAAGAAACTGGAGAACAAAGAAAGACTGAAAAAATTGGTTAAAAATCAGGCTGCTACTATTTACAACAGCCAAGACATGGAAGCAACCTAAATGTCCATCAATAGATGAACGGATAAAGAAGATGTGGTGTGTGTGTGTGTGTGTGTGTGTATATATATATATATATATATATATATATATATATATACACACATATATATATGTATATATATGTGTGTGTGTATACACACACACACACACACACACACACACCATGGAACACTACTCAGCCATAAAAAAGAATGAAATAATGCCATTTGCAGCAACATGGATGGACCTAGAGATTGTCATACTAAGTGAAGTAAGTCAGACAGAGAAAGACAAATATCATAGGATATCACTTATACATGGAATCTAAAAAAATGATACAAATGAAAATATTTACAAAACTGAAATAGACTCACAGGCATAGAAAACAAACTTATGGTTACCAAAAGGGAAAGGTTAGGGGGGGATAAATTAGGAGTTTGGGATTAACATATACACACTACTATATGTATAATAGATAAACAACAAGGACCTACTGTATAGCACAGGGAACTATATTCAATATCTTGTAATAAACTATAATGGAAAAGAATCTGAAAAAGAATAGCTAGCTAGCTAGCTAGATAGATATAGATATGTATTACTGAATCACTTTGCTGTACACCTGAAATTAACACAACATTGTAAGTCAACTATACTTCAATTAAAAAAATAGAAAAAAATCAGGCTGCTATATTACTTTCAAATTATTTAACATTTAATATTGGGACATCAGTCATTTTTTAAAGGTGTTTATAACCTTGGGTTAATACATGAAAACCAGGAAAACACAAGGTGGTATAATTTCTTCATCAAACCACAGAGAAGCTAATACCATAAACTCTTCAGGGAAGGTCAAGAGTAAACATTTCTTTTCTTTTTTTAAAATTTTTATTTTATATTGGAGCATAGTTGATTAACAATGTTGTGTTAGTTTCAGGTGCAGAGCAAAGTGATTCAGTTATACATATACACGTGTCTATTCTTTTTCAAATTCTTTTCCCATTTAGGTTATTACAGAATATTGAGCATTTTGGTGAGTTTTGTTAGACACAAAGTGTGTGATTTTGTTTTCTTTTGTAACACAGACGTAATATACAGGCAGATAAGTCCCATGCAATATGACTGCCAACTCTAGTCTTTTTTGGACTAGAGAGTCCAAAAGAGTATGGAATCCTCTTAACTCCTTGGGGAGAGTATGTGAAATAAAAGCTTTAGGCAATGTTTTATAATAAATCACACTGTCATCTTTCTCTCTCGATAATTCCTCTGTTCTCTTGCTATGCCATCTTTGCCCCCTCCTCCTACCTATTACCAGGTGATCAGGTGGTCAGAACTTTATAACTTAATGGCTGAAAAGGGGGAAGAGTTTAAGGACCACCCTAACTGCTTGAACCTATAAATGTTCATAGATATTTTGAAGTCCCGGAATTTTCCCTACGTGTTAGCAGATTAAAGGGAGGGTATGCACTTTCTTCATGGATCGCAGTGTCAGCCATGAATAAGGGTCTGATCCCCAATCCAGACTTTCCCAACAGCTATTGCTGTAATGTGAGGTTTAGGAAACAAAGTGACAGACAAACTTTCTCTGGGTTTTAGCAGTAGTTTAATTATGCATCTTTTTCTTCTTTCTTTAAACTATACAGGTTTTTAAACTTACCCCAATAGCTGCTAAGATTGGGGCTTGATAAATCCACTTGATGTCTCCAGCACTAAGTTCCCAGCATCTGAGACATGAAAAAGAACTTCCATTAAAGAATCAGCAAAGCAAATAAGCAGTGAGATGTAACATTTTGTTTTACCAAAAATTCCAGACCCAGGTTTTTGATTAAGAAACAAGTAGACAGGAAAAAAAAAAAAATCTCCTAGAACACCCAAAACAGTAAAAAAAAAAAAAAGTGTAACAGTCCTGGTTTCCATACTATTAGCTACCCCTTGGGGATAAGTATTATAAATAGTGGTTTATTATTTTTATAAAAGAGTCAAAACTATGTTTCTAGAGCCACAAAAAAATTAGTCTTCTAAATGTGGTACCATTGATTCTTTATTTTTGTTATCACTGGAAAGATCCATAACAATTAAACCCTGTTGATAGAGAAAGTCCTCTCACTTTCAGAATTTACTCCATTGGTTGTAGAACATTGACATTAGTACATTCTTATCCACAGAAATGCAACAGAAAACTGACAATCATGCAAATGATTCTTGTTGATAGGAATGTAGAAGAAAATTGAATGCAAATGATTTTTGTCCATAGAAAGGAAAATTAGCTGTGTTTGGTGGAATGTAATTGCTCTGTGATCTGTGAATATTGACCAGTTTTTACATTTATTTGTAAAATTATTTCAGTGTACATATTACTAGATATAAACATGTAATTCTTTTATTTCTCCTTTGAACCAGTTACAACATCTTACTGGTTTCCTCATTAATTAGTGAGTTAAAAAATCTTGATAGGTGCTCATTTTATATTTGCATAAGATCATGATTTTATCTTCTATTTTAAAAAGTTAGTTTTTAACAGTACTTAATAAAAACACGATTTGATTTACTTATTTGTTATATTTATTTTCTGCTTCCTGCTCACTCCAACTAGAATTTAAGTTTACATAGTCAGGGATCATTGTTGTTTTTGTTTTCTGTTACAAGTGCCTAGAACAGTACATAGCATGTAGGTAGTCAATAAACATTTGTTGAATTGAATTGAATTCAAAGTAAGTTAGACTCAACCTCACCCAATCTGGTTCGTGGTAAAGGTCTTACACTAGAATAAATGGAACAGAGTTGAGAAAATCTAGTTCCACTTGAAACTTTAATGTAGCACTTTAAACGTTTTTTTAAAATTAAAGATACATAAATAAAAGCCTTCAGTTTCTTTCTCCTTAGACAAAACCTAGCATTGATTGTGGCAACAGTAAATGAAATTTTATAAAGAAATTTTAATGATATAATGATAACTTTTAAATTCTGGATAATAAACTTATTAAGAAAGTTACTTTTAAATTAATGAACAAATTATGGATAATAAAAAGCTATTTCAACTATTCCTTGAAGGTAAAACATTTTCAGTGCACATGTAATAACAACATATTTTTTAAATATAATTTTGTATATAGGCAATACATTCTCATTTCAAAAAACAAACTATAAAAAGATAGACATTGAGACCTCTCAGTCCTCCCCATGTTCCTGTATACCTCTGACCTTGCCTTTCTCCTTACAGGTAACATCTTTTATTACTTTATTGTATATGCTTTCAGTATTTCTTTATGCATATACAAACACATACAAATATTATAATCTTATTTTCCCCATCTTACAAAAGTGCAATGTACACTCTGTTCTGTAACTTGCCCTTTCCTTTTAATAGTATGTTTTTAATTTCTTTCCATATCAGTACCAAGAGAGCTTAGTAGCCCAGCATTCCATTGGAAGGAAGTACCACAGTTAAATCAACCAGACCCCTAGACCAAAGTGTAATTCTGGTCTGCGAAGTCAGTGGGCTTGAAGAATGAATAAGAATGGAAATCAAACACAGGGACATTTTATACTTGCATACACCTTACTTGTTTACACATTATTGAACATTGCCCATATTATTTGTATGCATCTATTTTCCACATTGTTCAGCCAGGCAAGAAAGATAAAAGTGTTACTGAGTCGTGCAAAACATCTATCACACTACGCTAAAAAGGCTTCCCACTGTAAGGAAAGTGGCACATATTGTGAGAATATAAATTGAACATTGCTTCACTAAATTTTGGATTTCATAAATTTGGATTTCATAAATTTTCTTTTCAGCTTTGACATTTGGTAATATCTTCATAATCTTCTCTCTTTGCTTCAATGCCATTTCATGGTGGTGTCTCCTGACACACTGGAATTCAATTACACAATTTCAGCTCTACAAAATACTTGTGTCTGGAAGTAGGTCAAACCAGCTACTTCTACAAACAGGAAAAACTTGACTTTGATCATTTTCAATGTCAAAGTTTCAAATTTGCCCTTTGATAAGAGGCAACTGAGGTTTCAGATATTTTAAAGAAAATGCTATTAATCCTTATTTTTCATTAATTCTTCAATGTCCCAGCTCACATCGTGTTTGTTAACATGGCTGAGAAACTACCCTCTGTCCAGATTTTTTAAAATAAATTTTAACACTCTAGGAAATGCAGGACTAAATGTCGGTAAAAACGTAGTTCTGAATGGTAGAGCATGAAACACAGTAGTCTGTATGCTGAATGGTAAAGCATACAGACTAGAAAGTAGGATTTCCTGCAGCCAGGACTGGAAACAGGAAATGCATTGTTCCACCAGAGGGATCCAGGGAATTATATTGATCTAATACTGTATTGTCTCCACAACTCACACTCTGATAAGAGTAGAGGAAGTGAAGTCCCCTGAGAGCCACGCAGATTTCCTAGGAATGAGGGAGTGTATCTTTTCTTGGTCCTTTCAATTGCAAGCCCTAAGGTTCCTGCTGACATCTCTTATCTCCTTTGAATGAGCAGGGAGAAGGTAATAAGGTATCTTGTAAGGTGTTTTTGCTTTTGTAAGTAAAAAGAAAAACAAAATTATTCACTTTTTAAGTCATTTGTCCAATCTAAACTTCCCAATTATCTTACCCTACCTTAGTCAAATAACACTTTGATAGAATTTTAGAACTGGAAGAGACTTCTTTTGTATATTCTATAGAGTTTAGAGTACCTTCTAAAACTGGGTCTTATCTGCTTATCTCTAAATGTCCAAGATACAGAGAAAATCAGAGTTCTAGCTTTGAAAGGCCAGATCAGAAAAAGATAAATCGCAACTATAAGAGACATGAGCAGGGGCCCCATCTGTCCTTTGGAGATGCTCCAAGTCTGCTCTCTCCACTTGAACTTTGTGATACAGCACTATACATAGGTCAGATGATGACGCTCAAGAAAACCCACAAAAACTTTTTATCTTAGACAAGCTGAATTTCATGAGAAATCAAATCTGGCAATTATAAAATTATGCCATGAATGTGGTAATACAGTTTTATTTTCTATGCAAAATAAATATAAAATGACCCCTTAACCCAATTATTGCACTCAGATCAGGGCACTATAGAATTCAAGATTTTATTCGAAGTAAGGTAGGAATAAATATTTTATGCAGAAGAGTCACATGATCTAACTTATATTTAATATTTTTACATTAATACATCTGTTTTAGAGCAATATTTAGTATCAGTTGTATTTTTCAAAGTATTACATACCTAATGGATTTTTTCTCAAAAATGATAAACATGTATTTCTTATTTTTTCAGCAAAAAGACTTATGATTATTAATGATTTAATATCTAGTTTATGATTCTTTTAAAAATGCAAGATAACTAAGAAAACTAATTATCTAATTCAATATAAAATGTACTATGAATATATTTGCTTTCTTTCCTTGCTCAAGGCCTGGAATAGCTGTTGAATGGATGAATGAGTCAAAATTGCTCCAGGCTAGCTGTAGGCTTTGGAGATGTAACCTGATATCTCTGGGTCTCATTCTATTCACCTCTCAAATGTGGGGATTGGACCAAACAATGCCTTCAGTTCTACCTTCTCTAAAATTCCAAATCTAAGTGATTTGGTTACACATCTCAGGGTAAAATTATTTAGCATTATTTAGTACCTCTTTACTGACTCAACCTCCCTCCCTCCTCCAAGAAACCAAACAGCAATGCTGCAAGTTTTCTTTGAGATTTCCAATATCGCTGTGTAAAAAAAAGCAAAGCCAGTAAGTTCTACAACTGAGGGAAAGCTGATGAATGGGGAGTTCTGGAGCAAGGCTGCACCTAAAGATAATGATCTGTAGACTTCAAATTTGGGGGAACAGTGGTAGGTTCTTTGCAGAATTCAGGTGCTCACATAATGTGGCATTTTCTTCACTGCACAACTGACAAAATGATTCTGAAGGAAATACTCAGTAACTCAAAACAAATGTACGGGCTCAATGAAAGAAAGGAGCAAACAAAAAGGAGTTGCTGTCAGGAAATGTACACGATCTGTGGATATTAAACTGTATTCTGTTAACAGGGAAGAATGCTCAGCATTACTACATCTATAAGTTAAAACTGTCTCTCTTTAAATCGCCTTTTCATGTATCATAAGTGTATTAGTCTGCTCGGGCTGCCATAACAATATACTATAGACTGAGGGCTTAAACAGCAGACATTTATTTTCTCACAGTTGGAGGCTGAAGTCTGAGATCAAAATGCAAGGCACTGTCATCTTGCTGTGTGCTCATAAAACCTTTACTTCATGAGCATACACAGAGAGAAGGAGCTCCCTCGTGTCTCTTCTCATGAAGACACTAATCCTATCATATCAGAGCCATACCCTTAGGATTTCATTTAACCTTAATTACCTCCTTAAGGGCCGTCTCTCCAAATACAGTCACACTGGGGATTAGGGCTTCCCACATATGAATTTTGGGGAGACACAATTCATTCCAAGCAATAAGTTTGACCATGAAAGCAAAGAGCAGGCACTGAATGCTTCTCCATGTTCTCCTTTTCTTTCTTTGACTCACCATTACTAAAAACAGAAATAATATGAAAAAATGAATGTTTCAGTATCCATTCATCATGTAGCACCCAAAGAGAAACACAACTGGGGGGCTAGTGATTCCCTAGGATGGATTCCACTTCTAATGTGCATTTGTTTTATCATTTAAGAATATTTAATCATGCTATAGAAGACAAGAGAACAAATGGGGTGGATTAAACCTACAGTTTGCGTTAAATGTAGATCAGTAGTTAGTAAGTAGAGCACATGCGTGTTAAGCACAGGTACTAAATATCTGGGGCAACTGAGCACTAAATATTCATGATGCACTAAATATATAAGAGGCACGAAGTATCCCCAATATGCAGGAAGTACTCGATAGTCTTGATGTCTTAATTCAGCCACTGATTAGTGGAACCCATGGCCACATATCCTTTGCCCAAAGAACGCAAATAAAACCCAGAGCTGCTCAGCAGGCTAAGTGGCAAGCTAGAGCCATGGCCAGGTGAACTTGCCCTTATATCTCTCTGAGACAGCAAGTGTGTGTCTCCGGCTCAAGGCACCTTCTGTCTGTTGGTCCCCTTGTTGCAACCACATTTCTGGTCCTCATAACCACACCATCAGTGGGGAATGCTGATGTGGCAGAGAGAGTGAGAGAGAGACAGAGAGGAGATATGAGTACTGCCTATCCCAGGACTCAGGTAGTGCTGTCCTTTCACCTGTGTGCATGATATCCTAAGTGTGTTAACTTACCCATCTCTTTCCCCTTGCTTCTCACTGTATGTTTCAAATTGATTTCATAAACCATGGAGTTTATGACCATCCTAATCGGGTCTGTGAGTCTTCCTGTCCCATGACTCTGGGATGGATAACTTGCTGGTAATGTATCAGAGGCTACAAGGTAATTTCCCACATAACATCCCTAAAGGGCAATGTCATCAAGAACAGCAGCAAGTCTTGAGCAAATCCCAGGCTCTTGCTTTACCTCTTCTTGTTTCCACTCACCTTGCATCAGCCAGAGTTGCTCGTGCCACAGCCCAGGCTGTAACAAATGCCGCTGGAAACCCTGCAATCAGAAAAGGATTCAGAGACCATATTTCTTTTAAGATTAAGGGATTTTTTTCTTATATTCATCACATAAAAATATACTATTAAAAGATGAGAGATCAAAACAGGCATGAAAAATGTTGCTATGTGAATATGAAAAGTCCACTTAATTTTCATCTTGTTCGTTTGAGAAGGGAGGTGGTACACTGATGTTATTCGTTCTCAAAAGTCTGAAGATGAACACTGGCTCTATTATCCTTTGAGGGGTGTAAGGTTAAGACATGTATGGAGGGGACTGAAGTTCCCGGGGTCAAAGGCAGGCGGTGGTCGGTGCATCCAACTTTGCCTCTTGAAATGCCGAAAGCCACATGCTTTCCAAGAGGAGTGAAGCAACAAGAGGGACTCATGAGAAGTGGCAGAAAGGCTGCTGTTCTAAAATAGTCAAATTTTCTCATTCTAAAAGTTGAAGGCATAGAGAGGCTACACTGCAAGTTACAAAATTAGGAAGTTTTGATCAGTTTAGCCCTTCTTTTTTTTTGTTCATATCGGCTCCAGACAGAAGCATTGCAGGCACTGAAAGCTTAGCAAAGGGTGGTGCTATATTAGTTTGATGATTTGAGCATGACATATTTCTCCTTCATAAACAATAAACACCTATGAGCTTACAACATCAACTCTATTATACTGACTTTCCATGAGTCCTTTGCCCCCAGTAAAGGTTGACTGCTCAGTTCACGCTATACTTGGACTCTGACATCACAAAAAATCACAAACCATAACTTTTATGCAGCACTGCAACAGAAGATCAAAGGATTTAATGGATAACTTTTCATTATGTGGCCTTTTAGAAAGAAGTTTTAAAAAAAGAAAGAGAAACCATAGGAAGCACCTTACAAAGAGAGGAAAAAAATTTAACTCAGAACATTTTTTAACACAATATTCTTTACCTTTTAAAAAACACATTTCTAAATTTTCAGATATATTTTCTAAGCAAAAAAAGTAAACATAAAAATAGATTCAGATGAAAAAAATTTCAGAAAAAAATTAAAATAAGGTGATATCCCACAAAAGGGAATTTCTTTGGTCTCCTTAGTGATCTAATTGAATTTAACCTCAGCCTGCCTGTGTGGCTATTTAACTTTATGACTCTATATTCCCATTTTATTTATTGTTTTTATATAACTCCTTTTTTAAAAATTCTGCTCGAATTCTATGTTCTAGGAAATTTTTGTCAAAAGAGATCTACCCAATTCTGGTTAATTCTTAGGTTCAGCTTGCTATTCTATCTATCTATCTAGTCCACCTATCCATCCATCTGTATAAACATATATCCACTTAGCACTTATTAAATGCCTTTTCATTTGTTAAGAACTGTTATAGTCTCAGAAGATTAAAAAAAAGAACAGAATAAACAATATTGCTGTTTTCCTGAAACATATTCTGGTATGGGAGGCAAAATTAATAACACAACTTCAGTTATCAATTAGCGCTATGAAGAAAAAACAAGAATGACACTATGTAATGGAGAGAGCACGGCTCCTTCTGACAGAATGGTTCAAAAAGGTCTGACATGGATCCCTTTGCTGTTCTACTGCCTTGGTTATCTTTAAAAAGTGTCTGCCTTTGATCAAAATGTTCACATTTTCTCATTTGCAGGTCTTCATCTTCTGCTTCCTTTACAATCTCCTGATCAGGCAATTTCCTGAATGATGATCTATATATAGAACATTGATTAATGGTGCTGGATTTGGAATTATGTTTTAAATGATAATTATAGCAAATACTTTATATCAGACACCATGTCTTAATGAAATTGCTTTTCTCATCCACTTGGAAGACCCTCATTCACAAGATGAGCACAGAGACAACCATGGAGGAATAAAGAACAGAAACCACCTTGAGGCTTTTTAAGAATTTTTGGTCACCAATCTTAGTGTCACATTATTACATAATTGAGAACACATAAATAAAGGGAAAAATCTTTGAAGTCTAGATGTTATTTTAAATTTAAGTGTTACTTTAAGTAAATTTAATGTAAATTGGAATGTTATTCTATATTTGTATTTATCTTAAGAGCTGAGTTATTTTCATAAAATACATCAGTATAAATAAGTGATTCTGAGAGGGAAGCAATCTCTGGTCTAAGAATAAGTAGACTCGACTTTTGGTGTGGCTTCATTATTATTCTCCCTTAAAATGAAGGTTTGGACTAATAGTAGTCAAAAAAACTTCAGCAATTAAACACTTTCTTCAAATAAAAACTTATACAGCAGCCCACTGCATAAGACAGAGATGCCTTGAAGCCAAAGTGGGGTAAAAGGGTCTTGCCATATGGGCCCATGTAATTTTGTCTTGTTTTGGACACTTCAGAGACTTCATAGAACCCAACCTCAGCCTTACCCTCCTCCTGAAATGCTACTGTGGTATTGCAAAGTCATAGCTTGATCATGAAG
Organism: Balaenoptera acutorostrata; assembly: GCF_949987535.1. Classification (NCBI taxonomy): domain Eukaryota; kingdom Metazoa; phylum Chordata; class Mammalia; order Artiodactyla; family Balaenopteridae; genus Balaenoptera; species Balaenoptera acutorostrata. The sequence continues at coordinate 66,729,913 of NC_080071.1, read as the reverse complement.
TGTAGAGTTAACCCTAAAAATTAGAAACCCATCATGACATGGGGATTCCCAGATTTGCTACAGACATACAATGTCTTACTAACCAGAAACCTTGATTCCCCTGGGAATCCAGTCTATGTTGACTGGTCAGACATAAAGCTCCAAGCTATGTCTTCAGTTCCCTCTCTACTCACTGCAGGATGCTGGAATTTAGTATCTATCACTTGCTGATTCATTCTTTGAGGAACCTAAAAATTCGTCTATATAATTTTGATAGAATTGTTCTCAAGTCTCATAGGACTCTAAGGCCATACTGAATGAGCCTTTCCTCTCTGTAAGGAAAACTGCAGAGCCTTTAAAGTTTTCCATTGTTACAAAGATGAGTGTCTATTTATGAAACTTCAGAAGAGTTACCCTCTCCTGAGATGGAATTACTACAGTTAAAAAAAGAAATCTTTAAAAAATATATCTAATTCATAGTCTAAAATCTGCTCTAGAAGAAGAGTAAGGCATTATGAAAAAGGACCAATCTAAAACAGAAGAGCTACAATGGAAAAGAAAATGTTTACTGAATTAAATATTGCCAGTGGGCAGAAACTGTAGAAGATCAATTGGTGGAGAGGAGGTGGAATCTTGAAACCGGGTGAACACACAGAGATAAATCTACATAATGGTTACAAATATAAATTTAAATTTGACTATAATTTATTTTCTTTTAAACAGATAATAACCTGTAGAATTTTTTAATGATAAGTAGTAAAACCCCAAATTACATCTTGAAGGTCTGGAAAAAGTAATAAGCAGGGAGAACCAAATTCCTAATCTTTCATAAAGTAGGGCCAAAATATAGATCTTTTATTGACTCTAATGGTTAAATATAATTTTAACTTTAAGATAACGTTAAGGTAGAATTAATAATGGCATTAAAAGTCATAGGGCAAGGGAGAAACAGTTTTTCTAGATTTTTAAATTCAGCTTAAAGCAAACAACGAAGATTTTTAATTGTATAAAGGTGTTATATTGACTATCATAAATAATTTTATGAAGAACAGACTTTATAAATTAAATATTTTGAATATAATACATATGATGAGAATAGGCTTACAAAAAATAAAATAACCTAAAGGGTCAGACTCCATGCTTCTTGTGTGCTGGGACTTTAACATATATCTTGTATTTCAATTATATATACTGCCAAATGGATGATCAAAAATTGTTTGCTGGATTGAAATCATTTTATACAGAGATAATAAAATTGGAAGTGTAGTACCTTCTCCTGATTATTTTAAGATAATACAAAATATGAAAATGTTCTACAAGAAAGCTTGGCAACAGGGACGTGACTACGTGGTATAACCAGGATAGATGCTTTTATATGATAATACGTACATTCTGGCATCTCATCTGACAGGTGAAAATTAAGAATGGCTGCTAATACAGAGGTAAATTACCACATTCAATAAGGATAAAGAAGCAAGAATGACACTTTTTTTCCTATTATGTTGTATATTATATCCCCAGTACTTATTTATCTTATAACTGGAAGTTTGTTACCTTTTGACTGACCTTTTAAATATAGAATTAAATATATTTTTTAAATATGTAGTTGGAACTGAGAATAAAGTGCCTTATTCATGAGAAAATTGAGCAGGGATAGGAAAAATTAAGAAAATGGTTAGTTGAAAGAAAAGAAGCATAGTCATCATTAGAATTTGCCTTTACTCCCCTATACATCTTGTTTTGTGATAAAGATATACAAAAAACAGTCATTTTAAATATCTGCCTTCAATTTACTAAGGCAGACATGGCATATGTTCCTCTTTAGATGGTAATTTCCTTCCCTGCCAACTTATTATTAAGAACCAGCAAAATCAATGTAAATAATGCAACTCCACATACCATTACAAAGTGAGTAATAAAGTGCTGAGTATTTACCTAGCTAAAGAGAGCTTAAAGTTATAATAATTGGGTCCAAATGAACAACAAAGGAATCCAAGCAAATTCTCTTCTCTAGTGAAGCCAATAAATCACTGGAAGAAAGTCTGAAACTGGGTTCACTATGGATTAGTCTAGCAAGGATCCTGCAAAGCAGCTATAATGTTTTGATATTTATTTTTCTTATAGAAAGTTGGAAAAATGAGTCTGAAATAAAAATGATATTTTAAAATCATACTCTCAGTGTTGAGATAAGAGAAGATAATCTATTCATCAAATAGAGTTGGATATTTACTTCAGCAGCAGAGAGAAATTCTTAAAAGAATATTACTATTTTTTAATTATATATGCCCTAGCCTAGAGCATTTATTTTTTTGGAGTTGCAAAGAGAGAAGCCGGAAGATAGACCAACCATAGAACCATAACTCTGTAAAGATTACTTGTTACTGTTTTAATTGTGGTTAATTACATAATATTGCATGTAAGATGCTTTTTGTAAAGTGATCTTCCATGTAGATACTACTTGCTTTCATGCATGTTCTTAAACCATTCGGTGAAATGAAGATTTCAAGTTGTGATGCTTCTCTACTGTAATTGTCACTCTTATGACAAAATTTTGTGGACAAATAATTAAAGTTGTAATGGAAGGTGAGAACCTCATACTTGCATAGAAGCTCACTGGAACCCTCACTGTGTTTTTAATTCTCATTTTCATAGAAAGATATGAAACCTAGTTTCCTGGGTTTCAGTGAGGCAAACTCCTGATTTTATAGAGCGACAAACTGAGTGATACAGCCCAAATAAGAGCTGACAGGGGAATTTGCTATCAAACCAATATGTAAATAAAGAAAAACAAGTTTATTACTAGTGTGACCAATGTCATAGAAAACCAAAAAATAAAATGGAACTCAGACCAATTCATTGTTGAATTTTCTATCAACATCTTTACCAACTTCTAGTAATTATGTGGGTACACAGATATAATTTTGCCTTGAAGGCAAACTACCAAAAAACTGTTGAGAAAATTTCCAAAGTACCCTAAACAAATAAAGTGTATCTTTTTTTATTTTAGTAACTGTTAGTCAAAGATAAGGGAGAGCCTAAAAACAAACTGCTTTCAGAAATAAAATTTTATTCACAACAATTATTATTTCATAATAAATAATGCTTGACAATAAATTGACCCTTTTTCTTCTTAAAGGTTATTAACTAACAGGAAATTCAATATCCTTTACTTCATGTTTTCAAACGTTAAGACAATATTAAGATAAAACAGGCCAAAAAATTCTTATTTTGATGGGAAAAAAAAAACTTCAAATTTAATCTTGAGCCACTTGGTTGATTTTTTTCCCTGTGCTGAGCACGTCATAATTTGGATATTAAAATAGCAACTGTTAATATTGAGACTTCTTAATTTTAACCACATATGAGTTTTAATTTTTCTTAAATTATAACAAACAACATCCTTTCTCCACATCACATTGAGTTAGTGCCTAATTCAGTAATCCCTCTAGTACTGACAAGGCATTTTTGGAATGTGAGCTGAATATCCTTTTTTTTAAATTATTTATGCCAAAAGTAATTTGAATTATTTCCTTCCAAAAGACATGGTATATCTACATAATTAATTTGTAATTTGCATTGTTAAATGCAGTCAAGATGGTCCTATAAATTCCTTTCTGGCATTCTCATCATATGACCTAGAATTACAAATCAAAGATGCATCATTATAGCTTAGAAATTCAAAAATCAAAATTTTTAGGATGAAATTATTGTTAAATCAAGACATTGACATAAGATATGATGAGCACAGCAGTTCTAAATGTACATGGCTAACAAGGCATTTCCCCCAAAGAATCCTCTCAAGAATCTGGCCTAAGAACACTAACCCTAAGTTAAAAGTGAAAAGTTTGTTACCGCTGGGAGGATTATAGACTTGATCTTAATAAATTTCCTGAATAAATAATTAACGAGAAAGAAAGGATAAAGATAGAATAGGGAGGGATTATTTCAGGAAAATGACAGAAAGAATGCTAATGACAGGCAAGACAGAAAGCCCTACAATCCATAATCCAGTTGAAAAGGAAAGGAGACAGAAATGCCTTACCCCAGCCTATCAAGGTGAAGCCCCACAGGTACTTGGTGTCCGAAAAGAACGCCACAAAGATTAAACTATGCAGATAGAGGCCTTCCACCAAGATCCAATAGTAGTTTGTAGCCAAGAAGTAAATAAACATCACAACTGCAATCTTGCACCCAATCTGTTACAAATAAACCAACATTGCACCATATTAGAATTCCTAATCGTACTTGTTCCAACATTAGACCACTTAAAAAGCAGTTCCTCCATTTCTTTTTTATAATCTAATATCTCTTGTACCTGGGAAGGCCAAGACTTTTGAAAGAGAACAGAACAAAGTTATTTTAACATAGCATTTCTAAGACTGCTGGCTTGATTCTATTTTTAAAATAAGATTTTTATTCCTTTAGAGGTTACAAGAAATCACTTTTCCTTAAGTTTTCTTGTTTATAAAAATACTTGATCATCAGAGAAAATTAGGAAAATAAAGAAAAGCATAAAGAGGAAAAATTATCCATCATTCTACCATGAATTTATTTTATTCTGGTCTTTTGTATGCCCCAAAAGTTAATGGCTTAAAATGATAAACATTTAATATGTCTTATGAATCTATGGATTGGCTAGATGATTCTGCTGATTTGGGCAAAGCTCAGCTAATCTTGGCTAGGCTCACTCATAGAGGTCTACCCTCAACTGACACACCATCACACCTACTTCATTCTAGTTCATTTAAAAAGTCACAAAGCCAATCCAGAATTAGAATCAGCAGAGATACCAATGAACTGCATGGCAAAGGGCAAAGATACCGACAGCGTTAATTCACACCATCAATACAATCAATCTATTCTACTTAATTTCCAGATATATTGCTTCAATGGTGATAATGCTTCTCATTAACTGAATTATTGGGTGATTCTACTTACTAAATAACAACAGGACATTTAAGAGCAGAATCAAGTACCATGGAATCTTATTTGGGAACAAGTCTTTGAGTCTACAATAAAGGAACTAAATGCCCTGGGTTTTTAAATCCCAAGCTCCTGGTCTTGCAGGTGGGCTTTTTACTTTTGAAAGTGGTGAGCCATGCAAGGGCTCATGGTGAAAACACTTACATATTGTGATTTGTCCACAGGAGGCACGTCTATGGAACTTTGTAGGTCATCTTGCATTATCAGGGACTGCAGCTCCTTTACTCCTATGTGAGCATGGACCACTCTGTCCTTGACAAAGATGCTCGCAGCTCTCAGCATGAAGGACACAAATAAGTGCATGTGGATATAGTTCCTAGTACAATGCAATCGTCTATGGAGAGAAAATATTCAGTATTTAGAGTTGAATAAAATTAGAAATGGAGAAAGAAAATACATAAATGAGCTCAAACTCCTCCCAGATTCAAATTTATCCTGATCGGCTACCATGGTTATGCAGATTATGCAGTGTTAAATATTATGCTATATTATACTATAGCATTACATTATACTATATATTAAGGTAATAAATAATTGATGGAGAACCACCTTGAACAGGGGTAAGCCTTATTAAAACTGGAATGTTCACATTTTCAATATATTCTCTATAAGAAAAAGTAAGATATTTTGATAGAATTACGCCATTTTATTTCCTAGGAATGTTAGAGAGAAAACAAGCTTCCTTTAATATAAAAAGCTTTGGAATTATAAAAGGATCTTAGACACAAGTTAAGTCAGTAACATACTCAGGAGTAGATATAGCAGCATCAACTAGTACAGAAAGGTAACTCCAAAAAAAAAAGATTTCTTTTAAGTTTGATTAAAACAAAAACAAAAACACCAGGAAAAGGGATGTATAATCTGGTCAAAAGGCCCAGCTCTACCATTGCTTGACTATGAAAAAAGCTGAGCTTTCGGGCTTCCCTGGTGGCGCAGTGGTTGAGAATCTGCCTGCTAATGCAGGGGACACGGGTTCGAGCCCTGGTCTGGGAAGATCCCACATGCCACGGAGCAGCTGGGTCCGTGAGCCACAACTACTGAGCCTGCGCGTCTGGAGCCTGTGCCCCGCAACGGGAGGGGCCGCGATAGTGAAAGGCCCGCGCACCGCGATGAAGAGCGGTCCCCGCACCGCGATGAAGAGTGGCCCCCACTTGCCGCAACTAGAGAAAGCCCTCGCACGAACCGAAGACCCAGCACAGCCAAAGATAAATAAATAAATAAATAAATAAAATAAATTAAAAAAAAAAATCATTTAAAAAAAAAAAAAAAAAAAAAAAAAAAAAGCTGAGCTTTCGTGTACAATGAACACACTGATACTACGTCTCTTCCTGAAAAGACAAAGTACTCAAGTATAAGGAAGTAAGAAATGTTTTAATCCAGAAGAAAAAGAAGAAATGTTTTAATCCAGTAATATATTTTTATATTTCATAATATAGAAAGAATCTACTGTTAAATACTCTGATAAACTATTATGTAAACTGAGGAATTATTACTTAGTCATTTGTATCCTCCTGAAATTTCACGTAACTTTTATTCTCATAAATATCTATTATTCTGAACAACCACAGCTAACTTTGATGTAATGGAATGAACTCTGGATCTGAGTCAGAAGATGAAGGTTCTGTTTCCAGCTGGACCACCTATGACCTTGTGACTTTGAACACTGAGCTTCAGTTTCTTGTCTCTCAAATGAGATCATCCCTGCCAAGCCAACTTCACGAGGCTATTTTGAGGAACCCCTCTACAACCCCACAAATGTGATCATGTTACCCTTCTACTTAAAAACTTCATTGGCTCCCTGTACACTACCTTATAAGACAAAATTCAAAGCCCTTGACAAGAGTCTGTAAAACCTAATGCCACAAAATCTAGTTTCTCCCCGGCCATTCCCATATGGCCACTCCCCCCTATGCATCAAATGCTGCATTCATATGGGACCCTTCTATATTCCCTGCGTATACTCTGCTCCTTTGTGCCTCTGACCTTTGTACATTCTGTTTCCATCATTTGGAATATGCCAAATTCCTTCTCATCATTCAGTATCAGCTCACACACCAGTTGTTCTGGGAAATCTCTCTCCCTTATCTTGTTAGTTTTAGACTAGTTCCTTAGTATTCCCAAAGCCCTTTATGAAACCTGCATTACAGTACTAATAATATTTTAATTGATAATCATCTAATGTGTCAGTTTCTCTCAATGGTGTATATACTACTTTTCTGGTCTTCAACATATCTTAACTTGGCCTCCATCAATACCAAAAAGGGACTATCACATGATAGAGAAAAACGCTTGTTGAACCAATGGACTAGTAAATCAATAAAGCAAAAGCTTTGGAAATATAAACTACACCACTATACCACTACTATATGAGAAACTGTTGGAAGTGGTTGGAATATTACAACTAGTCATTATTTATTAATTCAACAAATATTTACTGAGCACCAGGACTTATCAAGTACTACTGAGAGTGCAGCAATGAGCAAACAGAAATAAATAAATGCCTACTCTTGTGTGGCTTTACATTCTAGAGGGAGAGACAAAAAATAAAAAGATAAATAAGTAAAACATCAGATAATACATTAGACAGTTATAAATCAGAGGAGAAAAGTAAACTAGGAAATAGGTATGAGAAGTTTCAAGGAAGAGAAGATTGTAAGATAATAGGAAACAAAATATAAAATTTTTCTTTTAGTTATAGTTTCTGTTAATTTCTAAATCCTCTATTTCTATTTTCTAATGTATCATCTAACCTCACTCCTTCTTTTCCTGCATATAATTTAGCACTAAATTTTTTCAATTGTACAATCTTAATTTAATATATCTCAAAACTGTCCATTTCTATCCAATCCCCAAGGCCACTGCCCTAGGCCAGGCCACCATTTTCTTGTCCTGATGACTCTACTAGCATCTTCCAAATGGGCTTCCTACCACCAGTTCACACTCCACCTGACAATGCACGTTCCATGTCACTCCTGTGCTTAAAATCCTTCATGGCTCCTCACTGGCTCTTAGGGTGAAGTTCAGATTCCATACACAGGTCTCAATACATTCCCAACCCTGCTTACCTCTAGCCTCAGTGTCCATCACCTGCCTACAGCAAAATTCTCAATTCTCAGATATTCCATGCTTTTTCTTGATCTAAACAGGTTTGGAACTCTCCTCAGTCTCCTCTTTTGGTTAAGTTTTGTGTATACTCATGTGTCATTTGAGATGTCACTTCATTTGGGAAGTCTTCTCTCTTATCCCTCCTCTGTCCTCCCAAATCACTATAAGCCACCTGAATCACAGCACTTCTCAAACTGTAAACTCATTGTTTTCTCAGCTATTTGTGTCACAAACCAGCTGCAAGCATCAGCCTATACACATAGTCCACTGTTTTATCTCCATATTGGCGTTCAAAATTCTGTGTTGATTTAGATTAAGTTGAATTGAATTAGACAAAAGTTTAAGTGGATAAAAATTAAACCACAGCAAAAGCAATATATAGTATTTCTTTATATATGATATCAAATCAATTAGAGATTATTTAAAATGAATTTCTGTCCCATGGCACCAAAATCACTTGGGAAAAGTGAAATAAGTCTTTACATCATGAGTGAAAATTTTTGTAACTCACTTGACAATAGTCTGCGTCACTTTGCAAAAATATACTACAATGCAGATCTATTGGCTTAATGGTTTCATACTGCTTTGATGCTTTAAGTTTTTAAACAAACAAACAACAAAGAAGAACCCTGAATTTTTCATCAAAAATAAATTGTCAAAGTCAAATAATTTTACACTAGGCTGAATTCAGAAACTTGTGTTTGGGAAAAGTATTTGGAGGCACACAGATTATGAGAGGTCTGTGTCTTTGATGAATAAGAAACAGAACTGCCCCTTCATGGAGAAAGTGATTGGGAATCACTCACCTGAAGTAACCAATGATGAGAATAGCCACGGCCAGAGATCCAAAGGAGACAGAGTAACCAATAGTGTACATGACATAGAGGCGCTCAAAGAATTCTTGCTGGAGGGCAACAGATTTAATCAGAAAAGCAGGTTTGAACAAATAATTTGATGTAGATAAACTTAAAAATTGTGCTTTTAACCTCTTTAAAGATAGGCAACGTGTGACCACATTCGTATAATATACAGGTTATTTTTCTGGTCTTCCTTTTACTCCCTAAATTCAAGTCAGGGTTAAAGATATAATTAAAATATTTGGCATTTCTTCTTGCTTAAGTGAGGCCAAATTCAATGTTACAAAATTTACTTCATGTATTTTTACAGTGTTCATTTTAACTAATTGGAACTGTATATCTAACGTGATATTTGGAGTAAATAAAACACATGTTACAGACTATTTTAAAACTGGTAAAAAAAATATGTCACTTTTGGAATATTAGTTCTAGTTTTCTTTAGCTTTTTTATTGAGCTGTAGTTTACATGAAACAAAATGTGCAAATTTAAAATGAGCAGTTTGATGGGTTTTGACAAACCAAGTTCGTTGTGCTGCTTGCTAGTCAGAAATCCACCCACCATCCACCCCCAGGTAACTACTGTTACAATTTCTGTCACCACAAATTAGCTTTATCTGTTCATGTACTTCATATATTTCTCAACTGTTCTTATACTTCTTGGAATTATATAGTATATACTCTTTTTGTCAGTATACTGTTTTGATATTCACTGATATTGTTGCATGAATCAATGGCTCATTCCTTTTTTTTTTTTTTGTATTTTAAAATAACTCTAGATTCAAAAGAAGTGGAAAAGATAGTAAAAAGGGTCCTATGTACCCTTCACACAGTATCCTCCAATGCTTACATCTTACATAAGTTCACTAAAATATCAAACCAGGAATTTGGCATTGGTGCAATTCATGTTTTTACAGTTTTGTGTCATTTTATTACATATGAAAATTTTTGTAACCTCCTCTGCAATCAAGATACAGAACTATTCCATCACCACAAAGATGTTCCTTGTGCTGTTTCCTTTACAGTCATACCTACCCTGTTCCTCTCCACCATCCTTATCACCTGCCAATCATTAATCTGTTTTCTATCTCTATAATTTTGTCATTTCGTAAATGTTATAGAAATGAAATCATACAGAACATGATCTTTGAGATTGTTTTTCTTCACTCAGAGTAATAACCTCAAGATCCATTCAAGTTGTTACACATACCAAGTTTGTTCTTTTTTATTTCTGCATAGTACTGCATGGTATGCATGTAACTTACATATATCATATTTGAAATGAGTTTCAAACTTTGTAGATAACATACAAAGTTGGGTCATGTTTTTTATAGACTCTTTCAATCTCTGTTAATTGGTATATTAAGACCATTTGCTTTTAATATAATATTGATATGTTAAGGCTAAGTCCGTCATTTTATATTTTTATTTTCTGTTATGTTTTTCATTTCTGTGTTTTGCTTTTCCTGCCATCCCTGGTTACTTGAACATTTTGTAGAATTCCATTTTGACTTATATTTTTGTATAGTGCTTTCGGTGGTGGTTCTCGGTATTACATTATATAGCTTGATGTGGAAGATTTGATCATTGAATTTTCACCTTTCTTCTATTCTAATTAAACATTGAAAAGTATAAATCTTTCTCTACACTCTGCTTTCGCTGTTTCCCACAATTTTTTATATATATTGAGCTTTCATATTTATTCAGTTCAAACTTTTGCCATTGGTCACATAATTTCCAACTATTTATGAATTGTATACATATTTTAATTTATTTTCAATTAATTCTTTTGTGGTCAGAGAACATACTCCATAAGATTTTAATCTTGAGATTTATTGAAACTTGTTTTATAGCCCAGCATATGTTCTATCTTGATAAAATTTTGGTGAGTACTTTAAAAGAATGTAAATTTTGCAGTTATTGTGTATATTATTCTATAAATGTCAATTTATTCAAATTGTTTGAAATATATTCTATAGAAGGTTTTGTCCAATTGTTCTATCAATTACTAAGAAAATGGCATTCTTTAAAATGTCAACATGCTGGAATTTGGTTATTTCTCCCTTTAGCTCTGACAAATTTTGCTTCATGTAATTTGAAGCTCCTAAATGCATGTATATTTAGGATTATTTCCTCTTGGTAAGTTGATTCTTTATAATTTGAAATGTCCCTCCATCTTGGTAATTACACTTATCTGTATCTTTATATTTAGAGTACATTTCTCAAAGACAGCAAACTACTGAGTCATACTTTAATTATTCATTCTGACAACCTCTGCCTTTTAAGCGAAATGTTTAGTTCACTTACCTTGAATACAATCATTGCTATGGCTGGGTTTAAATCTAACATATAGGTATTTGCATTCTAAATGTCCTATCTTTTCTTTGTTCCTCTGTACCTACTTCCTTACCTTTTATTGGGGGGTAGGGGATGGGGAAATCAATCAAGTATTTCTTAGTATTTCACATGTGGGTTTGTCTTTTGTTTTGGGGTGGGGGGCAGCTTAAGGGATCTTAGTTCCCTGACCAGGGGTTGAACCCTGGCCCTTGGCAGTGAAAGCTTGGAGTCCTAACCACTGGAATGCCAGGGAATTCCCAAAACTTGTGTTATTTTTTAGCAGTTACTATAGAGACTTGGTTATGCATCTGAACTTATTAGAGCCTACATTTAAGTAATATTGAACTGTTTCACCATATAAATAGAACTTTAAAATCATGTACTCAATTTTGCTCCCCTAGCCTTTGTCCCTTTTAGATTTTGTTCTGCATAATTTATAAACCCCAATAAGAGGCTATTATGTTTGCTTTAAGCAGTCAACAGATTTTAAATGAATTAAATTATAGATATAAAGATAGATATAAACATAGCAATAAATAAGGATAGGTATATATAGTTCTGTTTATTATTTTAGTCTGTCATTTTTATCCACATATACACCTATTCTGGTACTCCTCATGCCTTTCCGACAATCTATGCTTCCATCTGGTATATTTCTCTCCTGCCTAGAGAATTTTTTTGAGCATTTCTTATACTGAAAGTCTGATGAAGATGACCTCTCTCGGATTTTTTCTGTCTGAAAAATATCATTATTTTGCCTCTGTCTTAATGAATATTATCACTTTAAAGATATCATTCCATTGTATTCTGGCCTCCATTGTTTATTACTAAAACACAGCATCTTTTTAGTTGTTGCTCCCCTGAATATAATGTGCCCTTTTTCTCTCACTGCTTTTAAGATTTTCTTTTTACTTTAGTTCACAACAGTTTAACTATGATGTGTCTAAGTATGGTTTTCTTTTTATTTACCCTGCCTAGGGTTTGCTGAATCTCTGGATCCTGTGGATTGATTTATTTCATCCATTTTAGAAAATTATGGTCTATTGCCTTCTCAGATATTTATTTTGTCCTATTCTTTCCCTCTCTCTTTACCTCTAATTTCACATATGTTTAGACAATTACATATTATCTCACAGTCTCAGATGGTTCTGTTTTTTAAATTTATTTTTTCTCCTAATGCTTCAGTTGGATAATTTCTACTGACCTCTCTTTAGGTTCACTGATATTTATCATGCTGTGTCCAGTTTGCTGTTGAGCATATCAAATAACTTCTTCATTTTTTAATTGAATATTTCAATTCTACAATTTCCTTTTTCTTTAAGTTTTCATTTCTCTGCTGATTTTCCCATCTGTTTTATGCTTTTTCACTAAATCATCTAACATATTTATAATAGTTATTATCAAGTCCTCATCTGCAAATTACAACATCTGGATCATTCCTGCTTTTGTTTTTACTCTAGATTTTGGGTCCTTACCTTGTAATTTTTTATTACACTACAGGCATTGTAGGTAAAAGAAGAGTAAGGACTGGAGTATGTAATATTAACAGCCTGAAAAGGGCAGTCCTCTTCCTCTACCAGGCTTCTTGGGTTGGGAGGATGGATTACTTTGTTTTTAAACTGGGATTGGGTTTGTTGTAGTGCTTTGGTTTTGTTTTTGTTTTTATGATTCCTTTTATCCTGATTTTAGGTTTTGAGAGCAGATTCGAGACTTTTCCCTCAGCAGACCGTGGGATCTGAGCACCAGCGGCCTCTAGTGGCCAGTATATGGGTTTTAGTACATCTGACAGTTTTCCAAGCCACAGAAGGACTCTTTCTGCTTTTTGAACCATCCTTCAGCTTTGGAGCTGCTGGAAATTTCACTTTGCTCTCCAGCTCTGCCCTGGGCTTTCTGCATGTCAGAAGATGTCACTCCATTATGCTGCTCTGCTCCAGTTCTCAGCTAGCCACTGCCTTGCTTTGGATAAAGACCTCCTGTGCCTAGGAAAGATCTTCCTCAGCTCTATTTCGTCAGGCTGCTGCCTTTCACTTAGTGAGATTTGTCATCTTGGGGGTTTGTCTCAGCTTTCCTGCCCTCCCCCTGGTCTATGAGCTGCAGCGGTCATGCACTTAGAGAGAGCCGCAGATACCCCCAAGAGATGTCTCTTAGCTCCTCTGTTCCGTCCCATGCCTTCAGCAAACAGCTCTCATTCTGTGAGGGTCCTACGCACATCTTGGGAAATTTCTCGTGGCCCACCTGCTCCACCCCAGCCTTTGGCACACTGGCTCCAGACACTCAGTGAAGGCTTATGGGAAAGAACTGGCTGATGGGTAATAGCTCACTGTGACTGGGGTTCGTTCCTTGGAATTCTAAGCCCTTATTCCAGTCCTTGTCTGATAAAAGTTGTTTTAAAAGTCTGGTTCTTTTCTTTTTATCCCCTTCCATAGCCTGGTTGCTCCTCTTCTGGTGCAGAGCCAGGGATAAATGCAGCCATAGGTCTTTTCTCTCATAAGAAGGGCTTTCCCACTTCTGCAATTAGGTTCATTCAGATTTCTTGGCACCCTCAGCTTACTGATAGGTTTTTACAAATTATTAATTTTGCATCTTACTCAACTTATTCTTATTGTTGCAACTTCCCACATCCTGACTTTGTCTCTTGTTCCTGTTTTAAAACATTTATTACATATTATTTTCTCTTAATAAAGTGTTAAACTTTTTATAGAAAATATCTGGATAATGTGTAAAATACAAAAAAGAGAAGGAAAAAAATTCCCTAATTCCCACCAAGCAAAAAGAAACACTGTATTTCATGTATTTCTTCTCACTCTATTTCTATGTATCATTTCCTACTGTTTTGAATATTTGCATTCCCAATTTATATACAAGTTTATTATCTGATTTTTTTTTCCGGGTAACTGTATAACAAAGGAATTTCCCAAGACCACAAACTCTTTACACAAAATATATATTTGAGCTTATTTAACCATTTCTTCATTGGAAATTAAAATTCTTCAGAATATTCATTATAATAATTAATTGTTCAATGAATATTATTCCATTCAGTTCCCCCCACTTCAAATCTTTATGCTTGAATCTTAGAAGTAAAATTATAAGATCAAAGGATATGACCCCCTTGAAATTTCTTAATATATATTGTTAAATTACTGTCCAAAAGTCCATATAACCTTTAGACATGAGATATATGGTAATTTGTACAGTATGCTACTATTTAAAATATCATACTCTAAAGAATTTAACAACCTCATGGTCCATCATAAGAGTTTCCTCGCTTTTTTTATTAAAAGTAATTAGCTCATTTTGTCAAGTCAATGATATGGAAATTATTTAAAGAACAAAACAATAGATGTTTTAAAAATCTTCACCTTATTTCCCCTGTAAAGATGTGGCATTTATTCTAAATGCACTTTTTCATTTTTACCTTTTTTTATACAAAAACTCTGATTATAACCATTAATAATTAATATCTCATAAGTAATATCATTTTGCCCGACACTATATCAAAACTTTAGAAGGTATCCAGTTTTCTTATTAAAGGATATTTACATTTCTTAAGTTTTCTCAAATTATTGCTTAAGGGTTGTAAACAATAGAAAACACTCTTTATATTTTTGATTAAGGAGATAAAATTACTTACACTAACAAAATTAATCAAATTTTTCAGTTAACTTTTAAATCATGTTTATATAAAATAGTATATATTTGGGGTATTTCACCATCCTTAGCTATTTTGATTCTTGGAATACATAGTAATTAAAAAGAATGGTTGTAATATTCTGAATAGAGTTCAGTGTAAATAAAATCATGATATAATTTAATGGCCATTTAAAAGCTGTGAAGACTTGCACTTGTCATCATTTAATGCACAAATTCATAACAGAGTATACTAAATATTGTGAACGTTTATTTATATCAATGAAACTGAAATTATTTCGAAGTATTTTATATTAACTCATTGTTGGCTTTGGTTCCATTGTAGAGTACATAATTGTCTCCTCACATTGACTAATTTTATCTAAGAAGCATGTCAACATTGGAATACAAAACTGAGGTCTTTTGGCAATTTACTAAAGAGTCATTAAGGTGGTAGTGCTTTGTGTTAGAAAAAAAAGTTAAGAAAGGAAGTTCTGACTATTAATGCAAAATCAAACAGGGACTTCCCTGGCAGTCCAGTGGGTAAGACTCCGCACTTCCAATTCCAGGGGTGTGGGTTTGACCCCTGGTCAGGGAATTAAGATCCCACATGCCACTCAGCACGGCCAAAAAAAAAAGAAATCAAACGAAGAAAACTCCAACTTACCACTTCTGCCACTGCTCTCCCTCCCTCCCCACCAAAAAATAAATATCATCAAGCATAAAGAAAAATGTCTAATGTTAGGAGAGTTATGTATTACGACTGTTCTCAGGATCCTCATAAAATCATTTATACATCAACTTACCATGTTCATTCCTAGCATCATATGCTTATAGCATCATGCATTTTACTGACAAGGTCTGCGTGATAGGAATTTAGGCATAACTTTTAATCCACCACATATAACCTAAAAGTAACTACCTAGAAGTTTTTGAGATTTATATATGATTACCATACCGGAAACAGCACTGACCCTGCCATGATCCAGCTGTGTCACTTTGACCAACACTTAACCTTTGGTTCTGAATTGACTCACACGTGTAAAATTAAGGTATTGTGTGAGAAGACCTATAAGACACCCCTTGCTCCTCTTTAATTCTGAAACTCTAATCTTTCATATACTAATGAAATCACCTGCTGGCAAATCTTATGATATGGAAGATACATCTCTAAAATACAAAGCTCCTCCAGGAATACAGAGTGAGATGAGATGTAGCCATTCATAGGTAACCAAGAAAAAAGTCATGCATCATGTTGCTGACTACCAATTTGAATTTTTATACATAAATAATATAGCATCATATAGTGTAATATAAACATAATATAATACAACAGACACACATTTATAAGTATATATGCATATATCTCACCCAGGTCACTCTAACCTAAGGAAAATATCAAAATGTTTCAGGTCCTAAAATAGATAACGAATGAGAACCTACTGTATAGCTCAGGGAACTCTACTCAGTGCTCTGTGGTGACCTAAATGGGAAGGAAATCCAAAAAAGAGGGGATATATATATACGTATAGCTGATTCACTTTGCTGTACAGTAGAAACTAATACAACATTGTAAAGCAACTATACTCCAATAAAAATTAATTTTTAAAAAATAAAATAAAATACTAACTTCTTAAAACAGGAAAAAAAAGAATGTTTCAGATCCTAGACCTTTCCTTAACTAGGTATCTGAAAAGATTCCAAACTTGCTTTTATCTTTTTTGATCTTTGTGTCATATAATATAAGGATTTTTATAATAGTGGTTGACAATCAAGAATTGTATAAAAACCTTTTGCTTTCCCTTTGGGGTTCACAAATACAAAGATACCATTACCTTTCCTATGCTGACATCTGGCTGCAGAAAGCGAAGGCAGTCTGAATAATTAGCCCATGTTTTATTTAAACTGTGCATAAAATCCCATGTTCCATTGGGGTTACAGTGTCGGAAAGCAACTCCTGTGAAGACATGAAGAAAAACACTGAGACTGCTCAGTTCTTGTAGAGTCCATTATAAAAAAAATAATAAATTTCTATTCCAAATTAATCCTTTCAGAAAAATTCAATACCTTTATGATTGAAGTCATAAATATAAGGCGGGCATGGGACAGCCAACATTTTCCCCACTGTTCCTCTAGGCCAACAGATGAGTCCATCCCATTCTGGGAAACAATTTCCCTCTGATAAGGAAAAAAATTAAAAAGCAAATAAACAAAAATGCAGTTAGAACCAGAGAATGAATGCATTCAAAATACAAAATTTCAGGTCACTGCCTATGTACAACACAGGCACTGTAAAACAAATCGGTAGTTTTGGAAACTAGAATGGGGTAGATATGATGCAAATACCCCAAAACTCATCCACCTAGCCTCATCAAAGGCCCATTGATAGGAACATTTGATTTGCATAAACTAAACATATTTTAGTGACTCCAATATATATGAGTTATAGCAATTAATATATAAGAAACATCAGAATTCATTGAGAACAATTTCTTTTTTATTAATTTTTATTGGAGTATAGTTGCTTTACAATGTTGTGTTAGTTTCTGCTGTACAGCAAAGTGAATCAGCTACACATATATGTATATCCCCTTTTTTCAGACTTCCTTCCCATTTAGGTCACCACAGAGCACTGAGTAGAGTTCCTTGTGCTGTACAGTAGGTTCTCATTAGTTATCTATCAGATAATATCGCTTATATGTGGAATCTAGAAAAAGGGTACAAATGAACTTATTTGCAAAGCAGAAATAGAGACACAGATGTAGAGAACAAATGTATGGATACTAAGGGGAGAAGGGGGCAGGGTGGGATGAATCGGAAGATAAGAACAATTTCTGTTAGTAAAAGTCTATCATAGTTGTAGCTACATTTTTTACCCTAGATTTTTTTTTAAATTACTGTTAAAAAATATGACACATGAAATAGATTGACCTTCACAGGTAAGCTCCAAGATTTGGGCTTGCCTTTTTACCAATTACTAGTAATTTCTTTGAGTCTAACACTCATCTTAAACAAAATTCTCAGAAACTCTACTCTCCTCGAGATGAATCCAGAACCCTATTACTTCTCACAACGTCCACTGCCACACCTCTGGTCCAAGTCACCACATCTCCAGACTAAATTATTGCAATGGTCCCCAATTGGTCTTCTTAATTCCATTCTTGCTATCCTCTCATTTATTCTTCACACAATAGCCCAAAATCCTCCAAAGGCTTCCTATCTCACTCTGAGCAGAAGTCGAGTCTTTCCAAGGCCTAATGGCCCCTCAGGATCTTCTCTCTCCCCTGGCTTATTCCCCACTCACCCACCCCAACCCATACTCCTTATCCCCTTTCCTACTATATTTTTCACTTGAGCTCTCATCACCTTCCACTATTAAGTGTTATTTTATTATCATTTTCTTAAACCATAGGATTTAAGGAGCTTGAGGGTGAGGAATTTTGTCTGTTTTTTAAAATTAATTTTTATTGGAATATAGTTGCTTTACAATGCTGTGACAGCTTCTACTGTACAGCAAAGTGAATCAGCTGTACATATACATATATCCCCTCTTTTTTGGATTTCATTCCCATTTAGGTCACCACAGAGCACTGAGTAGAGTTCCCTGTGTTATACTTAGGTTCTTATTAGTTATCTATTTTATACATAGTATCAATAGTGTATATATGTCAATCCCAATCTCCCAATTCATCCCACCCCCGCTTCCCCCTTGGTATCCATACGTTTGTTCTCTACGTCTGTGCCTCTATTTCTGCTTTGCAAATAAGATCATCTATATCATTTTTCTAGATTCCACATATATGCATTAATATATGGTATTTATTTTTCTCTTTCTGGCTTACTTCACTCTGTATGACAGTCTCTAGGTCCATCCACATCTCTACAAATGGCCCACTTTCATTCCTTTTTATGGCTGAGTAATATCCCATTGTATATAATGTACCACATCTTCTTTATCCATTCCTTTGTTGATGGACATTTAGGTTGCTTCCATGTCCTGGCTATTGTAAACAGTGCTGCAATGAACATTGTGGTACATGACTCTTTTCAATTATGGTTTTCTCTCAGTATATGCCCAGGAGGGGGATTGCTAGGTCATATGGTAATTCTATTTTTCGTTTTTTAAGGAACCTCCTACTGTTCTCCATAGTGGCTGCATCAATTTACATTCCCACCAACACTGCAAGAGGGTTCCCTTTTCTCCACACCGTCTCCAGCATTTATTGTTTGTAGATTTTTTGATGATGGCCATTCTGACCAGTGTGAGGTGATACCTCATTGTAGTTTTGATTTGCATTTCTCTAATGATTAGTGATATTGAGCATCTTTTCATGTGCCTCTTGGCCATCTGTATGTCTTCTTTGGAGAAATGTCTATTTAGGTCTTCCACCCATTTTTTGATTGGGTTGTTTGTTTTTTTTGGTATTGAGCTGCATGAACTATTTGTATATTTTGGAGATTAATCCTTTGTCAGTTGGTTCCTTTGCAAATATTTTCTCCTGTTTTGTTTCATGCGTTTGTCACTCTGTGTTTTTCAGGACTCCCCTCCATTAGTTGTGTATGAAACTTTCAAGAAGAGAGCCTATCAGCCATATCATATTTCAACTTACCCAAAAGAGACTATTTTTAATGAGTGCTGTATTCATTTTTTCCATTGCTTCCATAACAAATTAGCACAAACTTAGCAGCTTCAAATACCCCAAATTTATTATCTCACTATTTCTGTAGGTCAGAAGTCCGGTGAGCTCAGCCAGACCTCTGCTTATAGATTCACAAGCCTGAATCAAGGGCTGGGCAGCACTGTGATGCTTTCTGAGGCTCTGGGGGAAAATCCATTTCCTTACTCATTCCAGTTGTTGGTAGAATTTACTTCTTTGTAGTGATAAGACTGAGGTTCCCATCTCCTTCCTGGCTGTCAGCTGAGGGCTATTCCCAACTTCTGAAAGCCACTTGCATTCCTTGGCTCATGGCCCCCTTCCTCCATCTTCAAAGTCAGCAAGGGAGGTCAAGTCCTTCTCACATTTCAAGTCTCTCCTCCATTCTTTTTTTCCATTACTGACTATTCCGCCTTCCTCTTTCACTTTTAAGAACCCATGTGATTACATTAGTCCTGTCCAAATAATCCAGAATAATCTTCCTATTTTAAGGCCCACAACCTTAATTCCATCTGCAATGCCTTTTGCCCTGTAACATAACATACACAGGCAGAACACCAGATATTAGGGTTTGGACATCTTTGAGGGGACATTATTCTGCTACCACAAGTACCATTGCAGCTCTCTCAATTTTTTAGTTACCAATTACACTAACTGTAGCTGAGGATTTTTGTTATAGCTAACATTCATTATGTCGAGTTGTTCAGTTTTGAATAGTCAGCATGATAGAACCTCATGCAAACACCGATTTCTACAGAAAAGAATTCAGCATAAACCTGAAATTAACTTGCTAGTGTCCACCATATCACATGGAAACAAGTACTTGATTTGCTTTGTGAATTGCTGAAGCAATAAGAAAAAGAAAATATCTTCCCTCACCCACATTGTTCTCATAGAAGAGAATGTTTTCTTGGAAACAGCCTCACTTTGCTCTCATAATAAAACCCTGGGCTTTGCATATTGCAAGTAACCCAGGAACTCATTACACTGGCTCCTGTTTCTGGTATACGGCTTCACCTGCTCCTTTCCACCATGACCTGCTTTTTGTGTGTTTATCTTCCTTCTTGTTTATACAGAGTATAATGAATCAATCTCTTCCATAAACTTTGCACTAGATACTCTTCTACGTCTTGATAGCATTCCATATGGCTTCCCATCCATTCATTTTATCTTTAATAAGTCATGCATCCTTATTTATCTGGATCCAATCCTTTACCAGATACAGTATCTATGGTGCAATCTACATAAAATGGACCCAGACATATATTCCTGTGTTCTTGTAACTAGTTGTCCCTCTAAAATGTATGCTGCAACGTCACGTGAGATTTTCTGACAAGAGTTGATCATGTGATGGACTAAGGTCTTCACAGAAGTCTAAAAGCCAATGATCAGTTCATTCTATAATTATGTAGTTTTTAAACTGCAATAAAGAACACTGCTGATATTTTCCTTATGCTTTAAAAGGAATCGTATTTTTGTTCCCTAAAATATACCAGTCCAAATATACATACAGCTCAATATCTAAAAAAACAAACAACCCAATCAAAAAATGGGCATAAGACTTAGATAGACATTTCTCCAAAGAAGATATACAGATGGCCAACAGGCACAGGAAAAGATGCTCAATATCACTAATTATTAGAGAAATGCAAATCAAAACCACAATTAGGTATCACCTCACACCTATCAGAATGGCTATCAAAAAGTCTACAAATAATAAATGCTGGAGAGGGTGTGGAGAAAAGGGAACCCTCCGACACTGTTGGTGGGAATGTAAATTGGTGCAGCCACTATGGAGAACAGTATGGAGGTTCCTTAAAAAACTAAAAATAGAACTACCATATGACCCAGCAATCCCACTACTGGATGCATGCATCCCATTGTTCATTGCAGCACTATTTACAATAGCCAAGACATGGAAGCAACCTAAATGTCCATCGACAGAGGAATGGATAAAGAAGATGTGGTATATATATACAATGTAATATTACTCAGCAATAAAAAAGAATAAAATAATGCCATTTGCAGCAACATGGATGGACCTAGAGATTATCATACTAAGTGAAGAAAGTCTGACAGAGAAAGACAAGTATCATATGATATCACTTATATGTGGAATCTAAAAAGATGATACAAATGAACTTATTTACAAAACAGAAATAGACCCACAGACATAGAAAACAAGCTTATTGGTTACCAAAGGGGCTTATTGGTTACCAAAGGGGATAGTGAGGTGGGGGGGGAGATAAATTAGGAGTTTAGGATTAACATATACATACTACTATATATAAAATAGGTAAACAACAAGGACCTACTGTAGAGCACAAGAAACTATACTCAATATCTTGTAATAACCTATAATGGAAATAACATATATAACATAGATATATATAAAACTGAATCACTTTGCTGTATACTTGAAACTAACACAACATTGTAAGTTAACTATACTTCAATTTTAAAAAGTTTTTAAAAATAGAATAACATGTCCTTTAAAAAAAAAAAAAGATACCATCCCACACACATACACACACAGACGTATTTCAAAATTCAGAAAATCAACACTCCCCCAGAATAATGTTTCCGTAGATTGTAATCATCTCTCTGGTGGCTCTTTGACAAAGAGAATAATCAATATTCACAAAAGGTTGAAAAGATTGGGAAAGCCATGCCCTCATACACCTAATACAGAGATCTTAAATAACATCTTCTCTTTGATCATCATTTCACATTCTATGCGAGTAAATACTTTCATTATTTGGCAAGAAACTAATTAATTGCCTAATGAGTCACCAAACTCCCTTTATAAATTAACACCATTAATTACACTCCCTGTAATCTTTTGTGTGTGCCAGGACAAACTGATCATTAGTGAAACTTGTCAAACCATGATATTTACACAGAGCAATCTAAAATTTGGAGAATATAACTTTGACTCTGTTCAGTTCTACAGTTACCCATAACATAATACAACCATACAATTGTGAAATAAAACTGGGATCATTAATATTTTGGGTTTTGTTCTTAAATACCTGAATAGTTGTATAACGAGGTATTTGCATTTACGTTTTCTTTTCTTTCTTTCATAGACAAGAAGAAAAATTATATTTTATTTTTATTATAAAATTTTTTTCAGAAATAAAACAGAGGATATTATATACCCACAATCTAGAATTTACAGTTGGTAATATTTTACCATATTTATTTCATCTAAATGAATGCTATGGTATTTTAAAGTAAGTTGCAGGCAGCATAACAGCTCACTCCTAAATATTCTGATATGCATCCCTCAATTTTAGGAGAATTTTAAAATGAAAACTTCTTAAATTAACTAGTGAATTCAAAATGTCATTTATCTTTTCACACTTGTAAAGTGAAGAAATGCTGAGTCAATTTACATATATAGACATTTTTCATTGAAAGGGAGACCAAAGTTCAACCAGATTTAATTCTATCCTATTGTATGGAGAAAGATCTCAAAGAAAGTGCCTTTTCTCTTTTAATATTTATTCATCTACACATTTCACACGAGTTGCACCATCACAAATTTTAGATGTTACATAAGTTTACATCCAGATCTTTTACTATTTTTAACTCTTGTGGTGTGTGACTGATTCCCAGTTGCTTGTCTTTGCCGACCCTATTCCCTCTGCCTGGAATGTCTTTTTACTTCCTCCTGTACACATCTAAATCCTACTCCTTTAATTTCAAGATTGCTCGTCCAGAAAGCTTTCTCTGATTCCTCCCTGATGAATTAAGATGCTTTTTCAGTGGTTCCATAGTTGTGATAGCTCTGTTGTTACACTTATACACCATCTGAAAGGTGTCTACTTCCCTTATTAGATCATCATTTCCATGGGGTAAGGACAGACTTTGATTCATTTTTTTCCAGTGCTTACTACAGAAGCACCACACTGTAGGCACATAACATCTTTGTTGAACTGTTAAAGGGACAATAAAGATGATAATGTTGGACTAGATAGTCTCTAAGATATCTTCCAGCTCAAAATTTCATGAGACTTCATAGAAAATAGTTCATTTAGCCCTCTTAGATAACAATCTTTATAAATTCATTCATGACAGTGTTGCTCTTTGTTAGTAGACCTACATGTTTGAGATATCAGGGTCAGTGTTCTTTAAAGGTAACGTAAGTGATTCCCTTTCCTGACATTATTAGTCTAGCCATTCAGAGAACTCTTTCCTAGTATAAGACACCTACAAAGGCTGAATTAATATAAAAACCTTCTTTGTTAAAACATGGCTTAGCTGGCTACACATTAAAGGAATAAATCTGAGACCAGAAATTATTCCATAGGATCAGTAGGCACTGCATTTGGGGCTTACGTTAGAGGCCTCTACTGACTTATTGGCTAAGACCTTGGATTTTGATTGTATTCTGGTAACAAAAGATGAGTCTGAGACCTGATGAAGTGGGAAACTGGACTGGAAACTCCTGTATAAGGTCAGGATCCCCAAAATATGAAGCCCTTAGTGAGTGAACAAGGAACAAAAGTATCTTTCAGAAAGAGACTGGCTTGCTTCACTCCTGGCTGCATTTAGAGTTGGACTAGGAAACAATGGAGAAAAAGATTCTTCTCTGACAATTTCTAACCACAAGCTCACATTCATGTGTGGTCTAATAGGTGGTCTTAGTTTAAAGTGGAACTAGATCAATAGTTCCACTAGGCACCTTGCAGAAAACAGAAATTTTGGAAGAATGTACATTACATGAGTACCTTATAAGTTCTTTATCATAAATCATTAGACACACAAGGAAATAAGCCCCCTAGTGTGGTAGTCAGTATTGACAAGCAAAGTCTGTGGTTATTTTAATATCAAATGCAGAATACAGAATATGTCTAAGAAGGAAAAAGAAAAGAGATTAAAATGATATTTAAGATAAAGAAACTATCAAAATTAAATAGGAAGATCCCAAAAGCTGAAAAATAGAATAATCAAAATTAGCTTAATGGATGGATTAAAGAGCCATTAGACAAAGCTGAATAAAGAGTTGGTGAACTGGAAAATATATTTGCAGAAGTTAACAAAACAGCAGTAGAAAAACAAAGAAAAGGAAATCATATAAGACATAAAGATACAAAGGGTAATGTGAGAAGTTCCCATACTTGTCTACTTAAAGTTCCAGAAAGAGAGAATAGGAGAATGGGGGAGAGCCAATTTTCAAAGACAAAATAGCAAAACATTCTCACCACTGAAAAAAGACACAGAACCTTACACTCCAGAAATCAAATGAACTCATACCTAGATACAGAATGAAATTGCAGAACATCAAAATCAAAGAGAAACTCTTAAAAGGAGCCAATGAGAAAAACTAATCACCAACAAAGACTGAGAACTGATTTGTCAGCAACAACAATGGAAGCCAGGGTGGAAAAGTAAAACGATATCCTTAGGAGCTAAAAGTAAACAATTCTCATCCAAGGATCATAAGTCCAGAAAAAGTATCTATGAAGATTGAGATCGAAATAAATACCTTTTCAGACAAACAAAAACTGAGAGAATTCACTATAAGTAGATTCCAATGTAAAGAAAATCTTTAAAAAGATGTATTTCAGGAACGGCTTCAAGATGGCGTAAGAGTAAGACGTGGAGATCACCTTCCTCCACACAAATACATCAGAAACACATTTACATGCGGAACGACCACTACAGAACACATACTGAGCAATGGCAGAACACCTCAGACCTCCCAGAAGGCAAGAAACTCCCCATGTACCTGCGTGGGGCAAAAGAAAAAAGAAAAAACAGAGACAAAAGAATAGGGACGGTCCCTGCACCAGTGGGAGGGAGCTGTGAAGGAGGAAAGGTTTCCACACACTAGGAAGGCCCTTCGTGGGTGGAGACTGTGGGTGGTGGAGGGGAGAAGCTTTGAGGCCACAGAGGAGAGAGCAGCCACAAGGGTGCGGAGGGCAAAGCGGAGAGATTCCCGCACAGAGGATCAGTGCCACCCAGCACTCACCAGCCCAAGAGGCTTGTCTGCTCACCCACCGGGGCGGGCGGGGGCTGGGAGCTGAGGCTCAGGCTTCGGAGGTCGGATCCCAGGCAGAGGACTGGGGTTGGCTGCGTGAACACAGCCTGAAGGGGGCTACTGCGCTGCGGCTAGCTGGGAGGGAGTCCGGGAAAAAGTCTGGACCTCCCTAAGAGGCAAGAGACTTTTTCTTGCCTCTTTGTTTCCTGGTGCGTGAGGAGAGGGGATTAAGAGCGCCGCTTAAAGGAGCTCCAGAGACGGGCGCGAGCCGCGGCTATCAGCGCGGACCCCAGAGACGGGCATGAGACACTAAGGCTGCTGCTGCCGCCACCAAGAAGCCTGTGAGCAAGCACAGGTCACTATCCACACCTCCCCTCCCGGGAGCCTGTGCAGCCCGCCACTGCCAGGGTCCTGTGGTCCAGGGACAACTTCCCCAGGAGAACGCATGGCGCGCCTCAGGCTGGTGCAACGTCACGCCGGCCTCTGCCGCCACAGGCTCGCCCCGCATCCGTACCCCTCCCTCCCCCCAGCCTGAGTGAGCCAGAGCCCCCAAATCAGCGGCTCCTTTAACCCCGTCCTGTGTGAGCAAAGAAGAACAGACGCCCTAAGGCGACCTACACGCAGAGGTGGGTCCAAATCCAACTCTGAACCCTGAGAGCTGTGCAAACAAAGAAGAGAAAGGGAAATTTCTCCTAGCAGCCTCAGGAGCAGCAGATTAAATCTCCACAATCAACTTGATGTACCCTGCATCTATGGAATACCTGAATACACAACAAATCATCCCGAATTGAGGAGGTGGACTTTGGGAGCAATGATATATATATATATTTTTTTTCCCTTTTTCTCTTTTTGTGAGTGTGTATGTGTATGCTTCTATGTGATTTTGTCTGTATACCTTTGCTTTTACCATTTGTCCTAGGGTTCTGTCTGTCCGTTTTATTTTTTTCTTCTTTTTACTTAAAAACAATTTTTTTCCTTAATAATTATTGTTTATTTTTATTTCAATAACATTATTTTACTTTATTTTATCTTCTTTCTTTCTTTCTTTCTTTCTTTTCTCCCTTTTATTCTGAGCCGTGTGGAGGACAGGCTCTTGGTGCTCCAGCCAGGCATCATGGCTGTGCCACTGAGGTGGGAGAGCCAAGTTCAGGACACTGGTACAAAATAGAACTCCCAGCTCCACATAATATCAAATGGCAAAAATCTCCCAGAGATCTCCATCTCAACGCCAAGACCCAGCTCCACTCAACGACCAGCAAGCGACACTGCAGGACACCCTATGCCAAACAACTAGCAAGACAGGAACACAACTGCATCCATTAGCACAGAGGCTGCCTAAAATCATAATAAGGCAACAGACACCCAAAAACACACCACCAGAAGTGGACCTGCCCACCAGAAAGACAAGATCCAGGCTCATCCACCAGAACATAGGCACTAGTCCCCTCCACCAGGAAGCCTACACAACCCACTGAACCAACCTTAGCCACTGGGGACAGACACCAAAAACAATGGAAACTACGAACCTGCAGCCTGCAAAAAGGAGACCCCAAACACAGAAAGTTAAGAAAAATGAGAACACAGAGAAACACACAGCAGATGAAGGAGCAAGGTAAAAACCCAACAGACCTAACAAATGAAGAGCAAATAGGCAGTCTACCTGAAAAAGAATTCAGAATAATCATAGTAAAGGTGATCCAAAATCTTGGAAATAGAAGGGAGAAAATACAAGAAACGTTTAACAAGGACCTAGAAGAACTAAAGAGCAAACAAACAGTGATGAACAACACAAAAATAAAATTAAAAATTCTCTAGAAGGGAACAATAGCAGAAAAACTGAGGCATAAGAATGGATAAGTGACCTGGAAGATAAAATAGTGGAAATAACTACTGCAGAGCAGAGTAAAGAAAAAAGAATGAAAAGAATTGAGGACAGTCTCAATTGAGGTCAGAGACCTCTGGGACAAAATTAAACACACCAACATTCGAATTATAGGGTTCCCAGAAGAAGAAGAGAAAAAGAAAGGGACTGAGAAAATATTTGAATAGATTATAGTTGAAAATTTCCCTAATATGGGAAAGGAAATAGTTAATCAAGTCCAGGAAGCACAGAGAGTCCCATACAGGATAAATCCAAGGAGAAACACGCCAAGACACGTATTAATCAAACTATCAAAACTTAAATACAAAGAACAAATATTAAAAGCAGCAAGGGAAAAACAACAAATAACACATAAGGGAATCCCCATAAGGTTAACAGATGATTTTTCAGCAGAAACTCTGCAAGCCAGAAGGGAGTGGCAGGACATATTTAAAGTGATGAAGGAGAAAACCTACAACCAAGATTACTGTACCCAGCAAGAATCTCATTCAGATTTGATGGAGAAATTAAAAGCTTTACAGACAAGCAAAAGGTAAGAGAATTCAGCACCACCAAACTAGCTTTACAACAAATGCTAAAGGAACTTCTCTAGGCAGGAAACACAAGAGGAGGAAAGGACCTACAATAACAAACCCAAAACAATTAAGAAAATGGTAATAGGAACATACATATTGATAATCACCTTAAATGCAAATGGATTAAGCTCCAACCAAAACACATAGACTGGCTGAATGGATACAAAAACAAGACCCGTATATATGCTGTCTACAGGAGACCCACTTCAGACCTAGGGACACATACAGACTGAAAGTGAGGGGATGGGAAAAGATAATCCATGCAAATGGAAATCAAAAGAAAGTTGGAGTAGCAATTCTCATATCAGACAAAATAGACTTTAAAGCAAAGAGTATTACAAAAGACAAAGAAGGACACTACATAATGATCAAGGGATCAATCCAAGAAGAAGATATAAAAATTGTAAATATTTATGCACCCAACATAGGAGCACCTCAATATATAAGGCAAATACTACCAGCCATAAAAGGGGAAATCGACAGTAACACAATCATAGGAGGGGACTGTAACACCCCACTTTCACCAATGGACACATCATCCAAAATGAAAATAAATCAGGAAACACAAGCTTTAAATGAAACATTAAACAAGATGGACTTAATTGATATTTATAGGACATTCCATCCAAAAAAAAAAGAACACACATTCTTCTCAAGTGCTCATGGAACATTCTCCAGGATAGATCATATCTTGCATCACAAATCAAGCCTTGGTAAATTTAAGAAAATTGAAATGGTATCAAGTATCTTTTCCGACCACAACGCTATGAGACTAGATATCAATTACAGGAAAAGATCTGTAAGGAATACAAACACATGGAGGCTAAACAATACACTACTTAATAACCAAGAGATCACTGAAGAAATCAAAGAGGAAGTCAAAAAATACCTAGAAACAAATGACAATGAAAACACAATGACCCAAAACCTATGGGATGCAGCAAAAGCAGTTCTAAGAGAGAAGTTTATAGTTACACAAGCCTACCTTAAGAAACAGGAAACATCTCAAATAAACAACCTAACCTTACACCTAAAGCAATTAAAGAAAGAAGAACAAAAAAATCCCAAAGTTAGCTGAGGGAAATAAATCATAAAGATCAGATCAGAAATAAATGAAAAAGAAATGAAATGGTAGCAAAGATCAATAAAACTAAAAGCTGGTTCTTTGAGAAGATAAACAAAATTGATAAACCATTACCCAGACTTATCAAGAAAACAAGGGAGAAGACTCAAATCAATAGAATTAGAAATGAAAAAGGAGAAGTAACAACTGACACTGCAGAAATACAAAGGATCATGAGAGATTACTACAAGCAACTATATGCCAATAAAATGGACAACCTGGAAGAAATGGACAAATTAGTACAAATGCACAATCTTCCGAGACTGAACCAGGAAGAAATAGAAAATATGAACAGACCAATCACAAACACTGAAATTGAAACTGTTATTAAAAATCTTCCAACAAACAAAAGCCCAGGACCAGATGGCTTCACAGGTGAATTCTATCAAACATTTAGAGAAGAGCTAACACCTATCCTTCTCAAACTCTTCCAAGATATAGCAGCGGGAGGAACACTCCCAAACTCATTCTACGAGGCCACCATCACTCTGATACCAAAACCAGACAAAGATGTCACGAAGAAAGAAAACTACAGGCCAATATCACTGATGAACATAGATTCAAAAATCCTCAACAAAATACTAGCAAACAGAATCCAACAGCATATTAAAAGGATCACACACTGTGATAAAATGGGGTTTATCCCAGGAATGCAAGGATTCTGCAATATATGCAAATCAATCAACGTGATACACCATATTAACAAATTGAAAGAGAAAGCCATATGATCATCTCAATAGATGCAGAGAAAGCTTTCAACAAAATTCAACACCCATTTATGATAAAAACCCTCCAGAAAGTAGGCATAGAGGGAACTTTCCTCAACATAATAAAGGCCATATATGACAAACCCACAGCCAACATCGTCCTCAATGGTGAAAAACTGAAACCATTTCCACTAAGATCAGGAACAAGACAAGCTTGCCCACTCTCACTACTATTATTCAACATAGTTTTGGAAGTTTTAGCCACAGCAATCAGAGAAGAAACAGAAATAAAAGGAATCCAAATTGGAAAGGAAGAAGTAAAGCTGTCACTGTTTGGAGATGACATGATACTGTACATAGAGAATCCTAAATATGCTACGAGAAAACTACTAGAGCTAATCAATGAATTTGGTAAAGTAGCAGGATACAATATTAATGCATAGAAATCTCTTGCATTCCTATACACTAATGATGAAAAATCTGAAAGTGAAATTAAGAAAACACTCCCATTTACCATTGCAACAAAAAGAATAAAATATCTAGGAATAAACCTACCTAAGGAGACAAAAGACCTGTATGCAGAAAACTATAAGACACAGATGAAAGAAATTAAAGATGATACCAATAGATAGAGAGATATACCATGTTCTTGGATTGGAAGAATCAACATTGTGAAAATGACTATACTACCCAAAGCAATCTACAGATTCAGTGCAATCCCTATCAACTACCACTGGCATTTTTCACAGAACTAGAACAAAAAATTTCCCAATTTGCATGGAAACAAAAAACACAAAGAATAGCCAAAGCAATTTTGAGAAAGAAAAATGGAGCTGAAGGAATCAGGCTCCCTGACTTCAGACTATACTACAAAGCTACAGTAACCAAGACAGTATGATACTGGCACAAAAACAGAAATATACATCAATGGAACAGGATAGAAAGCCCAGAGAGAAACCCATGCACATATGGTCACCTTATCTTTGATAAAGGAGGCAAGAATATACAATGGAGAAAAGACAGTCTCTTCAATAAGTGGTGCTGGGAAAACTGGATAGCTACATGTAAAAGAATGAAATTAGAACACTCCCTAACACCATACACAAAAATAAACTCAAAATGGATTAAAGACCTAAATGTAAGACCAGATACCATCAAACTCTTAGAGGAAAACATAGGCAGAACACTCTATGACATAAATCACAGCAAGATCCTTTTTGACACACCTCCTAGAGAAATGGAAATAAAAACCAGAATAAACAAATGGGACCTAATGAAACTTAAAAGCTTTTGCACAGCAAAGGAAACCATAAACAAGATGAAAAGACTACCCTCAGAATGGGAGAACATATTTGCAAATGAAGCAACTGACAAAGGATTAATCTCCAAAATTTACAAGCAGCTCATTCAGCTCAATATGAAAAAAACGAACAACCCAATCCAAAAATGGGCAGAAGACCTAAATAGACATTTCTCCAAAGAAGATATACAGATTGCCAACAAACACATGAAAGAATGCTCAACATCATTAATCATTAGAGAAATGCAAATCAAAACTACAATGAGGTATCATCTCACACCGGTCAGAATGGCCATCATCAAAAAATCTAGAAACAATAAATGCTGGAGAGGGTGTGGAGAAAAGGGAACACTCTTGCACTGTTGGTGGGAATGTAAATTGATACAGCCAGTATGGAGGTTCCTTAAAAAACTAAAAATAGAACTACCATACGACCCAGCAATCCCACTACTGGGCATATACCCTGAGAAAACCATAGTTCAAAAAGAGTCATGTACCAAAATGTTCACTGCACCTCTATTTACAATAGCCAGGACATGGAAGCAACCTAAGTGTCCATCATCGGATGAATGGATAAAGAAGATGTGGCACATATATACAATGGAATATTTCTCAGCCATAAAAAGAAATGAAATGGAGGTATTTGTAATGAGGTGGATGGAGTTAGAGTCTGTCATACAGAGTGAAGTAAGTCAGAAAGAGAAAAACAAATACCGTATGCTAACACATATATATGGAATCTAAGGAAAAAAAAAAAAAAGGTCATGAAGAACCTAGTGGCAAGATGGGAATAAAGACACAGACCTACTAAAGAATGGACTTGAGGATATGGGGAGGGGGAGGGGTGAGATGTGACAGGGTGAGAGAGTGTCATGGACATATATACACTACCAAATGTAAAATAGATAGCTAGTGGGAAGCAGCCGCATAGCACAGGGAGATCAGCTCGGTGCTTTGTGACCGCCTGGGGGGGTGGGAAGGGGAGGGTGGGAGGGAGGGAGATGCGGGAGGGAGGAGATATGGGAACGTGTGTATATGTGTAGCTGATTCACTTTGTTATAAAGCAGAAACTAACACACCATTGTGAAGCAATTATACTTCAATAAAGATGTTAAAAAAAAAAAAACCTACAATGAGATATCATCTCACACCAGTCAGAATGGCCATCATCAAAAAATCTGCAAACAATAAATGCTGGAGAGGGTGTGGAGAAAAGGGAACCCTCTTGCACTGTTGGTGGGAATGTAAATTGATACAGCCACTATGGAGAACAGTATGGAGGTTCCTTAAAAATCTAAAAATAGAACTACCATACGACCCAGCAATCCCACTACTGGGCATATACCCTGAGAAAACCATAATTCAAAAAGAGTCATGTACCAAAATGTTCATTGCAGCTCTATTTACAATAGCCAGGACATCAAGCAACCTAAGTGTCCATCAACAGATGAATAGATAAAGAAGATGTGGTACATATATACAATGGAATATTACTCAGCCATAACAAGGAATGAAACTGAGTTGTTTGTAATGAGGTGGATGGACCTAGAGTCTGTCATACAGAGTGAAGTAAGTCAGAAAGAGAAAACCAAATACCGTATGCTAACACATATATATGGAATCTAAAAATAGAAAAAAAAATGGTCAGAAGAACCTAGGGGCAAGACGGGAATAAAGATGCAGACCTACTAGAGAATGGACTTGAGGATACAGGGAGGGGGAAGGGTAAGCTGGGACGAAGTGAGAGAGTGGCACTGACATATATACACTACCAGATGTAAAACAGATAGCTAGTGGGAAGCAGCCGCATAGCACAGGGAGATCAGCTCGGTGCTTTGTGACCACCTAGAGGGGTGGGGTAGGGAGGGTGGAAGGGAGGGAGATGCAAGATGGAAGAGATATGGGAACATATGTATATGTATAACTGATTCACTTTGTTATAAAGCAAAAGCTAACATACCATTGTAAAGCAATTGTACTCTAATAAAGATGTTAAAAAAATATAGAAAGAAATAAAATACTATTAAAAAAAGATGTATTTCAGGAAGAAGAAAAATTATAAAAACATACACTTAAGATAAAACTATATGATAATAGCACATAATTTGGAAGCAAAGTATTTCAAAATGCTTACATTATTTGAGAGAGGGAAATTATTGATAACATTAAACTTTCTTAAATATACATGAAAAAATTCTAGGTTAATCACTAAAGAATTAAATATAACATATATCTTCCAAACTAGGGGGAGGGAGGATGAAATGAGGAAAAAAGTTTCAATCAATTCAAAAGAAGCCAACAGAAGGTGGAAGCGGGGAGTTGAAGGGACACACAGGAAGAGCTGGTGAAATGAAAAGCCCAAATAAGATGGTAAAATTAAATTCAAATACTGTATATTTATTATCATAATTAATGAACTGGCTAAACTCTTCAGTTAATAGACAAAGCCTAACAGAATAAATAACAAGAAGAAGTCCACCTATGTCTCGTTTATAAAAGATACTCCCAAAACATAAGTAAACAGAAAAGTTTAATAGAAGAATGGGAAAAGATAAGGAATTGCTGTTTAATGGATTTAGAGTGTCAATTTTGCAAAATGAAAATTTTCTGGCGATTGGTTTACACAACAATGTAAATACACTTAACACTACTGAACTGTACATTTAAAAACATTTAATATGATTAATTTAATATTATGTGTATTGTATCATAATTAAAGATTTTTTACGGATGGGAAAAGATGTGCAAGGCAAATACCAAAGAAGAAAGAACTAATGTTGTTTATTAAATATTATTTTAATATAATAATTTTATATTATATATTAGTTAATATTTTTAACAGCTTTATTGGAGTATAATTGCTTTACAATTGTGTGTTAGTTTCTGCTTTATAAGAAACTGAATCAACAATGACTAATGAAATAATGATCACTTTTGTCCATTATATGTAGAGTGAGATTAATTCCTGTCCAAATGGTCTCAATACACTGTATGTGTTTACATAAAAAAATTTTTTTAAATAAGAAATTGAATCAGCTATACATATACATATATCCCCATATCTCCTCCCTCTTGCGTCTCCCTCCCACCCTTCCTAACCCACCCTTCTAGGTGGACACAAAGCACTGAGCTGATCTCCCTGTGCTGTGCAGCTGCTTCCCACTAGCTATCTATTTTACATTTGGTAGTATATATAAGTCCATGCCACTCTCTCACTTCGTCCCAGCTTACCTTTCCCCCACCTGTGTCCTCAAGTCCATTCTCAACGTCTGCGTCTTTATTCCTGTCCTGCCCCTAGGTTCTTCATAACCTTTTTTTTTTTTTGTATTCCATATATATGTGTTAGCATACAGTATTTGTTTTTCTCTTTCTGACTTACTTCACTCTGGATGACAGACTCTAGGTCCATCCACCTCACTACAAATAACTCACTTTCATTTCTTTTTATGGCTGAGTAATATTCTATTGTATATACGTGCCACATCTTCTTTATCCATTCATCTGTCGATGGACACCTAGGTTGCTTCCATGTCCTGGCTATTGTAAATAGAGCTGCAATGAACATTTTGGTACATGACTCTTTTTGAATTATGGTTTTCTCAGGGTATATGCCCAGTAGTGGGATTGCTGGGTCGTATGGTAGTTCTATTTTTAGTTTTTTAAGGAACCTCCATACTGTTCTCCATAGTGGCTGTATCAATTTACATTCCCACCAACAGTGCAAGACAGTTCCCTTTTCTCCACACCCTCTCCAGCATTTATTGTTTGTAGATTTTTTGATGGCCATTCTGACTGGTGTGAGGTGATATCTCACTGTAGTTTTGATTTGCATTTCTCTAATGATTAGTGATGTTGAGCATTCTTTCATGTGTTTGTTGGCAATCTGTATATCTTCTTTGGAGAAATGTCTATTCAGGTCTTCTGCCCATTTTTGGATTGGGATGTTTATTAGTTAATATTTAAAACAAAAGTAAACTAGAAATAAAGAAGCCTGCTTCATATCAATGGAAGGCTTGATTTACCAGGAAATATAACATTTATAAACTTGTATATACCCAATAACATATTTTCAAAATATATGAGGCAAAAAAATTCATCCTCAGAGTGGGATATTTTAAGAGATATATATCAGAAAGTAATAGGTCAAATAGATGAAAAATCATAGATACAGAATACATGAACCACACACCCAATAAGCTTAACCTAGTGGACACTATAAAACACTGTACTCAGAAACTGGACAGTACACATTCTCTGGAAGACCATATAGGATATTTATCAAAACTGACCCCAATATAAGCCATTAAGTCTCAACACACTTTTAAAAATTAGTATCATGCAGACCACATTCTCTGATCATAACCAAATGAGAAATCAATCACAAATTTTTTTTAAAGCATAGCTTTAAGGACATTATCTACTTCATTCAGATTGTTGGGAATTTAAGGAGTTCAGTAAATAGCACCTCCCTCTTTTTAAAAAATGTCTTTGAATATATTCAACTATCAAGGCAAGGCATTTCCCTATATAAAACATTATAATCTTCCCACTACTCCAATTCAATAAATGACTTTACTCAGTGGCCCCGTTTAGAACTGTGAGTGACCACCAGACCCCAAGGAACACAAGCCACAGGTTCCTGTGCAGCTGCAACGGTGGAGGCGCACAAGAGCACCAACACTACCACAAGCTCATCTGCAGTTTTGTAGTTTTGTTTTTGTAGTTTCCCACTTGAACTTGGAACTAATTGAGAAATTACATAAGGAGTCAGGCAGATGAAGAGAAAATAATCATTTTATTAAGCAGAAAGTTTTTTGGAGAACATGGTCTATGTATGTATCAATGGGCTTGCTTATTGGCTCCTTTGAATTTTGCATACTCCCTAAAACTGCAGGTGATACCCACAAGTACAGAGCCTGCTCCTCCAAGCTTACTGCACGGTCAAGGGCAAAACAATATGCATGCTCTCTGCAGACAGACAGATCCCAAAGACAGGTCTGAGGAAAACGCTGATGTGCACGTGCCCGGTCATTCTCAAACTCACAAACCAGGCAAGTCACTCATCCACAGGGAGCGAAGAGCTGGTAGGTTAAAGAGATGAAAAGAGCGTTATTCTGCTATACAGCTCTCCACATGGAAGCGTGGAATGACTGATGAAGAACTCCCTAGTACTCACTAAGGAGGAAATGTGCATTTTTTGTGAAGACCAGGGTGAGACACATGGGGAACATGGTGTTCTCAGCATCTTTACCTCCTTCCTGGAGCTGGGCTGTGATGTTGAGTTCACACTGCACTTTAGCTTTCAGCACAAGGACAATCTGCTCTTCTATAGTAACGGTGCCATCAGAATCCAGCTGTAGACATGAACAAAATACAAACGGAGAAAAACATGCCTATTACTCTTTTTTAAAGCCACGATACAACCTTTCATTATTTCACCTTCTAATATAATTAAAAATTAGTTTTGATGTGAAGCTATCTGAAATAGTTCTTTATCTGAATCAAAATTCAAAAACCCATCAACGTATAAGATTTTAGAATAATCATACTTTTACCTGATTAGCCTAAAGAAAAAAATCCCCTTTGTTAAGAGTTTAAAAACTCCAGAAATTTTTAATTTAATTAGGTAAGTCTAATAGGTATAATATAATCAGAAAGAATAATAAACATATGGAAAATTTCCTGAAATGTTACAAAGACCAATATTTATTGATCCTCTTACAATATGTCAGTTATGGCACATAGAAAGGAGAAATGGCCTAGAAGACTACGCTTAGCTCTACTGAAAATGTACCAGTGAAACTGGGCAAATCATTCCATGTTTTGGGGCTTTGGTTTACTCATCTATGAAATAAGAGGGTTACACCAAATGGTCTCTAGTTAACTTTTTGTCTTTTTACCTCCAGCTATATTGAGATATTATTGACAGATAACATAAGTGAGTTTAAAGTGTACTATGTAATGACTTGATACATTTATATATTGTGAAATGACTACCACAATAAGGTTAGTTAACACCTCCTTCCCCCCACATAATTACCTTTTATGTGTGTGTGTGATGATAAAATTTTAGATCTACTCTCTTAACTTTCAAGTATATAATAAAAGTACTGTTAATTATAGTTACCATGTTATACACTAAATCCCCAGAACGTAGTCATCTTATAGCTAGAAGTCGGAATGCTTTGACCAACGTCTCCCTATTTCCCCCACCTCCCAGACCCTGGCAGCCACCATTCTACTCTCTATTTCTATGAGTTCAGCCTTTTTAGGTTCCAAACAAGTGAGAACATACAGTATTTGTCTTTCTCTGTCTGACTTATTTCACTTAGACTAATGTGCTCAAAGTCAATCCATGTTGCACAAAAGGCAGGATTTCCTTCTTCTTTACGGATGAATAATATTCCTCTGTGTGTGTGTGTGTGTGTGTGTGTGTGTGTCTGTGTGTGTGTGCGTCACATTTTCTTTATCCATTCATCCATCCATGGACACTTAGGTTGTTTCCATGTCTTGGCAATTGTAAACAATGCTGCAATAAACAAGGGGGTACAGATATCTAAACTCTGAGACAGTGATTTCATTTCCTTTGGATATTATCCAGAAGTGAGGTTGCTGGATCATATGGTAGTTCTATTTTTAATTTTTTGAGAAACTCCATACTTTTTTCCAGAGTGGCTGTACCAATTTACATTCCCACCAACAGTGCACAAGGGTTCCCTTTTCTTCACATCCTCACCAACACCTGTTGTCTTGTCTTTTTGATGATAGCCATTCTAACAAATGTGAGGTGATATCTCACTGTGGTTTTGAGTTACACTTCCCTGATGATTAGTGATGTACCTATTGACCATCTGTATGTCTTCCTTGGAAAAATATCTATCCAAGTCCTTTTCCCATTTTTTAATTGGATTGTTAATTTTTGCTATTGAGTTGTATGAGTTCCTTATATATTTTGGATATTAACCCTTTATTAGATAGATGGTTTGCAAATATTTTCTCCCATTCCATAGGTTGCCTTCTAATTTTGCTGACTGTCTCTTTTGCTGTGCAGAAGCTTTTTAGATTGAGGTAGTCTCAGTTGTTTATTTTTGCTTTTGTTGTTTGCGTTTTTGGTGTCATATCCAAAAAAATCATTGCCAAGACCAATGTCAAGAAGCTTTTTCCCTGTTTTCTTCAGGTGGGTTTA
Organism: Balaenoptera acutorostrata; assembly: GCF_949987535.1. Taxonomy (NCBI): domain Eukaryota; kingdom Metazoa; phylum Chordata; class Mammalia; order Artiodactyla; family Balaenopteridae; genus Balaenoptera; species Balaenoptera acutorostrata. The sequence goes on along the minus strand of NC_080071.1, from coordinate 66,691,608 downwards.
CAGTTTTGAGTCTTACATTTAAGTCTTTAATCCATTTTGAGTTAATTTTTGTGAGTGGCATAAAATAGGGGTCCAATTTCATTCATTTGTATGTGACTACCCAGTTTTCCTAACACCATTTATTGAAGAGACTGTCCTTTCTCCAGTAGGTATTCATGGCTCTCTTGTGAAAGATTAGCTGACCATGTATGCATGAGTTTATTTCTGGGCTCTTGATTCTTTTCCATTGGTCTATGTGTGTTTTTATGCCAGAACTGTGCAGTTTTGATTACTATAGTTTTGTAATAAAGTTTGAAATCAGGAATTGTGATGCTTCTAGCTTTGCTCTTCTTTCTCCGGATTGCTTTGGCTCTTCAGAGACTTTTGTGATTTCACATGAATTTTAAGATTATTTGTTCTATTTCTGTGAAAAATGCCATGGTAATTTTTATAAGGATTTCACTGAATCTCTAGATGGCTTTTGGTAGTATGGACATTTTAACAATATTAATTTTTCTGATCCACAGACATGGGATACCTTCCCCTTAATTTCTGTTTTCTTCAGTTTATTTCATCAATGTCTTGGAATTTTCAGTGTACAGATATTTACTCTTTTGGGTTAAATTTATTCATTATCTTTTATTCTACTGTAAATGGAACTGTTTTCCTTATTTCTTTTTCAGAAGTTTGCTGTTAGTATATACAAACACAACTGATTTTTGTATGTTGATTTTGTATTCTGAAACTTTACTGAACTCATTTATTAGTTTTGATAGCATCTTTAGGGTTTTCTAAATACACGATCATAGCATCTTCCATTAGACACAGTTTTACTTCTTCCTTTCTGAGTTAGATGCCTTTTATTTCTTTTTCTTGACTAATTGCTCTGGCTAGGACTTCCAGTACTATGTTGAATAGGAATGGTGAGAGTGGGCACTCTTGTCTTGTTCCTGGTCTTAGAGGGAAAACTTTCAACACTTCATCATTGCATATGATGTTAGCCATGATTTGTCCTTTTTGCATTAATACTGTGACTCTATAATGGTAAGATGCATCAACATATCCATTATCCATTTAATCAATATTTGTTAAATACTTTTTATGTGAAAAATAATATGCTTAATATTTTATAGTGAAGATTTTCATTTTCAATTATTTTTATGTAGTACAGTTTCTTCAAATAAAACACCTCATGAGAAAACCTCGTGTGTGTGTGTGTGTGTGTGTGTGTGTAAAATAACAGAACTTCCCTGGCTGAAACCTAGGCAGAGGCAACTGCAGAATCATACTGTCTCACTAATCTGAACCTTCCTTTATACCTGAACTTGCTCTGAAAAACCACAGGGCTTTTTAAAGCATTGCCAGAAAAAATCACTATTAATAGGAATAGAAAGATGTATAACAACATTTTACAGGACTCCAACACAATGCTTCTTTCTACTGGGTATCTTTCACTAGATACCTTCATACATTTTCCCACCCTGGAGCATGTTTCTAACATATAACCCATGAATAATAAATGTTTGTTGGATGAATTCACCTAGATTTAGTTTTAACACTACCAGCATTAAAAGGCAATTCTATTATGGAAAACTTCAATTTCAAGGAAATATCTTTTAAATATGATAAAACATTCGTAAGTATTTGTTCAAAGTATGGTGCTTGGACCACCTGAATCTGATGCCTATGTAAAATGTAGATTCTTAGGCTGCACACCCACCCAGTGAATCAGAATTTTTTTCTGGAGGTAGAGATTGGTAATTTTCATGTTTCACAGGAACCCTTGATTCTTGTACTTACTTTAATGGGTTTGAGAACAAACATATTTGAAGGTACAAGTTGATGATGAAGGTCACGCTATTAGTCAAGGTTCATTCAGAGGAGCAGAACTATTAAGAGATTGAAATAGATTATAGATAAAAAAGATAGAGGTAGAAATAGAAATAAAGCTAGAAATAGAATAAAGTATTTGTTACAGGGATTTGACCTATACAGTTGTGGGAGCTGGTTTAACAGTCTCCAGAAGGCTAATATTTTTGTCTGATGCTGAAGCTAGAAATCTGTAGGTCAGGTAGTCAAAAGGAGAAGATGAGTGTAAAGATAAGGAGAGTGAAAACAAGCTGGAACCATCAGCATGAGCTAGAAACCATGAGGACACACTGGAATCCGTGTGAATTCTTGGTGCTTCCCACCTTCATGCTGGGGGTGCCCAGCAGAAGAAGCCAGCACTCTCATCATGGACCTAAATACATACTTGGCCAAGGAATCAGGTAAGTTAAAGGAGGACCCAGGGAAAGATGACATAGTTGCAGGCCTGGCTGCTATCCCTCTCCCAGCCAGCAGACAAGCAACAATGTCCATGAGATACAGAAGTGCCTGCTTTGACTATCTGAGTGTAAAAAACAAAATAGCTGCTGCTTCACCTTTGCCCTCAAACACTCATGAAAAAATGTCTCTTGTGGCTCATCTTAGCTAAAAATATGAAGGGAAGGGAATTCTGGGAAATACAGTTTAACATAGCCAAGTTGACATTACAAAGCCACCAAAATCCACATCTGTCAACTTGGCACCCATATACAGCTCTTTAAACCACACAATTTCCAGAAAACTCAATAACAAAGTCATGCTTCCATCTAACATGATACAATTCATTTGGTACCAAGAGTGATTCCAGAGGGACAGAATTTTAAGGAGGGAAAAATCTGTATTTCTCATCTATAGCTGTGTAACAAATTAACCCAAAACTGTGTGGCATAAAACACCAAACATTGCTTATCTCACAGTTTAGGAGAGGATTAGCTGGGTGCTTCTAGCTTAGAGTCTTTTATGAGGTTTCAGTCAAGACTTTAGCCATAGATGCTGTTAACTAAAGACTTGACTAGGACTGAAGGATCCACTTCCAAGATGGCACACTCACATGGCTATTGTCAGGGGGCCTCAGTTCCTCAGTAGCTGATGGTTCTCTCCATTTGAGTGCTTGAGTGTCTACAACATGACAACTGGCTTCCTACAGAGTAAGTGATTCTAGAGAGAAAGAAAGGAGAAAGCTTCGATGCCTTTTATGATCCAGTCTCAGATATCACTTACAGTCAGTCCCATCAAATTCTACTGGTTAAAAGCAACTCACCAACTTTCATTCCAGGGGAGAGGAATTAATCTCTACCTCTTAAAGAAAGATATCAAAAAATCTATAAATATATTTTTTTTCTTTCTCTAAAAAAAATTTTTATTGAGATAATATTGGTTTATAACATTATATAAGTTTCATGTGTACAACATTATATTTCTAATTCTGTATATCCTACAATGCGTTCACCACCAAAAATTTACTTTTCATCTGTCACCATACAGTTGATCCCCTTTTTTTTTTTGGCTGCATTGGGTCTTCGTTGCTGCGCGTGGGCTTTCTCTCTGGTTGTGGTGAGTGGGGGCTACTCTTTGTTGTGGTGCACGGGCGTCTCACTGTGGTGGCTTCTCTTGTTGCAGAGCATGGGTTCTAGGCGCGTGGGCTTCAGTAGTTGCGGCACATGGGCTCAGTAGTTGTGGCACACAGGCGCTGGGGTGTGTGGACTTCAGTAGTTGGCGGCATGCGGGCTCAGTAGTTGTGGCGCACGGGCTCTGGGGTGTGCAGGTTTCAGTAGTTGTGCGTGCACGGGCTCAGTAGCTGTGGCTCACGGGCTCTAGAGCACAGGCTCAGTAGTTGTGGTGCATGGGCTTAGTTGCTCCACGGCATGTGGGATCTTCCCAGGCCAGGGATTGAACACGTGTCCCCTGCATTGGCAGGCAGATTCTTGACCACTGCACCACCAGGGAAGTCTCCAGTTGATCCCCTTTATCCATTTTGCCCTCCCCCTGCCACTTCCCCTTGATAACCACTACTTTATATTCTTTATATATTTTTATATTCTTTATATAAAAATATATTATTATATTATATTTATATTATAAATATATATATTTATATATTCTTTATATATTCTTTATATTCTTTATATTCTTTATATGTTCTTTATATCCATGTATTTGTTTTTGTTTGGTTTGATTTGTTCTTTTTTTCTTTTTATTTTCCACATATGAGCAAAATCAAAAGGTATTTATCTTTCTCCGTCTGACTTATTTCATTTAGCATAATACCCTCAAGGTCTGTGATGTCACAAATGGCAAGATATTTTTAAACAATCACAATTTTCTGCAGGTGGTCATCTGTTTTCTAGAACGAGAATACTGAAAATTATGTTTTCTGTGGATTTGTTAACAATAATAGGGTCCAGAGCTTTGCATTTCTGTTTTCTGTTAGGGACTTAGAGATTCTTTAATCAAATATGATAATAAAACCTATCAATTTGCCTAAATTGACAACCTCTCAATAATACAATCCTTTGCCATCCCCAAATCTTTAATATCAGGCTGCAAATAAAATTATCCTCTAGAATTGTTCTTTAAGGAAAGAGGGAAAACAAATCTTTTAATGTTGTGCAATAAGACATTATGGACTGAACATGAGAAATAGAAAGATGTTTACATTTCTAGCTATAGGAAATACACTTAGAGATTATTGATAATCAAGATTTTAAATGACATAAAATTATAGACTGTCAGGTTAAACTGAAATGAAGGATACAGAAACAATATCTATCATAAGAACTAGTTTTAGCATCAAAAAATTGCCTTATTCCTGAAAATTATGAATTTATTATTTATAATTTTCTAATGTATTTGTAATACAAAGAGTAGATCAGTAAAAAGGTATATAGTTTAAAGATTTCTGGATAGTAGTCATAGTTCAATGCCCGCCGTATTTATTTTAATGTGAAAGGAGAAAATAAAACTAATTTTGGGGATTGGAATACACACCATAATTTAGCTATCAGGCTAACACAATGCAGATTCTGAGTTAAAAGCAGCTACATTAAAAGTGAGCCATAATAAAGACACAGACCTACTAGAGGATGGGCTTGAGGATATGGGGAGGGGGAGGGGTGAGATGTGACAGGGTGAGAGAGTGTCATGGACATATATACACTACCAAATGTGAGATGGATAGCTGGTGGGAGGCGGCCGCATAGCACAGGGAGATCAGCTCGGTGCTTTGTGACCACCTAGAGGGGTGGGATAGGGAGGGTGGGAGGGAGACGCAAGAGGGAGGAGATATGGGAACATGTGTGTATGTGTAGCTGATTTACTTTGTTGTAGAGCAGAAACTAACACACCATTGTGGAGCAATTGTACTTCAATAAAGATGTTTAAAAAAAAAAAAAAGTGAGCCATAAAAATCTCACTTATCAAAAAGGGAGAACGAAATGGAAAGAGACGAGCCAAGTGAGTGGGCCGGGAGGAAAAACTGACTTCTTCCCATCTATCCTCTAGAAACACTCAGGCACCATTCAAATTGGTTGGCTTTATTTTTATTTTATTTTATTTTTTTCTGGCTGTTTTTTCAGTTCAATAGTTACTTTCTTTTACTTCAATCCCAGAAAACACTGGGTAAGCTGTGACCAGGTTTCAGAACTATACATTTGATTCAGAGAAATCTGACCTCAAATATTAAACATGAACATTTCAAATCACCCCTTGTACCATTTTTACCTGAACAAATTCATTTTTGTTTCCTTTTGAGCAGATGTAGCCTTTTTACCGGGATAACCTTTTCAGGCACATAATCATCAAATAAACTACAGCTTCTAAAGATAATTTTATTCTAAAAAATGTGGCCAGTTTAACCAGGAGCAAGTTTGATTAGCATGTGCTAATTGATGATCTGTTAAATTGATTTTTAGTCATTTCAAGTGAGAGTAAGAAAATGTTTCCTTTATATTGTTTTCTTTTCTACCTTTGTTACAGAAACAAGTGTTCTTTACCATAGAGGGACATTAAAATCACAGTGTACTTAAAAGAGAAGAACAGTTTTCATATTCAATGTCTATTACTCCAAAAGCAACAATTGCATCCAAAACAAAGTGGTACATTTAGAAAAACAGATGTTAGCAATTTTTCCTGGGCAAGTGATCATTTACAATTTGAAATTAAATGTTAAATTTCAATCTGTCACATATTTGATGGCTAAAAGCTGTAATTTGATCATGTATATTTTATTAAAAGTACATAGAGTTATCCTTATAGATATTAATTGTTAGTGCCAGTACATGTGAATCTTCATAATTACAATATTCACATATGTTCCATTTTCAAACAACCATGAATCCATAAATTAGATGTAGTATACAAAAAGAAGCATTCCGGAATTTCTACTTCTGGCATTGATGGAGTATATGCATTTCCCTCTATTCCTCCCAATGAGTACAACTAAACACTCTGGACATTATATATAAAATGAACATAAAATGACTCTGAAAAGTGGAGAGCAAAATATAGACCAGCTAGAGACCTCAGATCCTGAAGAACAATACCGTGGTAAATTCTCTGGGTTTTCTTTTTATCTCATATATTCCGAACTTGGAGTTGGAGAAGTGGGCAACTCTGAAATACCAACAGGTGCTGGCCAAAAAAAAAAAAAAAAAAAAAAAAAAGGCCTCAAGGAAACCCTGCTCTCTATAGCAAAGAAAGGAAAGGGGCAGCCTGACAAGACAGAAAACTTAGAGACAATAACAGCTTAACCCAAGCCAAACACCACAGAAAAACTGCAGTCCTACCCCAACCCATACCTACCAAGGCCAAGTGGAGAGCCTAGACTTCCATCCTTGCCAGGCTGTAAGGAGGGGTCCCTACACCCTCCCCAGAGTGGTTTCAGAGCAAAGTAGAGAGTCGTTACTTCTACCCACAGTGCTCTGTAACAAGGCCCTTCACCCCCATGCCTGGTATCAGTGGAGATTATATGGGGAGCCTAGACTTTCACCCCAAGCTGGCAGTAACGAGATGCCCCTACATCCCCTGCACTGGGGTGGTGTCAGAGAAGACCTAGTGGAGAGTCAGTCTAGCAACAATGAGGCTACCCCACTGCGGTGTCGGTGAAGATCATGTGGGGAGCAGAATTCACACCCCCACCCAGCAGTAACAAGGAACTCTCCAACTTGAGTGCAACAGATGCTGGCTGGGGAACCTCAACTTCTACCTCCACTGAGCAGTAAAAAAGAGATGCCCCCATTTCCTCAGTTATATTAATACCAGATAGTTGACTTCTGAGCAAACTACCAGAGACCAAGAGGGACACTATATAATGATAAAAGGGTCATTCCCCCAAGACATAGCTATCCTAAATGCATATACATCAAAAAAGAGAAAAACATGTGAAGCAAAGACTGATAGAAGTGCAGAAGTAACAGACAGTTCCACAATTATAGTTGGAAACTTCAATACTCCTCTCTCAATTGACAGAACTAGACAGAAGATCAACAAAGATACAGAAGAACTCAACCAAGAGGATCTAATAGACATTTATAGAACACTTCACTCAACAATGCAGAATACACATTCTTTCCAAGTGCTCACAGAATAGATATCAGAGTAGACCATATCCTGGGCCATAAAACAGATCTCAACAAGTTTAGAACTGAAATCATATAGAATATGATCTCAGCCCACAGTGGAATCAAACTAGAAATCAATAAGAGAAAAATACCAGGAAAATCTCCAAACATTGGAAGCTAAACACACTTTTAAATAATCCTTGGGTCAAAAAGAAAGGCTTAAGGGAAAAATTTTTTTTAAATGCATTGAACTGAATGGAAATGAAAATACAACATATCAAAATGTATAGGACACAGATAAAGCAATGCTGAGAGAAATTTATAGCACTAAATACCTATATTACAAAAGAAGAAAAGTCATATATCAACAACATAATCGCCCACCTCAAGAATATAATAAAATAAAACCAAAGAAAATAAAAGGAAGGACACAATAAAGATAAAAATAGAAATCAGTGAAATTGAAACAGCAAAACAATATAGAGCATCAATGAAACAAAGAGCTGGTTCTTTGAGAAGGCAATAAAGTTGATAAACTTCTAGCAAGCAGACCAAGAAAAAAAAGAGCAGACATATTAAATTATAGAAATGGAGAACAGATTAGCGGTTGCCAGGGGTTGAGGAGGAGTGAGGAGTGGAAAGGAAGTGGGTGTGGCTATAAAAGGGCAACAGGAAGGATCCTTGTGGGGATGGAAATGTTCTGTATCTTGACTGTATCAATGTTAATGTGTTGGCTGTGTATTGTGCTATAGCTTTATAAGATGTTACCCTAGGGGAACCTGGGTAAAGGATACACAGTTCTCTTTGCATTTTTTTTTTACAACTGCATGTGAATCTACAATTATCGCAAAAGTTAATTTTTCAAAAAAGAATTATGTTGTCCTAATTTTAAAAAACACAATATACGTAAAAACATTACCTCATTCTAGTAAATGAAGATTTGCCACAAGGTGGTTGTAAAAAACAAAGGTAAGTGAGAATTGTTCAAATATGATTATTTTATAATTTTGCAAAAACATTTCCTTCATAAAGTGAAGTTTCTTTAATGTTTAAAAGTCCTCTTAGAAAGTTACTGTAACATTCATATATCAAATTAGACTCTAATTTGGAAAGGATTAAAAGAACGTTTATTGAATTCTGCTGAGGAATGGGATCTGGACAGCTGCTGACCCTCAGAGCAAGGCTGGTAATCAGCTCACAGGACATAAATTTTAAAAAAGAATATGTTTAAAGAGAACGAATTCCCTTGGAGGCGACATTCTATTTTCCATAGTCCATGAGAAGGATGAGCTGGCCTAATATAAAGTATTTTGCTTGGAATTTAGGGTTTCTCATATACTCTAGAATTGATTGCCAAATAATAAATCCATTTTATTAACTCTCTAATCCATGTTTTCACACAGGCCTCAAAAGAGTTCATATATGCCTATTAATGTTTTATTTTACATTCTTAAATGCTGCTGTCACTCTCAAGAGTATGATTCCCTTGAGAGTGGCCAAAATTTTTATATTGTAAAGGGAGTTTGAAAATGAAACATGTTTTTAATTATTTAGAATGTATTGTCTGTAATATTCAGTTAGAATAGAGACAGGAATCTGCCATAATAAACTGATAGTTTGGGGGAAAATATTATTGAACCACCCACCTTTAATTAAATCACCAGCTATGGAAGTGTTCCCCAAATTTGTCCTTTTTTTAATTCAAAGAAAAACAAGCAATATGTATAAAATACAAGCCTAAATACCATAAAAACCATAAACGTGTCCATATTTCTCAAGTTTTACAATCCTTTCACAAACTGACCTCTAACCCAGAACTAAATCTGAAGACCAGGCCATTTTGCACATTTGGCTGTATAAAATTCCCCATGACCCTGTTCATATGAGAAGCAAATCAAAAGCAGTTTAAGAATCAAATGTATCTAAATGAATTTATTTATAAAACAGAAACAGACTCACAGACATAGAAAAGAAACTTATGGTTACCAAAGGGGAAAGTGGTGGGGAGGGATAAATTAGGAGGTTGGGATTAACATATACACACTATTATATATAAAATAATCAACAAGGACCTACTGTATAGAACAGGGAACTCTACTCAATATTCAGTATTAACCTATATGGGAAAAGAATCTGCTGTACACCTGAAACTAACACAACATTGTAAATCAACTACAATATAAAATTTTAAAAATTTTTTTAATAAAAAAACTTCTTTAAAGAATAAAATGTGTCTATCTACACCATGGCTCATTAACAGTTAAGATGACAGCATTAGGAACGTTATCACATAGAGCTGTCATCCTTCACACCTATTATTCATTCTTTCTCTTTTATTTCAACCACATGAATTTATTGTAGGTATTTATAGAGCTCCAATTAACAGTTAGAAACAAAGCACAGTTAATTATTTTAAGAGTCATATAATGATTATAGAGATGGAGAACAGATTAGTGGTTGCCAGTTATTGGGGGAGCAGGGGAGGCAAGAGAGGAGAGGGAAGTGGTTGTGGCCATAAAAGGGTAGCAGGAGGGATTCCTGTACTGAAACTGTTCTATATCTTGGCTACGGTGGTGGTCACGTGCATCAACACATGATAAAACTGCATACAACAAAATACACAAATAAATGAGTATATGTAAAACCAGTGAGATCTGCATAAAGTAGGTGGATTATATCAATGTCAATTTCCTGCTTGGGATATTGCGCTGCAGTTAAGACAGACGTTACCACTGGGAGAAAATGTGTGAAAGGTATACAGTATCTCTGTATTACTTCTTTTCTTTTTTTTTTTTTTAATTTTTGAATTTTATTTTATTTACTTTTTTATACAGCAGGTTCTTATTAGTTATCCATTTTATACATATTAGTGTATATATGTCAATCCCAATCTCCCAATTCATCACACCACCACAACCACCCCCCCACCACTTCCCCCCCTTGGTGTCCACACGTTTCTTCCCTACATCTGTGTCTCAGTTTCTGCCCTGCAAACTGGTTCATCTGTACCATTTTTCTAGGTTCCACATATATGCATTCATACACAATATTAGTTTTTTTCTTCTGACATACTTCACTCTGTATGACAGTCTCTAGATCCATCCACGTCTCTACAAATGACCCAATTTTGTTCCTTTTTATGGCTGAGTAATATTCCATTATATATATGTACCACATCTTCTTTATCCATTCATCTGTCGATGGGCATTTAGGTTGCCTCCATGAGTTGGCTATTGTAAATAGTGCTGCAATGAACATTGGGGTGCATGTGTCTTTTTGAATTATGGTTTTCTCAGGGTATATGCCCAGTAGTGGGATTGCTGGGTCATATGGTAATTCTATTTTTAGTTTTTAAGGAACCTCCATACTGTTCTCCATAGTGGCTGTATCAATTTACATTCCCACCAACAGTGCAAGAGGGTTCCCTTTTCTCCACACCCTCTCCATCATTTGTTGTTTGTAGATTTTCTGATGATGCCCATTGTAACTGGTGTGAGGTGATACCTCGCTGTAGTTTTGATTTGCATTTCTCTAATAATTAGTGAAATGTTGAGCAGCTTTTCATGTGCTTCTTGGCCATCTGTATGTATTCTTTGGAGAAATGTCTATTTAGGTCTTCTGCCCATTTTTTGATTGGGTAGTTTCTTTTTTTAATATTGAGCTGCATTAGCTGTTTATATATTTTGGAGACTAATCCTTTGTCCGTTGATCCGTTTGCAAATATTTTCTCCCATTCTGAGGGTTGTCTTTTTGTCTTGTTTGTAGTTTCCTTTGCTTTGCAAAAGCTTTTAAGTTTCATTAGGTCCCATTTGTTTATTTTTGTTTTTATTTCCATTACTCTAGGAGGTGGATCAAAAAAGATCTTGCTGTGATTTATGTCAAAGAGTGTTCTTCCTATGTTTTCCTCTAAGAGTTTTATAGTGTCCAGTCTTACATTTAGGTCTCTAATCCACTTTGAGATTATTTCTGTGTATGGTGTTAGGGAGTGTTCTAATTTCATTCTTTTACATATAGCTGTCCAGTTTTCCCAGCACCACTTATTGAAGAGACTGTCTTTTCTCCATTGTATATCCTTGCCTCCTTTGCCATAGATTAGTTGACCAGAGGTGTGTGGGTTTATCTCTGGGCTTTCTATCCTGTTCCATTGATCAATATTTCTGTTTTTGTGCCAGTACCATATTGTCTTGATTACTGTAGCTTTGTAGTATAGTCTGAAATCAGGAAGTCTGATTCCTCCAGCTCCGTTTTTTTCCCTCAACACTGCTTTGGCTATTCAGGGTCTTTTGTGTCTCCATACCAATTTTAAGAGTTTTTGTTCTAGTTCTGTAAAAAATGCCATTGGTAATTTGATAGGGATTGCACTGAACCTGTAGATTGCTTTGGGTAGTATAGTCATTTTCACAATATTGATTCTTCCAATCCAAGAACATGGTATATCTCTCCATCTGTTTGTATCATCTTTAATTTCTTTCATCAGTGTCTTATAGTTTTCTGCATACAGGTCTTTTGTCTCCCTAGGTAGGTTTATTCCTAGGTATTTTATTCTTTTTGTTGCAATGGTAAATGGGAGTGTTTCCTTAATTTCTCTTTCAGATTTTTCATCATTAGTGTATAGGAATGCAAGAGATTTCTGTGCATTAATTTTGTATCCTGCAACTTTACCAGATTCATTGATCAGCTCTAGTAGTTTTCTGGTGGCATCTTTAGGATTCTCTATGTATAGTATCATATCATCTGCAAACAGTAACAGTTTCACTTCTTTTCTAATTTGTATTAGAAATACAATTTCTTTTTCTTCTCTGATTGCCATGGCTAGGACTTCCAAAACTATGTTGAATAAGAGTGGATAGAGTGGACATCCTTGTCTTGTTCCTGATCTTAGAAGAAATGCTTTCAGTTTTTCACCATTGAGAATGATGTTTGCTGTGGGTTTGTCGTATGTGGCCTGTATTATGTTGAGGTAGGTTCCCTCTATGCCCACTTTCTGGAGAGTTTTTATCATAAATGGGTGTTGAATTTTGTCAAAAGCTTTTTCTTCATCTATTGAGATGATCATATGGTTTTTATTCTTCAATTTGTTAGTATGGTGTACCACATTGACTGATTTGCGTATATTGAAGAATCCTTGCATCCCTGGGATAAATCCCACTTGATCATGGTGTATGATCCTTTTAATGTGTTGTTGGATTCTGTTTGCTAGTATTTTGTTGAGGATTTTTGCATCTATATTCATCAGTGATATTGGCTGGTAGTTTTCTTTCTTTGTGACGTCTTTGTCTGGTTTTGGTAACAGGGTGATGGTGGCCTCATAGAATGAGTTTGGGAGTGTCCCTTCCTCTGCAATTTTTTGGAAGAGTTTGAGAAGGATGGGTGTTATCTCTTCTCTGAATGTTTGATAGAAATCGCCTGTGAAGCCATCTGGCCCTGGACTTTTGTTTGTTGGAAGATTTTTAATCACAGATTCAATTTCATTACTTGTGATTGGTCTGTCCATATTTTCTATTTCTTCCTGGTTCAGTCTTGGAAGGTTATACCTCTCTAAGAATTTGTCCGTTTCTTACAGGTTGTCCATTTTATTGGCATAGAGTTGCTTGTAGTAGTCTCTTAGGATGCTTTGTATTGCTGCGGTGTCTGTTGTAACTTCTCCTTTTTCATTTCTAATTTTATTGATTTGAGTCCTCTCCCTCTTTTTCTTGATGAGTCTGGCTAACGGTTTATCAATTTTGTTTATCTTCTCAAAGAACCAGCTTTTAGTTTTATTGATCTTTGCTATTGTTTTCTTTGTTTCTATCTCATTTATTTCTGATCTGATCTTTATGATTTCTTTCCTTCTGCTAACTTTGGGCTTTATTTGTTCTTCTTTCTCTAGATCCTTTAGGTGTAAGCTTAGATTGTTTATTTGAGATTTTTCTTGTTTCTTGAGGCAGGCTTGTATTGCTGTAAACTTCCCTCTTAGAACTGCTTTTGCTACATCCCATAGGTTTTGGGTCATCGTGTTTTCATTGCCATTTGTTTCTAGGTATTTTTTGATTTCCTCTTTGATTTCTTCAGTGATCTCTTGGTTATTTAGTAACATATTGTTTAGCCTTTATGTGTTTGTGTTTTTTACTTTTTTTCTCCCTGTAATTGATTTCTAATCTCATACATTGTGATCAGAAAAGATGCTTGATATGATTTCAATTTTTTTTAATTCACTGAGGCTTGATTTGTGACACAAGATGTGATCTATCCTGGAGAATGTTCCGTGCACACTTGAGAAGAAAGTGTAATCTGCTGTTTTTGGATGGAATGTCCTATAAATATCAATTAAATCTATCTGGTCTACTGTGTCATTTAAAGCTTGTGTTTCCTCATTAATTTTCTGTTTGGATGATCTGTCCATTGGTGTAAGTGAGGTGTTAAAGTCCCCTACTATTATTGTGTTACTGTTGATTTCCTCTTTTATAGATGTTAGCAGTTGCCTTATGTATTGAAGTGCTCCTGTGTTGGGTACATATATATTTGTAATTGTTATATCTTCTTCTTGGATTGATCCCTTGATCATTATGTAGTGTCCTTCCTTGCCTCTTTTAACATCCTTATTTTAAAGTCTATTTTATCTGTTACGAGTATTGCTACTCAAGCTTTCTTTTGATTTCAATTTGCATGGAATATCTTTTTCCATCCCCTCACTTTCAGTGTGTACGTGTCCCTAGGTCTGAAGTGGGTCTCTTGTAGACAGCATATATATGGGTCTTGTTTTTGTATCCATTCAGCAAGCCTGTGTCTTTTGGTTGGAGCATTTAATGCATTCATGTTTAAGGTAATTATCGATATGTATGTTCCTATGACCATTTTCTTAATTGTTTTGGGTTTGTTTTTGTAGGTCCTTTTCTTCTCTTGTGTTTCCCACTTAGAGAAGTTCCTTTAGCATTTCTTGTAGAGCTGGTTTGGTGGTGCTCAATTATCTCAGCTTTTGCTTGTCTGTAAAGTTTTTAATTTTTCCATCAAATCTGAATGATATCCTTGCCAGGTAGACTAATCTTGGTTGTAGGTTCTTCCTTTTCATCACTTTAATTATATCATGCCACTCCCTTCTGGCTTGTAGAGTTTCTGCTGAGAAATCAGCTGTTAACCTTATGGGAGTTCCCTTGTATCTTATTTGTCATTTTCCCCTTGCTGCTTTCAATAATTTTTCTTTGTCTTTAATTTTTGCCAATTTGATTACTATGTGTCTCGGCGTGTTTCTCCTTGGGTTTATCCTGTATGGGACTCTCTGTGCTTCCTGGACTTGGGTGGCTATTTCCTTTCCCATGTCAGGGAAGTTTTCGACTATAATCTCTTCAAATATTTTCTCGGGTCCTTTCTCTCTCTCTTCTCCTTCTGGGACCCCTATGATGCAAATGTTGTTGCGTTTAATGTTGTCCCAGAGGTCTCTTAGGCTGTCTTCATTTCTTTTCATTTTTTACTTTATTCTGTTCCATGGCAGTGAATTCAATCATTCTGTCTTCTAGGTCATTTATCTGTTCTTCTGCCTCAGTTATTCTGCTATTGATTCCTTCTAGTGTATTTTTCATTTCAGTTATTGTATTGTTCATCTCTGTTTGTTTGTTCTTTAATTCTTCTAGATCTTTTTTTTTTAAAGCTTATTTATTTATTTATTTATTCATTTATTGATTGATTGATTGCTGTGTTGGGTCTTCGTTTCTGTGCGAGGGCTTTTTCCAGTTGCGGCAAGCGGGGGCCACTCTTCATCACGGTGTGCAGGCCTCTCACTATCGCGGCCTCTCTTGTTGCGGAGCACAAGCTCCAGACACGCAGGCTCAGTAGTTGTGGCTCACGGGCCTAGTTGCTCCGCGGCATGTGGGATCTTCCCAGACCAGGGCTCGAACCCGTGTCCCCTGCATTGGCAGGCAGATTCTCAACTACTGCGCCACCAGGGAAGCCCTGGATCTTTTTAAAACATTTCTTGCATCTTCTCAATCTTTGCCTCCATTCTTTTCCGAGGTCCTGGATCATCTTCACTATCATTATTCTGAATTCTTTTTCTGGAAGGTTGCCTATCTCCACTTCATTTAGTTGTTTTTCTGGGGTTTTATCTTGTTCCTTCATCTGGTATATAGCCCTCTGCCTTTTCATCTTGTCTATCTTTCTGTGAATGTGGTTTTTGTTCCACAGGCTGCAGGATTATAGATCTTCTTGCTTCTCCTGTCTGCCCTCTGGTGGATGAGGCTATCTAAGAGGCTTGTGTAAGTTTCCTGATGGGAGGGACTGGTGGTGGGTAGAGCTGGCTGTTGCTCTGGTGGGCAGAGCTCAGTAAAACTTTAATTTCCTTGTCTGCTGATGAGTGGGGCTGGGTTCCCTCCCTGTTGGTTGTTTGGCCTGAGGCGACCCAACACTGGAGCCTATCCAGGCTCTTTGGTGGGGCTAATGGCAGACTCTTGGAGGGCTCACGCCAAGGAGTACTTCCCAGAACTTCCGCTGCCAGTGTCCTCGTCCTCACGGTGAGACACAGCCACCCCCCGCCTCCACAGGAGACCCTCCAACACTAGCAGGTAGGTCTGGTTCAGTCTCCTATGGGGTCACTGCTCTTTCCCCTGGGTCCAGATGCACACAGTACTTTGTTTGTGCCCTCCAAGAGTGGAGTCTCTGTTTCCCCCAGTCCTGTCAAAGTCCTGCAATCAAATCCCGCTAGGCTTCAACATCTGATTCTCTGGGAATTCCTCCTCCCGTTGCTGGACCCCCAGGATGGGAAACCTGACGTGGGGCTCAGAACCTTCACTCCAGTGGGTGGACTTCTGTGGTATAAGTGTTCTCCAGTTTGTGAGTCACCCACCCAGCAGTTATGGGATTTGATTTTATTGTGATTGTGCCCCTCCTACTGTCTCATTGCGGCTTCTCCTTTGTCTTTGGATGCGGGTATCCTTTTTGGTGAGTTCTAGTGTCCTCCTGTCGATGACTGTTCAGCAGTTAGCCGTGACCCTGGTGCTCTCGCAAGAGGGAGTGAGAGCACATCTTTCTACTCCACCATCTTGAACCAATCTCTCTGTATTATTTCTTACATGGCATGTGAATCTATAATTTTCTCAAAATAAAGAGTTTTTAAATTCATATAATAGTTTTTAGTGAATTGTTTAGCTTAATGACTATAACAATCATTATTCAGAGCAGTGCCTAGGTTCTGTGAAAAAGACTGGTAGATTTCCTCTTCCAGATATTGGAAAACAGAATGACATCATAACTAAGAACAGGTGCTTTAATATCAAGAAGATCTGGATGTGAATTCTTATTAGGTATAAACTTTAGGAGTATTTGTTCACTTTTCTGAACTTGAGTTATCTCATTTGTAAAACTGGAAAAATAGTTGTTCCAAATCTTGTTCTATGAATTAAATGAATGAGATAATGTATGTGAAATATGTGAAAAATTCTCAGTTAATTTGTAGCTGCCTTTTGAATTTTTTATTGAGATACTAGTAACATGTCAAATAATTAATTAACAATAAAATCCTTAGGTCTTCAGTTTAAGCGTTCACAATTTTATACACATTTCCAACACTCCAGAAAGTTCTCTTGCGCCCCTTTCAATTCAGTTCCTCTCTTACCCATTCCCACTCCCATCCCCAGCCCCAAGCAACTACTTTCACTACAGATGATTTTTATCTATTCTTGGATTTCATATAAATATAATCTTATAGTATGTATTTTTTAACATCTGTCTTCTTTTGCATAACAACTGTTTTTGAGATTCATCCATGTCATTGCATGGATTGTTGGTTTTTATTTCTGTGTCATACTCTATAAATATACTACAACTACACTTGTTGGCTACTATAAATAAGGCTGTTCTAAATTTTCTTGTACATTTTGTTGGACATGGTTTTCATTTCTCTTTGGAAAATGTATGAGTGGAATTGCTAGGGAATAGTGAATGTATATGTTTAACTTTGTTAGAATCTGCCAAAATATTTCAGAAGTGATTATACCATTTTACACTGCCACTAGACATGTATGAGACTTTACGTAGTATACATTCTCTCCAGTATCTGATGTTGTTAGACTTTTTGTTTATAGCCATTCTAGAGGGTATGAATGGTATCTTGTTGTGATTTTAATTTAAATTTTGTATGTTTAATGGCCATTCTTACTACCATCTGTTACAAAGTGATCAAATTTTTGCCAATATTTTAATTGGATTTGTCCTTTACTTGTCTTTAAATATTAGTACTATGTTATTAGTCATATACAATTGTATATCAGTTATGTATTTATTGTAAATTATACCTTTCTCTTTGGTATTTTTTTAATCTTGGATTTACCACTATACAATTCTAACATTTAACTTTCTTCCTGATTAAGTTTCCAGGGTACATGTTTATTTAGCTCTTTGACCTTAACCTTTCTGAAAAATGAGGAAATTAGTACACTTTTACCCTCTCTCAAGTTTTATCTACACCCAAGTATTTATTTCTGCCATACATAAGCTTTAACAGCTAGTTGAGCAAGAGTCCCTTATTTATGCAATTTTTCCATATTAATTACTAAAGATTAAATTTTAGTCCAATTAGGAAAAAAAAATCTCTTGGCTTTGATTGAAACTACACTTAAATGATGAACAGTTATATGCTAACAAATTAAACAGCCTAGAAGAAATGGATAAGTTCCTAGAAACATACAACTGACCAGTACTGGATTAGGAAGAAATAGAAAATCTAAAATGACCAATTTTAGTAAGGAGATTGAATCAGTAATAAAAACCTCCCAACAAACAATAGTCCAGGACTAGGTGGCTTCTACCAAGCATTTAAAGAAAAATTAGTACCAATCCTTCTCAAACTCTTCCAAAAAACAGAAGATGAAGAAGTACTTCCAAACTCATTTTACGAGACCAGCATTACCCTTATACCAAAACTAGATAAGAACACTACACTACTACAAGAAAAGAAAATTACAGGCCAATATCCTTGATGAACATATATGTAAATATCCTCAACAAAATATTAACAAACTGAATTAAACAATATATTAAAGGATCATACATCATGATCAAAGGATTTATTCCAAGGATGCAAGGATGGTTCAGTATCTGCAAATCAATCAATGAGATACACCACACTAACAAAATGAAGGACAAAAGTCATATGTGATCATCTCAATAGATTCAGAAAAAGCATTTGACAAAATTCAACATCCATTCATGATAAAAACTCTAAACAAAATGGGTACAGAGGGAACATACCTCAACATAATAGAGACCATATATAACAAACCCACAGCTAACATTATACCCAAAGGTGAAAAACTGGTATATTTAAAATAGATAACCAATAAGAACCTACTGTATAACACAGGGAATGCTGCTCAATATTCTGTGATAACCTAAATGGGAAAAGAATTTGAAAAAGAACAGATACATGTTTATGTATAACTGAATCACTTTGCTGTACACCTGAAACTAACACAACATTTTTAATCAACTATGCTCCAATATAAAATAAAAATTTAAAAAAATAAAGTCAATAGAAACCTGAAAAAAATAAACCTAATTACTTGCTAAAACCAAAACAAAACAAAACAAAGGTGAAAGCTGAAAGCTGAATGGCCACTCTTGCCACTTTTATTCAACATACTACTGGAATTCCTAGTCAGAGCAATTAGGAAAGAAAAAGAAACAAAAGGCATACAAATCAGAAAGGAAGAAGTAAAACTGTCTCTATTTTCAAATGACATATTATATATAGCAAACCCTAATGACTCCACCAAAAAAACTGTTAGAATTAATAAAGAAATTCAGTAAAGTTGTAGGATACAAAATTAATATACAAAAATCTGTTGCATTTCTATACACTAATAATGGATTATCAGAAAGAAAAATTTTTTAATCTCATTTACAATTGCATCAAAAATAATAAAATACTTAGGAATAAATTTAACAAAGGATGTGAAAAACCTCTACACTGAAAACTATAAGATATTAATGAAAGACATTGAAGAAAACACATATAAATGGAATGATATTTCATGTTCATGGATTAGAAGAATTAATATTGTTAAAATGTCCATACTACCCAAATAATCTACAGATTCAATGCAATCCCTATCAAAATTTCAATGGCATTTTTCACAGAAATAGAAAAAAAATTTCTAAAATTTGTATGGAATCACAAAAGACCCTGAATAGCCAAACCCGTCTCAAGAAAGAAGTACAAAGTTGGAGGCATCACACTTCCTGATCTAAAACTATATTACAAAGTTATGGTAATCAAAAAAGTATGGTACTGGCAGAAAAACAGACACAAGATCAATGGAACAGAACAGAGAGCCCAGAAATAAACCCACACATATATGGTCAACTAATTTTCAAGGATAGTCTCCTCAATAAATGGTGTTGGGAAAACTGGACATGCAAAAGAATGAAAATGGACCACTATCTTACACCATATACAAAAATAAACTCAAAATGGATTAAAGTCTTGAAGGCAAGACCTGAAACCATAAAATTCCTAGAAGAAAACATACAAAGTCAGCTCCTTTACATCAGTCTTGGCAGATGTTTTATTTTTGGTTTTTTTTTGTTTTTGTTTTTTTTGAATTTGACACCAAAAACAAAGGCAACAAAAGCAAAAATAAACAAGTAGGACTACATCAAACTAAAAAGCTTCTGTACAGCAAAGGAAACCATCAACAAAATGCTATTTCACCCCTACATGTATGTTTATATTTTATACAATCAAATGAGTTATGCAGAAAAAGGTGGAAGGACACATATTACCTGAGTGCAATGGGGACAGTGGAACAGTGGTGAGAGGACAGAAGGAGGAAAAGTGTGTGTCAAACAGAAAAAAAAAGTCATTTTTTGGAAAAATATGTACTATATGTCAAGTGAAAAAGTGAAAAAGTACCATATAAAGTTTCATTTATAACATAACTGAAAGTATGTATTCATTGAATATGTGCATAGACAAAGACTAAATGAGAATGTAGGCAGTTTTTGTCTTGGATTCTTATTAAATTTCAATGAAGTTCTTTCTAAAAGCTAAAACTATATTGATAATTTGAAGAAGTCTGAATCCCTAATATATTAAAGATCAAAACCTTCTACTCTTTACAAATAAAAAATGAAACCCAGAGTTTAGTCACTTATCTATGGTCACCCAGCTCAGTTATAGTAAAATGTGCACTAAAAGCCAAGTTTCCTGTCTCCCAAGGAAATGTTCTCACACAGGACTGATTCTGTCATTCAAGCCTGTTCGATAATATGCTGCACTATGACACAGTCCATCTCATGTGGAAAGGAAAGCAGACAATAATTAGCACTATCAAAACTGTGTTGGGCTTCCCTGGTGGCGCAGTGGTTGAGAATCTGCCTGCCAATGCAGCGGACACGGGTTCGAGCCCTGGTCTGGGAAGATCCCACATACCGCAGAGCAGCTGGGTCCGTGAGCCACAATTACTGAGCCTGCGCATCTGGAGCCTGTGCTCCGCAACAAGAGAGGCCGTGACAGTGAGAGGCCCGCGCACCGCGATGAAGAGTGGCCCCCGCTTGCCACAACTAGAGAAAGCCCTCTCACAGAAACGAAGACCAACACAGCCATAAATAAATAAATAAATAAATAAATAAATAACTGTGTTGACAGAAAGACAAATAGTATATGATCTCACTTATATGTGGAACCTAAAAAGTCAAACTCATGGAACCAGAGACAAGAATGGTGGTTACCAGGGACTGTGGGGTGGGGGAAATGGGGAGATGCTGGTCAAAGGGTACAAATTTCCAGTTATAGGATGAATAAGCTCTGGGGATCTAACCTAGAGCATGGTGACTAGAGTTAACAATACTATATGTATACTTGAATTTTGCTAAGAGAGTAGTTTTTGTTTGTTTGTTTTTGCCACACTGCACAGCTTGTGGATCTTAGTTCCCCGAACAGGGATTGAACCCAGAAGTCCTAACCACTGGACCACCAGGGAAGTGGTTAAGATCTACTCCCACTAAGAGTAGATCTTAAGTGGTCTCATCACACACACACACACACACACACACACACACACACACACACACAAGATAACTATGTGAGGTGATGAATGGGTTACTTGACAGTGGTAATCATTTCATGATATATAGAGATATTAAATCATCAAGTTGTACACCTTTTTGCAAATCACATTATATAATATAAAAAATAATAAATAAATAAGTCACTCCACACACACACACAGTGTTGAGCTCTGTGGGGACATAACAAATCATCAAGAAGATCATTTCCTTCAGGCAGTAGGCAACCAGAATTTGAGTTACAGAAAAATCAGGCTACAGGCCAAACTGCAGTGTCCAATATTCCATTTATAACTAGTGTTACCACCCCAGGCAACACATCTGTCATGTGGCACAGTTGTAGGATCCTGGGAAAGAGTAGTGGCTTGGAAAATTAACATGTTTGGTATTATATCATCAGCAGTGAAGAGAATAATTTTGAGCAAAAGCAATGAAGTAAAATCACCATTAATAGGTCAACAAACTATAAGGTAAAGTTTCACACAGTAGAAACACTGTGCACTCATTAGCTATAAAAATTGTGCACGTTTATTAAGCGAATAAAGAAAAATTACAATGAGAACTTGTAAATTAAACAATGTTCTAAGGCCTCTCAAAAAAGGTGTGAATAAAACTTTGGTTTCCCTAATTTCTGATATAATGATATCAGAAACAGCTAGTTTTCCATCAGACGACAGCTAGTTTTATGAATGAAAAAGAGGAGGCCAAGATGTAACAGTTCTTAGATAGCTGAGTGAATAATAGGAGAAAAAAGGAGGAAAAGGTAGGCTGTATTGAGCAGTTTAGTTAATAGATTGGGAATGATAAAGGGGTTCTGAACGAGTAAGAAGTGAAAGTCTATGGTCTTACTGTAGCTAAAGTAAAACTGTTGGGGGAGGTCATCGAGAGGGCATGACCACAGGTAGAGCCGAGAGCTGGACCCAGGCAATCAGAGGCTCCTAACCCCCTCCCCTGCCCTTGGAATGCACACTCTGTCCACTGTTCCCACAGTGAGAGCTGTTTTCAAGGACGCAGCCTTGAGATAACATGTTGTTGAGACCATCTGGATGGTACATGTGACTGAACCCAGGTAAGGCCTCTATATCAACTTATAAGATGGTGGCAGGTGAGTGTGGAGATCTACTCATCTTGCTGCTGCCCAAGACAAGCTTCATATTAAGTTCCCTTGCTTATTAAACCTGCCACCTACCAATGTGGAGTGGTCTGCCTCTTTCTTCCATCTCTTCTTGCCCTCTGTGTACAGGAGCCAGTTTCACATTTTACCCGGGGAGCTCCTGAGGTTTTGAACCAACAAAACTTAACCCACTAAGGGCAAAAAGGGGGGTGGCTGTATTTGATAAGATTGTGAGAGAGCAGGGTAACTTGGGACACAAACCTTGGAGAGACTAGGGGGAGAGACACAAGAGGCTGCAATTCAACAATAAGGTGTTTTGTCAAGTTGATTTCCTTTCCCAAAGGAACCATCATCACTCAAAGGCTGGTTTAAACATTAACTCAAATTTAGAAACATTTACAAAAATGCTGAACATGCTCTGCTTGAAAACGTGAGCATGTATTTCACTATACTTATATTTCTAGTGACTATCACATTGTCTGGCACATGAGAGACCATCAAAGTATCAATATTGCTGATTGGAACTGTCATGAATAAAAAGTTATGGGTTTTTTTGTTTTGGTTTTTTTTTTTAAATTAGATAGGATACCTTTTTTTTAGACAGCTTTTTCTGAGGTATAATTGATATACAAAGAGCTGCACATATTTAATGTGTGCAATTTGATGAGTCTGGACATGTGCAAACACTCATAGTACCATCACCATGATCAAAATAAAAGATGTAGCCAACATCTCCCAAAGTGTACTTTTGATCCTTTTGTTAGTTTTTGGTTTTTTGTAGTAAGAACAGTTAACATGAGATCTACCCTCTAAACAAATTTTAAGTGCACTAAGTGCCAAGAAAAAAAAAACTAAGAAAAACTAAGAAAACTAAGGGGGGAAAAAAAGTGCACCGTATTGTTAACCATGGGCCTTGTGTTGAATAGCCAACCTCTAGAACTTAGTCATCTAACATGGCTGAAATTTTAATGAGAAGACGTTCAATAGGTAAGGTATTCTTTGTTTTCCCATATCTACAGAATTAAAGCACAGATCTTATGTAATTTCAGCGTAAGACTGGGCCAACAATATGCTTAACTAGATAACATAAGGAAATTTCTTGGTGCACATATCTGACTCCATAGGTAGAGCAGGCTTCAGGAGAATGGGAGAATGTAAAATTCATGAGGGCAGGGATTTTCAGTTTTGCATTTTTTTTTCACTTACTCTACCACTTGTCCTTGTTTGCCACGAAATTGGTAAGAAATGGAGTGGATTTTTGGAGAGGCAATAAAAATGCTCATTACCTTCCTCATAAGATTGTTGTGAGGATTAAAGAAAATAATGCATAGAGATGCCTAATTAAGTGCCTTTATATAGTGAACACTGTATAAATGTTAACTATTACTACTGCTATTATCACCAAGCCTATACTTTTATTACATTCTAAATATATTCGACCAAAATAAATTTAGTGAAGTAAAAAGAAAAAGAAAAAAAAAAGGGCTGAACATGAGAAACCTTTGGCAGAGGTTTTCCCAGCTCTAGTTGAGTATCTACCATTCACACTGCAAAAATGTGGAAGTCAAAGACAGACAAGATATATTAGAAAGAAGGAAAAGGAACAGATCCTGCAGGGAGGGGAGACAGAAGTCAAGAGCAGAGGCCAAGAGCTCCTTTTTGCATTACTGGCAATCTTGTCTCCTCCTGTAGAGTGAAAGCTCCTTGGAGAACAGAGCCATCTCTTAACCACTTTCGGAACCTGCACAATGAACATAATACTTAGTAATGCAGTGCAATTTTATTGAATTAAAAATGAGAAGTCCTAGGGAAAAAGAATTTTAATTGGGGGCAGCTCCTCAAATTCACAGAAAAGCCTTCGGCCAGTCATCTACTCATTCTACACTGATTGTGCTGGTTTAACAGTGAGGAGTGTTGAGAGTATTTATTTCAACGGTATTCATTGAATCCTCCCAAGGGCAAGATACTATGGCAAAAGGTAGACATAAAAGAAATTCAAGCCATGGATCTTGCCTGGGGGTAGGTCAAGAGGTACAATATGGCTCTCAGACTACACTATAACCATAAGCGGTAAGAAATGCAATAGACTCACAAACAAAATGTTATAACTAAATATTACCAATCTGATGGGAAACAGAAATACGCTGTGTCTTTTGGAATGATTTTAAAAGGCATTCTTGAGGATGCAGGAAAGCCCCACGTATCTGCTCAAGATTTCTTCCAGTTTTTAGATAGCTCTAAGCTCAATTAATCAACATGAAATTGTGCTTAAATTTTGCTTAGATAACTACCAAAAGCTTCTGAATATTGTGTCTTACAGAATTTATTCATCTAGGAAATGAGATGCCAGAATATATGCTGAGAGGAGAAGTCCCTCCTTGGTACTCATTACATGCATGAGTGGCTTGCTAAAGGCAGATTCTCTTTCAGTGTAAGCAGAAGAATATTCAAGTTTAGGCATATCTCATGGCCACAAAATTGCATTGTTAAATACAATCTCTGCTGTCAGAAAAAAATGTATTTTAAAAAATAACTGAGAAACTTTTTATCATGGAAAACAGAACTAACCTGATTATAAAAGTAAGGAAAGTGACAAGCAGTATAAACTATTCTCATCTAGGAAATTTCAGCCAGTTTGCAATTTGATGTAAATGGTTTCATAAAAGAGAGGCAGTTTCACCTTAATTACCTTAATTATACACATAAGTTTCTTCCAATCTTCTCATATAAATATTTGGCCAAATAGTATTTTTTTTATTTAAAATCAGAACACAATTTATTAATGTATAATTAATGCCATTTCAATCAACCAAAATATTCATAATCTCTGCAGGACCAAGAAAACTTGGGAACTACATTTTATTACAGAGAAATGTTTATTTTACTTGACTAAATGTTCATTTATTCAAGTGGTGTTTATGATTTCTTGCTCTGTGCTGGCCATTTGGGATAAAAAGGAGCAAAAACAAGTACAGCCTTTGCCTTCATGAAAATTACAGTCTAGTAAAGGAGAAAGAGTAATTACACCATGATCACAGAAAATGTTAAGTTACAACTCTGAAAAACGCTACAAGAGAAAGTAAGATATACAGTGTTCTGAGAACTTATTGTAAGGACATTTTGCCTTACTGGGTAAGCCAGGTTTTCCTGAATAAGGTACACATGAGCTGATATCTAGAGGACAAACTGGAAATTAACTTGGTGATGCATACAGGGGAAAGAATCCAGGCAAATTCTTGAGAGAGGGCAGACAAGGGACTGAAAAGTTGGCCAAATAGTATTAAACAACATTTTTGTTTGTTTGCTAGACATTTGAATTTGTTATCCTATATCTCATAATAACAAAAGTATCTGACTTAGTTGCTAATTTACAAAGCAATATATAATAGCCCTTCTACCTATGATTATGAAAACACTTACCAATATTTAATGAGCATCTACTGGTACCATTCACTCTAGAAAAGTGATTAAGAACCAGTTCCTGCCCTCAAGTAGTCCAATATCTGTGACAGGAGCTCAATACAACGAATATGACATTTTTTAAAGAAATAACATATCATTTGTGACTTAAAAATTACATGTTATCATTCAAAAGTTCTATACTAGCCTTACATTTAACAACTTAACAAAATTAGCAATGATGTTACTTCTATTAAAAACCTAGAGCAACTATCATACTTAATGATAAATCTTTAGAAGCATCCCACTGAAGTAATAAGCAAGATAAGATGCCCACAATAATTACTGTTATCATTCAACTTTATATGGAATTTCTAGCTAATGTAACATAAGAAAAAAGATAAGAAGAAATAACAGATAAAGGCTACAAATAAACTTATCTACAAAATAGAAACAGAGTTACAGATGTAGAAAATAAACTTATGGTTACCAAGGGGTAAAGGGGGGAGGGATAAATTGGAAGATTGGGATTGACACATACACACTACTATGTATAAAATAGATAACTAATAAGGACCTACTGTATAGCACAGGGAACTCGACTCAATACTCTGTAATGGCCTATATGGGAAAAGAATCTAAAAAAGAGTGGATATATGTATATGTATAACAGACTCATTTTTCTGTACACCTGAAACTAAGACAACATTGTAAATCAACTATACCCCAATAAAAATTACAAAAAAATAAGTAAAGTATTCAAAACAAAAAAGATGTACCTTCTAGAAATTCATGAAATACTAGTTCTCAAAAACAATTTTATAAATCCTCCCTGCAAGGAATAAACCAAGTTAACTAAAGCAGCCAGAATTTGAGTTCCACTTTACCATCTACTGGCTGTATGACCTTGAGCAATGTAGTAGACAGGTTCTGTCCTTCAGTTCTTTTCCTGATCTATACAAAGTGAACAAAATAAAATCTACACTATTGGGCTATAATCAGAGATAAATAATATGATGGTAAAACACAGTCACAGATGAAGTGCTCAGTAACTGTTTGTTATTAATGTTATTATTGTAAATAAAAGTTATCTCTAAAATAAAGAAAGAAAGAACAGATACAGATATTGGAGAAAATTGTTACTGTTCAGGAATAAACTTCATAGGTATGACTCAATAAATAAAAATAATAGAGATTCTCTATACCAACAATAACTAATTTAAATTGTGATAGAAATTATGGTAATGATGATGATGACGACAAAACTGATGGCTGACACGTACAGTGAGCAAACTCTGTGGCAGGCACTACATTAAATGCTTCTCCTGAGGTTTTCATGTAATACACATGTCAAAAAAAAATAACTGGCATTAGGTCATCCCACTTTTTTCCTTTTTTTCATCCTATTTTTTGGGATGAAGAAACTGAGTTTTTGAGATAAGTAATAGCATGAGAATAGGAAACACAGATTCCAAATTCAGTTCCGATCAGAAAGTCCATAATCTTGACCATTTTGTGTAGTTGCCTCTTCCTCCAGAAAGCTATGATTTACTTTCTTTGAGAGTCGATAAAATTCTATCATCCAGTGGACTAACTGGCAAGCTCAACATTTAGCCTGCTAGTTTGTCAGTTATTAAGACAAGAGATCTCTGGAAACACCCAACTCCCTCAGGGTTGCTTTACCAGCAGCTCTCTTTCCTCCATCTTTGTGACCAGATATAGGTTCCACTGCATCATTTGTACCCAGGGCAGTCATCTCTGATCCTTAGAATAGAATGACATTTTTTTCAATTAAAACTGGAGTAAATGATCAGAGACTTGAGTTCCAAGTGGGATCAAAGAAGATGAATAAAAGAAATACAAATTACCTTAATCAAACATTTACGGAGAACCTACCACCCAAAGGCACCAAGCTAATTGTCACAGAGGGTTCCTAATTGCTTATTAGCCCCTTTTCCCCTGTGAATTTACAGTTCAGGGGTAATCTTATAGAAAACCAATCTGCATGTCTTTTTTCAAACTAGTTAGCCAACCCTTTTAATTCCACTATACTCTCACTGAGAATATCATTCTTTCATGTGGTTTCAAGTACTCCCTATTTAAAACGGAATGATGCTAAATCCAGAGCTTCTCCTAAACTCCATAATCCAATATCCAACCATCTCCTAAATATATCACAGGCTCCACCAACTCTGCTTATCTAAAAATCTAACTCATCAATGATACCTGCCCCAACCCACTCTTCCTTCAGTTGAATGTACCTTCTACCTCTTGAATCCATCTGCCTCCCTGCATCTCCACTTCTACAAGGACACACCAGTGATTATAAGACTGCTGCAACTGCCTTATGATTAGCTGTACTCTTCAGAACGACTTCTTCAAAGGAGGAGATAGGTGTTAATCAAGGACTCATATTAATAAATGGCAAACTATAACATCTATCAGCATTATGAATAAAATGTCCTATTGCTATCTGAAGGAGCTGGGTTCTGAAAAAGAAAGCATAAGGAATAGAAGGAAGAGTGTTGCAAGCAGAGGGAATAGCCTTTCAAAATTCACATACACACACACACACACACACACACACACACACCTTTTAAAAGCCTTCACTTACCCCCAATCTTGTTTAGAAATTATCTCAATCTCATAATCATTCCATTAAAAAGCTCTTTACTAATTGGCTGATAGAAGGAAAGAGCTGACATATTCATTATCAGACACCTTAAGGCTTTTGTTGTTTATATGTTTTTAATTTTAATACTCTCACATTCTATGAGATAAATGTCATTATTATCGCCCCCATTTTATTTATTTATTTATTTATTTGTTTGTTTATTTTTGGCTGAGTTGGGTCTTTGCTGCTGCGCGCGGGCTTTCTGTAGTTGTGGCGAGCAGGGGCTACTCTTTCTTGCAGTGCACTGGCTTCTCATTGCAGTGGCTTCCCTTGCTGTGGAGCAGTGGCTTCCCTTGTTGCGGAGCACCGGCTGTAGGTGTGCGGGCTTCAGTAGTTGTGGCACGTGGGCTCAGTAGTTGTGGCTCGTGGGCTCTAGAGCGCAGGCTCAGTAGTTGTAGCGCACGGGCTTTGTTGCTCTGCAGCATGTGGGATATTCTTGGACCAGGGCTCGAACCCGTGTCCCCTGCATTGGCAGGCGGATTCTTAACCACTGTGTCACCAGGGAAGCCCCTGCCCCCATTTTAGAATGGAGGAAATGGAGACTCAAAGAGGTGAAATGGATGGCCTAAAGTCACACTGCTGTTAAAAGATTTAAGAAATAACTCAGAAAAGGCAAAAACTAAACAGGGGGCAAGAAAGGAGATGGATTCTAGCAGATGACAGAACCAATCAATGCTCAAGACAGGGAAATAAATGGAATGTATAGTTAGTTGAAAATGTTCTACTTTTATTCACAAAGAATTGAGGAAGCTCTCAGGAAATGAGACCTACTCGCTGTACACTGCCAAGAAAAAGCCACATCTGGCTCCTCCCATCTTGCTGCT
Organism: Balaenoptera acutorostrata; assembly: GCF_949987535.1. Lineage (NCBI taxonomy): Eukaryota > Metazoa > Chordata > Mammalia > Artiodactyla > Balaenopteridae > Balaenoptera > Balaenoptera acutorostrata. The sequence continues at coordinate 66,662,160 of NC_080071.1, read as the reverse complement.
TCTGGGTTCCTGGGGCTGAAGAGACTACCCAGAATTAGTGCAGTCATCAAGAAGTCTACCCTTCAGGGATACAAGCCTTCTCTATAACTAGAAGACAAATGGAAAAAGTTCCGGTTGTCAACAGGAAAGAAGAACAAACCAACCATTGGATCTTTGACAAAAATAGTGCTTATGGAAATAAGCATGATATAATAATATATAATGAGCAGTCAAGTTCCAGTTTGATTTTGCTAAGTGTAGTCCCCTGGCTTACCATCTTAGAAAAGCTATGATGACCCAGTTATGTCTTCATTCTTTTTTTTTTTTAATTTATTTATTTTATTTATTTATTTTTGGCTGCATTGGGTCTTCATTCTGTGTGTGGGCTTTCTCTAGTTGTGGCGAGCGGGGGCTACTCTTCATTGTGGTGCACGGGCTTCTCACTGCAGTGGCTTCTCTTGTTGCTGAGCACAGGCTCTAGGCGCACGGGCTTCAGCAGTTGTAGCATGTGGGCTCAGTAGTTGTGGCTTGTGGGCTCTAGAGCACAGGCTCAGTAGTTGTGGCGCACGGGCTTAGTTCCTCCGCAGCATGTGGGATCTTCCCAGACCAGGGCTTGAACCCGTGTTCCTGCCAATCCCCTGCATTGGCAGGCGGATTCTTAACCACTGTGCCACCAGGGAAGCCCTATGTCTTCATTCTTAAGTCTACCAATAATGGCTTGTTGGTAATTCCATTTATTATCACCACAATTTCCAATACAGCATGTTGCTTTATTTGATTGATTGATTATCTATCCCCTTGTATCTCTATACCCCACTCCTCCTTCTCTACCTTCCCATACACAACCATTTACGTGAAATATATATACAAAATATTAACTAAATATGTTGATACAATATGTATTGCTGTTTTATGTGCATGTATTTGAATGTACGTAAATGGTAATATACATCTCATTGTTTCTGTGCTGTATCTCAGCCTATTTTAAGGATCTCATTCATGCTTCTTTGTGTACATTGAATCCATTGCTTTTTATTGCTGCCTGATACCCCACTGAACACCCAGATTGTTCCCAGCTCTCTAACACCACAGAATTATGCAATAACCATTATGGACCTGTGTGAGAAATTCTTGGGGAAGTAGACCCAGGGGTGGGTATTGCTGAGAAAGAGCATGTGTGTATACACAACCCGCTAATCAGTGCCCGGCTGATCTCCACAATGAGGGCACCAGTCTGAGGGGTGGGTTCAGGAGCAGAAGGCCCCGTGTGACTCACGGCTACTCTACTTGTTAGCTGTGTGACCCAAGAAAGCTACATAACATCTCTTAGCCCCATTCTCTCATTTATAAAGCGTGAACAATTTACAGTGCCTAGCTCATAAAGTTACTGTGAGAATTAAAGGAAATAATAATAAAGTGCTTACCACAGTATGTGGTATGTGGTCATCATTTTCTTCCCACCCAGTAAGAGATTTCTGACTTTCCAGGAGACCCTGAATCGTCACACTGGAAGGTCAGTAAAGCCCATCCTCCTAACTGCACCGAGGAAGAATGGAGAGATCAAGTTTCATGCCCGAGGAGGTTGCATGTTATCAGAGGAGGGATCTGAATGCAGCTTTCCGGGTCCCCAGGCCAGTGCTCCTTCCCCTGTACCAGAATGTCCACGGTGGTGCTGGGATTCCACTCAGGCAAAAATGAGTAATAACTAGAAAACGAAACCTGCCCTGCGTTGGCATCTGCTCACACCTGGTCCTCTATGGAACTGATGTACTTCCACTCAGTATGTCACGAGCTCCTGGGAATTTTTTCCAGTTGTGGTGATGGATTTGTACTCACTTCCTCTCACACACTGTCTGAGAGCCACACTGATCTGCAGCCCTGGAGCCTGGAGAAGGTGCCTGCATCACGTGGCGTCAGCCCATTCTCAAGCCCAGCAAAACCAGTGGTGTTGTTCCTTGATAATTTTGTAAGGGAGGGAAAAGCCATGGAGGTGCACCACTGAGACAGTCCTTCTAGAAAGAACCAGCTATCTGTCTGGAAGGAGTGCAGTTGGCTGACAGCCTCCAGCTGCAGTGCTTTCAAGCATCTGTCTCAGCTCTGGATCCCAGTCAACAATCATACAAAAAACCCTAGCCGATGACTGAGCACAGCGGAAGAACCAGGACCTGGCCATTTCTTCACCATGTGGGATGCCTATGATGGCCAACCTTTGCCCCAGAGCTCTCCATGGGGTTGGCCAAGACTTTGTCAGGTTTGCAGCCCAGTCTGAGGCTCTCCTTGTCCGATCCTGCTTCCTCACCCCGTTACCTTTCTCAGGTTTTACCCTCCAATAAAGAAAATACTACACATATTCACACAGTTGTCCTCATTACCGTGTGAAACTCTGACTCTAGGAACTGCATTGCTGGGCTCTTCAATGATGCCTGATGCATGAATTCATGGCTTTTGAACTGTGCACTGAGGCAAAGGCAGCATCTTCATCAACCAAAAACCACAGGGATACTTAAAACAACTGCAAGTACTAGCCTATGTTGCCTATTGTGTAATGTAATCCAATGTTTGCCAGATAGTAAACATTTATTCTACACAAGCTCATCTGCTTGGATGAGCTTCCTTTGTTGTTCTCTCAATATATTAAATTTTTTAATATATGTCTTTGCTGGGAATGAAGAAACTGAAGATCAAAGACGGTGTCAGTGTGTCAACGTAAATCACTTTAATGTAACCTTCAGGTTTTGTTTAAAGTGCCAAAAATGTAACGTATTATCACAAACTCATTTCACATAATTCTTAATCTATAAACATAAATGGAAATGGGTTTTAAGCAATGGACCTTAACCAGAGGCGATCTGGCCTCCCAAGGGACGTCTGGCAGTATCTGGAGACGTTTTTGGTTACCACAGCCAGGCAGGGGTTGGGAGCTGCTACGGGTTTCTAGTGGAGAGGACAGGAATGCTGCTAAATATCCTACAATGCACAAGTCAGCCCCCATAACAAAGAATTATATGGCCCAAAATGTTGAGAAACCTTGGTTTAAAATTATAGAAAAAGTGTTCAATGTCCTGATTGTTTTTTTGAAAGCTAAATATTCTTCCCATAATCGCACAGTGATTTTCTTCTTCGTTGTACTAAACAATGTCTCCCTATTTCCTTAAAAAAAGTAATCTGGAACGCTGAATAAAATAAATGGCTAGAGGTCACTTGTCCCTTATACAAGGAAGTGGTGTTTTCAAGCATATTATCCAAATATCTTATGAGAGAGAAATGCAGGAAATACATTAGAGATCACCCGAGCTCTATAACTGTCACCAAATTCTTAGAGTTTTTCCATTCATTCATATTCCTTCTGTTACCTTGGTGAAATTTTTCAGGTTGGAGCATACTCTACTTTTGAGCATTCACTGACCATCTTATTAGTCAATGTGTAACACACATCGTTTGATTTTTTTTAACATATTAAGTTCACTTGAAATATCCTGGTCATATTAGGTAAAGCCCAGTATTTAGGAGAGCACCTATTTCTATTAACGTATATAGCTATGTCGTTAAAAAACAAACAAACAAACAAAAAAACTGCACGTTTAGAATAACAAATTTAAACTGGCCATTTGAAAGCCAAGAATATAGTATTAAGTTTAGACAGTACCAGTACATAAATTAATGCCTTAATTTTCTCATGGGGAAAGAATTTTTTAAAAAAAACCTAATTTGGGGCTTTATTTGATGGTCAAAGTGCGCCCCCTTCCGAACAGAAGAGAGAAATAACGTTGATTTCCATTTAAAGTCACAGGGCTCTTAAATTGCATTACACTACAAGCATCTCTTTCTAGCTCATCTAAAAAACTGAGTGTAAATCCTACATTTTATTTGACAAAAAAATGTGAGGATGAATTGTGGCTTGCACATTAGAAAGGCTCCATTGTGAAAGATCACCCAGAAAACCTCTAAACGATATTAGCAGTACGAAAATGACAACTACCATTTATTCTAAACATAACAACTCAGCTTTAAAAAGTTATATATATTTTTCTATTTAGTCTCCTCGCTTTAATGATACGTGATTCTGTAACAGGAAGAGTCAATTATCCTTTCAGACAGTGGTCACAAACAATCCTAGAAATCTAAGTTCTCAAAAGTGACGGTAAATTGCCAGCAGACAAAAAATAATTTGAATTAATTAAACGGGGGTCAAGGAGTCTAAGAGTAAGAAAAGTTCTTCACCTCTCATTACCCTCCTGATCCAGAACCTCGTTGTTCATAAATATCCTCTTACTTTGCAGATGCCAAGATGCTGGTCGGAACAGTGCCCACCCCAGGACATCATTCACCTAAAGCATATCTTTGCAGCTCCACTAAATGCCTGTCAAACCTTGCCAGGTGCACTTGTGTGTGTGTGTCTGTCTGTCTGTCTCTGAGTGTGTTAGTGCGTGGATGTGTAAGCGTCAGCGCCCGCGCGCGCCTTGGTCTCGGCCGCCCTAACGCTGAGCACCGGCCGGAGGCTCCGGGAAGCAGGTGCCGCGGGACAGGGGCTCTTACCTGGGCTCTGGCGAGGAGGCAGCCTCCGAGCAGCAGCCACCCCCACAGGTGGGGCCCGGCCATACCCGAGCCAGCCCGCGCGAGGAACAGGGACACTCTTCCCGAAGCCCGGGGAAAGCTTCACACTCGCAACTTGGCCGGCGCGAGGCAAACTTGTGGCCGGGAGCGCGGCGCAGCTGGGGTGTCGGGCTCGAGGCCACTGGTCGAGGATTCCCCGGGGCCAAGCTGTCCGGCCCCGTGCGCTTCGGTCTCCGTCCTGCCACGCGGAGGCTCGCGCCTTGGTTGCTACTTCCGGGGAGAGCTGCTCGAGTCCCGGCCTTGACTCGCGGCCCCAGCGCCCAGTGGATCCGTGCGCGCCCCGAGTGGCTGCAGGAGCGGCGGCAAGGCGCTCGCGCTCCTCTTCCGAGTCTCTCTGTCCCGCAGCCCGGAGGACCCGAGGTCGACAGATCCAGAGCGCTGCCGCCGCCACCTCCGACTCACACCGTCTCTTCCTCCCTCCACTCTGTCCCAGGTTCCAACGCCCTGTCTCTAGGGGCGCCCTGGGTCGTCGGGAGTGTCCGAAAGTTCCCTCCTATCCAGACGCGCGCTGACCACCAGCCACCGAGACCTGGGCAGTGTGGTTAAAGGTTTCCGAGGCCAGGCGCATTCTCCATCCAGGGCTCTGGGCTCAGCAGTCTCTACAGCGCTAAAGTTCTCTGGTTGCCTTTCTCCTAACCACTGTAATAATACTGTGCGTGCGTGTCTGCGTCTGTGTGTGCGTTTGTGTGTGTGTGTGAGAGAGAGAGAGAGAGAGAGATTCTGCTCCAGCAGAAATCTCTGGGTTGAAAATTTTTTGGATCGTTTTATATTTTGGATCCATGCATTAAAAAAAAGACAACTATTTAATATTCTTTAACAGTTTGTTGTGTGTGAACACCTTCGTTTGACACAAAGTTTTTTTCTTTATTTTTCTTACAGGCATAATCATCAAGATGCCAGAGACCTTGCTTCACAGACATTGAGTTGAAGAATATACAGTCTCCGAGGATCTGATACAGTTGGGAAGGAATGAGTCCCACAGATGAAACACAAAAACCCCCTCACCTCCTCTTCACAATGAGGATCTGACATTTGTCACCACTGGCTTTCATTTGAGTGCCAAAGTGAAAACTGGGTTTGTTTTTAAAACAGGTAACTAATGACTGGCCAGGTCTAAAACACTAGAAATAGATGACTTTCATTTCTAATTCTATGTGTGTGAAATAGTTCACTCCTATCTCTATTTTTATTGTTTATAGTACAGATATTTGTTATAAACGATTTCATGTGCTTTTTGAAAGTAGCAAGATCTAAATCAGGGGTCCTCAACCCCGGGGCTGCGGACCGATAGCGGTCAGCGGCCTGTTAGGAACCTGGCGGCACAGCAGGAGGTGAGCAGCCGGTGAGTGATGGAAGCTTCATCTGCCGCTCCCCATAGCTCGCATTATATGCATTTTCTTTCATTTCAATAGTGCTTTAAACAGCAAGTACAAATAAATGTATCTTCTCCATTCACTTTTTTTGGAAACTCAAGGGAAAAGATATATTTTAAATTTCTTAGTCACATTTTTTATTATAATACATATTTGAAGAGAAAATTTTGCAAATGCATAAAGTCACAAGGAGGAAAATAAAATCCAACCAAATTTCTTTACCTAATCTTTTGTCTACTCATAATTATTTTGAATTAAGATTGGCCTTGTACTGTACATACCATTTTTTTAAATAGATCTTTACTGGAGTATAATTGCTTCACAATACTGTGTTAGTTTCTGTTGCACAACAAAGCGAATCAGCCATATGCATACACATGTCCTCATATCTCCTCCCTCTTGCGTCTCCCTCCCACCCTCCCTATCCCACCCCTCTAGGTGGTCACAAAGCACGGAGCTGATCTCCCCGTGCTATGGGGCTGCTTCCCACTAGCTATCTGTTTTACCTCTGGTAGTGTATATGTGTCAATGCCACTCTCTCACTTCGTCCCAGCTTACCCTTTCCCCTCCCTGTGTCCTCAAATCCATTCTCTACATCTGCGTCTTTATTCCTGGCCTGCCTCTAGGTTCTTCAGAACGTTTTTTTTTTTTTTAGATTCCATATATATGTGTTAGCATACGGTATTTGTTTTTCTCTTTCTGACTTACTTCACTCTGTATGACAGACTCTAGGTCCATCCACCTCACTACAGATAACTCAATTTTGTTTCTTTTTATGGCTGAGTAATATATGTGCCTCATCTTCTTTATCCATTCATCTGTCGATGGACATTTAGGTTGGTTCCATGTCCTGGCTATTGTAAACAGTGCTGCAGTTTTACTTCTTATTTTCCAATTTGTATTCCTTTTATTTCTTTTTCTTCTCTGATTGCTGTGGCTAGGACTTCCAAAACTGTTGAATAAGAGTGGGTAGAGTGGACATCCTTGTCTTGTTCCTGATCTTAGTGGAAATGCTTTCAGTTTTTCACCATTGAGTATGATGCTTGCTGTGGGTTTGTCATATATGACCTTTATTATGTTGCAGTAGGTTCCCTCTATGCCCATTTTCTGGAGAGTTTTTATCATAAATGGGTGTTGAATTTTGTCAAAAGCTTTTCTGCATCTATTGAGATGATCATATGGTTTTTATTCTTCAATTTGTTAATATGGTGTATCACATTGATTGATTTGCGTATATTGAAGAATCCTTGCATCTCTGGGATAAATCCCACTTGATCATGGTGTATGATCCTTTTAATGTGTTGTTGGATTCTGTTTGCTAGTATTTTGTTGAGGATTTTTGCATCTATATTCATCAGTGATATTGGTCTATAATTTTCTTTTTCTGTGATATCTTTTTCTGGTTTTGGTATCAGGGTGATGGTGGCTTCATAGGATGAATTTGGGAGTGTTTCTCCCTCTGCAATTTTTTGGAAGAGTTTGAGAAGTATGGGTGTTAGCTCTTCTCTAAATGTTTGATAGAATTCACCTGTGAAGCCATCTGGTCCTGGACTTTTGTTTGTTGGAAGATTTTTAATTATGGTTTCAATTTCATTACTTGTGATAGGTCTGTTTATATTTTCTAATTCTTCCTGGTTCAGTCTTGGAAAATTGTACCTTTCCAAGAATTTGTCCATTTCTTCGTGGTTGTCCATTTTATTGGTATATAGTTTGTAGTAGTCTCTTATAATCCTTTGTATTTCTGCAGTGTCAGTTGTGATTTCTCCTTTTCCATTTCTAATTTTATTGATTTGAGTCCTCTCCCTTTTTTTCCTGATGAGTCTGGCTAAGGGTTTATCAATTTTGTTTATCTTTTGAAAGAACCAGCTTTTAGTTTTATTGATCTTTGCTATTGTTTTCTTCATTTCTATTTCATTTATTTCTGCTCTGATCTTTATGATTTCTTTCCTTCTACTGACTTTGGGTTTTCTTTGTTCTTCTTTCTCTAGTTGTTTTAAGTGTAGGGTTAGATTGCTTATTTGAGATTTTTCTTGTTTCTTGAGGTGAGATTGAATTGCTATAAACTTCCCTCTTAGAAATGATTTTGCTGCATCCCATAGGTTTTGGGTCATCATGTTTTCATTGTCATTTTTTTCTATGTATTTTTTTTATTTCTTCTTTGATTTCTTCAGTGATCTCTTGGCTAAAATTTTCCAAGTCTTTATTTGTGACCCAAGATGTGATCTATCCTGGAGAATGTTCCATGTGCACTTGAGAAGAAAGTGTATTCTGCCATTTTTGGGTGAAATGTTCTATAAATATCAATTAAATCTATCTGGTCTATTGTGCCATTTAAAGCTTGTGCTTCCTTACTTATTTTCTGTTTGGATGATCTGTCCATGGTGTAAGTGGGGTGTTAAAGTCCCCTACTATTATTGTGTTACTGTCGATTTCTCCTTTCATGGTTGTTAGCATTTGCCTTACGTATTGAGGTGCTCCTCTTTTGGGTGCATAAACATTTATAATTGTTGCATCTTCTTCTTGGATTGATCCTTTGATTATTATGTAGTGTTCCTCCTTATCTCTTGTAACAGTCTTTATGTTAAAGTCTATTTTATCTGATATGAGTATTGCTACTCCAGCTTTCTTTTGATTTCCATTTTCATGGAATATCTTTTTCCATCCCTTCACTTTCAGTCTGTATGTGTCCCTAGGTCTGAAGTGGGTCTCTTGTATACGGCATATATATGGGTCTTGTTTTTGTATCCATTCAGCCAGTCTGTGTCTTTTGGTTGGGGCATTTAATCCATTTACATTTAAGGTTATTATCGATATGTATGTTCCTATGACCATTTTCTTAATTGTTTTGAGTTTGTTTTTGTGGGTCTTTTTCGTCTCTTGTGTTTCCTGCCTAGAGAAGTTTCTTTAGCATTTGTTGTAAAGCTGGTTTGGTGGTGCTGAATTCTCTTAGCTTTTGCTTGTCTGAAAAGCTTTTGACTTCTCCATCGAATCTGAATGAGATCGTTGCTAGGTAGAGTAATCTTGATTGTAGGTTTTTTCTCTTTCATCACTTTAAGTATATCCCACCACTCCCTTCTGGCCTGCAGAGTTTCGGCTGAAAAATCAGCTGATAACCTTATGGGGATTCCTTTGTATGTTATTTTTTGGTATTCCCTTGCGTCTTTTAATATTTTGTCTTTGAATTTAATTTTTGTTAGTTTGATTAATATGTATCTTGGTGTGTTTTCCCTAGGGTTTATCCTTTATGGGACTCTCTGTGCTTCCTGGACTTGGGTGACTATTTCCTGTCCCATGTTAGGGATTCAACTATAATCTCTTCAAATATTTTCTTAGACCCTTTCTTTTTCTCTTCTTCCTGTGGGGCCCCTATAATTTGAATGTTGGTGCATTTAGTGTTGTCCCAGAGGTCTCTGAGATTGTCTTCAATTCTTTTCATCCTTTATTCTGCTCTTCGGCAGTTATTTCCACCATTTTGTCTTCCAGCTCATTTATTCGTTCTTCTGCCTCAGTTATTCTGTTATTGATTCCTTCCAGTGTATTTTTCACTTCATTTATTGTGTTGTTCATCTCTGTTTGTTTGTTCTTTAGTTCTTCTAGATCTTTGTTAAACATTTCTTGTATTTTCTCAATCCGTGCCCCCATTCTATTTCCGAGATTCTGGATCATCTTTACTATCATTACTCTGAATTCTTTTTCAGGTATATTGCCTATTTCCTCTTCATTTATTTGGTCTTGTGGGTTACCTTACTCCTTCATCTGTGACATATTTTTTTCCCCGTCTCATTTTATTTATTTATTTATTTTATGAGTGGGATTGTCTTCCTGCCTTACTGGTTGTTTGGCTTGAGGCTTCCAACACTGGAGTCTGTAGGCTGTTGGATAGAGTTGGGTCTTGGTGCTGAGATTAGGAACTCCATGAGACCTCACTCCAATGAATATTCCCTGGGGTCTGAGGTTCTCTGTCTAAGGCTCCAGTTGTTCCAATTCAGAGCTCCCACCGCAGAAGCTTCAGCCCGACCCCCAGCTCATGAACCAAGATCCTGCAGCTGCATGGGGCTGCCAAAAAAAAAAAAGAGAGAGAGAACAATAACAAAGTAAAAAATAAAATTAGACTAAGAAACTAACAGATGTGTTAGAAAGAATATAAAAATGAAAATATAGATGAATCAACAAATGAGAGGTACATCAGTACCACAATAGTAAAAAAGAGGAGGAGGGAAAAGGAAAAAAAAAAGGTGGGGGGGAAAGGCCTTGGCTGTGGAGGGTGGGGCCTAAGCAAGGGCAAGGTTTGGGTGGTGGGCAGGGCCTATGCTTAGGATGCACAGGGCTGGAAAATGTCCCGGGGGATTGGAGGGGGGGGGGTTAGGCTCAAGGAACAAAAGGGGCCCAGGCATTCCCCCCACCCCTGGTCTCGGAGGGAAGGGGACCTCACCTGGGAGCCCAGCAGGCTTCCTGGGCTCGAGTGGGCAGGGCAAATGCCCTCCTCTCCTCTCCTGCTCCTCCCAGAGGGCCCCTCCCACCTGCCTCTCCTGATCTCCCCGGCCTCCCTCCTATACCCCCAGGACCAATGCGGCCAGGGAGGAGGGGTGGCCTTGGAGGGCAGGGGACCAGCCTGGGAGCTCAGCAGGCTCACCGTGCTGGAGTGGGCAGGGCAAACGCCCTCCCTCCTCTCCAGCTTTTCCCAGAGAGTCCCTCTCGCCTGCCTCTCCTGATCTCCCCAGCCTCAGGAGCGCCAATCCTGTCTGGCCTCCACTTCTCCTCCCCTCTCTGTCCCCCCACATCCTACCTGTTCACTTTGGGGTTCCTCCCATCTCCTTGGGCGTCAGAGTCCCCCACCAGTGGCCGACAGGCACCCTAGTTGTGGGGAGATGCTAACTCCGCATCTTTCCACACCGCCATCTTGACTCCCTATACATAACATTTTTTAAAGGATGAAAAACAGACTCAATAAGAATGTTCAGTTGGGTGGGTTTTATTATTTAATTTTCTATACTTTCTATGTATTATATGATAAAACATTCTGGAAACAAAAAGTTATTAAATATTCTAGAAACAAAAAATCCACTTGGATGACTATCCGTGAACATGTATTTTTATGTAAATCATTGAATATTGTCTTAAATTTTTAAATCAAAAATTTTGTAAAAAGATATGCTCAAATTTAAGACTTATTGTAGATATTTATAAACTGAACTTGTTTATAGTCATTGTGAAGCATTTCCTTACTCTCTTGCTTTCCCTGGTATCCTTTTTTTAGAATCTTGTCCATTTCGCAAAGATGACATATCCTTTTTTTTTTAAATTTATTTATTTATTTACTTTTGGCTGTGTTGGGTCTTTGTTGCTGCACGCGGGCTTTCTGTAGTTGCAGTGAGTGGGGGCTGCTCTTTGTTGCGGTGTGCGAGCTTCTCATTTTTGTGGCTTCTCTAGGTGCGTGGGCTCTAGGTGCGTGGGCTTCAGTAGTTGTGGCACACAGGCTTAGTAGTTGTGGCTCGCGGGCTCTAGAGCGCAGGCTCAGTAGTTGTGGCACATGGGCTTAGCTGCTCCACAGCATGTGAGATCTCCCCGACCAGGGCTCAAACCCGTGTCCCCTGCATTGGTAGGTGGATTCTTAACCACTGTGCCACCAGGGAATTCCCGACATGTCCTTATTGTTTTAATTTCACTTTTTAGTTTATTAATAAGGTTGACTATTGCATACATTTATTGGCCAATTGTGTCACTTCTTTTCAAGACTTATTCTTGCCTCTTGAGGGAAGAAATGAAGTGGCACACAGCTTGAAGGCAGAAAGCCTGGGTTTGAATTCTATCTCTGCCACTTCCTAGCTGTGTAACCCTGGGGAAATTACATAATGTCTTTCCTTTTTCTTAATCTCCTCAATCGTAAAATGGAGAAAATAAGAGTAACTCCCTCAAAAGTTTGTTGGAAAAGTTAAGTGAGTTAACAAACATAAGCACTAAGAACATATCTGGTTCAGCGGAAATGCTCAATAAATGTTAGCTATTGTGATTAGTATTGTTTTATTTACTATTACTATTATTAATGATTTTAGTCTTGTGACCATAGTGTGTGAATGGGCAAAGGACTGTGGTGAGTTTGAGTGATTCTTATTTATGTAGAAAAGTACTATCTCTATTTAGAATATTGTCTTTTTCTGTTATAAATACTAAAATGTCTTTTCAATTTTGTTTCTGGCTTAATTTAAAACGTCTTAATCAGTGCAGAAGTTTTTTTTAAAAACTTTTATGGATCTAAATCTATCAATCTTTTATAGTTTCTTTCTTAATTTTTAACCCAAGAAAGAAACTGCACTCTAAAAATTAGAACATCTTTTCATCAGATCTTTTCCTAACTGTTTTTTTACTATTTCGTAATTTCACATTTAACATTTTAAAGTATTGACTTTTTAAAAATGGTGATTTAACCATTTTCCCAAGTACGTAACCAGTTAACACAGCATCATTTATTAAAGAATCCATCCGTTTAATGAGGAAGATATTTTGAAGAAAGGTGGAGAATGAACTTTGCTGATGGCTCTAAAATCACAACTTCGGCTCCACATAAGGCCGCTATGCTAGAAGACGTTTAGAAATTATAGCAAGGTTTGATAGAGCATCTGTCCATTTTATCCAGGGCGGAATCCCATTCATCAAATCCAGATGTCAAAAGCCCCTACCAAACAGTTGGCAATGTTTCTTCTGAGTATCTGACTGTTAGATTTGGAGAGCTGTAAGAAATTAGCCCTCTGAAGGCCCAGTCTTGAAGGCTTTCTGGCTAGAACTCAGGAAGCAGGCAAATAGCAGCAGGAAAAAGCCTGGCCACTTAAACAGTTTATTGGTCAGTTACCCCAGAAGAGAAAATGTGCTCCACAAGGAAAGGGCTTCTGTCTGGACCCCAGAATGATGTTCAGCGGCTCATATGCAAGTGGTTTCCTGTGTGTTTCATCTGGGAAGGTTGTTCTTAGTAATAACCACTCGCCTTACAATGTTTGTGTGAGAATTAAACAAGATAATGACAACGTCAAAGAAAGTTTTACCAGTTGCACAGAATTACACAAATGATAGTAAGTTTGGTATTTACAGAATACTTTCATGTACACTATCATACTCAACTTGTAATTGTTAATATGCAAAGCCTATTATAAAATACTTAGTAATTAATTGGTAGCTTAAGAGAAAATAATGAAAAGGAAACAACAGCAAATCTTAAAATTTTCCTACTGAGAATTAAAGAAAACAATTAATTAATTCAGAACCCACCTTAGTCAAGATAAAGCCAAAGAAAATTAAGAATTTGAACACTTATGTGCCTGGCACCTTTCCACTTCCTCTCTCTTTTCTTTTAATTTTTTAAAATTTTATTGAAGTATAGTTGATTTACAATGTTGTGTTAATTTCTGCTGTACAGCAAAGTGACTCAGTTATATATATATATTCTTTTTCATATTCTTTTCCATTATGGTTTATCACAGGATATTGAATATAGTTCCCTGTGCTGTACAGTAAGACCTTGTTGTTTATCTGTCCTATATATAATAGTCTGCATCTGCTAATCCGAAGCTCCCAGTCCTTCCCTCCCCAACCCCCTCCCCCTTGGCAACCACCAGTCTGTTCTCTATACCTGTGAGTCTGTTTTTGCTTTGTAGATATGTTGATTTATGTCATATTTTAGATTCCACAGATAAGAGATCAGAATGACCATCGTTAAAAAGTCTACAAATAACAAATGCTGGAGAGAGTGTGGAGGAAAGAGAACCCTCTTACACTGTTGGTGGGAATGTAAATTTGTGCAGCCACTATGGAAAAATAGTATGGATTTTTCTCAAAAAACTAAGAATAGAGTTGTCATATGATCCAGCAATACTACTGCTGCGTATATATCCAGACAAAACCCTAATTTGAAAAGATATATGCACCCCTATGTTCATAGCAGCACTATTTACAATAGCCAAGACATAGAAACAACCTAAATGTCCATTGACAGATGAGTGGATAAAGAAGATATGGTACATATATATAATGGAATATTACTCAGCCATCAAAAAGAATGAAATAATGCCCTTTGCAGCAACATGCGTGGACCTAGAGATGATCATACTAAGCAAAGTAAGTCAGAAAGAGACAGACAAATACCACTTCTTCTCTGTTAAATCTACATTTGCCCTGGCTTGTTAAATACCCAATATTTTTCTTTCATTTCTTGAATAATTAGATGAGAATGTCTTTCCCAATAGCTAACTAACGGCTCAACTCAACCTTCCCTCCAAGACTTCTGCCCTCTGTTCCCTCTTTGTATTCTCTATCTATAGAGGTTTTAAAACTTGTCCCCAAAATTCTTTGAAACTCTTTCCTTCTTGGGGGAAGTGGGGGATGGTCTCTGTCTCCTCCCCTTGATTCTGTGACTGCTCAACCTATAAAATACAGTGGAAGTAAACCCTAGCTTTAAGAAACTGGCAGCTTCCACTTCTAAGGACTCAATTTCACTCTTGGAATTTAGCCTCCATGCTCTGTGGAAGTCCAAGAAACCCACAGAGAAACTCACATGGAGACAACTAAGGATCTTAGCTCTCAACCCTAACTGATATTCCAGGCAACAGCCAATGCCAAGGCAGCCATATGAGTGAGCCATGTCAGAAATGGATCCTCTAGCCCAAGTTGAGCTTCCTCAGCTAATGCTGTGGGGAGTAGAGATGAGCCCTGCCCAAGTTACAGATTTCTGAGCTAATGAATGGTTATAGTTACTTTAAGTCATTACGTTTTGGGTTGGCAGGTTATGCCGTAGTCATAACTGAACACTACCATGCCATCTAACTGCTACTCCTGTGGCCTCATGAGCTCACCTACCAACGTTTATATGGAAGGCAAAAGACCCAGAATAGCCTACACAATATTGAAGGAGGAAAAAAGCTCGAGGACTGATGCTATCTTACTTTAAAACTTACTAAAAAGCTATAGTAATCAAGACTGTGGTAATGGTGAAAGAACAGACAAATATTTCAATGGAACAGAATAGAGAGTCCAGAAACAGACCCACATAAATCCAGTCGACTGATCTTTGACAAAGGAGTAAAGGCAATACAATAGAGCAGAGACAGTGTCTTCAACAAATGATGCTGAAACAATGAGACATCCACACGCAGAAAAAAAATGAATCTAGACACACGCTTTACACCCTTTACAAAAATTAACTCAAAATGGATTACAGGCCTAAATGTAAAATGCAAAACTATAGAACTCCTAGAAGTTAACATAGGAGAAAACCTGATGACCTTGGGTATGGTGATATCTTTTTAGATATAACACCAAACATCCATGAAAGAAATAATTGATAAGCTGGACTTTATTAAAATTTTAAAACTCTGCTCTGCAAAAGACAATATCAAGAGAATTAGAAGAGGGAAAAAATATTTCAAAAGACACATTTGATGAAGGACTGTTGTCCAAAATATACAAAGAAGTCTTAAAACTCAGCAATAAAGGACAAACAACCCAATTTAAAAATGGGCCAAAGACCTTGACAGTTACCTCACAATGGCAAATAAGCATATGAGAAGATGCCCCACAGCATCATTAAGGAAATGCAAATTAAAGGAACAGTGAGATGCCACTACATACCTCTAGAATGGCCAAAATCTGGAACACAGAATTGAAGCCATGCATGTGTGGGGGTAGGAGGTATAAGAGAAATCTCCATACCTTTTTCTCCAGTTTGTTGTATACCTAAAACTACTCTTTAAAAAATTAAATCTTGAAAAAAATCTTATCTAGCTGATGGCATAGGATATGTGAATAATTTGGTTTCATTGTTAGTTCACTCATGACCAGGATTCAATCCTGACCAACTGTTGACTGGACAGGTGACCTCCTCTGTCCTTTTAACTCTATTTTTGTCTTTCCAAAATCTACTGGCTTTCTCAGAGTTGACTTATTCTTCTGTCCAGAATTTCTAAGAACTATGATTCTTCTCTAGAAATGACACAGAATATTGGAATTTGAAAATTTCAAACTTTCAACTTCTTCCCAATACTTAAATTGCCCCTACAAATCTAAAGCGATATTTCCTCAATAAAAATAATTCAAATGATGAAAATCTTACTAATTCAGTAGGTAGTGAGATTTACATGGAAAACAACTGATTGGACTAGCCAATACCATAGATTAAATGGCTACAGCTGGCTGGCTGACTATAACAATAACTCATATTTTATAGTGTTGTATAAAATTTTTACAAACTTTACAAATTCCCTTCAAAAATTCATACCTTGCAAAATATTTGTGTCAGCAAAATATCCTGGTCCTTCAAACAAGCAAATAGTTAGGTAAACTAAGGCGCCCATTTTAATGATGGTACCCATTTAGATGAGGAAACTGCAACTCGAAAGAAGCTAAGAGACTTGCAGAAGAATACACAGCAGGAAGTAGGAACTTAAGCTTTGGTCTTCTGTTTTCACATTTATCACTTTTCTTACTATCCTATCCTACCTTTATACGACGCACCACTTAGCATTCGTATAGAACTTCACAGATCTATTAAGTGCCTTCTCCTTCATTTTCTCATTTCTCCCACAAAGATAATTTCCTAGTAGAATCACATTTTTAAAGATATTCTTCTTAAACTACAGGATTAGTCACATCTCAGACAGTATGACATATCTCTGACTGATTTATTTTGAGTCTTTCAACACAGGGAGCCATATGCTACCAAGAATGTACCAAATAACACTAAAAAGAGAAATTTAACCTAGATAAGCAAAGCAATGATCCTTTAACTTGGGGATGGATTAGGAAAGAACATTGAAATTTTTGAACTAGTTATTCCTCTATTTCTTAAAAAAAAAAAGGTGCAAGAACCCTTGAAAAAGATAATTTGGCTAAGGCTTTTAAGACTTATGGAGCATAACAGTTTGTTAGCAGTTTATACTCAGTACTTTCTAGACACAGAAGCTCACTGTAAGAAGTAAATGTTGATAAAAACAAAGAAGGAGAACATATTGTTTGTGTCCTAAAGAATTTATATGACAAAGTGAAGTATCAACATAGACAAAATAAGGTATTATAAAAGTAGCTACAGGCTGCGGAGTGAGGGAATGATCACTCTGGGGCTGAGGTTACTTTAAAGGTTCTAGGAGGATGCAAAGCTCCTCAGGTGATATGACAGAGGGAGAAGGTGTTTTATGTGTTTTGTGTGGCATGAGCTTACCAAGAAGCTGGATGTACTACAAATTATATATTATAATTTTCTAATCTGTATAAGAAACCACGAAGAAAACTGCCTTGTTGGTAAGAATGGGAAGGTGAGAAGCAGCAGGGGCTGGGAGTCCCTCCTTCCGGGCTAAGATATGGAATGTGGAATGGCATGGCAGCGAGTCATACACCACTGGAAAGTTGAGATATAAAAATGTCTTTATAGGAAAAGCATTCTGTTCGCTCTGTGTAGAGCAGTGGGGAGGAGCCAGGGTATTGTGTAAGAGGTCCACGTGCAATAATAACACACCAAGCATTGTGTTAGGTACTAGAGCTTCAGACAGGACAGTCTCGTCCTGTCTCTGATGTGATCCCAAGAGAGAGCAGCGGACGCAGTGGAAGCCCACTGCACCCTGTGTGGGTGAGAGAAGATTTCTAGGGGAAACGTGGGAACTGAGTGTAAAGAGCGGCTACGTGGGAGTCAACACAGGGGAGGGCCGCTGAAGAGGACATTCAAGGCGGGAAGCAAAGTCTGCGCAAAGGGAAGGAGATCGGGGAGAGCGTGATGGAACATCAGTGTGAGAAGGAAGGGGGAAGTGCAGCTGCAAGTCCTGAGGATGACAATGACAAGCAGGAAAACACAGAAGAAAGGGCAGAGCTGAGAGAAAACTTGAAAGCAAATATTAACAGGACTTGGTCACCGACTGGCACAGGAAGATAAAAGGGATGATGAGGTTTTAGAAAGTCCCACGTTTTGCAAGTCTTGGGGACGAAAAGAATGGGAATAGTGTTGGCTGTAATGGAAAAGCAGGAAGGGGACTGTTTTGAGAGGGAAGAGAAGCTAATCTTGACTTTCCTCGTATAAATTTCAGGGAATATTAGAACATAGAGGTGGCAGGTGGGGAAGAATTTGGGGATTGAAGAGAATGTGAAATTGGAGAGTGGGGCTAAGATGAGTGCTAGAGCCAGATTTAGGAATCGTACAGATACAGGTGGAAGCCGAGACCACCTGTGCAGGAATTACTTGAAGAAACTCAAAGTAATGAGAATATAAATTATTTTCTCATAGAACTTGTACACACACATCTAATATATAGGGTATAGCATTATCCTGTTGTATGCCTCCTTCAGACATTTGGAGTATAATTAACAAATGAGCAGGATGTTGGTAAACTAGCTCTACTGACCCTCACGTATCAATATCCAGTTGGTTTCTAATCTGGAACTATGAGGTCAACACTTGTCAAACATTTATTAAGATGCACTATGAAATGTGCGTTTATTCTCTCCACAAAACTTTTTTGCTTGCACGGAAAAGTTCAAGAGATACAAATATCTGTGCAGACGTCAAATATCTTTTGATAAAAGACTATCTTGATTAGTTGAATTATAACACACATACACTGTATTTCCAATAAGACATAAATAGGCTTTAGAAATTAAAGAAACTTAATAGAGCCATTATATATTGAACTCTAGCTGACCTAATTTGAAAAACGTTTAGATAAAGTTAAGTTATTGTCTAATTTTTTCAGATCTAATAATTTTCCCTAAATTAAAATAAATCAATGGGATCTGTATAAAAAGTTATAGATAATGTAATAAACCTAATACCAAAGTAACCACTAACATAATTTATTCTGAACCATCCATTAGTGACCTGGGTAATGCTATTTTTACTAGGTTACCAGGTTAAACTAGACATCTAAAAAAAAAGAGGCTTTAATGAGAAATTCAAATTGCTCTTGCCATTCCTGAAAATCAAAGAATATCCCTTCACAGAGTAAATAGCCATAGCCCTTCATTTCAGGTGGTCCCAAGGATAGGTACTGATGACTAGCTCAATAACTGGGCAGATTTTTTTGGCAGGTACTTCTCAGGATATTATAATATTACAAAAGAGAGACATCTACTAAAGTCAAGTCTACCACTTACCTTTTAAGGAATTTGGACCTCACTAGTTAGAATTCATATTTTGTTTTATTTGCAATAAACAAGTACTCTACTAGCCTCTGGACATATAACTACTATAATACAATATTAATTTTCGTAAGCTATAAAAAGCAGCATTATCTGCAAAGACAAAATAGGTCAAATAACTCAAGGAAGTAGTCTGAGATTTAGAAAGAGAAGATTTAATTTTCCAGGTGATTTAACTGAAGACCTGTTGAAATAAAGTTTTATTTTCTATGAGGTAATTAATGAAGGTTTAAGGCTCCAGAAAAAATGAGTGTCATTATAAAGGGCTGGAGGAATATTAACATGAGGTTTGCATCTCTACTTCAGATGCTGGAAAGGAAAAGGTAAGCATCAAGCCTGCAAACTTTTCTCTATCAGAGGGAGAAAAAACCCTCAAATCTCTGTGAATATGCTGTATTGGTGGGGGGGGGGGGGCGGGGAATCCCACAATCTTCACTCTGGATGAATTGCTAGAAGGACTCCTAGGACACAAGCTATTATATGCGTGGTTACAGTTCGTTACAAAGAAAGCATACAGATTAAATTCAACATAGGGAAAAGGCACATGGGGCAAAATTCAGGAGAAACCAAGCACAAGCTTCCAGGTGTCTTCTCCCAGTGGAGTTGCACAGACTTTAATTCTCTCAGCAATGATGCATGCAAAGCACTGCCAACCAGGGAAGCTCACCCAAGCATTAGTGTCCAGGGTTTTTACTGACCTCACCTATTTCAGCCTCCCCCTACCTCAAGCCAAAACAGACACTCAAACATAGATCCCTTTTTTAGCATAAACTATCTGGTCAAGTCAGCAAGGTCTCAGGCATACAAAAATACCTTCATCCAGCAGAATATTGCCGGGGCTCAGAGCTTATCTCTCAGGAGTCACCCAAGGGCCAATCCTGAAGACTTGGCCTTTTGCAGGAATGTGCAGGAGGAGATCCACCCAGGCCTGCTGAGCTAACCGCCTCCTGCACACACGTTAATGACCACACTTCCCAGTAAAGATACAAATGGTATTTACTAGGAATGGAAAGATAATGGCAAGAGTTCTATATGTGTAAAATGTTGTTAGGAGGATATATCTTGACTATGTATGCTGTTTATTATAAATAAACTTAGAATTTACAGATTTATGGGTGATATAGTTTGCTACAAAATGAGATGACCATGCAAAGTTAATCAACAGGGTGTGAAGAAGAGATGTTTCATAACCAGAATTACACCCTTTGTTTGAACAATGTCTCTGCCTACATTGCTTAGAAAGAAACCCATCTGTTTAATCTAAAACCAAAGCTCATTCTACTGCAGGAGAATAGGGACATTTTCAGAGGGACATTTGCTGAGAGGTATCAGACTTCTCCACATAAGACTGTCTTATTTGTGCCTGGTGTTTGCTTGATCTTTTGAATCATTAGTCAAGTTTGGTGCTGGTTAAGAGCTAGAATTCAAGAGAGTCTAATTTGAAAATTCAAGCCTCTGCTGTGTTATCACAAGGACATAGGTCAATGAGACAACTATTCTCTGCTTTAAGACACATTGTTCTAGGTATGAATCAAATGGCACAAGATCAAAATAGCAAATAAATTGGTAATATAACAACTTTGGGAAAGACAGAAGTCCCTTTAAATATTGTTAGCGGAATGTTCTAATCGCATTCCCAAATCACATCCATACACCCAATGTATGGGCTCTAAAATGACTCTCTCTAAATAAATATATGTCCCTAAAGAAGCTTTTCCTTTGAACCCAAGAGTGTGATTGTCTTCCTTCTCCCTTTTTCTGTGTCTAAGATTCTGTGCCTAAGATTCTATATCTAAGGACACACATTTAACTCCTCCACTAAGTCACAATGGTAACTGGAAATGGGTGAAGCACTGATGGCAGCTGCTATAAAAAAATAAAGACTTCCAACCAACCATCACTATAAGTCCACGGTGAGTTTGCTGTTCCATTTCTTGCATAAAACATGTGTGTGCCTTTCACGGCCATTCTGGCATCAGATCCTTGAAGAGAATTCCAAGGAGTACTAAGTGTGACGTGGACTCTGTATATTGAAAATTAAGAAACATCACTATTTCATTATAGATAATGAAGATATATCTGTTATGGGACTTAAAATATTTCATTCTGAGAGAAAAAGAAACTAATATTTTTGAACAAAATGCCTAGGGTAGTAGATTCATTTTTGTCCATGATTTCTGTGGCTTACAGAACATTAAAAATCCAAAAAACTAATTTTCTATTCTTTGACTTTATTTTTAGGCTGGATGATAAATTGCTTTCTAGTAATAAATCACATGTATTATTACTACTATTATTCATTGAATAATAAATACTTTCAATTAATATCTTCTGATACGTGGTATTTGGAAACCAAGAAAAATATGACTATGCTCTCAAAGACAGAACTAAAAGCAACTTGTTTATCTTTCCAAAAAATATTTATTGAACACCTACTGTGTGCCAGATGCTTTTAGGTTGTGGTAATACCATAGGTTTTTGGTTTTTGTTTTTTTAACATCATTATTGGAGTATAATTGCTTTACAATGGTGTGTTAGTTTCTGCTGTATAACAAAGTGAATCAGCTATATGTATACATATATTCCCACGTCCCCTCCCTCTTGAGCTTCCCTCCCACCCTCTCTATCCCACTTCTCTAGGTGGTCACAAAGCACCAAGCTGATCTCCCTGTGCTATACAGCTGCTTCCCACTAGCTATCTATTTTACATTTGGTAGTGTATATATGTCCATGCCACCCATAGTTTTTTAGAATCAGGAAAAAATCTTTCTTCAAGGATCTTAAAATTTTGCTCATCGATAGTCTGCAATAAAACATCAGTGTTTGGCGCACTGTGTTAGAGGTAATAGCAGAGCCAGTTTAACCGTGATTCACGACTTCCCCTTCTGGGTCATGTACAGCCTAGACTTGGCAAGAAGGTGCTATTCCAGGTCTACATACCCACAGCAACCTGCAAACTAACAGGAGCTAAGTCCTATTTGTTAGCTAGAAATTAAAAGATGCGTTTCATTATCAGTCCTCCAGTGCTTCTGTTATCTTTTGACATTTATGAGAATTAATAAAATGCCATGGTTTCTGCAAATACAACTGGCAGTAATCCACAATTGATTGAGTTAATTAAGCAGAACAGTTGTCAAGAGCTAAAAATAATGTGAAGGAAGAATTTTAATGAAACGGTGCATAATTCTATAGAGCTGCACAAAAGAGTGTAGACAGTTTATTGCAGATTTTCCCTAATAAACCGTGTGTGTGTGTGTGTGTGTGTGTGCTTGTTTTTAATGTATCATTCTATAAAGTATTAGCATATTCCTAACATTCAGAGTAATGGAAAATAAATTTTTAGAAATTCAGTCTTTTCCAATAGCTTGACTGTATAATACTTTCTGATGTTTAAATTCTGATATAATGAAAGCATCTTCTCATTATGAACTCCCATTTATTATTAATCATAATCTTTTTAAAATTTATTTATTTAGTTATTTATTTTTGGCTGCATTGGGTCTTCGTTGCTACGTGCAGGCTTTCTCTAGCTGCGGCGAGTGGGGGACTACTCTTCATTGCAGTGCACCTGCTTCTTGTTGTGGTGACTTCTCTTGTTGCGGAGCACAGGCTCTAAGCGTGTGGGCTTCAGTAGTTGTGGCACGCGGGCTCAGTAGTTGTGGCTCACGGGCTCAGTAGTTGTGGCTCGCAGGCTCTAGAGTGCAGGCTCAGTAGTTGTGGCACACAGGCTTAGTTGCTCCACGGCATGTGGGATCTTCCCGGACCAGGGCTCGAACCCGTGTCCCCTGCATTGGCAGGTGGATTCTTAACCACTGCGCCACCAGGGAAGTCCATAATCATAATCTTTTGATTCTGAGATGAAGGGGGCAAAGATGTTGATGCTAAGGCTACTTTATTCAATTCAACATATTCATTAAAGGTTCAAATATTCTTTCATTGCTTTCTTATTATGTGTGTGCTATGCTGCAAGGAACCTGGGCTACAGGATATTCACTGTTTACATCCATGAGTTCTTACCAGGTATCAGACCCTGGGTGAGTAGAATGATAACCAAAAACCAGAAGAAGCAGAGTTTCAGGGATTTGGGCAGTGAATTGGTGTGTGTCATATCCTAATAGTTTGGCCATCATCTTTGACAGTTTTCTTTCTAAAGTCATGTTTATTTCACCACTTCTACTTTGTCTATTCCAGAGCAGTTACTCTTACTTGATATTTCAAATCACACAATCCGTAAACATGTATTTCATGCAAAGATAGAGGATTTCAGGAGTTACAATAGCTAGATACCAACACAGAGTAGGTAGATAGATAAATATGACCTAACAGTTTACCCCAAGTCTTGATGGAATGGGACTCATGAGTGGACAGAACAGAAGAAAGAGATCTCATGGCAGTGTTGAGGGATGGCATGAAATGTTATCCAAGATGAGACCTTCCTGAAGGTATGTGTGAAATTCTAACTTTAGTGGTGTTAGGTCCAATGCAATTGGTCTTAACCTGTTGCAAGTTCATCCTGACCTCATCTACTACTATGTAGCCTATCTTCCCAAGGAGTTTGTGAACTGGCTTTGGGTGCAAGAGCCTTGCACCCAAAGCCAGGTTCTGTCAGTGCCAGAATCATCTGTGATCCTAGAATAAGTTATTTAACCCTTAAGCACCAGTTTCCTGCTTTTTGTAAAGCAAAGCAGAGGAGAACGATACCTATATCAGAGATTTGTTGCAGTGATGGAACCCGTGACTGAGACAGATGTGGTCACTCCCCTTCAGAGAATAGTCAAGTAAAAAGATTACAATACCTCTAAGTATACTCGTATGATGGCAGAATAACAAAGCAAAATCTCCCCAATGTCATTTTGACTCAGTCATTTTCATTATGGAAAATGATCTAATTGCAAAGAACAGAGCCACACTTTTAAGAGGGGATAAAATTCTCATATGATTAAGTGGCTCTTCATTTCTGAAGCCCCAGGAATTTGTCCTACAGGAATCAAAGCAGCGGAGTCAGGAGCTCCAGCGATTGGGAAGGCAGGGACAGAGAATGTACTGGAGGGAGACTTTTAGGAGGGTGCGTAGTGTTGTAAGTCAGGAACTGCCTGTTGGATTAACGTTTTTTTTTTTTTTTTTTTTTTTATTAATTTATTTTATTTATGGCTGTGTTGGGTCTTCGTTTCTGTACGAGGGCTTTCTCTAGTTGCGGCGAGCGGGGGCCACTCTTCATTGCGGTGCGCGGGCCTCTCACTATCGCGGCCTCTCTTGTTGCGGAGCACAGGCTCCAGACGCGCAGGCTCAGTAACTGTGGCTCACGGGCCTAGTTGCTCCTTGGCATGTGGGATCTTCCCAGACCAGGGCTCGAACCCGTGTCCCCTGCATTGGCAGGCAGATTCTCAACCACTGCGCCACCAGGGAAGCCCCTGGATTAACGTTTTAACTTAAAATTCTACCAATTATTAATTACGTTTTAAATATAGAATATAAATTCTTGAAATTTTTACCTTACCTGTTATGGGCTGAATGTTTGTGTACCCCCAAAATTCATATGTTGAAGCCCTAACCCCCAATGTGATGGTATTTGGAGGTGGAGTTTGGAGCTCTCTTTCTGCCATGTGAGGGTACTGCAAGAACCCTAACCTTGAACTTCCCAGCCTCCAGAACTGTGAGAAATAAATGTCTGTTATGTAAGCAACCCAGCCTATGGTATTTTGTTACAGCAGCCTGAACTAAAACATTATACAAATAAACTGTTATGCTTCTTAGCAGGTTCTCTTTTTCTGTGACTCTCTCTGCTTGTCTCTCCAACTCTCTCACTAATTATTGATTGATGGCAGTGTGCCAAGTGCTCAGAGCTTCACAAGTATCAATTTATTTAAGCCTCACAACTCATTATTGTATTGATGTAGATACAGTCCAGATGTATATGAAATGTAATAGATGTATATAGATGTAATTATACAGCTGTCTGTATCTATGTCAATACTGTATCTACAGCCATCTGTAGCATCTGGGTGTATCTACATTTAAATCCATGGATCACAACACAGACACAATGTGTTACACATACACAATGTATACACACATTCATGTGAGTTATATGAGCACAACTCCTCAGGGATTAACCTGTGATGTCCAGAAGATGAATATGATGAAGGATGTAAGTCTAAATCTCACTTTCTCTGAAATAAGGTAACTGGGATACCTTCTTTGTCAGATATATGAAACAAATGAAAGATCTGATGATTCAGATCTTTTCAAGGATTCTGTATTTGAAGAGACATAGTAAAATCAAGAGTGGAGAACAGTAATCTAGCTACTTAAAATGATTACTAACAGAACATGGTAGAAATTAATGCCCAGATTTCTGGGTCTCTGAGTCAGTGTAGGCGTGGTGAGTTTTTTCATATGTGTGTTTCAGGAGGGAAGAGCTGCTTGGTTTAATATGAAAAAAACTTCTTTTTCTTATAAAAGAACTTTTTTCTCAGTTTAATTCTATTGTCCTGGTAGTTGGTAATTTTGGCAATAAGTTATCTGTCAAATTTGTTTCTTTATCTTCCAGGTCTAGGTCTTCATAGGTCTTTTACTATGAAGTTGGGAGAAGTCACATCAAGGCTGAAAGCCTGATTCCATTTCAAATCCAGAGCCCTACAAATAAATTTGACCCAGGAGATTGATTGGTAATATGTGGTTGAAAATTAGAGAATGAACCACTGCAAAAAAGACTACAGCCCAGGAGAGGATTGCAGCGTTTCCCAATCTTTACATTACTCTGACACCTCTAAACCTCACCAGGGTTTCTTCCAATGACCACAGAGCTTTACGTAGCAAAGCCTAGAAGTGGAAATGCTGGGTCAAAACACAAAAATATTTTTAAAGTTTCTATTATGTGCATCAATTTGCACTCCCAAAATGTGTGTTGATTTGCAACCCTATCCATAAAATTTACGCAACAATTTTAAAAGTATTAATTTGAGAGGCAAAATCTCATCCCATCATTTTAACTTGCATTTCTTTGAATATTAGTGAGGCAACATTTTTGACGTGTTTATTAACCACTTTTACTGCTTGTTTTTTAAATGACCTGTTCATGTCCTTTACCTAACAGGCCATCTGAAAATAACCATAGCACATGTCCAATTAAAGAACACGGTTTCTTGGAACAGATTGTTCCTCTGTATTTTTTAAAGAAAGGTACTAAATGAAAGTATTATTATCACTATCAGGTTAACAATTGTAACTTGGAGAATGACAAGTACACATAAAATTTCCCTATCCAATATTTTAAAGCAAAGGCTTTTATTTCTGTTCTAAGAAGGGAGTGCAGGATGGGATGATTCCCTGAGTCCCAGCACAAAATTGATAGTGAACGGTTTTCATTGTGGATCATTACCACCATCCCTCACACCCAGACTTTAAGTTCAGCTATTAGCAATTGACATGTTCCCCATTCATTACTTCAACCAAATGTTGTATTTCTAGATTGTTTTCCTGGGACCGTTTATAGTCTAGAAGAAATTTAGATAAAGAGGCTAAAAATAACCACATTTTTCTATGCTGCACAATATGGCCAGAATATATGAAATTTTAGAGTCGTTAGGGTTGTCACTGAATGTTGTCTGAGTTTCACAAGGACATTTCAACACTTAAGCAATTCTACCTTTTGCAACAATTCTACCAGGAAATTTAAGGAATTCCTTACATCTTCTAAAGTGCCTTGGGGTCCGTGACAATGTTATTATTTCTCCTTGGCCGTGTATACCGCTCCCCTTGTAAACCTCTGCCTTGTAGCTACACGAGAGCAGTTAAGCAGAGATGCCCGATTGTTGGAGGAGGTCATCAAGAGGACGTGACTGACACCTGACATATAAGCTGTACCTGGACAATCGGAGGCTCCCCACTCTCTCCCCTGTCCCTGGAATGTATATTCTGCCTACCGTTCCCATAGCCGGAGCCATTTTCAAGGACGCAACCTTGAGAGAGCAATGTGTTATTGAGACCATCTGGACACTGAACTCAGATAAAACCTCTATATCAACTTTTAAGATTCTGGCAGGCAGGTGCAGAGATCTACTTCTTGTGGCCGCCCAAGACAAGCTTCATATGTAAGTTCCTTTGCTAATTAAACTGGCCACCTACCAATCTTTGGTCTCTCGTTGCCATCCATGTCCAGGGGCCAGCTTCAGATTTCACCCAGGGAGCGCCTAAGGTTCTGAAGCAACACAGATACACCCTTACTTCATATCCATGATCTTTAAAAAATTTCTGCCCGAAGTTTAAGAATCAATTGGTAAATGCTGTACAAATAGTAAAAGGAAAATTGTCCTTGCTTTATATCCAAATTACACTTAAAAAGAAAGAAAAATATTTAGCACCTTACAATCTCTAACTACTTCCCTTGGAGTAGTTTTCTCACTGATGAATTTCTAGAGAACATAACAGTGTGACTGTAAAACAGTCTTGGCACAGAAATTGAGGGTTTGGGCCAGCTCTAGATCTACCCATTAGCGTGAAATAGAAAGAGTAAACTGGTTAGTGCCCAGGTGCAGGTCTTAGGCAGACTAGACTAATAATAATGATAAGCCAGAGCCCCAGGTCTCCCAAGGGGACAGTAATGGGAAGGCAGAGCAAGGAGCTTAGAGTGGAATCAATGCTGAAGGCCCAGCTTTATGACCCAGGGCACACTAACAGCACAAAATGAACCTCAGAGAATAACAGAGCATACTGGTCAATGCTGGGCTGATAAACCCCAGGTTGAGTTGGCAGCTGGGGGTGACCTGTATGGCCAACCAGGGATCCATAAGTACAGAGTAATATCAAAATTTCCTTGAAATAGCTGAAGTTCTTCCTGCCTCTGTCTGATGGTTCAGTAACTAGAGCAGAAAAGGGCCTAAAGCCTGACGACTACCTCTAAAGGTGAGGGGTTCAGGAGATCAGACTCAGCAGTGAGATGGGATGGGCAGTTTTCCAAGCCAAGTTTCCCATGTACCTGCTCCATCCACATTCTCCGTGTATTACTTGGACAATTCCTACATTGATGGGGAAGCTTTTTGATTCTCTAAGCTGGTGTATATATAGCATCCAAAGAGCTAGCCTATTTCTTCTTTTAAAAATCAAGTGTGGTAAAACCATTTTGGAAAACAGTTTGGCAATTTCTTATCATCTTAAACATATGCTTATCATAGGACCTAGCAATTCCACGACTATGTATTTAGTTAATAAGGTAGCTATTATCACCCCCATTTTATAAACAAGCCTCCATGAAGGGTAAGTGATTTGCCCAAAGTCCCAGAGTTAATGAGTGATGGGAGCTGAAATTGATATTTAGGGGCATGTCCCCTCTACCAAACCTGGCATTCCATTATACAAGGCACCTCCTCAAAAAAAAAAAGAAAGAAAGATTTTTATTCCAAGTTTGGTTTAGGAAAAAAGTAGTCAAAAAATGAAACACTTTTTAAAAAATAACTCATTATTAAGAAAACTGTATTTTTCTGAATATTTCCATCATAGTGATTTTTTTTTAATTTTTTTAATGCTATTCTTCTCTGCTTACATTCTTTTTATGTATGTATGTATGTATGTATGTATGTATGGCTTTGTTGGGTCTTCGTTTCTGTGCGAGGGCTTTCTCTAGTTGTGGCAAGCGGGGGCCACTCTTCATCGCGGTGTGGGGGCCACTCTTCATCGCGGTGCGCGGGCCTCTCACTATCGCGGCCTCTCTTGTTGCGGAGCACAGGCTCCAGACGCGCAGGCTCAGTAGTTGTGGCTCACGGGCCGAGTTGCTCCGCGGCATGTGGGATCTTCCCAGACCAGGGCTCGAACCCGCGTCCCCTGCATTGGCAGGCAGATTCTCAACCACTGCGCCACCAGGGAAGCCCCCATCATAGTGATTTTAATAATATCATTCACATGTTTCTTGTTTTATTAAAATATATGAATATTTAATATGTCCAATCAATTGTTTATGGTGCTGACTTCATAAAAATGGGGTCTGTATGATTATTACTAAAAATAGTTTGCTAGAGTTTTTATGGAAATCAGTTTCTCATTTCAAGGCTGATTTGGGAAAGAATGAAACATGCCCACTTGGTTAAATGTCAGGAGTTAAACAACACTATTTTTTTCCTGGAAAACAATTTTACATTCATTTCCAATTTGTTTACTAGCATAGAATATAGGTCTGTAAAACTTATCTTTAGTAACTTCTCTATTCTCTGGATATAAACATAAACCTGATTAGAGAATAAAGAAATTACTAAAGATAGGTTCTATGGATCTACAATATTATGCAGCAAACAAATTGGAAACGAATATAAAATTTGTTTTTCTGGGGGAAAAAACAAAACAATTATACACTTTGATTAATATAAATAGACCAGAATTTTACCTCTAATGTAAGACGGAACCACACAGGGCTTGTGAGGGCTGGCAGTGTATCAGAATAAAACTCATCGGCTTCCCTGGTGGTGCAGCGGTTGAGAATCTGCCTGCCAATGCAGGGGACATGGGTTCGAGCCCTGGTCCGGGAAGATCCCACATGCCGCGGAGCAGCTGGGCCCGTGAGCCACAACGACTGAGCCCGCGCGTCTGGAGCCTGTGCTCCGCAACAAGAGAGGCCGCGATAGTGAGAGGCCCGCGCACCGCGATGAAGAGTGGCCCCCGCTCGCCACAACTAGAGAAAGCCCTAGCACAGAAACGAAGACCCAACACAGCCAAAAATAAATTAAAAAAAAAAAAAGAATAAAAATCATGACTGCACCAAAGAAACTTTTTACATCCTTTGTAGTAACAACTAGTTAGACTCCAAAGAGCATAGCTGAGAACAGGTATCTCTGTAAGGTACTGCTGGCAATACTCCTGTTTGAGAGGAAGTAGCTATTATTGAATTTTATTGAAACAGAAATAACTTTTCACCAGAATAAAGGGTATTCTTTATATGTGAGTCATTGTTTTCAGTAAGTGAAGATCTGCCAGCAAAATGAGTCAAAAAAGAAAACTAACAAACAAACAAAGAAAAACTACCAAAATTTATAGAATCATAGATCAGGCTCTGTTTAGAACTTCCATGATCTTAATTTAGCAATAAATGCCTGCCTGTGAATTCAGGCTTAAATTAAATTCATAGGAGCCTAATACAAATCCAGCAACAATCCTTAAATAATTTGGCTACTTTCTTGCCTTCCTGTATTTTTCCATGTCCTTATGAAATTCTTGAGCTTTCATGAAGAGGCCATTATATTTCCTGCATGTATACTTATAGTTTTTTACTAGTTATAACATTTATTCATATGAAAGGTCTGGGTAATCATTTTAAAATATTTGCTAAATGCTTTTAAATACACAGAGCGGTAGGAACTGGGAGAAAACCCATACTGTCAGGTGCCCTGTAAAGTCAGTGCCACCTGGAAACTCCTGAATGGCCCACTGAGTTGGCTTGATAACTTAATTAAATTAAACCAAAACAGATCTGAATTCTGTTAAGAGCTCAAGTTAGTCTTAGGCACTAAGGAAGGATACCAGCTATGCCTATGAGACCAAACATGTCTGAATAACAGTTTTTCCCCCATTTGAATCTGAATTCCTGGTTTTATGTGTACAGACACACCATTTTAGAAAAAAGAAAAGAAAAGCACATGTTCTCAAGCCCCTGAGGAAAGGAAAGGGGAGGCATTAGGTGCTGAAGACAATCATCTGTCAAACGTATCTTAGATACCTGAAAGAGAAATTTTCCATTACAGGGGTGGGAGTGGGAGCACATAATAAGGAAAGATGGAAGGGGGACTGGGTACCGCAGAGAATAGAGCTCATATATGTGAATATGACCAAGGCATGTGCTAAATATTATGAATGAAGAAATAAAATGCTACTTCATTGGGTGGAACCTAGATTTTAATTAATGATTCAGATTTCTTTTTTCTTATTCTTACTTAATTGCCTGTGTGGGCTGGGGAGCAAGTCCAAAAATAATAGCAAAACCCTGTGGGTCCTCTTACGAATCAATTTACAGATTGTAAATGAGCTTCTGCTGATCAATTCTTGTGGTAACATGAAATTTCGACTTCAAACAAGGACAAGTTTTACAACCATATTTAGTCTTCAATCAAACAAAACCTATCTGATGAAAATCACATATTTGGAGTCCTAATTTTATTTGTATGTACAAAATACGTTAAAATATAACAGCAGGTATTTGGATTTAAATAAGAACTAGTCTAAAATAATATGGATAATAAAATTTCTTCTCAAGCTTGCCTGGTTGGTTTTCTTTGTACTACTTTTTAAAGTGCTCATTTACATTAAAAAGCATAGTATTTCAAGTTATGCCATTTAGCACTATTTTATTTTGGCAAAAATGCAAGCATTACTGACTGAAAAACATAAAACAACATGGTGAATTTGGCATGGTGCTACAATGTGTGATATGGCAATGGAAGTATTAATAATTCCTTCTAGAATTATTCGCGCCTAATAATTAGGCGCTAGACTCTCACAAGCTGTAAGGAGCAGGCTACTCCCAGGTCACCCAATAGGCATTTGTTACATATGCGCAGGAAAAAAGTAGGAAACCCTCGGACCTATTTGGGCTTCATGGAGAGCTAGAAAAGTCATTCTTATTCACGAGGAAGTGTCAACTCTCGCAACTCAAAGGTGTGTCGGAGACATGAACGTCTAGTCATCCCATCAGAAGCCAGCCCTCTCTAACTCCTTCTACTGAGCCCACAACACTCAAGACTCACCTTCCCTCTCAGTTTCTCCCTCTGACGTCCCATCCCGGCTGACACACACAGTCCCAGCTTCTACTGCCTTCCCCGGGACATCAAAACGACCAAGGGAGAGAATTTGACTGGATCCATTAGGCACTATCCAACATGGAGCATCTCTATTGGACTGAGTCCTCAAACCAGATCACCTCATTGGCTGGTGGGCTCTATGCTTCTAACCTATGTGGCGAGTTGCTTTGGGCATAGAGAAGGGTTCGATCGATCAGTAAGGGTCATGATAACCAAGTCACATGACAAAAACACTGAAGAAACTACAGCTAAAAGTAGTAGCACTCTGTCGCTAGAGTGCCATGGCCTTGTTTCTAGTTCAACTATACAAAGAACTGTTACCGAGGACACAAAAGTGAGTAAGGAGAGGTCCCTGCCTTCCTAGAGCAGTTTCAAACTATTAATATGTTTTTAGGTGGGATTTCATGTAATTGTCTCACAAGGGTTTTGAGTTATCCTTCTGCCTTAACTTAGAGAAACCCCCTCCCTGAGGCATTCAGCATGTTCCATGAGAGATGCTTTAAAATTAGGTGCTTAACTTAAACTTTCCTGATGTTCACAGCGGGGATGTATCACTTTACAAAGAAGACTACATAAGGTTTGCACCTTAAAAACGAATAAATAAAAGATTTTTGCAACTAACATGATTCTCTAAAATTAAAAAAAGTAAAAAACAAATCTCTTTTCTTAATTCACTTAAACAGCATTCTTCCAATCAGCAAAATTGTCATGATGCTAATTGAATAAACATTCTCAACAGAGAATGTTGGCCTCCATCAACAAAATAGATGTTTATCAGTCTCTACTCACATCTTATGGTTATTTGTTTTAAATCCATTGCCATCACTGAACTGTAAGCTCCTTGAAGCTGGGAGTAGTGTCTTTCATCTGAGCAGCACCAGGACCTAGCCAACAGTCCATGTTCCAGACATGTTTGTTGATAGAATGAGTGAAGTAGTGCCTGGATTTAGTTGTTTTTAAAAATAAATGTCTTTTCAATTCTAAATGGTAATCAACATGTAGTTAGGCCCTTAGATTTCACAAGTATGCTAACTAAAACAATGACCTTCAAAGGAGAGATCAGTGGAGTAGAAAGCAGACTGCAGAGGGTGAGGTGAAATTAGTATTAGGTAGCAGTGAATGTGGCATGTGCTTTCTCAAATTCTGTAATAGGAAGAAGAGGAAGGAGAGGATTACAGCATTAGGGAAGGTTGAGAGAGAAGCCTGTGACTGATTGGAGCGTCAACAGACCAGCATATGGAAAGGAAAGAGTAAATACAACAGAAGAAGCTAAAGGCATAGGGGAAATAAGGGCTAATTTTTGAGAAAGATCCAGCAGGAGACAGGCGAGTAAAGGATTAAGAATAAAAGAGGAGAGAGGAGGTCATCTTTGAGAGGAGAAGACTCTCTTCCTCCTTCAGGATGAGGTTGAGAGGAATGCAGGAGAATTGAGAAATGAATTCATCTAATTCACACAAGACACTTAAAATACTGTATAAATGTAAATAGATGATACGTAATACTGAGTAATCTGAGGAGCCATGAAATTTCACATGAACTGTAAAACTAACATTTGCATGGATTTCGGGTTCATCTTATTCTAAAAATGATATGTTGTTGCTGCCCTGAGAACAATAAAATTCTTCATTTATCCATAAATACGTATTGTTCTGGAACGATAGCTTTTAGTTGGCAATTTTTTAAATCAGCAAGTGTTGTAGCAGATATAATTGCCAAAATTAAAAGTTGTAAGTCTCATTTATATGATTATTTAAGCATAAAAATTTCAAAATCATCAGTTTATTCTTCCATTGCTGCATCAGTTAATATATTAAAAAATACCTTCTACTATACACAACTTAGGTTTTCTCTGGTTAATTAAACTTGGCTGAAAGCAAAGCAAGGACAAAAGAAAAAGTGCCTTAGAAACACCCAGCTGTTGATCATTTTCCCTGCGAATTGGAGTATACATACACACAGCAATTTGGGAAAATGTTGCAAAATCAAACAAGAATTGAGAAACAAAATAACATGAATCAAAATAGCCACGGGCTGATTTATTCCAGGGAAACTCTCTATTCACTCAGTGGTTTATTACCACCAGGATAGAGCATAAAGTGTTGCTGATATAGTATGAAGAATAGCACATGCCATGTTGCTGAGAAGTAGCAGACAAAAATCCCACTCCTGTGGCAGCCAGACTGAATGTGCCAGATAGCATCTTCCCAATTTGGATTAAGACAGTGAGTATCCACCTTCCAACATAACCAAAGAGCTTGGATTTCTCAGTCATCTCATCCAGTTTCTTCAGTGTCACCGATAATTATATTTACTTCTAATGGACAGAAGGAAAGCACAATCCTCTTAAAGTAAGAATAATCCTTGTAATTTCCACCTCTGGGCATTTATAGATGAACACAGAAAAGAAACAACAGGAGCCCTGTACAGTAGAGATGAGACCAGTCAAAATATAGAATTTACTAAAGGAATCATTTCCAGAATGCTGAGGTGTACGCTTCTGGAAGCAGCTTGAACTGCATTCCCCTAAGGAGTAGCTCTTTAGTGATATCATGTTGTCGTTTGGCCCTTTAAGTGATATTACTGGAGGGGATGATGACTTCAGTCTGGGGGGCTGGAGCTGCCAGATGGGTTTTTCCTGGATGAAGTGGCAAGTTAGCAGCAGAAATGACAATCAAATTCTATGTGGAAAAATCTAGAAGAAGCTACCAAGTTCTGCTGCCAATAAACTAAAGGGCAATTAATTATACCTAGACATTCTTGAGCAATCTCGATGTTCAGCAGCACTTTCAAGATGAGAAGCTAAAAGGCAAAGATGGTGGCAACATCAGGAGTCTGGCTCAGGTGTTGTATCTCCCTGGAGTGTGCTCTGTCCAGGAGATGACATGTCTCTGTGGATAGGGGCGCAAATATGCTCAAGGTGCATATTTTCCCATGTTGAGCTAATTAAAAATTTCTCTTCCTGGTATGCTATTGTCTATTCTAATTTGTTGCAGATAACAGGACTTCAGTTAGAAGAAGAGACTAGATTTTTTAAAAACATTTTTAAAACAGTAATGAATAGAGAACTACCTTTTACTTTGGACAGAGAAAACATTGTATCAATGATCCAACACAGCATTTAAATATAATCGTTATAAAATTTCGTCTGACTTGGCCTTCTGCTTCTGGGCAAGGTGAGATAATAGGGACCAGATTTACCCTCCTGCTTGAAACAATCAAGAAAACCAGGCAAAATATACAAAACGGCAGTTTTCGAGACAGCAGCAGATATTAGCCAATAAAGGACAGTAATCCTGGAGACAGAGGAAACAAGTCAGGTGAGCCCTGTTTGTCCCCAGTTATGCCTGGAAGGATCCTGTTCTACTCCCTGGGGTCAGGAGACAGAGCTGAGAATCCAGGGAGACCAAGACCCTGAGTTTGAAGAGCAGAGTACTAGAGAGGAGAGAGCTGCACAGAGAGAGAGCCCCAGAGATCTGCAGAGGATGGGTATCCAGCAGGGCACTGATCCGACATACGTGAAGAAACTACCCAAGGCCAGGGAGAGAGCCATCAGAAATGGCTCTACAGTCATCCCTCATTATCTGTGAGGAATTGGTTGCAGGCCCCCAACAGATGCCAAAATCCACAGTTGCTCAGGTCCCTTGCAGTTGGCCATCCATATCCACAGGTGCAGAACCCAACTGTGTATCTTCATTTCACTTGCTTAGCTTCAAAATGTAGAGCAATTTGTTCTTTGGATTGGGGAAAGAAAAAATATTTTAATAGGACAGTAAGAACAAAAAAGACCTTCTAACAATCTCACTAAAATCAACGTCTCTAAGGTAGGGCTCTTCCTATCCACTGTAGAATCACTCATTTTGTTGTTTTTGTTTTGTTTGTTGGTTTCAGAATAGCAGAGATAGTATAGACAGTTTCCGTCTACTACAATTGCTGTACCCTGTTTCTCCTGTACCCTGTTTCTCCTACTATTGATGTCTTACATTTAGTAAAGTACAATTGTCACAATTAATGAATCAATGTTGAAACATTATTATTAATTCAAGTCCACACTTTATTGAGATTTCTCTAGTTTTTCCTAATGTCCTTTTTCTGATAGTCATTCATTTGTACAGCCTTGACTCTACTATTTCAGGGATGTATGGACAACAAATGTATCAAGCATGTGCTCTGTCAAATGAAAAGCTTTTAGTGTTACCTTCATCTGAAAAAAGAATTACACTCAGTAAAAAATATTAAGCTATTTCCAACTTAAACCTCCATATGAAAACTACATATTCTAAGATTTAACGCACTCTTATAAAAGAATAACTTAGGACTCTGGCAAAGATTTGGGGGACTTGGGTTCCCCCAGTCCCACTGGTCCCTCTAACGGCTTCATACTGCTCTGCCAAGCAGATTTGTAAATCTTAAGATCAAGTAGTGATACTTCAGAGCCCCCCACTGGCCACTGCTCACTACTGCAACCTCATTTTTGTCCATTCTTGACCCTAGCAATCTCCCTGAAAATATCTTCCTCCACCAACATGAGCGAGGTCAGCTTTTATGGCACCTTGCTAAAAGCCACATAAGTGCAAACAATGTCTTAAAGGTGAAAATTTATACAGTTAAAAGTTTACACCCCGCCACACATATTGTGGCAAATTTGAAAAATTTTAAAGTAATAGTCAGCAAACAACAACCAATTAGGGCCAAATTCAAGACACCTAACTCCAAAGATGCATTAAAGGACATTTACTACAGTAAAATTATCTTTTCATAAATTTTATTTTCAATTTAACAAATCAGGAGAAGATATAAACTTAAAAAATTTTTCTTAATTAAAAAAAAATTTTAACTTCTTTCAGTAAGGTGGAGACATCAGAAAAAATTCCTAGGGCAGCAACTGGTGACTTGCTCATATATCTCACTCATGACTATCAGTTTCAAAACACTTTTCTTTGATCTCTGCCTCATCTTTCTTCTCTTTTGTTTTGGCCTAAGACATCAGTATACATGTTCTGGAACAAAAATTTTCTTTGGGGGCATAGATTGTTCACAAGAATGAAATCATACCAAGTATCTTTACCAACCACAATGGAATGAAATGACAAATCAATAACAGTAGGAAAACTAGAAATTTCACAAATATGTGAAAATTAAACAACACATTCTTGACCAACCAAAAGATCAAGGAAGAAATCACAAGAGATTAGAAAAAAATCTCAAGATAAGTGAAAATGTAAACACAACATACCAAAACTTAAGGGATGCAGTGAAAGAAGAACTAAGAGGGAAGTTCATAGGTGTAAATATGTACATTAAAAAAGAAAGATCTCAAATCAATAACCTAACTTTATACCTCAAGGAACTAGAAAAAGAACAAACTAAACCCAAAGTTAGCAGATGGAATGAAATAATAAAGATTAGAGCAGAGATAAACAAAATAGATAATAGAAACACAATAGGAAAAAAAAATCCAAGAAACTAACAGTTGGTTTTTTGGAAAGATCAACAAAATTAACAATCCCTTAGCTAGATTAACTAAGAAAAAGAAAAGAGAAGACTCAAATTTTTAAGTAAAATCACAAATGAAAGAGGGGACATTACAACTGATGCCACGGAAATAAAAAGGATCATAAGAGAATACTACGAACAACTATAGGCCAACAAATTGGATAACCTGGAAGAAATGGATAAATTCCTAGAAACATACAACCTACCAAGACTGAATCATGAAGTAATAGAAAGTCTGAACAGATCTATAACTAGTAAGGAGACTGAGTCAGTAATTGAAAACCTCCCAACAAAGAAAAATCAGGACCAGATGGCTTAACTGGTGAATTCTACCAAACGTTTAAGGAAGAATTAATGCCAATCCCGCCCAAAAATTGAAGAGATGGAAATACTCCCAAACTCATTTTATGAAGGCAGTATTACCCTGATCTCAAAGCCAGAGAAAGACACTACAAGAAAAGAAAATTATAGGCCAATATTCCTAACGTATATAGATGCAAAAATCCACAGCAAAATACTAGCAAACTGAATTTAACAGCATGTTAAAAGGATCAGACAACCATGATGAAGTGGGATTTATCCCTGGGATGCAAGGATGGTTCAACATACGAAAATCAATCAATGTAATATACCACATTAACTGAAGGACAAAAAACACTTGATCATCTCAATCAATGCAGAAAAAGCACCTGACAATAGTGAATACAGCTTCATGATAAAAATACTCAATAAACTGGGAATACATGAAAACTACTTCAACGTAATAAAGGTCATATATGAAAAGTCCACAGCTAACATCAGTCTCAATGGTGAAAACAGAGCTTTTCCTCTAAAGTCAGGAACAAGGCAAGAATGCCCACACTTGTCACTTCCATTCAAAATAGTATTAAAAGTCCTAGCCAGAACAATTAGGCAAGAAAATAAAAGGCACAAAAATTGAAAAGGAAGAAGTAAAATGATCTCTGTTTGCAAATGAAATGTATACAAAAAGCCCTAAAGAGTACACACAAAAAAGTGAGAAGTAATAAATTCAGCAAAGTTGCAGATACAGAATCAACACAGAAAAATCAGTTGTGTTTCTACACACTAACAATGAACAATCCAAAAAGAAAATTAACAAAACAATTCAATTTATAATAGCAACAACAAAAAAAAATACTTAGGAATAAACCTAACCAAAAGGTGAAAGACTTATACTCTGAAAACTACAAAACATTGCTGAAAGAAATTACAGAAGGAGCAAAAATGGAAAAGCATCTTGTGTTCATGAATGGGAAAATTTAATATTGTTAACATGTCCATATTACTCAACACAATCTACCGATTAAACACAATCCCTATCAAAATGCCAAAGGCATTTTTTGCAGAGATAGAAAAATTCACCCTAAAACACCTCTAGAATCTCAAAGGACCCAAAATAGCCAAAACAATTTTGGAAAAGAAAAATGAAGTTGGAGAGAGATCTCACACGTCCTTATTTTAAAACATACTACAAAGCTATAATAATCAAAATAGCATGGTACTGGCATAAAGACAGACACATAGACCAATGGGATAGAATAGAGAGCTCAGAAATAAACCCTTGTTTGTACAGTCAAATGATCTTTGATAAGGACCACTCAATTGGGAAAGGACAGTATCTTTACCAAATGGTGTTAGGAAAACTGGATATCCATGTGCCAAAGAATGAAGTTGGACCCTTATTTTACACCACATACAAAAATTAGCTCAAAATGGGATAAAGACCTAAATGTAAGACCTAAAACTATAAAATTCCTAGAAGAAAACAGGGGGAAAGTTTCAAGACATGAGATTTGGCAATGATTTCTGGATATGACACCAAAAGCACAGGCAACAAAAATAAAAGTAGACCAATGGCACTACATCAAACTTAAAAACGTTTGTGCATCAGAGGATACAATCAATAGAATCAAAAGGCAACCAATGGAATGAGAGAAAATATCAGCAAATCATATACCTGATAAGGTATTAATATCAAGAATATATAAAGAACTCCTACAATTCAACAACAAAAAAATCAAGTAACCCGATTAAAAAATGGCCAAAACATTTGGACATTTCTCCAAAGATAATATTTAAATGACCAACAAGCATACGAAAATACACTCAACATCACTAGTCATCAGAGAGATGCAAATCAATACCACAATATTATGTCACGCTCATCAGGATGCCTACCATTAAAATAAATAAATAAATAAGCATTGGAGAGGATGTGGAGAAATTGGAACACTTGTGCACTGTTGATGGGATTGTAAAACAGTGCAACTACTGTGGAAAACAGTATGAAGTTTCCTCAAAACATTAAAAAATAGAACCACCATATTATCCAGCAATCCCACTTATATTTACCCAAAAGAATTTTTAAAGGAATTTGAAGACATATTTGCACTACCATGTTCATAGAAGCATTATTCATAATAGCCAGGAGGTGGAAGTAATCTAAATGTCCATTGATGAATAAATAAATGTAGCAACATACACACAATGGAATACCTTTCAACCTTAAAAAAAAGTAAGGAAATGCTACAACATGGATGAACGTTGAGGACATTATGCTAAGTGACAAAAGTCAGTTACAAAAAGACAAATACTGCATGATTTCACTTATAAGGACGAATCTAAAGTAGTCAAATTCATGGTAATGGAAAGTAGACTGTGGTGGTTACCACAAGCTAGGGTGAGGGGGAAAAAAGAGTTAATGGGTATAGTTTCAGTGTTTGCCAGAAGAAAAAGTTCTGGAGATGTATTGTGCAATGTAACACTTCTGAACTATATGCTTAAAAACAATTAAGATGATAATTTTTAACTTCTTTTCCTTAATTAAAAAAAATAGGTTTAGGGACTTCCCTGGTGGCACAGTGGTTAAGAATCCACCTGCCAATGCAGGGGACGTTCAAGCCCTGGTTCGGGAAGATGCCACATGCCACGGAGCAACTAAGCCCGTGTGCCACAACTACTGAGCCTGCATGCCACAACTACTGAGCCCGCGCACCTAGAGCCCATGCTCTGCAACGAGAAGCCACCGCAATGAGAAGCCTGAGCAACGCAACGAAGAGTAGCCCCCACTCGCCGCAACTAGAGAAAGCCCGCGTGCAGCAACGAAGACCCAATGCAGCCAAAAATAAATAAATTTTAAAAAAATAGGTTTAAAAAGTCTCTTTCAGCGTTAACCCAGGAATTTTGTAAGTAATTAAATTTCTGACACAAGAGATGTCAAGATAGTGGGGACAGAAAACTGGTACTATGCATACGCCTTTTCCACCACTGTTGGGGGTTGAGAGGGAGCAGAGACAGGCCGCCTGGGCATCCCTGGGCACAGGGGCCATCCCCTCTGTCCAGCGGTTCTCACTTTCGCCCTGTGAGTCTGGGCATGGTGAGTGGGAGTCGCTGTGCTTACAGCTGCGGGTTGCAGCACAATGGATCCACTTCAGGGATCCTGTAAAGGGTGGGAACAACTAATAGTGGAGGCTGCCCTCCAGGTGGACTCAGCCATTCCCTGATGGGCAAGGCCAAGCTTTCTAGAGCTCCCCATAAGGAAAGCAAAAACACAGAATTGAAGAGAGGCGGGAGGACAGAAAAGGCCAGGCCCATACTGGGCAAAGTGAACCCAAGGATTTTAGCACCCTCTTTCTGAGACCTAAAGAGGAGGGTTATTTACTGGAGAAAGACTTCAATTCTCCCATCGGAAAGGGGAGAGAATGAACAGAAGACAACACTGCTGGGCCACGGGCACCAACTCCATCTCCTCTTAACTTCCTCAAGCAGATTCAAAACAAAGTGAAGTTGATTCTCAGTTTATTGTAAGTCCTCTTTTTACAGTATAAGTCTCCAAAAGGTCAATGCAGTTTTATCTCATAAATAACATGTCAATCATATAAAACAGCTGGAACCAAAGTAGAGAAATATATACAATATAATACATTAAGTATTTTCAATATTGTTAATTGAATTTTTCATATTAAATTAAAAGAGGCTATTCTGATTTACAATGTCATTTCTCTAGTTAAAATTAAACCTGTCAAAGACGTAATATACATTTTTTACAAAACAAGCACAGCAGCATTAATAAAACTGCTCATGATTGTAATTTTTATTTTTCTATAATACAACTGCACCCGTGTT
This sequence comes from Balaenoptera acutorostrata, assembly GCF_949987535.1. NCBI lineage: Eukaryota > Metazoa > Chordata > Mammalia > Artiodactyla > Balaenopteridae > Balaenoptera > Balaenoptera acutorostrata. The sequence continues at coordinate 66,620,612 of NC_080071.1, read as the reverse complement.
ACAAAAACAAACAAAAAAGGCATTGCACTAGATGGTTTGAATACTGCTTAAGTCAGTATGTTAACACTTGAGGAATAATGAACGGCCTGATCTGTTTCACCACCAGGCTCATTCGCAAGGGTTTTCACTCTGCCAGCTAAGCAAACTTTCTATACAGGTACATTACTTTCCTCAGCAGTTTTATACAAGCCCACCACACTAATGGGTAAAAAGCCAAGGAGAAGCTAATGCCACAAAAAACAATACAACCCTACTATTTACAATACCCAATAAAGGCCAAAGCTAGAAAACCACTCACTGCTGGATCAAGGAAAAAATTATAAGTAGGACATTCTGTAGGAAAATTTGAGTTATCTATAAATTTAAAATATTCAATAGACTACAAAAGGGCTTGCAACAGCTTATTCCCCTTATTTTTCTTAGGCTTGGGTAAGAAAAAAGTGAATCCTTTTCATTTTTAAATAAAGTTTTGATGGCATCAAAACACTTCACATTTATAAATAAGATTTTTATACAATGCAACATGTTCACATAGCTTTTTTGTGCTATTAATTATTCTCAGAATTCATTTTTTTATTCTAAAGAAGAAAGTATTAAGATTTCTTCCTCCTTCTTAACTTATCATCATCAAGGTTCTCCAGGCCTCAAAGGGGAATTCAAGAGAGGTAAACAGCCATTCAGTGCCTGACACTGAGTACACAGTATTTGAAAAGCCTTATGTATCTGGTAGTGGCCTAAACAAGAGCAGCAAGAGGCCGGGTGTATAGTTCTACCACTCAAAACAAATTAAATTTTATATTTCCCCTTCATTAAGACAGTTTTAAAAGGACAGATCACCCTTGCAAGGCAACAAGTACTGTTTCAGATTATATCATATTGGAATTTTTTTTAGCCACAAAATTACCTAAGCAGCAGCAGTACTTTTAAAAAACATTGGTTCTTCAAGTCATGGGCAAGGAAAACAAAATCAACATGACACATTATTGTCAAGAGCTATTCCAATGGCGCATTCAAGCTATACACTGAGACTAAAACAAAGAAAACAACCTGATTACAGCTGGGGGAAGACACCTGCTCCTGGAAGTGCTCCTGACTGGGGTGAGGGAGATGGACAGGATAAATAACCCTAAGTCTCCTGACAGAAAAAATAAACAGATGCAAAATACGTTTGCATTCAAAATGAGATGCAGAATCCATGTTCCTGACACATGAGAAGTGAATAATGTTCCACATCTTTCGGCCCTGTACGACTCCTTTACTGGCCTCTGATGTCGAAACTAAAATCGTCATTGTTTTGTACGTTTCCAAAAGGCACATCACATGTTAAAAAAAAAAAAAAAGAAAAAAGTGCTTATCATCAGATCAGCCCTAAGTCCTTGGTCAGTTTGTTTCTAGTACAGAACAAACCATGTTTCTAATAAGCACCAAACACCAAACTAATGCTTTCATTTTCTCGAGCAAACTCTCCAAAATGTTCCTATTTTACATACTTAAGTCTCTGTAATTGGAATGTAACCAGATTTTTTTCTTATTATGTGAAAGTTGCAATAGAAACGTGCTACTATAGGAAGCCTGAAAAGAGTGGAACCCTTAAAACTTTACAAACCCCAAATTATCCTTATTATGGAAAAGAAACCGAGACAAAATATTCGGGGTTGTGTTATTTCCTCAAAGACAGTTTAGTATACTTCTGATCACTTTTTAAATAAACAAAAACTCTATTAAACAATAAGTTTCTCACTAAGAATACCTTATCTGTTAACATTTCTCAATAGTCAGAACTGGCCTAGAAACTGGTACAGAAAGTTAGAAAACAGGGATGTCCATACTGGAAACTTCTTAATTTTATAGATGCCACATAAATTGCTAGTTATATTGAAAAGGATACTTTACCTTTATAAAAAATAAAGCAAGTGCTTCCCTCACCCAATTTATTGGATCAGGCCTTATTTATTTTTTATATTAAAAAAAAACCCCTTCATTAACAATTATCCCTTTGGGGATTTAGTCATTGTAGACTAATTTACTAATGTTTCCCTGAAAGTGGGAGAAAACCTAGAGTATGAGCATGTGTAGACAAGTGCAGTTCAGCATACTACTTGCACAAAAGCTGTAAACAAGCTTAAAAAAACAGGTCCAGAAAAAGGCTTAAAGTTAATGGCCGTAGCCTCCTGTCACCCACAGACAAGTAGAGACAGAACTTGAAAAATATCAAACACACCTGAAAACAGGGCAAGATGCAGAACATGACAGGATTCTCAATTTAAGTCAAATTCCTCAGTAAAACAAGAATAGAGTGTACCAATCTGTTTGTTTAACTGGCCATTAATAAAATAATTCAGAATTTTTTTAAGGTTTCAGAAATTCTGCTAAGAGGTAACATTAAATTGTTACATAAGAAACACAAAACAAATTCACCAGCTCTACAAATGCTTTCTAGGTAAAGAATCTGTCCAATATGATGCCGGGAGAGTCATAATCTATGAGACACTGTTTTCTTAACAGGATTGTTAGCAAATATGACAACCCATTTTGTCACCCTATCTCATCTCTAACCATACATTTGTCCTCAAGCCCTTCGAAATGTGCCTAGATTTCAGCTTAAGTGAACAAAATGTTCATGCAACGTCCCAGCCTATGGATAGCTCATTTGTAGATATCAAAAACCAAAGTGCAAATCCATGGAGTTTTAACCCTTCAGGCTACAGATGGCCTCCACAGCCGCAGAACTGAAAGGGCTTTGCACACAGTGGTGAATGTGATGAAGGAATAAAACATGTAGCTTATTTTTGGTCCCTGGTTCCAGGCCCCTTTTCTCCCTGGTCCATTTCAAAATATGTGCTTCGTTTCAGCAGTTCAGACCCAAGCCTGTCCAGTGGTCTGGTACCATCAGGAAATACTTGTCCATTGCTTCACAAAATCTGGTCCTATACAACTCTGGAGAGACAACAGTCGGCATTTTACCTAGGATTATGAAAGAGAAGAGGGAAAAGGAAGCTGTTACATAATTGATAAGACAACTGACTTCAACGGCTATGTTCTTTCATGTAAACAGACATAAAATGCCATGGTCTGTAAACAAACACACCACGGCGGGCTCAGAAAGGAGGGAGGGTGTTCACTGTGCCACATGACAAGGGACAGGTCCTTCTCGGTAGGAGTTGACGCTCTTGCTTACAGATGAGAGATGTCTAAAAGCACAAATGGAGTGGCAGCTCTCAGAGAACTTAGAGGATTTCAAGTGTTAATTCAGGACAACCTCCTGTTCAGAACTTCTGGCCTTTTTAACTTATCATTTTGAGAACCTCTGGCATCTTAACACAAATTTAAAACCCCATATTTCCCCACCTAAACAATTCCCCTTATTATTTGATCACCTTGGAAATGATGATAAAATCAAAGATAACCACTTAACGTTTTAGAATTTTCTTTAAAGTATCCATTTAGTATATGTTAACTGATGAGGAAGATAATAAGAACAGTTTAAAGAGTAAACAGAACAAAAATTCTGCTCACCTTGTCCTCCTAAAATTCCTGTTGATTTCACAACCATCTCAAGCTTTTTGTCCCATGTAAATGTTCGGATATAATCTGTTGCAGGGGGAGAGATTAGCAGTAAAGGTTCTCTTAATAAATATAAGCAGATGACAACCGCAATTACCATTACTATTACTTCTACAATAGTTATTAAGTGCTGGCACTACTGCAGGTGCGGACAACATGCCAGGGACTGTCCTAAGGGTTTTCACCATATTAATTCATTTAATCCTCATAACAACCTCATAGGGCTTCATCTTCAAGTGACTTTTGAATACAGATATTTTTGGTAAAAATAATGAAAATGGAAATGAGGAACCTGAATAAAAGGTACCAGAATAGAAAAACTATTATTTTTAAAATTTCAAATGAAAGTTTGAAATTATTCAATAAGCTATTACTAGACCAGATAGTCTTCAAATTTTACTCTGGCTTCAGTCATGAACTATATATACATAAGGCATGCTCATCAACTTACCTATAATTCCAACTACCAGCTCACTGCTGGTATCATCTCGCCCAACCAGCAAAGAATAATCTATAATGAGGTGGCTAGAAAGGAACTGGGAGTCGCTACGGATTGAGGCTCTCAGCACAGCTTTGGAATGAGAACGGATATATAGAGGGTTGTCTCGAACCATCTTTAAGAGATTTTCATCCAGCAGGACTACATCACAACTCTCTTTCCCGGTATCGGTTTTTACGTTTCGATTCCTAAGTGAACCCTTCAAATCAAAAACCTAGCAGAAAGAAAACTCTCTGTCATTTATGTGTGAGTTGTTACAAATGGTTAATTAAATTAAAAAGGCAGAAAGCTTCCTTGTAGCCACTACTGTTATAAACACTTTAAAATTTAATTTTAAAACCTAATAACTTACATAAGTCATTAAATGCATACATTGTAATTGTACAATACATAAAACACATGGTCATGTAATTGTATCATATGAAATTAATAGCTAGGTACTCATTTATTGAAATATTTCAGAAATATACTGACCCATTTAATCAACTCTAAGAAACATTAACAAGTAACTCCAAAAATATATTGTTGAATCATAACGCAGTTTAAAAAACAGATGCAAACATTCAGAGGAAACTTTAAGTATCGATACCAAAACTGTGCAATTACTTAAGACAATGTAGAAGCAACAGCATATCTCTAGGAATTTCTGGGCATTAGGAAAAGCAATGCACTCAAAGGTCAGAGACTTGGGTACTAGACCAGTGCGACCTGAAGTGTTATTCGACAGACCACTGCTAGACAGGCTTTCCTGGCTCATGATGACAGAGAGGTTAGTGCCAGAATGTAAATCAATTACATCATTAAACCCACAATTTAGTTCAGCAGATGCTTTTTCCATAGCAAGACATTCTCGATGAAGAAAGCAGTGTATTAAATTACATTCTATTGATTAGTACAAGCTCTCATCGCACCACAGACTGGAAACAGTTCAAGGACCAGCACAGTGAAGAGTACTGTTCTAGAATCTAGACCAACCTGAGTTCTAGGCATAGCTGTGTGACTTTGATAAAGTACTCAATGTCTCTGAGCCTCAGTTTCTTCATCTTTAAAACTGTTATGTTGCATCTGCCTTCTTTTTCTATAATTCTGTGTTTCTAGGATATTGGATATGTTAAATTTTAGGACCAGTCCACAATATTCCTCTTTATTCTTTCCTACAGGGTTCAATAACTCAAAAGTTAAATTTTGCCTAGTAACCAAAGTTTAGTATTTACTATCAAATATCATGTTACTCTCTGATTCATTATGTTCAGGAACCAGAAATACAAAGGGTAAATGCTAGCTAAATGCTTTGCATAGTCCAGTATCCTTACCTGTGCCATCTTTCTCCCATAGAAAAGATTTTCCATGACAAGGAGATCTAGCTTCTTCTCAGTGTTGTTCTGGGAATTCTTATAACCAATTCTGTAAACTCCAAGAATCTTGGCCAATGCAGTGGGCCTCTAATCAAGAAAAAAGTAAACTCTTATCAAAAAGGGTTATTTATGAATATTATGCTTAGTGAAATAAGTCAGTGAAAGATAAATACTGTATGATATCACTTATATGTGGAATTTAAAAGTAATACAAATGAATGTACACGCAAAACAGAAACAGACTTAGATATAGAAAACAAGCTTGTGGTTATTACCAAAAGGGAAAGGGAATGGGGGAGGGACATATTTTTTGTATGAGATTAATAAACTACTCTGTATCAAACAGATAAGCAATAAGAATATATTATATACACAGGGAATTATAGCCATTATCTTGTAACAACTTACAATGAAGTATAATCTGCAAAAATACCAAATCACTATGCTGTACACTTGAAATTAATACAATACTGTAAATCAACTATACTTCAATTTTTCAAAAGGATTATTTATAATTTAATACCAATATCTGGATTATTCATGTATTACCCAAACATGATTTTCTATTAATATGATCAGTCACAGGACCTTAAAACAAACTCAAACCTTTGAATCTATGAAGCAAGTAAAGCAGCAATGCCAATAAAATTATTAGATCTTTAACATTCTCCCAAGGGGTAATCGTTCTCAATTTCTCAAACTCACAAATTTTATTATGACATAATTGCTCCAATAATAGGCAATAAACCCATAAATGGAAAAAAAAATCTATGTGACTCTTTCATATTCACGGAAGGGTCACTGCTTCATGACAAGTGGGTAATCTATATCTCTCTCTATATATATGTAGGAAAAAGAGTTTGAAATCCATGCATTCTACCACACCTCAATAGCATAGCAGAGATCTAGTCATGTTCTGTTCACATATTACCATGGAGAAAACTGCCATTAGGACTCTCAGGATGTGAAAAAGCCCAGTAAACTTACAGATCAAGGTTTGGGTTTCTACCTTTTGTTGAACAGCATTTGTAATATAATTGAAGTAGTGTGGTGCAAAGTCAAGGAAAGACTGGACTTCCAGACGAGGCATTTGCTTCAAAATGAATCTGTCATCTAAAAGGCAAAAATTTCATGTTTATTCAATTGCAATATTTACTGAGGTAATCTAAAATAAATCATCCTAAAAATCCCAAATGATTTGTTTGCTTCACATTTTTAAGGGATATTTTCTGACACCACTGAGAAGATTTTGATCAGAACACAGCTCTCAAGTAATTGAAGGTTTGGAAGGGCTTCTGAGGATTTACATAGTCAAGAAACCTCTACTTTCGACAGTACCACACCTAAAGTCATCGCTAAATGATCTATTTTTTTTTAACTACCAAGTAAAATGTTATAAATTCCTTTGTTTACAATCCAATAAGTGACAGTTATGAAAGTTCTTATCTAGCACATCTTTCCTGATGCATTTTCTCAAATAATTTCGCTTTCAGTGAGTATGGAAAATGGAATGTGAAATAAAAATGGTCATGATCTTCTGCAAAACTTTGTAGATTAAGAACTTGGCCTTCTGGTTTTCAGGTCAAATGTTTCTATTTTTATCTTTCTCTCATGAGCTCTGAGGTACCTTTTGAGTCTTCTAGAAGTTCTCTGTTATTATTTACATTTGGAAAACTCAGGACTAGAAAGAATTTAGTAAGGATTTGATCAATATTTGTCTCTCATTACACACCATACATCATAAATTCTTTTAAATATGCTTCTTTCATCCTCTCAAGCATAAAAAGAAAAACATGTTTGCAAAAAGGCAGTATCGTATTACCTCAGTTCAAGGGATTCATAAATTATCCGAGGGAAAAAGATGGATACCGCTTAATTAGTAAATGATTAAGAAGACTTACCTTCAGTTGCGTAAAAGGCAGCTCCTGATTTGCCTCCTCGGGCCTGCCACGGAGAAGAGTGAGAAAGGGAACGAATGAAATCTTCTTCACTGCTGCCCAGAATCACTTCTCGCATCTTATGAAACTCTCCCGCGTAGTAGAGCCGACAGTAAAACTTGGCGTTGGCATCGGAAAATTCTATAAACAGAAGTGTTTTTTTAAAAAAAAAGCTCTTCTGGATCAGAAATACCTTTTCCTTTTCCTTCTTGCTCACTCCCCACCCCCACCAAATGCAATCATTTAAGTTTCTCCATGATAGCATTTTTCACATTAAGTCTACTACATCCCTGTTTATCACAATTCAGTTAAAGTTATCTTCAGGAAGGATTAAAGAGCATCTTATGACCACCCTTCATATTTCTAGAAAAATCAAACAGAAAATAAGACCCATTTCTAATTTTATGCTGGTTACTGTATTTTCATCATTGCACTTTTACATCTTAAATTTTTCTATAGTGTTATAATTCTGGATAATAAATTTTTGGCACTCACATGTACACACACAATTCTAGATGCCTTATTAAGGCTCTGTGGCTCTAGATTATACAAAAAGTAATTATTTAAAGATCAGACATTGCATTAAATTATAATTTATAAATTAAATTACAATTTTAATTAAATTTATAAATAAATTTCCTTCTAAATTAAATAATGTGTATTTTATAAACTAAATTTAGACTAAACAAATGTTCATCAGTACACAGACTTAATATTCATTTCAAGGAGTAGAATATTTATCTAGTGAGAAGCTGGAAGCTTCAAATAATGGAGTTTGCTCAATTATAGTCCTGGTCCCCAAACCAAAGGTATTTATCTCATACTTACGGAGCTCCACATGAGGATTTGTGAGTTGCTTCTTCTGTGTATCTCCTCCATCTACTTCATCTAAAAGATTTAACATCATTAGTAAAGCCAAAGTTTTAGATAGTTATCAGGTCATTTTGTCTCTTCTTTTTCCCCTGATATAACACTAAAAACAAGTCAATTCATGTTATCCTAGTCAAGTCACTCTCAAGCAAGCATCATGTATACAATTAACTGTGTAAATTACAATAAAAATGTATGTACCTTTTGAAAGATCAATTTTTAGATTAAAAATCAGAAAATTCAGATTGAGGAATAATTTTTCTTATAGTTAAGTAATCTCTATGATAGCAATAAAATAACTCAGCTCTAACATCACGACCTTCTGTGTGGCTTCTTTACCAGAGTTTATGACCAGTTTTCCCTGTGTATGGAATAATGCTTCCCCAATAGTCTGAGATGCTTTCTTTATCATATACTAAGATATATGTACAATATAGAAAATATACTAGTGTCTACTTCAGAGCTATTTTTTTTAATTTGACTGATTTGTCTGGCAAACCTACTGCCAGATCCACTCTAATTATTGTAGAGTTGAATACATTTTAATATCTAGAAGAACAAGTCATCCACTAAGTTTCACATTTCAAAATTATTTTTTTCAAAGCACCAATGCCTTCCAAGGATCACAGCCCAATAGCAGCCTATAGAATACTTAACGCATATCTTAATTACTGATGAAAGCTTATCATGCAGTTCCTATTTTTTAAACAAATAATTCATGATCTAACCCAGGGGTTGCCAAACTATTCCTGTAAAGGACCAGATGGTAAGTATTCTACTCAGTTGCAACTACTCAACTTGCCGATATAATGCGAAAACAGCCAGACGGTAAGTACACGAAAGGGTGTGCCTGTGTTCCAACACAACTTTATTTACAAAGACAGGTCAGCATAGTTTGCCAACTCCTGGTCTAACAACCCTGTATTCAAACACAATCAGGTAGATATATTTTTTAAATATCCAAATGAAGGTGGGTATCAACAGCTTCCACCTTACAGAGACTGGAAAAGAAAGGAAACGTCCGAGGGGGTAGTGGGATGAAAACATTTGAATATATACTGTGAGCTACATAGACAGATATTTTACATGTATAATGTCACTTAGTCCTCAGTAAACCTTAGTCCTCAGTAAACCCAGTAAACCTTGGAAGACACTGCTTTTCCAGTTCATGAGTACAGAAAGTAAGGATTTCTGATTCCACCACACAGTAAGTGATAGCAATGACATCTGAAACCAGTTGGATTCTCCAAGCGCCATGCTTTTCCCACTCTACCCCCACCAAGGTGTGAGAAGAGAGGGAATGCCCTGGTCTCAGCAATAGAAGCATCTACTTCAAGCTACAAGGAACATAACCAACTAAAATAAGTAAATCGAAACCTAGAATAAGCATATTTGGTCTCCTTTAACACACCTTGAGGCTCAATGCCTTGATTCTCCGTTCCCTCCTTGCCCGTCTGCCCAACCTGGTAGTAAGCACTATCTGCTCCACGTAAGGTCTCTCTCTTCTGGGAAGAGAGATCAGGGCTTTTCCCTGCTGTCCCTCGGAAGAAGGACAACATTCCAGAAGCCTTTTTGGCTAAAAATAAGAGGTAACATATTAAGTACAGGTCACCGCAGGTAGAAAAATAAAAATTTTCAACTCATTCCTTTGTTAGCAGTAACCATTACATGAGAGTAATAAATATGAGTAACACTGATAGTTTTATTTGCACAGATTATTATTCCACATGTTTTATGGGATCTTTAGGGGGCAGTCAAGTACTCTTATCATCAGAAACATAAAAGAAGAGCAATGTTCAGATAGCTATATATCAAAATGTGAGAAATTATATAGAAGGCCTTTTAAAAATATCTTTCCAAGGCTGTCAGAATATCTTATGCAACAAGATTAAGTTACGGCTGGGTTCTTACAGTATTGCAGTATAGTTAATTAAACTAATACAAAACAGTATTCCAAGCTACAATGCGTCAAAGTTAAAGGTTTTTATATCATCTGTCTTCCTACATTTCAACATAGCAAAATATACAGTTTTAGTTTTAGCATTTTTCAGAAATAAGTAGTACAGGATGACCAAAAATATCACTAAAGCTTGCTCTACACTTTTATTCTTAGTTTTGAGCTTCAACATATCACTAATACATATGATCCTAATCTTGTACATTTACCATTAACAAAACCCGCATCAAATGTCGATCATGAAGTGCTTACGTAGGGCAGCAGACACCACTATGGCCTCCTTAATATCCAATCCCACCTTGTTCCTTGCTAACAGAACTCCAATTTTGTTTGAGGCAGCAATGTGTAGAGTCCCAGGAAATGAATCATGATTTATTTAAGCCAACCAGGACAATGCTGCTTACCACTTTCTCAGTCTCCTTTGCAGGAAAGGGTGGCCATGAGACTCACTTCTAACCAATGAGATTGAAGGGGGAAGGGAATTTCCCAATAAAAGAGAACAGTTGCAGCTTGTACCTCCCTTCCTTCTGCCTCAAGTGCAGAGATTAAGTGGGACATTTTTGACCATGAGTAAAACTGAAGAGAATCAAAGAGAAACTACCCCTATATTGTCATGACAATGCTGAGTAGCTGAACCAATGCTAGCAACTGTCTATCTGCAGTTGCTATCTTAGAAAAATAAACTGTCATTCAAGACCCAATAGTCACTTGAGTTTTCTGCTACCTGTAGTGAATATTCCTAACTGACAAAGTCAAAGAGATCCAAGTTCAAATCCCAGCTCCCCATTACTTGTGTAACCTTCAGCAAATTGCATTATCTAAGTCTTAACTTACTTTCTGAAAAATGGAGATATGTCAAGTAACTCTTATGGGGTTATTATGGGAATTAAAGGAGACAATACATGAAAAGTTCTTTTCACAATGCCAACAATGCTGCAAAAACAAACAAGCAAAAACTGCTGTTATATTTCTTCAGTTATATGCTTTAAACTGAAAGCTCTAGCCAGGAAGGCAGATTCTCCTTCTTTTTGCATAGACCTATGAGTTTCTAGGAGTTTCAAATTCAATAAACTTAAGGTAAGAATCAAAGAAAAGTGAAATATGTACAAAACAAGATATACAAAAAATTTTACATCCATACTGTATTTCAAAGACCAGAAGTAATATATCCTTGCCAGATGGCATTTCTTATTTAATGTGTTTTCTTCTTCAAACCACAATTACAAACAAAACTAGGAATTACTTCTCTATTTGTAATCTTACTTGGTTGTGGTTCTACTTCTGCTGTACGGTTTGTCTGTCCTCCACTGATCTCAGGTAATCTAATAGGGCTGCTACTCTTTGGTCTGCTGTCTAAAGTGCTAAAATGAAAAACAAAAGAAAAGTTGGTTTTATATGATTCAGACACAAAATAGCAAGTACTCTAATTCCTGTATTAATCTACCCCCCACCTAACCCCACCCGCAATATCAGAAATCTGATTCATAATTTATATAAACACAGGTTAGCATAGAAGAAAAAGGCTTGAAATATCTTCTGGGCTTAAGAAAAAGCAAACTGTAAAGCTATAAAAGCGTATGGAAAAATATATGAATGTATAGGCTCTTATAATATTTTTCACAAGTCTATCAGAGCTATATTAGCATCCATAAGTCCAACAATTATGACAATTTCTGTCTCAAATGTCTAAAATACTGAACACACTTAAAAGAACTGGTTTGGTGGGGGGCTGTTTTATTTTTTAACTGTTAAGATCTTTAATTATTATGGAAAATTCATAAATACTTTAAATTACAAAATCAAGCAGTAGTTTACTAATTTCAAAGTTACTATTTTTTAAATGAAAACGATAAAGAGAACTTAAAATGTTAAAAGTTTAAATCTGGGGCTTCCCTGGTGGCGCAGTGGTTGAGAATCTGCCTGCCAATGCAGGGGACACGGGTTCGAGCCCTGGTCTGGGAAGATCCCACATGCCGTGTAGCAACTGGGCCCGTGAGCCACAACTGCTGAGCCTGCGCGTCTGGAGCCTGTGCCCCGCAACGGGAGGAGCCGCGATAGTGAGAGGCCCGCGCACCGCGATGAAGAGTGGCCCCCGCTTGCCGCAGCTGGAGAAAGCCCTCGCACAGAAACAAAGACCCAACATAGCCAAAAAATAAATAAATAAATAAATAAAGTGAAATTCTTTAAAAAAAAAAAAAGTTTAAATCTGCAATACACAATAAACTTCTATGACAAATTATCAGAAAACTGTATCCTAAGAGACTTCTTAAGGTCTTTTGCTATACCTGAATTTTGTTCTATCAACTATTGGCTAAAGGATGAGTGCCACTGACTATATTCTAGAAACTTTTATATTGACAATAAGCTAAAATAAAATTGGAGTAGGAGCACCTAGAAAATGATGACGTAGCTCAATGAAAATAGATTTTACTCAATAGCAAATCACCTGTTTGTTGGAAACCCTTCTTCAGCACTGTTCCGCAGAGTCACTTTGGACAATTCCTCTAAGGCATTCCGGTATTCTTTACAACTTAGGGTAGAAATAGGTTGAAAAATGTTAAACATATGGTCTTCTTTTAAAGTAAATCATATGCTTTAGAATAAGCTTTGCATTGTAGAAACACAATCATTGTAAGCATCCATAATTAAACAAACACGAGTTAACTAACAAAAGTTATCAAGTACAAGCTTCATGAAGAAGGTCAATGTCTTCACAAAAAATAATACAAAATACGACCCAACACACCAACCAGGCTCAATATCCTAAACTATGATTGTCAAGGCCTCCACACTAACATTTAGATCAAATGCCTTCAGGGGTTGAACAACTAACTGAAAAGCATGAAACTTCACCATTTAGTATAACAGAGAGGAAAGGAACTTAAGAGTACTTTTCAACTTAAAGGTACTGAACTTTAAGAAAAAGCATATTTTTTTAGTTTGCATTGGCCAAAAAAATCCAACTCTTGGACTAGCAGTCTGGAAGGCCTGATTTAGATAAATCAGATGTTAGGGAACAAGGGAAGCATCTTAGCATGTATTATTTTTCCAAAACATTAGAAAAAGGTGAACTCAACTAGAAAACTTGCTTCCTCATAGTACAAAATATATGTTTTTCTTGGTTGACTTTCTTGCCTTTCTTATCTATTAATGTAGTATGTCTAACCAATAAAAGGAGAAGCAAATACTATCTTCATAAACGTCAAAAGGCAAAGATAAAAAATTTATCATATGGAATCTTCTAAAGGAAAAAAATTCCTCATTATCCAAATAGTAACTCTAAACTACATAAATGCTGAAGCCTATAAATCTATCTTGCTTATCCCTGTATACCCAGTACCTAGTATACCACACATTGCAGACATTCAAATATTTGTTGATAAATGGACAACTTGTAACCAATATTAAAAATAAAATTTTAATTTCAATGTCTTCCAAGAGGAAAAAAAATGTTTTTTATTAACCATCTTAGATTCTACTTAAACTAGGTTCTACCACTGCCAAGATACCATTAAGATTAAAAAGCTTTGTTCTTTTAGACATGATATATAAATATTTTTAATGAGGGGTCCTTCTTTAAGATACATGATAACTGTGGGCATGTAAATGGGTTAAGGCATAAGAACAGCATTACTCTAAGTAAGGAAACTTTACCTGCTATGTGTGGGAAGCAGGAAGGAAATGAATGAAGAATACAAAAAAGACATTCAGATGATATAAGGCAGGTATGTTCCAAGTATTATGCCAATAAATAAAGCAAAGGAAAGGATACAATGGATACATATTATAATACAGAGAATGGTTAAAGGATATAAGGATTAGTAAATAACTTGCCTAGTTAATTTAATTATTAGAAGCTTAAGAATCATCCTGTTATTATTTGGGTAAAGAGTACATTATCAGATACAAAAAGAATAAGCTGTCACACCCAAAGAATATATTCTTTTACTTATCTTTAATATTTTACATTTACTTGTATTTTGCTCTACTCTATGTAACAGAACTCAAAATACAGCAATTAATAAATACACATAAAATATAAAGATATAACCATAGGTGAAAAAGCCCCATGAATAATACCTGAGAGCAAAAGCAATGATGGAGCTGGGCTCCTTCTCACAGACTGCAATGGGCACTCGTTCATGTTCATACATTAAGTAGTGTTTATCTGGATCACTGTTCAAAATTTTTAAATACATAAATCAGAACAAAATTAGCAGAAAATCACACATACAAACCATTAGCACTATTACAAGTAAATCTCAGGACAATTTTAAGTTAACTAAATAATGTACAATTACAAGAATATAATTAAGCCAAAAATGTATGCAGAACTTGAACAAACAGCCAAGGAAAATACATCAACAGAAAGTTTTTGAAGACAATTGAAAATTATCAGAATTGTTTTTCAAATCAGAGGGTTCTGGAATCATCACTCCAAACAAAGCTTTCCACACTGGCAGTGTAGAAAGCCAGCCTATGTTTTTCCCCACTCTGAGTGAGTCCAGTACAAACAAGATCACACGAAAACTTGTATAGCCATTGCAATTCATCATCACTATTAAAAAAGCATCACGTCCCAGTAAACTACTGGGTCAGTAATAACCCCATATACAATCAGCAATATGTTTTTATGATTATGAGATCAATAGATATAGCAGTATATCTTAATAATATATATATAAGCAATTCTTTTCAGAATCAGTACTCTTAAGCATTAAGTAATGTTAGTTAATGCTTTTTTAATCCACTCATTTACTATATAATGATTACATGTTCTACAAATCATATTATACCAAAAGACATCTCTTTTACTATGATGAAGTATAATTTTGGATTGAGAAATACATATATACAGTTAAATAAACATATTTAAATATGTAGAGAGTATATCTATAGAGAGATTTTTTAAATGAAGTAAAAATAAAACCACCCAACAGCCACTGGCTTTTATAATACTTACAAAGGAAACGGAATAGGGTTATAGCTGTTTCCTGGAAGCAAATTTGCAAAGATGGCTTTCATGGTTGATTTTTCCTTCACCTGGCTGTCTGCGGATCCCAGCAAATGTCCATCAAATACATCTAGAATGAAAAATATTCTATTTATACGTTAATATTCAGAAAGAGTAAAAGAAAGTATAAAGAGTCAACTATATTTCATTTCCTTTTTGGAACACAGACATGTGCACACCATAATTACCAATTATGGTGTAAAATTTTTGATCTAGGAATAATGACTATCAAACAGGAAGCAACAGTGAAGCAGACATAGCACTGACCCCAAGTGGCTCGTTTTTTTTTTTACATTTCAACATGTTTGAAGTTGAGATCATCCTGCAACCGATGGCCTCTTACCGTCACAGGGCCAGGCGGCAGCCATGGCGTAATTACTGGCCGAGCATGCGTGAACTCAGTCACAGCTGTTCCTGTTGCCACTTCAACTCAGTTATGCGCACTGTGGCTATTACATCTGAGTTTAACTGCAATTTAAAAGTTATTTTTAAAGTTTACGCTACAATTAAGTAGTTGGTGCTTAAACAGAAAGCAAGGAAAGCAAGAAAAAAGGTATAAATTTGTTATTAGTGAAACAAATATTTGTTGTTAGACAAATGGCTGCAATTTCTCTTTCTTTCTTACAAGGCAAAAATCATGTGCTTTAATGAGACTTAAGAAAGTAATAGCCCCAGAAAGTAGATGAAGTTGAATAACATTTTGTTACTGAGATATTTACATGTCAAGCAGTGCAATTGAAGAAGGGATATGGTAAAAAGCTACATCTAAAAGAGCCCTTTCAATAGTAAAAACTTTAAATCCTAAGGGCTAAGAAAGCACTGTGTCACAGCACTTAGCGTGTTTGTCTATACTGGATGAAGTGCAGTAAAAGTGACTTGACCTGTACCTTCGGAACTGCTGGCGGTATCAAGTTCTGGAGGCCCTCCCACGGCCTGCTCAGGCACGCCTTCGGGAGGAGTGGGCAGCTGGAGGTGGGGGGAATTGGTGGAGCTCTGACTGGACAGGGTAGCTAAGAAGCGGTCCTCTAAAGAAAAACAGAGTGCAAATGAGTCACTTTAAAACATTATGTCCATTTCTATCTAACAGCAATGTTTTTAAAATGCCAGCTCCTATTTCTACTTCATAAACCAAAGAATTTTAGCTTCTTAAAAGTTACGTAGGCCATTTCAGTGCATATTTTAGAAATGGATACAAAAATCCAGACAGGTTATATGACTTGACCCCAATCAGATCTTAGTGACAGCACTGTGACTGGCAACCAATTCCGGCTCCTATGCCATATTCTTTGCACTATACCATAATGCCTACCTAAATATTAGTTCATTCAATTTAATAGAGAATGCAATTATGACACTACTGGGGGAAAAAAATCACATGCTTATTCTCAGGAGGGAAATTCACTTACTTATGATAGAAAAATGCCAAGAATTCTGAGTTGAGTTCTTGTTCTACAAAGATAGTCTAAGTAAATTTCCCTACCAATTTTCTAGGATAGCACCTAGAAAAGTTACTCTATGAAATACTGAGGAAAAATTAAGTCTGGAAAAGATTTTAGTGATATAAAAATATAAATTAAACTTTATAAGATTTTTTTCCATGAAACCTGGCAGTTGACTTCATAACAGTCAAGACAGAAATTCAGTTTCCTTTTGTATTTTTGTTCTTTCCCTAAAAGCAGTCTACTCTATTTATCATGTACTTCTATAGCCTAACTTACCTTATGCAATGTACTTTATGATAATCTTAAACTTAGAGTGCTACAAACGTTTTACAGGAAGGAAAAAAAAAAAGTCTATGTCCAATTGCATCAGAAAAAAATTCTCAATATTTAGTAGTTAAAAACAACGTATAGACTAAGAAATGTCTTAAATTCAATGGCAGGTGATCACCAGACTCAAGGACCAACCTTTCTCCCCATTCTGAAGTCCTGGAGAAGCATTCCGTGGAGATGCATCCATTGCGCTTATCTGTCGAGAACAAAATACTCTGTTCTTAAGGAGACATTAAATTTAAAATTTTTAATTTAAAAAAAAATTTTTTTAACCCAGTGAATCTTAACCATTTTGGCCTCAAGACCCTTTCAACCTCTTAAGAATTATTAAGACACTCAGATAGCTTTTGTTTATGTGGGTTATATCGTCCAATTTTTCCTTATTAGAAAATTGAAACTGAAAAAGTTATAGAACATGCATTTATTAATTCATTTAAAAATAACAATAATAAGCCCATTACATATTAACATAAAAAACATATTTTAATTAAAAATAGATTTTTAAAAAAAAACTGTTAAGAGTGGCAGTGTTTTATACTTCTACAAATACTTTAATGCCTAGCTTAATAGAAGACAGTTAAATTCCTCTCTGACTTCTGCATTTAACCTGTTGAGCTATATTATTATGATGGAAGTATATAAAGAAAATCTAGCCTCACACAGATATACAGTTGAAAAAGGGAAGGCTTCCCTGGTGGCGCAGTGGTTAAGAATCCTCCTGCCAATGCAGGGGACACGGGTTCGACCCCTGGTCCAGGAAGATCCCACATGCTGTGGAGCAACTAAGCCCATGAGCCACAACTACTGAGCCCGTGTGACACAACTACTGAAGCCCGCACGCCCAAAGCCCATGCTCTGCAACAGGAGAGGCCACAGCAATGAGAAGCCCGTGCACCGCAGCAAAGAGTAGCCCCTGCTCGCCACAACTAGAGAAAGCCCGTGCGCAGCAATGAAGACCCAACACAGCCGTAAATTAATTAATTAATTAAAAAAGAAAAAGAGAAACCTTGTGGAGCCCTTAAAAAGGGTCTTGGACCCCCCCAGGATCCTTGAACCATACACTTTGAGAATGTTCACTGTTGAACAGTATGAACTGTTCAATGTTCATACACTGTTCTAAACAGTGGCTCACAAACCCATTAAAGCATCTAGGAACTACTTATGATTATCCATTAAGCCTAGTAATCTTTGATTACCCACTGGACTTTCACAAGTCCCATTATCCATAGATAAGACACATTTTAAATGACTATCAGCCCTGTGTACAATTTCATTACAAAGTCATTTCTTAGATTGCTACTTAAAATGTTCTTTGATTTGTTCACCATACCAGAGAGACCTCCCTGGGCACCCTATATAAAATAACTCAGCATCACCTACTCCCCTAGCAATACTCTCCATTTCTCTTAATTTTTTCTTCATAGCCTTGTTTCCATTTGTTTTTTAAATGTTTATTGGTTCATCTGTTTATTGTCAGTCTCATTAGACAAACGCTCCATAGGGACAATAACTATGGCCTTCATTCACAAACGTGAATTCCTTGCACTCAGAACAGTGCCTAAAAGCACTCAAGAACTATTTATCAAATGAATGAATACAAAGGCAGTGCTACAGATTGTCAAATCAACTTTCCATCTTTCAGAAAGATAAATGATTATCTACTGACTGATTCTGTATTTTCAATTCTATGTCTCAATATTATAATGAGAGGTCTTACACCACTAGCTTCACTGTTTCATCAGTAGGCAAACAGAAAGGCCACTAGCAGTTTGTGATAGCCATTAATTGTCCTAAACTACTTGGCAAATACTAATAAATCATCTTCAGTAATTCTTATTCTTACTCTCACCTAAACTTTAAGGAAAAGTGATTCCTGCACAGTTATTTATGAGACAAAAAGGAGGAATTCAGTTACACAGTGTTACTAAATAACACAAAGATCCAAGGCACTTGAACCCATCATTCCATGAAAAACCTCTGCAACAGATACTACACACTTGTACAAAAAGATATTCTCTCAAAAGCCCTCATGATAACAGAATATTAAGCCCTTATAATATACTGACAGTAATTCATCTGTTCATGGTTAACATGGTAAGTAGAATTCTGTGATGGCCCCCAAGAACTCCGCCCCCTGGCATACACACACACACAGTTATTCAATCAAACATTAATCCAGACACTGTTGTGAAGGGATTTTACCATGTATGTAAGGTCCCAAATCAGTTAACCTTAAACTACGGAGATTAACCAGGTAGGCCTGACCTAATCACATGTGTCCTTTAAATCTGTGTCTAGAGGTCAGACACAGCAGAAGAATTCAGAGATGTGAAACATGAAAAGGATTCAATCCACTGCTTTGAAGATGGCTTTGAAGATGAACAGAGCCACATGCAAGGAATCAGGCAGCCTCTAGGAGTTGAGAATCGCCTCTAGTCAACTGCCAGCAACAAATGGGGGACCTCAGTCCTATAACCACTAGGAATTGAACTCTGCCAACAACCCAGATGAGCTTGGAAGAAGATCCTGAGCCTCAGGTAATGGCCCTGGCCAAAACCTTCATCTCAGGTCTGTGAGCAGAGAACCCAGCCGCACTGTGCCAGAGTCCTGACACACTGTGAGATAATAAATTTATGTTTTAGGTCACTAAGTTTGGGGTAATGTGCTGTGCAGCAAGAGAAAACTAATACAGTTAGGAAAGGTTAATTAAATCAACATGTAGAACTAACCTGGTGCAGACCCCTTAAGAAAAGCTTCTCACTTAAGCACAGAGATAAGAACACCCAAAACTCATAGTAAAGTAAATTAGGACTCTATTATACACTCAGCACATCCACACCTTCTCCTTTATAGCACTTACTGCCTCTGTGATACTATCCTCAGTGATGCCAGTAGACAGTAGCTTTTGATAAATGTTTCCAATAAATGAATTATAATGTATTTTATTTCAGGCTAAGATAAAAAAAATTAATCCAGGTCACACCACCAAGAAACCTCATAATTTCAAAATGAAAAACTCCTACTATTATTAATAAAGTATATATTAAGCTACCACTTTATTTTTTTTTTGGCTGCGTTGGGTCTTCGCTGCTGCACGTGGGCTTTTCTAGTTGCGACGAGCGGGGGCTACTCTTCGTTGTGGTGCGTGGGCTTCTCATTGCGGTGGCTTCTCTTGTTGTGGAGCACGGGCTATAGGTGTGTGGGCTTCAGTAGTTGTGGCTCGCGGGCTCTAGAGCACAGGCTCAGTAGTTGTGGCACACGGGCTTAGTTGTTCCGTGGCATGTGGGATCTTCCCAGACCAGGGATCGAACCCATGTCCCCTGCGTTGGCAGGTGGATTCTTAACTACTGCACCACCAGGGAAGTCCTTAAACTACCACTTCTAAGTGTCGTAACAGAAATTAATTATATCTATACCAATATATATATATAGGCCCAAAGACAAAACTACATTTCATTACCTTGCTTTCTTCCCCTTGCCTCAGTCTTCCAGGACTTGGAGGAACTAAAGGCCGCTTTCTACCCTTCTCTTGCTGGAAAAGGTCCTGCAACCTATAGTTAATGAAAAAAAAGGAAAAGAGAAAAGAAGAATACGATTTTCCTTCTAATATCCTGAATAATGTTTACACATATTCTCCTTATAACTTTGAAACCACAAGAATTAGATTTTCCTATTTCGAATGCAATAGATTTTAAAACTATACATAACTAAGACTAAATTTTTGTTTTCTAATCAATTAATCACTTGTTACTGATATGACTATAGTTATAAAAGAATAGCAAGTTATAATGAGACAATACAACATAACGTAAAAAATACGGGTGTTAAAGACCAACAGGCCTGGGCTCAAAGCCGAGCTCTGACAATTAACAGCTATATAACTTGGGTAAATCCCTTAGTCTCGTAGAGCCACAGTTTCCTCTGTAAAATGGAATCAGTATATATACACTGTAGGACTCAAAATCAAATAAAAGAGTGCATGTCCATCTACTGCCTTACTTAGTGCCTAGCATGATCCAAGTGCTCAATGAATAAATGCTATAATAATCTAACTGAACTTTTCAATAAGCATTAAAGGGAAATATTTCCCCAAATAAATATTTAAATAAAGGTACAAGATACACAAAATAATAGAGTTGAAAGTCATGGCCTGAAACCCAATAATCACTCCATGACATACTAATACAGATAAATTAGATTCAGTAAGCACACACACTGTATTTGAAACAGCAATGAAGGCTATTCTCATCTTTGTTTTTTTTTATCTTCACAACCTACACTTTAAAGGATGAAAGAGGTGGAGGGTGGTAGTGGCAATAAAAATAAAGCTCCTACAACTTGAGAGTAAAAGGAAACAACCAAATTAATAAGGACATTTACATCAAAAACATGATAGCAGAGCAAATTTTGCAATAATATAAAGGAAACACCAGACTGCAAAGTCACACCTGTTATTCCAAGCCTGCAGCACTTCGCAGAGGCTTTGTTTCTTGGCGATGAGTGACTCGAAGACCGACTGCAGTTGCTGAGGGGTCTCCACAGAGGAAGACAGGAGCCGTGCTTGCATCTTCTCAGTCCAGCTCTTGAACTCGCTTTCTTCCATCTATGAGAAACAGAAAGCACTCCAGCAATCTGAGACACACCCCAAAAGGAACCTCTAACAAGTTCACAGCTAACATTTGGGTTTCTGTCAGAAAAATGAATTACCTCTTTTTGTGCAAAGATATCTTCCATTTTCTCCTCTCTTGTTTTGCTAAATGTATCAGTTTTCAAAGATGCGAGTCTTTCATCCACAGCAAGATATACCTGTGAAACTCTAACAATATAAACATAAACAATATTAAACACTTTAGAAAAGTCAGAATCAAATTGTCTAATCTCACACAAGTAGAAAAAAGATATACACACAAAACTTTAACTAGGTCTTATCTAATTAAGAATCACATACAATCTTGCAGAACAAAAAAGGATGTATATCAAAATTTTAATAGTTGTTATGCCTGAGAGCGTTTGACTTCTTTGTTAATACTTCTGTGAACTGTCTACACTTTTCCTTTTTTACATCAGGCATATATAACATACAATTAGAAAAATAGGTTATTTTTGTTTTCAAAGAAAGCTAAATGAACAAACATGATATTTAAAATAGTTTAGATTTCAGGCAGTACTAAACAAAAACAGATGATCAAAGAAAGTAAAACTTACTTTTGAAAGAAGTCCTTCAGATCCTGAAGAAGGGACACTTTTAGTGGGACCTGACGTTTAATGAATATTTTGGGAAGTGGAACACACACTTCAAGAAGCCGAATGGGAGAATAACTGAGAGGAAAAAATACAAGTAATAGTAGAAAAGTGAAAAATATTTTAATATTTTGAGTAGAGGTATATCATGACAGCCAACTAAGTCCTATGAGGTGCAAGAGATCATAAAGTTTCTATGAAATGGCATTTTTAAAACAATCAAAAATATTGAAGGCAACTTTCAGCCATTACAAATATCCTCCCCAGTTTTAAAAAGATTTTGTTTTATTTTTCCCTTGCATTGTGATGTCATCATTTATCCCCCAAGGCCATTCTCATGTGCTTTAAAAACAAATGACTGGGATATAAACCTCCATGAATGAGGAGAGGGACTCCTTCCTACAATTAGCTTAGACACAGGTATTCACTACCTTCTCAGTTCCCAAGGATTCTTTGTGAGTTTCCTTTCCACCTGAAGTTCATGATGTCTAGTAAATGCTATATCCCACCTAGGCCCTAGGTTCATGGTTAATAGCTCTTGCTTAAAAAAGGAAATAGGGTTCAATTACAAGTACTTCCTATTTGTGTGCCTATTTGTGCCTATTATGTGTCAGATGCTGTTTTAGGTGCTGAGATACAGCATGGAGTAAGGGCCAAAATTCTTGCTCTCGTGATTCAGGAATAATAAGACTTCGGCGATAAACAAAAACAAATACTTAAAACATATCTTACGCCAGATAGTAGGTGCTACAGGGCAAAATAAAGCAGGAAAGGGAAGCAAGGAGTGCCAGGGGTGAGAGGGAGTCAGGGAAGGTGAAATCTGAACAAAGACCTGCAGGAAATAAGGAAAAGTAGGCAGATACCTGGGAGCAGGCAGCTCAGAGACGGAAGATCAAGTGCAGGGCTCCCAGGTAGGAGCCTATCTGACATAGCTGAGGTCCAGCCAGGAGGCCAGTGAGGCTGAAGTACGGTGAGCAAGGCGGGAGTAGTAGGGGGTGAGAAGCCAGAGCATGTAGGGGCTCACAGGCCCGTAAATGGACTCTGGCCTTCACTCAGGGTGAAACAGACACCCACTGGAGGCTCTAGAGCACATGAGTGGCCTGAGTTGATTTTCATATAACAGGACCACTCTGACTGCTGTGTTGAGAACAGGCTGCAGCGGGTAAGGCCAAAAGGAAACTGATTGAGGTTAGTGCCATAATCTAGTAAAAGACAACAGAGGTTCAGTCCAGAGTGGTAGTGGTGAAGGTGGTGAGACACGTTCTGGGTATATTCTGAAGGCAGAGCCCGAAGGCTTTCTCAAATCATTTAAAAACAAGTGTAAATACCCATTCTTTGAACTAGTGATTTTAGCTCTATCCGGAATATCCGATTACCCTTATGCTAAGTAATGTCTTAGCAAAAATTCTGATAAGCTCTCAGATGGAAAACCAATGGTTAAGAGTAATACCTGCAGTAGCAAGAATCATGGATCATGACTTGCTAGCTCTATTTGTCAGCTATAAGCTCTCTAAGTTAGGGTGATAATAATACATATTTCTTACAGGATTCAATAAAATAGTAACACTGAAAGCTCTTCACAGAGTATGGCCCTCTGCCTTTGCAAGAGTGGGAATGGGGAACAACACACACCGAAAATTAATTCAATCTAGTAATACTGGAAATGTTACAAAGCCTTCCAGGGAGTATGTGATTGTGACAAGGTCACTCAGACTTCTTACCTGAAAGATGCCACCATCTGATTATAGGAGAAATACTGGTGATAATCATGGTGGATGGAGTGACCACACGGCTCAGCATTGGCTCTACGGGTGTACTGGTGCCCATAAAACCTAAGTTCAAGGTATTTTGCAAATGACATGGACCAGGACTCATTGGAAAGAGCAACAACTGGTGTTACCTGAAATTCAGCATAAATTGTTATTTAATCACATATTGAGGAATCTCTTTTTTAAAAAACAATGTATTTTCTTCTCTAGTACAAATCTAGTATATTCTGACTGCAGAAAACTAGAAGAAGAAAAAAATGCTTCGAGGTGGGTGGAGTTAGGGATGGCTGGGGAAAACTGTCTTGCCAGTAATCCCACTACCACCATCAATATGCTAGTATGTTTGCTTTCTTTCTATACATGAACACATATATGCTTAGCTGGGATGTTTATAAATAAAAACTGTTCCCTATAATTAGCTTCATAACCTTTTTTTATTAGCAGTATATCATATTTTCCCACATAGAATATTCTTGTACAATTTAATTTTTAATGGCTGCAAAGTATCCCATAATATGGAATTATTTAACCAATCTCTATTGATGTGCATTTAAGACATTACAAGTTTTTCATTATTTTGATGAACGTCCCTTGTGTGTGTGTGTGTGTGTGTGTGTGTATACACTTATAAATATCCATAATTATTATTTCCTTGGAATAAATTAATGAAAGTGGAAATTGGTAGGTCAAAGGGCATGAACATTTATATGGTCTTTGATACTTTCTGCCACATTGGGTAAACCAGTACACCTGTTTCGGGAGACAATCTCCAACAGTATCTGAGAATATCAATTTCCCTACTTTCTTACCAATCTCAGGAATTATAAATCTTTGAAATGTAACTTCTTTAAAAAATAAATAAATAAAAACACATTCCACTTATTTTATTTATTTATATTTATTTATATTTCTTTGATTATTACTAATGAGTAAAATGTATTTGCACATGTCTACTGGCCATTTGTATTAAATTGCTTTGTCACACCCTTTGCCCATTTTTCTATTATCATGGCTTACAGAAATTTAATAGTAAGTACACTAATATTTGGTCATATATATTATAACTTTTTTGGACACCTAAAAGCTTTCATTTCTGTGTAACAAAAACTGTTTACCTTTTCCTTTCTACATAACCCCAAAGGCAGAAGTTTTTGTTTTAAAATAAAGTGCATACACCAAACATGCAAGATATAAAGATCGAATTTAAGTTATTCATTTAGTTCACTGGTCAATCTACAGAAGTTCACATATTCTACAACAAAATATTGCCAGCTGTCTAACAGCAACTAAAGGCCTAGAAGAACAAGTATAAAAAGACCAATCATTGCAAGAAATGATCTCATGGCTCTATGTTCCTACCGAAGAAGGCACTACCTTTGACTTTGCCCTCCTCAACCTCTGATACTGAAATAGGTTGCACTATTATTTTATCTATAATTCCCATATGTGCTTCCAAACATACACTCCAAAATAAGCCAATTAAGATAACAATGAAGTTAAATTTGGCATATGCTCAATGTAAACAATTTGAATAAAAAGTATATATTAAAAACATAATATTGGCACCAAATATTCCCTCCAGAGTTAGAAAAACACACAGAAGAAATAAAACACATGGTTCTTTCCTCAAGAATGTATATGAAAACCAGCAGAGATCAATTAAACATGGTCTCTCATCTGTATGTCTTAAGATAGAAATGTTGACATAGACTTAAACTTACCCAAACATTCTAGCATACTGTAATCACTGTAAGTCTGTCTCCCCCCCTAGAGGACAGGAGCCTTACCTTGTTCTTCCTTCATTCCTAGGGCCTAGCACAGTATCTGGCACCTAGGTGGTGCTCAATAAGCATTTACTGAATGAATAAACAAACATAATGGAGAACTGTCAAAATAAAATCTCCACCTATTTTACTGGACATGGTACCTATGTTTTATATAATGACTGATAAATCCTAAAATGGAATCTTTAGGAAACAAACATTAAAGGGAACATACAGCACTAGAAGGTAAAATAAATAAGAGTCCAAAGACAAATACTAAATCCAAAAAAATAGAGGCCACCCTCCCTCCCAAAAAAGAACTATATAAATATAGAAATAAAAGATACTATGTGATGTATTACAGCAACAGGGTACACTTACCTGTTTGCAGATTCTGCACCAGGAATAGGTGAGAATTGTATGCTGATATCCAGGTACTGGAGAATCCAACTCCTTCAGGATTATCTGCACACAGCCTTGGCCATGGACAAAGCGTCGAATGTGATGCACCATGGGGGTATCACAGAACATGCTAGGACACTGATAGGAAGGCCTTTGACAAAAAGAAAGTCCTCACATTAACCACGAAACCGAGGAGCAGTGTATAGTGAATCCTGGCTAATCAGGACCACTGTAGAGAAAGTGCAGCATCCTCTCAAGAGTAAGGATGACTGGTGGATGATCTGCTCATTCACTGGTGGTGAATGATCTACATTCATCCTGCTCAGAGCCTGCAGCTGAACATCCTGCCTTCAACCACATCACAGTGACAGGTTAAACTTGTTAAGCACCTTCTATTTGCCAAGTATTTCTAAAACATCATCTCATTTTACCTATTAAAACTCCTGACATTTGTGGAGTTTGTTAATACCTATAAAGGGGGCTGGTAAAGATTAAACTACTTGCTCTTTGTCATATTAAGTGGCAGGTGATAGCTCTAAGACTTAAACTGAGGTCCTTAGCTTCTCTTGCCTCTCATTTAAATCACTGTGAAAACAGACATTCTAAAAAAAGTCTGTGGGATTGAGGGCAATTAGATGGGCAAAGATCTGAGGAATGAACTGGAGAAGACATGCCGGGTTGAATATGAAAGGATTACTTCTCTGTATAGTAAACCCTGGCACGTGGCAGGAACAGGAAGGTCACACAACAGTGCTCCAACTCATGTTTATATTTAGGTTGAAATTCTAGGCATCAAAAAAGCATAAATGGAACATAAGGAGAAAATTGGTTCTTACCGGAAACAGTATCTCTCTAAAAATATTCCTAATGTAAGATCATTTTTTCCATAAAATTCCATTGTTACAATCCTAAAAGAAAAGATTTCTTAGAAACATATCATATGAATTACCACCCAGCAAAAGATATTTCATGAGACTCCAAACTGATACCTGTTAGATCTGCTTATAATACAGTATTAAAACAGGTGCTACTCTTTTGTTGTTAAGGAACAGGTTTTACCTCATCTGATAGACCAGGTTTGTACTAGCCACACTACAGCATTGTATCCATTCCCAGTCCATTAGTATCCTATGAAACTATTTAATCAGGATGCACAAACTGTAATATTAAATGAGTAAAACTGATCTGAGTTAGGAAGAAGTAAAAGTTTCCCTTACAAAGCCTTAAGCCTGGTCAGTATAAAATGGGACTCCTGCCTCTGCTCTCTAGTCCACACCATTGCTGAGCACGAAGAGCAGCAGCTCATATTCCTCCAGGAAAGGCACTTCTTAACTTTATACCCAACTTATAAATGCCCACAAATAAGAGAGTTCAGCTATACATACCTGTCGAAACCCACATCTTATATCAAGCCTTGACCTAAACTCCCAGAGAAAATTCCCATGGGCTCACCCAGCCTCAAGTCAGACTGCTAGAGCTCTACTGATGCTGGAAGAATCCCTGATCTCACTGGTAGAAATAAGGGTTTCTGGTGTCCAAAATTAAAATACAGAACACATTTTGTCATGGAAAGTACTCCAAAAATAAGCAGTTATGTTCTTTAGTACTTTTAAAACTAAACTATGTAATAACTAGGCTTTTGTGACTATTACTGGAAATAAATTATAACATTATAAAATGTGTTTCTATCAATCTACTTAGAATTAAGTTTTAGAATAAAACTTAAGACAAAAGACTGACTGCTTTTATGAAAACAATGCCTAAAGAAAACCTGCCTGATTTGTACATGTTATCAAAATGCTTAAAACTAGCTTTTATGTATCAACTTTCTCACTTTTATAACTACAAATTTCTCTTCCATCCCTCACATCCGTTTTCACTCTCACTAAAGGTACTTTCATTTACTTCTACCCATGAACAAATACAAATTTCATATGTAATTCACAAGTTCTAAAGTTCCATCAATTCACATATGACCAGCAGCATGCCATTCACCTAAAAACAGAGCCTAATGGCTGAATTTTGTTCAGACTTGCTGGAATTCTATCCTCAAGTACAATAGTGGGGGGGGGGGTGCAAGGAGGGTGGGCAAGGAACCCTACCACGGACTGACGCAGGCACTGGGAGCGTTGCTGGACTGGGCAGAAGAGCTGCTGAAGAGCACGCACAGTCTCTGGTGGTTGGCAGGATTCAGACAGTCCACCTGCAAGAGAAGGAACATCCAGATGAGCACCCACAAGCCATCACGCACTCCAACCCCAAGGCCCATCTCCAACATCCGACACACTCCACTCGATTTGTAAAGCCTCTGCCATCACTACAGGGGTTTCAGTGAAGATTCAAAACTACAAGACACTAAATATAAGGAAGAAGAGCAGTTAGTTTTTGAGGTAAAGCAATCCAAAAGGTTTAAGTGAAACATAAACATACAAATAGATGTCTAAACAGCTTGTTTTCTTAAATACTCTTATTTTTACAAAACTACATTAAATTATCTTGGAAGTAGTTAATTAAATATGAAACAGTCTGAATTGATAGCTGGATATAACATCCACCTGAGATACCCAGAAATCTAAATCCTGAGGTATTTATTTATTTGTACTTTATACCTGTTTTTGATCATTACAAAGGTAACACCTGTCTCTGCTGAAATTCAAACAGTACAGAGGTATATGAAGAAGTTCATGAAGTACTTAAAGCCTCTCCTCCTTTGATGCTGCCCCACCTCCCAAACTGACAAATTTGACTGTATGGTTAAAAACCATGTACTGGGCTTCCCTGGTGGTGCAGTGGTTGAGAATCTGCCTGCCAATGCAGGGGACACGGGTTCGGGCCCTGGTCTGGGAAGATCCCACATGCCGCGGAGCAACTAAGCCCGTGCGCCACAACTGCTGAGTCTGCGCGTCTGGAGCCTGTGCTTCGCAATGGGAGAGGCCGCGACAGTGAGAGGCCCGCGCACCGCGATGAAGAGTGGCCCCCACTCGCCGCAAATGGAGAAAGCCCTCGCGCAGAAACGAAAAAACCCAACACAGCCATAAATAAATAAATTAATTAAAAAAAAAAAAAAATCGGCTGTCAAAAAAAAAAAAAAAAAAAACCATGTACTTTTGCTAGCTCATACACATAAACACACAAAAACACCCACATAAGTATACACAGGTGACTTTGGTTTTTTACAAAAATGGTTTGATGCTACATATATTAAAACACAATTTGCTTTTTTTAAATATTTATTTATTTATTTGGTTGCACCGGGTCTTATTTATTTATTTATTTTTATATTTATTTTTGGCTGTGTTGGGTCTTCGTTTCTGTGCGAGGGCTTTCCCCAGTTGCGGCAAGCGGGGGCCACTCTTCATCGCGGTGCGCGGGCCTCTTCACTATCGCGGCCTCTCTTGTTGCGGAGCACAGGCTCCAGACGCGCAGGCTCAGCAGCTGTGGCTCACGGGCCCAGTTGCTCCGCGGCATGTGGGATCCTCCCAGACCAGGGCTCGAACCCGTGTCCCCTGCATTAGCAGGCAGATTCTCAACCACTGCGCCACCAGGGAAGCCCACAATTTGCTTTTTAACACTAGAAAATATATCATGGGTTCTCTTGGGTCATTAAACGAGATCCAACTCATCCTTTTAACAGCAAACAATTAGAAATAATGCTTCAGTAAACACCCTTGTACATATATTATAATAAAATGTAAGTATCCTTATACCAAATGCTTACTTATTCTGCAGGAATAAGTTATAAAAGATAGGAATCCTAAGTCAAAAACATATATGTGCTCATGTAAATTTAAAAGACCTCCCTATCACTTTTAATAAGTTTACATAAATGTATATAAACATAAATTTAAAGTTTATTATAAGTATTTTTCCATACCTCATTAACCATGGCTCTTACCACATTCTTTTTTGCCAATTTCATGTATTAAAAACGGTGTACCATTATTATTTAATCATTCCCAGACTTGTGAAAGTGAACATCTTTTTGTTTTATTAAAAAACTATTTCCTCATCTAGAGATAGATTTGTTCATTAGTTTTATTACCTCCATTATCAATAATGTATCCATGAATAAATCTTATTTTTTTAAAACACATCCATTTCCTACAATAAACTTCCAACCCTTACTGTCCTGCTCATTGCCATTAAAAGGATCAAGGACGCATCACACTAAACCCAAGTCATCATGCCAGAAATTTTAAGCAGCTCCACGCTGCCCCCCTACCTCAGAGCTCCTCCTAGTTTACTGTGAGCTTAGCCTGAAACCCTCAAAATCCAGTTTCATTACATTACACTCCTATTTCATACATTTTAAAGCAACACATAAGCCGAAAGACCTAGACAAAAAAAAAAAAGCATAGAGGAAATATTTAATAAATCTGCATGCAATTTGCCACATTTGATTATTTTTACCCTGCCATAGCAGAGATTTTCAACACATTTTTTTTAAAGACATGTATGTTAAGTAGATTTATTTATTTATTTGGCCGCACCTCAAGGCATGTGAGATCTTAAGTTACCCGACCAGGGATCGAACCTGCGCCCCCAGCAGTGGGAGCGCGGAGTCTTAACCACTGGACGGCCAGGAAAGTCCCCAACACATTTTAAATTTACACAAGCACACAAAGTGGTCTTGCTCACCTTTGTTGACCACACTGCATCACTTGTAATCAACCCTTTCTCTTCGTCACCTTCACTTTTGCTTCCGGATTTGCCACTTGAAGTACCCGATGCATCCTTAGAATAAGCGAAAGGGTCTGAATTTTTCTGCTGAATTCTTCCTCCTCTGGCCCGATAATCGGCCAGCATTCTCCCCAGGCTCTGGCTATCACCCAGGTGCTCGGCAATTCTGGTGCTCACTAGCTCGTGCGAGGGCAGGACTTGAATAGACTTGGCCTGAACACTTCCATTCATGCCCTGAAGGCCAGAGAGATCCCTGAGCATCTGTTTCTTCCGCCTGCTCTCCATTTCTTTCAACTCTTTATTGAGGAGAGGAGACCAGTAAACCTGCTCCGCAAAATAATCTCGGGTAGAGCATCTCATCCCCTTTTCAGTTAAAAGGAAGGGCTCCCGGAATGTGATTACTGGGGAGATACAGAGGATCACATCTTTCAATTCCTGTTTAAAGGTCAAAGAATAAGTCTTTCGTTTATCTTCAGAGGAGGTAACTTCCTCAGTAATATACAGGCCAGTGTCATCCTGCAGAGGGTCTCTAAAGGCTCTCATCTGGCTTTTGGGATCCTGCAGCTCCTCTGTTTGCTGCAAAGCCTCTGGCTGCTCGCTGCCTATGGCATCCTGTTGGTCGTCTATATGGAGCGGCAGCAACGATTCCGGTACCGATGGAAAGAGAGCACAGGGGGCGCCTGCTGGGCAAGCTGCTGTGGCATGCTCTTGATGCTTCGAAGAGGCAACATCCTGTGGCACGCTTTTAGTTTCCTGATCACCCTTCTCAAACAGAATCCTTGATTCTAGCAAACTGCTATCATCAGAGGGCAGAAAGTCCGGAGGGAAGTCAGGCTCCCGGGGGAGGGGACTTCCGCTGAATGGCTCTTGTGCGGCCCCTTCATCCTCCTGTCCCTCAATCAGAGAATGGAAGGAGGGGTTTGGTGTTAATGTAGGAGGCATAGCAAATTCATCCATGAGGAAGGAGATTTCTAGTTGAGAATGATAAGCTACACAGATCATAAATATTAGGATCTCCTTAACTCGAGCCAGCTCATAATCAGAGCCTCCTCTAAGCTTGATTGTACAGCCCAAGTGCTGTGGACAGCCTTCAAAAAACATCAGTGTTTTGGTTTGTTCTACAAATAAACAAACACAAGGTTAAGAAGGCTTAGGTGGCAATCCAGAAGTCCAGACAGAACTCACCATCTTAACATCTACCAGAGAAAAACCCTTAAGTAAAACCACAGTTGCCTGTCCTCATTTAACCACTGCTAATAGCTATTTCCTACTAAGTCAACCTTGTAGTACTGATGAATTTACTCATGTCCTCAGGTCCCCAATTCCAGGTAAATCTATACTAGAGATCACTCACCATTAGGCAACTGAAACATCTGCATGTAAAATTTGTGACAGGTGCCCAGGTGAGGTTTTGTAAGCAGCTGGTCCATCGACATCACCAAATCACCTTGGGTCATCCGACTGATTCGTTCTAAAACTTGCTAGAACACAGAACAACATTATATTACAAAATTAGACAGAGAAGAATAAAATTCTTAGAAAATTTAATATGAAAAAATAATAGGAACATATGAAAATGCCCTCGCAATGAATTTCCTTGATTTTAATAATTAAATGACTTTTACTGACTCTAGATTAGTCTACACTTAGAAATCAATATGTGCGTACTAAAATAAACCATACTCATATTAATGACATTATCAAAAGACATTTAAGCATAATGCACTGGCAAAAGATACTGACTCAGGGGCGGAGGGTGGGAAGCTTCCAGGAAGGTGGGAAGCTTCCAGGAAGGTGGGAAACTTCCAGAACTGACCTCTGTTCTGAAGAGGGTAACTTTTCAAGGGAGAGAACATTTTCTGCTACAAAATGAAGTCTCCACAAATACTACTTATTAACTAATGTCTATTACACCTTTGGTCTTGTAGAACCTATGATGAGCATTATATAACTCGTATGAGTGCTATATGAATCATACTTTATTCCAGCCTAAGATCCTCCAGTCTTATAAATAATGAAATCACTGCCATGCCTGTCCTACTTTCAATATAGATGGCGCAGCAAAGAAATAAATAATTAAAGATCCCTGCATATCTACCATACATGCATATAAATTTATAAGCCGTGATTTTTTTTAAATGATATAAAAATAGAAAAATAAGAACACTCACTGATTTTACATTAATGACCAAAGTAATGCCATGTTCCAGTAACATATCCTGGGCAATTCGAGATACCGTTTTCTCAACTAAAACCAATGTGGGCCGAACATCAACTATTCGCTGAACGTAGTTCTTCAAGAATTCCCTTTCCTAAGTAAGATAAATCAAAATTATTATGTGTGGTACAATTCAAGATCTAGACATGTAAAAATATCAGGATAGTTTGACTATTAATATCAAACTCCGCCTAAGTTTTCTTTGCCCACAAACCACTAATAAATATTTCCTACTAAGTAAACACTGTAGTACTGATGTGTTAACTCATTTCTCAGGTCCCCCAATCTCAGGGGAAACTATGCTAAAGATCACTTACCATTGCTATAAGCAAATTAACTCAAACACAACCAAGAATATTTTTCATCATTCTAATCTGCTGATTATGCTGAAAAGAGTT
The DNA here is from genome assembly GCF_949987535.1 of Balaenoptera acutorostrata. Taxonomy (NCBI): domain Eukaryota; kingdom Metazoa; phylum Chordata; class Mammalia; order Artiodactyla; family Balaenopteridae; genus Balaenoptera; species Balaenoptera acutorostrata. The sequence goes on along the minus strand of NC_080071.1, from coordinate 66,587,173 downwards.
TCAGGAGAAATTTCATTCTCCAACTCACTAACTTTACTTTGAAGGATTTTGAATTCTTAATAACCTATGACATAAAAGCCAAGAATCCAATTAGCTAGCTCTCAAAGGTTATAAATAAATAAATAAAAAACCCTAACCCTAAATGAAAGCAATTTCTAAACGTTTTTAATATAGTTATGAATTCCCCCTTTTACAATCTGAAAGAAACCAGAATATCTCTTCTTTTGGGTATCTGAATAAATAACTCTCTAACAGATGCTATTTCAGCTACTTCCTAATTTCAATCTCCGAACAGGTAATATTCTATCTAGAACAGCTATAGTTAAAAATTAAAACATTTTTAATACAATTTCATCACAAAGGCTTACTTTCAAAGCAAATGAATATTGTAAATAACAACCAGAGTTAAAACAATATAATTCATTAATTGTTTCATAAAATTTCTGGCCTCAGAGAGGTGACAATGGAATGTGGGAGCACATCTGTCACTTCTGCTCCCTATGCCCAGTGCTTTCTGAGTAAGACTGTATTCATGGTCAGTGCCACCAGTAATGGACGAGCCTATTCCCTGCAATGAACCTGCCCTGTTAGGGAGTATATTTCTTCTCACCCTTCTCTGTGTTACTGATAGAAGTTGCACATTTTCAAATTCTCCCATTATTAACAAAATGGAATTTTTTTTCCTTGAAACGTGTTAATTTCCTTCTCTGCTTACTAAATTGTTATTTAATGACATTTTAAATGATTTTATTTGTGCAGCTCCAATAAAGAATAACTAAAATAAGTTGATTTTTTTTTTTTTTTAAGTTTCTGGCCTCTGATACAGGGATAGCAAATACATTTCCTCTCAGTTCCAGCTCCAGTCAACTATTATGATTATGCATGAAGCACCATGCTAAAAAGGGGTCCTGGGAGAGGCTCAGCAAGGAAAGAGTATCAGAAGGTAGGGCAGGAACACAACGGAGCAGTGGCAGACCAACAGATCTTGAGGGCCGACCTTGTGAAGACAGTATAGCACCACAGGCTAATTATCTCTTTGCCCACTGTTTCTCATCCTCCTTTTTCTAACTGTCTACCTTTCAGCTTCTTCTTTGATTGGTTATTCCACAATGAGTGGACCAAAAAAAGGATTAAAAAAAAGTCATATCAATTGATACCTTCTATCAATTCAAACTAAAAACTTTAATAGGTCAGAACTTAAAGATATAATAAACTATGTTTTATAGCACTGATGAACCAGATGCTTTAAATTACATGAATTAAATCATGTTTACTAATATACATTGCCCAGAGCACAGAGCATACTTCTCTAACATAAAGATTTTAGTCTGTTAACCTGGTCGTAAGGGTGGAGTTAAAATAAAGCAGATAAATTTAAGTATAACTTTTTTGTAACTAAATATCTATGGATTCTGATTACTAGTTCATCGACTCCAAGACACAAAATTTTACACATTTTAACATCTCTGCAATTAGGATGCATCTTGCAATCCATGTGGTTGTGATCTAAACCTAGAAAAGTCTTTCACTGACACCTTCAGTGAGATCAAGAAAAGTCCCAGCATCACAGTACCTTAGATTCCATGAACGATAATTGTGCTTCCCCTTTTTCCTTATTTCAGTTGTCATTGAAAAGTCATAGTAAATAAGAGCTAGAAGGAATGGTATAAATCTAGCTGAAACCCCTCACTTTTACTGATACACAGCCGAATTCCAAAAAGGAAACAGTCCCAGTTAACAGAGTTCATTAAGCAATAGAGCAGAGTTTCATAACCCATGGTGCCTTTCACCACAATTAAGTTTTTTCTGTTGCTGTCTACGAATTCAGAACAAAAGTGATTAACCACTCTTAACCACTCTTGAGAAAATGTACCTATCACCTATGAATTTTCAAGCAATGCTTTTCCTAAATGTTTCTGGAACTGAATGTAAGTGTTTCTGCTATAATAGGAATACACATTCCTGAAAACTTCCCATTTTGAACAACTACAAATTAATTAATAGCATTTATGGGAGAAAAGAGGTTGAGGCAGACAACTTTTAAAACCTATGTAACTTCATATTCAGAGCACTAACAAGAATAAAAATTGGTACCTTGACAGAGAACTTGGACAGCCCAGACAGGCAGCTCAGTGTAGCTGGAGGTGGCCTCAAGGGAAATTTAAAATGTACAAAAGCAAGTGCAACAGTACAATTGGAAATGGAACTCTGAACAGTGAACGCCTAAGAGCCTTCCAGGACCAGGGGTTGCATCTCTCTAGGGAGAGAACTCTTCGAACAGGAGCTCACTTCTAATTTCTTAAAATAGAGCTAAAAGGGTTCCTGTCTTTATAGGAGCTGAGCTGAGGCTGATTTTCTCTCCAGCTGAGGGTTATAATCCTACCGCAGTTTTTCTGGGCCTCCTCACTTAAGCAAAACCAGACAGAAACTGACACAACTTCCATCTGATGTTATTCCCTTTTACCAACTGTGTGTAAGCTACTTAGTGTTCTAGAAACATGTGTTTTAGTAGAACAGACTGTATTAAAAATCAGGTATTACCATTGGGAACCTGATTAAGCTAGAGAAATCCTTAAAGTAAATCCATGACCCAGGTGGGAAGGAAAAACAGGATTTGGATTGTCACTTTTTCTTCATATATTCCCAAAAAGTCATGTGTTGCCTTTAACACTTTGAAACTAAAAATAGTGACAGAGGTAAGCTTCTAAAGTGTGATACATAAAAACATCTTTTATAATAAATTTTTCAAATGAAACAACAGCAATTAAGTTTGTCTGTCCAATTTAACCAGCTGGAATGCGTTATAAGAGCTGGCAAGCATCATAGTACGCAAACATCCCTCCAGATTACTGTTTCAGTAAGTTCTTACCTGAAGCACAATAGGATCAATGCAAGTAAATTTAGTTTCTTCTCTGTAGAGATACTCAATGGAACACTTCAACAGAAGAATTTTGGGGTTTTTAATAGAAGAATTCATCTAAAAAATAAATGAACAGTTTGTTAAAACTTCGAAGTTTGCACCTTATAGTCCTCCTTTAATCACAACTTTAAATTCACACTGTTCATAATTCCTCTTAAATAGATGATCTCATTATATTCATATTAAAATACTCTCATTTAGTTCTTTTGTGGTATTCTCTTACTTTTTTTCAAAGCAAATTATTAGTTTAGGGCTATGCAAAATTCTTCAAAAATTGGCTTCTTTTCTAATAATGCTATTTTACCTAATCTTCTATACTCTTAACTATTTGTTTTTTTTTAATTTCTAATGTTGCAAGAAAAGCTATCCAGCCCTGGGTAGGGCAGAGAGGGGCTTAAAGACAGACTACTCCACAAACTCCCACAAATCAGCAACTCTGAAGGCAGAATTTAACTTTTCTGAAATTCAAGAAGGGTAGATGAGGGAGAAAAGAATTAAAACACCTGCTGAATATATTTTTAATGGAATAAATTTCCAAGCAGTCATAAATTTGCAAGCCAAATTGGGTAATAAGTTAAAACAGAAAACCTTAAAGCATATCCTGAAGCAGTGACTCAAACAATATATCCTAACCATGCAACTAAAGCCACAAGCAGAACAGCCAGGGCCTGCAATCCAAGTTTCCGATTGACCAAGTTTATCAGGGCCAAACCGGTAAATGGTCCTGAAAACAGTGACTCATCAGCTGGGAAACTACATTTAGGGCTCTTTTAGCAACTACAAATTAAAGACTAACTCTAAACATGGTCAGTGGAGCAAGACAGTCATTCATGCATATGTGTCTACCACACCCACATAACAGTTTTTAATTCCGGAGATGAGCACAACATACCTACCTCTGAATTCAACAAAGATCATTTAATTTGATTTAAAGTACTACTTTGGGGACTTCCCTGGTGGTCCAGTGGTAAAGAATCCACCTTGAAATACAGGGGACTTGATCCCTGGTCAGGGAACTAAGATCCCACACGCCGCGGGGCAACTAAGCCCGCGTGCCACAACTACTGAGTTTGCGCGCCTCAACTAGAGCCCGTGTGCCGCAAACTACAGAGCCCACGTGCTCTAGAGCCCACGCACCACAACTAGAGAAGAGAAAACCCGCATGACACAACAAAGATCCCACGTGCTGCAACTGAGACCCGACACAGCCAAAAATAAAAATAAATATTTTTTAAAAAAAATAAATAAATCTTTAAAAAAATAAAGTACTACTTTGATGGGTAAAATGTTTTAATAAGACTCTATGTAGAAATATGAACTCTGGATCATTGCTATAATATCAAATCCAAACATACTTTTATTTCTCTTTGGTCACTAACAACTTTCAGGAGGCTTAATGACTTACAAAAAATAAATTATTAGACCCTGCTTAGAAAAGAGTGAAAACAGGACTGCAGTTTCTCCATCTAGTTGTTCAGGCTTGAGATCTGCCTGAGCTCTCACTGTAACCGAATCAGTATCCTCAGAGGTGGGGCCAGGGTGTCTCTATGTTTGATAAGTTCCCTTAGTGATTCTGAAGCACAGCAAGGTTTGAGAACACTGTTACAGATCAACGGTTTCTCAAAATGTGAGAACCAATAAACGACACTGGAAACACCCAGAGTGCCTCCATTAAAAGCAGTCCCAACCGAATGTGAATTGGTGCAGCCACTATGGAAAGCAGTATGGAGGTTCCTTAAAAAACTAAAAACAGTGTTACCACATGATCCGCAATCCCACTCCTGAGGATACATCCAGAGAAAACTCTAATTTGAAAAGATACATGCACTCCAATGTTCATAGCAGCACTATTTACAACAGCCAAGACACGGAAGCAACCTAAATGTCTATCGACAGATGAATGGATAAAGAAAATGTGGTACATATATACACAATGGAATACTATTCAGCCATAAAAAGGAATGAAATAATGCCATTTGCCAACAATGAGGATGGATCTAGAGATTACCATACTAAGTGAAGTAAGTCAGACAGAGAAAGACAAATATTACATAATATCGCTTGTATGTGGAATCTAAAATATGACACAAATGAACTTATATACAAAACAGAAACAGACTCACAGACATAGAAAACAAACTTATGGTTACCAAAGGGGAAAGCAGTGCAGGGAGGGATAAATTGAGAGTTAGGGAATGGTAGATGTAAGCCACTGTGTATAAAATAAATAAAACAACAAGGTCCTACTGTACAGCACAGGGAACTATATTCAATATCCTGTAATAAACTATAATGGAAAAGAATATGAAAAAAATATATATATGTGTATAAAAAACCGAATCACTTTGCTGTACACTGGAAACTAACATAACATTGTAAATTAACTATACTTCCTTAAAAAAAAATTTTTAAAGTAGTCCCACCCTTCCCCTACCCACCCCCCAATTCCCACCCCCGTAAACCTATTGAATGAGAATTTCCAGGGTTTGGACTTAGGGATCTACATTTTTAACAAGGTCCACAGATGATCCTGATGCACACTACACTTTGCTAATCAGTAGCCTTCAGAATAAAGTGAGATACAAAGCCCCTGCCTGCTTCCTCCACAGCCCCATCTCCTGCCATTTCCCATCTTGCACCTTAGGATCTCAGAGTTTCCTTAGTCCACCAGGTTATTTCACCCTACTCTCTGTGCTAGTGCTAGAAAGAGCCTCAGGGTTGAAGGTAGAGATAAAAGGGAAGAAGGATAACAGAATTCCAGTGATAATTCTGAGCTCAGCCCTATGAGGAAGAACAAAGCTGTCAAATGGTAGGCCTCTGGAAGGACTCCAGTCTGTTAGAAAATCCTGTCTCCTTGAGATGCGGTGGGGTGAAGGGAGACATGATACCAGTGTCCTGTCAGCCTGCTGGTTGGGAAGCCTTCTTCTGTCTGATGAGTTCCCACTGTACAAGTCCCAATCATCATCGGCTCTGGGAGACTCTCCCTCAACCCCCAAAATTTCACCCCTATGGGAGACACTGCTAGTCACCCCTCAATGTCCAATCTCCTTTTCTTCCATGATTAAGGTACCCCCAGCTTGTTAGCTTGGCACATAGTCACAGTCTGCTGAACGTCACTGTGGAACTGAATCACATTACCTTTTTATGGGCAATATTCTTGGTACAAACAAACCCACTGACAACCACAGAATCAAACTTCTTTCCACCTGGGATCTAATGAAACAATTAAGAAAACAATAAAATTCAATGACACATCCTTAGAATCCAGTCAAATAAATTCTATTATTTATTATTTATTTTCAAATAAGTACAGAAAGTTCCAGGATGCATTTCTTCCTTTCAACCAATAATTAATGGCCTCTTAGCATGATCATCAACACTGTAACATACTACCTGGTACTTGATGCCAGATGTCAATTAAGACCACTATTAAGTTACATATCATAGGCAAAAACTACAGGCAAAACTCCACTACTCTCTAAATAAAGCAATTACCCACTGCTTTTACTCATAACAGTGACAGTAATCTGTGGAAAGAGGCCCTTTCATAGATGACACATCAAGAAGAGGAAGCAGGAAAGTCTGGGTTCCCAACTCATTGCAAGCCCAACTTACCCCCCACCCCCATTCACCTCTCACTTCCTAACAGTGGCTTCTATGACCCTTAAGTGCACTGCTAACAAATAGAGCAGGCAGAGAAACTTCCCCCTCCTCACCTAGCACCCCTCCTGGTAATGAGCCTTTCAGATTACCATTAAGAGACAAATTACTATCAGGCCCATCTCATCAATTCCTAGCATTAGGAAAGCATTAGCAGAGCTCACTTTTTTGATGTGGACAAACTGACGGACATCCATGTCATCATCCCGGTTCTTGACATCAGGTCGGACTGTCTGAACAACCTGGCAGACTAGTGATACAATGATGTCCCTCCAAGATGGTGACAATGACTCACTATGGAGCAACTGCTGGAGTAGTGCCATCATGTGGTTGTGATTAGCTGAGCTACAAAAATGTTACAGGAAAGAAGTCTGCATAGTTAATACTGCCAGAGACAACAGTTTTGAAGATACAACACAGTCTACCAAAGAAATAAGCACACAAATTATGGTTCACAGATGAGATCTTCTTGGTCAATTTTATTCTTTCTGCATATCTGCACCTTAATGATTTTTCACATAAAGAAAATCTGTGAATATCTTCAACTAAGATGACCCATTTAATTTGATTAAACTTTAACACATAAATGACAATGGGGACAGATAAGCACAATTTAGGACACTTTTTGTTTTATAAGAAATTTCACCAGAACAGGCTTTATTTCCTAAGTAATGTTAGTATTTTTGACTTTCTAAGGAAGAACTATGCACATGCCTATCAAGTCACTGAAGATTATAAAAATGGAGAATTAAAATTAAAAAGCTCACTGCCTTACAGCAACCTCTCCATGGCTTGTTTCTCTCCATTCTCCTCCCTCAGCAGCTCCAGGTTGTTATGATGCCAGCCCAAAGGTGTGAAAGGCAGCTCTTTGGATTTTTCCTCAACTCGACGGTTAAATAAGGATTCTAAGTGTAAAATAAGAAATTATACTTCATTGTCACGTTTTATACCATCTACTCATAGATTTAGAAATTGCCAACTTACGTTTTTACATTTTTTAAGTTAGTCAATTCAATTGTTGGTGTAAAAAAAGCAAGGACATGTTTAAATTCATAAATAAAAAAATGAACTCTGAGTTAGATCATCAATATTCTCAACAGACAAAATCAGAGACAGAAGTGTGAAAAGTAAATTTACATAAGCAACCAGGACTCTCAAGAAAATAATTATAAATACGGCTTCTGAAAAGCAAATAAAATGAGATTTCTTTACAGTCTTTTTATTTATTTGGGGACATAAACAAAACAAGGTGGTTAATTTTTCCTATAAAATCACAAACTGAAAACTGCATTCAATAGAAATCAGAATGCAAGCAGAACATGTGATAGTGTGGGTGCTGAACTTTAAAAAGTTCAGCCCTGATACGTCTGAACCAGTACATGACAGTATAGAAAGTCTACTCAGACAATCCTTTTAGTGTTTCTTTTTCAATACAGGAACAAAAGGCTTTCTTTTTAATTGGCAAAACTTTTACAAGTCAGACCTAAAAATTAACTGTAAAGAAATTAAAACATGGTAAATAACAATTTATGTAAAATTCTGTTAATGGATCAAGACCCAAAAAATAATAGATAATACTACATGCTTTGCAAAAAAAAGATGCTCACTAAATGCTGAAAACTGTGATTGAATAAATGGAAAGAAAAGAGGTGAGAAATGCTTACAAAAATTCTCCAATCTTTCCCCTCTTAAAGCAAACTAAACAAACAAAAAAACTTTCAACTAAACATTCCAGCAGCTTACACAGTAAAGCAAGTGTCCATGACAAGTGAAGTACAAAAATGGCACAATTCAATTATTTAAACCCCTGGTCTATAAACACCTAGTTGGACCAGATGCTTGGAGGTGAATTCAGAAACACTGCTAAGTTATGACACCAGCTGCAAGTGGCTGCCCTTGTACCAGCTTGCCCTACCTTCTCTCTTTTATGTGAAACCCTCCCATTATCTGAGGCCTAAGCTGTAGAGTGTTATGGACCAATTAAGTAAGTGTGTCTTCACTCCACAGCAAGCTAAGTAGGGTCGCGGTTAGAAAAGGCTTGTACTTCCTCTTGTCCCCGGGAAATGAGCAGCAGAATTAGTTCTTTATCCCCTTCTGTCCACTTGTCTCCCCAACTCCACAGGGCAAGCGGCATCCTCAATCGGATGAGATCTGCCTGTAGGCTTTTTGATAAGCTTGACAATCACTGACGATATGTCTATCAATACTTAATACTATACTCATGATATAGGAAAGCATAAACTATTCATGCCTTTAAATGAATAAAATTCAAAATCTATTTAAAAGCTTTTAAACAATTACTTTTCAGATCAGAGGCCTTCTTTCAAACCGAGTCCGAGTTTATATTTTTGGTTCTCAACAGTCTCAAAGTTACTACACATATTAAAATCTGTGTTCCCATGATACTAAAATAATCATATACATTGTCAGTACCTACTCTGCACCTATCAATGTGCTAGGCCCCAAGTATATCCCCATGAACAAAAGAGACACCATCCCATGTATAGCTTTTGATAAAATTACCTTTGATGAAGGCATCACTTATTGAGAGCTGTTGTCCTCCATTGTCAGAAATCAAATACTCTGCATAGCAGGGAGAGAGGAGAGAGAGGAGGAAGGAAAGGAGAAGCTTATGACTATTAACATGCCAGCATAATTATACAGAAAACACACCCACACACAAAGTATTACCCATACTAAACCCATCAGTACACAGCCAAGTCACAAAACTTTAGGCTAAAATGATGCTTTATAACTTGTTCTGCACACTTCATACTAAACTTGATAGACTTAAATTAGTAACTCAACAAAACCTTGAAACAGTAATGACAGATAATCTTTAACAGATCATTCTTCCCTTATCAAAACTGAACTGGTTTACGAAAACTGAGATCGTCAGTAATTTTCATGACAAGCCTAAAAAGTTACTCTTTTTCTCATGCACAACTGTATTATTTAACAAACAATGAGTTCAGATAGAGAAGCCACCTCATAATACAATATAAGGTGGGGTTTTTAAAATTTCAGAATATAAGCTATAAAATAAATTAATACAAAAGTGACAATGGCAGGGAATAAAGATGTAACTCGTAAGGATTTATATTAGTTTTTAGAGTTTTAATTTTCAAAAATTCTAACCAAATACTTCCAAATAGTTGCTGAAAGATAACTTCTGAACACACACAGTGAATGTGTTCTTTTAGAACTTTTAGAATAGTAATTATTTTTCTTATAAGTGAAACTTACTCTTTACTTCCCCATGACCTTTTCTCTAGGTCTGTGCCCAAGCACAGCTCAAATGAGGTTCTTTCTACCATGCAAATTTAACCACAATGCATTTTAAGCCCTTTAAGGCAAAGGTGCTCCACAAAATTCTTTGCAGGTAGAGTTTATTTATAAACAAATGGGCTTCAAAAGTCAATGTGTCTATAAGCCAATATGCTCATCCTTCAAACAAGAAAGTGGAGAAAAAAATTTAGAAAGTTCAAGTGTGCCATGTCAAATACAACAAAATCAAGTATTATATGGACCAGTGAAAACAGATGTTATACTTTATTCCTATACCTCCCGCACAGAAATTAATAATGCCTACCCCTATTTGTTCAACTAATGTAGAGGCTTTACAAGCTTTACTCTTCATACTAAAGGATATATATATATAAAATTCCAGAAGCGATGGATTTTCCCCATTATGAAAAAATTTCAAACATACAGAAAATCCTGTATACCCTCCACCTAGACTGAACAATTGTTAATGATTTGCCATATCTGATTTCTCTCTATATGTGTGCTTTTTTTCCAGACCATTTGAAATTACACATATCATAACATTTTACCACTAATACTTCAGCATGCATCTCTTAAAAATAAGGGCATTCTCCTCTATAGCCGTAATATTTACACACTTAAGAAAACTGACAATTTCTTAATATCATTGAGTTAGTCCATATTCAAATTTATCTAACTGTTCCCAAAATGCTTTAATAAATGTTTTTTTCCCCCTCAAACCTGGATCCATTAAGGTTCATACATTACATTCTCTTTATTCTCTTTCAGTCTAAAGTAGACTTCCTACCTTTTTTTTTCATGATATTGAATTTTGAAAGAACCCAGGGAAAATGTCCTGGTGAACATCCCACATTCTGGATTTGATGGATTGTTTCCTCATGGTGCTGTTTAAATTGCTCTTATACCCCCTGTTTCCCTATAAATGGGAAGTTAGGTCTAGAGGTTTGCGGAAGCCATGATTTTCACTTTCTTCTCTAGGTTCTACTTGCTAACTTTCCAACAATGGTTCAGAATCCTGCGACCAACACAGAATAAAATATTTTTTAATTGCATAACTCTCCAAGACCAATAGTGAAAAATTAATCAAACCAGAAGATCGCGCTGTCTCAGTTTTACAAGTTTCTGAAAATGAGGGGTTTGCTTATGTAACATAAAAAACATGACCAGTTTTTTTTAAGTATAGCTATTTCAATCAATTTTATAAATTCAAATTTCCTCAGCCTTAAAAGCTAGCAGATGATCCCAAAGAAATGACTTAATAAGTATTACCTTTACCTTTAATGGAAAGATAAAAAGCATCCATTCTCATTTTTATTTAAGAGAAATGAAAACCAGAAGCAGAGGAAATCTTTCACTTCCCTAACTAGGTCACTCTGATGACCTTTATTTTCTGGTAACCAGTGTTCCTCCTAACTACAGTGAAGAAAAAAATAATTTATTGTATCTCAACTTCACAAGAAAAGTAGAAAAAAGAATAATTCCTGTTAGTATGCTAAAAATTAACAAGAGAGAACTGTGAAAGCCAGAAATGTGTATTAAGGGATTTATAAAGTCCTCAAATTACAGGCTCTCAAGGTTGCAAATGACCTAAGAGGTCAATCTAATAATTACCTTCTTTCTGGGGTGTGTGGGTGTGTGGGTGTGTGTGTGTGGGGGGGGGGGGTGTGTGTACACATATACAATGTAATATTACTCAGCCACAAGAAAGAATAAAATCTTGCTATTTGTGAAAACATGGGTGGAACTAGAGGGTATTATGTTAGGTGAAATGAGTCAGAGAAAGACAAATTCTGTATGATTTCACTTATTTGTGGAATCTAAAAAACAAAACAAATGAACAAACAGAACAGAAAAGAAACAGAGTTATAGATACAGAGAACAAACAGGGGTTGCCAGAGGGGAGGGGGGTGGAAGGAGAAAAGAAATAGGTAAGGAAGATTAGGGGTACAAACTTTCAGTTGCAAAATAACTAAGTCATGGGTGTAAAATATACAGGGTGGGGCATATAGTCAATAACTATGTAATATCTTTGTATGGTGACATACTGTAACTAGACTTAACTGGTGATCATTTCAAAATGTATAGAAATATGTAATCACTATGATGCATAACAGTTGGAGATCAATTATACTTCAAAAACAAACTCAGAAAAAGAGATCAGATTGGTAGTTACTAGAGGAAGGGGGTGGGGGAGGGGAAATTAGACGCAGGCAGTCAAAAGGCAGAAACTTCCAGTACTAGGGACGGATGTACAACACAATCAATACAATTAACACTGCTGTATGTCATATATGAAAGTTGTTAAGAGAGTAAATTCTAAGAGTTCTCATCACAAAGAAAAGAATTTTTTCTATTTCTTTAATTTTCTATCTATGGGAGATGATGGATGTTCACATAAGTAAACTTATGCTGCACACGTTAAACTTATACAGTGCTTTATGTCAATTATATCTCAGTAAAACTAGAAGGGAAGACAAACAACAACGAGGCATCCTCTAACTCTTCATTATTTTGGACTTCACTTCCTCTTAACAGACAGTGTTCTTTCCTGGGTAAGGTTATCTTAACAGAGGTTAAAAAAAAAAAAAAAAAGTTCAATTAATATTGTATCAACTTCCCCAAATAACTGGCCTAATTTTTCTCTTTGCATCACAATTTTAAAAATCTTTCCCAAGATATCCTTGGCATTTCCTCCAATCTTCAGTGCAGTCTGGACTTCTGCTATCCTGCCACTTTTCTAAAAGCACTGGTCCCTCTTTCAGACTGCTCCTCATATGAAGGTTTCCTCTCACAATTTTTCTAGAAAAAAAATTTTTAAAGGTTGAGATCAGAAAGTTGCCAGAGGAGTCATGATGGTTTTTTCAACTGCAGGTGCTGCCCCTTTAATTTTCCTTATAAATGCAGTTTGAGGTTGTACTGTAAAAACGTCATTATCGCAGCCTTCTATTCCCATTCTTCCCCCAACATTATGAAGTTAGGTTTCCTAAAGCAAATGCCTGACTGTGCTCAGCAGTCCACCTTTTGCTATTATTAGTTGCATGATGACAGGTCACTTTCTTCATGATTTTCAAAAGTTCCTTAACTTTCCAAGAGATGAAATCACCAGCAAGTCAAAATGTATTTCACACTCTTCTTTCAGCACAATGAAATTGCCAACAGAAGTGTCCAGAGAACAGATACCCTCCGTCATGACAGATCATCCCACCTATGAACCACATCTGTCATTTATATTACAAAAATCCAATATCCTCCATGTGACCAGAGTCTACAGTTAATTCTCACACAAGTGCCACGTCTGCTTCACTGTCCTTTCATACTCACCCAAATGTCTGCCATCATTTTTCCAATTTCTGCTTTGAGGATTCCCGTAACGATGTGTATCTTACTTGTGCTCAATGTGAGTCAGGTGTCCTCTTTTCTCACACCCTCTCTAAGTTTCTATTCTTAAATAAGATATACCTTTTTATTACTATAACCCTTAAATGCCATTTTACCACATCTTGATGAGAGTGGCTAATATCGACAATTATGAGAAATCTGTTGTAGAAATGTGAATTTGTTTCCAATTATTTTAGCATAGATGTTTACATTCAAAAGCTTCTCTCTTCTGATAATATTTTGAGGCTCAAAGTAGGCAGCAGCAAAGAATTAGGCAGGAATTTCAGATCTAAGTAAGGAGACAATTCAAATTTAGAGCGCTAAATATTAAAAATTCAAACTACAGGTGAAATCATGGAATAAATTGCTTCATCTGTAGAATAATGATTTTTCAGTTACTGTAACATAATGAAATGCCACAGTTACTTATTACTTATGTTTTTTTCTTTTTTTTTGGCCGCATAGCATGCGGGATCTTAGTTCCCTGACCAGGGATCGAACCCATGCCGCCTGCAGTGAAGTGCGGAGTCCTAACCACTGGACCGCCAAGGAATTCCCAATTATGTATTTTTTATTTATTTACCTTTACTAATGCCACTTTAGAGCTAAAATTTAAATTGCCTTTTAATTATAGCCAACAAAGTAAACCTCATCATCCATTTTTAAAGAAAGCATTTCATTTCTATGTACCGCTATGTTAGATTTTAGTAATGGTTTACCTTATTTTTCCTTTTTTACCGAATGTCTTTTGAATTATTATTTTTCAGTAGACTAAAGCCTCAAATAAGACAGCTAAAAGAAGGAATTTGTTTTGTATTAAAGAAGAAACCTTGTTTATAAATATAGCATATGCACAATAAGCATTTTAAATTAGAGTAGAAAGATGTTTTGGAATGTGTGAACGTTTTTCACCAATCGAGTTCAAGCATCTGGAAAGGTTTAGTGGAATACTATGCTACTGGGCAATAGCATAAGCAAATAAGCTTTAAAATATTAAATGAAGAAAGAGAAATGAATAGAGCAGAACATCCATGTTATAAATGCAAAGAAATGCCACCTTGGAAGTTGCACATTATGCTAAGGGAAAAGCAGTCAGATGTAGTTCCTTTTAAAGACTACAAGCTTTAAACTGTGTGTGGTGGTACTGAGGTAGAAAACAAGAAATAAAAGGAACCAGAACCAACCAAAAAACAAAAAAAAAACATGTGGGGAAGAGGTGTGGGGAAAATGAGAAGGGGTGGACCAAAACCCACACCAAATCCCCTCAGCCATAGGGGTCAGAGGAAGCCAGAAGGACAAGCTGGCTTGAGATCTCTCCAGCCTGTGTTTGGACTGCAGATGGTGACTACCTCCTACCTTTTTGGTCAGCAGGGTGAGGGGGCACATGTGGGTACTTGGAGGGCTTCTTGATATGGAAGTTCACGTTGTCCAGCTCCACGTTCAGGCTGATGGACGCGGCTGAGTCACTGTCCACTGTGGACTGGAAACTGCTGACTGATGTGCGCTTGCTAGGACTGGCAGAGTCTTTTAGTGTTGGGGAGGGGAAAGAAATACAGGGAGAGGAGGGGAGTAAAAATGGGTTTCATCAGGGTATCAGAGGAAAGGAGAAAAATGGTTTTTTTAATATACAAGCCCAATGTGCAATACCAAAATGGATACAGTATTTTCATGTACTTCTGTGTAGACTTAATAAAATTTGAGCAAGTTAAATGTAAAATGAATTTTTAAAATGAAGAAATATGTTGGAGGTTCTGCAGAGAGAAGGTCTGATATCATAGTGAAGAGGTGAGAAAGTTGTCTACTGCAATATTAGCTCGGAGTTATTTTTAAGCTGCTGCAAACTAAAGACTACGGCAAAATCTGAAAACACCAGTAGCCTAACAAGTTGGTTTCTTAAGAAAATACTGTATCTAAGACAAGGACTGCTATCAGATGTTGTTACATTTAGTTGGAGCCATAAATCTTAAAAGTAGGACTGTTTCAACTAAATAAACAAAACACTCATTTTATCATACATACACAGTAATGATTCATAAAAACTAAAATGTCAGAAAGTGAAACTCACTGGTCAAATTGTCGTCACCTTCTTCAGCTATCTGCTCTGTGTCGCTGTCATCAAACTTGATGTCTTTAAACCAGGATGGCTCAGAGTGTCCTTCCACAGAGTTCACTGAGTCACTGTCCGGAGAAGGGGTCTCGGAAAATTCTGTACTCTGAAAGGGTCAAGACAGGATCCAAGCAATTGACCCTCAATGGCAACAATGTTGAGGCTGTCACACTACAAATAAATTCTAGCCCAATATTTGTACAAGGCTAACCACTAAATAAATTTATGTAAAAATAAGCAAATTAATAGAAGCTAAGTTGTAAACCAGCATCATGCTGGCAACTCCACTCTTACAATTATAATATTTATGAATCAGTAAGCTTAAAGGCAGCATATTACGAACAAAACATACAGATTTTATAGTGTCTCATCTTTTATTCCTGAGAGTAAAGACAGCTCAGAATTTATCCTAACCCTGTGCCAACATACTGGAAAACAACGGTTAGATTTTAACACATAACACCACACTAGTGTTTTGGGTCTTTGTCTTTTCTAACCATTGATTTTTCAATTTTAGTTCACAAAGGTATTACTGAATATTATTTATATCAAATTGACATAAACCAAAAGTGAAAGTATATCTTTTTTTAAAAGTTCTATCTTTAAGTAATTTCCAATTTCCTAATTAAAGTAAAAAAAAAAAAAAAACAGAAAAGAGAATATTCACCGTTTTACCATTACTGTACAGTTGAATACTGCTATAGAGTCAAAATCTATTGCAATGGTACCATGAAGTTTTTTCAATTGTTTTATTATGTATACTCCCTCTTAGTCCTAAAAATGCAGACATAGTAAAACTGAAAACCACTGAAGATAAATGACAAGCAACTACAATATCACAAAGCCAAGCTTAAGAGAAGCCACACCAACTGAACAGTGTTTGATTCCAATGGGTTTTTTAATCACCACTACCTATCAAGTAAAAATGTTTAACTTTCCTCAAACGGCAGGGAAAACATGTTAGAAAAGTGTATCTTTGGGTTATTCAGCTAGTTTTTATTCCCGCTGATGGAGAAGACTTGGCAGCAAAGCTCACTACACTCCCCTTAGCAGTGCCGCTGAACACTACCTGCAGTGGTCTGTACAGCGCGTACTCATCCCGGAAGAGCTGGTCGTGATGGCTGACACAATCCAGCCAACGTCCATCCACCATTGCCTGTCCAATTGCTATAGCTTGTGCCCTGAATCAAGACCAAGAAAAGTGAAAACTTTTAAAAGTCAGTCAGAATAATTTTACAAGTACAAGATCAGACACAAACTGAATTTTTTTTCCATTCTAATCAGAGTTGGAATTTCAAATGGTCCTTGGATAGGTGAGGGATAAAACAAGAGAGACTTGAAGCTAAATTAAAAGATCTTCCCATGTACCATAGTAAAGGAGAACCAGTCCCAAGAAAACCTAATTTCAATTACACAAACATTTACAAGTACTCAGTGCATGCACACCCCTGTACTTACTAGGAGTAAAAAGTGTTGAGAATAGCATGGCTCCTGTCCTCAAGGAGCTTACAGTCTTTGATGAGAAGACAATACCAAATATTATAAATATAGATATAAAATGTATATCTATATATATACATGAAATAATTATTAACACATTACATTTATATGGCAGTTCACAATGTACCAAACACATTTGCCCATATTATTTCATTCTCACAGCTTCTTCATAGGATCACATATTGTCCTCATATTAGAGCTGAGAGGTCAAGTCTCTAAGAGATTGAATACCTTGACAAAGGGCACAAAACTAAAAAGAGATACAACCCAAACTGGAACCCAGGGCTTCACTGCTTACAGCTGTTTCTTCTCTTCCTACATACTTGTTTCTTCTAAGCAAGCAGAAAAGCCAGGTGACGCATTACCCTGAAAGGCAACAAGACCTGTCTGTCTCTTTCTCACAAATGAT
This sequence comes from Balaenoptera acutorostrata, assembly GCF_949987535.1. Classification (NCBI taxonomy): domain Eukaryota; kingdom Metazoa; phylum Chordata; class Mammalia; order Artiodactyla; family Balaenopteridae; genus Balaenoptera; species Balaenoptera acutorostrata. The sequence continues at coordinate 66,569,911 of NC_080071.1, read as the reverse complement.
TTGTGAGGCAGGCTAGGACACTCCTGGTGTGGTTAATGGACCCAATTCTCAAGACAGGTTGAAAGTTCAGATTAGGGAGCAGTAGCAGGAGAATCTACTGTGGCCTTAGGATCTAGCTGCATTCCCCAACCTGGCTTAACTAGAGAGCTCTGGGCTTTGGGAATTAACTGCACATTTCTGCTTCTAATAAATAAGGTGAACTGTGACCCCATTTGGCTCCTTGCATCTACTCTCTACCGATTACAACTCAGAAGGGAGGAGGGTTGAGTAATTAGCAGCCCAAACACCAAATGCAGAAAGCAAGCAGCACCCCACTCACAAAGAAATTTGCTCCCTTTATATCTACATGATATGTCATTAAAAATAAATTCATAAATAATATCAAAAAGTCTTTCTTAAGCTCCATTACCTTGTAGCAATGTGTCCATTTCGGATTAACCAGTTGACTAACTCCTTTCCTACAATGCAGTTGGGATGAGTTCTCAGCCAGTAGCGGTGATCCTGAAACTCCATTCCACTACTGTGATGGCAAATTTTTTTCCACAGGTCTTTTAACTGAACACTGTCCTGAAATCACATTATGAGGAAGTAATTACTCCTGAGAAGGATGCTATATACCGTTTCAGACTGCTTCTTGTGATTTTTAGATTCATAAAAGGAAACTCAATTCAGATTTGTCATAGCTAACTTACATGATTTAATAGAAATGACACATGCATGGGGAACAGCTTGAACTCAGCTCATCTAATTGCAAACGTAACTTTTTCTCTTGAGAAAAAAAAACAAAAAACTATCCCAAATACTTTTTTTTTTCAGTCAATGGCACATACCATCGGTCTCCTGATTATCTAAACACAGAATGTCACACCCCTCTTTGGAGACAGAACAGAAGAGAAGGAGGGAACAGTGAATCACATTAATCTAAAGTAACTTTCTGTAGCTTTTACCCCACCAGATTCTTACCATTCTCACATATACCCAACTGCCAGGTGAATTTCCTAGAGAAAGGCCATCAGGGAATTACTCCCTGCTCAAAAAAACCTCAACACTGCTCAGCACCTACAGGTTCAAATCTAAACCTTACAGAGACTGAATTCACCACCTTCCACCAAGTAGCCCCAAATAACTTTCCATTCTCATTGCCCACAGAAATGAACTTAATATCCCTCCCAACATCTCCCAATTAATAAACGTCACCTCAGTCCACAAAAAATGCCATGCTTATTCTCACCTCTATACCTTCTGAATTGTAAACCTGAGGACAGAAGCCATATCTTCCATTTCTTTGAGTCACTCTTATGATTGAACACAGTATTTTTTTTTTTTGAACACAGTATTTTACAAAGATAAATTCAATAAACAACTGATTACTACCTACTTAAACATATAATATTAAATGTCTGAAAAGTATTCCATGTGTATAAGAAACATGTTCCAAAGTTTAAACAGCAATCTGGGACCTAACTCAAAGTTAAGCTCTAGTATTATGTAGGCATCTGAATTCTGATTTTGCCAGATGAAAGCAGTCAAGAAAATATTAATGTAGCATATGAGCATGGAATGCTTGACCAATTTCAGGTCATCTTAATAAAAACTTAGCAAATTATTTCCTCTATTTAATTTATATGATAACGGGCTATTTCATTTGTATTTGTCTTAAAAAAAAATTAGTGAGATAAACATTCTTTATGCTCTAAAGTTGCAATGGGTCAAAGATACTGGACCGGTACCAGAAGAATTTTGCGTTCATCCTCAGTGGTCTCTGTCCTAACATATGTTCGGTTAGCCTGGGGACTGACAGATGTCTCATATGATGGTACCATGGGAGACCCAGATCGATCCAATGACAGGTTAGTAATGCTGGCTGATCTGGAAATAAAAACAGAAAGTGAAAACACAGTTGTAAATTCTTCATCAATAAACAGGATTATAATGAAAGTTCATTTTTAAATAAATGGTTACTTGCCAATGTTAAGGGCACTTTTAAAAGTAGTTATGATGGTTATATATGATACTATCATTGGGGAAGCTGGGAGAGAAGTATCCAGAAATTCTCTGCACTATTATTTCCAACTTATATGTTAGTCTGTAATTATTTCAAATTAAGTTTAAAAGAAAGTCATTATGGACGTAAGTGTCCATCGACAGATGAATGGATAAAGAAGATGTGGCACATATATACAATGGAATATTACTCAGCCATAAAAAGAAACGAAATTGAGTTACTTGTAGTGAGGTGGATGGACCTAGAGTATGTCATACAGAGTGAAGTAAGTCAGAAAGAGAAAAACAAATACCATATGCTAACACATATATATGGAATCTAAAAAAAAAAAAAGAAAAAAAAATGGTTCTGAAGAACCTAGGGGCAGGACAGGAATAAAGACGCAGAAGTAGAGAATGGACTTGAGGACACGGGGAGGGGGAAGTGTAAGCTGTGACAAAGTGAGAGAGTGGCATGGACATATATACACTACCAAATGTAAAATAGATAGCTAGTGGGAAGCAGCTGCATAGCACAGGGAGATCAGGTTGGTGCTTTGTGACCACCTAGAGGGGTGGGATAGGGAGGATGGGAGGGAGACGCAAGAGGGAGGAGATATGGGGATATTTGTATATGTACAGCTGATTCAGTTTGTTATAAAGCAGAAACTAACACACCACTGTAAAGCAATTATACCCCAATAAAGATGTTAAAAAAAAAAGTCATTATGAAAAGACTACAGGAAAAAAATTATAGATGTAGTTCATACACCAGTAATATCTCAAAGGAAATAAATACTAACTCTTCTTAAAATGCTGAAAATTAGGGTGTTTTCTTTTTTTTAATTGACGAATACAAAGCATCACAGTCTAAATGCAGAAATAATCTTGCAGATCAGGCATGGGAAATTATGGCCCACAATCCAAAAAGTTTTTGCATAACCACTGAACTAACAAGTTTTTTTTTAATTGAACATCTATAACATTCTGATGACAAGAAACACACTAATTTTGAACCCCAACTCAGCAAAATCATCCCCCAAGAAAGAATTCCTTTCTTCTCATTAGTAGACCTATGTTAAAAATATTGTCCTCAATTATTATTATATTTTGAATTTGATCGATAGAAAAAGTAGTGAAAATTTATTTCCTCTCTTGGTATATAAGTACTTACAAAATATCTTTTTTTTTAACATAGGAAAAAAATTGTATTTCTAAAGTTTACAGTCAATCATTAGGTAAGTGTAATATCAATAAGTTACCAGATAAGTGACTTGTAAATGGAATATCAATAGCAGCAAGCAAGCTTTTATTTATAAATAAATTTTAACTAGAAATTTAGTTAGCTTCTACATAGAAAAAATGAAACCCAATTTTAGCTTCTATATAAAGGATAAAAGGCAGAAGCATCTACAATGTGTTCAAGTCCCTCTCAGGATGTATTTTCCCTCATTTGGTCTCACAGAATCCTATTGAATAGGTACAACTAGATCCATTCTACAGATAAAGAAATCAAGAGTCAGAGATTAAGGAATCTGTCTAACTCAGCTAATAAATAACAGGACTGCCATTCAAACCAGGTCTCAATTGAAAACCTATGTTCTCCTAGCATAAAGATACTTTTAAAATAATTTAAGAAATTATTCACAGGTCTGTAACAAGTTTAGGCAAAAAAATCATTCTTAATAAGAAACCCTGGTATCAAAGAAATATAGTCTATAAACAAGACTTTTTAAGTAACCAGTTCTTCATGGGTTTTTTTTCCTCTTTTTTTTTTTTTCTTCTTCATGACTTGGCATATTCTTTTAGTGAAAAGTTGCCACTATGTCTTATTCAACCAGTTAAAGTCTCTTGTCCAATATGTGCTTTATCCATGCATTCTTCTTCTCTAAAAGTCCATCATCCCTACACATATTCTGATATAGTGGCAACAAGAGTAAAAGAAAATTAGTCAATTTTGTTGTCAAATATTCAAATAAGTAGCCTAGTGGTAAGAATGTTAGCTAACATTTTATTTAGAGAAAGTACTCACTGACTAAATTACATCTTTCCTAAAGACATATATCAATATTAGCATTAATTCAAAACACACAGAGATATACTGTACACTAGCACAGCTATCTCTACATTTGTATATGTGCCAACAGGAATCTTGGAATTTGTCCCATCTTTTAAAAAATTGTCTTGACTTCACATTCTTCTAGTGCATTCCCCTGCTTCAGTATAACAAAACTCGTCTCCAATTCTTCTTCCACTCTCGCCAGAACCCCGAACAACCCACTGAAATTGCCTACACCAATGTTATTGTTAAATCCCATAGTCAGTTTTTACTCTTCGTCTCATTTGATGTATCAGCAGGATAACTCCCTCTTCCCTGAAATACAATACTTTCTTCACTTGGCTACTAAGACAACACACTCTCCTGACTCCCTTTCACCTTATCACTAGTCTCTCCTTCTCAGTCTCCTTTTCTGGTTCCTCTTCATTTCCCCAGTCTCAGTCCCTGGTCCTTACTTCCTCACTTTCCACACTCACTCTTTTGATGATCTCCACACAGGTTCATAGTTTTAAATACCATTCACATGATAACAACACCCAAGTTTATATCTCTGACTTGTACCCCTCTCCTGAACTCTAGATGTATATATCCAACTATTTGATATCTCAGTTGGATGTCTAGAAGGTATCTCAAATTCAACATGTCTAAATGTTCCTCCCCCTCTTCCCCATATCAATAAATGGCAACTCTGTCCTTTCAACTGCTCAGGCAGGAACAAGGCAAGGATGTCCTCTCAAGACTTATTTTCAAAATCATACTAGAAGCACTAGCTAATGTAATAAGAAAAGGAAATAAAAGGAATACAGAATGGGAAGGAAGAATTAAAACTGTTTTTCTTCACAGATGGCATGATCTTCTATGTAAAAATCTGAAAGAATCAACCAAAAAAACTCCCAGAACTATAGCAAGGTTGCATGATGCAAGGTTAATATACAAAAGTCAGTCACTTTCCTATATAACAGCAATGAATAAGTGAAGTTAAAAATTAAAACACATTACCATTTACATCAGCACCCAAAAAAAATGAAATACTTAGGTATAAATCTAACAAAATATATACAAGATCTGAATGAGGAAAACCACAAAACTCTGATGAAAGATATCAAAGAACTAAATTAATGGAGAAATAGTCATTGTTCATGGCTAGAAGACTCAATATTGTCAAGGTTTCAGTTCTTCTCAACCTGATCTATAGATTCAATACAATCTCAATCAAAATCCCAGCAAGTTATTCTGTGGATATTGACAAACTGATTCTAAGGTTTATATGTTGAGGCAAAAGACCCAGAATAGCCAGCATAATACTGAAGGAGAAGAACAAAGTCGGAGGACTGACACAATCCAACTTTAAGACTTACCATAACACTACAGTAACCAAGACAATGTGGTACTGGTGAAAGAACAAATAGATCAACGGAACAAAACAGAGAGCCCAGAAACAGATCCACATAAATATAGTCACTAATCTTTGATGAAGGAGCAAAGGCAATACAATGGAGCAAAGACAGTCTTTTCAACAAATGGTGCTGGAACAACTGGACGTCCACATGCAAAAAAATTAACCTAGACACATACCTTCTACCTTTCTAAAAAATTAACTCAAAATGAATCACAGACCTAAATGTAAAATGTAAAACTAACTCCCAGAAAATTACATAGGAGAAAATCTAGATGACCTAGGGTATGGAGATGACTTTTTAGATAGAACACTAAAGCATCATCCATGAAAAAACAGATAAGCTGTACTTCATTAAAATTAAAAAATTATGCTCTGCAAAAGACAACAGCAAGAGAGTTAGCAGACAAGCCAGAGACTGGGAGAAAATATCTGTAAAAGACCCATTTGACGAAGGACAGTTGTCCAAAATATACAAAGAACTCTTAAAACTCAACAATAAGAAAACTCAGTTAAAAAATGGGCCAAAGCCTAGACAGACACGTCACCAAAGAAGGTATACAGATGGAAAGGATGGAACTATATGAAAAGATGTTCAACATCACATCATTAGGGAAACGCAAATTATGAGATAGCATTATACACCTATTAGAATGGCCAAAATCCAGAATACGGATGACACCAAATACTGCCAAGGATATGTAACAACAGAACTCCCATTCATTGTTGGTGGGAATGCAAAATAGTACAGCCATTTTAGAAGAGAGTTTGGCAGTTTCTCACAAAACTAAACATACTCTTAACCATAGGATCCAGTGATCACAATCCTTGGTATTTACCCAAATGAATGAAAAACATATCCAGAAAACCTGCACATGGATGTTTGTGAAGCCTTATCCATAGTTGCCAAAACTTGGGAGCAACCAAGATGTCCTTCAGTAGGTGAGTGGATAAATATAACTGCGGTACTTCCAGACAATGGAATATTCCTCAGCACTAAAAAGAAATGAGTTATCGAGCCATAAAAACACATGAAAGAAACTAAAATGCATATTACTAAGTGAAAGGAATCAACCTGAAAAGATTATATACTGTATGACTCCAACTATATAACATTCTGGAAAAGGCAAAACTATGAAGACAGTAAAAAGATCAGTGGTTGCCATGGGTTGAGGCAGGGAGGGAGGGATCAATAAGCAGAGCACAGAGGATTTTTAAAACACTGAAACTATTCTGTACTTTACTATAATGGTGAATATATGGCATTACATATTTGTTTAAACCCACAAAACGTACAACACCAAGAGTGAACCCTAATGTAAGCTACAGACTTGGGTGATAATGCTGTGTCATTGTAGGTTCATCAGTTTTAACAACATACCTCTCTAGTGTGAGATGGTTATAGTGAGGGAGGTTGTGGGGAGCAGGGGTATATGGGAACTCTCTGTACTTTCCGGTCAATCCTGCTGTGAACCTAAAACTGCTCTACAAAGTGGAGTTTATAAATTTTTTTTTAAGTAAAGGATGATGATGTCTGCAACTTACTCTCAAATGGTCTAGAAAAAAAAAGTAACAAAGCAAATGGGCAATATGTAAATTAGTGAACCTTAATGAAGAATATATGAAAATTTATTTTATTCTATTACTTGCAACTTTTTTGCAAGTATAAAATATTTTCAAAATAAATAAAAAATGAAACTCTACAACGGCTTCCCATCTCACTCATTAAACGACAAAGTCCTTACAATAAATTGTAAGAAGGTTCTACTCCTGGCACACAGGACTCTTTGTTATTCCCTGCCAGACATGTTCCCTCTCAGGAACTAGCAATTCCCTGTTTGTTTGGTACACTCTTCTACAAAATTTCCACACGGCTTACTCCCTCACTTCCTCAAGTCTTTGCTTAAACGTCACCATCTCTGTGAGGTCTTCACTGACCACACTACTCAAAATTCCAACCTTGGGACTTCCTTGGCGGTCTAATGGTTAAGACGTCGCCTCCAATGCTGGGGGGAGGGGGGGAGGGGGAGAAGGGGGGGTTCGACCCCTGGTCAAGGAGCTAAGATTCCACACACCTCACCACCAAAAATCCAAAACATAAAACAGAAGCAATATTGTAACAAATTCAATCAGACTTTAAAAATGGTCCACATCAAAAAAAATCTAAAAAAAAAAAACCAAAAGTCCAACCTCCTCCCCTATTCCTTACGTTTTCGTATGCTTTAAATTTTTGTTTATTTGATTCACTGTTATACAAGTACGTAGTTCGTAGGTACTTATTAATTACTTGTTGAAAGAATACATTGAAAGTATGTTAAACTATGGTGAGTCAGGTATCTTGTTCTTCAGGTTTATAACCACTTACCAATTGATTTTGAAATGACAGTATTTTTGGTGGGGAGGTGTGGATGTTAGTAACACCCTAGTAAGTTGAAAAGGAGAAGGAAGTGTGCAGGTATAGAACAGTTACGGGCTATTATTTCAAGGAATTTGGCTAAGAAAATAAATTGAGACTACAGATAACTAGAGGTAAAACACAAAGGAGGGGTTTTGTTTGTTTGTTTGTTTTTAATAGGTAAGGCTTGAGCTTGTTTAAATGCAGACAGTAAGGAGTCAGCAGAGAGAAGTGAAAGACAAGGAACACTAATACGGTAACTAATAAAAACTGGTAAGGGATGAGAACCAGAACACAAGTGGAGAACCAGAAGTGAAGAGAAAAAGGATGAGCTGCAACTGTAATCAAGTTGGTAAGTGATGTTAAGAGTTGAGGACACCCTCTTCTGTTATCTCCCCTCTGCTGTGTAACTGAAGGAGAGGTCACCTGTTAAGCGTGAAGAAAGAAGGAATGAAGGTTCCGAGATCTGAAGCCAATAGAGAATAGTAGAAAACGGCCACTGAGAGAATGCAAGTGACAGCTAACTAGCAAAAAGGAAACGACAGTTTAGTTCAGCTTTTAGAGCTAAGAAAGTGTGTAACAATCAATCCCATCCATTTTATGTCTGTTCTTCTCATTACTATAAAAAAGAAAAACCAGACACAGAACAGTGCTTTCATTTGGCAGTTTACCTATTTCGAGCAGGAGATTTCCCAGCGTCCTCTTGAACAGACACAAGTCTTGTTGAAAGAGCAGTATTTGAGGAGTCTGGATGAATCAAACTATAAAGAAAATAAGAAAATACTGAGATGATTTAAGAGAGCTACAGGCAAATCCAATTTCAATAAAATGCTTTAACATTTAAAAGCAGGTTGTTTTTCTGCAATAATGAGCTTATGGGTCATTTTTGTTTTCTTCTTTTAGTTGAAGTGGAAATAGGATGGTTTTTGTCTTAAGGATATCAAATACCAAAAGAGTGATAGAGTTTATTAAGTATAATGGGTGTCAATGAAATAATAAAATTGGCTGTTTGAGTGACTTGTAGAACTCCTTCTCACATCACATATACAAGATTGAAGTGCTCTGAGGGGGACCGGAATCCTGAGTTCAAATATTTTATTCTCAGTCCCCATAACTAGGTGGAATAGCACTGCAGAGTCACACAAACCTAGGTCCAAGTACAGGCTCTACCTCTTACTAGCTGTGTGACCTTGGGCACGTTACTTAATCTCTCTGAACTTCAGCACCCACATCTGTCAAAAGGAGAAAGTAGTGCCTACCACAGAGATATGATGGCTAAAAGAGAATGAACATTAAACTATTAGCACAGAACCTAAAGTTATTCTGCCTTTGACATCTATCCGGCATCTCCCAGGAAGCTTTCAAACCTGGTTTGTTTTATTAAATCACACTTGCCAATTCTGGGCTCACACAACAGGGCCAGGCATCCACATGGCATTGCTTACTGAAGTAAGAAATGAAGAATCCCTCTCCTTTCTTTCTTGTTCATTAAATGCAGAGTCAATCTTCAAAACTTATAAAATATATGTAAGGTATAAAGAATCATGATGCCACAAACACCAATGCACCCATGGAGCAATTTAAGAAAAAGAACATTACCACCGACTTTGAAGTGCTTGTTCCCCTGACCCAATCCCATTCCCTTCCCTGCCCTCAATGAAACTACTGTTGTAAATTTTATATATATCATTCTCCTCCTTTTCTTTAAGTTTACCATGTTTGTATCCCTAGATAGTGTATCCATTTGTATATTTTTGAACTTTCTATAAATAATCACTGGCTATATCATATGTGACTTTCTTTTCTCCTCCACATTATATCCCCAAGATTCATACATGTTGAATGTAGGTATAATTCATTCATTTTTTACTTTTCCCTAAATTCATTGGTTACCTATTAATTCCTCACTCCATTAAGAGGTAACTGAGAAAATAACAGAAAGATGCTAGTTAAAACTTCAAGCACTTTGACATGGTCATATGTGGTATGACGCATGAGAAAATTACTTAGCTAACGAAAAACAACCAGAAACTGATGAACCTAGGATTCTAATTCAATCAGTTCCAGGTAAAGAAAGAGTAACATCCTCCACAACCAGACAGTGTAGCATATTTAGACATACGAAAAAAGATGAAATGTTCCTCAGGAAGGGAAAAAACCTAATTTCATTTGCAAATATTATGAACACAAATCTTAGGAGGATCCTCCTTCTCAAAGAAGGCTCCATTAGAAATTATTAATGGAAATAACTTCTGTTGTTTATTCAACAAATATTATCAGGATCATATATACGCCATACACTGTTCTTGGTGCCAGGTATAGAAGAGCAAACAAGAAAAAGTCTCTCCTCTGGTGGAGCTAACATTCTAATTAGTCAACATTATCACTATCCATAAACATCTTCTTGTGATCCTTCCTAAGGCAAGCTGAGAAAAAAGGAGAAAACGGTGTATTTTCAGGAGACAATTCAAAGAAGTTAGATGTTAACTTAAAGCACCCTTAGGTCACAAGACTATCAGTATTTATCAAATATAAATAAAATTACATGTAAGTGACAGTACCTTTGCCAGGCAAAATCATCCTCTAAAAATATGTTGCGGCTGGCTTTTCTACTCCCTACAGGTGTTCGGGGTTCACTCGGATCAAGTACAGACACAGAGGAAGCAGAATCTGAAAGAGCATTCAAGTCTTCACCAATGGAATTACTGTCTGTGGAATGAGCATAACTTAAGGCTATTTTTCTACAGTATGTACAGGCTCGGAGGTCCCCTAGGAGGAAAAAAAAAAAGAAAATTAAGTAAAAGATAACTAATATATTACTTACCAGAACATATTAAACCCTTGGGTTAATAGTTAATCTAATAACAGGAACCATCCTCAAGTAAAGACTACCAAAAAAGACATCTTTTAAAAGTGAAGTAACTCTGTTAGCTCTGTTATATATTTTAAAAACCATCATTATGCAAAATCCATCCAGGTATCCAAATTACCTCAAATATTTATAACAAGAAAATATGACTCAAGGTACTAGAAAACTCTGCTACAAGAATATTCCTCAAGGTTCCAAAAGTGAAGTAAGGGATCTATCAGAGACAGGAGGTTCAAGAAAAAAAATTTTTTTAATTGAGTACATAAACCAGCACAAATAGAAGTAACACTTTTTCCCTAAATAACAAGTAAGGAGGAAAATGTTATTTAGTTATCTATATGAAGCCATGAAGAGTGGCCTCCACAAGGGGGCACAGTTTTAAAAACAAACTAACGAAATTGGCTTGCAAGCAATATGAAATATGGGGGGGAAGTATAAAGGAAATTCTTTAGTGAAAGTAAGGGTGGAAATGAAATATTCTTGGGAAGACAAAAAATAAGGCTATTTAATAATTTTAAATGCATTTTTTCTCAGGATGCAGTCCTGCCCAAATGTAAGTTTTCATTTCTACCCTCTTTTTCGGTAACAATTTTTTGTGTGACTCTATAACAATTTAGTGTACTAAAAAAGGAGGTAAGATAATTAAACTTTACTAATAACATGTTATGTAACAATTCTACCTTAATTCTTTTTTACCATTAAGATTAGAGAACTGAAGTGATATGAACAAAAGACTTCTGAAAGTCAACTGTACTGTGTTTTTACCATAATTACTACCAAGTACAATAAAGGGTCTTTTATTTTTCATTTTAAGACAACTATTACATAGTACTCAGCTTTATTAAATTATGCATGTATTTTAAGCAAAATTAAATATCACTACTTGTGTTACTCATTTCTAACACCATGATTCAACAGATGAATCTAAAGAACGATATCTCCAATCAAGAGCCCCCCCAAAAAATTGAATTCCAGTCCAGGATAAATGAGAGTGCTAGGACATACCACCACCGGCTGACCAAAGTAGAATTGTAGTAAGGAGATGAAATTACTTCCTGAGAAAGGTCTTTAAGTTGCCATAACAAAGGCTTGGTTCTTACACTGTAAAGGAAATCTCCCTTCATTGTTCAGCTATTAGAATGAAAATGATCAGATCAATAAAGGGAGCCAACCCTGACCAGAAAAGTTTTCATTTCCTGAAGAATCCTCACCAGCAAGGGCCTACTGAGCGCATGCCTAAATTAAAGGACGTGGTATAAAGGTCGATGAGACACAGCCCTGCCATCAAAGAACTCAGTCCACTGGAGACAAGAGACACATACAATCAGAAAGTTGCATGGCAGATACAGAGATAGCACTGCTACACCACTATAACTTCACATTCATTAATCTGTTTCTATGTGCCTAGGTATTCTAGGTATTTATTCGGGGCCTGGATATACAATTGTGTCCAGAATTCATTGTCCCATCTGCAATGGTTAACTTTATGTGTCAACTTGGCAAGACTGATTATTTGGTCCAACAATAGTCTAGCTGTTACTGTGAAGGTTTTTTTTTTTTAAGATATGATTAACATTTACCATCTGTTGACTTTAACCAGATTACCCTCCATAATATGGATGGATCTCATCCAATCATTTGAAGGCCTTATGATCAAAGACTGAGGATTCTTAAAAAAAAAAAAAAATTCTGTCTCAAGTCTTATTTATTTATTATTTTTGGCTGTGTTGGGTCTTCGTTGTTGCGCGCGGGCTTTCTCTAGTTGTGGCAAGCGGGGGCTACTCTTTGTTGCAGTGCACAGGCTTCTCATTGCGGTGGCTTCTCTTGCTGCAGAGCACGGGCTCTAGGCGCGCGGGCTTCAGTAGTTGTGGCTCACGGGCTCTAGAGCTCAGGCTCAGTAGTTGTGGCGCACGGGCTTAGTTGCTCCGCGGCATGTGGGATCTTCCACACCAGGGATCGAACCCGTGTCCCCTGAATTGGCAGGCGGACTCTTAACCACTGTGCCACCAGGGAAGCCCTGTGTCAAGTCTTTAAGACAGAAATTCTGCCTGAGTTTCCAGCCCGCTGGCCTATCCTAAGAATTTCAGACTTGCCAGCTCCCTTAATCACTTGAGCCAATTCCTTAAAATAAATCTTTCTTTCTATATAAATGTGTGTGTGCTGGGGGGGTGTGGGGGGGGGCGTAAATACCCTATTAGTTCTGTTTCTCTGGAGAACCCTAATACAAATTTTGGTACCAAGAGGAGTTCTAGAGCAACAAAATCTTAAGGTTGAATTTTCTGAATTGGTTTTTGGGTTTCTGGAATTGGTTCTCTAATTAGATTTAAAGGCAATAAGTACTCTATTCCCAGTAGTAAAGAGAATGCTGATAGTCCACGGTGTGATGGGGCAACAGAGTCACGTAAAGTATCACCTATGGATACTCCTAATCAAATACTTATAAGAGGCAAAGACCTGATTGACCATGTACTGCACATCTTAGAACATTTTTGTCAAACTAATGAGTATGAGATTAGCTGCTCCTAATTGCACTGGACAAAAAGGGAAAAGAATGACATCAGGAATTCAGATTCCCAGCTCAAGAACTGTACAATGTACCTGAAAGTGTCTATGTCTTCCCTGAAAGAAACCATATACAGCTGCAGAGCTGAGATTGCTGAAAATCAAACCAAGAGTCTCATCATGCAAGTGACTGAACCACAACACACACTGAACCACTTAACCTTACAGTGCGTCTATTAAAGTTAGGGCATCGATTAGAAAGGAATGAGATCCTGAAAACTGGAAGGGGATATTTGGGGAAGCTGGGAACACTGAACTGCCAACTTCTACTTAGTCTTCTTTGCGAGTAGAAGTAGCCTTTCCACCCTGTCTGAGATTAACCCTGCTTTGCCTGAGAAATTCACAACGGCCTCCCATGAGTTAGCTGACTTGCAAGACCTTGCTTATTCTCCTCAGGACCCACTCCCACTACCCTCTTTGCTTCTAGGCCTATAATAAGACTCAGGTCCCCTGAAAGGAGAGTTATAAAGCGTGACCCATGAGGAAGTACACTACATTCCAAAAGAACTACATGATTTTTCCAATTTAGACAAACAGAAACCCAGGGAATACGTGTGGGAATGGCTACCAAGGGTATAGAATAATACTGGAAAGAACATAAAGTCAGATCAAACTGGATCTATTGATATGGACCCACTAAGCAGAGATTCTGGATTTAATGTTATAGCTCAAGGTGTTCAAAGGGGCTCTAACAGTCTGGTTAATTGGTTGGTTGGCTAAAACATGGACCAAAAGTGTCCTATGCTAAATGAAGTTGAAATGCCAGAATTACCCTGGAATGCTAAAAAGGAAGGGATCCAAAAGCTTAGGGAGACTGTTAAGAGCAGATTTACCAAGTAAGATCTGCTCACTTGCCCCAGGAGGATCCAGGGGACATACCTTTCACCATGACTATGAGAAAAAAAATTTGTGAGGGGAGCCCTAGCATCCCTGTAGAGCTTTGCAGTCACCCATTATAGTGGGAACTGCTGGTGCTGAACTGGGTAATCTAAACACACTGGGGACCACTGGATCCCAGGTTGGCAGGGGCAGAGTGGTGGCATTTAATCGCCAAAGACAAGGTAGGCATGTTACCAGAACAGACATCAGAGTCAAAGCTGTAAGCAGAATAGTGTAACATATACAGAGATCTATGACACATCTGATCATGGTGTTCCTAAAAGTAAATGGGCAGTCTTCTAAACTCTTACTGAATTTGTATAAGAAAAAGAGTTCTAGATCAAGTGAACAAAACTCAAACTTGAATCTAAAAGAGTCATGACCCCTCAACCAATTCTCAGACTTAAGCCATTTACAGACCCAGAATTCCTTGAATAAAGGGAGGCTGGGTCACCTTGAGGAAGGACCCCACTACACTGCCAAAAAATGTATACTGTTTATCTTCCTAAAAGGCTTCCCCAAAGGACCTATAGCCTTTCACCAGAGTGACAGTGCATTGAGAAAAAGGTAACAGTCAAACTTTTAGGAGATGACTGGACCTGATTTGGCACTGAATTAACACTAATTCCAAGAGGCTCAAAATGTTACTATAGTTTCAAGTCACAGCAGGGGCTTACAGAGGTCAGGTGATCAACAGAGTTCCAGCTTAGGTCCATCTTACAGTGGGTTCAGTGAGTCCCCGAACCCATTTGTGGTTATCCCTCAGCTCTAGAATATATAATTGGAATAGACATACTCAGCAAATGACAAAATCCCTACATTTGTTCCTGACCTGTGGAATGAGGGCTATTATGGTAGTTCTGGCCTCCAGAACTGTGAGACAACAAATTTCTGTCTGTCCTAAGCCACTCAGTTTGTGGTATTTTGTTAAGAAAGCCCTAGGGAATCCATACACCAACCATATTAACAAGACAGGATTTTATCCTAAAGGTAATGAGAACTCTGAAAGGGTTTTACGCAAGGGAATTTGACATGATCAAATTAGCGTTTAACAAGATACTGACTATGACTAGAGTATGAAAAATGAATTCGAGATAGGGAAAAACTAAAGGTAAAAAAATCTTTTAAAGGCTGCAGCCATAATCTGGATGAAAGATAACTGGGGTCTGAACTCTGAAGCAGTTTAGGTTAAAAAAAAAAAATCTTTTTTTTTAAAGTGAGTAAGGCCAAAAGGAAGATCTACATGATAATAAAAATAACATGAGAGAGATACTAAGTGTTCTCGGACTTCCCTGGTGGTTCAGTGGCTAAGACTCTGCGCTCCCAATGCAGGGGGCCTGGGTTCAATCCCTGGCCAGGGAACTAGATCCCACATGCAGAAACTAAGAGTTCACATGCCGCAGCTAAAGATCCCGCATGCCGCAGCTAAAAGATTCCCACATGCTGCAACTAAAGACCTGGCGCAGCCAAAATAAATAAATAAATATTTTTTAAAAAATTATATATATATATATATACACACACACATATATACACACACATACACATATATATATACACACATATATATACTTTAAAAAAAAGAGAAGTGTTCTCTTTTTGGTAACTTCTGCCCACCTACTTCCATTCCCTAATCACTACACACACCGTTTAGTTTTTTTCTGCTTCAACAAATAATTTTAAATCTCTATATTACTAAAATTTAGGGAAGAATATGAGTAAATGCAATTTGCTAAAGCACACTGTCATATAACTCAAGGAATATCTGTATTTTGTAAAATAAAAACTCTCATAATAATATAAATTAGTGATCACTCCAACCAACTTGTCTAATAAACATTAACGGTCCCATGGTTTTTTGGTAGCATCTATGATACACTGTCTTTTACTCGTGTTATTTATGAATATCCCCATCTACTTTATTATTTGACTATAAGGTCCTTAAAAGCAAAGCCATGTCTCCCTCATGTTTGTACCTCCCATAACTCACAAATGATGTCCAAAATTTAAAAAATGACTTAACATGGGTACTGTATTATAACTATCTTATTGTTATGACCTTTAAAAATTGTAAACTTGTCAATACAGCTCATTTACCTGTATAACCCATAAATTTTCCAGGGATTTCTTGATTGCAGCAACGACTGCAGAAAATCTGCCCACACAGTCGGCAGTGGTGTCTGCGCCTAAAAGTGGTAAATTTCTCATTACAGTCATAGCACTCTTTACACTGGCTATCTGGCATCCAGTATTGCTTCAGGTCACTATCCTGTAACAATAAAAATGTGTGAAGGCTTCTTGAAACTACTGATTATTAAAATGCAATGGCAAATGCAATGCTAATCAAAATTCTAGATTTCTTTTGCAGAAATTAACAAGCTATTTCTAAAATTCATATGGGAATGCAAAAGGTCAAAATGACCAAAACAATCTTGAAGCAGAATAAACTGAAGGACGTATAATGTCAGCCATTAAGATTTATTCCAAAGCTACAGTAATTTTCGACAGAGTATTAGTGGAAGGAAAAAATGGAGCTGTGGAAGAAAAAGGAGAGCCCTGGACATATATGGACTCACCCTCACACATATAAATGGATTTCTGACAAGATCTGTAATGCAGTCAGTGAAGGGTGGTCTTTAAAAAAAAAATGGTGCTGGGACTTCCCCAGTGGTTAAGACTCTGAGTTTCCGCTGCAGGAGACACGGGTTCGATCCGTGGTCCAGGAACTAAGATCCCGCATGCCGTGTGGCGCAGCCAATAAATAAATAAATAAATAAATATAAATTTTAAAAATTTAAAAAATGGTGCTGGGTCCAACTGGACATCCATGGGGAAAAAAATGAATCTTGATCCATATACTTCACACAAATAATAAAGCTTCTTAAAGAAACTATGGGAGAATATTTACTACCCCGGGCTAGAAAAACATTTCTTAAACAGAACACAAAAAGCACAATCCATAAAACGAAAAAAATTGATAAATTAAAATTAGGAACTTATGAGTAAAAAATATGGTGTCCACAGGTGAAGTTAGTATTAACTGAACTTTCTTTCAAGTGGCATTGTACCATTTTTAGTGAGTACCGCATGGTCCCCATGTAAGTGCTTAAAAAGTAATCTTCTAAAGCCTCTAGACAGTACCTGGCTCTTCCCCTCCATGATTTCCTTGAGGCGTTTTAATACTGTGCTGAGGCTTCGGAGCTGAACAGCTGTACGAGGGTCATGACCTCCAAAGGCAGGTTCTGCCTTCCTTCTGGTATCTGAGTCAGATTTACAAAACAAAAAACAAAAAAAACTACCTTAATAGTCTCTAGTACCAATGCAAAGTACCTCTTATTTTTAGCATATATCAATACTAACGTTCTCCCAGCCAGTGACACAGACTGAGAGTTAAAACTAGTCTCTATAAGGGTAAGAGGCTGTTGAAAGTGTTTCTTATTACCATGTGAAACACTGCTTCACAAGCAAATGAGGGCTACCTGAGACAAACACTGTCTGAGACCACTGATGATTTAAGGCCTGGATGGGAGCATCACTTAACATGGCCCAAAATTCATTAATGATTTCTTGGGCCCTTCGGTCCTGCTAGAAATACCTGCGAGAAATTTAACAGAAGGAAAAGCAATTCCCGTGTGTTATCCTAGCCCAGTCTCCACAGTCAAACAGGTCAGCGACAGGGTTGAACAGTTCAGTTCAGTCTGCAGACCACAAACCCAAAGGCTCGTGGAGTAGATCATCAAAAAGGAATTTAATAGCCAACCCCATACAGTCTGACAGACTTCAGAACATCCAGGATGGTAATTTATCCACAAACTTCTCTTCCCCAAAGAATTGCTAGAACCCCAATGCTACCCTTTCCCTGCCACCTCCCTACTCCTACAGTTCCAAACTAGACGGGATCACTTGCTCTTGAAACAGCAATACTGAAGCCAGTCCTGTCAATAATAAAACACGCCCATGTTCCAGCTTTGTGTCCACCAAAGCTGTCATGTATCATTTCCTTATTTTAGAGCAAGATTACAACTGAAGTTTCTACCTATTCCTGGCTCCAGCAGTTATTAAACCTAAGGATGAAGTAGAGGTGGCTTGACAAAAAGGATGAACATCCTTATTAGCTTAAACTCATTACCCTAATAACCTATGGTAAAACAAGATGGAAAATAGCCCTCTCTAAATCCTTCCCAAACTCACTTGTTTGCTAGGTTAGATTTAGGCGTTCTTTGTTTTGGTTGAGTGGGAAAGAAAAGATTACAAAAAATGTGAAGTTGGTATCTAAATCTAAATTGACGAAGAACTTTCCAAGATATTAATTACGGAAATAATTATCTAAACAGCACCTATGTTAGAAAACTTTGAAAACTTTATCTTTATATAAATAATATCTTAATTTCAGCAGATACTTCAGATGTGTTATTACTAGAATAAAAATGTATGTGTATTAGAATGACCAAATTGTTCTTGAGTCTCTATGCTAAACCAACTCTCCATGATTTACCAATTGAAAAAGGAGACAGACGAAGCTGTTAGAACAGTAAGGCTGTGCTCCCATGCACAGGCAACAATTAATTGTGAAGCCCCTTGCATTTAGCCACTTAGGAGTATGAGAAAGTAAAAACAGCATCATCCACAGAAAAAGCAGGAGCAAGACTGTTCCTGGAACGAACAGATGATGGTTTCATCATGGATGAAGATGAAAGAAACATGAGAGAAAATTTGGTCTAGCACTCTGCCCTCAAGCAAATCATCTTAGTGGCTTCCCTTGTAAAATGAATATTAGAAAATTAAATAACTTCCCAAGGTCACAGAGCTAGTAGATTGTGGAATCACAGCCTTTTAGTAGGAAAAGTTTGGTAAAACAGTCCCAGGCTTGTGAAACTCAAATGCCTCTAGCAGCTAAGGCAGAATCAAAGAATCAAGTGGACTTGATAAAAGACAGTAAGGAATGGTGGGGATTGCAGCAAACTAGACATTACAAGCTCCACCTGGTGATATTTAAATTCAAGTTTATCAAAACACCAAGGCAAGGTTTGGTAGGCTGTCAGTTTGTAACCCCTAAATGATTAGATTCTAGTCCAACTCCTCAATTTTATAAACAAAGAAATCCTATGCTTGACTCAGTATAGGATTTAGTCAAAAGAGCTCCCTTAACAAAAATAGGAGTGTTGCCACAGGCCAGGTTCAAGAGCTAAGGAGAGTTTAAGGTTAAAAGTGGGGATGGTCTCTTCCCTCCATCCATTTGGAGTAAAGAGCTCACTTCTCTCTCTCCCCCTTCCTACCTTCTGATTCTTCCTTCCAAACAGCTGATATGACCCAGGCTGAGTCCCTTTGCCCTGGGAAACCTACAGAGGTGATACAGCCAGCTCTGCTCCAGTCCTTAGCGTGAAACTCTTCTTCTGCTTGGTTTCTCCTTCTCCTCTGGCCCACCAGAAGAAGGTTCTGAGCCAAGTCTCAACTAGCAATAAAATATCCTTCTGCCAACAACCATCACCTGTGCCTGCCTACTTTTCACTCGAAGACCTCATGGGGAAGACTGGCCAGACAAGGCAGGATCCGACATTCACGGACACCTGATTTCCAATGCTACATCCCTTTCCCTCTCTTATGCTACCTCTCATTGCCTTTCTCCTGTCACCTTGAGTTGGGCAAACCAATGCACTGAGTTTAATAATCTAACAGAAATAAAACATAAAACAACTCACTTTATCTAGTCTGTGGATTCAGGCTGATCCCAGTCTGTACTCAACAGAACAGCATGAAAATGAAGGGCATGACCACATAGCAGACCAGGACGGAGAACAAACAGGCAAGAGGAGCTCAGCTTATCCAGCCACACTGACAGTTTGCACCCCGACAAGGACAGAAGGCCAAGAGCAAGTGGCAGCCCACTAATGGAACTGAGAGACTTCTGCAGCCAGAGGCATGCACATCACATTACACTGGCCACCCCAAGCATAGATGCAGCAGTCAGTCACAAAGTTGAAACTAACCTGTGTTCTCCTGGGGGTGTCGCAAACTGTCCTCTGCTGAAACCCAAGCAAGTAATTAATCAAAAAACAGTCAAAGAAAGCTCTGCCTTGCCTAAAGTTTAATGAAATGTTTAAGAACTCTTGTTTAGGTATCAACAGTTATCCAGGTAACAGTTTCATTAATTCTTAAGAGCACCTGACTATTCCAAATAGCAAAAAAGTTAAGTCAATAAACAACCTGCAAAACACAATGACTGTGGGAAAAGTCTAATACACAGAGAGGAATGAAACGAGAACAGTGTCATACCTAACACTGAAGATCGCCGCTGGAGCTCCTCATTAAGCTGTTTTTTATAAGGTGTAGGTGATCTCACAGATTGTGTCCTTGAAGGGAGCTGAGGGCTGGTCCAACTTCCACTCAGAGACTGTTGCTCTCCCTGAGCCCCTTCTCCTCTCTCTGCAGCAAACAAAAGCTTGGAATTATTGGAAAAACTAAGACTCAGAGTTCAGCAAAGAGAAGGAAATAGATGAGAATTTTTTAGGAAAGAATGTGTACTTGTATTACATGCCTAAGTAAAAATTAGGTTTTTCTTAAAGAAAAAAGAGAGAGAAATTCAAAGAAGGTGGCAAAGTTACATCCTTGGTATATGTGACCTTCAGTTTGTTTCACTTTTTTTTTTTTTTTTTTTTTTTAATATTTATTTATTTGGCTGAGCCGGGTCTTGGTTGCAGCACGTGGGATCTAGTTCCCTGACCAGGAATCGAACCCAGGCCCCCTGCACTGGGATCACGGAGTCTTAACCACTGGACCACCAGGGAAGTCCCTGTTTTACTTTTCATTAGAAATTTCTTGAGCATATTTAAGGAAACAGAATGCAAGCTCCACAAGAAGGCAGTGATTTTTTTTGTTGTTCCGCTTTATTTATGGGATAGATCCCTTGTACTATTAAAATAGTGCCCAGTGGATAGTAGGTGCTCAATAAATATATGCTAAATAAAAAGACTACTGTCATTTAATGGCTAAATGTAACGTATCCTAGACAGGATCCTGGAACAGAAAAAGGACATTCGGTAGAAACTGAAGAAATATGAATAAAATACTTACTTCAGTTACTAATAATGTATCAATAATAGTTCATTAATTGTAATAAACGTACTCTACCAATGTAAGATGTTAATAACACAGGAAACTGGGTGTAGGGGTATATGAAAACTTCCTGTATTATTTTCCTAATTTTTCCATAAATCTAAAACTATTCTAAAAAATAAGATTGTTGCAGTTTCTTTAAAAAAAAAAAAAGATTATTGTCTTCAAAATGGACTAACAGGTTTTACAGAGCTTTAAACATGACTGCTAATAAAAGTCAGTTAATACTATTAAAATTTCTACTGAGTTAATTAAACTATTAACCCCCAAATCCGTTACAACTAGAGGGATTACTTTCTAACACATTTCAAACAATACAGGCAAATATAAAGCAAAAGATGTAGGCCATGTTTTTTTTTTTTAATTCTTCTAACAAGTAAAAAATATATTACTTAAAAAGAGCTCATTTTAAAATGATCTTTTCATTTGGTGTCATTAAATGTATACCTTAACAGATCAACAACAAGCCTGCTGACAGCTTTCAATTTTTGAAAAATATGAACCCTTCTTCCCATGTGCTGGTCCTTTAGTTTCATTGCTTTAATTAAAATCTTTTGGCTATTAACCCCTAAAAGAGAAAAGTCCATTCTATGAACTTAAGAAAACTGAGATATATTAAGAAAGGAAAAAAAAAGAATGCTAACTTCTCTTTAAAAAGAGACCCCCTTTTAACATTTAGTTTTCAATTCTGATCTTCAGTTGCCAATAATTAATAAGATTAAAGTGAAAATTCTAGCTTTCTCTTCTTATGCAGTTAACCCCAGTGACCTATGATTATAAAGCTACCTCCTTGTTAATATTTCACTTTCTTGCAAAGACACAGCATGAAAGCTGAACAAGAGAATTTCAGAGAATCAAGATGGTAGGGGCTCTGATCTTTAAGAATAAGTCTTACCTTTGTTAAATCGAAAGAGATTTACAAAAGAACTATACGCTGATTTAAAAGGAGGTTCGTCCTGATCAGGAGTCAAAGGTTTGAAGTGTGTGAGATGAGAAGGACTAGTAGGAGATCGAGGCAAATCATTAGCAGAGTCCAATGTAGGGGAAGTCTTATCATCTGTGGCCATTTCATGAGTCTAGTAAACAAAAGAAATAAGCAAAAGTAAGTTCCTCAGGAAGCCCAAAGGTTGATTCCAAACAGCATCCAAATATCTAGAAATCTGACTTCAAAAATTCAGACCTAAAAAAACCAACGAGTAAATAAATCTAGTTCAGCATACACTCCAAATTAAGACTTGAAAACACTGAAGTCTAGATCATAAGGAAGAGTCTCAATTACCTAAAACTAGGAACATATAGTCAATCTCATTTTCAAAATTACTATTCAAATACAGAAAAATACCAAAATTATTAAAAATTTGAAGGCATAAATGTGAGCAGGAAAAAAGGAAAAAAGAGGATTTTCACATGATTTATGTAGTTTTCATTTTAAGATTTTTTTTGAAAAAATAGCTTTTTAAAGGGGGAAAACTGGTTTTACACAAGCATACAAATTCCTCAAAGTTTTATTTTACTTATTTCAATGTTTTCTTTCAAAAAAATATTAAAAAATGAATATTTCCAAGAACAGGAAATGAAATAGTCATCCCTTAACGACATTTCTATATAACCTCAAAAGTTACCTCAAACTATGCCTCATCACCTATGAGAACTATCCAAATCAACAAACTGATTGATCCCCATCATATGTCCTCCTAGGCACAGGAGCCTGGTTTTTCTCCTTTTAAGCCTAAATTCATAGGCATTAAAATGAAGATCTTAAAGGGCTTTTTTTTAAATAACCAAAACTTATAATTCAACCAAAGCTGTAAAGCTAACCACATCACCAGATGCAGGTAACATAAAAGCACTGATGTCTATTTTCTGCCATATTGATTAATACTTCAAAGAGAAGACCATGAATTATGCATAACTCATTAAAATGCTATAGCTTGTAATCTAATTTATATTTACAAGGAGGACACTACACTCTTACAAAATGCTTTTCACTTTCAAAATCCTATCTACCATCTCATTTCATTTTTATAAAAGCCTGAAAGATACAGAGCTGGGCTTATTACCACATTTTACCTCTGAAGCAACCAACGTACACTGAACCTAAAACAACTTTCTCGAGGGTCACATAGCTAGTCAGTGGTAGAGCTGTAACTAGATGCCAAGTTTTACCCCAGAATTACTCTTTATTTTTTCCTGAGGGCAGCATTTTATTTAATTACTTCTTCTTTCAATTAAAGAGATATCTCGAGTTTGCATTGGTTTTGGAGGCAGACACTCTTGGTTTCAAATTCTGACTCTGAAATATCTTAGCTGAGTAAATTTGGGTAAGAGCCCTGTGAGATATGTATTACCATCTTCATTTCACATAGTGGAAACTGAGGCTTAGGGTGATTAAGTGGGACAGTATATGTGAAGCACGTTTAGCAGAGTGCTTGCCCATAAAAGGCACAGAATTAATCTTTAGAGCAAAATTATCTTGTAGCTCTTCCCAGACTTTCAATTCTGGCCTACCTGAATTCTAACTACTCAGGACACTGCCAAATTAAAACTTTAATTGATTATTAATTAAACAAAGCAAAAATAAAAGCACTGATGAGGAGAATGTTGGCAACAAATGTTTATTGGAATGGAGGGAGGGGGAAGAAAAAGAGGAAGGAGAAGAGGAAGGGGCAGAGGACGAAGAGGAGGAAGGGGGGAGGAGGAGGGGGAGAACAGGAAGAAGGAAAGAGGGAAAGGACACGTCTTTCTAAAGTGTCTTGACAACCCATATTCCAGCATAAAGGATTGGGAAATCAGCTGGTGATTGATCAAGTGTAAACTCAAAAAGGTAAAAAGAGGAAAAAAAAAAAAAAGAGGGTCCTGGAGAGAAAGAATAATGTGACAGCAGTAACAACCTGAAGGCCTCAGAGAACATCCTACATTCTACTTTGACGCAAGTAACATGAGAAGGAGAGTTAGCAACCTTCCTAAAGTCTTAGCATCACACCTAAGGGTCACCCATGCAGAAACTTTTATTAGGTTCTGAAGATGTGAGGATAAAAATTACCATGCAAACACTCACCAGTGTAGTTTCTAAAACAATACAATCACACAGGGTGAATATTAATAACTACATAATAATACCAGGACCCTGAAAAAACTACCTTACAACTCTTATTCTGTGGTAGCTTAATAACTAACTGTCTGTGATATAAACTAGGATGCTTTCCTATCTGAGAGGTAATTAGAAGCATTCACTTACTCATTCAAAGACCTCTAATGTATCACCAGCACTTTGCCTCTTCTCACTTGAATGCGACTAGTATATGCAGACCCACTCAGCACTATCAAAAGGCTTGTCAGGAATTGAAATTTAGAAAATAAGCCTGCTCTACCAGCCAAACCAAAATTTTAGCGAACAGAAAAATGCAAGTATCAGTTCAGTCATTTCTAAGTACAGTGTTTTTTTTTTTTAATACTCAAAATATATCTAACAATGCAGGACAACTGAATACTAGAAATGTTAGTTTCCATCTACAAAGATTTTTTTGTTCAATTTTTGATCGACATACCAACAGATGGAGGTTTTCTAAAGGAAAACCATATGATCCATATTATTCTTCCCAGAAAGAAGAAAAAGAGAGGACACAGGAAAGCAGTCTTGCTCTGCAAAGGAAACTTAACCTGCCCTTTTTTGTCACAAACTCGAATCTAACCGAAAGGAACTAAGAAACTTTTATGTAAGAATCCTGATAGTGGGAGTGCCAAAAATCAAGACTCAAATAAATTAGAAATAAGACACTACAATATACCAAGAGACCACCTCTACTGTCAATATCGGAGTAGTTTTACAAAAGGATGCACTGAATCAGTATGGGATAATATAATAAATACACTCACCAGATAAACAGGAATAACTGGACTAATACAGAATTCCAGCATTTCTCATATTTCTTGAATGCCTTAACAGTGACTTCTACATAGAACAGAAGACCCCCTAATTCCTAAAAATATTCCATTCTCATCCTTTTGTTGAGAACGTTCTAAACAAGGGGAAAATACTAACTGGGAAATCAAGTCTTCTCCTCAAGAGACTTTGAAACATAGGTACACATGGAATAGCCTCAAAGAGCAGAGGCAAGCATTTAAGGAGGTATATACATATTTGAAACCCCACTACCGGTACCGTTTCTGCAGACGAGAAACTTTCTTGTCCAGCCTACGCATACACCTCCGAAACAAAGGCTCAGAGCTTATCCATCAGAGGGAGGAGGAGCTGGACTATGCATCTCCGAAATAAGTTCAAGTACACGGGACAAGAGAGGAGCAAGAGAACTTCAAATGCTTCCAAGGAAACCTCTTCCAGAACAGCCCCACCCGGCTCCCTTCCCCACTCGCCAGACAAGCGGCAGCCGGGGAATCAAGGGAGCCGCCTGAATGCGGGCACAGGTTCTCTGCCCTTCCTTGCCCAGCCTCGGCCGCAGCCGCGGCTGCAAAGCCCCAGCTCTCGCCTTCACTTCAGACTTCCCCTCCGCTCCGGCCCCAAAGCTTCCTAAACCCGCCTTCTTCACCACTCTCAGGCCCAGCCGGCCGCGCGCCAGCCCCCTCCCTTACCTGCGCCTCCCGCCGCGGCCCCGCCGGCCACCCTCCACCCCAGACCCCGGTTCACCGGGTCCCAGCGCAGGAAGGCAGCTTCAGAGCCCAGTGCCGCGGTTCTCAGGCAGCCGGCGGTTACGGCAGAAAGCAAAGCTGCTTACATGGTTGCTGCGGCTTCTCTCGTCCGCCACCCACCCAGGCTCCGCCCTCTGTTCCTCCTCCCCTCCAATCCGTAACTCTCCCGGGCGCCGGCTCCGCCCTCCCTGCTCCGCCCGCACGACATTCGGATCAGACGCTCAGGCAGAAGGAGTCGAGCCCAGATAGAGTCGTGCTCGACACCTTGACCAAGATTAGGCCGCCTCAGCCTTCCTAGAGGAAGCCACGGTGACTGCGCGCGTGAGCGTCAAGTGTCCGGGTCACCGGATGGGTGCTGGCTGGACTGCGGTTACCGTATGTGCCCGATGATATGGGCACTCATAATATGTTACAGCGCTCAGCGTTCTTACGGACTGACATTCACTTGCGTAACACTTGCGCCTAAAGCGAATACTGTTATCAGACTTGGGTGACTCCGCCAACAACTAGCCAAGTAACCTTAAATTACCAATTTCTTTAGGCTCCAAGCCTCTTATCTGTAAAACGGAGCTAATGATAGTACCCTTCACAGATAGTTTTTTGAAGATTAAGTAAAACATTGTACGTAAATGTTTGTAGACATTTGGCGCAATGTCTAATCCGGAATAAGTGATGTTAGCTCTATAGCTATTTTTTTCACTCAAGTTTTGTGTTGCAAAGACTGGCGCAAATAAAGTTACCAAGCCCCGTATTGCTGGGCCGAGCTAGCATTATCCATCATTTTGTCCTGCTAGAGTGTTTTGCCATTAGCTGAAGAGAACATACCAAAACCTGCTGACAGGATTGTGGGACTTGGCAGGGGCAGTCAGAAAGGAAGTGAAACCCAAAGTGAGGTGCTGTTATAATTAAACTCTGCAGACCCATTTTCCCCAAGAGTTTTGGCAAGTTCCCACCCATTTCTCCTTGAGCTGGGTCTTTTCAGCCACTGGAGAGTAGCATGGAAGCCTGAAGGCTGATAGCGGTATAAATGCCAGTCACCACCCTCAGCTGAGCCCCTCAGCAATCTTCCTAGGAGTCAGCAGTCAACTTCCTCTTCCATTCCTCACTACTGCTATTCCGCACCAACACCACCTTGACTATCATTCTCAGCAAGAGAATCTCATCTACCTGAGTGAAATAGCCGAGGTATTGGGTGCGATCCCTAACTACCTAACCACCCCAATCGCATTTACCTGCATTCACGTCCACCCTGGCCTGACTCCTGCCCTCATTTCTGGGAGAAAAGAGCCTCTTCTCCTGCTCAATCCTCCCAGCTCTCAAGCCAGTCTCTCCTCTCTCCCCTGGGAGTGTCACCAAGTCCAAGCTCCAACTGCTGGCAGCGCGACAGGCCAATAAATCGAGAGACGAGGTGTTGGGGCAAGCGACTTTATTCAGAAAGCCAGCAAACCAAGAAGATGGTGAACTCGTGCCCCCAAAGAACCATCTTGCCTGAGTTAGAATTCAGGCTTCCTTTATACTAAAAGGGGAAGGAGTGAAGTCAAACATTTCCTGGTTCCACTCAGCCTCCACACGAGATGTGTTAATTTCTACCTCCCTGCAGCCATCCACAGGTCCGCCTGGTCAGGATGTTTCCTATGAGCTAAGCAAAGGTATTTTAGCTTAATGCTCATTACCTGGGAGGCAGGATTCCCAGAGATGGGCCATTATGTATAATTTAAGCTTACAGGCAACATTTCTTTAGTGATCAACTCATAATAGAGTACAAAGTGTCTTCCCTATTACAGAAGTTTGTGCCGTCTCTTCAACCTCTCTTTTTCCAATGACTCTTCCTCCTTAACTTGTGAACGTGCTCAAGTCTATGCCTTCCAGAAACAAAAACAAAGACAAGCAAAAAAATTCCCCCCTCTTGTAGTTAGCCTAGTGATGTTAATATTTCATAAACATACAATAAAGTATAAATTAGACCAAGAGATCATATGAACAGAATAGATAGCCCAGTAAAGATAGTCCACTGTACAGCAAAGTGATTCAGTTATACAGGTGTATACATTCTTTTTTATATTCTTTTCTAATCTGTTTTATCACAGGATATTGAATATAGTTCCCTGAGATATACAGTAGGACCTGGTTGTTTATCCACTCTATACATGATAGTTGGCATGTGCTAACCCGAAATTCCCAATCCATTCCAACCCCACCTGCGCTCCCCCTCGGCAACCACAGGTCTGTTCCCTATGTCTGTGAGTCTGGAAGACTGGTGTTCTAAATGAATCCTCACATGGCATCCAGTGGAAAAGCCAAGCTAAATTCAAAAGAACCAGAATGTAAGCAGTGAGTTTCATATTCAAATTGCAAGCAGTAATTTAATTTCAGCCAAACATCGTTTGTTACATTTAATTAATGTTGACAATGGTAATATATTTTTTATAATATTGCTTCTAGTCATTTTGTCTATAAGTTTGTTATTTTATAGTTGTATGAGAGCTACCAGCATAAGGAGCATATATCTGTATATATTAATATAAGTCACTGCTCGGGATCTACAAGAAAACTTTTCAGTTGAAAAGTACTTCCTACATTACTGACTTAGGAAACGCTGTTTTAGATGCTAAGACCCCCTTAAGTGTTACCTTTCCTCCCACATTGGCTTAGAGCCAAATTTGTAGCCCCTTTTTGGCACTGTTTAGGATTTGATGGAATACATTTTGTGATTAAACTCACCTTGGTTCTGTACAATTTCCTGTATTTATTCTGTCTTTTCCTCACCTATATTCAATGTCCTTTGTCGTGCTATACTGTATGTATCTTGAAGGTTGCCCTAAATCCTTTCTGGAACAAGAATGAATATAAATAATTTTAGTAGTGGACAAGGGATAATAACGTGAGCCTGATATAATATAGAGTAAATTTACAATCTCAGGTGATTTGGAGTCTCAAATTAGAGATGAAAATACAAGACCATATACCTCTATAATCAGTTCTATAGGAATAAATGGAAGTGACCGCTATTTTCAGTTAATCCATCTCAATAATCAACAAGCGCGAGGCTGTGTATGCTTTCCTTCTTCCTTTTCTCTTGGGAAAAATACCAGTGCCCTCTAGTGACCAAAATGCACCTCGCATAGTACCCTTCATAAGAGTGATAATAATAACCCGATATTAGAGATAATTTTAAAAAATAAATTTGGGGGCATTGAATCCTGGACCAAGCATGCGATTATCCTACAAATCACGATCGAAAATATTCCTCCCCCGCCTTCCATGTTTTCAAGAGTAAGGAATACACAAAAAATAATTCCTTGCAGAGGACATAATTTTTTTTTAATCCACTGTTCCCTAAGACTTCCGATCTTTATTTGAACTTCTCTGGAACCCAGATAATAATCTCATTATCCTTATCTTCTAACGCAAATGACTGCGTTTATTTATAGTACGCAGTAGTAATTGAAATTATAGATACAGAAGCTCTAAAGACTTAGTCATCGGCGGTGGCGGAAATTTACTGTAGCATGCCTGCTTGTGCAACTGTTCAATCCTTTGCATTCCAGCTGCGCAAAGCCCCCAAAGCGACGTCACGCTTGCCCAGGGCACTTTTCCTTCTGTCCAAGCGCGTTCCAGTCTACCCCACAGCCGGGGCGCGCAGGGAAGGGGATCGGTCCAAGCCGCGCAGTCCCCGGTTTGCCTTTATTGCAGACGTGGAAACTCACTCCGCCGGGACCTAGGTTGTTAGCCCGGGGGGCCCCTTCGCGGCGGAGGATTCAGAAGACCAGCCCAGGCGTGCCCTGCTCCCCAGCCTGCAGGTGGCAATCTCGTCTTTCCGCCGTAGAGGAGTGGAGGCCGACTCCAAAGGCGCTGCAAGGCCTTCCCCACCATGAGCGCTTGGAATTCGCCGCGGAATTCGACCTAGCCTTCCGGGACCCGCCCCTGGCCCCTGGCCCCTGGCCCCGCCCATCTCAGCGGGTCAGCGCGCGGCGATTGGCGGCGGGGCAGGGGCGGAGCTCCGGGAGGTGGACTGAGTGGGCCGGGCCTGGGTCGGGACAAAAGCCTGGAAGCGCCGCCGTTTCAGCTCTGGGTTTCTGCGGAGACCGTGTCAGAAGCCGAAGCAGCTGGAGTGCAGCTGGGATTGCCAGAGTGTGCGCTTGTGGGGTTAAGCGTGTGAGGGCTGTGGCGTTCTCGGGTCATCGCCAGCGTACCTTCTCCTGCAGGTAACCGCAGGCTTCGAGGGGCGTCTCTGGCCCCTGGCTTTTGTGGGGAGGCTCTGTCAATAGCTGGAGTGGGAAAAAGGAAGGAAGCTCAGATCTTGGGTATGGTAGGGGCAACTTAGCGGCGAGTCGTGGAAGCAAGGCAGGGAAAAAAATCCAGGTATTGGGCGTGGGAAAAGGAAATGGGGAGGAAGAAGGTGCTGGATACCTGGATGTGTAGAAGGTCCGCTCTTAGGCAAGGGAGGACGAAAACTGGGCGGCGGAAGGTTGCATGCCATGACAGACGGAAGGCCAGGTCTGCAACAGAAGGGACAATCGGGGCGGGAGGATGCAGGGACGCGTGGAAGACGAAGTCTTGGGTTTACGGGGAAGAAAACGTGCGGCCTCAGGAGCTGGAGGACTTGGGCGTGTGCATCGAACTTGGGCGGCTGGGACTGGCGGTGCGGCGAGCTGAATGCGTCTGCCTGGGGATCCTGAAGGGGGGAGGCGAGGGGCGTTCGCTAGGCCACCTGGTGGCGGTCGGGGGCGGAGTGAGGGTGGAGGAAACCACGCCGCCGCCGGCATCTCGAGTTCTGGGGGAGGCGTCCTTCGGGCTGCTCCTGGAGCCCGGGTTTTAAAGGTCCCGGCACCTGGGAGGGAAGGGGCGGGCGTGGAGACCTGGAAGGAGAAACCGAGCCAGCTTTGGTTGCAGCCCTCTTGCACAATGGCCCCAAGGACGCATGCAGGCCAAGAGTCCGCTGGTCACAGCGTCCCCTAGGGACGTGCAAACCCCAAGACTAGCTAACGGACGACGAACCCGGGACTCTCCACGGGCGCACCCTCCAGTGTGTGCAGAGATATTTACTTTATTTGAAAGGTGCCTGCGGACCTAAAACTGCCCTTTGCCCCCCCTGTGTACACTGAGCACTGTACTTTAAACCAGACAAACCGGGCTGCCTGGCCCGTATTGAAATCAGCTAAATTCTCCTGACAGGAGTGCCTTGTACCTTACCTTTCTCTTCCCCTTTTTGATTTGTTTTAGGAGATAAACTGCACTCAGCTGAGTCTGCAAGATTGAGAGGCGTTGGGGTGATCAGAAGTTGTAAAGGTGAGAATTAGCAATTTCTTCCATTCTTTGATATGGCAATATTGCGTTTAATTGGTCTTGGAGGTCTTGGAAGTAGTCGAAGCCACTGCAAGGGAGTGAGTCAGGAATATTTCCAGCAATAAATTGCACTTGCTTCCTTGTTTCTTTTAGTCTAGTCTTCTCTGCAAGAGACTGGTTTTTTGGGGGGTTTTGCCCAGAAATTAATGTAGTTTATGAACTCAGCCCCCAAAAAAATGTGGCTAAAAATTTGGGAATAATGAAAATAAAATTAAACAGGGTGAGCAGCTCTTTTTTCTTAAACTACTTTGTATTAGTCCAGGTTTATTTTCTAGCATTGCACATGTGTGTCAGGAGATTGGAATTCAACTGCTTTCAGAATAAATGAACTGGCTTGTTGGAAAAGGCCTTCCTTCTGAAGTCAGGGTTTGGGTGGAGACAGAAAATCTGAGGGACTAGGGGAGAAAGTGAATTCAGTGGTGTCTAATGCTCACCGCATGGAATTCAAATCTAGGAGAAATAAAATAGTGTCCTACATTGTAGAAAGCCAGGGTCTACAATAAAGCTTCACTTTTTTAGTGAAAGGATAGTAAAAATGTAATGGATAAGTAACGTGAAGAAAATATGAAATGTTTCAGTTATGCATTATGAAATATAGAAAGATTACTGCAGAAAGTGTTTGTTTCAATTGAGAAGAAAATAATTAACTAAAAAACATCACTCATTGAAATTTCAAGTATGATGTATAACCTTTTATTAACTGTATTTGCCATCAAAGAAAAATAGCCATCATAACCCTTGCATAATACTATGTAAGAATATGGCCTCGGAAATGTATCAAAACTAAGATAAGTTTGCTGCCTCTTTTTGTTTTGTTTTAAATACAAGGACAGATGTGACAGTGAGATCAGCATGACTAAATCATACACTTTAAGCTGTACTTTAAATTGTACTTGAAGTTACAAATGGGAAGTAGCTGACTCATTCACACCAGTTCACTTTTTTATTCTAGTTGAGTTCCAGATGGTTCCCCAGTAATGGTCTAGGGAACCTCCTAAATACTAACAAGCAGGATCCCAGAGTTAGAAATTGGGAAGTGGGGGCTTCCCTGGTGGCGCAGTGGTTGAGAATCTGCCTGCTAATGCAGGGGACACGGGTTCGAGCCCTGGTCTGGGAGGATCCCACATGCCGCGGAGCGGCTGGGCCCGTGAGCCACAATTGCTGAGCCTGCGCGTCTGGAGCCTGTGCCCCGCGACGGGAGGGGCCGCGATAGAGAAAGGCCCGCGCACCGCGATGAAGAGCGGTCCCCGCACCGCGATGAAGAGTGGCCCCCGCTTGCCGCAACTGGAGAAAGCCCTCGCACGAACCGAAGACCCAACACAGCCAAAAATAAATAAATAAATAAATAAATAAATAAGAAAATCCTAAAAAAAAAAAAAAAAAAAAAAAAAAGAAATTGGGAAGTGAAAACGGGCCTAGGGGTTAGGAATATATCCTGGCTTGTGGTGAGGAACTGAAGCTCACAGTCTACTAATCATTACGTTTTAAAATTTAAAGACCAAATTACTTTAGCTTAACTTTTTAAGAAATACTGTTTACAGGCCTCTTACTTCTTAATTTTTTTAGTCAGTTCTCCTGACTTCCAGTCCTCAGCCATAACTTAAAAGAATAAAAGCAATCTGCAGTTATGTTGCTAGGGGGAAAAAAGAAAGTTTCCATTAGAGCACCATGAAAGGGAACCTTTAGCAGGCTCAGGACCTCCTCTGCCTCTCAGGAAACACGCCTTTCTTTAAGCCTTATCCAAAGGGTGTACCCCTGCCCTCTCTGGGAATCAGATTGATTTGTATCTGGCATCCCCCCACATCCCAGGAAGACACCTCTTCCTGGAACAATTCCAATCCCCTGTCCCACCCACTGGCAGCTTGCCTTTGCCCACTAACAGCCAGAAGAACAGTCCAGGAGTTGGGATACCGAGGACAGGACAGGGGCATGTCCTGGACAGTAGTCCTTCTCTATACGTACAGATTTCTCTAACTGAGAAATCACTTTGTATTCAGTGTGACATCCCCAATATCCATTATTGTCTCTAGGAAAATATAGTTCCACCCGGAATTCTTCATCTTTCACTTTTAAAAGGACTTAATTAAAGTTTCTTTAAAGTGGGTCTCTAGAACTTGTTGAATCTCCTCAAGGATAGTTGTTTTAACCAAAACAGCCTCTTAAAAGATGGGAAATAGTAGCACACGTCATTCTGCTCCTCTTGAGGGGGCCCAGTAAAATGAGGAGTTGGATAGAGGTTTTCAAATAAACATGATATTGTGGAAATAATCTCATTTTATAGGACAAACCAACAGTCAAGAATAATGATTACATTATTAAGGGCATGTGACAGGCTCAGGCTCCCCGACCCTCCAGCCGGATGGCCTTGCGAAAGCTTTTTTTTCTTTTAGCAAAGTAGAATGGAAAAATAATTTCCATCTTACAGGGTTGTTGTGAGTGTTGATTCAGAAACCACACAAGAAGCATGTAACACAATGCTTTATACAGGGAACATATTCGATTCTAATGGTTAATGTAATTGTTATTATTAGCTTTTTATGCAATCATGCTGTTATGAATTGTTCTTTTAGTAGTTACCAAATTGTATTTTGTTTTTACATGGTAATGAGGCAAATGATGAGATATGTGTCTTATCATTTTTCCTCTTGAAGGTTTATTGAAGTCAAAATGTCTCAAAAAATCCAAGGCGGTTCTGTAGTAGAGATGCAAGGAGATGAAATGACACGAATCATTTGGGAGTTGATTAAAGAGAAACTTATTTTTCCCTATGTGGAATTGGACCTGCACAGGTAAATCAATCACTCTGCCAATCAGCAAAGTCAGAGAGCATATGTGATTTCAGGGTATAAGTCGCTTTTTTACATAGATACCACTGTATCTTGTGTATAAAGCTTTTGGTGAGCTTATATGCAAATGATTGTGTAACTGGTGTGCCCCTGTGCAGAAAGCCAAACTCTGACAGTAGGTGTTTGCAGCAAAGTAAGGGTTTATTTGCAGGGCGCCAAGAAGGGAGTGGGAGACAAGTCTCAGATCCGTTCCAAATTCGTCTTTGAGTTGGGGTTGTTTTTAAAGGGAAGAACTGAGAAGCTTGTGAAATTTCTGTGATATTTCTTAAATGTTAGTTTCAGTGGGTCAGATTGTGTCCTGTTTACCTTCTCTGGCCAGGTGGTTCATGGCCTGGGGGTCTGTTAGCTCATCTTGACCTGGAGAAACAACCTGAGTTTGTAGTAACTGATGATATCTACAAGAGCAATTTTAGTCATTAACAATGTTGTCTATAATAGCAATTTCAGTCATCTGATTCTGGTTGATTAGTGTTAAATTAGCACAGGATTGAGGTCAGAGGGGACCAGCAAGGGGATAAAGTTTCAGATAGATTAATCATAAACTCAGTAAGGGAATTCGATTTTAGGGGCACTGGGTTTCAAATATATATGCAAATGAATCTTCTATTTTAATTTTAACATAATACTAGAAACACTGAAATTGTCATTTTTCAGAAGAGAAGAATTATGATGGCAACAAAGTAATTCTCAGGTCTTTCCAAGCCTCTATTTCCTGTGAGGGTTTTACTTGTAATAAATCAGTGGCCAAGAGCAGCAGGAGGTATTATTTGCGGAGGGGAAAATAATAGAGCTACATCCTCTGTTAATGGGTAAAGAATGTAGTTAACACGATTTTGTCCTTTCAGAAGATTTAGTGTATTTTCTGTCACTCTACTTAACTAGTCAGTGGGCCTTGCTACCTTTTCATTCCCTGTCTTTTACCCTTTTCATACAATTGTAGCACACAAAGAATTCTTGACTTATCTATCTAATACAACCCCGACCTTTCAGAAGTTCCCTAAACCATTTGTGTCCTGGAGATTGGAGCCTTTGCCCTGTATTAAAAGTATTTAGAGACAGATATGAAAATCTCTATGGAATTCTTTCATTTTTTTTCCCCCTGTGTTTTTCATACATTTGCTCATGCTCCTTGTACATTTGGACTAGGTAGAGACAGAATTTTCACAGGGGTGGAGTGACTGAAGACTGGCAGGGTAATATGTTGAACAACACATTTCAGCCAAACTATTGGCAACTGTAAGTGTGTTTGCCTTGACCCAGAATTATTCCTCAGACTGTCCTGAGGACCTGTTATTTGCTTGGGTGTAGACAGTTAATTCACATGTTGTCATTAAATGCCCTTTTTAATTATTCTAAGCCTAAGGTGTTGATAATATCTATATTGCAGCCTTGAGAGGGAGGGAGCAAATATCTGCAGAGGTCCACCAAACACACAGGAAATGACGCTTTAAAAACATCATCCAAGTGCTTAAAGAAGCATTTTACAAACACTTTACATGACAATAGGTGAACTTGCAGAGCTCTTCCCAGTATAGTAGCTGCAAAGATGCTTTTGAGCTGCTTTAGTATAGAGGCATAAGGAGTTTTAAAGGACAGTCATTATGCCTAGAAGGCAAAGAGTCACTGGCTAAAGACTAAAGAATTTTTGGAGACTTAAACAAGTGTAAGTTGTTCCAAAATTGCTATTATTATTACATGATTGATTCTTTTTGAGGGGAGTGGAGCTATTCATTTGTTTTATTTTCTGTTGGCTAAGCAGTAATCGAGGCCATTTATTCATTCTTTTCGCTTAGAAATGTTAAGAAGAGAAGCAAAAAATCCACTAATTTGCTGGCAGGTTCTTCTGATGAAAAATGTTTCCTACGAACATAAATACTGCTGACCACACTGCTTGTTTGAGTTAGGAGTAGACACTTATAGATATTGAGCACTCCCTAAACCATAAGATAAGAAAGTCAGTGGCTTTGTAAGTGTCGATGAAAAAAAAATTAACCAATAATCGATCTAAGAAAGAAATGGAAATTTTTATTTATGCCAACTTGAGGATTATAACCCAGGAGACAGTCTTTCAGAAAGCTCTGAGGACTGTTCTGCCCGCTAGAGGTCAAAGAGCAGTTAAGTAAGTTTTTGAATGAAGGGTTGTACGTCAAATGATGTATTGACAGTTTACACACAATCCGCACCTGTGCGTATAAAGCAAGTAGTGGGTCATCATGGCCCCTTACAAGACTAAGAAGGAAGGATATCTCCTAACGAGGTCTGCTTAATGCAAATGCACGATACACCCTCAAGGGGAGGGAGGAAGCCGAAAGAGTCAAAGCAATTTGGAATTATTTTTATTTGGAAATACATTGTAAGATTGGATTCCCTTTTGCATTTCCATCACAAGTTGGGATATCTAAGGAAAGGAAAATACAGGAACTGAAGGGAAAAATCTAGAGGCTTAATGGTTCAGCAAGTTTTGAAAGCTGAAAAAATTTGGAAAATTTTTAAAGCCTTGGAGAACAAAATAAACTATTCATTACTGTTTTGTTTTTCCTGCTTTTGACAAACTATTACATACTTTACATAAAGCTTTACAGTCTTTTTCTATACTTCATGGGCAACCAGCATTCTTTCCTGCTCTGAATAACCTGCAGTCTGGGTGTTGGTGTGTATTAAGCTATAATTCACTGGGGTATATAAAACCACTGCTGGATTCCATTACTTATTCTATAAACTGCAGGCTTGTTTCCAGAAATAAAGAGATTTGCCCAAGATTTAGGGAAAGGTTCTTCATATGACTAATTGTCATTAATGAAGAGGTCATTAGCTTTTTCTGGCGGTGTTCGTCTCATCTGTAACTCCAACACTTCAATGCCAAAATAATAGAAACCCTTTAAACCCTCTGACCCCTTTATTTTTAGAGCACAATATTTACTAAGGGAAAATTAATGTTTGGGCTTGCATTCTTGTGTTAATCGTGCGGAAGGGAGTCTGCAGAAAGGTGGCTGGTGTGCTATTATTGCCTCTATGGTGAAGAGCAGGCAGCAGGGCAGAGCGCAGTGGTTTCCATTTAGTTTCCTTCTAGACAGCTTCCCACAACACGGGGAGGCATGTGTGGCCTAGCAGTCCAGCCTTTCTTGGTGCTTTTTTTTTTAGTTGGCAGCCATCTTCTGCGTCTAGGATAGACTAACGCTAAAACTTGGCAGATTTGGGTACATATGGAGTCTTCACTTTCTGCAGGGCAGGCCCTGCATGCCATCACCATGCACAGAGTGGTACATGGGGATAGAATAGGAGTACCCTCAATCTCCTGTCGGTTTGCCTGGAAAGTTACGCTTACAGTTTTTCCCCTCCCAGCTATGATTTAGGCATAGAGAATCGCGATGCCACCAATGACCAGGTCACCAAGGATGCTGCAGAAGCTATAAAGAAGTACAACGTTGGTGTCAAGTGTGCCACCATCACCCCCGATGAGAAGAGGGTGGAGGAGTTCAAGTTGAAGCAAATGTGGAAATCACCCAACGGCACCATCCGAAATATCCTGGGTGGCACTGTGTTCAGAGAAGCTATTATCTGCAGAAATATCCCCCGGCTTGTGAGTGGATGGGTAAAACCCATCATCATAGGTCGTCATGCTTATGGCGATCAAGTAAGTGGTGTTGGCATAACTTGATTTTTTCCATATTCTTTTTTCACGGGCTTTGACTGCCCAGCAGTTCTGATTTATATGTGCTTTATTCTTATCTTTATCTTATCTACTCCCGTTAATTGAGGTACAGAATTGAGAAATGAATGTCTGTATACATTTAGATAAAAGTAAATACAGGGCTTCCCTGGTGGTGCAGTGGTTGAGAGTCTGCCTGCCAATGCAGGGGACACGGGTTCGAGCCCTGGTCTGGGAAGATCCCACATGCCGCGGAGCAACTAGGCCCGTGAGCCACAACTACTGAGCCTGCGCGTCTGGAGCGTGTGCTCCGCAACAAGAGAGGCCGCGACAGTGAGAGGCCCGCGCACCGCGATGAAGAGTGGCCCCCACTCGCCGCAACTAGAGAGAAAGCCCTCGCACAGAAACGAAGACCCAACACAGCCAACTATAAAAAATTAATTAATTAATTAATTAATTAATTAAAAAAACAAAACAAAACAACAACAACAAAAAAGTAAATACAGATAAACTTACAGATAGGTACCTGTCTCAACACAAATGATTTTTTTCAGGCATGTTTTTTTCTTCCTTATCTTTTTATTAGATTAAACCATATGATGTAGACATTTTTATTTAGATAATTTCCTGTGGTTCGGCCAAATCAGTGATTCAGCCAAACCCTGTGGCTGTACAGTAAGGTCCCTTTACAGGTTTTTTGGTGTTTGTTTTATTTTGCTTCGCGTTTTAAAAAAATTCTGTTTGTTTTAATTCCAGTGCCTGAGTCCCACCCTACACCAGCTAAATCTGAATTCCATGGCATTTTAAAGCTCCCCAGGTGATTCTAATGTGCAGACAGAGTTGAGAACTACCAAAGATTATATTAAACATGATTGTTTCATGCATAAAAGGAAAAACTGACTCAGTAGTTGAAAACAGTCTCTTTAAAACATTCCCTTCCTGCTTGGGAAAAAAAAAGTATAGTTTCTGTACTTCTATACAAGTAGGCTTATTGCCAAATTAAACAAAAATTGCCAACTAAACAAAATAAAAGTTCTGTGTTGAAACTGAAGTTTTAGACTTTCATAGAAAGCAGCTTATGTCTTAAAAGAACCTTAAAAACAAGACTTCTGATGCTGACACCCAGAGGCTTTGATGTAGCCGTCCTTAAAAATAGTATGGATAGAGCAGACCACTCTCCGTTCCTGGGGGCAGGGTCACCAGGTCAGTCCCTGAGGGGTAGTTCACTTTGTTCTACTGTATGGCTCAGGCTATCCCGTCCTCCTGGCCAGTCCCTTCACAGATACCTCTCAGAGGCCCAGGAGAGGGGATGTAGATGGGAGTGCTACAAGCTCACTAATCCTGGGAACACCACTCTTAAGTTCTTACGAGTTCAATGATGTCCTTTTCCTTTCTTTCTTTTTTTTTTTTTTTAATTATTATTTTGGCATCAATCACCTGGAAGAATGGTCATTCTATTTATTAAAGTCTAGATTGAAAATTCCAAACCTCTAGAAAGCATTTATTGTACTTTTGTGCCTCGGTTTCTGCCTTTTGAGAAATGGGAATCAATTACCACCCATAGTGAAGGACTTTATACGTCAGAAATAATTCTGCATAGAGTAGATATTTAATCTGTATCGTTATCTGACAGCTTTTCTGCCAGCTGTCATTAGTATTATTCTACACAAACGTAGACAAATAGGTTTGGCTGGCATCGGCTGGTACCTGACTCTGAAAGTATTCTAATCTAAGCCATTGAAAAAGATACAAAGCAGCAAAGATTGACATAAGCCTAGTGTGGGCTGGGCACATTTTCCATACCCATGACAAAGGTAGCTGTCCTCCAAAGGCCCTTTCCTAAGGGTCATCAGCCTGTTGCAGCTACTTTCAGAATGATTGCTTCATGTGGACAGGTCCTGGACTGGGCATTAGTAACAGTGATTACCATGAAGAGACCAAGTCCTGAAGGTTCAAGGACCAGATCCCGAGTCTTTTGACCCTAGATGCATTATTTCCACTACATCGCAGTTCCTCCCTTGTAAGA
The DNA here is from genome assembly GCF_949987535.1 of Balaenoptera acutorostrata. Taxonomy (NCBI): domain Eukaryota; kingdom Metazoa; phylum Chordata; class Mammalia; order Artiodactyla; family Balaenopteridae; genus Balaenoptera; species Balaenoptera acutorostrata. The sequence continues at coordinate 66,530,141 of NC_080071.1, read as the reverse complement.
TTGATGGAAGAATCAAATGAGGTAATAAGGGATACAAGTTAATCACTTACAGTATGTCATATAGTGGGAACCAGGCATTGGCATTGGCATCATCGTCTTCAGTGCTACAGCTAGTATATTATCTCCCTATAGGAAGACTTCCTTGACCTCCAGGTTATAGTCATTCCTCTTCCTCTGTCTTCCAATAGCATTTTTTAATCTGTGCCCCCTTTTGACATTTGAAAGCTCTAATGTTACTTCTTTTGTATGTCTTTGCTAGGTCGTAAGCTTCATAAGGGGAAATACTTTGTTATTCTCTCTCATACCCATATCTGAACTCAGAAAACTGCCCCATGCATGGTAGATGCCTGATAAATATTGATTTCTAATGTGTACTACCACTAACTAGCTAGGACAGTTTTGGGTTTTTGTGGGGGGGGGGGGTTGTTTTTGTTTTTTTTAATATACCTTTTTTCCCCCATACAGTACAGAGCAACTGATTTTGTTGTCCCGGGGCCTGGAAAAGTAGAGATATCCTACACGCCAAGCGATGGATCCCCCAAAACGACATACCTGGTACATAACTTCACAGGTATGTGTAAGTCCAGCATGAGCTACATCTTTCATTTTTTTAGCAGATCATTTAGACAGCGTCATTACTGGTTTTTTAAAGTTCTGTGAAAATTGTGTGGCTGCCTAAACATACAACCTGAATCTACAACATTTCCAGAGGACTCAAAATCAATGCCATGGCTTCCTGTGGCATTGCTAAAGGCATAAAAAGAACTAGCCACTTAATTGGAAATGCAAATAGATAATTATGTGTCTCTCTTAAAACATGGAGGGAAGGTCGACAGGAGTCTGTTGCGCGCAAAGTGTACAAATTAAACATTAATAGCCCCAAATCGCCTGTCATGTAATCCTGCCCTTTGGCTCTGGTAGGGTTTGTATTTGAAAATGGCTGCATTATTTATTTGCTGAAGTTTTCTTCTTGTCCTTCTGAGTATTTGTTCTGTGAAAGTGGAATGTTTGTTTTTTTTGCCTCTTCTTTCCCCCCATCCTGCTGCTTCTAAGGTCCATTATGGCAAATCCCTCCCAAAAGCTGTTGAAAGAACAGAGGACCCTCTTTCTCCACTGTTAAGGTTGCTAAAAGCACTCACACAAACAAAACCTCAAAACTTACCTAGCTGTTGTTTTCCTTGCCTCCTGTAAATCAAATCGTTTTAATGGAATCTAGTTCTGCCAGTTTCAGCAGCTCTAACATCCTCAGCCCAAGCTGGCCCTGGGCAGTGGCACAGATTCAAGTTCTAGCTTTCAATAATAACAAAGTTCAAACAATAAGAGCTGTGAAACACCAGTGATTACATGGAGCGTAATTATTTCTACCAATGACAGAATGAACTTTCAGTATCCGCCAGGAAATTACAAGAATTTTCATCCAGTATTTGAAATGCAAAGTTTTCTCAGTAGCTAAGGATTGAGTTCACACTTAGAGTTTAAAAAACATGCTTGAAATTTTTAAAGTATGAAAAGAGAGTTTAAAAATTATTCACCTCTTGAGTGTATTTCTGGTTCGTATCAGTAGCTTTTGGTACTTCAAGAACTTTAGGATCCTAAAGACCATGTTTTTCTCATTTATGTTACCCTTTCAGAACAAGTTAGAATGTCCTTACCTAGAACTGACTTTCCTCCGATTATGTGTCTCAGGAACTCATGGAATATTGAAGTTTGAAGCCTGGACTCAGACATGAGAGCTGGGAATTGGGTGTTTTGGGGGTGGTGGGTGTATATAGACTTGTTACAACTATACCCTGTTTACCTTTCTTTTTTCCCTCATTGTTGTCCCCCCACAGAGGGTGGTGGTGTTGCCATGGGGATGTACAATCAAGATAAGGCAATCGAAGATTTTGCACACAGTTCTTTCCTGATGGCTCTGTCTAAGAATTGGCCTTTGTATCTGAGCACCAAAAACACTATTCTAAAGAAATATGATGGACGTTTTAAAGACATCTTTCAGGAGATATATGACAAGTAACTACAGTTCTTTTTCTTCTTTTTTGTCACATAAGCTGGCATTTATAATATAGAATTTGTATGCTTATCCCTTTGATTGTGGGACAAATTGAGTGAAAATCACTATCCCATTAAGATAAGGACAAAACTGAGATTTAACAGGAGTGAAACGAAACTCTTGAATTGCTTTTAGAAGGGAAATGTGTTCTCAGATAAAGGCCCCACATTTATTTTCTTCAGGGCCAGAGTTATTTAATGTGTGAGTAAAGGTACCCTGTTAGTGATAGAAAGTTCTGATTTTTCATGGGTGTGAGTTTGAGTCTGGGCCCATTTCCATTCTTTCTGAAGCCCACTGCTATGATTTAAAACTCTGCTTTTGGGAATTCCCTGGTGGTCCAGTGGTTAGGACTCCACGCTTTTACTGCCGAGGGCAGGGGTTCAATCCCTGGTCCGGGGAACTAAGATCCCATAAGCCGTGGGCCAAAAAGTTTAAATTAATTAATTAATTGATTGATTGATTTTATTGAAAATAAATAAATAAAATAAAACTCTGCTTTAGTGGAGTCATTGGAACTTAAGTCTACATTTATAACAACTTTGAGTTCAACACTACCTGAGCACTTGTTGACTTTTAAGATGGCATCCCTCCCTTTTAGATACAAGCATTCAGGCCAGGGCTAGGATTTTAGGTATCTTTCCTGAGACATTTTAATTCCTCCTACTACCTATCTATATCAAACCTAGAAGCTGTCCTAGTTTCCTGAATGATATTGAGCAGTAAAGTAGTCTTTTTCTCCCCGATTACGTTCTTAAAGTAAGCTGAATCTCATGAATCTCATTAGTGGTGTATTGAAAACTGTAAAAGTAGTACTTGGAACACTCCACCGTCTTGCTTAATTCTCACATCTCTGCAGAGTGGATGAAATCACCCTTACAGAAGGGGAAATTGGGGTTTCACAACTAGAAAATGAGTGGGCAGAGATTTGAGCCCATGTCTGTCTGGTTCCCAAATTTGTGTTGCTTCAACTAAAATGTGCTGCTTCCAACCCCACCCCGACTCCTTTGGAGAGGCACACGGTATCCCAACAAAACCAGTTTTCTTTGTCCGTTGTTCTCTTTTCTTTCTTGTTTCTCAGGCAGTACAAATCTCAGTTTGAAGCTCAGAATATCTGGTACGAGCACAGGCTCATAGATGACATGGTGGCCCAAGCTATGAAATCAGAGGGAGGCTTCATCTGGGCCTGTAAAAACTATGATGGGGATGTGCAGTCGGACTCCGTGGCCCAAGGTAAGGAGCTGGAGAACCAAGTGGAGGTGGGGTTGGCCTGCAGCAGACAGGTCGTGCCCTGCTAGCTCTCTGGCACAGGAAGGGGGATTCTGTAGCCCTTTGCTGCTAAAAGTCATGAAATGTTAACACCGCAAGGCGTCCAGGTCCATCTTCTCAGCTGACAGATGAGGAAATTAAGCTCAGACTGGGTAGGCGACTTCTGGCAGGGACGAGACTCCCGGCTCCAGTCTCAGAGGCTGACACAGCTCATGTCTCAGCCCTTTCCCCGCTTGAAGCTTCCCTGCCTCCAACGGTAGCCCAGCGGCCCAATCTGAAAACCACTCCCCACCCTTATCTGCCTTCTGATGAGAACGTAGAAAGCTAGGGGACTCAGGCAAGGAGGGCCCAGGGTTGTGTCCTAAGCGAGGGGCCTCCCTCTGAGAGCCCATTCATCTGGAGACAGTTACAAATCATCCCCCTTTTGCCAGCCTTGACGGCTCTTCTGTCACCATGTAAGACACATGTGTTTACTGCTTAGCTCGAAACACACAGAATTGAGCAAAGAAGCCCCGGGCTCTTCACAGAAATTCCAGGAACCAGGAGCTTCATGCCAGAGATAAGGACCAAATGAGCAAAAATGCTCCCTTCCCTGATTTCCTCGGCACCAAGTTGCCCTCCAACTTTAGTTACTCAGGGTAGCTGTATAAACTGAATTTCCCCCGATGAATGTTTGTGGTAGCTTTAATTATTATGTTTGCTTTTCCCCAGGAAGTACTACTTTTTCTTTCTCTTATGAAAAGTTAATCATCTCCTATCAGTTTGAAAATCAGTAAATACGCCTGGTTAAAGATAACTTTTATGTCAGATACATGAGTTACCCAGTTCTCCTTCTTTACCCTCCTTCTGTTTCTCTTAAGTCCTCACAATCGTTTGTATTGAATGCAGCAGAGGAAGGAGTGTTGCTTTGTGGTGCATAAAAAAGCTTCCTGGTAATCAGAGTTCTTAGAAAGGGACCCAAATCATTCCATCATTTCTAAATGTCCTCATGGCAATAAGAAGAGGGTATCTGGAGGGATATCTCCAATGTAATTGTCAAGTTATGGAGGTTCAAAGGACTTCAAAATAGGAATGTGGAATTGCAGTGTCCAGCAGTGCACCGATAAGATACCTGGAACCAAGGCTTTGTGTCTGAGCAGCGCCTTTAGATAAAGGTGAACTCAACGTAGCTAAACAGATTAAAAGGCAGCCGAGCTGTTCTTACGTTCATTCTTCTCTAGAGGCATGAACTACTTTGGACTCAACCAAACATTTTATTTCTGTCCTCAGTTTTGACAGTGGTACCAACTAGTGTCTCCTAATATAAATAGATAGACACATTCACCGTGGATATGGCCCTAAACGTCTCCAATCAATGAATATTTGAGACTCTACTAAAGCCTCATACCAACACAGTGATAGGAAAGGAGCTGCTAATTCAGCACAGAAATTGCCATTGTACTCAATGATGAGTTTAAAAAGGGTTTTACTTACTCTCAAACAAACAAAGTAGCAGCCTATTATAAATTCGCATTATTAACTCCACAGGTGTTATTGGGAGGTAGCAAAACTGGAGAAAAGTGTTCTTTGAATTCAAGTGTAAAAAAAGAAAAAAGAAGAAAAGAAAAATCAATTGTATGGACTTAAAAGTTGTAATGTGGTTCTCTGAATAGGAAACCACAGAATAGAGTCGTTCTGGGGAGGCTGTGAAAGAGCAGGGGCGAGTGGGAGGTGCTTGGATCCATCCCATTCTGTGTGTGTGTGTGTGTGTGTGTGTGTGTGTGTGTGTATTTATTTATTTATTTATTTTATTTATTTTTGGCTGCTTTGGGTCTTTGTTGCTGTGCATGGGCTTTCTCTAGCTGTGGCGAGCAGGGGCTGCTCTTCGTTGCAGTGCGCGGGCTTCTCATTGCGGTGGCTTCTCATTGCGGTGGCTTCTCTTGTTGCGGAGCACGGGCTCTAGGCGCACGGGCTTCAGGAGTTGTGGCTCACGGGCTCTGGAGCGCAGGCTCAGTAGTTGTGGCGCACGGGCTTAGTTGCTCCGCAGCATATGGGATCTTCCCGGACCAGGGCTTGAACCCGTGTCCCCTGCGTTGGCAGGCAGATTCTTAACCACTGCGCCACCAGGGAAGCCCCATCCCATTCTGTTTTTAATCAGCTTTCTTTTCCCAGTCCCACATGAGCCTGTGAGCAGCTTGATGGCAGGAGACAACTCATTAATCTTTGTTTTCCTAGAACAGCAGAGTATCTGCACGTAAGCATGACAGTAATATATTGAGTTCTTACTCTGTGGCGGGTACTAGTCTAAGGAATAGGAATATGTATTCTCTTCATATATATTCACAAACATATGCATATTCATCTAATTCTCACAACAACCCTATGAAGTAGGTGTTTCTACTATTCCCATTTTACAGGTAAGAAAACTGAGCCACAGTAGTCAGGGAGTCACGGAACTAGGGTGGAATGCAGGCAGTCAGACCACGAGTTCTTCGTCATGGAGCAGGTGCCTCTGAGGTAGATAAGTGAGGAAAAAGCACAGCCTTTTCTGAAAGGCAGAAGAATTATTGGTGACTCCATGTGCTCATGTTTATTTTGCTCACTGAAACCTGTCAAGACGAAGTCATTTTCTGTCATCTCTGGGAGACCCAGTGCTCTTCATGCAGTTAAATCCCATACTTCATGTTCTGCCACTCATAGGTTATGGCTCTCTTGGCATGATGACCAGTGTGCTGGTTTGTCCAGATGGCAAGACAGTAGAAGCAGAGGCTGCCCACGGGACTGTAACACGTCACTACCGAATGTACCAGAAAGGACAGGAGACATCCACCAATCCCATTGGTAAGATAGTGTTTGCTACTACATTGATTGCCAACCAGAATAGAAATCTCCAAAGGAGCTCAGACGTGTTCCTTTGGCTGCCCAGTGCCTTGTGTATAAAATCATCACCAAACAGCTGATTTGCTCTACTCATAAGAACTGTTTTAATATGTTTCTTAAAATATACACAATCTATGCTTTTCCAGTTTGTGGGAGAATATTCATTACAGCAAAGAATGTTATCAACAAGCAGTTTCCTTTTCCTCTGCTGCAGTGAAATGTCACATGTAGCTAAGAATCTAAAGCCACATTGTTAGGTTTTAGGGATAGCACTTTAAAAACAGATTATAGCCTGGAAAGAGGAGAAGAGACCAATATAGACAAGAGGTAGAAGAGATTGTGACCTTTTCCAAATTCATAAATGCCTTAAGTGTCATGTATTCCTACCCTGAATATGTGCTTTCTTAAAGGTCTGAGGTCCAAAATCCAAAACACTTCCTCTACAAAAATGCAGGTTTTTTAAAAGTTTCAGTTTGGTAAAATGTTTCCAACTTTCCTAAAACTTAACAGCTCATGCAGATAGCATCCAATGAAGTCGGTTACCTAAACAAACAAACAAAAAAAATGTTCTATTTTGGGGAACTGAGGCACTTGGGAATATTTCTAACCAGTGTGATTGAAGTGTGCTTTTTTTTTTTCTCCCTCTCTTTTAGCTTCCATTTTTGCCTGGACCAGAGGCTTAGCCCACAGAGCTAAACTTGATAACAATAAAGACCTCAGCTTCTTTGCAAAGGTTTTGGAAGAAGTCTGTATTGAGACCATTGAGGCTGGCTTCATGACCAAGGACTTGGCTGCTTGTATTAAAGGTTTACCCAAGTAAGTATAAGATGCCCTAAGCTCTGTGATCAAATTACCATTTATCCTCACTGGACTCAAAATATCAAGTGCTTTTTGGAGTTGCATGAATTAGTATTTGTCATCTGGTTCAGGAGTCAGCAGACATCTGTAAATTGTCAGATAATAAACATTTCAGGCTTTGTGGAACATACGGCAATTATTGAACTTTGCCTCCATGGCAGGAAAGCAGTCAGTGGTGACACAAAAGCTAATGGGTGTGGCAGTCTTCCAATCAAACCCTGTGTACAGAACTGGGCTGCAGCCCAGACTGGGTTCATGGGCCAAGCTGTAGTTTGCTCACCCCTGATCTAGTTACAATCAAGTGGGTGGCAAGGTTCTGCTTAATTTAACAAGAAAATTATAAGCATTTAGAAACAAAGAGACCCCCGAGACTATTTTATTCCACCTCTTTATTTTCTTCAATTTACAGTAAGAAAAGTAAGCAGTGCAGGTATAAGATGTCCGGTTTATCATAGTCCCTTCCTTAAGTATCTGTAACCAGCAGTCAGATACTTGAGGGCCCATGTATCGCCCAGGACTTTTTTGAGAACATGGTAGCCTGTATCCCAGCTGGATCAGCTGCTGATCAGGAATTCCTCCCTCAATCAAAGTTGGCTACTATGACTCACATCAAGAAACAATACTAAAATTTAACACCAATCCCATGTCCCATCCATGTGTCCTCAGAGATCTCTGTTAGGGTCAGTATACCTCAGTAATGGGGATACACTCCATCACTACATCTTTCTCATCTTAAATTTCCAGCAAGAATACAGTGTTTGAAATGTTCCTATGGGTGCCAAGCCGATTTGAATAGGCACCTATTAGCAGGATTAGATAGGCAGTCCATTGTCTTTTGCTTATTTTTTTTTTTTTTTTTAAGGAATGTAGTTTATTTATTTATTTATTTATTTATTTATGGCTGTGTTGGGTCTTCGTTTCTGTGCTAGGGCTTTCTCTAGTTGCGGCAAGGGGGGGTCACTCTTCATCGCGGTGCGCGGGCCTCTCACTATCGCGGCCTCTCTTGTTGCGGAGCACAGGCTCCAGACGCGCAGGCTCAGTAATTGTGGCTCACGGGCCTAATCGCTCCGCGGCATGTGGGACCTTCCCAGACCAGGGCTCGAACCCGTGTCCCCTGCATTGGCAGGCAGATTCTCAACCACTGCGCCACCAGGGAAGCCCTGTCTTTTGCTTTTTAAGTAAGACAAAGGTAGAAATAAGAGCACTAAAGCTTTACTTTTTTTTTTTAATGTGAAAAGAAGTGATGAAATTGTCTTTTATTTTCAGCTTATAAATTATATATCTATAAAATTCAAACAATTCAACAAAAAAAGGCTAAGGTAGCTGGATACTAGATAAATAAGCAACAACAAAGTAGCTTTTCCTTACACCACCAATAAACAAAAATGGAAATGGAAGAACCATCACATTCACGGAGCAAAACTATTTTTTTTTCAAATATTTGAAAAACATATTTGAAATATTCTATTTATGATAGCATCAAAAAGAATAAAATACTTAGGAATAAATTTTTTACAGAAGGTTTTTTTTGAGGACATGTGACATTTTGTGGGGATATGAGTAAAAGCATGACTGTACCTGGATATGCTCTGTTATTTTTAAGAATGAGGAATAAGAAGTGGGATGATTTCAGTGTCCCAGGCATTAGTCTGAATGAAGCTCTGGGGCAGTTTCACCCTCAGAGCTACATGGCCAGGAACCTCCTGTGAGTGTGTGTGTGGCCCAGCCTCTGCTCAGACTGCCTGTAACCTGGGTTAGCCCCTTGAACCTTGAACGCAGTCATCGGCCATAAACCTACAGCTTGTTCACATTAATCAGTTTCCTTCTAGAAATAAATAGAATGTTACTTTAAGTAGCATGTCTCGGACTTCTCCTCTACCTGCCACCAGATCAAAGACAAACTAAATTTCCTTCTTTTCTTTTTCCTCTGCTATTAGTGTGCAGCATTCTGACTACCTGAATACATTTGAGTTCATGGATAAACTCGGAGAAAACTTGAAGACAAAACTAGCTCAGGCCAAACTTTAAGGTCATCCCTCGTCTTTGGAGGATGTGTGTTTTTGGTAACTAGGTCCACTGGTTTACATTTTTCTCTATAACACTCAAGAGTAAAGGCAAAATCAATTCTGTAATTTGTTTAGAAGCCAGAGTTTATCTTTTCTATAAGTTTACAGCCTTTTTCTTATCCATACAGTTATGCCACCTCTGTGAACGTGGCAGGGGACTTTTTTTAAATCTTATTTTATTTTCTACTAGTAGCCTAGGAATTACTTTTAGTGTCCATTTGTACTCACTGTCACTTTTCTTCATGTTCTGATATAAATGACCAAAATGAAGAGTGCTTGAAAGGGTAAACTATAGCCACAGTACTATTCCCTAAAATTGTATAAAGTAGAAATTCATTCCCTTTCCCACTTTCCATGGCCTGTGGCACTGGGTGGATTTGATTTAACAGATGTCCCATTATGTGAGGTAGAAGCTGTACGTTAAACTTGCACATGATTTGGAATGAAAAGCATGGCTGTAAGTAAAAGGTGTTGAAGACACAGTCATCCTTGTAAAGAGCTCTAGCTGAATGTTTCAAAAATACTACATATTTTTGAGCTCACTGGAGAATCCAGAATAAATACTAACTGGGGGTTTGTCCTCTGTGTTTGTCTCCTCCTCCTCGCCTTGTGTGGCCTAAGTATTATGCTACCCTGAACGGCGTATTTCATCCACGTGCAATACTACAAGCTGCACCTTTCTTGGACTTCTGCTGACCTGTTTTATTTCCTTTATATAAATGTGATTTTTCAGAATTTGATTGTAAACACTATTCTAGTCCTGTTCTTAATCCAAACTATCAATTTTAATTAAAATTAAGTGCTGATGAGTAGTCTTCTGAGTTTTTATTTATCAAGTATACTTCAGTTGCCAGGCTAGGTCCTAGCCATAGGAATTTGATTTTAAAAAGTCTGTCCTCAAGGAGTTTACTGAGGGGAAAATGGATAAGTAAACAGACAGTAAGATGTAGATTCTACAGTGAAAGGGAAAGAAGACCAAAGAGAACAAAAGGGTAATAATGGAATATTAGGGAATTGAGTCTATGCATATGCTAAGGGGTTTAGGTATTATTAGCACGTAAGTTAATAGGGAGCCAGTTAAGACTTAGGAAGGGAGGGACGTGATCATATTTTCATTTAAAAAAATAGCACTCTGGGCAGCTTTTATGAAGAATGGATAGTAGTGGAGTGAGGCAGGGAGTAGTGGGCACGACTGAGGAAGGAAGACCAGTTACAAGGTGGGAAAAGGTGATCTCAACTGGGACAATGGCACTGAAAGTAGAGAGAATGGGGTGGATCCTGAGAAATGAAAGTGGAATGGATGGGGATTGGGGGATCCCAGGATATGTGAGGGTTGAGGGAAAGAAACAAGTCAGAGATATCCCAAATTTCTGACTCCATACCTGGAGAAAGGTTGGTCCACATCCCAACATTATCTGTATTTGGGGGAAGAAAATTGAGGCTTGAGAGGAGTTTTGATCAAGCTGACACAATACATCTGTGGCCATTTTGGCCTGGAATCCAGAAATCCTTATAGCTGAGCTAGAGCTCTTTCTACTATACCAGCATACCTTCAGGTTTGGATGGAAGGGGAAAGCATCCCGTGAAACAAAATGGTGGCGTTGGATTGGTTGATCTTAAATAGTCCTTCCAGCACTCATCCTGGGAGTCAATCAGATGAGTGTTCGTGGCACCAAACCCCACTCTGAACAATGTGTATCAGGATCAGCATTTGGCCAAGAACCAGTTAATGTTCTAAAATAATCAGCAAATGAACAGATGCTGACCAATACATCCAGAAGCTAATGGTTTATTTTGTAACTAGAGGATCAGAATTGTTGGCCTGGAAAATGACTGGTGCTTAGCATAACACTGAAGGCAGCAGGATCCAGGGACAGAGAAGACAAGAGTTTGAAATTCTCTGTATTGCAAGTATCGTTTCTTAGGTAGAATTTTTAACTGAAAATATTTAAGATCTAATCTTAATTAGAATCACAGCTGCCTGTATTCTTGCCTGATACAATCTTTCTGAGACACTTCTGACAAGTCATTTCCCATCTTCCAGTTGAATATTTACCTAATAAAAATTTCCCCCAAATTCAGGGTTTTATCTCTTCCTGTGAAGAAGGAAATAAGATTAGAAACCAACATAAAAAATATTAAGGAAGACTTTGAATATTTATATAAATACTAATAAAAATGTACTTTTATCACTTAATATTTTGTTTCATAGTCCCTGTTTTTAATACTAGGGAGAATATAAAATCCAAACTGCTAATTCCTCTGCAACAAGAAATTTGAACAACTCTGAATTTGGATGGTTTCTCAAACTCTGAAAGAGGTGAATTTTGCAGACATTGTAGCATTGTTTATAACTTGTAGTTTTGATAGTGCAAATTTACAGAAAAAATTATGAGAACGGCATGAGGAAATCCCATAATCCTTTACCAAATTCTTACTCAAACACACACGTTTTTTTTTTTCTGAACCATTTCAAAGTTGAAAACTTGTACCCCTCTATCCCTAAGTAATCCAGTGTGTACTTCTTAAGAAGAACAAGGACGTTCTCTTGTATAACCACAATACAATGATAAAAATCAGGAAATTTAATATCAATACAGTATAGTCCCTATTTAAATTTCAACAACTGGTCCAATTATCTTTACAGCTTCCCCTCCAGAATCCAATCCAGGATCATGCGTTACAGTTAGTTATCTTATCTCTTAAGTCTCCTTTTGTCTGAAACAGTTCCTAAACTTTTCTTTTTCTTCCTAGAACTTGACATTTTGAAGAGTATAGGCTAGTTATTGTGTAGAAAGTCCCTCCATTTGAGTTTGTCTGATGTCTCCTTGCAATTAGATCCAAGTTACACATTTTTGATAGAAATACCAGGAATACAATTGAAGTGGTGTAGTATCCTTCTCAGGGTACAGTAGTGGGGAAAGGGGGAAAGGACATATGATGTTGGTTTGTCCCAATATTGGTGAAGTTAGCTTTCCTTTTTTTTTTTTTTTTTTCGGGGGGGCTGCACCTTGTGGCATGTGGGATCTTCGTTCCCCGACCAGGGATCGAACCCGAGCCCCCTGCAGTGGAAACGCAGAGTCTTAACCACTGGACTGCCAGGGAATTCCCCCTATAAGATTTTGACACTGCAAATTTCCCACGTAAATTCCAAAGTGTTTTACTATTTGATAGAAACTGAAAACTTTGATTCTGAATTTTGATTCTAACATTCTAGAGCTACTCTCACCTGTTTAAAAATTTCCATATTTTCTGGTTGCAATTATTCCACTTGCTAGAAATACTCAATGAGTTTATTTTTCATGTTTCTATTTTTATTGTTTGAGAGAGCCTGCATGTTGGTGACTTGTTTGTTGCTGCAAATTAATTAACACAGTGGGATACTAGTCCATGAAACCTGCAACTTGGATCTCAGTGTTTTAATTCTGTTTTTTCCATCTGTATCAACTTATTTATATGAGGGTTTTTTTCTTTTCTTATATCTTTGAGCACAATTCACCCAACAAACAGATGAAGTATATCCTCTAATTCTGACACTTTCTTGGGATATCAGTGTCCCATAAGGCCCACAACCTCTAGGTTGGGGTACTTCTCTTACAGTTAAGGTTATACCAGATGCTTAAATTGTACCGGGCAGCTTGGGTTTTGAGTCATTGGGTTCATTACAGTGTTTCTTTACTGTTGTAATGGGAATGACTTTCAGAATTTATTTAGAGTTAACTTGGAGTTAACTAGAGTTAATTAACTTTTAGAGTTAATTCTGTTTCCATGAATACATTCTTCAAATGTCCTGAAGCTATGGCAAGATACACAACATCTTTATCTGTACAATAGTGCTTTAATCCTCGCCCTTTTACACAGTTATGTCTAACTCACCTGGTTCAGTGATACTGGTTCTCTTTCCTCAGACAATTACTGGGAAAGTATCAGTAATTGTGATACTGCTTCACAGACTCCCAGCTGAGCACAGCAGGAGATCTAAGACATCAGAGGATGGAATTTTCCTACCGACACATTTATTTCTAGTCTAATTCTCTTTTAGGAAGTGGTTTGAGGTTATTCCTTTCTCAGAGTCTCCGGTGATGGACTCATTAGTGATTTTGTATATAGGAGTGGTATCCAGATCTTATCATTTGCCTGTACACGAGGCATTAACCCATTTTTGGATTCTCAACTACATTTGGAATGCTTTCAATGCTTCCCGTAAGAAACAAGGTGGCATGTGATACCTTCTCAGAGTCAAGAAGACATAAGCCTTTCCACTTGAAATAGTTTGCAGATGGTTATTTTAATTATATAGTGTCAGTCACCCTTGAGAAATAGCAGGCCACTAACTATTTTACCTATAAATACCATAATAGGAATCAACTCCATATGTTTATTTTTTATGTAACTAATACCATGTGTTTCTTTGCTATAAACTTCGTTGGGTTCGAAGCCACAGATTAAAAATATAAAACCTGCTATAACTGTGAGGTAATCTGATTTTGCAGTAGAGGTTACCATACCCCATTAAGAAGAATCTGTCAAAAGCCAATAGCAAGGAGAAAATCTTGAAAGCAGTGAGAGAGAAGCTACTTATGTACAAGGGATCTTCAATAAAATTAACAGCTGATTTCTCATCAGTAACCATGGAGTCCAAAAGGCAGTGGAATAATCTATTCAAAGTGTTGGGCGTGAAAAAATAGTCCAGACACACTTGAGAATTGTTGAGTCTATAAGTAAGAATAGCCTAGGAATTGGAATGACTTCTGAGGATAGTTAGATCACTTTTTTTTTTAATATATAAATTTATTTATTTGTTTATTTTTGGCTGCATTGGGTTTTCATTGCTGCGAGCGGGCTTTCTCTAGTTGCAGTGAGCAGGGGTTACTCTTCCTTGTGGTGCACGGGCTTCTCATTGCGGTGGCTTCTCTGTTGCGGAGCACAGGCTCTAGGCACGCGGGCTTTGGCAGTTGTGGCATGCGAGCTCAGGAGTTGTGGCTCGCGGGCTCTAAGAGCGCAGGCTCAGTAGTTGTGCTGCATGGGCTTAGTTGCTCCGCAGCATGTGGGATCTTCACGGACCAGGGCTCAAACCCGTGTCCTCTGCACTGGCAGGTGGATTCTTAACCGCTGCACCACCAGGGAAGTCCCAGTTAGATCAGTTTTGAACTTCCTTTCTTACTACCAGGATCTGTTCAACCTAAAAATATGTCAATGAATATGTCTCAAAGTAACATCCAGCATCTTATTGGTATCACACAAACATTTTTTCCTAATCTGCTGTATAAAGAGTATGGATTTCTAACAACCACTAAAAGGCCTTGTTAACAACTGTTAACTCTGCATATGTTTATATCTATCACACATACTTCATGTCTATGGTAAAAATATTAGGAAAAAATACAAGTAAGCATTGTATAGTCTGGAGCTCTGTACTATCTATTTTGTTTAATCTCTTTATCAACTTGGTTTTTAGGGTTAACTGATACACTATTCAGTAAATCTTCTATATTGGTAGAAGCCATTTCACATGTCTTTGGAATGACAGTGTCTTAGTTTCCACATTATCCACTCAGCAGTCAGAGATTTCACTTTCAAAATAAAAAGGAGAAAATGCATTTTAAAGATTCTTCTTTTTGAGTCTGGAGGAGTGAATCACTAAGGGACCAACGTCAAAAATAGAGAAGTCCCAAGAAGATTGCTGGTTCCAAGCTAAAGATGAGTTCGGTTATAGACACAGTGAATTTGAGATAGGCAGAACACCCAATTGGAGAATTCCTAGCAGCATTTGAAGATGAAGGATTGAAGTCAGGGCTAGAGATGTAGTCAGTAGCTGAAGTCTTGAAAATAGATATACTCTAAGAAAGAATAGCAAAATAAGAACAATAGATGGTCAATGATTGCCACATTTAGGAATCAGGAAGAAGGACAAAGGAGGAACAGTCTGACAGACAGGGGAGGTCAGTGTCAAAGAAAGTCAGAAGAAAAGCTAATTCATGTAGAAAGGGGTAGGCATTCAGGTAGTTGTTAGAGAAAAATGTTAGAGAGAGGGATAAAGGTGAATGAAAACTGAAAAACTATCACTGGCAACTCCTGACAATTATACTCTAAAAGGCCTCCTAAGATTTTAAAATAAACGTTTAAATAAATGTTTTACTCATTTGTATGAGGCTTATCACATTCCCATCTTCTAAACTGATAACACCTTGCCATCTATGATTAAGAATCACCTTGAACAAAGGTGGTAAAATCATTATCAGTAAGGGAACAAAATAAAGGGCATCACATAAGCAACTGAATAAAGTTCTTTTTTTAATTGAAGTATAGTTGGTTTACAGTATTATATTAGTTTCAGGTGTACAACATAGTGATTCAATATTTTTATAGATAATACTCCATTTAAAGTTATTACAAAATAGTGGTTATATTTTCCTGTGCTGTACAATATACCCTTGTTGCTTATTCACTTTATACATAGTAGTTTGTATCTTTTAATCTTCTACCCCTAATTTGCCCCTCCCCCCTTCCTTCTCCCCACTGGTAACCGCTAGTTTGTTCTCTGTATCTGAACAACTGAATAAAGTTCTAGGAGAAATTTAACTCTACTGAAACTCCAAAACTGTGTACTAATCCAACAGATATTTTTTGAGGATCCGCTGTGGGCCAGTTACTGGCCTAAACAATGGGCACACTGTGGTGACTTACACTTGACCTCTGCCCTCTTGAAGCTTAATATTACACCATTTACATTCTACCCAGAGAGAGGGGGGCTGGTAAGAATATATATTATGTATATTACATATCACTTTAGATCGGCATTTAGGGCCTACATGTATAAATTATACAGGCAATTTTCATCAAACAAATGTAAATCCATTTGTCATTTCAATAATTATATCAAGTCCTCATGGAGGATTTGGTCTTGTTTTTATTCAGATACAAAGTGAGTAAGCACTTTTGAAGTTTTAGTCTCAAGTGGCATAATTATATCTTAAATATAGTTTTCTCATTCTGATCTGCTTATGGAAAAAAATTAGTTAACATTTTGCAGGGGTAGGGTAGACTAGGAAAAGAAATACAAAGAAAAGAGAAAAATGAACACCTGCAGAGTGCTAGACAGTGAAAGGGTGACCAATTCTAGACATAAGTTAGAGTGGTTGGGGTATATGAGTAGAATTACCCACGTAAACTGGAGTTATGGAAAAGCAGATTATAGACTGAGTTCTATGCAAAATTAATAACCTTAGCATTTATGCTGACAAGGCATATAATCAGAAAGTAAATTGTTTTCTGGACACATGGTTTTCTGTAAATAAGGTTAACCTTATACCAGGCTGAAGTTGCAAGCCTGCAAATAGACCATGTTTCCAAAGTTTGTATAATTCAGTTGTTTGCCACTAGAACACAATTTCTTGCGGAAGTAACGTAGTAAGTGTTTAATTTCTAACTAGGTTGAGAGAACTCACATTTGTGCATGTGGTCCTTAACATGCATTTGCATTTAATTCCCACCACAATATATCACTGCATTTTATAGGGGGAAACTGAGGCCCAGAGAATAAAAGTGATTGTCCAGGGACGGCTAATAAGTAGCAGAATAGAGGTCAAACTTCTCAGTCAGCTACACAGAATGTTTCTCAAAACATGAACCACGGGCCTCATGAACCTGAGGCTCACTAGGGATGGGCAGAACACCCAAACAGAAAATTAAATGGAAAACCCCCAACTGGATATTCACATGCAGATTCCTGGGCTCCCTCTACTGAATCACACTCTGAAGGCAGCATTCCAGGAACCTTCAGGTTAAACAAGCTTCCCAGGTGATTCTTATGAATGCTAAAGTTTGAGAACCACAGAAGAGGGTTAGGAAAAAGCCCCCAGATGTACACAAAGTTTTACGCAAAGTTTTGATTGGCTAATAACAGCCATTTAATAAAGAGGGGGATGATGATGAATTGCGAGTAATGCCTAACAGGTGCAATTTAAGGTGTATTGCTTACTTTATGCCCCTTGTATTTTTTTTTTTTTTAATTTTTTTTTTTTAGGAATTCACGTTCTTTTTATTTATTTATTTATTTTTATTTATGACTGTGTTGAGTCTTCGTTTCTGTGCGAGGGCTTTCTCCAGTTGCGGCAAGTGGGGACCACTCTTCATGGCGGTGTGCGGGCCTCTCACCATCGCGGCCTCTCTTGTTGCGGAGCACAGGCTCCAAACGCGCAGGCTCAGTAATTGTGGCTCACGGGCCCAGTTGCTCCGTGGCATGTGGGATCTTCCCAGACCAGGGCTCGAACCCGTGTCCCCTGCATTGGCAGGCAGATTCTCAACCACTGCGCCACCAGGGAAGCCCCCCCTTGTATTATTTACTTGAATTACTTGTATTATTTATGCCCCTTGTGTTATTTACTTTATGCCCCATCGGCAATTTTCATTTATAGAAACTTTCTCTGAGGTTCACTATCCAACCTGTTGTTTTCAACTTCCTTCCTTTCTTCCACTTCAGAACCCATAGGCTTTATCAAATACTTAAGCTAGGGTTGGTGTCACTGTCATTCTTTTAAGAACTCCCAGTGGTGAGGTCAGGAGAGTGTCAGGGCCAGCTGTGGTACTTTGTACAACAGGTCATTTGTAAAGCAGGAGTTCTTGATTCTCTAGCTATTGAGATATTTGTCCTCGTTTTCAGGCAATTCTATGATATTTTCCCCAACATCTCCTGGATAAAATGCACATTTGCATTCAAAGCCACCTTGGATGTGAAAACCTTAATGATAAAGGCCATTAATCACAGATACATCAGGAGATATGCTATCACAACATTGTTACAACTGCAGGAGGGAAATATAGCTCAGGTTATATTTTAATGGGGTTTTGTGATAACTCAGATAAAGAGTTCAAACTGATGATGCAGAAACTGTTCCATCATCTGTGTGGGTGTGGGTGTGGGTGTGCCCCCAGCATCCCTATCCTCCTTCCCCTGTCCCACACATCAAGTTTTTTTCCTCTCTCATTTTTTTCGTTCTGTGTAGGGATTAAGTATTACAGACAAGGTTGAGTGGGCTGAGTTAGTCATAGTGAATCCAGATTCCGGGGCAACCTCCAAAAACACCCATACAGATCACAGGCAAGGACTAAAACCTAAGGGTTAATGATTCGGCATTTTCCAAAGTCTGAAGTTCTAAGTATTTATCCAGATGCTGCCCAAGGGCTTCTCTTGCTGCAGCACATCCCTGCCCTGCCAGGCAGCTGTAGTCAGCACTTTCGGGTGAAATGACCCCTCCTTGGTTTCCGACCAGGCACTCTCTCTTGAGAGAAATTCAGACTCCTTGGGGGTGGCCTCAGGACACCATGCTCCTCTGAATCAATTCTGCCTCCCCTTCTGTCAATTCTTCCTTCCAAAGGTTGTCTGCTGTCCTGACCTGTAGGTGCAATAACTGTGTGGTCAGGAGGTAGGAGTAGGGTGGGAATTATAGGATAATTTTTTTTAATGGTGCAGTGAAAAGAGGGCTTTGATTTAGCACACTCTGTGCTCAAATTGGGGAAAGGGAGAAGGCCTTTCTTAATGCTGTGTATTACAAAGTGGGCTTCCAACTAGCTGAAATGTTGCTCAAGCAACAGACATTTTCCATAAAAGAATGTTCTTCGTCCCAAGGAGCAGATTAGCACCCACAAATACTTTTAACCCATATAGAAGAAAAAAGTTACTCCCTCTGGGGTTGAGGGAGAGGGGGGTAACTTAATAGAGCCATCATTTATTTTTAGAATGTACACTTACCCCACAGGCAAACCACAGGGTAGAGGTCATACAAGGATGTGCTCAAGATAGAAGCCACTCCATTGCCAAGTTCTTGTGTCTTGCTCTCAATCTCTGGGGATAAGAGGAAACAAGTAATTTAGTGTCATTTTGGAATTGACCCAGAGCTAAATGGGCTATTTAATATCTTGCTTGTCCTGTTGTTATAGTTTGGATACACAGTAATAATAACTGGAGCTAACATTTATGAACCTCATTAAGCACTGCCCTAGCTTCTTTACTCGATTACTTGTTTCATGCTTGCAATAAACTGTGGTGCAGACACTATTACTTTTTCATAAGTAAATAAAAAACCTGGGGCACAGAGGTGCCCAGGTCACATTGATGGTATTCTGGTCATCTTTTGTTGCCTAATGAATTATCTCAAACCCTAGTGGCTTAAAGCAATAATATTACTTTACTGTTACCTCGCTAGAGGTTGACTGGGCTCAGCTGGGCAGTTCTTACTTAGAGATTCTCACCTGGGGTCTCACATGCAGTTGCAGTCAGATGGCAGCTGTGGCTGTTTCCCCACTCATGCGTCTGTTGACTGGGACCCCAGATGGGGCTGTCATGCAGAATGCCACAATAACCTCTCCATGTGGCCTGGACATACCTATAGCATTGCAGCTGGGCTCCAAAAACAAGCATCCCGAAAGGACAGATGAAACCTGTAAGGCCTTTAAAAAAACAAACAAACAAAAAACTGTTTATATCGAGTTAATTATAGACTAACAGGAAGTTGCAAATATAGTAATAGAGTCCCATGAACCTGTCACTCAGCTTCCCCCAATAGTGATCTTCTGTAACTGTAGGCCAATATCATAACCAGGAAATTAACATACAATTAACTAGACTGTGAACTTACTCCATTTTACCAGTTATTACATGCCCTCATTTGTGTATGTGTGTGCCTGCGCGTGTGTTCTGTGCAATTCGATTTCACGTTAAGATGCATGTAATTGCCACCATAATCAACATACAAAACTGTTCCATCCAGGGACTCCCTTGTGCTATTTCTTTATAGTCACGCCCACTCCTCCCCACCCTGATACCTGTCCCTTGGCAACAGCGCACCTGTTCTTCAACTCTATAGCTTTATCATTTCAAGAATGTTACATAAATGGAATCGCACAGTACATCGTACCCTTTTAAGATTGGCTTTTTCTTCACTACACATAATACCCTTCAGATCCATCCACTTGTACATGTATCAATTGTTAGTTCCTTGTGTTGCTGTGTAATGGTCCACATATGCCTTTTAAGACCTAGTCTTGAAAGTCACAGTTTTACTTCTATGATAATTAGAGACCTGTCCAGATTCAAGGGGAGAAATCTGCCCCCTACCTTGATAAAAGTGGAGTCAATATCCCCTTATAAGAAAAGCATGAGGGGGCTTCCCTGGTGGTGCAGTGGTTAAGAATCCACCTGCCAAAGCAGGGGACACGGGTTCGAGCCCTGGTCCGGGAAGATCCCACATGCCACGGAGCAACTAAGCCTGTGCTCCGCAACAAGAGAGGCCGCGATAGTGAGAGGCCCGCGCACCGCGATGAAGAGTGACCCCCGCTTGCCACAACTAGAGAAAGCCCTCGCACAGAAACGAAGACCCAACGCAGCCAAAAAATAAATAAATAAATAAATAAAGCTTCTTTCCTTCTGCCCCATTTAAAAAAAAGAAAGAAAGAAACGTTTAGGTAAGCATCCTGGAAGTAAAAAGACAGATATTATAATTCCTTTTTCATTTTACAGAACTTCTGATCTCCTAGCTTTCTGTTGACTGGAAATACTCCATGAATGTTTACTACTTAGGAAGATCTCTAACTGAAGTTGGAACCTAAAAAGCCCTACCTTAGAGGTAGATTATCCAGAATACTTTTCTTTTTTTTTTTTTAAAGAAATTCACGGTCTTTTATTTATTTATTTAATTTATTTATGGCTGTGTTGGGTCTTCGTTTATGTGCCAGGGCTTTCTCTAGTTGTGGCGAGCGGGGGCCACTCTTCATCGCGGTGCGCGGGCCTCTCACCATCGCGGCCTCTCTTGTTGCGGAGCACAGGCTCCAGACGCTCAGGCTCAGTAGTTGTGGCTCACGGGCCCAGTTGCTCTGCGGCATGTGGGATCTTCCCAGACCAGGGCTCGAACCCGTGTCCCCTGCATTGGTAGGCAGATTCTCAACCACTGCGCCACCAGGGAAGCCCTAGTGTAGTGTCTTGAGTGATGTGATAGCGCTTACAACTAAAGAAAAAAGATTACTGGGGGAAATGGAGGGACGCCCCCACACATTGCGTCAGTATACCTCTACCATTTGAGTTTTTAACAAGGTGTATTTGAGAATTAGTTGTACCATTTTAACTACTCACTCTTAAAAAGAACTGTAAAAAAATTAAATTAACTAATTTGAATAGTCTCCCCGAATCTTATTTACTTACCTAAAAGCCCTACTTTTCTTTTCTTTTTTTTTAATTTATTTATTTATTTATTTTTGGGTGAGTTGGGTCTTCGTTGCTTCGCGTGGGCTTTCTCTAGTTGCGGCAAACAGGGGCTACTCTTCGTTGCAGTGTGCGGGCTTCTCATTGCGGTGGCTTCTCTTGTTGTAGAGCACCAGCTCTAGGCGTCGGGCTCAGTAGTTGTGGCACGTGGGCTTAGTAGTTGTGGGTCTCGGGCTCTAGAGTGCAGGCTCAGTAGTTGTGGTACACGGGCTTAGTTGCTCCACGGCATGTGGGATCTTCCCGGACCAGGGCTCAAACCTGTGTCCCCTGCATTGGCAGGTGGATTCTTAACCACTGCACCACCAGGGAAGCCCAAAGCCCTACTTTTTGAAACAAATCGCAGAGAACATCTAAATTGTGTACCTGCGCCAAATTCACACATATCTAGGATCTCCTGAGCATATTCGCCCAGGATTCTGGCATCTAATTGCTCCAGAGGTGGAGGAGACTCAGAGGAAGAATTCACACCCTGGATCAAGTAAAAATATTCAGGCTTTGCTCAAGGATTCTGCAGAACCATCCAAAAAGAGGAGAGGGGTCATTTGTGAGTACACATGGATAATCACGGGGGTCCTCAGATTGCCCTCAAACACAGGGAATTAGAACAAAGTCGTAGAGGGAGAAGGCTGTTTAAAACACTAACCAACAACCAAAATCAAAACCATCAGATTCTGTGAGTCACCAAGAGCCTAGACAGCAATGCACTATAAACCATAAAGAGGAACGAACCCAGGCCTGTGTGGGGTGGAGTTTCTCCACATCTGAGAGAGGTGACTGCAGGATGATTCTGGCCCATGGAAGGCGGTTGGTGTTGACTCCTGGGAAGCTGAGAATAACCTGAACCTCAAGCTGCTCAGATTGAGAGAGTGGAGGGTGGAATGCTGGCAGTGACTGGGGGAGCATGAGACCAAATACAGACGTGGGAGAATAAAACTAGACCAAATGACAGGGAGAACCCCATGGAACGTTCTGAGCTTCTGGGGGAGGGTTTGTGGGAAACTGAAGCTTCCTCAACTCTGTGGGAAAGAACCAGCATATTAATACTGCTCATTATTATTATTGAAACTCTATTATAAACACTGCCCCCAGCCTGATGTGGTTGAGGAAACCCAGGTTACACTTAAAAACCAAGCTCACCTCAGAAGTCTTACTTCATTTCTGAAATCTTCTATCTGGTCCCCTTACAGCCAACAGTCAAAACCAGATTCTGAACAGGAAGGGGAGAGGGAAGTGACAGATGACTGAATGATCTGAGGTGAGAAAAAAATGAAAAGGGCTTCTCCCTCTTGACTCCATGATTCTGAGATGTATTAACTGTTCCGTGAGCTGGTGAAGGAGGTGTACTCTGCTTTCAGGGTTCCATCCCCAGCTATTAATCAGATCAGTGATTCTCAAGTGATGGTGAAGGGTAAGGAGAAAGTGGCAGCAGGGAGGGAGAGGTGAGATGTGTTGTTTGATCAAAAGCAAATTCTGTATTAGATTATAATTTCATTTTGGGGAGGGTTGTAAAAATCTTCTTGTTTTTGATAATACAAATTTTTATATTTAATATAATGGGAGATGCTTCAGTTTAGCAAAATGGGGCGTGGTCTAAAACATTATGAGAACACTGAGGTCAATCTCATCTATTTTATTGCTCAGATCCTTTTATGGGGGTGGTGGATTTACAGACTAGGACGATGTTATTTTGGTTAAAATATAATTAACAGCTAACATGTAATGAGTAGTCTTGATATGTCAGGTAATATTCTAAGTTGTACACATGAATGATCCATTTAATTCTCTTAATAGCTTTTTGAGGTAGATACTATTAAGATCCTCCTATTACAGATGGAAGAGTGAGGTACAGAAAAGTTAAGCAACTTAGGTTACACAGGTGTAAGTAGCCAGAGCAGGATTTGAACCCAGAGATCCTTCTCTGAAGCCCTACTCTACACTGACTGTAAAGAGTTGAAATTTGGGGGGGGGGCACTAATAAATAAAATCTACCTTTTCCTCCTTGCCTAACTTTGGAATCATTGAGAGATAGACACAAAAACCAGGCAAGGAAAGTCAGTTTGATTACTGAGAAAGCTGATACTGAAGGATGGCTTGGATTGGTAGCCCAGCAGCCTTGCTACTGCTTCCCCCTCAATGAGGCCAACTTTCCCACCCAGCCACAGCACTGCTCTGCAACCCCAGGTCTCTCCCGTGGGAAGGAGCAAGGCAGAAAATACTCCCCAACTTACCAGCCAGATAATGCATTCCTTTTCCCCACGGGAGGAACAAATGTGGGTGAAGCTAGGTTTGATGGCCAAGGGCATTTCTCTAATGGACGGGGCTATGCTTACAGGGGGGGATGTGTTCTCCCAACATGCATATAAATGTACAGAAACATGTCTGTAAAAATGAATAAATGGGTGTATGGGTGAAGACATTAAACAGGGGCAACAATCAGGTCAGAAAAATTGTAATTATTTTGTGTTACAATCCAAGAAGATGACTGAATCTTGATCAACTGTTAAAAGAAGAAAAAGTGGGTCTAGTCTCGCCGCCGCCGCGGCTCGCGGGCCTTGGGCTTCCCTTGAAGCATGAGCCTTCTCGCCCGCCGCCACTGGCACTGCGCGGGCCGCGGACAGTGCGCGCCGGGGTCCCGGGCGCACAGCCTCAGGATCCCCGTAGCATACAGCTGGGGCGCCGGAGGAGCTCGGGCAGGGGCCCGCGGCAGGCAAACTGTGCGTGACCGCGCCTGCGGGGGATTTTGCCATCCGTGCACCGGGACCCGGGGAGGAAGAACCAGCGGCTCCCCATTACCTCCCCCTCCATTTCCATTTCGCGGACCCCTCAGGGACTCGTTTTGGGGTTCCCACTGACTTCTAAGAAGGACGCGTGCCCCTCTCTGACCCCAGCTCGGGCGGCCACCTGTCTTTGCCGCGGTGACCCTTCTCCCATGACCCTGCGGTGCCTCGAGCCCTCCGGGAATGGCGCGGAAGGGACGCAGAGCCATTGGGGGACCTCGGGGTCGGCGGAGGAGCCGTCCCCGGAGGCGGCGCGTCTGGCGAAGGCCCTGCGGGAACTTAGTGACACAGGTTGGTACTGGGGAAGTATGACTGTTAATGAAGCCAAAGAGAAATTAAAAGAGGCACCAGAAGGAACTTTCTTGATTAGAGATAGTTCGCATTCAGACTACCTACTAACAATATCTGTTAAAACATCAGCTGGACCAACTAATCTTCGCATCGAATACCAAGATGGGAAATTTAGATTGGACTCTATCATATGTGTCAAGTCCAAGCTTAAACAATTTGACAGTGTGGTTCATCTGATCGACTACTATGTTCAGATGTGCAAGGATAAGCGGACGGGCCCAGAAGCCCCCCGGAACGGCACTGTTCACCTTTATCTGACCAAACCGCTCTACACATCAGCACCACCTCTGCAGCATCTCTGTAGACTCACCATTAACAAATGTACCGGTACCATCTGGGGACTGCCTTTACCAACAAGACGAAAAGATTACTTGGAAGAATATAAATTCCAGGTATAAGTGTTTCTCTTTTTCTAAACATGCCTCCTATAGAGTATCTCCGAAGGCAGCTATGTAAAAGAGAACCAAAACTTGAGTGACGGCTCTGGATAACCACGCGGAATTCTAAGAACAGCTGAAGTCAATCTAATTTAAACGTGTGGAGGGGTAGCTAGGTATTTAAAGTTCCCCCAAATATTTTCACCTGAGTGATGCTTCCCTTCCTAAGGCTGACCAAGACCAGTTTATCCTTTTAAGTTAAAAATAAAACGTCCCAGGTAAAGGCTGAAGGAACACTTTATCAGAACTCTTTGCCTTTCTGAGGTTCGTGTTAGGTGGAAGGTGCCAGCACCGGCAGTAGAGAAAGAGCTCCACTTAGGAGTGCTGAAGAAGTGGAAGGAACCAAACTGACACAGGCTTAACTTCAATTTTGTATACCTGGTGATCAGAGTCTATTTTAGGACATTTGATATTTTGCATTCTGATGTACTTAGGAGATTTGTTAAACAGATATGCTTGTGAGTATTTATCCTTCATTTTATGCAATTAACCAAATCAACCAAAAAAAAGTGACCATGAAATCCTGTATTTGTCTTTTTACTACATGTATGAACTCTCTCATGTGAATGAGTACTGTAGTAATCCATTTCAAGGGAGCCTTATTTCAGAAATATTTCAAACTGGTGCAAATGGAAAAGACTTCTTTTCCTTTAAGGCTAAAGACAAGAATGTCATGCTATACAGGTGCAACTCAATCCCTGTTAATAAAACCATGTAGAAAGAGACATTTTACCCTTTGAAGTAGCTGTGTCCCACAACCTGTTGCCATTGATTTTTCAGAAATGGCTTTAGAAATTTCCAAGTGGTCTAACCATGGACATTAGCAATTGTCTCCCTTCTACCATGTAGAATACTCTGACTTAATTTTCTTTCAGATATAGGGGGATACCTGCCTGTTTTTCAAAGTGTTTATTTACTGCTGTTACTATTTGATTAGAATGTATTAAATAAAAAAACCTGACTTTCAAAAAAAAAAAGAAGAAAGAAGAAAAAGTGCTTAAGTGAAAGAGAGAGTCAAAGCAGATGCGTAAATAATTTTCTGATAGTTGTCATCAAGCACCAATTAGATACATTCTGCCCCAAAGGAGTGGACATATGAGGATTTCACTGTAGAGATTCTACTTATTACCCACTGTTTCTGAAAGACCATCCTCGATCTCGCCTCTTCTGTTGTTGCAGACCATCATGTAACAGCTGGTGAGATGAGTGCCTGCACGTGACACACCAAAGCATTTTAGAGGCAGCCAAGAGCAAAGAAAATACCTCTCTCCGACTGCACTACAGAGTGGACATTTTCTGATGCGTCACCAAAAGTAAAAACTGAATCATTTTATTCTCAAAGAAAAGCACAGTAAAATTCAACTTCATGTGTCCAGCTGAGATGGGGTATACAGAAGAACAGATTATAAAATAGCTATATTTCTAAATTTTGCTCATTCCAGACACACTCAAGATAGATCCAATACCACCACAATGCCCCCTTCCTTTGTGATACTTTTTATTGAAAAATAGTAAATATACAGAAAAAAGCACATGTCATAAGTATACAGCTCAATGAAGTTTTGTAAGTTGAACATAGTCTTGTTCCAACCTCAGATGAAGACCCAGAACATTACCAGAACCCCAGAAGCCCTCACTTGTGCCCCTGGCCACAAAGATTTGGTAACCACTACCCTGACTTCTGACAGCCTGGATTCATTTTACCTTTTTTTGTATGTTATATATATGGATCAGGTCATACGTGTTCTTTTGTGACTGGCTTCTCTCCTTCAACATTATGGTGTTGAGATTCATCCTTACCTGAGTAGAGTTTACATAGCACTTTTTGAGGCAAATTTGCTTTTGAGAATGTAAGGGTACAGAATGAAATAAGGTTTCACATGACTAACAAAGACATTTCACTTTTCTTCACTTTAGGGTCACCAGCGCATGACTTATCATGGCATCAGATATCCTAAGACAAATGGCAAAGCTAGCCATATTTACTTCAACAAGAAGGAAAGATGAATAAAGGAGCATTGATTTGGACAACCTCGGGCACCTGCTTCCCATAAGATTTCTAAAGCTTATTTGTAAAAACAAGGTCACTTGGACTCAGTTGGGAGGCTTGGCTTCTGGTCTCAGCTCTGTCTCTGGTTTTAGGGACATTTCTTATCTCTCTGAGCCAGAGGAAGTTTCACTAAATGACCCCAATTCCTTCTAGCTCTTACAGCCTATGCTTCTATGATTCCAACTCCAATCCCCTGATGCCCTGTCCGCACAGCCAGAATTCTCCTCTGTCACATGCAGGTTGCAGCAGCCCAACCAGCTAATACAGAGAGAAGCCACAGTCTTGAGTTGGAGATAGTGACAGAGAATCAGTCTTATTTCACCTGTTCTACTGGAGACAAATATACCCATGTTCACTTATAATGGATACTATTTTTAACATGCCAATTCCCTCTTTAAGGTTTCTTAATAGCTCCTGTATCTAATAAGCGGGACCTAGCTTAGAGTGGGGATGAGGGTAGAGGATCAGGGCAAGGGGTCCATTTAGCTCCCACCTCGCATTCACCCCACTCTTGACATCATTTCTAATTGTATCTACACTCAGGGTTGAAAGGAACAAAAAAAAAATCTTTATCTGTCAACTTTAAACTTGAATCTTGGACTTCCCTGGCGGTGCAGTGGTTAAGAATCCACCTGCCAACGCAGGGGACATGGGTTCAATCCCTGGTCTGGGAAGATCCCACATGCCGTGGCGCAACTAAGTCCCTGCGCCACAACTATATATGTATATATATATTTTTTATATATAGACATTTTTTCTAATGTTTGGAAAAACCTGTGAGGTAGATTCTCCCTGTGCTTTAAAGAACAGAGAAATAAAGTGAAGAAGTTAAGTAACTTACCCCAAATCACAGAGTTACTATTCCATTATCATACTATGTGGTAGTATTTTTCTTCAGTAATTTAAATATACATTTTGATGAAGACAAAAAATTCATACCAACATTCTGTGAAAATGTAATTCCATTTCCATGGTATCAAGTCAATATATTACATGCAGCTATCATGACTATTTTAGGAATTTTAGAAAGTTTAAAGAAGACATTAAAATGTCTGGTGAAGATGCAGTGCTTGGGAAGTCAGAGCTGATAAAATGACTTCCCTCAGCAAACCACCCCCCTTTCCATCCGTGGTTTCCTTATGTATAAAACATGGATACCATTTTTACACCTGCCTCAAGGACATGCCGTGAGAACAGAGAATTTCCTCACTGCGGTGTAAGAGTGGTTTTGTTTTGATTTTAATGTCCTGAGATTAAGAAGTTTGAGAGGTGGGTTTTCTCCCAAAGCAAAAGCAGCCAAGGCGGAGGGTCTCTCATTTTCCTGGGTTCTTCCAAGGCTGAATGTGTCCTCCATGGGGGTTGCAAGGAGGAGGCAGCCTGGCCCCAGCCAGAGGTCACCCTCCATGCCCGGCAGGTGGTCCTGGCATTGCGGCAGGACAGGCACACTGCTAGCATTGCCTTCACCAATGAGTTTTTTTTTTTTTTTAGAAGTAAAGAATGTCTGGGTTTTTTAAAATTATTATTTATTTTATCTATTTATTTTTGGCTGCGTTGGGTCTTTGTTGCTGCACACGGGCTTTCTCTAGTTGCAGCGAGCAGGGGCTACTCTTCATTGCGGTGCCTGGGTTTCTCATTGCGGTGGCTTCTCTTGTTGCAGAGCACGGGCTCTAGGCACGTGGGCTTCAGTAGTTGTGGCACGAGGGCTCAGTAGTTGTGGCTCATGGGCTCTAGTGCACAGGCTCAGTTGTTGTGGCGAACAGGCTTAGTTGCTTCACGGCATGTGGAATCATCCTGGGCCAGGGATCGAACGTGTGTCCCCTGCATTGGCAGGCAGATTCTTAACCACTGTACCACCAGGGAAGTCCCACCAATGAGTCTTGGCAACAAGCAGCCCCTGACGGACCACTGAGCACCCGAACCTTCTCTCTGTCTCCAAGGACCAGAGCTGGGGAGGGGAACACTGAAGTTGACGAGTACTTGGCTGAGTTGGACAAGCTTCAGCAACCTCAGCTGGGGTTGGGGGGGGGGGTGGAGGTGGTTGTGGGTGTGGGGTTGAGGGGAGGGGGAGGGCAGGGGTGAAGAAGCCTAGCAAGGTCAAGGCTAAAGTTTTCCAGGAGTTGCCCTAAGGAAGGAGCATCTCCTGAGAAGGAAATTGTGGAAAACGTAATAAAGGAGACATTACCAACATGGAGTCAATAAGCTGAAAAATAACTTTTAGTTTATTCTAATACCTTATTTATAATTTCAAATAAATTGTAAACAGCTACACTAGAGGAAAGACAATTTTCTTTCCAATCTCTCTATAGAAAATAATTATTACAAAATCTTTGTCACATCAAGAGATAATCAAAGAGCATGCAAGAAAAAAAGATTTTAGGGTATGTTGGTGAGCTAATAAAGATAATATTAATACTGAGATTTTTCTCTTTATTTTTTAATTTATTTATTTATTTATTTATTTTTGGCTGTGTTGGGTCCTCGTTTCTGTGCGAGGGCCCTCTCCAGTTGCGGCAAGCGGAGGCCACTCTTCATCGCGGTGCGCGGGCCTCTCACTACCGCGGCCTCTCTTGTTGCGGAGCACAGGCTCCAGACGAGATGCGTATGTTTGATTGATTGATTGATTGATTGATTTTGGCTGTGTTGGGTCTTCGTTTCTGTGCGAGGGCTTTCTCCAGTTGTGGCAAGCGGGGGCCACTCCTCATCGCGATGCGCGGGCCTCTCACCGTCGCGGCCTCTCTCGTTGCGGAGCACAGGCTCCAGACGCGCAGGCTCAGCAGTTGTGGCTCACGGGCCCAGCCGCTCCGTGGCATGTGGGATCCTCCCAGGCCAGGGCTCGAACCCGTGTCCCCCGCACTAGCAGGCAGACTCTCAACCACTGCGCCACCAGGGAAGCCCCTCTTTATTTTTAATGTTTGTGGTATTTGTTAGCTCTTTCAAATGTGTAACTTGTGGTGATTAATAGTTCTAAATAAACATTCAATCTTGTATTCACATTTTTGCATTCTTTGTCTTAAAGAGAGTCCCCAAATTGTATAAACTTCAGGCTCACAAAACCTGGAATGTTCTGAGTACAATATAAATTCAAGATGGAGTGAACAACTAGTCTATAAAAGTCCAAATCTAGAGTGTTACTGTCATTCACAGAACACCTGAGATATCAGGTAGATGAGAGACTTGGACGGTGCAGAGGGGCGGAAAAGAGAGTTAAGTGGTAATGATAACAGACACCCAGGACTAGATGGGCCAGAGTGACAGTCTGCCCCTGTCCAAGGGCATGGAGGACACTCACTCACAGGCCACGGTTAGGAGTTTAGATCTTCCTCTAAGGGCAACGGGAAATCATCAGCAAGCTTTAAGCAAGGGAGGAAGTGTTCCAGATGAGGAAGCAAGTGTGTGAGCAGGGAGACCACTTGGCAGGAGAGAAATGGTGACAGTTGTTCAGGATTTCCCCTGCCCCATGTCTACGGTCACCGAGTAGAATCAGCCTACCTGTGGGGAGCCAGAGGTTCACTGGCTCCCCCAGAAATCCTCGCTTGGTCAGTTGACTCCTGAGTCTGCAGCCGAGCGCTACAAAAACCCCTGGGGGAGGTGGACGGCTCGCATGCTCTCAGCTTTCCATGAATCATTTAGATGGGAAACTGAAGCCTGCTCAGATAAAAAGATCTGTGAACTTCAGGTCAGGATCATACTCCTGTCCCAAATGTATGACTTTTTCTCCCCCTTCAGGGAGTGTGGGTGTATTTAAAAAACAAACTATTTTCATTCAGTCACCGTTTCCTAGCAACCAAACAAAAAGCATCTATTTTCCGGATGCCTGTGAGCCCCAGCCCAGTGGATGCTCAAGCACGCCTCCGGAAGCAGGGAGAGAACAGAAGCACTGAGATCACTCGGTTGGTGAGAGATTCTGAAAGGGGAATGTGTTAATAGAACACGGTCTGAAGGACCTGTACCATAGATGCCGGGGTGCAGAGCGGGGACCTGCAGGGAGTGTGCAGATTTGCTTCAGGGCACGATATTCCTATAGAAAATGGGGGCTGTGACTTCTGGGGGGGTTGGTTTCTATGAAACAGCTAATGCATGAGGCAGCTGACATCTTTCCAGCAGCTCTTTTATGTGTATTTCCAGCCAGAGTCTTGTTTTCATTAAAACTCTATAGACAGAAAAGAGGGGCAACTGGCTGAATTCAAATCTAAGCTGAACAGAGTCTGTGCAAATGGTCCTCTTTCAACCAGGCACAGATACTCAATGCATGGAAGTCACTGAACTGGACAGTTGGCAGAAACCTCTTCAATCATTCAGTGCTTTTTTTACAGAGGAGGACACACAAAAACACAGAGAGGAAAATGAACTCGTCCAAGGTAGCCTCACAGGGTCTCCTAACCTCCAGCCTAGTGGGAATGGAAGATGCTCATATTTTAAAAATCTTTATGAGAATTCCCTGGCTGTCCAGTGGCTAGGACTCTGTGCTTTCACTGCTGAGGGTGCGGGTTCATTCCCTGGTCAGGGAACTAAGATCCCGCAAGCCGTGTGGTAAGGCCGGAAAAAAAAAATCTTTGCATATTATGCCACATTGAGTGGTAAGGGGGAGGAAGAATGGGTCTAAGAGGAAGGTGTCCCAAGAGCCAAGAGACTCACATTGTATAATTGGTGTTTCTGAAATTCAAAGGACTGGCTCAGAATTACAAAACAAGAATAGGTTAGAGCAAATGCTAAATCTTTTGCTTTTTAAAAAGGCATCTAAGCTAAGGAAGTGCCACTCCCCCACCCCAGTCAAGGAACTGAGGTAGAACAAATGTTCTACCAACAAATGTTTTTTAAATTTTTGAGTTAGAAGAATGATAGCACATGCCAGCCCTTGTGGAGTTGTGGAATGTTAGGGTGAAAGGTGCTCTGGGTGATGTTAACCAGGTTCATCACGTTTCAGATGACACCTGAGACTGCGGTGCAGAAGAGCCAGGAGGCTTGGCCACGGCCACGGCCACGGCCACAGCAGTCAGCGGTGGAGTGGACTCCACATTCTGGTGTCTGGCCTCCCCAGGTGCAGCACTTTTCCTTGTCTAGGACACCGGGCAACCTTTCTGGCTTGCAGTGTCCTCTCCCAATTGATTCTCCTATAGGGCGCAACATTACTCTCTTTATAGTTAAGCCGTTCCTATGGAATGCTCTGACTTTATTTCCTTTTTTACATCCCATCCAAGGCTTTAGCAGATGTAACCACAGCAAGAATGGTCCAAAATAATTAAACCAATTCGGTGAAGAAATTATTGAAATCAGTGGCATCCTGTTTCCTCTCTGATTATTGTTGGAGAGCTGAATCGAATAAAGTTTAATGTTTATATGCTACAATTAAAAAAAAGTTTCTAAAGTTTTTTTCCCCAACCATTTCAGAGTAGTGATTTAAAAACATGTGCATAATTTCAAAAGTACAGAAGGTAATATAATGAACATCTATGGACCTATCATCCCAGAGACAACAAATGTTAACAATTTTCTTATATGTGTATTAGTCAGGGTTCTCCAGAGAAACAGAAACAACAGGATGTGTATATATACGTAAAGAGAAAATTAGTTTACTGAATAGGCTCATGTGATTGTGGTGGCTTGACCAGTCCAAAATCTGATGGGGTAGGCTGGCAGGATTGAGACTCAAGGAAGAGTTGCAATTCAAGTCTGAAGGCGGTCTGCTGGCAGAATTCCCTCTTGCTCAGGAAAGGTTAGCCTTTGTTCTTTTAAGGCCTTCAACTGATTGGATGAGGCCCACCCACATAATGGAGAGTAATCTGCTTTACTCAAAGTCTACTGATTTAAATGCTGATCTCGTCCAGAAAACACTTTCACAAAAAGAATCAGAATAATGTTTGACCAAATATCTGAGCACAGTGGCCCAGCCAAGCTGACACATAAAATTAATTAACCATTACAACTTGCTTTAAATCTTTTTTAAGAAACAAAACATTGCAGATAAAGTTGATATCCCATTTATACCTCTCCCTGGGCACTCCATTCAATAGTGATGATTTCTAAAATTAACTCCTTTTTGTGACTTCAGGCCCCCTTTGACCCCATCACCTGAACGTCAATTTCTGGTTCAATGTGGGGGTGAGAACTGAAGGTATGGCCTCACCTTTGCCATCACCACACGTTCTTACCAGGACCTGCTAGCCATAGGAAGTTGTACATGGGTTCTATAGAAACCTCCAGCATGAGCGGGGAACCAGGCAGGTTCATGGAGAGTCACTATGTTGAAGGCACACAGAACTCAAACATAATCAGATCACAAACCATCTTTATTTGGATGGTTTTGTCTAGATAGTCTCATCCATGATTACATGAGCTGTGTCTGTTTTATTGATATTTGCAAGGTTATGGCAAGAATAAGTAAGTGATGAATACTGGGACAGTGTGGAAGGAATAAGAGGTGTCAGATAAACTCAAGGTACAGTGCACTGGCCTCCAGACAGCTTTCTGACCTGGAACCTGCTGGATAAGAGGCCTGCACACTCTCGGATCCCTTCCAGAGCCTAGGACTCCATGACTGGTATTAGGAGTGATAGCATCCCTAACTCAAATTCTCTCTGATTTGCTGCTGTAGCTTCTAGGCTCAGAGAGGCTGGGTCTTTCCAAAGGAAAACAGGTGCAGTGTAGCTGCAGATACCTGCTCAGCTGGATAAGCCTTTAATCATGGAAAGAAGACTACTAAAGAAGGAAATGAAAAAACTCCTGTAAGTCTGATTGAGAATAACTTACATTTACTGCACTGAGCATTTGGTGGGGTTTATGTCATAGATGGTCTGGATATTGGCAGTGGGGTAAAAACCTAAGGAAGAATCTGTTCCTGGGCTATAGGAGAAAGCCGGATGATCTGGCCTCTGTCTCCTGCCCAAGAGGCCTCACATGTGGTGCAAAGCAGGATGCTGAATCTCTTGGGAGGATGTTTCTGCCAGTAGCGTGCACATCTGAGGCATCCCCATTCTAGAGTCAAAGATCTGAGCCCACAGTCCCAGCCTGTGCTGGGCAGGGTATGCCTTTCAAAGGGCCCGACTGGTAAAAGATATAGGAGAGATTTCTGGAAAAATGTACCCAAGGGCCCAGCATTTAAATTGCAGACTCTGCTTCTTCTATTGTCAGGCTTATTGATTAAATAATTCATCTCCATTTTCTGCCCTCTGAACTTTGTTTTAAACACATAAAGAAAACATTAAGTTTTCCCATGGAAATTTTTTTCCGCCTGTGCTAGCTTTTCTTTGACTTGGTACTTTGGTAAGAGGTTGGTGAAAATCACAGACCATATAAAAAGAGGAGAAAAAGGTTATTATGTTCTATTTCATGATTATAGGCACAACAATAATACCCTTTTATTAGAGACCTTATCATAGTCCCCAGTAAATGCCCTTTCTCTGCCTACTAAGATAATTATCTTTTAACAAGTTCTTTAAGAAATGCTGCAGTAAACTATGTATGAATTCACACATGTTTACATGTATGTGTTTAGAGCTCAACATAATAAAGAACAAACCATAATTAGGAATGCCAGTTCCTCTGCATATCTCATCCAAAGAACTGGAATTTCAAGACTGATATAAATATAATTGTTTATATATACATAGTTTAATTTTACCCAAAGAATCTATTTAGGCTACTTTAAAGTGCCTTGGAATTACAAAGCAAAATTTCAAGAATTTTTATCAATCTAGAATAACTTAACGACTCAGAAGAAGGGCTTTTGGAACCCCAAAGCAAATTTATCCCCAGCATAGGAACTTGCCCAATGTGTTTGGTAAAGTCCTTGACAAACAGAACTGTCCTTATGTAACATTGTGAGATCGACCTTGGAGACCCCAGAGTCCTTTTTCCTACATCCATTCCCTCTTCTTGACTTTCCCAGGGTAGTACGACTTTCTATTCACCTCCCAGGGCCCTTATTCTACCCTCCCCTTATTAAAAGTCTGTTAGGAAAGGCTCTGATAAGGATACACTAAAGTAGAATCACTAATATGTTTTTACACATAACTCCTCCTAATGGTATTTGCATTCTAATGGGAAAGAAGCCTTCAGACAAAAGAACACATCTGTACGGAATATCATATATCTGGAAGTTATCAACTTTGGACATCCTGCCTGAATTTAGCAAGGGCAGCAAGGGAATCTTTATTTTAAATAGTGGGTCTCAATCCTTTCGGTTTTGTAAAATCTGTTCTGCCTTTGGGGATTTATCATACTCCCTGCTTTCCTAGAAATTCGGTTCTATGTGAGTTTAATTTTACGATAAATGTGATTTGTTCATGATGGTTAGACACTTTAAACCTGCAGGGTTGCAGAATGGCCGTTTAAATCAAAATGAATATTAACTCAGCTACCAGAGCCATCGGTGACTTCGCTTGTATTTGGTGGAGGAGGGAGGGATGGGGAAGGAATGTTCTTCTGCAGACCGTGCTCCCATGTCTTTCCTGCTGGTTCAATCCTGCTCTCTTGCTTTTAAGGGGAGATTATATTGGCATCAGACTTCGGGAAAATGAATTTGACCCAAAAGGAAGAAGGCAACTCACCTTTCTAGATGATATGGTAAAGAAAGGCATGCTGCCACGAGTCACATCCGTGTCATTTGTGTATTATGGGGACAGAACAAGGATCTAATATCTATCATAAGCAAGGCTAATCTTGATCCCCCCAGAATGTCCTCTTCCTCATCTTCTCAACCTAGGATTGTCCATGTGGTCTTTTCAACTCATTAAACTGAAACAAAAAGAATGAGGAAATTAAAGTCATGAGACTTTTGCTCTTTATTTACTATTAGGAGAGAAAAGATTTAAAAGCAAAACGAGTGCAAGATTAAATGTGACAGACATGATGTTAAAAGCTTGTTGACAAGATTAACTATCGTGTAGTTCTCAAATATAATTTTTTACCATTTATGGAGAAAACCAAATAATTGAATAATCCTAAAATCCTTTTTTATTATATTTTACATGTTGAAACTCAGGTTCATACTATGTAATCAAAGTTCACTTCACATAAATTAAGGAAGCTATGTAAAGATCTAATTCAAAAGAGATTAGTAAACCCTCAGCTTTTTTATGCTACCCATTTACTCTTCTTGCACTAATGAGGAAGAAGAAATCACCTGTCCCTCCCCGCCCCCTCCCCTTCCCTGTCTGATTTCTCTGGAGCTGAATGAGCAGTTAAGGCTTGGTGTTCTAAACTACTTCTCTGTGCACATATTAAATGGAGAAATTAAATCAATTAGATAAGTGCTTCTCAAACTTTAATGAGGTCTTATTACAAGACCATTTTGATTAAGGGGTTCAGGGCTGGGGCTGGAAATTTGCATTTCTAATGAGCAAACAGGTGATGCCAGGCATGCTGGTCCAGGCATCAATCTTCGTATTAGGTTTCAACAAGTGAGCACGGTCCTTCCTTCCTTCCTTCCTACCTTCCTACCTTCCTTCTTTCTTTCCTCCTTTTCTTTCTTTCTTCCTTCCTTCCTTCCTTTCTTTCTTTCTTTCTTTCTTTCTTTCTTTCTTTCTTTCTTTCTTTCTTTCTTTCTTTCTTTCTTTCTTTCTTCTTTCCTCCCTCCCTCCCTCCCTTCCTTCCTTTTCACTTTGGTTCAGTCCCTGAAAGAAATAATTACATTGTTATAATTACATTGTTTACACAATGTTAGAGTTACATAGAACCTTGGAACCCATCTACAAACACAAAAACAAAACTGACCTTCCTTTTTCTGGGGTTGGGGGTGGGGAGGAGAAAAGGAATGTTTTGATAGATAAATGGCAAATATGCTTAGAAATTATCAGGAAAAGGTAGTGGGGAGGATAGGAATGAACATGGAATTGGTCCTCAGCTTTTTACCACATATAAGACTCTTAGAAAGTCACTTGGCCTACCTCCAGTTCTCTGCTTCCGCTGGACCCTCCTCCTGGGAGGTCCTTCTCCACCTGTAGAAATTCTCCTCATCCCCCAAGCCCCAGCTCCACTGACGCCTCCTCTCTGAAGCCTCCCGGGATTCCCCAAACTCCTCAGATGGACACACCACCTCCCCTGTGACCCTGGGCGCTCAGTTCTGAGGTTCCACAGAATTAGAAATTGTTCTCGGGGCTTCCCTGGTGGCGCAGTGGTTGAGAGTCTGCCTGCCAATGCAGGGGACACGGGTTCGAGCCCTGGTCTGGGAAGATCCCACATGCCGCGGAGCAACTAGGCCCGTGAGCCACAATTACTGAGCCTGCGCGTCTGGAGCCTGTGCTCCGCAACAAGAGAGGCCGCGATAGTGAGAGGCCCGCGCACCGCGATGAAGAGTGGCCCCCACTTGCCGTAACTAGAGGAAGCCCTCGCACAGAAACGAAGACCCAACACAGCCAAAAATATAAATAAATAAATTAATAGAAATTGTTCTCTGTGTCCCTCTTCCTCTATCTTCCCCTTTTTCTATTTTAAAATTCAAGGAAACTGCGGCCCAGAGAACAGTAATTGCTCACCCAAGGATATAGTACCATGAGTTGTTGGCAATACCTAGATTTGAACCCAGATTCCCTGATTCCCAGTTTAGTATTCCATGAATCTATCTTTTCATTTTTGGCTCACGCGCGCACACACACACACACACACACACACACACACATACACACACACTGCTCTAGTGGGAGATAAATGTAATGCCTGAAGAATGCTAGTTATTTCTGCCCGAGCATCAGGTTACTGGACACAGCTGGTGATCCTCACCTTTGTGGACATGACAAACGAGTAGAATAGGCTTAGCAGTGCCATTGTCATTGTGCCTAGCACGTGCTTCGGCCAATGTCTCAGCCCGTTCCTTTGCTGTCTGTGCTTCCTCTTTCCAGGCACACTATGACTTGGCCATCAATGTTGCTTTGCAGTGGCTGGATCACTCAGAAGACTTAACTTGGCTGCAGTGGAAGAAAGTGTAAGTTGAATAGTTTTTTTTTTTTTAACTGTGAGTAATGACAGAGGAAGTTCACCACAAGGCACTCAGATTTAAAAATACTATGGGGTACGTATCCCTCTCCAACTAGAAAATGTTCTGCCTTAGAAATACAACTGTGCTTTATTGTGTACGTGCCTTGACTTTTTTTAAAAAAATGATCAGTTCTGTGGGTAAGGCTGCAATCTTTTCCTAAGAACTATTAAACACAACTTCTTAAGCATTTAACCAGATGTGCACCTGAGCTGAGCGGCTTGAATCACCACTGCTGGAATCCTTGCCGGGATTATTGGCATCTTCTCCCACATGTGCCGAGCAGACCCATTCAATTAGGAAGATCATGAAACTAATGAAGCCAGGATTGAATCGCTTGTTCTGGAGGCCAGCTGTTTTTTCTGCTCTGTGGCTTTAGAACACACACCTGGTGCTGAATGGTTGTATCAGTTAGTATTTAGTTGTAATAAGCAGAAAATCCAGTTTAAACGGACTTAAGCAAAAAAATAAATAAATTTTAAAAAGGAGAGAGGGGGCTTCCCTGGTGGCGCAGTGGTTGAGAATCTGCCTGCTAATGCAGGGGACACGGGTTCGAGCCCTGGTCTGGGAAGATCCCACATGCCACGGAGCAGCTGGGCCCGTGAGCCACAATTGCTGAGCCTGCGCGTCTGGAGCCTGTGCCCCGCGACGGGAGGGGCCGCGATAGAGAAAGGCCCGCGCACCGCGATGAAGAGCGGTCCCCGCACCGCGATGAAGAGTGGCCCCCGCTTGCCGCAACTGGAGAAAGCCCTCGCACGAACCGAAGACCCAACACAGCCAAAAATAAAATAAATAAATAAATAAAATCAAGTAAAACTTTAAAAAAAAAAAAAAAAGGAGAGAGGGAGGAGAGATTTATTGCCTCTGTATCTGGAAAGTCCATGGCTAGGTCCTCATTAGGCATGGCTTAATTCAAAACTCAAACCAAGTCATCAGGATCTACCTCTTGGCTATTTCCTCTGGATGGACGCTATTCCTAGTTTCACACCACTTTATCACGACATTCAGGCCAGGGGAGAATGGACTTTTTAAAAATCACAGAATTGTGTCTCAATGGCTCTGTTTGCTCTGACTTATCTGGGGGTGCTAGCTAATTTAGGCCACAGTGTGTTTTCCAACCTTGGAATCTAGGGGTGTCATCAGCTTCCCTAGAAGCTTACAGGCTTACAGGGGGTTAAGGCAGTTACCCCCAAGCAAACTGCCACAAGAAGGGGAAAGGATATAGGTTGGCGAAACCACAATTTTCCACCATAGTGGCCAGTCCGCCAGGGTTTGATAGCTGCAGAAATTTGGATAGATGAGGGCAAATTCGTCATCACTGTTGGAAGATTCAAAATTCAAAGTGTACACTTTACTGATGATGGATTAATCATATCAATTTTGTGAATAGCATAGCACACAGCCATTGGTAATTACTTATTACTTATGATTATTGTTACAACCTTAGCAGGTGTCAAACAAAACAAGAATAAACCCTCCATTCTTATTTATTCATATTCCCCCTTAGGAAAATGCCATTTCGGGGTAGACCCATATATCCAAACCACAGAGAACGAGAAGCAATGATTTTATCATCTTATGCTGGAATCTTAATGGTAAGGAAAAGAACATTATTTGCATACATGGAGATTTTGTATCTGCAATGTGTATTTTCATATTAATGAGTATTTATCTTACTTTTTCAACCAATGTTTCTAAATATGTAGAATTTACTAATATTAAATTTTTATTTTTAAAGATTAATAAAAAGTCTGACTTCTATATTGTATTGTGAAAACATTTATTTAAGGGGAAAAAATAACACATAGATAATTGGTATTAGGATACTGTGATTTATCCATTTATTTAGAAGTCATTTATTTGGTGCCCATGCTCTCCAGGCATGGTACTGGATATATGGGAGCTATAATAGCTTTGTTTTGTAATAAAAGAAAAGCCATGGTATGATAATACATTTTTGTTATTGTCATTGTTGTTTAACAGAACAGTATCCCAATTGAGGAAGTCTTTAAAATTTATGGGGCTGATTCTTCTACCAATTCTGGTGCTACCAAGGTAGGGACGACCTGAGACTATCAATATAAGGGATTTTTAGAGAGAATTTCTTTATTTTATGAATTCATAATGTTGCATTTCCAGGCATGAAATAACAGTTTTATATCGTGATGGATAAAACCAGATGTAGCCATATCTTACCTGGGTAATAAATGTAAGATGCTTTCCTTATGTAGAGGACTATATTCATAATACCAAATGCAGTTTATGGAAGGCCAAATAGAGGCAGCCAATAGAGCACCAGGCTTAGAGTCTAGACTCTGCCTCTGTCTCTGATTAACAGAATTTCTCACTTACACCTTTCATAATGTGGATCCGGTAAGTCCAAGCGCTCCTCTTGTTTGATGTACTATAACTTCTAGCACTAGGACAAGATCTACAACATTCATTCTCATGAGAAATTATCTAGTTTACTGCTGCCACATTTCTCCTGCCCACAAGACTACTTGGAAGTCAGTCTAATAGAAGCACTAATGATCTGGGAGTCCAGAGACCCAGGGTGAGTTCTGACTGGGTCCCTTTCCCTCTTTGGGCTTCCATATACTAATCTTAAAAAAACAAAAACAAAAATGGAGTATTCTGAATGATCTTTATGGTCAGTTCAGGTTTTGCTGTTCATGAATGTATGAACCTTTAGTAAACATTTAAAATATAGGCTTCTATTTAGAGGTGAACTACTGATCCCTTTAGATACTTCTAGAAAAGGGAAGAAGAAAGGGCAGATGCGGTGGGATTGGCAGGGATGTGTAGTGGGAGGGAGTCAGGGAAGGAAGCAGGGAGAACCCACACCCTCACACGAGGACTTCTGCTCACACAGTTGCTTTCAATGCCCTCCACCAGGATTTGGATGGGAGGCGAGGGCAGGGGCAGGGCTACAGCCACAGGAATGCCTGCATCCTTTGTTCTCTTACCAGCAGACCATACTGCAGACAGTGGGGTCCTATAAAGGAAAGAGTCCACCAGGGCCAGCTTAGGAGTCAAGCATTTACTCAGAAGTGTTGTAACTGAATCCAATGGCCCTCTCACCTTAATCCGTATGTAAGCTGGCCTGATCCTGGGACTCAAGTTCCCTTGATTACAGAGGAAATCAGCACCTCCTCTCTGATCACTCTGGTTTCAACTCTATCCATTCATTCATTCATTCATTCACTCACTCGTTCATTCAATATAGTTGTAGGTGCAGGGATACAAGGGTGGGTGAGTCAGAAAAGATGACTTTCTCATGGATCTCATATCTTGGAGCTGACATTCTACCTTGGCTGAGGTATAAGCCACCCCAGACTCAGTGCTCCTCAGAGACCCAAGCTGTTCTTGGCTTTTAAAGAAAGCCCAGCTCTTTTGTGTTCTTACAGAGACAAGCAAACCATGCTGCTTCATTCCTGTTTGTTTTTTCTGCAGCTTTCTCCCTTCCAGGCTGCCCTCTTCTCCCCTTTCCTCAAACCCTCCCCGCCAACACATACATATAAATATCTGAGCCCAAGCTCCTCTGCTTCAGACATTGTGTTTTCTCCCCCTTCATCTTCTGTGCCTGGGAGAGGTCTAGAGCAGGCCGCAGGCACCTCTGGTTGGTTGGTCTCAGCTCAAGTGGCCAGAGAGCAAATACGGAAAATCACATCCTGGAGGGAATGTCACCGTGAACCTCTCCAGTCTTAGCTGGGTTATCCATCAAGAAGGTTTGTAAACATGGGTGTCACAGTAGCTCAGATGAGCCAGGTTCATTAAAGGGGCCAGAACAGGAAGCCGCACTGTTTAGAGTGGGCTGGCCAATCTCTATCCATCCATCCGGCCTTTCACTCATTCATTAAAGAGCCTTTATTTAGCACCTTCTCTGTTCTTCACAGTCTCTGTCTTCACAATCAGTCACCAATAATAAAAAGTCCAGATGTACAGGTAGACTACATAATGACCAGTTCTGCAGGGAAATAAATCGTATCCTCAGAGAGGGGGTGTTGTCGAACTCAAGTTCACGTGCCTGATGCACAGTGAGACCAAATGACCGAAACGTCTAAGTTTGGAGCAGAGCAAAGTTTATTGCAGGGCTGAGCAAAGAGAATGGGGCACCTTAGGCTCAAAAGACCCGAACTCCCTGATGGGTTTCAGGGAAGACGTTTTTATAGGCAAAATTTGTGGGGAGGGCTGCAGAGTATGTAACCCTCCTCTGACTGGTTGGTGATGAGGTAACTGGGTGGTGTTCTGGGAATCTCAGCCATCAGCCTTCTGGTTCCAACCAGTCTGGGGTCCATGTGCTCGTGCTCAGCCTGAAGTGACCTCCTCCCCCTGGGTGGGAGCCTTAGTTCCCACAGAGAAACTCAGAGATACGTATCAGGTTGCCATGCACATCCCCTGAAGAGGAACCAGGACCAGCCCCCATCTCTGCACTACTATTCTCTCTCGGCGTTCAGTTACTCCCCTCATTGGTAACTGTTTGAATCTGCCCTTTGGAACTCAGGGAATGTCTGATGCTTTTTTTCTACAAACACAAAACGGGGGACATGGAAAGGCTTTGGTGTCCAGGAGAGCTCCACAGGGTCCTGCTCGGTGTCAATCCCCCCTTTTCTTTGATACTCCTCAATCTTGAGGGGAACGGGTGTTGGACAAGAAACGGAATAATGTTTTGGATAGAGAGGTTAATCATAACTCAGCAGAGGAACTCGGTTTTAGGGGGACTGGGTTTCAGGGGCTTTCCTTCAAAGACCTGAGTTTGTTTATTGTTACAGAATGTGAGTGTCCTGTACATGAAAGGCCATTTGTGTGAGGGTTAAGTATGAGGATCCTAGAGCCAGGTAGCCTGGGTTCGAACCCCAGCTCTACCAGCTACCAGCAGATTAATCCTGGGCAAGTCTTCTAAGCTCTATCAGCCTGGATTTCATTTGTAAACACAGGGACCAGAAGATGGGGTTTCTGTGGGAAATGAGGTGAGTTATATCAGTAAAGCCCTTAGTGGTTGGCACATGGTAACCTCAAAATAATAGCTATGTTTAAGGTTCTGGTACCCAGGGAGAAGGGGGTGTATCTGATTTCCTCTATATTCCTCTAAATCAGGGTTTCTCAACATTTTGGGTCAGATAATTCTTTGTTGTGTGTGTAGGGGGTGGATTCGGGGCTGTCCAGTGCATTGTGGGATGTTTAACAGCATCCCTGGCCTCTATCCATTAGATGCCAAGAGCTTCCCACTCCTGCCCCGTGATGTGACAACTAAAAGTGTCTTTCAACGTTGCCAAATGTCCACTAAGAGGCAAACTCACAGCTAGTTAAGAACCACGTCTCTAAATATTCAAAAATTAAATAGCTCATCAAGCATCCATTGTATTATTAATACATTATAAACCTTGCCTATTTTAGATAACAAATTCTCACAAAGGGTATGAGATGATGTGAGCTACAGATATAAGCATCTGAGGATCATCTACCCCTGTGGACCCCACAAGCTCCTCACTGCCTCAAGGATGCCAGCTCAGGCCTTTCTCTTGTGGCTACACGTCGGCTCTACTCAGTCACCCCCTCCACATCTTAAAGAATTAGCAGGACCTCTTAATGGAAACGGAGCATTTCAAAGATTAAATTGTAAGAGCTATTTTAAAACAGTCCTTTGGGATTTAACATAACTTCAAAACAATGGTTTTAACTAGGAGGTGTGGTTGTTCAAAAAAAAAATAGTTATTGACAAAGGTTCCTCTCTAACTGCTGCATGTATATGAATCACTTTTGATTCCTTCAGATAAAATGTCTCCTAAGCAACAGCTAAAATCCTTCCCACGCAAGAGCTTAAAGCTCTGTTGAATACTAAACAGATTATGTAGAATTTCTGGCCGCTGGAGTTGGCCACTTTGGTAGCACATGGGTACTGTGTGTGGGCTTGATGGCTTTCTTCAGGACTATTTGCTGCCACCTAGTGACAGAAAGGCCTCCTGGACTCAGAATTGTTCAATTCTGTTAAGCTTCGCGTTCTACTTCCGATAGGGAGCTGGTTTTGGCCGAGAGGGAGCCATTTTTCTGCTGAGGAACATGGACCCATAGGGAAAAAAAATTTAACTAAGAACTTCACACAAGTGAGAGTTATTTGCAGTTAGCTTCAGATAAATATAAGAGGTCCTAGTCAATTTTAAACTGAAGAAAAAGGAGCATAAATCTTCCTTCAACAAATAAAGCAAACAATAAAAATATTCTTCAGCTCCCTTTGACAGAGAAAGAGGGGAAAAGGAAAGGGGGGCAGAGAGAGTGAAAACTGGTGTAACAG
This sequence comes from Balaenoptera acutorostrata, assembly GCF_949987535.1. Classification (NCBI taxonomy): domain Eukaryota; kingdom Metazoa; phylum Chordata; class Mammalia; order Artiodactyla; family Balaenopteridae; genus Balaenoptera; species Balaenoptera acutorostrata. The sequence continues at coordinate 66,485,910 of NC_080071.1, read as the reverse complement.
AGAGAGGAAAAAGACAAAGGCAGGTAACTAGAGAACACCAGAATCTCTTCTTTCCACACCCTAGTGTCTGACCAGCCATCATTTCACTCTATCCAGACTTACATCCAGAGTCCAAAGCAAGCTCTTCAGAGGCAAACAGACTGGTGTCTAGTCCCAGCTCTGTCACTTGCTAGCTGTGTGGTACACTGAAGATATCAGTAAGTAACTTTGAAGTAAAAAAAGAGCATACGATTAACTCTAGGTTTAGGATTTCAATGTCATCCTACTTGAAAAATAATTTTTCTTATAAACCACGCAGGAAGCTATATTAACTGCTTGCATGAATCATCAGATTATCAGGAGTCATAGAATATGTGAACTGGAAGTGACCTTTAAAATCCTCGGGTTCTCTCTTCTCCAGTGAACAAGGAAAAGCCTGTCTTTTTTTTTTTTTTTTTGGCCATGCCACGCGGCTTGCAGGCTCTTAGTTCCCTGGAACCCAGGCCACAGCAGTGAAAGTGCCAAGTCCTAACCACTGGACCACCAGGGAATTCCCTGCAAAAGCCTGTCTTGAGTCTTCTAAGTGTAGAAACTGCATCAGGGATGCCATACGAGCTGGTTCTCTTTCTTACACGCGGCATGTATCATCCTGCAGGGCTGTTATCACAGCCACGCTTGCTCCACACAGATACAAAGCCTCCTTTTAATTACTTTCTGTGTTTTAGGGTCACCTTTCTGAATAGATTACATGCTTCCTGAGGTCAGAAGCCATCATTCATGCTTATGTTTAATTCTTTACAATGCTGGATATGACACAAACTCTCAATAAATGTGTTTGCCATTTGAATAAAAGGCTGAGGTCAAATCTAGACGTGCCCGGCTGAGGTGGCTATAAGCTGTCCTGTCTATAAAGACAGCACGACCTCATTTATTGTTTAATCCAAATTTTCTGTCCTTTCTGTGTGAGGTGGTGGTTGCCCAGTAACTTGCTAGCACGTTCTCTGGTTTAGTTGATTAAACTTATCACAATGTGTAGTTACCCTGGTTGTCTAATAGTTTATTGGTTTTTTTCTCCTCACTCAGCCCGGGAAAGGCAGGAACCTTGTCTGTCTTACCAACCACAGCTCCTAAAACAGGGCCTGACCCACAGTAGTGCTCACTGGAAACTTGTTGAATGAATGAAAGATTGAAGAGACAGTCCTAACCTTGAGGAAGTTTCCGGTGCAATGCAGCAGACAGTGGGTTATAACTATTGCACACTGGGGGTGTTCTATGTGACGATGTGTTTTGAGTTCACAGATGAGTGAGTCAATAATTTGGCCTTGGGCTTCCCTGGTGGCACAGTGGTTGAGAATCTGCCTGCCAATGCAGGGGACACGGGTTCGAGCCCTGGTCTGGGAAGATCCCACATGCCGCGGAGCAACTGGGCCCGTGAGCCACAACAACTGAGCCTGCGCGTCTGGAGCCTGTGCTCCGCAACAAGAGAAGCCACGACAATGAGAAGCCCGCGCACCGCGATGAAGAGTGGTCTCCGCTTGCCACAACTAGAGAAAGCCCTCGCACAGAAACGAAGACCCAACACAGCCATAAATAAATTAATTCATTAAAATAATAATAATTTGGCCTTAGGACGGGATGGGGGGGTGGGGTGCCAGTACTGGAGAGGGGAGGTGGGGAGACATCGGGGCCAGTTTCCCAGAAAAGGTGATGTATGAGCCACATCTCAAAGGAAAAGTAGGAGCCTCTAGGCAGAAGAGGAGGAAAAAGCTATTCCAGGTAAAGGGAACCATGTGAAGAGCATCATTGTGTGAAAGAACATTCTAGGCAAAGAACGGCAACAAAAGGCAGCGTGGGAAAGTGCATGACCCATGAAACATGATCCTCAACTGTTAGTAACGTGTCAGGACGGTGGGTTGGGGAAACAGGCCGAGTCCTGAAACAAGTGCTATAACCAGCAGCTGCTGACAGCACGAAGTGGGTGCAGCTTTTAAAAGTAGAACTGTTTTTTTTTTTCAGGTTCCCAGAGCTCCACCCTTCCACCTCTCCTTGCACCCTTTTGCCATGTTAACAGCACCCAAAGCAGCAGAATATGCCCGCAAACAGAGTAAGCCTGTTTACTTCCATTGCTTAGAAAAATTTAAGTAAAACTAGGAGATGTACTTACAAAGTAAGGTCAAAGTTGTTATGGTAAAAACATCTTTCTGTCTGGTGGAATTTAAAAGAATCAGGAGCATTTATGACTTGATTTCCCTCCATCATTGAAATCAGGGAAGTCATTTCTCAGAAATTTTGGTGATGGAAGCAAAGCACCCTAGAAGGGAAGGATCTAAAACTGAGGTGGACTCATTTTTAAAAATGTTTTTATATAGACATGATTACTACATGTGTCTCTAGGTGTCAAGTTAAGAAGGGGAGCAACGAATCAAAATGCCACCAGCAGCTCTACAAAGGAAACAAATGTCACAGAATGGAAACCATAAAATAATTTATCTTTGGACACACAGCCAAAGAACAAAGTAGGTCTAAAAATGCAAACTGAACCAAACTGATACCAGGTGTTTGGGGAGTACTTTACTTATATTGTGGCTAAAAGTCTGGCCTTTGGGAGTTAGATGCTCTGGGTTTGAAACTAAAACCCGCTATATAATATACCAGCTGTATGACTTTGGGCAAGTTGCTTAACCTCTCCTCCTCTGCAAAATGGGAAGAATAATGGTACTTACCTCTTAAGGTCGTTGAAATGATTAACTGATATTATGCATGTTAAGAGATTAGAACAAAAAAAAGAGATTAGAACAGAGTAAATCCTAAATAAATATTGACCATTATTATCTTTTTAGCATTTGAGAAATACTATCCACAGTTAATCAGCTATTATTCTGTTGATTCAAATAAGTGTGTTGAGGAGAGGATTTGTATTAATATCTGTGTCAAATGTTCCTATTCTTGGTCCCTTTCTCACTAATGAAAATTTTATCTTTGCCTGCTTTGCATCTCTGCTGCTTCTGCCCTGCCCATCTAATTCCTTGGACATTTATGCTTCAGAATTCAGAGAATGGTCAGAGATGGACAGGGCTGGGAAGTAAGGAGAAAGAAAGGAGGGTTCTTTGCCGTTCCAGCTCTGCGTTCTCAATTGCAATGTGCAAAGTGAAAAGGAAATTTTAAAAGTCAGAGAGACCAAAGCTGAGCGGGGAAAGAATCAGAAAAGTGGTACAGACTGGTTGGCTGGGATGTTTTAGGGTTTTGTTGAATGAGAGACTCTGGGTCAGCTGGAGGGTTGTAAGGCAGGAAAGGGAAAGGGGAATTTTGAAAACAGAATCACTGGGTTATGAATTGGGTTTGCTTCAAGAAACACAAGTGAAAATTGAAATTCCTTTTTACATAGTTTGCTTGCTATACTATGCATTTTTAAAATGTGAATCTCTGAATAGACTGGGTCACACAGGGCTCGGGATTTATTCAGATTTTCTGAGGCAAACTATTGACTGATTAGAAATGTAACCTTGTCATAGCAAATGCTTTAAGAACTGCCTGAAATCTTTGGTCACATCAGGGCTTTAATACGTGTTATTCTAGTAACAAAACTCCTGCTATTAGGAAATATTTATGATATTGAGTTTTCTTTTAAAGGCCTTTGTTATAATGAGATTTGAAGGTATAGCTTTTCTAGAACCATATCTTCGTTACTTAAGATCTTTTTGAGTAAGATGATGTTAATCTTTAAGATGTCAGTTTGGGGATAGCAAGCTTTAGAAAGTAAAACAGAACAACAGAAAATCAAAAAACAGTAATAACTCCAGAAATAACAACTCCAGAAATAACATACACGTACATGAACACACATACACACACATACACACATACACTGATAATCTAGACCTTAAACTTAACCATGAAAAAATAGATCTCTGAGACAGGGGTTCATAGCCCCCTGAGGCTCATCTATACACCTAGGTACTGAAAATCTGGCTCTCAAGATTACTCATTGGTATGTTATTTTGAACGTATAATTTCATTCCTTGTATGTTCTTTTCCATAACCGTTGAAGACTGTTGGCTTCTTGATTGAAGCAGATCTTTTATTTCCTTATTATTTCCTATGTGTATATAAAGTGCTTTGCAGGCAGTAATATTCAGTAATTATTACTGATTAGTGAATTGGCAGTAAGTGAATGGTCCTTAGGTGAGTGCTTTCAAACCTCTGTGCCCTACCCATACTGCCTGAGAGGCTCGTTTTAGGGACCAGCCATTTCTATAGGCTAATCGATGCTTGTAAGCCCAGGAGTGTCAAAAGAATAAGTGCCCATTTTGCAGTAGGATCAGATCCTGACATGAATCCCTCTCATAAGGCCCCTTCTTGACAATCAAACAGCAGAAACCACATTCGTGAGGGTTTTTCATGCTTTATTATTTGTGTACTTCAGGCATCTCTTCCAACTCTTGGGTAATGTACTTTCTAAAGTAGTTTTTCTTTTCTTTTTTTAAAATTTTTATTGGGGTATAGTTGTTTTACAATGTTGTGTTAGTTTCTATTGTACAGCAAAGTGAACCAGCCATATGTACACATATATCCCCTCTTTTTTGGATTTCCTTCCCATTTAGGTCACCGAAGAGCACTAAATAGAGTTCCCTGTGCTACACAGCAGGTTCTCATTAATTATCTATTATATACATATTAGTATGTATATGTCAATCCCAATCTCCCAATTCATCCCATACCTCCTTTCCCCACTTGGTGTCCATACGTTTGTTCTCTATGTCTGTGTCTCTATTTCTGCCTTGCAAACCGGTTCATCTGTACCATTTTTCTAGATTCCACATATATGCCTTAATATGCGATATTTGTCTTTCTCTTTCTGACTTACTTCACTCTGTATGACAGTCTCTAGGTCCATCCACATCTCTATAAATGACCCAATTTCATTCCTTTTTGTGGCTGAGTAATATGCCATTGTACATATGTACCACATCTTCTTTATCCATTCATCAGTCTATGGACACTTAGGTTGCTTGCATGCCCTGGCTATTGTAAACAGTGCTGCAATGAACATTGGGGTACATGTGTCTTTTTGAATTATGGTTTTCTCAGGGTATATGCCCAGTAGTGGGATTGCTGGGTTATTTGGTAATTCTATTTTTAGTTTTTTTAAGGAACCTCCATACTATTCTCCATAGTGGCTGTATCAATTTACATTCCTATCAAGAGTGCAGGAGGGTTCCCTTTTCTCTGCACCCTCTCCAGAATTTATTGTTTGTAGATTTTTTTGATGATGGCCATTCTGACCAGTGTGAGGTGATACCTCGTTGTAGTTTTGATTTGCATTTCTCTAATAATTAGTCATGTTGAGCATCTTTTCATGTGCCTCTTGGCCATCTGTATGATGTCTTCTTTGGAGAAATGTCTATTTAGTTCTTCCGCCCATTTTTTGATCGGGTTGTAAAGTAGTTTTTCAACTATAATAGTAATACATGCTTACAGTAAAAATGTCAAAAGTACACAAAATAGATAATGAAAAGTAAAAGAATCCTCACTTTCCCACATCCTTGTCCTACTCCTCAGAAATAACAACTGTTAATAATTTTCAATTCAAATATTTGCCATACATGTACATATACATACACGCACACCTATCTGGTTTGTTAGAAATAACAAATAAATAAATTAAAGAAATAGTTTATTAAATGTAGGAAAAATACGCTTTCACAGTTTATTGTTTGAAGAAATTTTTCATTTATATGTTTAAGCTTCTTAGTCTTTTCATTCGTGGCTTATGGATACTGTATTGTGTCTTTTAGCTGATGAACATTTTTTTAACTGCAAGATATCAATGCCTTATTCAGAATTTTTGATTCATTTCCAGTCACTGAATTTCTTCAATAAGGGAAAAAGAGAAATTATTTTTTAAAAATCCAGGTATTCTGGAAAACAGTTTTCAAGATTTCTTTGGTACTGTATTGGTATTAGTAGCTCATTTATTAGTCAAAATGGGTATGAGCATTACTATATCCTTGGAAAGGCAGAAAAAGAGTGAAAGACAGGGCTTCCCTGGTGGCGCAGTGGTTGAGAATCTGCCTGCCAATGCAGGGGACACGGGTTCGAGCCCTGGTCTGGGAGGATCCCACATGCCGCGGAGCAGCTAGGCCCGTGAGCCACAATTACTGAGCCTGTGCTCCGCAATAAGAGAGGCCGCAATAATGAAAGGCCCGCGCACCGCGATGAAGAGTGGCCCCCACTTGCCGCAACTAGAGAAAGCCCTCGCACAGAAACGAAGACCCAACACAGCCATAAATAAATAAATAAATAAATAAAAATTGTAAAAAAATAAAAAGGCTTCTTAAAAAAAAAAAAAGAGTGAAAGACAAATAAGAACAAAGAACAAGGGCAACAAATGGAAAACATTAACAAATAAGATAGATATTAATTCAACTATATCAATAATCATTTTGATCATCAAAGGTCTAAATACACCAATTAAAAGACAGAACTCAATAGCCACAGACTACTGTATCTGGACAGCACAGAGCATTCCCCTCACTGCAGATGTGTTAAAGATGTATGTTAAGGAAAATATAGCAAATATGGCAAACTCTTTTTTTTTTTAATTGAAGTGCAGCTGATTTACAATGTTGCGTTAGTTTTAGGTGTACAGCAAAGAGATTCAGTTATACATACATGTAGCAAACTCTTAACTGCAGAATCCAAGTGGTGGGCATATGTATCTTCATTGTACAATTCTTTCACGTTTCTGTATGAAAATCTTCATAATACAATTATGAAGAAGAAAAAAAAGACAGAAATTGTCAGAGTGGATCAAAAAACAAGACCCAATTATATGGTGCCTATAAGACACCCTCTTAACATAAAGACAAATATAGATTAAAAGTAAATGGATGTAGGGAATTCCCTGGCAGTCCAGTGGTTAGGATTCAGTGCTTTGACTGCGGTGGCCTGGGTTCAATCCCTGGTCAGGGAACTAAGATCTTGCAAGTAAATGGATGGAGAACAATAAATCATGCTAGAACTAATTAAAAAAAAAGAAAAGTAGCTATATTAATTTCAGACAAAGCTGACTTAGAAGCAAGGAAAGTTATCAGGGATAAAGAAGGGCATTATATAATGATAAAGGGGTCAATTCTCCAAGAAGACATAACAATCTTTAACACGTGTGTGTCGAACAACAGAACATCCAACTATGTGAGGTAAAAACTATTAGAACTGCAGAGAGAAATCGATGATTCCATTTTCATAGTTGGAGACTAACACTTCTCTATCAGAAATGGAAAGAGGGCAATATAAGTTTAAATTCAAAGCAATATATAAGAAATTCAAAATAGTATGGTGCAGGCACAATACACAACTGCTAAGGGGCAAAGAAATGATTCGCTTTGGTCATGGTTAGTGAAAAGAAGTATTATTTTTATTATCTTTTTAAATTTGGAAATAATTTTGAGCTTAGAGAAAAGTTGCAAAAATAGTACAAGGAGCTCTCATATACATTTTACTCAGATTTGCTCATTGTTCACATAATATTTTGCTTCATTATCTTTACCATTTTTCTCTCTCTGTCTCTGTCCCACTCTTTTATTCTCTTCTTCTCTCTTTGTTTCTCTTTCTCTCAGTATATAGATGTATAACTTTTTCTAAGCCATCTGAAGTTATATACACCATATCACTTTACCCGTATATACTTCAGAGTGTATTTCCTAAGAATAAAGTTACTCTCTTAAATAACCACAGGATGGTTATCAACTTCAGAAAATTTAACATTGATACTTTACCATCTATGTATCAATTTTGTCAATTGATTGTGTCAATTGTTTTGTCAATTTTGTCAATTGACCAATACTGTCCTTTTTTATATATTTTTCCCATGTGGGATCATATATTGTATTTAATTGAGAAATATAACTCAATTTCCAAATGTCTAAGAAAAATTCCATGTAAATTCTTTTGCACCCACTTTTATTTTAATTCATCTTTGTCAGTAATTTGGTATCTGATATTTGACCTTAACTCCCTATAGATTGAAAGCTAATATCTGTGTCCATGTTAAATTGATGTGCTTGATACAAAAATTATCTTTTTATTCTACAGGTCACTTAGAAACTTGGAATTGCACCATGGGAGTTCATAATAAAGTCTCTGGGAGAAGAAAAGTCTCTGCATCATCTTAAAATTTCAACTCTTGCTGGCATATTTTTCTTTGCATTTAGCTTTTGATACAAAGTGCATTGAAGTGTTATTTCAGGTGTTGAGCTTTCTTAGAATCACATTGTTTGGCCATATTGTGGTTAAAAATAAGTATGTATCTTATGCTACTTCATTATGACTAGAAGATTGTTGGTTGGAGGATTTGGAGAATATATACTATTTCTGTGTCAGAGCAGACTGGCTTTGTAGGACATTTTACAAATGTTTAGCACTGAACATTTCAGAATGGTGGAGTAGGAGGCAGTTTTCCAAGTTTCAATCCAAAGTAAAATTAACCTGTCATCGATTGCCCTTACTATGTTCTCACATGGAAATATTTAAACTCATTTCAATAAAGCCTTAAAAGAAAAACAGGTCCAGGCTTTCTTTCAGTAAAATATAAGGACTACTAGGAAATGAAAATGGTCTGGTCTTTCAACACATTTCCAAAATTCTGATTAGGCACATAGTTGAGCTTATAAATACATGTAGTAACAATTTGACCAAATGAATGTAAGTATAAATTATACCACCTTAAGGTTTTGATGTGTCACCTTTCTGCAGAACAGTTTTCTTTAACATGTGCCAAAACTGGTGTGTGATTTGTTGACTTTTGCTGAAAATGGTGGTGTATTCCGATGTGGTTTTGTAGCTGGGGAGACCAATGCAGCCTTTTCCACACTGGTTCAATTACAGCTGTAACTGAAGTTTACCAGTACACCTGCCACATTAGGTATATCCTCTGGTCTCTGGGTATACTGTCTAACTTCATAGGACTCTGCCCAGTTTTCTTTTGTCTAGCTCTGCTACTTGCAGGGGAACACTTTTTCTTTGTAGCTATTAATTTCTCTCAGCATCTGCACATTTTCTTTACATGCTGCCTGAGGACTTTCACAAATGCATCGTGGACATATTGCCAGCTGTAGGTGGATGTCCCTCCACGGGTCGTGAACCGTGAAGGTGTTTGATTTCATCTTTCTACAGACACACGGGATGACAGAAGAGCTGGGGATTGGGGTCATCCTCTACCCCTGAATATCTGAAGAGCGCTTCTAAACCAATAGGTTGGCAGCGATGGGAAAAGCTTTCAAGCAGTCACCTGGGTCCTATGAAACAGTGTTGCTTCAGGGAGGGAAAACTCAGGCAAATCACCATGCTAGTTTTTGGGTTTTTTTAACATCTTTATTGAAGCATAATTGCTTTACAATGTTGTGTTAGTTTCTGCTGTATAACAAAGTGAATCAGCTATACATATACATATATCCCCATATCCCCTCCTTCTTGTGTCTCCCTCCCACCCTCCCTACCCCACCCCTCTAGGTGGTCACAAAGCACCCAGCTGATCTCCCTGTGCTATGTGGCTGCTTCCCACTAGCTATCTATTTTACATTTGGTAGTGTATATATGTCCATGCCACTCTCTCACTTCGTCCCAGCTTCCCCTTCCCCCTCCCCGTGTCCTCAAGTCCATTCTCTACGTCTGCGTCTTTATTCTTGTCCTGTCCCTAGGTTCTTCAGAACCATTTTTTTCTTTTCTTTTCTTTTTTTTTAGATTCCATATATATGTATTAGCATATGGTATTTGTTTTTCTCTTTCTGACTTACTTCACTCTGTATGACAGACTCTAGGTCTACATGATGCTAGTTTTGAAAACAAAAAGCAACCCTAGAAGCTGGGTTGAGGGGAGAGGGGAATGGGAGGATTCTGTGTATTTTCCTACTCCTGGAGCATCTCAGAGAGTCTTGGGAGACCTCTTTCTTTTTACCCCAAGGAGAAATGTTTAATCTCAAGACAAAATGTGGCTATTTACAAAATTTGCTGCTTTTCACCAGTAACTCAAAGTTATACATTTACGGGCTTCCCTGGTGGCGCAGTGGTTGAGAATCTGCCTGCTAATGCAGGGGACACGGGTTCAAGCCCTGGTCTGGGAGGATCCCACATGCCGCGGAGCAACTGGGCCCGTGAGCCACAACTGCTGAGCCTGCGCGTCTGGAGCCTGTGCTCCGCAACAAGAGAGGCCGCGACAGTGAGAGGCCCGCGCACCGCGATGAAGAGTGGCCCCCGCTTGCCGCAACTAGAGAAAGCCCTCGCACAGAAACGAAGATCCAACGCAGCCATAAATAAATAAATAAATTTATAAAAAAAGTTATACATTTACAAATTGATTTTATTTTTTCATCTCATGAAAGTAATATATATTTATATAACAAAAAATTAAAGCAATTGAAAACAACAAAAAGGAGAAATAAAGACATAAAATTTAGACCTATAATCTTGCCATTCATTGATAACCATGATTGACATTTGGGCTTATACATTCACTGTTATAATCTTTTTTTTCCTGCATAAACATACGCCACAGCGTGCCTGCTGAGTGTCTACTGTGGGGTGGGGGGGATGTACCTCCCAGCTGACTCCCTGCTGTCACCTTGCTTTCCACCTGCAGATCACCATCTACGAGGACTGGGGCTTCCAGGGCCGCCGCTACGAGTGCAGCAGCGACTGCCCCAACCTGCAGCCCTGCTTCAGCCGCTGCAACTCCATCCGGGTGGACAGCGGCTGCCGGATGATGTACGAGCAGCCGAACTACTCGGGCTGCCAGTACTTCCTGCGGCGCGGCGACTACCTCGACTACCAGCAGTGGATGGGCCTCAACGACTCCGTCCGCCCCTGCCACACAATTCCTTACGTGATTCTTAGTTCAGCACGACTCATGTGAAAGCATCACTGATCCGTGGCCATAAATTCCTGTTTATAAAAGTCAGTTTGTTTCAACTCAGGACTAGTGTTCACAGTGAAATAGCAAAGCCCAACTCTCAAGCATTTAAAAAAAAATTGATTGCCTTTACTATGCTCTCATATGGAAACATTTAAACTCATTTCAATAAAGCATTAAAAATGGGCAGATTGGGGCTTCCCTGGTGGCGCAGTGGTTGAGAATCTGCCTGCTAATGCAGGAGACACGGGTTCGAGCCCTGGTCTGGGAAGATCCCACATGCCACGGAGCAGCTGGGCCCGTGAGCCACAGCTGCTGAGCCTGCGCGTCTGGAGCCTGTGCCCCGCAACGGGAGGGGCCGCGATAGTGAAAGGCCCGCGCACCGCGATGAAGAGCGGTCCCCGCACCGCGATGAAGAGTGGCCCCCACTTGCCGCAACTAGAGAAAGCCCTCGCACGAACCGAAGACCCAGCACAGCCAAAAATAAATAAATAAATAAATAAATAAAATTAAAAAAAAAAAAAAAAAAAAATGGGCAGATTGTTTTTAGGCACAAGAAATCACAACAATGTAGCTTCTAAAGTTGAATTTGGAAGTATCTAGCTGATCCCTAATTTCTAAATAAAAACTACCTTGTTCAGTAAAGAAAAAAATCTATCTAGATCATTATTTCTTAATGAACACTGACAGACTATGGGAGAACAACATAAGTATAATGTATTCTGACTGTATTGGCGATTATTTTCAATACCTTCTTTACGACCTACGGATCTAGAAGCTAGAACAATATGTTTCTGCTTGCAAGTGGCTCCTTGTATTCAGCAGTCATTATCAACTAGTTTTTTACAAGGGTCAGAAAAAGATCATTAATTAGGATTTCATGGGACGTGGTCCTCACCAAAATGCTGTTTAATGTTTTTTAATCATGTGGAATTTGTATTTCTACTTTCTGATGACAGCAAATTATGTGTCGTGACAAGCAGATTCAAGAAGTGAAACCAAAATTCGGCTACAGAAATTTGCAGATGCAAAAAGAGGTACAAATAAGATAGAAACTTCTTTGAGGCAAGAAACTCAACTTACAAGTGACTTGGCAAAATGTCGGACATGTGGACTCAGAGTAAATATGAATTGTTGTAAATGATGAGTGCAAAAGTGACTTAAAAACAAGCTTGAGGGGCTTCCCTGGTGGCGCAGCGGTTAAGAATCCACCTGCCAATGCGGGGGACATGGGTTGGAGCCCTGGTCCGGGAAGATCCCACATGCTGCAGAGCTATTAAACCCATGCGCCACAACTACTGAGCCTGTGCTCTAGAGCCCTTGAGCCACAACTACTGAGCCCATGTGCCACAACTACTGAAGGCTGCGTGCCTAGAGCCCATGCTCCACAACAAGAGAAGCCACTGCAATGAGAAGTCTGCACACCACAACGAAGAGTAGCCCCTGCTCACCGCAACTAGAGAAAGCCCTCACGCAGCAACGAAGACCCAACACAGTCAAAAATAAATAAATTAAATAAATAAATTCCAAAATAAAAATATTTAAAAACAAGCTTGAGGAGCTCAGCTCAGTGCTCTGTGATGACCTAGAGGGGTGGGATGGTGGGGGGAGAGAGGCTCAAGAGGGAGGGGATATATGTATACGTATAGCTAATTCACTTTTTTCTACAGCAGAAACTAACACAACGTTGTAAAGCAATTATACTCCAATTAAAAAAAAATACAAAAAAACAAAAACCAAGCTTGATAGGATTCAGTGATACACAGTCATAATGGTAAAGGGAGTTAAAATCCTCTCTGCAGACTCAACTAAATACGGTTGTGACAGTTGGTTTTTTTTTTTTTACAAAGGAATCCCTTTTATTGACTTTATTTCAATTCTTGTTTCTTCCACAGGATAGACCACTGGTGAGGTCAGTTTTATTTTAATACTCTCCCTAATTTGTTAGCCCAACCATGTAAGGAAATGATACATATACGACAGGATGGTTTGAAACCCATGCTTCGTGAAGCTGCAGGCTGATTGAGTCACTTTTACTGACATCAAGGATGCCCACAACTTATTTTTCATCTTTGGTTTATTGTCACAACAGACTAGCTCTCACAGGATAAAGCTGTATGAGAGACATGGCTATGGAGGCCTGGTGTCCGAGCTCACAGAGGACTGCTCCTGCCTGCAGGACTGCTTCCAGCTCAATGAGCTCCACTCCCTCCACATGCTGGAGGGCTGGTGGGTCCTCTACGAGATGCCCAACTACCAGGGGTGGCAGTACTTGCTGAGGCCGGGGGACTACAGGAGCTACCACGACCGGGGAAGCCTGGATGTCAAAGTCGGCTCTCTGAGATGCATCATCGATTTGTACTAGGCTGTGTTTTTCTTATTATAATCCACATAGAGTTGCACTAAATATACAGATTGTGTTCCTGGCACTAAGTGATTCTTGTTCATCTTAAATGATAACTGAATTTTAATAAATGGTGACCCTTGGCAACTTATCTGACCCTGAAGGTCAAGTGTCTTGAACGTCTACTTACTTCCTGCTGGTCAGGCAGCAGTAATTATGAAGTCCCCACTCATGTCATGGGAAGGAGGGAGAAACACTGTCTGCCTCTATGACCCACGATCTGAGGGAGAGAGGAAAGAAACATAATGAAAAACTATGAAACCCATATACAGGAGAAAATATAGAACCAGTTGTGGCTGGGATACCAAAGACAAAGGATTGCTGGAGAGGTTAGGGCAGCTGAAGTTTCAGGTAAGATTAGTCAAGAAAAGCTGAGTGAAAAGAGAAGTTTTAAGCGGAATTCCCAAAGTAGAGAAGGTCAAGTATGCATGATGAGGTCGTCTGGGAGGAGAAGTGTTAAATTAAGAGTTAAAGGGCCTGGGGCTCGCCGCAGCCAGAGAAAGCCCACGCGCTCAGCAACAAAGACCCAACTCAGCCAAAAATTAATTAATTAATTAATTAATTAAACAGAAAGAGTTAAAGGGCCTGAGTTGTTATCCTGCCTCTGCTACTTACTAATAAAATGCCCCTCAGTCTCAGGTAAACTAGGATGGTTGGTTACTCCACTTCCTAGCTTATCTCTTCGAGCAAGTCATTTCTTATTCTCTCTGTGCCTAAATTGCCTTATTGAAAACTACAGGTGATAATAAATTCCTGTCTCGCTAATTTCCAGGATAATTATGATGAACAGCTGGGGAAAGATTGTTACCACAATTTGTTATCTTTAAATGTTTGTACAAATATAAATGTAAGAAATTAATGTATTCTCAGGGTTTCCTCAAATTCAACAGTACAGTATACTCATCTTTATTTTGGACTCCAATATGAACTTTTATCAAGATTCAATTATGGAAGACTCAACTATGCAGAGTGAAGTAAGAATATTTGTTATCCTGCATACCGCTGGCATTTCTTTCCACTAGAGTAGAGCTGCTCTCCCAGAATGCTAATTCTTTTCACAAATTTACATAAGCAAAAATAGTGCTCTGTCCCAGTTAACTTCTTCATAGAAATTGAGAAGCTAATTTTAAAATTCATATGGAATTGCAAGGGACCCAGAATAGCTGAAACATTCTTGAGAAAAGAACAGAGTAGGAGTACTCACACTTCTCAATTTCAAAACTTACCACAAAGCAATAGTAATCAAGACAGCAGGGTACTGGCACAGGGTAGACATAGAGATGAATGGAATACACTTGAGAGTCTAGAAATAAACCCATATGTCTACGCTCAACTGATTTTTGACATGGGTGCTAAGACCATTCAGTAGGGAAAGAATAGCTTTTCAACAAATGGTGTTGGGACTACTGGATATCCAAATGCAAAAGAATAAAGTTAGACCCCCATTTCATACCACATATAAAAATTAACTCAAAATAATCAAAGAACTCAAGCTATAAAACTCTTAGAAGAAAACAGAGACATACATCTTTGTGATCTTTTATTAGGCAATGATATCTTAAATATGACCAAAAGCACAAGCAATAACAATAAAAATAATAAATTGAACTTCATCAAAATTAAAACCTTTTATGAATCAAAGGATATTATCAAGAAAGTGAAAAGACAGCCCACTGAATGGGAGAAAATATTTACAAACTTTTTATCTGGTAAGAGTCTAGTATCCAGAATATATAAAGACTCTTAAAACAACAACAGAAAGATAAACAACACAAATAAAAAATGGGCAAAGGATTTGAATATACATCTTTATGAAGAAGATATACAAATAGCCAAGAAGCTACTGAAAAGATGCTCAGCATTATTAGTCATTAGGGAAATTCAAATCAAACCACAGTGGGGTAGCACTTAATACCCACTAGGATGGTTATAATAATTTTAGGAAAAAAAAAAAAACAGAAAATAACAAATGTTAGTAAGGACGTGGAGAGATTGGAACTCTCATAAATAGCTGGTGGGAATGGAAACTATTGCAGCCACTGTGGAAAATGGTTTGGTATTTCCTCAAATAGTTAAATAGAGTTATATGACTCAGCAATTCCACTCTGATGTTTATACTCCAAAGAATTGAAAATGAGTGTTCAAATAAAAACGTGTACATGGGGACTTTCCTGGTGGTGCAATGGTTAAAAATCTGCCTGCCAATGCAGGGGACATGGGTTCAAGCCCTGATCCAGCAAGATCCCACATGCCGTGGAGCAACTAAGCCCGTGTGCCACAACTACTGAGCCTGCATTCTAGAGCCCATGAGCCACAACTACTGAGCCCATGTGCCACAACTACTGAAGCCCGTGTGCCTTGAGCTCATGCTCTGCAACAAGAGAAGCCTGCGCACCGCAACGAAGAGTAGCCCCCGCTCGCCGCAACTAGAGAAAGCCCATGCCCAGCAATGAAAACCCAAAGCAGCCAATAAATAAATAAATAAATAAATTTATTTTTTAAAAAAGTTTACATGAATGTTCATAGCAGCAATATTCATGACAACCAGAAGGTGAGAACAACCCAACTGTCTATCAGTGGATGATTGGATAAATGAAATATGATATATCCAAACAATAGAATATTATTTGGCCATAAAAAGGAATGACGTACTGATACATGCTACAACATGGATGAACCTTGAAAACATTATGCTAAGTGAAAGAAGCCAGTCACATAAGACCACATATTATAGGATTCATTTATATGAAATAACTAGAATAGGCAAATCTAGAGACAGTAAGTGGATTCATGGGTTGCTTAGGTGTGGGGGATGGCTGGATAAAGCAACGAAAACTAAAGGGTACAGGACTTCTCACTGTGGGATGGGCATGCTCTAAAATTGACTGTGGTGATGGTTGCACATAACTGTGAATATACTAAAACCATTGAATTATACACTTTAAATGGGTAAACTATATGGTATGTGAATTATATCTCAACAAAGCTGTTTAAAAATAATAACGCCTGACACAGAACCTTAAGTAATAAATAACCTCTTAGAATAAGATTCCTTCTTGCTGAAGGAACATATGGTATAAATTATAAATATGAAGATACACATATTATTAAACTGCTGTGGCTCTTACCAATACCAAATATACAGAAAGATTTGTTGTTTTGCCACTAGCTTAGTTAAACCATAGTGTGTTGTCCTTTGTTGGGTGACTAATGAAATATGAGCTCTGCTTTTTTTTAAAAAAAAGGAAAACCCAGGTCAGATGTCTCACTGAAAATAATTTTAACCTGAGGTTTTGTTTTGTTTTGCTTTAATCTAGTGAACTTAAGGGTTTAGAAAACGGCGTTTTATCTAAGAAAGCTCAGTGTGCCACAAGTTTTCTTCTCTATAAAATAAGGGGTGTGGACAAGAGGAGCTCCATGTTTCCTTCCAGCTCTGATTCTTTAAGACTGTATTAGGTTTCAAGGTGGAGCATCTCAATGGTTACCAATGTAGGCCTTGAGGTCCATGGACATGGTTTCTGGTTTGACCACCTAATGGCTGTGTGACCTTGAGCAAGTTACTTATGCTCCCTAAGCCTCAGTTTTCCCACTTGCATGTTCTTATGAGAAATAAATGAGATGCCTCCTGTAAAGAAGCTCAATAAATAGTAGTCATCACTCCATCAGTTTTACCTTGTTATGCTATATACATGGACTTCAAAAAAAGGGGGGGGGGCAAAGTAAATTAGCTATTTTCTAAAAAAAAAATCTCTAATTCAAGGAAATGTGAACATCCTCAATGTCCTTTTAATAGTCACCTATTACTGCTGTCTTAGAAGGCTACACACAAATCAGTGACTCAGGGATTAAGGAGCCCTTTGCAGTCAGTTAATGCTGAGATCCTAGAGCCAGGCTGAAGAAATCAGCCTGGCAGCAATCAGTCAATTGAAGAATCCACTAGAATTTACCAGAATTCCTGTTAAAGCCAAATATTCTCAAGGTTGGTAGGGAGAACAGGCTACTTTGGTGCTAGGCCCTTTACAAATTAAAAAAAAAAAAAGAATGACATTGAACCTGCTATGAGAAGTGTAGAATTAGGAAAAATATAAGCTATGCACATCTAGAAACATAACCTCTAAAACAAGTCATTGTTATATGCAGAAACAATTAGTTTAGGCCTTCAAGGCTGACAGACCTCAGTTCAATTCCCAGTGCCTCTACTTACTAGCTATGTGTACCTTTTTGAATTTGTTTCTCATAGTGATCAGTATGTGATTAGACTTGGTCAACTGGGGACCCTGGCCTGGAACGGGTGTTCAGAGATCCTCCTCTGGCCTCCTCCAGATACCATCTTCCCCACAGGATAGGAATGTGTGGAACAACAGGGACATGCCCACACGTCTTCTAGACCACACTCCTTATACCTGGAGCTCCAGAATTTCCTCCATTTACACCCTTGCTTCCAAAATCTAAGAGAGAGTCTTCACGCACTCACCCAAGGACACTGGTACTCAAAGGGCAGCTGTTTGGGGGGCATGGTCGGGATGGGGGGGTGGAGCATGTGGATGGAGCTTGGACATGTGAGGGAGTGAGAAGGGAGGAGGGTGGTCCATGGGGTGGTGGAGGGGGCCTCTATTTATGCTCTTGCCCTGGATGTCTCAAATATTTGGCAAAGTCCTGATAATAATTGTGCTGTGTTAGCTACATGATGTACTCTATATAAGATTCCTGGTACAATGTCTAGAACACACTAAACACTCTTCATACAGTAGGCTGTCATTATTAACTAGTACTATTTCCATCATCATGAGCCAAGTGAGTGCTGTAAAGTTTGCTGCAGGTTCAATCCTGCCTACTTAAGTGAGAGCAGATGTGGCTTCCTTCAGCAGGGTCATGTCAATGATGTGCTGATGAACTCAAGAGGTTTCATATGGGAGACACATAAGTGGTTACCAGAGAAAGAAGTCTGCAAACACTTCAGGAAAACCCAGCTGACAAACTAAAACATTTGTATGCGGGAAGCGAGGCAAGGAGGGTAATGAACTATTTCCACAGAGCCTTCTAACAGGCCTCAGGTAATTTAATGGCTCTTTTTTTTTTAAAGATTTATTTATTTATTATTTATTTTTATTTATTTTTGGCTGTGTTGGGTCTTAGTTGAGGCATGAGAGAGCTCTTTGTTGCAGCAGGCGGGCTTCTCTCTAGTTGTGGTTTTTTCTCTCTCTAGTTGTGGCACACAGGCTCCAGGGCACGTGGGCTCTGTAGTTGTGGCACACGGGCTTTTTTGCGCCGCGGCATGTGGGATCTTAGTTCCCTGACCAGGGATCAAACCCACGTCCCCTGCATTGTAAGGCGGATTCTTTACCACTGGACCACCAGGGAAGTCCCTTAATGGCTCTTAAATGAACTATTTTGTTTTTGGAAGAAACCAGGGTTATATTAGATCCATTCAAATATTTTGACATGCAAGTCTATGTATTTTGATATATGAGTTTGTTTAACCATGAGTTCCTAAAGAACTTTAAATGGTTTTTTAATTTTTTTTTTAATTTTTTAAAATTTAAATAAGACCTGTCTTTTTTAAAACAAGTTTTGCAGTTCTTTTTAAAGGAAAAACAAAAAACTTGTATATAACTTTAAACTTGGTATTCAAATATTTGTGCTAAAAGTCTCATTGGCTCAGTCCCTTAATCTCCCACTATTTTAGACTGGGGTGTTGGCTGATACTACAAAAAGACAGAACAAAGCATGTCTTGCAGCATCCAGGACCCAATGTCTTATTCCATTGGCCCATCCATCTTCTAAGATGCAAGGAAGTGGCTGGGAATCTCATTATTTTTCTTTGCAAAAATGTTGCTCATCACCTTTTCTTTCATTTTTGTTCTCTTTCTCAGGCCATCTCTCCTGTCTCTCTCCTTTAGCAGTTAAAGGTAGGTTCTGAGACCTTCACGGGAGAGCTCTGGTGGTGCTCTAACACCTCCCCTCCCCTCAGGAAGGCCTCCCTGCTGCCATCCTACACCAGCCTGCCCAATTTCTGGGCCATTTTTACCTCCCTTCAAATTTTCCCAGGTCACCAAGGACCAGACAGGAGTGGAGGCTATCAGAACCAGGGGACGTGGTAGAGGACTGAGTGGGAGAGAATGATGGCTGTGTCTCTGAACATCCACACAGGTGACCTCATGTGGGCGAGTTATTGTTTTCCTAAATAAAATCAGAATCATGTGCAATAAAATGGGTATCACTTGCTTAACTGTTTTTCTTGTTTCCAGGACTCTATCCATATAATTAATTAGTAAATAATCATGGGGGATAGAGAAGTGTGACATGGCCCTTACCCTTAAGCTTATTACCTTGTTGAAGACACTAAACCAGGCTGGGAAAACTGGACAGCTACATATAAAAGAATGAAATTAGAACACTCCCTAACACCATATACAAAAAATAAACTCAAAATGGATTAAAGACCTAAATGTAAGGTCAGACACTATAAAACTCTTAGAGGAAAACATAGGCAGAACACTCTATGACATAAATCACAGCAAGATCCTTTTTGACCCAGCTCCTAGAGAAATGGAAATAAAAACACAAATAAACAAATGGGACCTAATGAAACTTAAAAGCTTTTGCACAGCAAAGGAAACCATAAACAAGATGAAAAGACAACCCTCAGAATGGGAGAAAATATTTGCAAATGAAGCAACTGACAAAGGATTAATCTCCAAAATATACAAGCAGCTCATGCAGCTCGATATCAAAAAAACAAACAACCCAATCCAGAAATGGGCAGAAGACCTAAATAGACATTTCTCCAAAGAAGATATACAGATTGCCAACAAACACATGAAAGGATGCTGAACATCACTAATCATTAGAGAAATGCAAATCAAAACTACAACGAGGTATCACCTCACACAGGTCAGAATGGCCATTATCAAAAAATCTACAAACAATAAATGCTGAAGAGGGTGTAGAGAAAAGGGAACCCTCTTGCACTCTTGGTGAGAATGTAAATTGATACAGCCACTATGGAGAACAGTATGCGGGTTCCTTAAAAAACTAAACATAGAACTACCATATGACCCAGCAATCCCACTACTGGGTACATACCCTGAGAAAACCATAATTCCAAAAGAGTCATGTATCACAATGTTCATCACAGCACTATTTACAATAGCCAGGACATGGAAGCAACCTAAGTGTCCATCGACAGATGAATGGATAAAGAAGATGTGGCACATATATACGATGGAATATTACTCAGCCATAAAAAGAAACGAAATTGAGCTATTTGTAGTGAGGTGGATGGACCTAGAGTCTGTCATAAAGAGTGAAGGAAGTCAGAAAGAGAAAAACAAATACGTATGCTAACACATATATATGGAATCTGAAAAAAAAAAAAAAAGGTTCTGAAGAACCTAGGAGCAGGACAGGAATAAAGACACAGATGTAGAGAATAACTTGACATGGGGAGGGGGAAGGGTAAACTGGGACAAAGTGAGAGAGTGGCACTGACATATACACACTACCAAATATAAAATAGATAGCTAGTGGGAAGCAGCCGCATAGCACAGGGAGATCAGCTCAGTGCTTTGTGACCACCTAGAGGGGTGAGATAGGGAGGGTGGGAGGGAGACACAAGAGGAAGGGGATATGGGGATATATGCATATGTATAGCTGATTCACTTTGTTATAGAGCAGAAACTAACAGAACATTGTAAAGCAATTATACTCCAATAAAGATGTTAAAAAAAAGACATTAAACCAAGAAAAGGAGACATTATATGATAAAGACAATGCTTAAGTGCTAAGCTGGGTATTAATGAAGTGGATGTAAACGTTCAGAGAAAGGAGAGACAAGTAAAAGCTGGTTGTAAGAGGAGCCATCCTGAGAAGAGGAACCTAGACTGCCTTGAAGATTGGATGGAATTTGATAAGCCTCTAAGAAGGGAAGGTGTTCCAGTATTAGGAACAGCTTCCTTCCATAGGCCCAGATCATCAGACATCTTGAATTTAGAGGCAAGATGGGGAAAAAAATCTCCCTTCTGCACTGCCAAGATTTAAAACACATTTCAGTATGAATTGTGTCTACTCGTACTATTTCTCTACTTAACCAAAAAAGGGTTCAATAAAATAATGTGAGGACACTTTTGTGACTTGTTCATTATATATCAACTTTCCTTTCTATACTGCTTCAAAGACCTCCAAAGCACTTTAAGAGAAAGGATACAGTTATAATGTAATGAAAACTAAAAGTAAACACACAAAAGAACCTCACTGGTGACACGGAAATGAGAAAGGGGGGAAAATTCTACTGTTAGCCAAATCAGGCCTAAATCACCTGCTAGATCTGAAATGCACACACATACACACACACCAGCCCATACACCCCTAAGCCTCTGTTACACATGATGACGCCCCTGGCCTCTGCATCTGCAGTCCACCAACCACAGTGAAGTGGGTTTACAACAGGGGCTGGTCAATGAACTCACAACAATGTGTTCTTGAGAGGATTTCCCTTACTGTTGGCATGTTGCATTGCAGATCCCCTCCTATGAGGGCAGCAGCGACCACGCCTACCTGCAGCCGTGCTTCAACCGCAGCAATTTACTGCATGCAGGTGGACAGCAAGGGCTGGCCGCTCTGGGCTGGTTCATCCACCACCAGCACTAGGAGGACTTCAACAACTCCATCTGCTCTGACTGCACGATCGTCACATACGTCAGTCCTTCTCTTAGCATCTGGCTCCAGATCACACATAAATGACAGTCATCATTTGATTGTGAAATCAAAATTATCAAAGGATCTTTGCTAAATTTGATCAAAGCATTCCAATATATGAAATTACCAATTGATCATACTTAGTCTCCATACCATAAGCAAAAACGAAGGCTATGACATCAAAGCCCAGAAACACATTTATTTTTGATTAATGTAGCAAGGAATGCTATTATCGACTTCAGCATTTTTTTTTTTTTTAATTGCAAGCACTGATTATTAACTTCTTTTTTTGGTTTGGGTTTTTTCCCAGTTTCTTTGAAATGTAATTGACATACAGCACTGTATGAGTTTAAGGTGTAAAACATAATGATTTGACTTGTATACATCATGAAATGACTACCACAATAGGGTTTGTGAACATTCATCATTTCATATAGACACAACATTAAAGAAACAGAAAAAAAAATTTTTTCCTTAGGATGAGAACTCTTAGGATTTACTCACTTAATAAATTTCATATATAACTTACAGCAGTGTTAATTATCTTTATCATGTTGTACTTATTTATTCTTACATACCTAGTACTTATTTATTTTATAACTGGAAGTTCGTACCTTTTGACCACCACTACCTACCCCCACCTCCCACCTCTGGCAACCATAAATCGAATCTCTTTTTCTATGAGTTTGTTGGTTTGTTTTTGAAGTATAATTGACCTATAGCACTATGTTAGCTCCTGTGCACAATATAGTGATTCAGTATTTCTATACATTTCAAAATGATCACCATGATAAACCTAGTTGTCATCTGTCACCATACAAAGATATTACCTACTTGTTTACTATATTCTTCACACTGTACATTTCATACCTAGGACTCCTTTATTTTGTGACTGAAAGTGTGTACTTCTTAATCTCCCTCAACTATTTCTCTGGCCTTGGAATTTTATTTGTTGGGAGTTTTTAAAATTATTGATTCGATTTCATTACTGGTAATTGGTCTGTTCATATTTTCTATTTCTTCCTGATTCAGCCTTGGGCATCTTTAGCATTTATTAAAATATGAATGATATAATGTTTTTAACCACTGGTATTACTTTGCAATTTACCATGTGCTTTCAAGTCCATTATCTCCTTTGATTTTCATTGTCATTCCTATTTTACAAATGGGAAAACTGGGGCTTGGGGAAGGTAAGTGGCTTTCCAAAGATTACACAAGCAGTAACTGCAGGAGTATGGATGGATGGATGCTGCCATTGTTCCCTGAATGTGTTCACCAGAAATAGTGCCTATTCAAGAATTTCATGGTGCTTGTAAGTACTGTGAAAGAAAAAAAGAGAGAGAGAGCTTTAGAAGAAGCAGTGTGAATGCAAGGCATGGGCTAGGCAGGTAGGTGGTTACAGGTAGGGTCGTTTGCAAGCACTTGCTCCTCCACTAAGCAATGATGCAGGCCCCGATTGCACCACTCACCCCCTGCCTGACCCAGTCCAGATCCCTGACGCTCTAACATCAGAAGCTGACTATACACGTAAAAGGGCTTGTGTGTAGGCCTCTGACTCAATCTTTCCCATGACTTTGGAGTCAGCAGGTAAAGCTGTCTCTCTCACCAACCTCTTGAGCCAATACAGTCAGCCCTCTGTATCCATGAGTTCTGCATCAATGGATTCAACCAACCACAGATCTAAAATATTCGAAAAAAAATTCCAGAAATTTTCAAAAAGCAAAACTTGAATTTGCCACACACTGGCAACTATTTACATATCATTTACACTGTATTCACAACTACTTAACACAGCATTTACATTGTAGTAGGTATTATAAGTAGTCTAGAGATGATTTAAAGTATATGGGAGGATTGTGTAGGTTATATGCAAATACTACTCCATTTTGTATAAGGGACTTGAGCATCTGCAGATTTTGGTATCCGTGGGAGTTCTGGAGCCAACCCACGGATACCGAGGGATGGCCTGCTTTATTTCTAGTATTTTATTTGATCCCTAAAATGTCTTAATATAATTGTTTGCCTCAGTGGTCTGTTAGTGCTGCCACCAGTTTTGCAAGAGGTCAGGATGAATTCTACACTGTCACATGACATAGGCTATGAAATAGACTGGAGCCAGCCTGTAACCACCTATACTCTTTATCGTCCCATGGAGGGTCATGCCAGGGCCTGGGTATCTGCTGGATACTGTGTTGGTTCTATTCCAATAGGGGGACTCCTACTCACTGTGGGTTCCCCTTTTTATAGGAAGAGCCTTAGGTAGTAAACCTATTACATGTTAACATAAATAACATATTTTATGAATAATAACCATATTTTTCAAAGCAAAAACAATGAAAAGACTGGAATTGCTTTACATTTCACCAAATCTCTTTAATGTCATATAGCCTCTGGAAAAACTCCACTGTACACTTGTGAAGGGATAAGAGTGAAAAGGGCAAATAACATCCTGGTATTGTTATGAAAACTGTTCTGACCATATGAACCCCTTGAAAGTGTCTTGGGGACCTTAGAGGTCCCCATATCACACTGTGAAATCCATACTATCAAGATACTCTGTTGTCTGGCCTGGTATCAAGATGCTCTGTTGTCTGGTACTGTCTAGCATCTCAAAAGTCTGAGGAAGTAGAGGGTGTGGTACCTTGAGGGTTTCTACATCACTCCTTACACTAACTCAAATCACCCTTATCAAGTGAGCAAGAGTTTATCATGGTGAAGAGGAAAGATAGATCTTAGGACATTTGAAGGAGGCCAGGGACCCCAAAGAGCGAGCAAGTCTCTGGGCAGCCACCAGCAGAAGGAAGGATGTGGGCTCCAAGGGAGATGTGAGACAGGAAGGTCACAACAATCTGCTTTCTTTCAGGTCAAAGCCAAGGACTGAGGGCCTACTATGTGCCCAGCCCCTGCTCTAGGGCTCAGGGGCAGAAAGGAAAAAGAGAGAATTCCTGGCCTCAGGGAGCCCACAAATTTCCAGTCAAGTATCAATTTTACTCAAGATAGGCCCCCAAACAACAACATCGATGATCACAGAATCTTGAATTTGAACTACGCTTTATGCCTTTCAAAGCATTTTCACAGATTACTTGATTCCCTCTTCCTTAAGATTTCTTATTATTTAAATTCTGGTTTTCAAGAAGTATTTTTGTTTTGTTTTGTTTTGTTTTGTTTTTAAACACCAGTCCCTGAGCGGAACACGTGGTTTAGTTTAATTACCTTTAAGGAGTCAATTAAGCAGACCAGGCTATAAAATAAAAGCATGGGGATAGAATTTCGCTCATCCTTCTAAACGCCTAAGACTTTTGATTTCGGTGGCAACAGCAGCTTTTGTGAATTAGAACAACCCGAACCTACCAGAAAGAATAAGAGTAAACATTCAGCTAACCCCAGTGACCAGGGGGAGGGAGAGCGGAGAGCTTGCAAATCCCCTTACTCACCGAAATGGGCTCCTTTTGTGTGATTTCCTGCGGAGGCAGCAGTCAGGGCTGCTATTTATACAGCGGCCCTCCCCCTAGTCCCACACTGCATCCAGCGAACACCTCCTGCTCCCTCTCTCCAGAATGGGGAAGGTAAGTGCTGGGTACCTGATGCTCAATCTTTGCCGCGTCGCGGGCATCTTCAGAGGGGATGCAAATCGCTTCATGCTTCCACATTTCCCATTTTGCAGATCACCTTCTACGAGGACCGGGGCTTCCAGGGCCGCTGCTACGAGTGCAGCAGCGACTGCCCCAACCTGCAGCCCTACTTCAGCCGCTGCAATTCCATCCGGGTGGACAGCGGCTGCTGGATGCTCTACGAGCGCCCCAACTACCAGGGCCACCAGTACTTCCTGCGGCGCGGCGACTACCCCGACTACCAGCAGTGGATGGGCCTCAACGACTCCGTCCGCTCCTGCCGCCTCATCCCCCCAGTGAGTGTGGCTCTGTCTTTGCCTTCCTCTCTTTGGAAATCAAAGCCATTAACAACTGTCAGCCTTCAACCAAATCGTTCCACCTGGAGAGCAGAAAGGGGGAGTGACCCCAATGCACGCAGTCCGTTCTAGAAGGGTGTCCCAGATAGCAAGCCGTTCTTCATGAACTCTGTGGTGGTTTTCTTAAAATCACATATTCTCAGTGTTTCATGTTTTAAACGGAATCAAAAATGAAAAGACTCATTAACAAAAAGCAGAACATAGAAGAGACTGAAGTTATCATCTGTTCGAGTTATAATTCCTTTTTTTTGTATTGAAGTATAGTTGATTTACAATGTTCTGTTAATGTCTGCTGTACAGCGAAGTGATTCAGTTACACATACATACATTCTTTTTTTTTATATTCTTTTCCATTATGGTTTTTCACCAGATACTGAATATGGTTCTCTGGGCTATACAGTAGGACCTTGTTGTTTATCCATTCTATATATAATAGTTTGCCTCGGCTAACCCCAAACTACTCCCACTACAAGATATAATTTCTTTTTTTTTTTTCAAGATATAATTTCTTAAAGTGGTCATTCCAAGCCATATCAACTCAGAAATCCAATAGATCACAACTTATAAATACAATCTGGTTCTGTTTAATTGATAAAAATACTTTTGCTTGCTTTGGCTTACTTTTCTCTTTGATTATCCTCCTAGAGAAGACAGGCCCCCTGGCTTCTATTCTGATTTTGTAGGCAGTACCTATTAGCTCACCTAGAGGTAGAAATTAGAGGAAAGGCCACATCCAAAAATAAACTTTGAGATTCAGTCTTTCCTAGAGAGTGATGGCAGAGTTCTTAGAAGAATGTGTAGAAGTGTGGGAGCATGAGATATGGTGTCATCCAAACAGAGTTGCAAGAAGACCATTCCTGCTGCTGAGGGAATGAGGAAGTGGAGGGTAGGAGGCCAGAAAGGAAGCTTAAGAGTCACATAGGTTGAAATTTGAACTGCAAATGAAGTTATGAAAAGAGAGGTAGGGAAGATGTGTCATCTTATTTTTTTACAAGAGCTTAATAATCCATAGTATGCATGGGAACCAAAACATTAGTCTTACAGAAAATAGCTAAATGTTGATTCCTTTATAACAAGGGTAATATATCAAATGAGGCTTCACTTTCCAATGACGCTCACTTTTCTCCTTTGAGAAGGACATTCTCTAATAACAAGCACTAAAATGACCAGTTTTATTTTAGACAAACCTAAATTCCCAAGGACAGAGACTGGTGCATAGCAGTTGAAGAGCTGCTAAGTTCTGTTCCTAGCTTAGCCCATCCACCGTGAGATTCACGGCTGGGCGATGGGGACCAGGAAGGCTCCTTAACTCCGCAACATGGTTGTGGTGAAAGCAGACTTGGACTAAGGGATCTTTAATTTCTCTCTATTTGTGTTCACTTACTTTTTCTTTTCTGTCTGCCACCCTAGCACACCGGCACTTACAGAATGAGAATCTATGAGAGAGATGACTTCAGAGGACAAATGTCAGAGATCACAGACGATTGTCTCTCTCTTCAGGACCGCTTCCACCTCACTGAGATCCACTCCCTCAACGTGCTGGAGGGCTCCTGGGTCCTTTACGAGCTGCCCAACTACAGGGGAAGGCAGTACCTCCTGAGGCCGGGGGAGTACAGGAGATATCTTGACTGGGGGGCGATGAATGCCAAAGCTGGTTCTTTAAGACGGGTGACAGATTTTTACTGAAGTATTTTCATTCTCCTTTTTTCTCCTTTAGAATCTAATAAAAGATTTAGCTTGTGTTTCTGGCACTAATAGAGTCCTGCCTTTCTTTTAATCTATTAGGACTTCAAAAGCAATAATGTCACTTGGCCAGACATGATAACATATGTTTTCAAGATGGGGAACAACCTCCTATAAGGGGAATTAAGTAGAGGATATTATTGCCAGCATTCTTTTAAAGGCTAGGCCATGTAGGCTCAAAGTTCAGTTCAACTGGGCTCAACCCATTTGTGGTTAATCTTGCAAAGATATATTTACAGTTACAATAATAAACAAGTACTTATTGAAACACTTCAAGTTATCCCTCCAGGTTATCCCCACCATCTTCCCTATATAGTCCAAGTCTTAATTGATAAGGAAAGCCATTCTCATCTAGACTCTTACTTTAGCCCCATAAACAAACAAATAAATGAACTGGTTCTCTTACCTACTGCACTCCTTATCCTTCTAACAGCCTCCATCCCTTTTCTCCCATTTCCAATACCTCATACCTCCATGAGATTTCCCAATAGAGTTCACTGTCTCTTTGCTATATGTGCTTTGTACAAAATTTTCAGGATTTTTACCAAAAACCATATGCACATAGGAAAACTCTGCCTCCTATCATTTTTTTTTTTTTTCTGGCCATGCTGCATGTGGGTCTTAGTTCCCCTAGCAGGGATCGAAACCACACCCCTGCAGTGGAAGCATGGAGTCTTAACTCCTGGACTGTCAGGGAAGTCCCTGCCTCCCATCATTTTAATAGGAGTAAAGTACTCTGACCATATATGAAAAATAAGGGACTTCCCTGGTGGTGCAGTGGTTAAGAATCCTCCTGCCAATGCAGGGGATACGGGTTCCATCCCTGGGCTGGGACGATCCCACATGCCGCAGAGCAACTAAGCCTGTGCACCACAACTACTGAGCCTGAGTTCTAGAGCCCGCATGCCACAAGTACTGAAGCTTGCACGCTCTAGGGCCTGCATGATGCAACTACTGAGCCTGCGTGCTGCAACTACTGAAGCCCATGCACCTAGAGCCCATGCTCCGCAACAAGAGAAGCCACCGCAATGAGAATCCCGGGCACCGCAATAAGAAGTAGCCCCTGCTGGCCACAACTAGGGAAAGCCCACACGCAGCAATGAAGACGCAATGCAGCCAAACTAATAATAATAATAATAATAAAGAAAAATAATACTAAATCAAAAAAGGGCACTAAAATTTTCTGGAGAAGTTTGCTTGTTTGGTTGATTTGTTTTCTTTATTTTAAAAACATAGATTAAGGTCGCTAATAAAAAATTACAACATAATAAATTAAATAAATTAAAAATAGGGGAATGAAAAAATTGGGTCAGAAGAAAAGCAAGAGAGAGAGAGAGAGATAGAGCCAGGAGTGAAGTTTGAGCCCAAACTGGGGGCTATAAACGCACTTTGGTGGCTGAAGTTAGAACCAGATTTGGATCCAGCAGCCAAGACGTAGAAGGAAACATGATCAGTTCCATGACTGACAGAGTCCATAAGACAAATAAATTAATTCTTCAATTAATTCCCAGTACTGAAACCTAAAAGAAAATTTTCTTGTGGGTCCTAGTAAAGAAGATACTGAGTAAACAACGTCCTCAATAACATCCTGTGATAATTAAATACGGTTCTTAGCACTGTTTCTTATAAAGTTCCCCAATGAAGCTGACAGCTTCAGGTCAAAATTCATCTGAAGTACCCCATCCTTTGAGATTCTAATAAATGGCTCAAAGCTCATCTCACAGCAGGTGGGAGACTTATGTACCCACTTCTTCCAACACACATATACCCAATGTTTCTTGGAATTCTGGAGAGGAGACGAGTTGTTTATGCTTTTTCCAGTTACTCTCCACTCTGAACTCCTGCCTTGTCATTGAGTGGATCCACACTGACCCAAAGTGGAGACATAGTGCCTTTTCCTTGAACTCCTGAACCATTTCTCACATAAAGCATTAATGTGTGCAGCCAGCTTTGTTATAGAGGTTGTGAGGGGAGAGATGCAAGTTTAGATCACAATAGCACAACAGTATCAAGTTTAATATTGGATGACCCTGCTCTAGTCTGCAAGCTCCAACCTGCTGCTGGGTGGCCTGGTCTTACCCTTCCTTGCTCCTCTCTTCTCTGTCCTTAGATGTACCCACATGGTTGTTCACTCTCTGTAGAGTCTCCTTCCATCTCACACATTCAAGGGCTCCATATCCACCACCCAAGTGGCTTATTACCAGAGCAAGCATATAATTTGTTGCTTATCCTGAGTCATTTTTGAGAGTGAGTGTGTTCTATTAAGGATTACACTGGAGCAAGAGGCATGAACCAGGACCGTTCCAGGCAAGCTGAGGCACATGGTAAGGCTCTTTATAAAGGTTCCGTCCCTGGAAAATAGATTCTTGTATTATTTGATATTAATTGTTCCTAAATCTCAGCTCTTTAACCTTTAAACTCCCAAAACTAGTGTTGGCTTCCTGGAGACATTAGCCAGGGTCTTCTGTCAATAATAATACAGCAAACATGAATGAGAAAGCCAAAAGCTTCTTGCAGTGCCAAGTTTTACATTATTTGCCTAGTAGGCTTAAAATCACAGACATCAGACATGGAAATTATCCTGAAACACCTGAAATGAAGGCACATAAAATTAGAGACCCTGGATCTCATTGATCAAGTTTGCAAGTTGCTTCCCTTCCTGGGGCACAGGCAAAGAGAATGCTATCCACCCTCTAATCCCAACTTAAAGAAAAGGTCAACAGTGGGGAGTGGCCAGGGAAAGACATTATGCACAAACTAACTCCTAATCTACCCTTCCTCCTTCTCTCTATCCTCTCTCCAAACACTGGGACCTTGAAGAGATGAGTGTCTGAGGTGAAAGCAGAGAAGGGATACCCTACAGGATCCCACTAACCTTCTCCCCATGAAGATGAACCAACAATTTGAGATAACCCTGGTATCAGCCTACATACCCTACACACACTAGTATTTCCTGTATATCCTAGTTTGTTATAAGTCCAGATTTTAAAGCTTTTTCTTCCCTTTTTTTCCTCTTTTCTCCCTTTGAATCCACAGTGTCTTCTGGACTAACCTTACAAAAGTTCCACCAAGCACAGAAACTGAAGTAGCAGCTATTCCATAAAAGTGTCAAGACCCCACTCTATTGAGCTACACCCTCAAAATGTTCTCCTCACTATGGGTTCCCTCTCCAGTTTTCCTTCCCCATTGTCAAGGGGTAGGTCCTAATGTAAGCAGGTGTCTTATTCCATCCCCTCTGGACTTTTGGAGTTCAAATTTTCTTCTTTGTGGGTTTGTTAAAGCAAAACTGACAGTCACAACCACCTGTTGCTTAAACAAGAAGGCATATTGTTTTTGTTTCTTTTTTTCAAATATTTATTTTATTTTTGTTTTTTTATTTTGGGCTGTGTGGGGTCTTAGTTACAGCACGTGGGATGTTCATTGCAGCATGTGAACTTCTTAGTTGCAGCATGCATGTGGGATCTAGTTCCCCGACCAGGGATCGAGCTCTGGTCCCCGGCATTGGGAGCATGGGGTCTTAGCCATTGGACCACCGGGGAAGTCCCAAGACGTATTGTTCTTGTCGATGAAAAATTAATCAGTCAATTTAAGAAAGAATTGGAAACTTTTATTCGAGCCAAATTTGAGGATTATAACCTGGGAAGAGCATCTCAGGAAGCTCTGAGAACTGTTCCGCCTGTTAGAAGTCAAGACACAGTGTATATATAAGTTTTTTGAGACAGAGGGCTGTACATTAAATGACATATTATCGACAGTTTACATAATCCACATTTAAGCGCCATTGTGGTGGGTCACGTGACCTTTTACAAGCTCTAGAGGGAATGTTGGACTTATCTGGTGGCACAGTGGTTAAGAATCCACCTGCCAATGCAGGGGACACAGGTTCGAGCCCTGGTCCAGGAAGATCCCACATGGCACAGAGTAACTAAGCCCGTGTGCCACAACTACTGAGTGTGCGCGCTAGAGCCCTCGAGCCACAACTACTGAAGCCCGCACGCCTAGAGCCCGTGCTCCACAACAAGAGAGGCCACAGCGATGAGAAGCCCGCACACCGTAACGAAGAGTAGCCCTCGCTCGCAGCAACTAGAGAAAGCCTGCGCACAGCAAGGAAGACCCAACACAGCCAAAAATAAATAAATAAATATTTATTTATTTAAAAAAGAAAACCAAAAAGAAGGAATGTTATCTTTTAAGGAGTTGTCTTTTTGGTGCTAGGGGAACATTGCTGTTTATGGTTGAGCAGGTATTCTTGATGATGGGGGAGTTTTGGTTGATGTATAATGCAGATACACAATGCGGGGGGGAAAGGGGAAGCCAAAGGGCAGAAAAGAATTTTTATGTTGAAATTTTTCTTGCCTTGCCATAAAATATGAATTTTATTTCACATTTTGAACATGAAAATTCATTTGTTCCAAGAGGAATGCCATAGGAGTTAAGCAGACGTGGGTCAATGATTGCTTCCTGTCTTCATGTCAGTTACTGAATGGCCATCAAAGACAAGCCAAGAAAGAGAACCAGAGGCTGGTGTTATGATGGTGATCTCCGGGTCCTTACCCAGTCTCCTTGTTTGGGAGAGTTTGGTCTACATGGCCGCCAACCAAATGACCTCTTCTCATTTAACCAAGCACGTATATGATACAAATGCTACATTAATTATCAATACTAGGAAGCAAACATGTGGGTAGCAAGGTTAACAGTTGACTGGACCTCAGACACTAGCAAAACTCTGGAATTGGACACTGCTGTTGTAACAGTAATTTGGCATCTCATGAGACATAAAATTAGAATTACGAAGGAGCAGAGGGCTTAGGGGACAGCACAGTTCTGTTTCCTCTCTTTTGCTTACTCATCTCGCCTATTATAAACGCCCATTAGATAGATCAAATGCAGGGTGCTTGTGTCATCCTACACATTGAAAGTTGCAAATGCTGAACTTTGATGTGAGTGTGTAGGCCTGTTGCGCTGAGCATTTGAAAGAGGTCCCGTGGACTATTACAACGATGAATTTCAGACAAGGGAATAACGCTCATATCCCCCAGACATTTACTGAGTAAACTTTATGGCCCAGTTCATTTTTCCAGTTAGTGAGAATACAAAAGTAAAGATGGGTGGCAGGGCGGTGGGGCGGGGATTAACATATACACATTACTATACATAAAATAGTAAACAACAAGGACCTCATATATAGCACAGGGGACTATACTCAATAACCCATAAGGGGAAATCATCTGAAAAAGAATAGATATAAATATACGTATAACTGAATCGCTACACCTGAAACTAACAGAACGCTGTATATCAGCTATACACACAGACACACACACACACAAAGAAAAGAAAGGAAAAGAAAAGGAAAGAAGAAGGAATAAATCAGAGTAGTGTTTTTCAAAGTTTGGTCCAAGAACAACCTGCTGCTGCCAGTTAAAATGCAGATTCCTAGAGTCTTGTCCAGATCTAATGATGCAGAGTCTCAGAAGAGGGTAGAGCCTGGCAATTAGCATTTTTGATAAGCACAGGTGATTCTTAATGCATCCTGGAATTTGAAAAACACTAGATGATTTCTAAAGTTCCTTCCATATCTACATTTTTACCACAAAATGGCTTTGTGGTGGAGACATTTTTCAGGCATCTTTGAGAGAGACAAATGGGCTGAAGTCATCCTTAATAATGTCTCCCTATTACTAATATCAAACGTTTATTCAGTGCTCATTTGTGCCAAGTATGTGCCAAACACATTAAACACATAATCCCATTTATTCAGGTCCATGCCCTTTAGCCAAAAGCCACCAGACACACCTGTTGTGAAACAAAGGGGTTTGTTACTGGTTACAGTGACGGAGAGAACATACACCATGGGGAAGCATGGACTGTCTCCGTAAGAGGGTTAGAAAGAACTATGATAGGATTTCTACATTGGTTGGGTGACTTGGGGAAGTGCCTAAAAAGGCAGAAGTTGGACTTCCCTGGTGGTCCAGTGGTTAGGACTCCGCACTTTCACTGCAGGGGGCACGGGTTCAATCCATGGTCGGGGAACTAAGATCCCACATGCTGCTTGGTGCGGCCAAAAAAACATAAAATAAATAATACAATAAAAAGCAGGAGTCCACTAAATTGGATGTTGTCAGACAGCAAGGGTAATTTTATGATTGGATATCTTAACAGATCTACCCATGGGGAAGGGAGCAAAGAACAAGGATAAAGCTGCAATTGATAAAGAAGTAGCAGTTAATCATTTTGGCTGAGAGAGGGCCTGTGTCTGGTATTCTGTGGGTGGCACATTCGCTTTGTTTTTGCCTATGCTTAGACAAAATTATGAAGTGGCCTTATATTGTCTCATTTCATCATGGTCTCAGGGTAACCTTGCCTCAGTTGGTATTTTGTGAGATTGTTTATGTCTAATAGGGAAATATGGCCTAGCTCTGAGGGCCAGGCCAGCTTCCAAATATTAGAGGCTGCCGGCCGTTTCTTTCTTTCTTTCTTTCTTTCTTTCTTTCTTTCTTTCTTTCTTTCTTTCTTTCTTTCTTTCTTTCTTTCTTTCTTTCTTTCTTTCTTTCTCTCTCTGTCTCATTCAACATACTATATCCCATGAGATAAGTATTATGAAATAACTCCTGCTCTGAGAGGTTGTGTGGCTTGCCAAGTTCATGTGGTTACTAAGTGGACATTTTGAGTCCATGAAGCTTTACTACCTTCCCCTGGTAAAGGGAAAGCAGTCTATAAAGCAATATACTTCTCAGTCTTGAACTCAATGGTCATAAAACCTTTCTTTTGGTTCTTATCACAAGTCGGCTACGAGGGGCTGGTTTCCAGTTATATGAAGCGTACTCACCAAAGAGGAAGTTAAAAGCTATGCCTTAAAGCGTTGTCAAAACTAGCAAAAATCAGAATCCAGATTTGTGTCCTGTACTGGATTGACAAGTCCTGTGAAGAAAGCAGTTTTAAGATACAGTGGTCTCTGTGGTCCAGAAAAACTAGTGCTTGTGGCATTCTGCTTCACCCACAGCCTCTCTGGAATTCTGGGGCACTTCCATAAAGACATGGATTTTTTCCCCCATAATACACAGGGCATAAATGAATCATATGTATAGAGACGTGAGTTTCAGGTCAAAAGTTCAGACTGATGTGCTGATAAATTTATAAAACACTAAGAATCCAAATAAAAGCAACTCTAGGGACTCATCCAGAACCCGAACAGGACAGCGTTAGAATATACCAGAGAATGAGGGCAGACTAGACAGGCATTTCCACTGAATGCAGCATGTAAAAGCGATCCATAAAATCCCCTTACTCACCCCCGGGGCCCCTTTTGTGTTGTTCTTGCCAACACAGCAGCCGTCCTGCTATATAGACCCGCTGCGCTGCCAGGGCCCCATCACACTGAACTTGCATCATCCGTGTCAACCAGCCATGGGGAAGGTAAACGGAACACAAGTGAAATAAAGTGGAGGGGGGAAAAATGCCTCGCTACAAGATCTGTTATGGGGAGCAAATGATTTAATTTTGAATTATACTCCCTTTGTAGATCACCTTCTACGAGGACCGGGGCTTCCAGGGCCGCTGCTATGAGTGCAGCAGCGACTGCCCCAACCTGCAGCCCTACTTCAGCCGCTGCAACTCCATCCGGGTGGACAGCGGCTGCTGGATGCTCTACGAGCGCCCCAACTACCAGGGCCACCAGTACTTCCTGCGGCGCGGCGACTACCCCGACTACCAGCAGTGGATGGGCCTCAACGACTCCGTCCGCTCCTGCCGCCTCATCCCCCCAGTGAGTGTGGCTCTGTCTTTGCCTTCCTCTCTTTGGAAATCAAAGCCATTAACAACTGTCAGCCTTCAACCAAATCGTTCCACCTGGAGAGCAGAAAGGGGGAGTGACCCCAATGCACGCAGTCCGTTCTAGAAGGGTGTCCCAGATAGCAAGCCGTTCTTCATGAACTCTGTGGTGGTTTTCTTAAAATCACATATTCCCAGTGTTTCATGTTTTAAACGGAATCAAAAATGAAAAGACTCATTAACAAAAAGCAGAACATAGAAGAGACTGAAGTTATCATCTGTTCGAGTTATAATTCCTTTTTTTTGTATTGAAGTATAGTTGATTTACAATGTTCTGTTAATGTCTGCTGTACAGCAAAGTGATTCAGTTATACATATATACATTCTTTTTTTTTATATTCTTTTCCATTATGGTTTTTCACCAGATACTGAATATGGTTCTCTGGGCTATACAGTAGGACCTTGTTGCTTATCCATTCTATATATAATAGTTTGCCTCTGCTAACCCCAAACTACTCCCACTACAAGATATAATTTCTTTTTTTTTTTTCAAGATATAATTTCTTAAAGTGGTCATTCCAAGCCATATCAACTCAGAAATCCAATAGATCACAACTTATAAATACAATCTGGTTCTGTTTAATTGATAAAAATACTTTTGCTTGCTTTGGCTTACTTTTCTCTTTGATTATCCTCCTAGAGAAGACAGGCCCCCTGGCTTCTATTCTGATTTTGTAGGCAGTACCTATTAGCTCACCTAGAGGTAGAAATTAGAGGAAAGGCCACATCCAAAAATAAACTTTGAGATTCAGTCTTTCCTAGAGAGTGATGGCAGAGTTCTTAGAAGAATGTGTAGAAGTGTGGGAGCATGAGATATGGTGTCATCCAAACAGAGTTGCAAGAAGACCATTCCTGCTGTTGAGGGAATGAGGAAGTGGAGGGTAGGAGGCCAGAAAGGAAGCTTAAGAGTCACATAGGTTGAAATTTGAACTGCAAATGAAGTTATGAAAAGAGAGGTAGGGAAGATGTGTCATCTTATTTTTTTACAAGAGCTTAATAATCCATAGTATGCATGGGAACCAAAACATTAGTCTTACAGAAAATAGCTAAATGTTGATTCCTTTATAACAAGGGTAATATATCAAATGAGGCTTCACTTTCCAATGACGCTCACTTTTCTCCTTTGAGAAGGACATTCTCTAATAACAAGCACTAAAATGACCAGTTTTATTTTAGACAAACCTAAATTCCCAAGGACAGAGACTGGTGCATAGCAGTTGAAGAGCTGCTAAGTTCTGTTCCTAGCTTAGCCCATCCACCGTGAGATTCACGGCTGGGCGATGGGGACCAGGAAGGCTCCTTAACTCCGCAACATGGTTGTGGTGAAAGCAGACTTGGACTAAGGGAACTTTAATTTCTCTCTATTTGTGTTCACTTACTTTTTCTTTTCTGTCTGCCACCCTAGCACACCGGCACTTACAGAATGAGAATCTATGAGAGAGATGACTTCAGAGGACAAATGTCAGAGATCACAGACGATTGTCTCTCTCTTCAGGACCGCTTCCACTTCACTGAGATCCACTCCCTCAACGTGCTGGAGGGCTCCTGGGTCCTTTACGAGCTGCCCAACTACAGAGGAAGGCAGTACCTCCTGAGGCCGGGGGAGTACAGGAGATATCTTGACTGGGGGGCGATGAATGCCAAAGCTGGTTCTTTAAGACGGGTGACAGATTTTTACTAAAGTATTTTCATTCTCCACTTTTCTCCTTTAGAATCTAATAAAAGATTTAGCTTGTGTTTCTGGCACTAATAGAGTCCTGCCTTTATTTTAATCTATTAAGACTTCAAAAGCAATAATGTCACTTTGCCAGACATGATAACATATGTTTTCAAGATGGGGAACAACCTCTTATAAGGGGAATTAAGTAGAGGATATTATTGCCAGCATTCTTTTAAAGGCTAGGCCATGTAGGCTCAAAGTTCAGTTCAACTGGGCTCAACCCATTTGTGGTTAATCTTACAAAGATATCTTTACAGTTACAATAATAAACAAGTACTTATTGAAACACCTCAAGTTATCCCTCCAGGTTATCCCCACCATCTTCCCTATATAGTCCAAGTCTTAATTGATAAGGAAAGCCATTCTCATCTAGACTCTTACTTTAGCCCCATAAACAAACAAATAAATGAACTGGTCCTCTTACCTACTTCACTCCTTATCCTTCTAACAGCCTCCATCCCTTTTCTCCCATTTCCAATACCTCATACCTCCATGAGATTTCCCAATAGAATTCACTGTCTCTTTGCTATATGTGCTTTGTACAAAATTTTCAGGATTTTTACCAAAAACCACATGCACATAGGAAAACTCTGCCCCCTATCATTTTTTTTTTCTGGCCACGCCGCATGTGGGTCTTAGTTCCCCTTCCAGGGATCAAACCCACACCCCCCTACAGTGGAAGCACGGAGTCTTAACCACTGGACGGCCAGAGTAGTCCCTGTCTCCCATCATTTTAATGGGAGTAAAGTACTATGACCATATATGAAAAATAAGGGACTTCGGTGGTGGCGCAGTGGTTAAGAATACTCCTGCCAATGCAGTGGATACGGGTTCGATCCCTGGGCTGTGAAGATCACACGTGCTGCGGAGCAACTAAGCCCATGCACCACAACTACTGAGCCTGAGCTCTAGAGCCTGCACGCCACAAGTACTGAAGTCCATGTGGCTAGAGCCTGTGCCCCGCAACAAGAGAGGCCACCGCGATGACAAGCCCACGTACCATACGAAGAGTAGCCCCTGCTCGCCGCAACTAGAGAGCCTGGGTGCAGCAAGGAAGACCCAATGTAGACAAAAATAAATAAATATTTAATTTAAAAAAACAAAAAGAAGGAATGTTATCTTTTAAGGAGTTGCCTTGTTGGTGCTAGGAGAATGTTGCTGTTTATGGTTGAGCAGGTATTCTTGATGATGGAGGAGGTTTGGTTGATGTATAATGCAGATACACAATGCTGGGGCGAGAGGAGAGGCCAAAGGGCAGAAAAGAATTTTTATGTTGAAATTTTTCTTGCCTTGCCATAAAATATGAATTTTATTTCACATTTTGAACATGAAAATTCATTTGTTCCAAGAGGAATGCCATAGGAGTTAAGCAGACGTGGGTCAATGATTGCTTCCTGTCTTCATGTCAGTTACTGAATGGCCATCAAAGACAAGCCAAGAAAGAGAACCAGAGGCTGGTGTTATGATGGTGATCTCCGGGTCCTTACCCAGTCTCCTTGTTTGGGAGAGTTTGGTCTACATGGCCGCCAACCAAATGACCTCTTCTCATTTAACCAAGCACGTATATGATACAAATGCTACATTAATTATCAATACTAGGAAGCAAACATGTGGGTAGCAAGGTTAACAGTTGACTGGACCTCAGACACTAGCAAAACTCTGGAATTGGACACTGCTGTTGTAACAGTAATTTGGCGTCTCATGAGACATAAAATTAGAATCACGAAGGAGCAGAGGGCTTAGGGGACAGCACAGTTCTGTTTTCTCTCTTTTGCTTACTCATCTCGCCTATTATAAACGCCCATTAAATAGATCAAATGCAGGGTGCTTGTGTCATCCTACACATTGAAAGTTGCAAATGCTGAACTTTGATGTGAGTGTGTAGGCCCGTTGCACTGAGCATTTGAAAGAGGTCCCGTGGACTATTACAACGATGAATTTCAGACGAGGGAATAACGCTCATATCCCCCAGACATTTATTGAGTAAACTTTATGGCCCAGTTCATTTTTCCAGTTAGTGAGAATACAAAAGTAAAGATGGGTGGCAGGGCGGTGGGGCGGGGATTAACATATACACATTACTATACATAAAATAGTAAACAACAAGGACCTCATATATAGCACAGGGGACTATACTCAATAACCCATAAGGGGAAATCATCTGAAAAAGAATAGATATAAATATATGTATAACTGAATCGCTACACCTGAAACTAACAGAACGCTGTATATCAGCTATACACACAGACACACACACACACAAAGAAAAGAAAGGAAAAGAAAAGAAAAGAAGAAGGAATAAATCAGAGTAGTGTTTTTCAAAGTTTGGTCCAAGAACAACCTGCCGCTGCCAGTTAAAATGCAGATTCCTAGAGTCTTGTCCAGATCTAATGATGCAGAGTCTCAGAAGAGGGTAGAGCCTGGCAATTAGCATTTTTGATAAGCACAGGTGATTCTTAATGCATCCTGGAATTTGAAAAACACTAGATGATTTCTAAAGTTCCTTCCATATCTACATTTTTACCACAAAATGGCTTTGTGGTGGAGACATTTTTCAGGCATCTTTGAGAGAGACAAATGGGCTGAAGTCATCCTTAATAATGTCTCCCTATTACTAATATCAAACGTTTATTCAGTGCTCATTTGTGCCAAGTATGTGCCAAACACATTAAACACATAATCCCATTTATTCAGGTCCATGTCCTTTAGCCAAAAGCCACCAGGCACACCTGTTGTGAAACAAAGGGGTTTGTTACTGGTTAGAGTGACGGAGAGAACATACACCATGGGGAAGCGTGGACCGTCTCCGTAAGAGGGTTAGAAAGAACTATGATAGGATTTCTACATTGGTTGGGTGACTTGGGGAAGTGCCTAAAAAGGCAGAAGTTGGACTTCCCTGGTGGTCCAGTGGTTAGGACTCCGCACTTTCACTGCAGGGGGCACGGGTTCAATCCATGGTCGGGGAACTAAGATCCCACATGCTGCTCGGCGCGGCCAAAAAAACATAAAATAAACAATAAAATAAAAAGCGGGCTTCCCTGGTGGCGCAGTGGTTGAGAGTCTGCCTGCCAATGCAGGGGACACGGGTTCGAGCCCTGGTCTGGGAAGATCCCACATGCCGCGGAGCAACTAGGCCCGTGAGCCACAGCTACTGAGCATGCGCGTCTGGAGCCTGTGCTCCGCAACAAGAGAGGTCGCGATAGTGAGACGCCCGCGCACCGCAATGAAGAGTGACCCCCGCTTGCCGCAACTAGAGAAAGCCCTCGCACAGAAACGAAGACCCAACACAGCAAAAATAAATAAATAAATAAATAAATAAATTTTAAAAATAAATAAATAAATAAAGTAAAAAGCAGGAGTTCACTAAATTGGATGTTATCAGACAGCAAGGGTAATTTTATGATTGGATATCTTAATAGATCTACCCATGGGGAAGGGAGCAAAGAACAAGGATAAAGCTGCAATTGATAAAGAAGTAGCAGTTAATCATTTTGGCTGAGAGAGGGCCTGTGTCTGGTATTCTGTGGGTGGCACATTCGCTTTGTTTTTGCCTATGCTTAGACAAAATTATGAAGTGGCCTTATTTTGTCTCATTTCATCATGGTCTCAGGGTAACCTTGCCTCAGTTGGTATTTTGTGAGATCGTTTATGTCTAATAGGGAAATATGGCCTAGCTCTGAGGGCCAGGCCAGCTTCCAAATATTAGAGGCTGCCGGCCCTTTGTTTCTTTCTTTCTTTCCTTTCTTTCATTCTTTCTTTCTTTCTCTCTTTCTTTCTTTCTCTCTTTCTTTCTTTCTCTCTCATTCAACATACTATATCCCATGAGATAAGTATTATGAAATAACTCCTGCTCTGAGAGGTTGTGTGGCTTGCCAAGTTCATGTGGCTACAAAGTGGACATTCTGAGTCCATGAAGCTTTACTGCCTTCCCCTGGTAAAGGGAAAGCAGTCTATAAAGCAATATACTTCTCAGTCTTAAACCCAATGGTCATAAAAACCTTTCTTCTGGTTCTTATCACAAGTCGGCTATGAGGGGCTGGTTTCCAGTTATATGAAGCGTACTCACCAAAGAGGAAGTTAAAAGCTATGCCTTAAAGCATTGTCAAAACTGGCAAAAATCAGAATCCAGATTTGTGTCCTGTACTGGATTGACAAGTCCTGTGAAGAAAGC
Organism: Balaenoptera acutorostrata; assembly: GCF_949987535.1. Lineage (NCBI taxonomy): Eukaryota > Metazoa > Chordata > Mammalia > Artiodactyla > Balaenopteridae > Balaenoptera > Balaenoptera acutorostrata. Next base: position 66,444,493 of record NC_080071.1, on the reverse strand, counting down.
AGTTTTAAGATACAGTGGTCTCTGTGGTCCAGAAAAACTAGTGCTTGTGGCATTCTGCTTCACCCACAGCCTCTCTGGAATTCTGGGGCACTTCCATAAAGACATGGATTTTTTCCCCCATAATACACAGGGCATAAATGAATCATATGTATAGAGACGTGAGTTTCAGGTCAAAAGTTCAGACTGATGTGCTGATAAATTTATAAAACACTAAGAATCCAAATAAAAGCAACTCTAGGGACTCATCCAGAACCCGAACAGGACAGCGTTAGAATATACCAGAGAATGAGGGCAGACTAGACAGGCATTTCCACTGAATGCAGCATGTAAAAGCGATCCATAAAATCCCCTTACTCACCCCCGGGGCCCCTTTTGTGTTGTTCTTGCCAACACAGCAGCCGTCCTGCTATATAGACCCGCTGCGCTGCCAGGGCCCCATCACACGGAACTTGCATCATCCGTGTCAACCAGCCATGGGGAAGGTAAACGGAACACAAGTGAAATAAAGTGGAGGGGGGAAAAATGCCTCGCTACAAGATCTGTTATGGGGAGCAAATGATTTAATTTTGAATTATACTCCCTTTGTAGATCACCTTCTACGAGGACCGGGGTTTCCAGGGCCGCCACTACGAGTGCAGCAGCGACTGCCCCAACCTGCAGCCCTACTTCAGCCGCTGCAACTCCATCCGGGTGGACAGCGGCTGCTGGATGCTCTACGAGCGCCCCAACTACCAGGGCCACCAGTACTTCCTGCGGCGCGGCGACTACCCCGACTACCAGCAGTGGATGGGCCTCAACGACTCCGTCCGCTCCTGCCGTCTCATCCCCCACGTGAGTTCAGCTTGATTCCAATCATGCCACCTGAGTGTCCTCACTCTGTTATTGATGGGTGTCAGGGCGAGGGAGGTTTTCCTTTAAATACACGTAAGGGTTAAGTGGGCTTTGGGTAGCTGCCAAAGCCCAGGTAGATCCCGGCAGAAAAACAGCAGAGAATATAAGGAAGACTTCACTTAGGGAAAGAGTCAGTTTTGTTTTTATTCTTTGCTGCCATTAGGTCAGTCAAAGCTTGTCTGTAACAAATGCAGTATCACAATGGGATATAAAACAAACTTGCAAGTGGGAAGCTGTTTAGGCATAAGAAGGCAGTATTTCTAACAAATCAATTTTTACCTATAGTAAAGGAATTGATAATGAACAAATTAGATAGTTTCCACTGCAGACTAGTAAAAATGGAAAACTCTGTTGTTAATATAGGCTATTCAAAGCTATCTTCCAATTTTGGAAAAGGTAATTTGTCTTAATTTGGAAAATCAGTTGAATTCTGGTTTCAGACTATTTAAACAAATTTTCCACCAAAGTGTGTGATTTTTTAAAATCCTGTTTTAGTGGTAAATGTATGTGTATATGTATATAACTTTGGGAGATAATACTCTTATTAAAATATAGGCAAAATACTTATCGTTTTCCCCCCAAATGTAGGTTTATCACCTAGGAATCAAAAAATTATGGAATTAAGAATTAGGAATCAAGATATTTGAGTTCGTGATGGATTCTAACCCAGACCTTGAACTTCTTAAAAATTCCATCTCTCACATAAGAAATAGAAAATGAGCATTTGTTAAATGCTAATAGAACACAGATCCACATGAAGCATTCACAGCAATTTCAGAGTCTCAGTTTTGACACTGACAATCTCATGCCCCAACCTGCCAAGTTCATCTCTTGTTTGGTTGCTTTTTCTGCTCTTTCTCTCTGTGGACCGAGCAGACAAGCTCCCACAGGCTGCGGTTGTATGAGAGAGAGGATCACAAAGGCCTCATGGTGGAGCTGAGCGAGGACTGCTCCTGCATCCAGGACCGCTTCCACCTGAATGAGGTCCGCTCCCTCCACGTGCTGGAGGGCTGCTGGGTCCTCTATGAGATGCCCAGCTACTGCGGCCGGCAGTACCTGCTGCGACCCCAAGAGTACAGGCGCTACCAAGACTGGGGGGCCATGGATGCTAAGGCCGGCTCTGTGCGGAGGGTGGTGGATTTATACTGAAATAGTTTCACACTACCGTTTTCTCACTTTGGAACCTAATAAAGTATTTAGTCTGTATTGTTGGCAATCGCTGGCTTCTGTTTTTCTTTCATTGTGTGCCCATTAATTCACCTGTAAATACTCCCTCTTAAAGATTGAGGAGTGGATAAGAGGTGGCGGGGTCTGTTCTAGAAGAGCATCAAGGTAGGATGAGTTTTGAAGAAGGCTCAGAAGTGGGGGTGGAAAAAGGAGAGAGCCTGTCTGAGAAATAAAGGCAGATCAAAGGAGAGAGATGGGAGAGGGTGACTGGTGAGAAGGGAGGCATTCAGTTGAGGGCCTAAGGAACAGCATTCCAGGAGTTCCCATCTGACCCAAGAAGTAGTTGTAAGCCACAGAGTCACAGGTGAGTGGTGAGGGCAGCCCATTTTGAAGAAGCCTGATCAGACTATATAAGGAATTATACTTTTGTTTCCTTTCAAGCACAGTAATATATAACTAATGCCAGGGCTGCCATCAGCCATTGCCATACTTTTGGACTCAGCTGAAGACACTCCTTCTTACTCTAAAACAGCTCCTGACCAGGGTGCACCTCTTGGCCAGTACAGCTGCTGGACCAAACACTGAGTGAATTTTAGAAACTGCACAGCTGTTCACAGTGCCCAGCTAATGCAAATAAATTAATGAGATACACATTAATATTTTAAATAGATTTGCCTGATATAGTGTACCACAAACAATAAAAAGTTCTTGGGCTTCCCTGGTGGCGCAGTGGTTGAGAATCTGCCTGCCAATGCAGGGGACACGGGTTCGAGCCCTGGTCTGGGAAGATCCCACATGCCACGGAGGAACTGGGCCCATGAGCCACAACTACTGAGCCTGCGCGTCTGGAGCCTGTGCTCCGCAACAGGAGAGGCCACGATAGTGAGAGGCCCGTGCACCGCGATGAAGAGTGGCCCCCGCTTGCTGCAACTGGAGAAAGCCCTCGCGCAGAAATGAAGACCCAACACAGCCAAAAATAAATAAATAAATTAAAAAAAAAATAAAAAATAAAAATAAAAAGTTCTTTACTACAAAAAAGCAGGCTCAAATTTAAAGGCACATTGAAGAAAGCCATAATTTCTAGAGCCCTCTGTTTGAAGTAAAATCTGCTTGCTCACAAGGGAAGCCCTGCATATTAAAAAACAAAAAATGAAAATTCTTTCATCAGTAGAAAATTAATTTATTTTTAACTTGAAGTTTTCCCTCCAAAGTGAAAGTCTCCCATAATCTTACTACTTTACACATCCTATAAAGAAAGAAGTGGAGGGGTCCCTCTGATCCCACACTTCATTGCTAGCCCTTCTGTACATTTGGTGGGTACCCTTCTTGAATTTTCCCTCATTTATATAGCTATCTCATGAAACACATTTTTATTTCTTTACAAAAATGAACTCATGCTGTACATATTAGTCTGCAACTTGCTTTTATCAATAAAATGTAATGTGGTATGGACATCTATCTAGGTCAGTACCTTATTCTGTTAATGGCTGCATTGTGTTGCATTGTTGGAGGTTCCCTAGATTATTTAACCATTTATTCACTAGTGATTGGGCTTTTCCAATTTTGCTTTTCCAAACAAGGCTGCAACGAATATCGTCGTACATATACCTTTATCGACACACGCCATAGTGTCTGGAGGATAGAGACCTAGAAGTGAGACTGCCCACTCATAGTGCAAGTTATTTTTCCTTTTAATGGACTGCCCAATTATTAGCCACCAAAGAGCCTACCTTCTTTGAGTTAGGGACATCACCATTTGCTGAGCACCTACCATAGGCTTGCCATGTAAGCACTGGGGATGAAAAAACAAACAAAACAAACAAACAGAAGGCATTGTCCCTACTGCCACAGAACTCTACACAGAAATAATACTAAATACTGACACCAAACAATAAATACATAATCACTTTTTTTTGGTCAAGTACTTCCCAAGTACTAAATAACACATATGTAATCACTTGTTTATCAAGTGCTGTTGCTAAGAAGTTTTAAGGCATCCCATGACGCATTTCTAGGAGGAAAAATGGAGCAATATTTATTTATATATTTCTCGTGAGATGTGTTTTCATTCCTTAACATTTGGGGAGGGAAAGTGTTTTCTTGGCATGACATACACATTTAGAACTTAATTACATACCTTTCTGTGACACTTTTTTTTTTTTTCCTGTTTTGGAACAACACCTCCAATGAAAACAGTTTCCTGTGAATAGGAAAAAAGCTGTTTTTGACACAGCAGACAAAATGTTGTATCTCAGGAGTAGCCAGTTCCAGCCTTTGGCCCTTTGGCTGGGGAACCGGAGACCAGGAAGGCACAGGTCACTGTTTCTCTATCATGACCTCCTCCAGCTGACCTCCTTTTTTCTCGCCCCTCCTCCCACCTCAACCCCACCTCCACCCCCTAAATTTCTGCCCCTTTATTCCTTTCTCGAGCCCACTGGTCTTGAGGTACAAGCCTCCATTGGAATCCTCCAATGTCCCTCCTGTCCTTCAGGAGAAATTTTAACAATCCAGAACTACAAAATCTGCCTTTTTCTTATGCTAAACATGCTTAAGACGCACATATAGCAATTCTAATAACAATCCAAACATTTAATAAATGTCTTATTTTCTCTCTCTTTTTTTCTCTCACACAAAATCACAGGGAGCTTGCAATCCAACAAGAAGTGGACTTTTTCTTCTTTAGAATTCCAAAAGAGAAATGTTGAGGAACCAGGTTCCAATCACTTTTACAGTCGGTTTTGTGCCTTTACTGGTGAATCATACATCTTTAGTAAAGGATTCTGAGAAGAATAAAGATTCATTATAGTTAATGAGAGTGGTAGTAGACAGGGATGAAAATGCTTGAATAATTCTATTTTATTTAAAATGAAAATGTCATGTGACACAAGAAGAGTATGATAGTTTTCTAGTATAAGCTCCATTTGACGAACATTATCTTGAAGGTGAAAAAAAATTAGCTCAATCACATAAAAAGCTTATATATTGGACAAATTAAGCCTTTTATTTACAACACTTATGAAAAAAACTGGGGCTAAATTAAACTTAGTAACACGTCCAGGGAGGTGGGATGAATTGGGAGATTGGGATTGACATATATACACAATTGATACTATGTATAAAATAGATAACCAATGAGAACCTACTGTATAGCTCAGGGAACTCTACTCAATGCTCTGTGGTGACCTAAATGGGAAGGAAATCCAAAAAAAGAGGCACATATGTGTACATATAGCTGATTCACTTTGCTGTACGGTAGAAACTAACACAACATTGTAAAGCAACTATACTCCAATAAAAATTTATTAATAAAAAACACATCCAGTGTCCCACAGTAAGAAGCAAGGATGAGACTGTAGCATGTCCTTTACTGCTATGCTTATTCTAATGTGGGGAGTTCTATGGAGGGATAACTTTCTATCTTTCTATCTTTCTTCCTTTCTTTCTTTCTTTTTCTGTTAGATCTATTTTACTGAAGAATAGTTGATTTACAATAATAGTTTTAGGTGTACAACATAGTGATTCAGTATGTTTACAGATTATAGTCCTTGAAAACTTATTACAAGATAATGGCTATAATTCCCTGTGTCCTATGATATATCCTTGTTTCTTATCTATTTTATACATAGTAGTTTGTATCTCTTAATCCCATACCCCTAATTTGTCCCTCCTCCCTTGGAGGGATAATTTCTGGAATAACTCTAGGATAAGATTTTGAAGTATCAATATTATTAAAAAACAAGACCCCCCCAACAATTGCTCATCATATTTTCACATTTTTAAGATCAAGGGGTTCTTAATATTTTAGATTTCCCAGACCAATTTTCCTTAAATAGGAACCAACATAGGACTGCCTATTTTTATTTTGCCAAGCAAGGACATTTGAAATTAAAAACAAAACAAAAATTCAAAAGTAAGCACTATCTATTATTACATCATTTTATATTTTTAAAAAATACACTTAAAAAAGAATATTTCAATCCCTTCAAATACACAAGTTTCTAATAAAGTGTGGTTCAGACCAAGAAAGAATGCTTGAGAATATTGCTTTGATTCATAGGCTTTGTTATTTGGCAAAAACTAGTAGAAACTGAGCAGAGTTTGAAGACTCTTGTCTGAGGTTGCAACTCAATACCTTCAAGGGTCAGGGAGATGATGTAAATACAGGCATACCTCACAGACACTGTGCGTTCAGTTCCAGACCATGACAATAAAGCAAATATCACAATAAAATGGGTCACATGAATTTTTGGTTTCCCAGTGCATATAAAAGTTATGTTTACACTATACTATAATCCATTAAGAGTACAATAGCATTGTGTCTAAAAAAAACCAATGTACATATCTTAATTAAAAATACTTTAATGCTAAAAGAGGCTAACAATCATCTGAGCCTTTAGCAAGCCATAATCTTTATGCTGGTGGAGAGTCTTGCCTCATGCTAATGGCTGCTGACTGATCAGGGTGGTAGCTGCTGAAGGCTGGGCTGGCTGTGGCAGTTTCTTAAAATAAGACAACAATGAAGTTTGTCACATCAGTTGACGGCTCCTGCTTTCACAAACAATTTTTCTGTAGCATGCAATGCTCTTTGATAGCATTTTACCCACAGTAGAACTTCTTTCAAAATTGGAGTCAATCCTCTCAACCCTTACCACTTCTTTATCAAGCTCATGTTATCAAGTTCATGTAATATTCTAAATCCTTTGTTGTCATTTCAACAATCTTCACAGCCTTTTCACCAGGAATAGATTCCATCTCAAGAAATCACTTTCTTTGCTCATCCATAAGAAACAACTCCTCATCCATTTAAGTTTTATCATGAGATTGCAGCAATTCAGTCCCATCCTCAGGCTCCACTTCTAATTCTAGTTCTTTTGCTATTTCCACCATATCTGCAGTTACTTCCTCCACTGAAGTCTTGAATCCCTCAAGGTCATCCAGGAGGGTTGGAATCAACTTCTTCCAAACTCCTGTTATTGTTGATATTTTGATTTTTTCCCACGGATCATGAATGCTCTTCATGGCATCTAGAATGGCAAATTCTTTCCAGAAGGTTTCTAATTGACTTGGCCCAGATCCATCAGTGGAATCACTATTTATGGTAGCTATAGCCTTATGAAATATATTTCCTAAATAATATGACCTAAAGTCGAAATTACTCCTTGATCCATGGGCTGCAGAATGGATGTTGTATGAGCAGGCATGAGAATAACATTAATTTCATTGTACATCTCTATCAGAGCTCCAGAGTGACCAGGTGCATTGTTATTGACAGTAATATTATGAAAAGAATCTTTTCATGGAGTAGTAGGTCTCAACTGTGTGCTTAAAGTATTCAGTAAACCATGTTGTAAAAAGATGTTCTGTCATCCAGGCTTTGTTGTTCCATTTATAGAGCACAGGCAGAGTAGATTTAGCATAATTCTAAAAGACTAGGATTTTCAAAACGGTAAATGAGAACTGGCTTCAACTTAAAGTCACTAGCTGCATTAGCTCCGAAAAGAAAGTCATCCTGTCCTTTGAAGCTTTGAAGCCAGACGTTGACTTCTCTTCTCTAGCTATAAAAGTGCTAGATGGCATCTTCTTCCAATACAAGGCTGTTTCATCTACACTGAAAATCTGTTGGTTAGTGTAGCCACCTTCATTAATTATATGAGCTAGATCTTCTGGATAACTTGCTGCAATTTTTACATCAGCACTTGCTGCTTCACCTTGTACTTTTATGTTATGGAGACAGCTTCTTTCCTTAAGCCTCATGAACAACCTCTGCTAACTTCAAACTTTTCTTCTTCAGTTTCCTCGCCTCTCTCAATCTTCGTAGCATTGAAGAGAGTTAGGTTCTCCTTGCTCTGGTTTAGGCTTTGGCTTAAGGGAATGTAGTGGTTGGTTTGATCTTCTATCCAGACCACTCAAACTTTATCCATATAGGCAATAAGGCTGTTTCAGTTTCTTCATTAGTGTGTTCACTGGAGTAGCACTTTTAATTTCCTTCAGTAATTTTCCCGCTACATTCACAACTTGGCTAACTGTTTGGAGCAAGAGGCCTAGCTTTCAGCCTATCTTGACTTTCAACAAGCATATGCCTTCCTCACTAAGCATAATCATTTCTAGCTTTTGACTAAAAATGAGATACACGTGACTCTTCCTTTCACTTGAACACTTAGAGACTATTGTAGGGTTATTAACTGACCTAATTTCAATATTGTTGTGTCTCAGGGAATAAGGAGGCCCAAGGCGGGGAAGAGAGATGGGGAATAGTCACAGTGGAGCAGTCAGGACACACAACATTAATGGATTAAGTTCGCTGTCTTATATAGGTGCAGTTCACGGTGCCCCAAAGCAATTACAATAATAACATCAAAGATCACCGATCACAGATCACCATAACAAATATAATAATGATGAAAAAGTTTGAAATATTGTGAGAATTACCAAAATGTGATACAGAGACTCTAAATGAGCAAATGCTGTTGGAAAAATGACCCTGCTAGACTTGCTCGAGGCAGGGTTGCCACAAGTGTTCAATTTGTAAAAAACACAGTATCTGCAAAACTCAATAAAGCAAAGCACAATAAAATGAGGTATACCTGTAAGTGAAACAACCTTCTTTAAGATGACAAGAAGTAATGGGTAGTATGGTGAACTGTGGAAAGAATGAACCAACCTAAAGCATCACCAAAAACATCTAAACACTGTGTCAGCCAAGCGAAATACATCTCCAAGTCCACAGCCCTCAAGGCTGTTCTTATTTCCACATTGGCGTGAAAGCTGGGGAGAGCCACCAACAATGGACATCACAGTTGTTTCCAGTGAATCCTCCCTCACCATGAAACACCTTGGTACCATGTAAGCCCTCAAAACCCAACCATAGAGCCTGGGTAAGTGAGGAGAGGAAATCCCAACAATGACTAAAGTTAAATTTTCTCTCCATCCCAGTGGAATGAGACTTAGATTCATAAAATATTCTGAGTTACAGAAAATAAGCAAAGTGGTATTTCTTATATACTTCATTTTGTAGACTATTTACACTAGCTACACAAATCATTAACCCTGCATGCAGCAAAATCTGAACCTGAACTAGTCTCTTTTTTCTTTACTTTTGTTTGAAACCATGTGAATATTTATAGAGTGACAAAGGGTTACTTCCTGGACCAGAGCTCGGGACAACAGGGTGTTTCTTCTCTCTTGTTCTCCCTCCAAAGACAATTGCCATCATTCATTCCAGGCAACTGGTGTAGAGCTCTGCTTCTATGCCACAGGTGCAAGGAGTCTCAGGTCTTAACCTATGCTCACTTAGCACACTAAGTACAATTTGGGACTTAGGTTTTATACGCATTTGTCACTCCCAGAATTTTCTGTAGAGCATTGAAATTAAGCCACCTTTTGGCCCACAGCATTCACATTTCAATTCTATGAGAAGTGTAGGGGGTTTTCCCTATTTCTTCCCCCAGGCAGAAATAAAGCCTTCCCTCTTCCCATTTAATGAAAAAGCCAAGCCCAAAGTGCCCTTGTTTTGGTCCTCCAGTTGGATCCTAAATTTCAGCTGTAGCTGCAGGTCAGCTGAAGTGGTGGTCGCCACTGACATCCCCATGCTGCTCCTCTAGACGCTCTCTGGGACTCTGCATTAGGGTTCTCATGCTTTACTGTTTTCACCTATCAACACTCTCCCCACAGAAACAGCTCTGAGCAAAATGATGGTTTTTTAAAATTTGTTATTATTTTTCATTCTTATTTTTTTCATTTTTAATTAAAATGATTTTTATTCTTTAGATTCTGGCTGCATATATTCCACTAGGCTAACATAAGTAACTCTGCAAATACATGCCTTTACGTACTGGATAACAAGAACTGAAGCATCATATTATACACAGTTGGTGTCTAATTGATAAATATCAACTTACAAATATTTATGACCTAAAGTAAAGACAAAGTATTTCAATGAGTCAACATAGGACTGGGACTAATTCTTTGAACATCAAAGAGGCTAAAGGCGTAGGTCATCTTCCCCTCCAGTGCTCTTTCAGTCCTACAGACTATCCTCTTCCAGGCTGATAAATACTGTCTAAAGCCTTCCTAGAGTCCAAGCTTCTAGACATTTATTCCTCCCTCTCCCTACACCATTCCAGCTATAGCTCCTCTTTGTGTTCGTGCAATTAATTTCCTCTAAGTCAAAAGCTCTGTGTACTCTTGTTCTCCGTAGAACAAAGGTGTATCTAGATCTTACCAGAAATGGGTTTCTTAGGAATTTGGTTTTCTTTTATAATAACCTAAGAGGTAATCTGGTTTTGTATTTTAAAAGTATTACTTTTTCTTATTTCCTTAAACTTTTAGAAATTTCCCTTTTAGTTCTTCTTTCTGAGATGAATCATCTTAAAACTATTCTCCCTTTTGAATTACGAGTAGCCAAGATAAAACATCCAATCTTCAGTCTACTTCCACGTATGACTGCAACAAAATCAGACCAAATACTAAAGATCTGCGTTTGCTGTTTTTGTTTTTGTTTTTTTACCACACTGAAAGTTTGAAGTTTTGTGAACCTTCTTGGTAAAACATTCCAATTTCTTACACCCTTTAATGAGGAAGCTCTCTTAAAAGACTAATTTGAAATTTTCAGTATTCAGTACAGGTCATTTCCTTATTAACCATTAGTATTCAATATTATGGTGCATACTTCTTACAGATTAATTTATATTTGCCATATTAAGACTCTGACTTTTTTGCTCCACCGCTTATATTTTTTTGTTTTTCCCCAGCCCGTACAAATAAAAGAGTGGACTATATATATGAAATGGCTGAAGCTCTACTTCTATTATTAAATAGACAATGTCCCAAATTACTTTTTTTTTTTTTCCAAACTGTCTCAATAGCATCAGCTAGTGATAGAAACTCCAGAGAGAAAGGGACCAAAACCCACAATGAGCCCCACGGACTCTGACAGCAAAGAGAAAAAAGAGAACACGAAAATCCCCTCACCCGGGGGCCCCTTTTGTGTCGTTCCTGCCAACGCAGCAGCCCTCCTGCTATATAGACCCGCGCGCCCGCCCCTCCGCACTGAACTCGCGTCCCCGCATCCAGCAGCCATGGGGAAGGTGAGCCCCGCGCCGGTGGGAGGGGCCCGCAGCCGGGCTGGAGGCCAGGCCTCTGAGCCTTGTCCTTCCCTTCCCTGCAGATCACCTTCTACGAGGACCGGGGCTTCCAGGGCCGCCACTATGAGTGCAGCAGCGACCACTCCAACCTGCAGCCTTACTTGGGCCGCTGCAACTCAGTGCGCGTGGACAGCGGCTGCTGGATGATCTACGAGCAGCCCAACTACCTGGGCAGCCAGTACTTCCTGCGGCGCGGCGACTACCCCGACTACCAGCAGTGGATGGGCTTCAACGACTCCGTCCGCTCCTGCCGCCTCATCCCCCACGTGAGTTCAGTTCCATATCATTCTGGTTCACTTTGGACGCAGAATGGGTAGTTTCAAGCAAAGGTTAAACATTTGCAGTAGTGATCGTTTAGAATAATTGAGAGTTTGGGGAAAAGGTAAGCTATGGTATATTAGTTCAATATAATTTGCCTTGAACAAAAGTAAAGTGTTGCCCAGGTACCAGTTAATAAACAAATATTTATTGAGTAAGAATGTATCGGCTGCCCCGGGCACGTATAAAATAGAGGTCCTGACCTGGAATCATTTACAATGGAGTTGTAGAAAAACCACTAATATCCAACAGAAAAATAATTAGGTGCTAGTTAGTTTCTGAGCAGACAGGAGTCGAAAAGGAAAATTTTACAAGGGTTAATTCTTGTAAGACTCTTCTCCCCTTTTTGCCTCCCAATTGCATGTTTTGGTTTTCCCCACCTGTACAAATAAAAGTACTTTTTCTCAGTAGAGAGCAACGCAGAGATTTTACACACAGGCTACATATAATTCATACGTGTCTTAAAACACTAAGGTTTTTTAAAAGTTAGTCCTTGGGCTTAACTCATTTTTCTTTCCCATTTTTCTTCATTCTATTCATAAATTACTAAATGAAAATCAAGTATGTAACTGAGAGATTTCAGATGTTTCACTTTGCTTTCCACAGAAACAAAAGCATCTAAGTCCTTGGCGATTTTTCCAAGATTTATTTTAAACTCAATGTAGAGTAATTCATTTCATAAACTGACTTTACTGTTCAAAGACACATGCTTGAAAATTTAAAATAATTCTTCAAAATGGCAAAAACAGTAATAAGCTGTTAAAGATTTGGGTTTCTCTATGGTACAGTGTCCTGAGTGTGGTTAACAGTTCATCCTGGGAAATATCTGAATATATTAAAGAGTGAGATTTCCTTCTTAATTTTTAGTCACACTTTATGATCTTGGAAAGGTACTGAATCTCCACCTTTAAAAATGAAGAGTATACAAAGATTCAGAAATAATGCATTTTTACCATATGTTTGAAAATGGCTTGAGCTGGTCCTCACCAAACTGAATGGCATGAATGTGTTGGAATCATTTCATGGTTTGCTTTTCTCCTCTTTCCACCTCTGGATGGGCCAGGCTGTCTCTCACAGGATCAGACTTTATGAGAGGGAAGATTACAGAGGCCAGATGATAGAGATCACTGAGGACTGCTCCTCTCTTCAGGACCGCTTCCACTTCAATGAGATTTACTCTCTCAATGTGCTGGAGGGCTCCTGGGTCCTCTATGAGTTGCCCAACTACCGGGGAAGGCAGTATCTGCTGAGGCCGGGGGAGTACAGGCGCTACCATGACTGGGGGGCCATGAATGCTAAAGTGGGCTCCTTGAGGAGAGTCATAGATTTCTACTGAAATAAGTGCATCATTTCTCAATCTGGAAAGTAATAAAATATTTTCTGTTTTCCTGGCAATGGTTTGCTTGTGTTTTTCCTTTTTGTCCTACATTTATTATTTTATTTATACACTCACACACACACACACATACACACAAGATGCACGTGGAAATCAAGGTGTATGATCTACGGGTAACAAAGAAAATTCTCACAATAGAACTATGCCTTCAAATGAAGCAGAGCTTTACAGTTTACAAAACACTTCATAATACATTATCTTATTTGATTCTCTGGCCTTTAAACACATTGCTGCTCCAAACCAGATAGTGAGATATCTCTTCAGTTTTTCTTTGAGGAGTGAGGATCTGAAAGCTGGGGCTCAGAGATAGTGTGACCCGCTTGTTAAATCAGGGATTCTGAAGCTGGCTACAATGGGCTTCAGAAGATTTTTAAATTCCCTAAATTGTATGCAAAATTGAGTTCACAAATCTCTGGCAGGCAGACTCTCTCTTTTTTTTTTTTTTCTCCTTTCATTATTTTGCCTTTTTTTTTTTTTTCTTTCATGTTTGATTTTGATGCTGAACTGGTCTCATGACACTCTCTGGACATTGAAACATTAAATGGAGGAATGCTGATGGGGAGAGAGGAGATGGTTCTGGAAAAATTTTTGCCTTCCTAATGAAAGGGAGCAGCTGCCCTGGTGCCACAATTCCCTCTTATTTCAGACATTTTACACTCAAGGGGTGACAAGTACGAGGGAAATGTCACAGTTTCAGAAATGCTGGCCTTGATGTGGTCAAGCCCCTGAACCAATGTTTATTGGTCAGGGCTCTCCAGAGAAACAGAACCCATAGGATCTATATAGATATAGATGAGGAGATTTATTATAGGAATTGGCTCATGTGATTATAGAAATTGAGAAGTCCCATTATCTGCAAGCTAGAGAATCAGGAAAGCTGGTGGAATAATTCAGTCTGAGTCCAGAGGCCTGAGAACCAGGAGTGCTGATGTCTGAGGGCAGAAGGAAGAGGGAGTTCATCCTTCCTTCTCCTTTTTGTTCTATTCAGGCCCTCAACAGATTGGATGGTCTTCTCTACTCAGTATACTGATTCAAATCCTAATCTCTCCCGGAAATACCTTCACAGACACACCTAGAAATAATGTTTTACCAGCTATCTGGGCGTCCCTTAGCCCAGTCAAGTTGACATAAAATTAACCATCACACAATGCCAGCAACCCTTTACCTTGAGACTTCTTGTAATGGGAGTAAAGTAAACCCACATTTGATTATGACACCACCATTGGGTATTCTTTTACTTGTAGTTCAATACACATTTCTAGCTGACACAGAGTATATGTGACTTTTTCCGAGGTGACTGTTTAGAACTTTATTCAGAGTCTCAAAGAAATTCATAATGGAAAATCCCCCCCACCAAGAAGAAGAAGAAGGGAGGGAGGGAGGAAAGCAAGTCACTATAGCACAATGAAGTAATATGGTGTTTAACATATTTCAGACCTGGAGATCATCTAACCTAGATCACTCATTTTATGTAAGGTAGACTAAGGTTCAATTCTAATTTCAAACAGTTAATAATAGAAGTGGCATCAGAATTCAGAACTCACAGCTCAGAAAATCAGTGATTTTCCATTGTGGAATCAGGAAGATGCTTGTCAAAATAACGACAGCACCAGCTTACAGATTCTTACCATGAGGTAAGCAACCAACCAACTTGGAACTGAATTAAATATATAGGATAATCCAAAGCTGCATTCTCTGTCTATATAAATGCACAAATGATACACACACAGTTATATATATTTATATAACTGTATACATATACTCTCCATATGTGTGTATATCTGTGTGTGTTAGTATATTGCCTGTGTAAGGTTATAGGGAAGTATAACACTATATTCACTTACCTTAGTTCTTCTACTGCTTGTTTTCTTACTTGCACTCTCATTGCTAGAATCTTAGAAAGGAGGAGTGGCGACTACGTTTGTACTCAAAGACTGATTTGATCAAGTCATTTCCCTGATTAAAAACCTTTGATATTAAAAAAAAAACCTTTGATATTGCTCCACTGCCCACAGGGAAAAATTCTACCTTTTTCAAGAAACTGGCCCCAGCCTATCTACTTCCTCTCTTATTACCTGACCCCAGTTGTCCTTTACTCCATCTCATCCAAGTCATCCAATCACGTTAAGCATTTTCACACCTCTCTGAGTTTGCTCACATCTTTTCCTCACCCAGATTACTCTTCCCCACCTTCTACCCAGTGAGCTACTCATCCTCCAAAGCTTGATCAGAATTCACCCCAATCCTTTGGCCAAAAATGGATCTGAATCAGTTAGCATACATTAGACTGAAAGTAGCCAAAACACCATAGCAATGGATAAACAATGTGGAAATCTATTAGCTCACATGATAGGAAGTCCTAGGGTAGCACGGAATTTAGGAATGGTTAGTTCAGCAGCTCAACAATATTGTCAGGGCCCCAAGTTTTGTCCATCTCCCACCATATCATCAGCCTGAAGCTGGTGTCCCTGGAAACCATAGCTGCTAGCTGCAAGCAGGGCAATATACAAGGAAGGTTGGGTGAAGGAAATCAAGCAACAAGCTTTGCCTACAGAACAACTGTGCCCAGAGCACTAATTCCCAGGATTAAAGAGGACCTTGAAATATTATCAATTCTTGAATGTAAGCTTTGGTGGTGTAAGATAGTCAGAATGGAATGAATAAAGGGAGAAAGAGGAAGAAAGCCCAAGAAGGGAAATGTAAAAAAAAATTTTAAGACATTAATTATATTATTCCCTTCTTATAAAGTAAGAGGACTATAAGTAAGTTAAAATAAACTGTTTTAAATGCTTTTTAATTCCCTTTCAACCACTAGGAGTTTTCCCATTTTAATGTTTTCTTACAACCACAGTAGATTTTGTGTGTGTGTGTGTGTTGCACTGTGCAGCTTGTGAGATCTTAGTTCCCCAACCAGGGATTGAACCTGGGCTCTCGGCAGTGAGAGCGTGGAGTCCTAACCCACAGTAGCATTACTGAAATCAAGAAATTAATATTGAAAAAATTCATATTGATTCCCTTTTTTCTTGTTGCTCATGGAAGATGCTTTAAATTGTAATAAAATATACATAACATAAAATTTACCATTATAACCATTTTAAGTGTACAATTCAGCAGCATAAAGCACATTCACATAATTGTGCAACCACCAGCACTATTCATCTTCAGAAATTTTTCATCATCCCGAACTGAAACTCTGTACTCATTAAACAATAACTCCCCATTCCCACCTTCCCCCAACCCCTGGTAACCACACTTCTACTTTCTTTCTTTATAAATCTGACTATTCCAGGTATCTCAAATGCATTGAATCATATAATATTCGTCCTGTGTCTGGCTCATTTCACTTAGCATAGTGTTTTCAAGGTTTGTTCACGTTGTGGCATTTATCAAAATTTCATTCCTTTTTAATGCTGATTAATATTCCATTCTATGCATATACCACATTTTGTGTACCCATCCATTCCTAAATGGGCATTTGAATTGTTTCTTCCTTTTGGCTATAATAAAGAATGCTGCTATGATCATTGGGGTACAAATAGCTGTTCAAGTCCCTGCTTCCAATTCTTTCGGGTATATGCCTAGAAGTGGAATTGCTAAATCATATGGTAATTTGATGTTTAATTTTTAAGGAACTACCATACAGTCTTCCACAGTAGCTGTACCATTTTACATGCCCACCAGCAATGCACAAGCTTTCCAATTTCTCCACATCCTCTCTAAAACCTGTTGTTTTCTGTTTTGCTTTTGCTTTTTATACTAGCCATCCAAATGGGTGTGGAGTAGTATCTCATTGTAGTTTTGATTGCATATCCCTAATGATTAGTGATGTTGAGCATCTTTCCATGTGCTTATTGGCCATTGTATTATTTTCTTTGGAGAAGTGTCTAGTCAAGCCTTGTTTTTCAACTGGTTTTTTTTTTTTTGGTGGGGGGGTGTTTTATTGTTGTTGCTGAGTTATAGCAGTTCTTTATACATTTTGAATATCAATCCTTTATCATATATGATTTGTAAATACTTTCTCACATCCCATTGGTGTCCTCTTCACTCTGTTGATAGTCTCCTTTGATGCACAAAAGTTTTTATTTTGATGAACTCCAATTGATCTATTGCCTATGCTTTGGTGTTATATCCAAGGAATCATTGCCAATTCTAATCTCATGAAGATTTTCCTCTATGTTTTCTTCTAAGAGTTTTATAGTTTTAGTCCTTATATTTAGGTCTTTAATCATTTTGAGTTAGTTTTTGTATGTGGTGTAAGATAAGGGTCCAACATCATTCTTTTGCATGTGGATATCCAGTTTTCCCAGTACCATTGTTGAAAAGACTGTCTTTTCTCCATTGAATGGTCTTGACAACCTTCTCAAATATCATTTGACCATATGTGTAAGGGTTTGTGTCTGTGTTCTCTATTCTATTCCATTTGTCTGTATGTCTATTTTTATGCCAGTACCACACTGTTTTGATTACTGTAAACTTTGTAGTAAGTTTTGAAATCAGAAAGTGTGAGTTCTCCAGCTTTGTTCTTCTTTTTCAAGATTGTTTTGGGGGAGTCCACTGGTGGTCTAGTGGTTAGGATTCAGCACTTTCACTGTGGTAGTCCGGGTTCAATCCCTGGTCCAGGAAATGAGATCCTGCAAACCTCTCAGTGAGGCCAAAATTAAATAAATAAATAAAAATTAAAAATGGCTTCACACACACACACACAAAAATTGTTTGAGGTATTTGGGATCCTTTGAGATTCTATATAAATTTTAGAATGGGTTTTTCTACTGCCACAGAAAATATCATTAGAATTTTATAGGGATTGCATTATATCTGTAGACCACTTTGGGAAGTATTCATATCTGAACAATATTAAATCTTCCAATCCATGAACACAAGATGTTTTTCCATTTATTTATGTCTTATTTTCTTCAGCAATGTTTTGTAGTTTTCAGTGTATAATATACTCATGTTAAAATTTTAACATATGGTGAGCATTTTCCATATCCTTAAATAAATTCTTTGAAAACATGATTTTTGGTAGCTGTGTAGCATCTCATCAAAGAGATGTTCTATAACTTACCTAATTAATGCCCTATTTTGGACATTTTATTTGTATATAATTTTTTTAACATCTTTATTGGAGTATAATTGCTTTACAATGGTGTGTTAGTTTCTGCTTTATAACAAAGTGAATCAGTTATACATATACATATGTTCCCATTAATTTTTTATATTATAAACAGTGGTCTGATAAAATGCCACTGTGCATAATATTTTCATGTACCTTTAGCTATTTCCTTTGGACAAATTCTTAGAAATGAAAGTATTAGATCAAAGAAGTGAAAATTAAGAGCGTTTTTTTTGCAGGGGAGGAATGAGGTGTCTTTTTTATTGTGATAAAAAACACATAACATTAAATTTACCATCTTAACCATTTTTTAACCACATAGTACAGTAGTGTTAACTATATGGATGTCCTTGTGCAAAGATCTCTAGGACTTTTTCATCTTGCAGAACTGAAAGGAGGTCTTAAAATATTCATCCACAGTGATCTTTAAAATACGGTACTATGGTTTTAATTTTTTCCTCCTTTCTACTTCTCTATAGTTTCCAATTTTCTATAAAATTAGAATTTTTAAAAGAAAGACTGTGAATAAGGCTTATTAAATTTATGTGTTTCAAATAAAATTGTTCAGGGCAAACAATTTTATTAGCATTAGACTTAAGTAGCAAGAATCCAAACTAAGGAATGAGACACGTGTATCACGGTTATATCTGTTTGAGGACTAGCTCCTTCTAAAGCAGTGGTTTGCAACCAGGGTTGATTTCACTCCCCCAGGGGACATTTGGCAATGTCTGGAAATATTTTTTGGTTGTCACAACCTTGAGAGGAATGCAAATAGTATCTAGAGTGTTGAGACCAGGGGTGCTGCTCAACATCCTCAAATACACAGGACACACCCTCACAACTGAGAATTTTTTGACCCAAGATGTCAAAATAGTATGAGGTTGTGAAATCCTGTTCTAAAGAGTGGAGCACCGGAAGCTGCTGGGGGGATGGACGTGGCGGGGGTTGGGGGGGGGGGGGGGAAGGAAGGAAGCCTGCAGCCCCTGGAACCAGAGCATTAACTAGAGAGCAACCAGGCTTGCCCAGGGCTGGGGAAGGTACAGAAGGCAGAATCTTCCCAAGATTGTAGGATTTTAAATCTGTTACATTTGCATGTTAACTTGAATTTGTCAGCAGCTAGAACTAATTAACCTTAGCACCAGGTTTGCAAAATTATTGGTTAAATGAAAAGTCACGGTGTGAGTAATAACCACCCGTTAGTCCCCTCATGAACTCCAAAGTTGCGGGCTTCCTGCCGGTGGGCTAGAGGTAGCGGCTGAGTCGGGAGGTGGCCCTGGTCCAGTCTCCAGGGAGCAGAGCCGAGCCAGGTGCTTACACAGGGATTCCTGGGGTCCAACCCCCATCACCTTTCCTCGGGTGTGCTGTCTGCTGCACCCGCTCAGCAGCGGGGAGGCTGGTAGGAGGTCCTCTTAGAGGAGAATCCCATCCTCCTTCAGACGTCCTGCGGAGAAGGCAGGTGCATCCCACGTCCCACATCCTCACACCAGGGAAATGCTCTCTCATCTAAACGCCTCCCGCTGGAGCCCATCCTGACCTCTGACCCGGTCACTACCCGGTGTTGTTCCCCAAAAAGAGATCATTTCGAAATTCAATAAGGTTAAAAAATATTTCATTGCAAGTATTAACCCGGTTAGGCGCTTTTGCTCGCTTCCAATCTCCTGAATAGGCTTCATTTAAAGGCCCCAGAGGCACCAAGTGACAGTTTTACGCGGGTCATCAGTTCGAAAGCTCTGGAGAGTCTAAGAGAAAACATACAATAAGTCCCCCGCCCACCCCCGCCGTCATTATATAGAAGAGAGAGAGGAAATCCTCCTCACCCGGGGGCCCCTTTTGTGTCGTTCCTGCCAACGCAGCAGCCCTCCTGCTATATAGACCCGCGCGCCCGCCCCTCCGCACTGAACTCGCGTCCCCGCATCCAGCAGCCATGGGGAAGGTGAGCCCCGCGCCGGCGGGAGGGGCCCGCAGCCGGGCTGGAGGCCAGGCCTCTGAGCCCTGTCCTTCCCTTCCCTGCAGATCACCTTCTACGAGGACCGGGGCTTCCAGGGCCGCCACTACGAGTGCAACAGCGACCACTCCAACCTGCAGCCCTGCTTCAGCCGCTGCAACTCCATCCGGGTGGACAGCGGCTGCTGGATGCTCTACGAGCAGCCCAACTACTCGGGCAGCCAGTACTT
The DNA here is from genome assembly GCF_949987535.1 of Balaenoptera acutorostrata. Classification (NCBI taxonomy): domain Eukaryota; kingdom Metazoa; phylum Chordata; class Mammalia; order Artiodactyla; family Balaenopteridae; genus Balaenoptera; species Balaenoptera acutorostrata. The sequence continues at coordinate 66,424,291 of NC_080071.1, read as the reverse complement.
CCTGCGGCGCGGCGACTACCCCGACTACCAGCAGTGGATGGGCCTCAACGACTCCGTCCGCTCCTGCCGCCTCATCCCCCACGTGAGTCCGGTTCCCCTGGGCCTGCCGTGCCCTCGGGTCACACCAGTGCTCCAGACGCAGTGGTCAGGCTGCAGGACGGTGGCCTTCTTTTGCTGGCTCTAACCGGTTCTCTTTCCCTTTATTAATATCTTTAAGGTTTCTTTCCACTGAAAAATTGAGTGATGCAATGCCCTTAATTGAAATTGTATTCTCCTTTGCTAAAATTAAACTCACCTCTACAGGGCAAAAGTGGTGCACGGTGTTAGAGTGTCTGTGCCACCGCTGAGGAATAAGCAACAGGTGAACTCCTCACACTCAGGTGGCCTTAGGCTAGTTATTGGGCTACTTCTCTCCTTCCTCATCTGTAAAGCGGGGTTAATAAGGGCAGTTGGTTCATCGAGCTGTGATGAGGTCAAAAGGAGGTTGCCCAGCACCTGGCAAACCACCCCCTCCTCCAAATATTAACCGTTATGAACATCAAGGGTCCCTCAAGTTCTGCTTTTTGATTAGGCAAAACAAATAACCAACAATGTGATTCCAGTAGCACCTGCAAAGCCCACTGCTACCCAAGTAAAGCCCAAGTAGCCTGGAATTCCACAGTTAGGGATGCTTTAATTTGCCTATGACAGAGTCCTGTGGAAAATGTACCACTCTGGGGAAGTTTGAAACCCCCTCAGAGGGCTGAAAGCCTTGATAGGACCCAGACTGGCATTAGGAGCCTGGAAATCTGGGCTTCCACTTTCCAGCCCTGACTCTTTGATTACAGCTGGAAAGCTCTAGTCATTAGTTTCTCATAAAAGAAGAAAAGACTTAGAATGGTTGCTCTATGTGTGTCAGGCTGTTGTGAAGATCAAATTAGATAACGCACATGTGCGTCCTCTGCAAACCATGGAAGATACCTTATTAGCAGTTTTTTATACCTCAGAATGAATTGCTTATGAGAACCTTTCCTAACGAGGATTTAATGGTGGAAGAAGGAAGAAGGACTTGAGTGCATACCTGCTGGGAAGGAACAAGCAGATAAAAGAACAAGTGCTCTGGAAGAGACAGACAGGATTTGCCCAGGACTGACAGCGTGCCCTTCCATTTTTCTAAAGGTTTTATAATCTATTGATCTAGACAGGCCTCCTTCATGATCTTGAGCTTCTATTTTTATTAATTACCTAAAAGTGTTTTGCCAGACCATATATTAGAGGTGAGAACTGAAAGCTAATCGTTATGATGGCTCCTGCTTTTCAGGATTTTAGAACAGCAGGACTCAAAGCAGAAAGGAAGGGATTAAGGAGTTGCCTGGGCTGGACTGCCACCATCTGTGCTTCACTTTGGGGAAAGCAATTCCACTTCCTCTCTCCCCAGCCTCTTCTAATGCTATCGAGATTGAAAATAATGCCTTTTGCCAGGGATAGATTTGTCTTTTTATTTTAATATCTAATTATTTTTATATCCTCCAAGGAGAGCTCCAGACCACCGTTTAAGTCTATAAAGGGGAGAGCACAAATTATATATAAAAATTGTCACTTAAGAATGGTACTAAGTAGGTACTGAATATGATTCATGTAGGTTGTGGCCCTAGAAAACTATGGAGCACCATGCATATCTTGATCTATGTGAATGGCCCCCTCTTCAGTTTGGCAGTGTACAATCTACCCAACTATACCCAGTGGCCCTGTTGTTGGCTGTCTTTTTAATTTGTCATCTTTGATATAGAAAAGATTTAAAAAGATGCCCATTCCCCCAGCGGTGTGAGTGACTGGTTGCTAAAGGCTAGGTTTTCCGACTCTTCCCATCTGCTGATTGCTGAACCCAGACCAGCTCCCACCGGCTGAGGATCTACGAGCGGGAGGACTACCGAGGCCAGATGGTGGAGCTCACGGAAGACTGCTCCTCGCTCCGCGACCGCTTCCACTTCAGTGAGATCCACTCCCTCCACGTGCTGGAGGGCTGGTGGGTCCTCTACGAGATGCCCAACTACCGGGGGCGGCAGTACCTACTGAGGCCGGGAGACTACAGGCACTACCACGACTGGGGGGCCCTGGATGCCAGAGTGGGCTCCTTGAGGAGGGCCGTGGATTTCTATTGAAATATTTTTACTCTACCGTTTTCTCCATCTGGAAGCGAATAAAATATTTCCTGTGTGTCTCCTGCAGTTATGTAGCTTTCTTTTCCTTTCAGATTTCTTGGAAAGAAAGGCTCAGCAAAAATAAAGCTGGGAATAATGTGGATTTTCTTACATGTATCAGTGGAAAGGGTGGTGTGGGGTAGCAGTTAAGAGGACAGGCTCTGGAGCCAGAATGCCTGGGTCCACATCCACTTACTAGCTATAGGCAATGGAGCAAGTTAGCACTTTTAACATTTTTTGTGTCTCAGTTTTCTAATTTGTAAAACAGGGGGTAATAATACTTTTCTCTTCATAGTAATCAAATGTGGCTTAATTAAGTTAATAGCCGTAATTCTCTTACAACGATGCCAGGCACAAAGCAACTGATATATAATAAGAACTTACAACGTAAGTGTTCCTTAGTTATTACTGAGTATCTGGACCTTGTACGTTAGTGTTTTCAAAGTGTCAGTCATGGGTTGAGGATCACCTGCAACAGAATCACCTGGGACACCAGTTAAAAGACAGAATCCTAAACCCCACCCCACAGGTGATTCATATGCAAATGAAATTTAAGAACTGCAGTTCTAAATCTAGTCTCTTGTACTACAGAATTACATCCGAAAAGATTGAACACCTCCATTTTTAGACACTGGGCTCTGTACCAGGAAACAACAATGAGCAGAACTGGGTCCTTGTCCCCAAGAGCTTACAGTCTAGTGAGGGAGCAGAATATCCAACAGAATTTTTAAAATAATTATCCCAGCAGCATGGTTGTGGCATGTATGTCTACACAGCCGTGGGAGCATTGAGGAGGAAGCCCAAGATACTGTCAGAGTGTCTGAGACGCTCCTGCTGCAACTTCATCCATCCCTAGGAACGACTTTGAATTCCCACCACCACACTGAGAATTATCAAAGATCTGGCTTATTATCAAGTATGAAAGATCCGGCTCCAAAATTCTTCTGGTAAAATTTCTAACAGAATGCTAGGAAAAAGAGATTGAAACAGATTGTCATACCGACATGACTGGCAATATAACAAAGGGATTAGAACTCTAAAATATGACTGCAGTTAGACTGCTTTAGTTTGAATCTCAACTATATCTTGTATGAGCCAGGCAAGAGTATCAGATCGGGTTCCCACAGACACAGATCATGAACCAAGGATTCAGGAAAAGTGACTTATGGGGAAGTGCTCCCACAAGGAAAGGTGAGGGAGTTGGAGAAGCAAGATGGGGAAGAAAATGCCAACTTCACCGGATCCCTTGGAGAGCCTCAGAGCATGGATCATACCTCCGAGTTTCTCCTGCCTGGAGGCAAAGGATCTGGGGGCTGGTTATCTGCCAACAGTCCCCTTTGCCATTGATCACAGGGCAAGGGAGATACAAAACTCCCAGAGTCCTCACTGGCTGGTGAGTGGCAATCGTCAGAAGGTTGCAGGGCAAGCGTTAGCAGCAAAGCCTGCAGAGGCTGGGGCGTGAGCACTCAGAGCTGGAAAGAAGGCCTGAAAGGATCTGGGCAGAGTGTACCTCGTCAGTATAATAGGGATAGTAAAAGTCCCTCCCTTGCATGGTGTGAGGTTAAAATGATATAAAGCCTGTAAACATTAAGTACAGTGCCTGGCACACGGTAAGTGCTCACCAACTGTCTACGATTATTATTATCATCATCATCATTATCATTATTATTATTAAGTTCTATGGATTTCGGAGAAATGGAAATAAATGTTGTGGAAATGCCATGAACTAATCTTGTCCCACAGGGAAGAAAGCATGGCGCATACAAGGGAAACAATGACTAATTTGTGTTGACTGAAGTGTGAAGAGCCCAGAGAAGTAAGAGAGAAGGTGGTCTGATAGTTAAGGCCAGATCTGGGAGGGAAACAGCATTAGTCATCAGACCTTGGCTGAGACAGAAGTGATATTGTCAGTAGGCTCAGAACCAGCATCTAGAACCTGAGCTCTAAAGCCAAAAGCATTTTCAAAAATAAAAGGAGAGCAATGGAACAAGCAAAATTATTTCAAATCCACATAAGCAAAAACCAGTAAAGGAGAAGCGTTAGTACAAAACGCTAACACTGCTGCTTCCTCCACAAGCAATGTGACCCCGTTCTCCTCCAAGAGGCCGAAGCTAGCTGCCTACTCAGACCTGTGAACTGGAAAAGGTGATTGTGTAGGGGCTTCCCTGGTGGCACAGGGAACACGGGTTCGAGCCCTGGTCCAGGAAGATCCCACATGCCGCAGAGCAACTAAGCCCGTGCGCCACAACTACTGAGCCTGCGCTCTAGAGCCTGTGAGCCACAACTACTGAGCCCGTGTGCTACAACTACTGAAGCCCGCTCGCCTAGACCCTGTGCTCCACAAGACAAGCCACCGCAATGAGGAGCCCGCACTGCACAACGAAGGGTAGCCTCCACTCCCCGCAACTAGAGAAAGCCCGCACACATCAACGAAGACCCGACGCAGCCAAAAATAAATAAAATAAATAAATGCTTTAAAAAAAAGAAAAGGTGGTTGTGTAATAATCAACACAAGCTATTTAAAACCTTTACATTTTCACTGCCACTCCTTCTCACATTACCTTTCATCAAAACTATTCCAATAACTTCTTAAATTAGTTACTTTCTCCTCGGCCCTTCCAGCTCTCGTTAAAAAACAACTTTTTTTCTCTAAGAACAAAACTGGAATATTGAATACATTATTTGGGGATACGGGTTGCTTCTGTTAGGATTAGTTGCTAAGGTTATTTGAAGAAACTTGAAAATAAAAAGAAAGAGGAAGGGGAGAGGAAGAAAACAGAGAGATACTAGCGATGAGAGAATGGTGGCTCAGGACAGGGTGTGGCATTTATGGAGGTGAAAAGTGGTGAGATTCTGAACATATTCTGAAGGCAGAGCCAACAAAAACTCTTGCTGGATTCAATGTGGAGGTGAGAGAGAGGTTTGGTCTGAGCAACTGGAAGGAAGGAGTTGCCTTCAACCCAAACAGGGAGAACTGCAGAGGAGCAGGTTTGTGGAAGAAAACCAGGAGGTCCCATTTTGGACAAGATGAGTTTGAGGTGTCTGTGAACATCTAAGTGGAATTGTTAACCAGGCAACTGGTTATACTAGCCTGGAGTTCAGGAGAGAGGCTGGGCTGGAGATCTACTTTTGTAAGTCATTGGTGGGTAGATGGTACTGAAAGTTATAAGTCTGAACAGGATGCCCAAGGGAGTGAGTGTAGGTGGAGAAGCCTGGGGTGCACTCCAGCTTTAAGAGCACAAGACAAAGAAGAATGTATGGGTCAGGGAAAGCTAAATGCTGTAACAAAGAGCACCAACAGTTCAGTGACTTACACAATAAAAGTTTTATCTTTCATTTAAAAAAATAATAAAATAAAATTTTAAACAATAAACAGAGGTTTTTTGTTTTTGTTTTTGTTTTTAACATAATGACTTTTTAGCTAGTTCTTCAGACCAGATACATCCAGAAACATTGACGTCAGCAGGAACAATGCCAATATAATTAGAGAAGTGGAATCTAATTGTTTTATATCACTTTTAATTTTTTGCCCATTATACTAAAAAACACTACATACAGATTCATCAAGGAAATTTGGAAAATTGTAATGAATACTTAAAAATACCAGGATGCCCTGTATACATCTATAAATCTCCTTCAGTTTGAACATAAATGTGATTATGAATAAAGCTGTTATAAACAAACAAACAAAAAATACCAGGGTGCCTGTGCACCCACATTTAGAATTACTAAGAGAGAGAGATTAAGGACTTCGAAGCTGTGGTAAGTAGAGCAACAGAGGCCTGGTGCACAACTGCCTAGATTTCCTTCCTCTTAGATGAGAGCACCACCCAGTGCTCACCAGAAGGAAGGCAGGTATGGTTTAAAAGTTTGTCCCAACATCACAATTAGTAAGAGATTATTTTGCACCTTTTAAATATACTGTTATGCTGTGTAGGCAAGGTAAACTTATAACTTAGCCGAAGAGCTTATTAAGTAAGTGTAAATTGTACTCAAATAGCAGTGTTTGAGAGCTTTGTGACACAGCATAGGCATTTCCTAAGAGAAGGTGAAGAAAGGCATGATGGTTGGTCTATGTTCACCGGAGTGGCTGTGGCCCTTCGGAGAAGGGAATCCAGCATTTGTTTGTGCCTTTTCTCAGAGCCTATGCCTTCTCCATCTCGCAACATCCGACAGATCCATTTCTAATTTATGAAACTTTGAGTTCATGAGTAAGATAGATCCCATACCCTTGTTCAAATACTTCCTTCACTTTCACCTTCAAGCTCAACACCTATATACTTATGATTTCTCAACCAACTCTTTTTTACATCCTTTACATTTTTTCTTACCATTGTATATGAGTAGTTCTTTTACCAGAATATTGATTCATCTCTTTTAGAAAACAGAGACAGCTATGCCACATGTCATTGGCTGACTTCCTCTGTGTCTCTATCCCTCTCTCAGTATCTACAGACATATATGGTTGTTCATAACCCACTGGTCTTAAAATGTCTCAGATCAATCTAGGTGTATTCAGACATGATGAGCAGTGTGTAGGGCAGTTCCTCTACCCATCCTTGCATTTGAAAGCCACGACCTTGGCTCTTTATTTTTTTTTTTCCTTTATTTTTATTATTTATTTATTTATTTATTTATTTTTGGCTGTGTTGGGTCTTCGTTTCTGTGCAAGGGCTTTCTCTAGTTGCGGCAAGCGGGGGCCACTCTTCATCGCGGTGCGCGGGCCTCTCACTATCGCGGCCTCTCTTGTTGCGGAGCACAAGCTCCAGATGCGCAGGCTCAGTACTTGTGGCTCACGGGCCCAGTTGCTCCTTGGCATGTGGGATCTGCCCAGACCAGGGCTCGAACCCGTGTCCCCTGCAGTAGCAGGCAGATTCTCAACCACTGCGCCACCAGGGAAGCCCTTGGCTCTTTAGAATAACACCCAAGCTTGCGTCTTGAGGCTGCTTTGAGCAGTATCCTCCAAACGATGTTTGTCTTTCTGCCTGAATCCTCCCACTGCCAGCTTACGCTGGTCTCAAAGGTGGGAATTGGGAACTGTTGATAGAGCGCATAAATATAGCTCCTGTTCTCATAGCCTTTGGGCTTTGTTAAGAGTTCCGGAAAATTTTCACCACACGTACCACATGAAAGGGGACCGCTGCAAATCAGCCCAGATCCCAGAGCCCTACTCAGACTTTGTGGCCACCTGCCTCACCCTCTCAGAGTCCTGACTTGGAAAATAAGATAAACCCTGTTGTACCTCTTTTCTTTCCTTGAAATCAGACTAGTCCATTCTAAACTAAGTCTCACCAGATCCTTCACCATGGTTTCCAGGTCCTACAGCTCACTTTTTGCACCTCCTTTGTTCTTGGAAACTCTTCCTCTTTAATACTTACTTAATCTGGCTTTATTTTTTTTTTAAAGAACTTCCCTTTTATTTATTTATTTATTGGTCACACCACACATGTGGGATCTTAGTTCCCCAACCAGGGTTCAAACCAGCGCCCCCTGCACTGGAAGGGCAGAGTCTTAACCACTGGACCGCCAGGGAAGTCCCTTAATCAGGCTTTATTTAAAATGTTTCTTTTCCCCCTTCATCCTCCATTATAATCCTCCATTCAAGGATTCACAGTACTCAATTTTGCCTTTAAGAAGCAGCAGCACTAGGGAAAAAAAAAAAGCTGCAGCAACAACAGATTTCAACTCAACAAATTTAAATTAACTAATAATCATTACAACTTTTAAAATGCTTCAGCGTTCACAGTTACAGTTTACCAGAACCCTCTAGCTGGTTTTCTGTTAGAAGCATTGCTCCTGAATTCTCAAGAGCTAATTTTGGGAATCAAACTTAGATACTAACATTACCATCCACTAGCTGTGAGACATCAGGCAAGCACTTAACCTCTCAACTGCAGTCTTTACAGCTGCCTAATGGGGCTAATCATAGAAGCCACCTCATGGGGCGTTTGTAAGATGTAAATAATAACATAGTGCTATAAAATGCCTGACATATAGTAACTCATTAAATGTTAACTATTGTTGTTACATTTTATTTATCTTTTTATTGTCCTAAGTATTGTATTTTGTACTTGTTGTGGACTTTTAAAAATTATCAAGAAACCCAAAGCTTGGCTAAAAATAATGTAATTATAAGAGTATGTAAGGGAGCTATAGTACCTAGAATACAGGAAATAATAGATCTACTGTTCTCCAAACTAGTCAAATAAATTTCTCATTTCTAGGCAATACATTGTAAAGGTATCATTACTAACGTCACATTTTCTAAAGAGGATACCAGAATTGTGAAGAGTCTAAAAACCATCTCCTAAGAGTAAAGAAACTGGGACTACTGGAACTGTAGAGAAAAAGTATTTTCAGATATTTAAAAGGATCCCATGTGAAAAAGAGCCCAGACTAATTTTCTGAGTCCAGTACAGAAGCAACAGCAATGGGTATAATTTATGGGGAGACTGCTATCAGCTCAGCATAAAAAAGACTTTAAAGTAGGTAGAAATAGCAGCAATGTAATAGGCACAGGGTAGTGACCATCCTGTTCCTTGAGGGGCTCAGGCATCCACCGAATAATAGAGGGTTTCTGTGCAGGTGAGAATTGAACTTAACTCTGAGCATCCCTTCTTACTCATGGGAGTTTATTTATCCGATTCTAGGGAGGTGGAGTAGATGCCTTCTGTTGCAAGTGACAGATGGTCAACTCAAAAGAGTTTAAACTGAAACAGGATTAGAACTAGGAAGTCACAGCTGTTGTCACGCCGAAATGTATTCAAGGGTTCAAGCAATGATATCCTTTCCTTCGTGTGGGCTTCATCCTTAAACAGGCTTTCCCCATGAGATAGTCCACAGGAATCCAGGATTACCAGATCACTAGTGTTCAAAATCCCCATCTCTCTCCCTGAACATTTAGATCAGGTCTCTCAAAAGGACTCCTGTTAGTCTTGCAGGGGTGAGTTGCCAGCCCTGAACCATGAGTGCTTCCTAGAGGGTGGCGTGTTCTAATTGGCCAGCCTTGGTCACATGACCACCATGTGTTGGGGAGATAGGACCTTGGGATTACTAGCTCTACATGTGGAGGAGCAGTTCTCAAAGAGAAGAGATGTTGGGCTGACAAAAATAACAGATATCTGCTACAAGGGGAGGCTTGAATATGTAGATATGAACAATTATGCCTCCAAAGTCCCTGGATGACCCCAAGAAATCCTCTTCTTCTGTAAGGTATTATCCATTATTCACAGATGTAAAGTATGGACAAAACCTTATTTTCCCTTTTGTAAACGTTTTTCTTTATAGGTCCATATTTTTCTTCTCTAAGAGGTTTATAAGAATAGATGATTATAATTACCAAAGTAATCTAGAAATTCTTTCTAGGAATAACTAGTGGAAAGTAGGAGTCAGTTGGGTTCAGTTTGGTGCAAATGAACCACAAATGGAAATATTCGTTTACATAGGCTTAATTTGACCTTTCCTTTACAAATTCAGATTAGTGGAGAAAGCCATTTGTAAGAATTAGTTCTTTGAATTGTGACTGTCGTGAATTTGGTTTGGGGCTACCCATTGGTTATTGATTCTTTCCTTTCCAGGAACAACGATTGCTTTCCTGTTTGTCTCATTTTGTGTCCTGGGAACTTTGGTGACTTTTGGAAAGTCCATAATGACAGGGACTGGTAGCCAGGGGGGCCAACCTGTAATTAGAAGTTTGAAACATCCAGCGCCACTGCCACCAGCCACCTGTGGGGAAGGGAGAGGTGGTCAGTAATTTAACCAACCATGTCTATGGAGTGAAGCCTGCTTAACACCCAAAAGGACGAGGTTTGGAGAGCTTCCAGGTTGGTGAACATGTGGAGGTGCTGGGAGAGTTATGCACCAGGCAAGGGCATAGATGCTCTGAGCCCCTTTCCCCACACCTTGCCCTGTGCAGCTCTTCCATCTGGCTGTTCTGCCCAAGATTTTTAAGTGACAACAAATGACATATAACTTTAGACTCTTTAGAATACTAAACCTGTCCTAAGAAATTTTCAGAAACAAAAGAGTAGCCACTTCCTGTGAAAGAAACGAGTTTAATAGCCATGATCTTATCACCAGCTATTTTTAGCAAAAGTCTTTTCTTTAAACCACTACTTATACTCCTTAAACAAATTAAAACTAAAACCTCTTAAAAGTCCTTTTATTAAAAAATATCCTTGGGCTTCCCTGGTGGCGCGGTGGTTGAGAGTCTGCCTGCCGGTGCAGGGGACACGGGTTCGAGCCCTGGTCTGGGAGGATCCCACATGCCGCGGAGCGGCTGGGCCCGTGAGCCACAGTTGCTGAGCCTGCGCGTCTGGAGCCTGTGGTCCGCAACAAGAGAGGCCGCGATAGTGAGAGGCCCGCGCACCGCGATGAAGAGTGGCCCCCGCTTGCCGCAGCTGGGGAAAGCCCTCGCACAGAAACGAAGACCCAACACAGCCATAAATAAATAAATTAATTAAATTAAATAAAAAATATATATATATCCTTTCCTAATAAACCTGTAATCTAGTAAATAAACTGTTTCTCTGAGTTCTCTGAGACAGTCTAGCAAATTAACGAAATTCAAGGAGGAGGTCATGGGAACCTCCAATTTATAGCCAGTAGGTCAGAAGCACAGTTGATAACCTGGATGCGATTGCCATCTGAAGAGGATACAGGCAGTCTTGTAAGACTGAGCCCTTAACCCACGGGATCTGATGCTATCTCTGGGTAGATAGTGTCAAAATTGAGTTATATTGTATGACACCCAGTTGGTGCTGGAGAATTGCTTGATGCGGAGGATGGGGGGAACCTCCACACATTTGGGGACCAGAGTACAGAGCGTTTGGAGTATTGTGTGTGGTGTAGGGAAAACAATAGCATGTTTTTTCTTTATATCTAACACCCTTCTCCAATAAAAGGAACCAGGGCTCCTAGGAGAAGTGGTTAATTCCAAGACAGGAGCAGGGAAAATAAATATGAGTATGGAACATTTTGTGGTACCAGAAAATAAGAAAATACTAAAAAAATAAAAGGGAGCGACACAGGCGCCAACCCAATGGTGATCCTAATGACAGAAGCTGGAACCATTTAAACCTCTATGTCTCAGCTTGTCCTGGGCTGGTGAGGATTCATTGTAACTGCTGCCCTACAGGGAGCTTTTTAACATGATGACCTGGTGGGAAGCAGCCTCTTCCCTACCCACTTCCTCAGTGGACCTATCAGTTTTAATATCTCCATTAGCTCAGAAGCAAACAAAAAAATTCCCCATGAGGTATAATACACATTATTATAATTTTAGAGATAAGACTTAATTGGCACTGTTCAGACGAGTCTCTGCTGATGCTTTATGACAGGAAAATATTGAAATTCTTTAAACATCTGGAATATATATCCAGACATGGAAAGCTGACTTGGTGGCTCTGTGTAATATAACTCCCGCATCAGTGACCAGGGATCAAGCAGCTGCTGAAAGGACAACAGCATTGGAAGGCTGTCCTGCTACTTTGACAATGTTTCTCTCTGCCATGTAGCCAATAATAATTGACAACATTTACGTTTCCAGTATGGCAGGCACAGTGCCAATCACTTCACATCCATTTGCTTGTTCCAATCTTTTCACAGCAGCCATATGAGTTAGGTACTGGCAGTATCTGCATTTAACAGGGATACCAGTTCATAACAGTTAAATGATTAATCCAGCGTCACATACAAATGGAAGGAGCAGAGCCAGGATTTTGAAGCCGGATTTCTCTGACTCCAGAATCCTTGCAGTTCACCATTAGGTTATACAGCACTGCCTCCGGCAGGATAAGGACACGCTTTGACAAAGGAAGACTTGGGTGGGGGGGGGCGGTTGGGAGAGTCAGAAACATGTACAGTTGGTTCTCAGTATCTGCAGGGGATGGGTTGCAGGAGTCCCTGGGGATACCAAGATGCCCAGATGCTCAAGTCCCTTCTATAAAAAGGCTGGCACGGTCGGCCGACCTCATCCGCGGGTTTGGCATCTGCAGATTCAACCAACTGCTGGTTGAAACTGGGTGCCCTGGATGCAGAACCTGTGGATGTAGATGGCCAACTGTATGTTTATGGGAAAAATTCGATGTAGAAGTGGACTCAAGCGGTTCAAAACTGTGTCGGTCAAGGGGAAACTGTATACTATTTCCTGGACATGCCATTTGTAGCAATAATTTACTTGAAGCTTGTAATCTCATCCAAAATGAGGAGAAAAGAGGCAGAGGGAGAGGCGGGAAAAGCGTCCCACCTAGAGGACTGGAAACAGAGGAAAAAGGGATCTTTGAAACTGAAAAGTAACACTCATGAAACCAGACTGGCTATAGTAGCTTCCGTCATTTTAGACAAGGTCTCCAGCAAGACCATAAAGGAGGGTGTGACTGGGGGGGTCCCTGCTGCCAACGGGTCCCACAGTGAAAGGGAGTTCGCAGGCCTCATAGTGAAACGGAGCAGTACCCTGTGGTCTAGCCCCCCGTGTCCTCAGCCTGCCTTTTGTCTGTGGAAAAACTTCAGCCCACGAATAAGTTTAATCAGAGAAATGAGAAAATACAGAAACAAAGGAAGACAGTCCAACAAGACTGAATAATCATAGTTCAGTCAGCAAACACAGTCAAGGACCTTTAGCTCCTCCTCAAGGGCTATGGAGAATATTCTGAGCCATATCCTGTGAGCTTGTGAGCTGTCTTATAGATACTAAAAGCCCCACCAGGTGGAAGAACTTAACTACGTGATGACCAGATTGTAGTCATGACATAAGCTGCCACAATTCTGAGAATTAACCTCAAGAAAATGGGAACAAACCAATCCTGGAACTGAAGATGAACTGTACTTAAAACAATCAAGATGATGCTGGTCAGACCACTGCATTTCCAACTTCAACATGACGGTCAGAGCTGACTGTGCTGTTTCTACGTGTAGCCCCCTCCCTCCGTCTGTAAAGGCTCTTGCCCCTTGCTTGTCTGGGGGGACACGGGGGGAGTCGGCCTTTGGACAAGAGTCCGCCCTCCCCCGCGGTTGCTGGCATCCAAAACAAAGGAAACTTTCCTTTCCACCAATCTTGCCTCTTTATTGGCTTTTGAGCGGCGAGCAGCCAGAACCCCACTTCCAGTTACAATAGTGGTTTGTCCTCCATGACAATCCTGCCTTCATTTGGGGAGGAAGGGGTTTGATAAACCACCACAGATCTAGGGCACGATACCATAAGTCACTGGCAGGTCTTTCTCAAAAAAGACTATTTGTACAAGTTAAACAAGGAAGAGAATGAAAGCATGGAAAGTGCTGCAACATGCCAGTAAGTGGCTCTCCATCAGGAAACGTGAAGGATGCTCTCCAGGAGGGAGATCAAGATGGCAGAAGAGAAGAACGTGGAGCTTACCTCCTCCCACAAAAGCATCAAAAACACATCTACGTGTGGAATAATTCTCACAGAACACCTAAGGGTGCTTTCCAGTGTTCCTGTTAGGGAGCAGAGGAAACCTGTCTCCCTGGGCTGCTGATCAGAAAAGGAAAACGAACGCAGGATGGCACTTCGGTCAAGCATCCTATTGGTAACAAGGGACTTGAGTCACTTTACCGCTTTAGAAGAAGCAGCGGGACTAGCTCATATCTGTGAAAGTGGCCATAGACCCCCCTCTGCAATACGGAGATTTAGAGATGGGGGTGGTCTCCCTGTGAAACTTTAAAAAAAAAAAAAAAAGGAAAAGAAAAGAAATCTTATCAGCCCAGGACTGAAAACCCGTACGGGTAGCATATGATTATTATTCATTCCCTTGAGTTGAAAATAAGAAGGGCTTTTTTTTGCTTTTAAATAGAAGGGCAAGTGTACCTGGACAGGTGCCGGAAGGACTAGGAAATCCAAGATCAATCTTTAGCAGACAGAAAACAAAAGGAAAAAGATCAGCTTGGAAGTAGAGGCTGAGAAGGCCCAGGGGCAGAGCTGACACGACTCTGGAGGGCCGGCTGAGCTCAGGCTGGAGCGGGTAGCCTGGAGCTGGCCGCAGTCACGAGGACAGGAGCAGGGAAGGGTTCCCCACTCCAAGGGAGGGTTTACTGCATATGCCGTCAGGTTCCAGAGGGAAGAACAAATGCTCGTGGGTTCTCATCTGTGTTCCCGGCAACCAGACAAGAACATGGAGGCAGAACTTTCCGAGCAGTGCCTGATGCTGCGTCAAGAAAAGGGATGATAGGAGCCAAGAAGATGGACGCTGAGAATTCGGCTAGGTGCCAGGAACCCACAGCTCTGAGGCCGCTGCTCCGATCCGGGTTTCTGTCCCGGTAGGAAACTCAGGCAAGAAGTGAGGCCAGTCAAGCCCTACTTCCCACTAGAGGGACAGACAGACTGGTGGGCAGAAGTAGCCTGAGGTCGGGTGGAAATCTGGGATTTTGTTCACCACTATTGCTTCTGAAACTACTGGCCATAACACATGTTGGCTCCTGAGTAGTCAAGCTTCCTAACGTCTTAGCTTGCCGACCTCCTCATTGGCTTAATGATTAGAAGGGCAGAGCCTGCAGGACACAGGTATTGCTGGCAGCTGGGGAAATTAACTAAGAAGGCTACTGAGAAGGCTAAGGTCAATATGGGGTCAGGTTGAGACCTGCTGTGCCAGCCACAGAGTCAATGGATAGTTCAAAACAGGTTAATTGAGCACTTTTTTATGTCCCAGGTCCCAGTGCTGCTGAGTTAAGCAGAGAAATTTTGGAGATGGTAAGACAGTCACTGCCATCAGGGAGATGGGGGGAAGGAGCTATGATTGACGGAGTCCCCACTCTGTGCCAATCTCTGTATCAGGTTCTGGGAATGCAGAGGACTAAGACAGAGCCTTTCCCCTTCAGGAGCTCAGAGTCTAGTAGGGAAGCCAGACCCACAATTAATCTGATGCAGTAAAACGTGGTTAACTGGGTAGGAGCTGAGGATGTGAAGGGCTGCAGAGGCACAGAAGAAGAAATATGTGAGTTCTTCCTGGGTAAGTAAGGAGAATTCCCGAGGAGGATTCTGTCTCCTGAGGAGACAACACTGGAGATGGGTTTTAAATCATAAGTAAGAATTTAACCATTGAGAAAGAGCAGACGGACATGATAGCACCAGAACAGCACGAGAAAGGCGTGAACACACAGAAGCGTGACAGGGCATGGTGCATCGGGTAGGCAGTGAGGAACCCAGCATGGCCGGAGGACAGAATATAAGGAGCGGGTGGAGACAAAGGCCAGAGAAGACACTAAAAAGGTGGGGTGGAGCAGGGTATGAAGTGCTTTCAGGTAATCAGAGACGCTGGAAGGCATTCAGCAGGCTTCATGCAATTGGGCCTGCATTTCCTTAAAGACAAAGGACGGGCAATTGGGAGGAGGGATGGAAGCAGGAAAGCCAGGGAGCCGCAAGAGCATTTACGGAGAACTGGGCCAGCTCGGAGTGGAACTGCCCCATCAACAGGGGGCAGCTGGACATAATCCCTGCCTCCCTCTTTGGGAAAAGGAGGGGCCGGGTGGCCAGAACTTCCAAGTTTTCATGAAAATCTAAAACTGTACATTCTGATGTTAACTATCCACCCACCACCCCAATTTGTAATACTGGTTTAAAATCTTAAAAATCATGACAATCAGGCAAGCAAAACACCCTCAGTTAAATTTATGCACATTTAGGAACAAAGAAAGGATTGGAAATCCAGATAGTATAGTTTGGTAATTAAGCCCTGCAGTCAGACAGCCCTGGGTTTGAATTCAGGTTTTCCCACTAAGCAACCAGGAGGCCAGGGCTAAGTTATTGAATATTTAGCCTCTCTGTGCCTCATTACACAAGATGGTTGATGGGGTTGTTGTGAGGAATAAATTAAATAATGCATGTTGAGCCTTTAGCACAGGACTGGGCATATAATAAATGCTCAATATATGTAAGCTTCTATTGCTGTTATATCTATTGTATTATCATTATTGTATATTGTGTCATTGTGTGGTTAACGCGTTATTCGCATTTTCATAAGTTGAGTTTCTGTAAGATTCAAAGCACCACAAATAACCACTATAATCTTTAAAAAGATTAACTTGGGAATTCCCTGGCAATCCAGTGGTTAGGACTCAGCGCTTTCACTGCCGGGGCCCATGTTCGATCCCTGGTCGGGGAAGTAAGATCCTACATGCCGTGCGGTGCTGCCAAATTAAAGAAAAATTTTTTGTTAATTAAAAAAAATTATTTTTAATTAAAAAATTTTTCTGTTAATTAAAAAATTTTTAATTAAAAATTATTTTTAAATAAAAAAAATTAACTCATATTTCTCTAGTTTTGATACCCAAAGTAGTAAGAAAAGAAAAAAATTAACTGGCATTATTTATCCTCAAACCAGAAAATATGGACCTGAAGTTCATCGAGCCTTTTCCTCAAAAATAGAAGGCTCATTTTTTAATGAGCTGCATCTTTCTCTTCCTTCCTTTAAAGTCTTGCAAATAAGTTTTTAACTTAGCAGACGTTTTCCAGCTTACATTTTCAACAATGGAGATTTGTAGACATTTAAAAAACCTAACCTAAACTTAAAATTAGAGACAAAGCTGACCGTTTAAAGAAGCCTGTCTGAACAAATATCTCACTTGCTAAAGGTAAGTGTTCAGTGATTTACACTTAATCCCCCAAATATCCTGGATCCAACTTTGCTCAGAGAACGTTCAGTAGAAGGTTAGCAGCAGGGCTTCCCTGGTGGCGTAGCAGTTAAAAATCCGCCAGCCAATGCAGGGGACACGGGTTCGAGCCCTGGTCCGGGAAGACCCCACATACCGTGGAGCAACTAAGCCCGTGTGCCACAGCTACTGAGCCTGCGCTCTAGAGCCCACGAGCCACAACTACTGGGCCCACGTGCCACAACTACTGAAGCCTGCACGCCTAGAGCCCGTGCTCCACAACATGAGAAGTCACGACAATGAGAAGCCCGCACACCGCAACGAAGACCCAACGCAGCCAAAAATAAATAAACAAATCATTTATTTATTTATCTTAAAAAAAGAAGTGTTCTGAAATCAAGATGTCGTTTTTTAGATCGATGGTTCTCCAAGTGGAATCCAGGGATCTCTGGTGGGTCAGCAAAGATTCTTCCAATCGTTCTGTGGGCTCTCTGGGACCCCCCCACCCTGGTTCTTGAATGTTTCAGCTAAGGATTCCCTCTTCCAAAGTCTGCAGAAGCTCAAGGACCCGCAGCTTCCAACAGTAGCCAAGAAGGAGAACCATTCTCTCTATCAGATTTTTCATTTCCCCTCCCATCCAAGAAAATACCAAAAAAGATACCCCACATCCAAAGACAAAGGAGAAGCTGCTAATGTTGGAGGGTCTCCTGCAGAGGCGGGGAGCGGCCATGGCTCACCGTGGGGACAAGGACACTGGCAGCAGAAGTTCTGGGAAGTACTCCTTGGTGTGAGTCCTCCCAGAGTCCGCCACCAGCCCCACCAAAGAGCCAGGTAGGCTCTAAATACCTAAATTCTTTAAAAAAAAAAAAAAAAAAAAAAAAGATTAGCAGCAGCTGTTATGTCTGACTGATACTTGGGTTACATTTCTGTCTTCTTGCAAAATAGGAAAGGAAAGATCAGCCTACATGGGGTCAGAATGCAGATAACTCTGAACTGAGATCACTTATATTGCACTGGGCAGGATTCTTCCAATTGCAAGTGACTGCCAACTCACCCACGCAAGCTTTAACAGAAAGGATGTGTGGGTGCACATGATTGACAAGCCTTGGGCATGGCTGGATGCAGGGGTTCAAGTGAGATCATCAGGAGTCGTTCTTTGTAGGCTTCTGTCTTCCTCAGCTCTGTTTTCCTCTGTGTTGGCTTTGCTCTCAACAGGCTCTTTCCACGTGGTGGACCTGCATAGCTCCAGGCACACAGCAGACTGTAGCTCAGAATCCTGAAGGGGAGTTCCTACAAAGTCTTTGCTTTGAGTCTCACTGGCCAGGTTTGAGTTAATTTCCCTCTTCCTGAGCTGGTCACTGTGGCCTGTAGAATAGAATATTCTAAGTGGCTGAAATGAAGCCCGAGCTTATCCCTGGAGTTAGGGATAGAACGAGCGAGACCTAAGCCACATGGTTTGAGAATGAGGAAGTGCTCACCTAAGGAAAGAGGGATACTGGAAAGTGGAATGGATCCCAAGCAGGAAAAAACACAGATGCCTGCCCCCCAGGTGCCAGTGCCACCCACTACAAAATCCAGAGAAAACTGGTAACTTGATTTGTGGCACAGCATGTAGCAAACAGCCCTGCTAACAAATGCGCAAACTAGCTACCAGCTCCATCATTACTAGGAAGACAAGCTGAGAGTGGAGTCTATTGCTAGCACCTTTGCTTTCTCAGGTCAGCATTGTCAACTTTGACTTTATGAAGCAAAATGTGATTTTTTTCTCTTCCTTGGAATTTAGAATGCTTTTTTTTTTTTGAACTTGCTATTGGGAGGATTTAGGATTAGGTACAAACTATCCTGTTGATAAAAGTGAGTAGACCCTGGAATGGAATTATTGGGTAAAGTTAAGATTGTTGTACCATGAACTGTCTAAAAACTAGGGCCAATGAACTTGCTGATCTCCTAAGGGCAAGTCTTAGAGTGAGCTGCCAAATAATTGCATTCCTTTGAATGGCCAGGTCTCCCCACAACCATAACACCTAATATGGTCCTTTAGTCTATTACCTCATTTTGAAAACCAGACTTTGAACTTCTGTAAATTTCTTAAACCAAGGCTTTGTAAAGCTCCTGCTTGTAACAGTAGGATTGTGCAGCAAAAAGGGGTTTAGATTTGGGGTCAAAATCTTTGTGAATTCAAACTTCCAGTGTTCTTTTTTTTTTGGTCTCATATGTGCTTTATTTTAGTTTTTAATTGAGATATAATTGACATGAACATTATGTTAGCTTCAGATATACAATATAATTATTTGATATTTGTATATATTGTGAAATGATCACCACAAGTCTAGTTAACATCCATCACCACACACAGTTACAAAGTTGTTGTTTTTTTTATTGTGGTGAGAACTTTTAAGCTCTACTCTCTTAGCACCTTTCAAATACACAATATGGTGTTATTATCTGTAGTCACTGTGCTATCCATTACCTCCCCATCCAATGTGCTTCTTGTTAGTTGCATGACTTTATGCTCTGTGAGCCTGTTTCCTTTTCTCTCAAATACCTTTAAGAATTCCTGCCCTATCTACCTCACCAGACTTTTGTGAGAAGCAAATATGAGCATGTTCAGGAAGCCAATATTTAAACTATCAAGTGTTCTACTTTATTGTAAGGTAGACACATGGAGTTATTCTATAATAACACTGCTGCTTACAGAGCCACTCAACTTCAAACAGATTCCTAGACTCTCCCCCAAGTGGCAGCTATTCGTATTTGAATATTTTCATAAATGTGGATAGAAGTTCGTTCATTGAAGGCTTAGGCTGCCTTCCTTTGAGAGAAACGAAATCTTATTTTTTCCTTTAATAGTTATGGCTTATTTAGCGGATTTTTATTCCTTTGTAATTAATCTATTTTTCCTTCACATTATGGAAGTATTTCTTGAGACAATATTTGCTGCATCTTCAGATTATGGAAGTATTTCTTGAGACAATATTTGTTTCATCTGTATGTCATTTCTGGCTTCCAGTTTTTCCATCTTGGATCCCTTTTCACATCTTTTCTTTATGTCCAACACTAAGGTTCACAGTTCCCACCTCAATCCTCCATCCACCATCAAGCAGGAAATGACACACACACACACACACACACACACACACACACGAGAAGAAGCATACAGGTCAAAAAACAGGAAGAAAGGAAAAAAATTCAGGGGACTCAGAGAAGGTTGTGGACATTAGTCCAAGCATTTGGACTAGGAGAAAAATTGCCATAAAAGTTGGAATAAAATGAATTGAGGGGAGGAACAGAGGGTTCTGGGTCATTGCTTTAAAAACCTGGATCTCATTTTTATCGCTTGTTTCTTTGGCTGCCCAAGTGTTTGGGGGGACTGTGCTCGGCTTCAGAGACATGGCTGTGTCACTTAGGGTGAAGCCGTCTTTTGTAATTTTTTCGGAAGTGTCATTTTGGATCTTTGGAGTGTATTTTCAAAAAGTAACATGGATGAAACTCACAAATGTAATACGGTGCAAAAGAAGCCAGATACAAAATGTCCATACTGTATGATTTCATTTTTATAAACTAGGAAAACAGGCAAAGTGATTCGATGATGTTACCCTAAACGTTGGGTAGGGTAGTGATGAGAAAAGACACAGGTGGGTCTCTGGGTTTCCGGTAATGTTCTGTTTCTTGATCTGGGGACTGGTTACATGGGTATGATCAGTTTGTGAAAAATCATTGAACTGTATACTTAACAATTTGTGCACATTTTGGTATATATGTTATACTTCAATTTTTAAAAACATTTAAATAACATCAGGCGCTTTAGGTAAATGTCCAGCACAGAAGCCTTGAACTTATATTTTCTCGTACATGACTGCAGCTGGCTGGAGTGAAGACGTATGAAAAGGCTCTTGACATTCAAGCCCTGCTCAGTTATTCGTTCAATTAACACATGTTTATTGAAGAATGGGGCCAGGCACTAAAGTCTAGTTAGAGGGGAGAGGAGATGGATGTCAATCAAATAATCACACAAATCAGTTTATAAGAGACTGTAAGGAGGGAGGGGTAACGCTGGGAAAGGCCTCTCTGAGACCGGAAGGGTGAGTAGCTGTTGGTAGATGAGGATATTAGAAAAGATTGTCAGGTGGCGTTTAAATGTTAGGCTTAACTGGGCCACTAGAGGGCGACCACAGACAGGCATCTGCGGCAATTCCTAAACCCGTCCAGAACCGAGGCTGAAAAGTTCTCATAGCTTTTGCTCAACTTTAACTTCTACAGTGTTAGAGGAGCACAAAATATCTAACAGAAACTAACAATCAAGTGTCAATTTACACATGTAAATGTTGCTGTGTAGTCTTGCCTAACAGTATAAGCAGATTCCTACCAAATGTTTAATGGCCTTAAAAAGAAAAAAGATAAAAAGTCGAAAAGCAATGGTTAAAGAATCTTTCTCGGCTTTTACATATCCTGAAAGAGCTGCCCACAAGTCACAGATATGCTATTACTATTGCTTATTCATTAGTACCTTCCACACCCAAGTCCCTCACATCTGCTGCACCCCAGGCCCCTACAGAAAGTACTCCACTGTGGATCTGCTACATGATATTGCCTGTTTCTCACTGAGGCAGCTACCGAGCAAAAAGAAGTTTACCTGTTGCCTTCCAACACACAAAGGCAGAATAAGCAATAGTTTGTCACATCCTATTAAATGATCAGTGATGAAATCAGAACCAAGACATTTCCAGTGTATTAATGAGTAAGATTTCTTTAGCACCCAAGCATTCCAGTAAGCATTTAAGGCATGGCACTCCTTTCCTTTAAAACTAATTTCCAGGGCAATTAAAATCTTTTTAATTTTTATTTTTTTTTAAATGAAAGCAAATCTCTCCTGGCAACTGGTGAAGGCCTGTATGGTCCAGCCACTGTCTGTCTCTGGGACTCCTCTCCTCTCCTCTCCTCCTTTCCTTACTGCTCTCCAGTCTCACTCCACTTGTTTCCATGAAGTCACCAAACATTTCGCATTTCCCATAACTTCAGTTTTTCATTTGCTGTTTCCCTTGCCTGAGATGTCCTGCTCCCGTCATCTAACAAGAGGCTTTTTATCCTTCAAGTTCCAGATGAATTGGCACTTCCTAGGAGAAGACTTCCTGAACCTTGCACTCCTGGCTGCCCTTCCCCTCAGAACCCCAATCTTTAGCTGGGCCCTTTGATGCCCAGGATACTGGTCCATATTTCCTAGCCAGTGCTGGCAGCTGGATGTGGCCATGTGTCTTGTTAATGGGTTGAAAGTGGAAATGTTGAGTGAGACTTCCTAGAAGCCTCCTTAAGGGGAAGCAAAGAAGCCCTTCTTATTTTCTTCTCTCCTATTGTCTGGAATGCAGATGTAATAACTGCAGCTTCTGGAAGCATCTTGGACGCTGAGATGGCAGTGAGGATGGGAAGCAGGGCAGATAGGGGCCTGGAAAGCTAATGGCGCTGTGGGGTGGTGGAGGGGCGTGCAGTACCAGCCTCTAGGTATCTTTTTTTTTTTTTTTAAGGTGTTCTTTCTTTCTTTCTTTCTTTACGCCTGCGCTGGGCCCCTGCTGCTGTGCGCGGGCCCTCTCCAGTTGCAGTGAGAGGGGGCCTCTCGTGGGCTCTAGCACGTAGACCTGAGCAGCTGTGGCACTCTGGCTCAGCAATCGTGGCTCAGGGGCTCCAGAGCACAGGCCTAGCAGTTGTGGCGCATGGGCCCAGCCGCTCCGCAGCATGTGGGACCCTCCTGGACCAGGGCTCGAACCCGCATCCCCCGCATTGGCAGGCAGACTCTCAACCACTGTGCCACCAGGGAAGTCCCCTAGGTATCTTTTATATGAGAGAGAAATAAACTTATTTGCACCACTGCTCCTTGTAGTTTTACGATTACATAGCACCACACCTCAATACTAACATACCACACCCACCCCCAGATACACCACCCTATTGTCTTCAGTGCCCTTTTACTACCTGAAATAGCTCATTCATTTATGTTTACATGAGAGCAGGGACCTGGTCAGTCTTGTTCACTGCAGTAACCCCAGCACCTGCAGCAGTGTAGTGTTTCCATCCTTTTCCAGAAATTCTTGGAACATTGATATTTTTCTGAATTCTGAGAAAAATCCATTGAGAAATCAGGGGAAAATATTATAATTCTTCCTACAAGAAATAAAGTTTAACAATCTGCATGGAGGTGTTACTGGTTTGAAGGAATCCACCAATATCAAAAACTAGTGATGCTGTGGCAGTAATGGAAAAATCTGGAAAGTTTCCAGCAATTGTGCTACTTCACTTGGCTGTAACAAAAGTGTTTTAGTTAAAGACTTGAAAGGTGAAAGCATCAAAAACAACTAGCAGAGGAAGCATACACAGTGCAGATTCTGAACATGAGAAAGATGAAAGCAATTAGCACAGATCCAGATGATGTAGCTGGAGCTAATCAGTATGATCTGCAAGCTGATGTCCTTCTGACAGTTTTTAGAATAAGAAAAATTACAATACTGTTTACATTTTCTCCAGTGAGAAATTCTCTTTTGCAACAAGAATGGGAAAAAAAAAAAACCTACAGGTCATTTTGGACTGCAAAACACTCTGGAACACACACACACAAAAATAATAATCGAGAGATTTTTAAAAGCCCTAAATCAGAAGAATGATTTTAGGCCCACTGAAGTTAGAATACTTATTTGCAAAGAGAAATATTACGAAATTGTAAGAGGGATATTAAATTGCTTGAAACTGGCTTGATTAGCAGTTGAAGCATTAAGTAACCATGGTGCAACTCTTCTAAGCAAAAACAGAAGTCTGCTTAAAAAAAAATTAGAATCGAATTGCTTAATTCAGAAAAAGAGATCTAATATCCCTCACTAAACATTTAAGCAATGTTAGTAGTTTATATTAGGTGGACAGATTTTTGCTTTGGCAAACAAGAACAAAATCGCTCAATTAACAAAATCATTACTGGAAAGACTTTTGTGAAGGAGAATATGCCTTATCAGAAGAAATGCAAAGAAGAGTATATATTTTTGTGGACTATCCATCATGAAGTCTGAAACTGGTCTAAAATCTGAATTAGCAAAAATAATATGAACTTCAAGGGCAAAAAATCAAAAGCAGAGAAAGACAATATTTTAATCATTTAAAAAAGGGAATGAATTTATAATAAACAAACAACATGTACCTTAACAACCAACTTGAAGACGCTTCTAGACATACTCTCAGCAATTCAACTATCAACACAAAATGAAAGAACATTCAATATCTGGAATATTTGTCATAAAACAAAGATCAAGACAATCAGGGCAATTCATGCTTTATGTGTTTTTAAAATTTCATTTTAAGAAAGATAATTTTTAACAGAAACAGGCTCACAGACATAGAAAACAAACTTATGGTTACCAAAGGGGAAAGGGGATGGGGGAAGGATAAATTAGGAGTTAGGGATTAGCAGATACAGACTACTATATATAAAAGATAAACTACAAGGTCCTACTGTATAGCACAGGGAAGTATACTCAATATCTTTTATAAACCATAATGGAAAAGAATATATATACATGTATAACTGAATCACTTTACTGTACATCACAAACTAACACAACATTGTAAGTCAACTATACTTCAATTTAAAAGAAGAATGGGACTTCCCTGGTGGTCCAGTGGTTAAGAATCCACCTGCCAACGCAGGGGACACGGGTTCAAGCCCTGGTCCGGGAAGATCCCACATGCCGCGGAGCAACTAAGCCCATGCGCCACAACTACTGAGCCTGTGCTCTAGAGCCTGCGAGCCACAACTACCGAGCCCGTGCGCCTAGAATCTGTGCTCCGCAACAAAAGAAGCCACCGCAATGAGAAGCCCGCACACCGCAAGGAAGAGTAGCCCCCACTCGCCACAACTAGAGAGAGTACATGGGCAGCAATGAAGACCTAACACAGCCAAAAATAAATAAATAAATATAATTTTTTTTAAATTAAAAGAAGAATGATAATTCTTTTTTTTTATAAAGTGTTTTTTTTAATGTAATTTTTATTTATTTATTTATTTATTTGACTGTGTTGGGTCTTCGTCTCTGTGCGAGGGCTTTCTCCAGTTGCGGCAAGCGGGGGCCACTCTTCATCGCGGTGCACGGGCCTTTCACTGTCGCGGCCTCTCTTGTTACGGGGCACAGGCTCCAGACGCACAGGCTCCAGACGCACAGGCTCAGTAGTTGTGGCTCACGGGCCTAGTTGCTCCGCGGCATGTGGGATCTTCCCAGACCAGGGCTCGAACCCGTATCCGCTGCATTGGCAGGCGGATTCTCAACCACTGCGCCACCAGGGAAGCACAGAAGAATGATAATTCTTAAAATTTAAATGTTTGTGGTATTATTTTTCAAATTCTAAAATCACTTTATTTGGCATTTGTTTTGTGGTGATATTCCCTTCTTTTAATGTTTTCAATTATCAAATGTCTATATCAGGTAGAGATCATTTTTACATGTCACTAAAATTGTTGACTTAAAACAAATAGACTGCAGTTATTCCTCCAGCAAAAATGGTTTATTTGAAGTCAGCAAAGAATTGTAATTTGGGGTCTGCAACCACAGTGCACATACCGGTCCCCAGCAAAAGTGGAGAGGAGAACTGTTTTAAAGAGGGAAAAGGAAGAGGGTGGGAAGGGGGAGGGGTGATAGTAAACAAAGAGTTCATTGGAGGAATTGAGAGTTTGAAGTCTAGTGGCTTTTCATTGGCTGAGTTGTGACAGTCTCTCACTGGCTGAGCTCTTGCCAGGAAAAAAAGAGGAGTCTTTCTTCCTCTTGTTGGGCTCAGCTATCATCTATGGCATGACAGCTCTCCCTTCTGGTCTCCTGACTCTATTTTAATTGAGGTTTCTGTTTATTAATTTTTTTTTTACAAAATGTAGTATAATCTTGCATCAATAGATATGTCCATAATAATAAACCATGCATTTATTATTACATTTTTCTTTTTTGCAGAAAACTTCAGAAACTTTTAGTATAACCCTGTCACAGAAAAATGGTTCACTGTTTACTATAGAGTCATTCATTATTTAAAAACATGTAAAGAAGTTATTATGGAAAAATGCAGAATAATTTATGATTTTGATTCCCAAGAATTCCTGGGAATTCCAATTTCTTCTTCCAGAATCCTGAAGATTAGTATCTATCAGGAATTTGCAAACCCTAGTACAGTACCTGGCACAGAGTAGACACTCAGCATATATTTCAAATGAATTAATGTTATTTTGTTCAATAGTCCCAGCAGTCCTGTGAGGTAGAATGTTGTCCATTTACACTCAAGAAATCCAGGGCCTTCTTTGAGGCTGGTATGGGACAACACCCTTAAAATTCCTGAAAGCTCCATGGTTTACTGAGATGGCCTATGAGACGTGCTCTTAAGATTCTTAAAAGTACTCCCAGGCCTGTCCTGAATTTCTCTGACAAAGCATCTTATAGGCACACTCTGGATTTGATCTTAGCCCTGAAGCCGTTTCTTGTTTAAGAATCTTTTTTTTTTTTTTAATACATTTATTTTATTTATTTATTTATTTTTGGCTGTGTTGGGTCTTCGTTTCTGTGCGAGGGCTTCCTCCAGTTGCGGCAAGCAGGGGCCACTCTTCATCGCGGTGCGCGGGCCTCTCACTATCGCGGCCTCTCTTGTTGCGGAGCACAGGCTCCAGACGCGCAGGCTCAGTAGTTGTGGCTCACGGGCCTAGTTGCTCCTTGGCATGTGGGATCTTCCCAGACCAGGGCTCGAACCCGTGTCCCCTGCATTAGCAGGCAGATTCTCAACCACTGCGCCACCAGGGAAGCCCTTGTTTAAGAATCTTTTAATGGGAGTGACTGGGGATGAACGATAGTTTTATTTCAGAACCCAGTGAATCTTAGTTTCTTTGTGTTTCCTTCCAATTCTGCCAAAAACGTGAATGATTTCTTCATTAGATCATCTCTCCCATCTGGTATTTTATCATAGGCCACCAGGAAAAGCCAGTTGGCACTTTCTACATTCCGCTTGGACATCTCCCCCAACGACCCCATGAGTTAATTAAGCAGCCTTTCTATTTTTCACCTTCTTACAGGTGACAGTGATGCCACACCTTGTGCCACTACATTTAAAGGGTCCTCTGTTTTCCAGCCTCCATCATCCTTCACCCCCTCACCATAGTCTCCTCATGGCCTTTTCTTCTTCTTCCTGACACCCTGTCCCAAAGCCAGTGTCATATGGTTTAGGTATTTGTTAGGGCAGCATCCACTTCCAAGGAGCAAATTCTTTTTTTTCTTCTTCTTCTTTTTTTTTTTTTTGGCTGTGCCACATGGCTTGTGGGATCTTAGTTCCCTAACCAGGAATCAAACCTGGGCCCCAGGCAGTGGAAGCACAGAGTCCTAACCACCGGACCACCAGGAAGTTCCCCCAAGGACCAAATTCTGTTCAAGTTACCTATTGCTGCACAGTAAACTTAGTGGCTTGAAACAACAACTTATTATTACTATATTTGAACAGGGCACAGTAAGGGACAGCCCATTTCTACTCCAGAATGCCTGGGACCTCACCTGCAATGAGTTGAATATCTGGGAGGCTAGAGCAACTGGAAGCTGGTCAGGTATCTCTTTTTCTCTCTTGATCCCACTTTCCTTCTCCAGGGGGTTTCTTCATGTGGCTAGCTTAGGCTTCCTTATTTGATGGCAGCCTCTGGACAGTTAGTCTTCTTACCTGGCAGCTCAGGGCTCCAGTCAATGTCCCAAGAGACAGGAATGGAAGTTGCCAGTCTCTTAAGGGCATACCTGGAAACTACCATTTCCACAATATTCTTCTGATCAAAGCAGTCAGAACTCACCTGAAATCAAGGGGAGCAGACATAGGTTCCATTTCTCAATGAGAATAGTGTCAAGAATCTCTAGTTATCTTCCATCTAGCACACTTTTATTCCTAGGGTGATAATAATATAGTAAAAACTTCATGATAACAGAAATTCAAGTGTAACTTAATTCCTGCCTAGTCCATGTTCTTAAAGGGGAGTAGCCTCAGGTTCTTACATTCTACAGAGGATCGTCCTGGGAGCATTTGAGATTCTTAGTTCTGTATGTGGTACACACTGTGCTTGAAATAATTGGTGTTCTGAACATTCCCCATTCATCTCTCCATAGAATATCTAGTGAGTCAAGCCACTAGGTGATAGCAGCAAGAGATCCATGGCTGGGGTGGGGGTAGTGAATGAAGTCAGTATTTACTCCTCGAGCTCCCTCCCCGCTGAGTCACTGTGGTTTGGCTCTGTGGCTCCCCAGGCAGCCTCCTCCATTCAGCTGACCTAGGGTAGTAACGGCTCCCTAGCTCTTGCTAGCTCCAGGGTACTGCACCATTAGGTTTTAGTTTCCCTTCATCCTGACTCTTTATTAAATTCTCCTCAGTTATTCTATTTGTGTCTTCTGT
The DNA here is from genome assembly GCF_949987535.1 of Balaenoptera acutorostrata. Classification (NCBI taxonomy): domain Eukaryota; kingdom Metazoa; phylum Chordata; class Mammalia; order Artiodactyla; family Balaenopteridae; genus Balaenoptera; species Balaenoptera acutorostrata. The sequence goes on along the minus strand of NC_080071.1, from coordinate 66,396,092 downwards.
TTGCTGATGGAGACTGGTATAGATGGTCTATTTCTTATAAAACTAATAGACTAAAACTCCCCCCTCTTTTCTTACCAGAATTGTCTATCAATGTATTTTTCCCATTTTCCTATCAGGTTTTTGGTCCTTGTCCCTCACTTTTTAGAGTTCCTTATGTATTAAGAATATTAGCTCATTATCCGTAATATATCTTACAAATATTTTCTCCCAATTTGTTAGCTGTTTAAGCCATGCAAAAACAAATTTTTTAATGTTTTATATATTAAAATATATTTAAATGTATTCTTTCATTGCTTTTAGATTTTGCGTCTTTTCCTGCACCAAGGTTAAAGAATTCACTCCTATTGTCTTCTAGTACTTGTATGATTTAGTATTCTATGTTTAGATCCCTGACCATTTTGAAATGATTCTTGACTCTGGTGTGAGGTATGGGTTTAATTTTATCTTTTTCCAAATAGTCCCAGCACCATTTATTAAAAAGTCTGATCACTTCAAAATAGGTGTTTTTGTTTTGAATGGGTACACACACACACATATACACACGCACACACACACACCAGAATCTAAAAAGTGATCAGACTTGGGAGATATGCAGTTCTCTAAAAATTTATGCCAGATGTGGAAAGGACCAGTTTCATTCAGATCAGCAAGTATTTACATATTATCTACTATTTGCAATAAAATATAGGGAGATGAGCAAGCCACGGTCTCTACCCTCAGGAGCAAAACCACCTGAAGGGGGCGATAAACACATATAAAAGACAGCAGTGAGCCTTACATAGCATTTAATACAGTGTATCTGTTAGGTTAGCACCTCTCTGAGCCGCAGAAATCTACAGCCCAAATGCCCATGTGAAGTGCTTACATATATTTACGATAATCCATGGTAGAAATGCATTTTGTTTGCTCGTGTATACACTGCATGCTGATTCCGTATTCTCCAGGTATCCTGATCACCTCTAACATTGATCTTCATCCCCATAATGGTCTCTTTCATAGGAGAAGAATTAAGATGAGACCATTTATTCATTCTACAGATACTTACTGAGTGCCTTCTATATGTGAGGAACTTCTCTTGGAGCTGAGATCATAGTAGAGAGCAAGAAAGACCACATCCCTCTTGTGATGATTGCATCCTAGAGGCAGAGGCAGAAAACAAACATTTAAGATATAATGTCAAGTAGTGATAGGAGCTATGAGGAAGAGTAAGGCAGGTCAAGGAGATGAAGAGCAAAGTACCATCTTAGATAGAATAGTGAGGGAAAGCCCTCCTTGGGAGGAGAAAGTAACTGGGCAGAGTCTTGAATGACATGAATGGGGAAATCATGTGAAGGTCCTTGGAGATGAGCCTTCTGGGCACATGGGAGCAACTGCAGAACTAGGGACATCATGGGGGCCAACACAGCCAGAGGAGAGAGCAAGGGAGAGACTGGGAGAAAAAGTCTGAGGTGGGCAGTGCCTAGATCAGGTAGGAACTCTAGGCAAAAAGGAGTTTGGATTTTGTTCCGTGAGACGGGATGCTTTTGGCAGGGGCATGATATGCATGATCTGATTTATCTGCTGAATTTGGCTGCTATGGGGAGACTAGATCACAGTGAGAGTTGAAACGGGGGCTGGTTAGGAGTCATTGTGTTGTTCCTGTGACAGATGACAGGAGCGTGAACCAGGGGACAGCTGTGAAGAGGAAAAGAAGTGGAGAAGTAGAGGAATGTGGGGAATTGTTTTGGAAGTGGAGCCAACAGGACTTGCTGATGGACTGAATTTGGGGGTGAAGGAAAGACAGGAGCCAAGGATGACTCTGTGATTTTGGACTTAACCCAGTGAATAACAGTACCATAGATGGAGAAGGGCAAAAATCTAGAGATCTGGATTAGACACATTGTTTCAAGATATTTGATTACTCCCCATTAGTTTTTAACATCCCAGCATAAACTGCATGTTCCTTTTCTATTCTTCTGTAGTCTCCAGTTAGACTTGTTCCCAGAAAGATGTTAAAGCCAGGTGTAAAAGAAGGGAGGGTAAATGACCATTTGATCATTTCTCAAGGTCTCAAGCATTATCCTTCTATAAAGAGAATTAAATCACTCTTACTGTTAATTTAATAAAAGCTGTTTGGATCTCGTTGATTTCAATTGTAATCAAGCAGGAAAAAATTAATGGAAGTTAATCTCGGTTGTTTGCAATGTTATACATGGCCAAGAGCAGAGATGAACTTATAGCTTGCAACTTGCTCAGGCCCACGGGTGTTAGTTAACTGGGAAGCAGATGCTTTAAATGATAACCAAGCCCTGATGTGGTCTCTGATTTGGAGTCTCTTAGTCATGGAACACTTTCTCAGCATCTGCTATAGGTAGGGTGCTGTGCTGGAGACAGTCACCATGTCAGATACCGTGGCCCATCTATTGTTATTCTTGGACATCTGTTTGTTCCCCGAGAGTTTCCCATGATTTCCGAGATACAATTGATCATTGCATTTTGTCTGTGGAACTGTGATGAGTCTCCAAGACCAAATACATCCCTTAATGAAACCATAAATGGGTTAAGGCATGTGAAGTACTTTGAGGGGTTAAACAGCTCATAGGAGTACTATTTAATGTTATCTTTACCTTAAAAGTAGCTCTTCAACAAAACAATAAGGCAAACGTGGGTAAAAAAAAAAAAGCTGCGAAGAGGATATTCTTTATGAAGACCTTGGGTTTGCAGTCGATTCTTTCCTTGCTAAGTGAGAAGCCTTGATATTTTGTGAATTCTGAAGAAGCGCAGCCATTGCAGGCCGCAGCACTGAGTCTTAGTAGGTAAAGCAGAGCAGAATATCTGTATCTATTGTGAACCATAAATTATTTTGTTTTTTGTGGGAAAAGAACAGTGGCATGGGCCAAATATGAATGATTTACATCTTAAGCAACAAATATGCAAATTTTTTCCCTAAAATTAAAAAACCTTTTTTCTTATAAGAAATGTATTTTAATACAGAAAATTATAAAAAAGAAAAAATCATAACCACTACTCAGAGATTACCACTGTTAATATTTTATTTATATGCTACAACTATATATGTGTGTGTATATATGTGCGTGTGTGTATATATATTTGGAATATTGACTTCTATGAGTATATTCTTTTTTTTAAAATAAATTTATTTATTTATTTATTTATTTTTGGCTGCATTGTGTCTTCATTGCTGCGCACGGGCTTTCTCTAGTTGTGGCAAGCAGGGGCTACTCTTCACTGTAGTGCGTGGGCTTCTCACTGCGGTGGCTTCTCTTGTTGCGGAGCACGGCCTCTAGGTGTGCGGGCTTCAGTAGTTGTGGCACGTGGGCTCAGTAGTTGTGGCTCATGGCTCTAGAGTGCAGGCTCAGTAGTTGTGGTGCACGGGCTTAGTTTCTCCACAGCATGTGGGATCTTCCCAGACCAGGGCTCGAACCCGTGTCCCCCACGTTGGCAGGAGGATTCTTAACTACTGCGTCACCAGGGAAGTCCCTATGAGAATATTCTTTAAGAGGATATGATTTGAGGGGCTTCCCTGGTGGTCCAGTGGTTAAGAATCCTCTCTTCCATTGCAGGGAGCACGAGTTCAATCCCTGGTCAGGGAAGTAAGATCCCGCAAGCCGTGCTGTGTGGCCAAAAATAAATTAATTAAAATTAAAATCAAAGAAAAGAGAATATAGGGGCCTCCCTGGTGGCGCAGTGGTTGCGAATCTGCCTGCCAATGCAGGGGACATGGGTTCGAGCCCTGGTCCGGGAAGATCCCACATGCCGCGGAGCAACTGGGCCCATGCGCCACAGCCTGCACTCTAGAGCCCGTGCTCTGCAACGAGAGGCCACCGCAACGAGAGGTCCGCGCACTGCAATGAAGAGTGGACCCCGCTCACCGCAACTAGAGAAAGCCCGTGCGTAACAACGAAGACCCAATGCAGCCAAAAATAAATAAATAAATAAATTTAAAACAAGAATATGATTTGAAAGCTGAAAGATCAACTTCTAAAGAACTTAAACTTATAGTGAAAATTTGCCTAGCATAGACATAATAATAGTTATTTGCACTTTATAGAACATAGAACATATTCTGTGCATTATCTCTTTTATCTCTTTTATTACTACTAATAATACTGATTGTTTTTAATATCATTAATAATAATTATTACTATTGTTGAAATACTGGTAACAGAGGAGAGAATACCTTGCTGGGAGACATAAGTCCCAGTCCCAAGTTATGATTAGAAAAAGACAATGAACTTTGTTAAGCCTCAGTTTCCTCAAGCGTGCAGTAAAAATCTTGGACTAGATGAAGTCTGAGGCCTCTTCTAATTTTGAAATTCTGTCTAAGTCTGGTTTTGGAATATGGGCACTTACTAAGATGCATTTCCTGAGATGCCAAATTTTACTTTCCAATATTTTATCTAAAATACACCTGTTTTCAAGCAAAGAAAAATGGATCACATTTTGAAGAATATTTGAATGCTTTGAAGATGGGGCCTATTTACAGAGACCAATTTGTTTCTCTGTATTATTTTAGCATGCAACTCTATTCCAGTACCGAAGCTTCCTAAGTATCTGAGGCTTCGAAAAGTGGGGGTGGAAGAAGCTTATTACCATGGAGATAGATGGGAGCAAATGGTCACATCATCAAAAGCAAACTAGAAATGTACAAAGCTTTTGTGATGCTGATCCTTTTTTTTTTTTAAGTAAGAAGAAGAAGGAAAAAAGGCACAAATAAAAGGACAGATCTCTCTCATTAAATCCAACACTAATTTAGTAATCAGTGAAATAAAGGTTCCCTTGAAAGCCCGCTGCCAGAAAATACAGTACAACAAAGAAGCACAAAAGGTTGCTGGCTGCCAGGTGTAATTTCCAGGTACTCCAAGTGCATTTGGACTCCCTGTTCTCTTAGCTTTTCTTTACAGATTGGCTGTCTTCATGGTAGATGTGAACTATCTATTTAGTCACCCCAGTATGTTATCCAAATATTTAGGAGGAAAAAATTGCAGGAAAATAACCTTTAATTTCATGATTCTCCAAAAGAAACTGTTCAAAATTAAGAGGTATGAGAAGCTAAGAAAGAGCTAATTTATTTTTCTGTTTATTACACATCACCTTGGATAACCTGGAAATAATTTTGACAGTGGCATAAGAGTCAAAGTTGGGATAAGAGTCAAATTTACATAAAGTGGCTTGCATCAGAATAAAATCACTATTAACTCCATCTCCATCTGTATTGATAGATAGACAGCTTTTCTCTTTTTTTTATAAATTTATTTATTTGTTTTTATTTTTGGCTGTGTTGGGTCTTCGTTGCTGCGTGCAGGCTTTCTCTAGTTGCGGCGAGCAGGGGCTACTCTTCGTTGTGGTGTGTGGGCTTCTCATTGCAGTAGCTTCTCTTGTGGAGCACGGGCTCTAGGTGCACGGGGTTCAATAGTTGTGGTATGCAGGCTCAGTAGTTGTGGCTCACGGGCTCTAGAGCACAGACTCAGTAGTTGTGGCACACGGGCTCAGTAGTTGTGACACATGGGCTTAGTTGTTCTGCAGCATGTGGGATCTTCCCGGACCAGGGCTCGAACCTGTGTCCCCTGCACTGGCAGGCGGATTCTTAACCACTGAGCTACCAGGGAAGCCCAGATAGCTTTTCTCTTAATTCCATCTATTATTTCATTTTACTCTGGCAGAAGCTGCCAAAAACCTAAAGGCAGGAAACATTTACATTCAGTTCTTCATATATACTAAAAAAAGAAAGGAAATCGTTTAAGAATAAATATATAAAAGTTAAAGAACTTGGTCAAGATTCTGCCTTGCACTTTCAGTCTATAAATTACAAATAGTAATTGCAGGGAATTCCCTGGCGGTCCAGTGGTCAGGACTCGGCGCTTTCACTGCTGGGGCCCAGGTTCAATCCCTGGCTGCAGAATTAAGGTCCCACAAGCCGCGCAGCAAGGCCAAGAAAAAGAAAGAAAGAAATAGTGATTGCATAATGTTGGGATGTTTTAGAGATTGAGGTAATATTTTTAAAGTGTTTTGCACTATTCAGAGGGAAAATGCACTTTACATTACATTTTATGATGTGATTTATGAGAAAAATGGTCTCTTCTTCCTTATCTTCCTCTTCCTTTTCCACTTCAGATTTTCCTTCTTTGGTTGCAGGATTAAAAGAGAAGACTATTTGTGATTATAAAGCATTAATTTCTTTAACTGATCTATAAATTCAATGCAAAGACAAATAAAATATCAAGATTTTTTTTTAATGTGACTAATACTAAAGTTCAACAAGAATGTTAATGGAGAATTATAAAAATTCTGAAAAATAAGAATAATGGGGAAGTAATTAATACAACCATATATTAAAATATATAACATTATAATAATCAAAATATTCTAGAGAAGAAATAGCTCAATAGACTAGAATAGAAAGATCAGAAATAAATCTAAATACATATGTGAATTTAATATATGAAAAGGTAGATGTGTCAAATTTGGGGTAGATGAAAAGAAGGGAAGATGCATTAGTTAATAAATAGTGATAGGTAAACTGGCTAGGAATAAAAAGTAAAATAAAATAGGTCCTTTATCACACTCTTTATAACCCAAAAATTTCCAGAAGATTTAAAGACTGTAAATGTTAAAAAAATAAAATTATAATAGTCTTTGAAAGAGTTCAGAACTTTGATGAATTTCTTTGGTGAATAATATTGGCATATAAAAAGACTTTCTAAGTAAGACACATAATCCTAAAGTCTTAGAGGAAGAGAAAAATAAACCTGAACATATACAAACTGGAAAAAACTATTGCAAAATAGTTGGCAAACAAAGAGATATAGTCATTAATATACAACACTTTGTACAACTCAATGAGTAAAAGCAAATCAAATGGAAAATGGTCAAATATATTAAAATCATCTCTTTCACAATTAAATAATTACATATTAAAACAAGAGTATATCCATACAATGAAATATTTTTTAGCAATAAAATGTAGCATAATTTATAATAGCCCAAAAGAGTAAACAACCCAAGTACTGGTCAACAGATAAATGGATAAACAAAATGTGGTATATCCATACAACAGAATATTATTCAGCCATAAAGAAGAACAAAGTACTGATAACTGCTACAACATGAATGAACCTTGAAAACATTATGCTAAGTGAAAGACGGCAGACACAAAAGAACATGCTGTATGACTCTACTTACATGAAATTCCCAGAATAGGCAAACCTGGAGAGAGAAAATGTAGAATAATAATTGCCTAGGGCTAAGGGAGTGGAAGTTGGGGGAAAATGGGAGTGACTACTAATGGTTACAGAGTTTTTATTGAGGTCATGAAAATTGTGATCGTGATTACACATTTCTGTGGATATACTAAAACCATTGAACTGTGCACTTTAAATATGTGAATTGTCTGATATGTGAATTATATCTCAATAAAGCTGTTATTTTTTTAATCTTATTTTAAAAAATGAGGTATGTTGAATTTGTTCATCAGATTACAAAACTCAATAAATAATGAATATTGTTAATAGTATAGGACACAGGCATTCTTGTACTCAACTGGTGGAAGTATAAATTGGTACCCTTTTTTGAGGACAATTTAGCAGTATCTTTCAAAATTTAAATACACCACATCTTTTGATTCTGCAATTCAAACTCAAAAAATTACTCTGCTGATACAGTTGCAAAAACTTGCCAAGTTGCATATAGAAGTAAGTCGTGTATAATAGGAAAATCTGAAAATCTGGAGTTACCCATTTAAGTAAGTATTGTACATACGGCCTTTAAAAAATATCATGGAGTTATATGGACTGATATGGAAATATCTCCAAGAAAACAATAAAAGTAACTATTATTTATTGAGCGCTAGCTATGTGCCAAATTCTCTTCTAAGTGCTTTACCTGCAATGACCCATCGAATCCTTTTTGCAATCCTATATTCTTAATATTATTATTACCTCCATTTTATAGATGACAACACTAGAAAAGCACAGGTGGGTTTAAATAACTTGCCCGAGATTACAGAGCTCCACTGTGGTAGAACAGAATTCAAACTCATTTGCATACAATTTTAAGGTAGCTATCTATAGATCTGTCAATATGGATTTATAGTTAATTTCTCATTCTAGAAGCATACATAAGTAACTATTGAAGAGAGAAGGACTGAATAGCAAAGAGAAAGTTTTTGCTCTGTATTTTATATATTTTTGTATTGCTTAAATAATTTATCATGTGATATTTACTTTATTTCAATAAAGAGATTTTAAAGCCTCAAGCCCCAAAAATTTGTATTCTAAATCTAAAGATTCTGGGCTTTATAAAGGGGGCTATTTCTGCCTTGAAAAAGCAATATGGTTTGCCTACAACAAGCAATAGGCTCTGTTACCTCCATTTTTTTTTTTTTTAAATAAATTTATTTATTTATTTATTTTTGGCTGTGTTGCATCCTCGTTGCTCCACACAGGCTTTCTTTTTTTAGTTGCGGCCAGCGGGAGCTACTCTTCCTTGTGGTGCGCAGGCTTCTCATTGCAGTGGCTTCTCTTGTTGCAGAGCATGGGCTCCAGGCACGCGGGCTTTGGTAGTTGTGGTGCGTGGGCTCAGTAGTTGTGGCACATGGGCTTAGTTGCTCCGTGGTATGTGGGATCTTCCTGGACCAGGGCTCGAACCCGTGTCCCCTGCATTGACAGGCGGATTCTTAACCACTGCACCACCAGGGAAGCCCCTGTTACCTCCATTTTTATCTCCATTTTTCAGATGAGGTAAAAGAAATCAGAAAGCTTAAGTGAATTGCCTAATATTACAGAGCAGTGACATGACACTGTGGGATCTAAACCCAAATCTGAGTCCAAAGCCTATGCTCTTACAAATATATATACCCCAGCAAGAAATTGGATACAATGTAAATATCCATCACCAGATGAAATATTATACATCAGTTTAAAAAAATAACTCTGGTTTAAAAATAAAGCTTCTGGGGCTTCCCTAGTGGCACAGTGGTTAAGAATCCACCTGCAAATGCAGGGAACACGGGTTCGAGCCCTGGTCCGGGAAGATCCCACATGCCGCAGAGCAACTAAGCCCTTGTGCCACAACTACTGAGCTGCGCTGTTGAGCCCGCGGACCACAGCTTCTGAAGCCCACATGCCTAGAGCACGTGCTCCACAGCAAGAGAAGCTACCACAATGAGAAGCCAATGCACCGCAATGAAGAGTAGCCCCCGGTCACCACAACTAGAGAAAGCCTGCTCACAGCTACCAACACCCAGTGCAGCCATAAATAAATAAATAAATAAACAAATACATTTATTTTAAAAAATTTAAAAATAAAGCTTCTTTATGACCTTGAGATAAGAAAAGATTTCTTAAATAGGACACACAAAAAATTAACCATAAAGAGGAAAAAACCTAATAAATAGGGTTATATTAAAATTAAGAACTGCTATTCATTAAAAGACATCCCTAGGAAAATGAAAAGGTAATCCACAGATAAATGAAATTATCAGCAATGCATTATCCCACAAATCATTTCTTTAAAAAACACAACAAAATACAAAACAGACAAAAGATTTGAACAGGAACTTCTCAAAGGAGGAATCCAGATGTACAATAAACACAGGAAAATGTATTAAAACTCACCAGTCAACAAACAAATACAAATTAAAACAAGACACCCCTACCTATTACCAGAGCAACTAAAATGAAAAGGACTGACAATGCCATGTATTGGTGAAAATATGGAGCAACTGGAACTCTCATATATGACTGTTAGGGTTGTGCTGATTGTAAATTGGTACACCCACTTTAGAGAACTGTTTGGCAATATCTGTTAAAGCTGGACTCAGTGGGCTTCTCTGGTGGCACAGCAGGTAGGAATCCACCTGCCAATGCAGGGGACATGGGTTCGAGCCCTGATCCAGGAAGATCCCACACGCCATGGAGCAACTAAGCCCGTGCTCCACAAATACTGAGCCTGCGCTCTAGACCCCGTGAACCACAACTACTGAAGCCCGCGCGCCTAGAGCCCATGCTCTGCAACAAAAGAAGCCAGTGCAATGAGAAGCCCACGTACCGCAAGGAAGAGTAGCCCCTGCTCGCCGCAACTAGAGAAAGCCCACGCGCAACAACAAAGACCCAATGCAGCCAAAAATAAATAAATAAAATAAATTTATTTAAAAAAAAAAAAAAAGCTGGACTCAGCAATTCTACTCCTATATACCCAACAGAAATGCATGCACCTAGTCACCAAAATACATGTTCATAGCAGCATTATTTATAATGGCCAAAATCTTCAAACAACTCAAATACCCATCAACAGTAAAACAGATAAATGAAATGTGGTGTATTCAAACAATAGATAAAGCAATGATACACAGTTTATTCATAAAGCAATGGAAAGATATGAACTATACCTACAAATACCGATATAGATGAATCCTACAAATGTAATGTTGAGCAAAAGAAGTCAGATACAGAAAAAGTACTCTGTTTTGATTACATTCCTAAAAAGTTTAAACAGAGATAAAACAAATCTATGTTGATGGGGTGATTACTCTGGGGGAGGAAAGTAGTGAACAGAAGTGTACACTTCTGGTTTTTGGTTTGTTTTTTTTTTAATTTTTTAATTGAAGTATAGTTGATTTACAATGTTGTGTTAGTTTCTGTTGTACAACAAAGTGATTCAGTTATACATATATATATTCCTTTCCATATTCCTTCCCATTATGGTTTATCACAGGATATTGAATATAGTTCCTTGTGCTATACCATAGGACTTTGTTGTTTATCCATTCTATATATAATAGTTTGCATCTGCTAATCCCAAACTCTCAATCCATCTCTCCCCCACCCCACCTTTCCCTTGGCAACCACAAGTCTGTTCTTTATGTCTGTGAGTCTGTTTCTGGTTCATAGATAGGTTCATTTTTGTCATATTTTATATTCCACATATAAGTGATATCGTTTGATACTTATCTTTCTCCTTCTGACTGACTTCTCTTAGTATGATAATCTCTAAATCCATCCATGTTGCTGCAAATGGCATTATGTCATTCACAAAAGGGTATTTTGAGCGCTGTTAATGTTCTGTTGCTTGATCTAGCTTCTGGTTACACAGGTATTTTCACTTTGTGAAAATTCATCAAGTGGTATGTTTAAAATTTGTATACTTTTCTGTATATTATACTTTTATAAAAATTCACATAATAAAAATTAAAACAAATGAACCAGATTTATATGTAACAACATGGATAATAATAAAAACATAAAATTGAGAAATTGTAATGACATTAATTATATAATATATGTGGTAACAACAATATACATTTTACATAAGTTATATTCCTGTAAACATTTTTTTGGCCATATCGCACAGCTTGCGGGATCTTAGTTCCCTGACCAGGGATTGAACCCAGGGCCACAGCAGTGAAAGTGCTGAGTCCTAACGACTGGCTCACCAAGGAACTCCCTCCTGTAAACTTTTAAAACATACTGAATAATATTGTATATTGGATAGGGACCCATATATATGGTAGCAGTATAAAAATCATAGAATGTATAGCATGATGACTATAATTAATAATACTGTATTGAATACTAGAAATTTACAAAGAAAGTATATTTCAGGTGCTCTCATCACACACCAAAAAATGGTAACTATGTGAAGAAATAATGTTAATTAACCTGACTCTAGTAATCATTTTACTATGGATATATAAACATCAAATCATCATGTGGTACACCTTAAATATATACAATTGTTAATTTTTAAAACTTATAGAGGGCTTCCCTGGTGGCGCAGTGGTTGAGAATCCGCCTGCCAATGCAGGGAACACGGGTTCAAGCCCTGGTCCAGGAAGATCCCACATGCCGCAGAGCAACTAAGCCCTTGTGCCACAACTGCTGAGCCTGCACTCTAGAGCCCGTGAGCCACAACTACTGAGCCCATGTGCCACAACTACTGAAGCCTGCATACCTAGAGCCCATGCTCCACAGCAAGAGAAGCCACCACAATGAGAAGCCCATGCACCACAATGAAGAGTAGCCCCCGCTCGCCGCAACTAGAGAAAGCCCACATGCAGCAACGAAGACACAACAGCCAAAAATAAAATAAATAAATAAATAAAAAATTTTTTAAATGGTCAGAAACACTGTTTAAAAGAAAAAGAAAAAACAAAGCTTACAGACAGCAAAGAGTAAACATCAAGTGTGTGATCATGGCTGCCTCTAAGAATGGAGGAAGGAGAATGGAACTGGGTTGAATCCATAATTTTTTCTTAATAAAATATCAAAGGCAAATATCACAAAATATTAACATTTGTTAATTCTGATAGTGGGTACACATAAATTTGTTATATTAATTCTTGTATTTTTTCCCATATGTTTAAAGGTTTTAATTTTTCTGAAAAAAATAAATGATCTTTGCACCACACTAAACTGCCTCTTGATTGGTTACGAGAAGGCAAATTGACAAAAACTCCTAGAGAATGAGATAGTTTTGGGGTGAAAAAGAGGGGAGTTAATGTTTAGTTAGTTTGTATGACTTATGGTCCCATGTCTCCATTACTGATGTGAACCATTTTGCCAAAGCCATAATCCAATAAAACACAAACAGGACTTGTCTGACATTTTTAGATGTGATAAATCAAAGGTCAACTCAGCATATTTGACTGAATGACTGACCTTCCTTCTTTTGGTCTCTTTCTTAAATGAAATAGCCAGTTTACAGATCTAATTTTCCTGTCTTAGGATGTCTAAGACCTGACCCTTCATTTTCATTCTAACTCAGCTGTGCATGGCTTGCTCATGCCCAGGCCCTAGTGCAGTCTAGCTTGAAACACTGTTGGTTCAACATTCATTAACTATTGGTTTGTTTCATCATGTCGCATCACTTCCTTGGGCAAAAGCCTTCAATCTCTCCCAAGTCTTCCTTCCTTCTAGGTAAGATGTGGTGTAATACCCAGTCCCAGAATTACCCCCATTTCCTTGCCGGGGGGATTCAAACCAGAGCAAAGCTCTGCTTCCTTAAACTCTCTCTCTCAAATCACCTAACACAAGACGAAATCCTATAATAAATCTGATCATCTTCTTAGTGAGATGCCCCCTGCTTCCTCATGCTGTGCGTTCTCCCTCACCACAACCAGTAATAAATCCGACTTCCTCAACTGCAGGAGCACGCCTGTTTGATTGGAGGGCACTGATGCTTTACATTAAGTGAAAGAAGTAAGTCTCAAAAAGATATAAACTTCCTTTTAAATGTGGTTAATAAAAGTCAATACTAATTAAATTATTTAGGAATGCATTGCCACATAGGTGATAAAACTATAAAATAAAAGCAAGGAAATGATTATGACAAGTGTTGGCACAGTGTTAGTTCTTAGAGGGAAGGAAGAGATGGGATGAGCTGAGGCACAATCAGGAGGGCAGCCCTGACTTCCCTGGCTGTCCAGTGGTTAAGAGTCCGTGCTTCCACTGCAGGGGGCACGGGTTCCGTCCCCGGTTGGGGAAGTTCCACAGGCTGCACCGGGTGGCCAAACAGAAAAAAAAAAAAAGAAGAAGAAGAAGAAGGGAGCACCAGTGAGAGATGTTGCTGCAGGAGAGCACAGGTGGAAGCAGGCAAAACCCTGGAACTAATCTGAGAGCTGTGAGTGAGACCTCTGCCCCAGACGTGTCTGAGAAGAGGATTCAGCTTTATTCCGCTTGACAAGGAATGGATTCAAGAACATGTCTGGTGATAAAGCTTCAGTCTGGTCATAGCTTACCTTATTCAAGGAGGAGTAAGGAGAATAAAACACAACAGCCTAGGGAAAACCTTTTGCAGAACAGGAGAAAGGAAGCAACTTCTAGGAGCCTCCTGAGAAGAGCTTGCTCCAGGAATTGATCCACTGTAGACTACTGAAAACTTCAGGGAACTGATAGCCTCAGTAGGTCCCAAATGGACTTTTTAAAAGGGAAAGGTTATGAGTCATTAAAAAAGGGGAATAGCATAAGAACACATTAGGGTGAAATGAAAATGCAACAAGGTTTTTTTTAAAGGAAGAATGATGTGATAAGAAAAGATTGGAAGGCAATTAAAACTGAATCCTAGAATTTTAAAAAAGAAAAACTATATTGGAGGTGCAGCAAAATTCATGCTATTGTGATGTAGAGGGCAAGTTAAATAACTCCCAAAATACAGAGAAAAGGAGAGAGAAATGAAAAAGTTAAGATGACAGAAACAAAGGATAGAGAGCAAAGAAAAGAGTGAACCGGTGATCCTTTAGAAGAACTTGGAATGGAAAGACACGATCGCCAGAGATATGATAGGAGAGTGATTCCTTACTGGAGGTTGGGGGTGAGGATGCATGGCACAGCCTGGTGGGCACATGACCAGAACTGCCAGGGAAGGCGTGGTGTACTTTTAAGTATGTATGTATCTATGTATTATATTGAGGTATAGATGATTTACAATATTATATTAGCTTCAGGCATACAACATAGCGATTCAGAGTTTTTATAGATTATATTCCATTTATAGTTATTATAAAATACTGACTATATTCCCTGTGCTGTACAATAAATCCTTGTAGCTTATTTATTTTATGTGTAGTAGTTTGTACCTCTTAATCCCCTACCTCTATCATGCCCTCCCACTTTCCCTCTCCCCACTGGTAATCATTAGTTTGTTCTCTATATACGTCAGTCTGTTTCTTTTCTGTTATATTCACTACTTTGTTTTGTTCTTTAGATCCCACATATAAGTGATAAAATACAGCATTTGTCTTCTCTGTCTGACTTATTTCACTAAGCATGATACCCTCCAGGTAGGAGTGGTGTGCTTTTAAATTATAGTAATGAGTGACTGCTGGTCAGGCTGTGTTGTGTCCCTCAGTTGCGTTAGGGAAAAAAAAAAAAGTCAGAATCATTGTAAAATAGATCTAAGATAATACATGAATGAATGAATAAAGATGTTTAGACTAAAAGTGCTAAACCACATTCCATGTAAAATCAATCAAGAGCTGTCCACACTGAAGAAAAGGGAAGCCTTCTACACTTGGTGGGAATGTAAATTGGTACAACCACTACGGAAAACGGTATGGAGGTTCCTTAAAAAACTAAAAATAGAGCTACCATGTGATCCAGCAATCCCACTCCTGGGCATATATCTGGAAAACACAAAAACTCTAATTCAAAAAGGTACATGCACTCCAATGTTCATAGCAGCACTCTTTACAATAGCAAAGATGTGGAAGCAACCTAAGTGGTCACTAAAAGATGAATGGATAAAGATGTGGTATATATGTATGTATATATATACACACACACACAATGGAATATTACTCAGCTAAAAAAAGAATGAAATTTTGCTAATTGCAGCAACATGGATGGACCTAGAGAATATCATACTAAGTGAAGTAAGTCAGACAGAGAAAGACATAATATCTTTTATATGTGGAATCTAAAAAATAATACAAATGAATCTATTTACAAAACAGAAACAGACTCACAGACGTAGAAAATAAACTTATGCTTACCAAAGGGGAAAGGGGGTGGGGAGGGATAAATTAGGAGCATGGGATTAACATATACACTAATATATATAAAATAGATAAGCACTAAGGATTTACTGTATAACACAGGGAATAATATTCAATATCTTGTAATAACCTATAATGGAAAATAATCTGAAAATAGGTATATATCTATCTATCTATCTATCTATATATATAGCTGAATCACTTTGCTGTAACCTGAAACTAACACAATATTGTAAATCAACTATACTTCAATTTAAAAAAAGAGAGAAATCCACACTTAGGCACATTTGGACAAAATTTTTGCACCACAAGATTAAGAGAAAAAAAAAATGCTACCATATCCATTTTCTTCCCTTAAAAAAAAGAAAAACTACCTAAAGCAAACAAATTAAAAAATCAGACTTCTCACAAGCTTTTCTTTTTCTGCCACGTGAAATTCCTTTGACAATGAAGCAATGCTTTCAGAATGCTAAGGAATGAGGTTGAAATCCAATAGCACTTAGCTCTGTTGTCACTCAGGGAAAGGCAATACAAAGACTACAATTCGCAAGCACTCAGAAAGGATGCCACCTAATTTAAAGGATGTCCTTTAACAAAACTCCCCAGGATGGACTCTAACAAACTTTTGGTAAGTTTGTTATTGGTAAGTCATGGAATGAAACGATTGGTGGTGAGTACTAAAAATCAATTGAAATTGACATCATTTTGACCAGTGGCAGCATAGTTTATTTTTTAACATCTCCATTCTCTATACGACAAAATTAGTTTTAGTAATAATAATTAAATAAAACAAATAATACTGGCCAAAAAGGAAATGTAGACAGTGAAAATAGTTTATTAAATTTTATATATATAATTATACTAGTAAAAAAATTACATTACAAAGAAAGAGAAATACGGATTAATATTTTTAAATTACAATGATCTGTGTTTTTGGTCAAAAAAGGAAAAAACTTGTACCTACATATTGGTCAGTCACAGTAATGAATTAAAACATTACAGTTTAATGTCAGCCTGATGGCAAGTGTCTCAGGTTTGACTCTCCAAAGGAAAATAATCCTAATCCTGTATTTTTACTAAAAATCAGTAGATGGATAACTTAGATCCTTGGCTAGTTTGATTTGGTATTCTTTTATCTTGACTTCTAGTAAGACTATTGCAAGGCTTTTATAAAGGATATAACTTATATTACCAGAACCATAAAAGATACTAAAAATAAACCCATAAACAAAATTATGAATAAAATATATATAATGAAGACAAAAGAACCCATTACACTTTAATAATAATTGCAAAAGACTAACAAGGTTAAAAACAAGAAGAAAGTTTTATTTTAAAGATAAGATTAGAATTCAGTAAAACATTTCATGTATAAACTAAATTTTGCACTTGCCAATCAGAAATATTCACCTTGCAGTTTGCACTGTTTCACTCTTTTCTATTTTAAATACCAAAAGTTCGAATAATCACAAAGAATGACAGAAGTCAACCCATGTTCTGATTCTTTGTCTTTGCAATCACCGTGATACTTATGTCAAATCTACTGCTTAAACACAGGCATTTGTGGTACCACAGGGGTTGGAAACACAAACTCCATCCCTAAAGTGAGTTGGAAAAATCCTGAACCATTTTAAAGTTACCTTTGAAATGAGCTTGTGTGTGCCCGTGTGTTGGAAGCCCAGTATATAACTGAGAATTCTTGTAATTGATGCCCATGTAGAACACAACGTTTACTAAAGGACAAGTAATAAAATGTGCTAAGTTGATGTTTATATGTGTCTTATTAAAATTCAGGAACCTCAGCAATTGTTTAGGATTTAGGCCAAAGATTTTTTTCGGGGAGGAGTATTTTATCACTGGCTGTTGACATTTGCTGGAACATGGTGATAATAAAAAGCAGACAACTTTTAGTTGGTTTCATTATGCTCCCACTGCTCTGCCCTTGGGCGACCGCTGGTTTTAATAATTCTAGTAAATCTGGGGGTAAAACTGAATGCCAGGCCCTAGGTCTCTCTTTTCCAAATTATCCTCCAAAGAAAGGACTGTGGTTTAATCAGTTAGGATTATGCTCTCACTCCATGTATCAGGAAGCCAGTACAGTGGTTTAAGCAAGTGAGGGGAATATTTTTTTCTCGTAATGGACAGTGCAGGGCTGTAGAGTATCTCCGTGTTGCCATCAGTGATGCATGCTCCCTCTAGTTTTTTGTGTCAACATCCTTCACTTCTGTCTTTTGCCCTTAAGCTCACCCAGTAGCTGCTAAACCTCAAGATCCTGCGCTGACGTTCCCCTCAACGTGCAGCAGGAAAAGCATAGGCAAAATGCTCATAACAAGCCAAATCTGTCTTTTCTTTTTTTTAATGAGGAAAACAGTAGCTTTCCTAGAAGCCTCATTCATCAGATTTCTGCTTACATCTCATTGGCCAGAACTTGTTATCCTAATTGCAAGAAAGAGTGGGAAATAAAGTGTTTGGTTTTGTTTTTGTTTTTAGCTGGGCGCATTGCCATCCCAAATAAAACTGGGCTTTTTTTTGAGAGGGAAGAATGGATACCATTTAGGTAAACCCTCTGGAGATTAAGGGCTAGCTATTAAATTCTTTTGTTGCTGTAAAAGTACTGAAATAAACAAACTTGGGGTATACTTGAATTTCCCAAAAGGAGAAACCTGTGGTTAAGAATCACTATAATTTTAATACATAGTTCCAGTGCTATAACAGGAGAAAAATCCATGCTATGTTCTGAATGTTTACGTCCCCTAAAATTCATATGTTGAAATCCTAACCTCAAAGATGAAGATATTATGAGGTGGGGCCTTTGGGAGGTAATGAGGTCATGAGGGTGGAGCCTCCATGAGTGAGGGGATTAGTGCCCTTATAAAAGAGACCCGAGAGAGCTCCCTTGCCCCTTCCACCATGTGAGGACACAGGGAGAAGTTGCCTTCTATGAGGAAGTGGACCTAACCAGACTCCAAATCTGAGGGTGCCAAGATCTTGGACTTCCCAGCCTCCAGAATGGTAAGAAACAAATTTCTGTTGTTTGAAAGCTACTTACTCTGTGGCATTTTGTTATAATAATCTGAATGGACCATCCATATAAACAAACCATTTTTTGAAAGATGCTTAATTCTGTTGTAGTAGAAACTAGAATTGCTCTGGGTCACAATACTTCATGTTTCTACTTTAAAAAAAATTTTTAATATACTTTGTATTTTAGTATTTTTCCCCTTGTTACTTTCCTTTTCTGTGACCAAGAAAAAAATAAAACAGTATATTACCTTATTCAATCACCATGAGTATAAGTTCTAAAGACTATTAAATCCAGAAGCAGGCTGCTGCAAAGGTAAATACTGACACCTCTTTTTCTGTCCACCTGTCTTTCAAGTTCTTGAATTTGCCTAGAGTTAAAAGCAGCTGTGGCCCTGGTAGCACTATTTACTACTTGCCATTCACTTATGAGTCATTGGTCCCACCTGCAAAGCAACTTGTGGGAGGAAGGAGAGAAGCAATGGTCATTCTTTGGATGGTGTTTTTAATGCCAGAGCTCCCTAACATTGAGGAAGTTCTTCATTTCATCCAGTCTAGGGCTTTCCCTTTCAGTATTAGGCCCTTGTTTTCTTGTTGTGAAGTGAAGAACATATTTTTTGGTGAAAATTTGCATGATCAGATATCTGTTTTCTTAATGTCTCCCACCTCAGAAAATGGCATGAAGGATGAACTCAGGAAAAAGGATGCTAGAAGAAAAGCCTCACATGCTGCAGCAATAGAGACTGAAAGAAGTTTCTGATCATAAAGACTTCCAAACTTCTAGGGGGGGAGCAGGCAGGGGCAAAAAGTCTCCACCGCCAAGCTCAAGAAACCACCACTTGTTGGAGACAAATTTGTGGAGCTGAGAATGGTCTCTCTTAAAAAGACCCTTCTCAAAAACTCTGGGTGATCTACAGATTCAATGCAATCCCTATCAAACTACCAATGGCATTTTTCACAGAACTAGAACAAAAAATTTCACAATTCGTACGGAAACACAAAAGACCTCGAATAGCCAAAGCAGTCATGAGAAAGAAAAACGGAGCTGGAGGAATCAGGCCCTCTGACTTCAGACTATACTACAAAGCTACAGTAATCAAGACAGTAAGGTACTGGCACAAAAAACAGAAATATAGATCAATGGAACAGGATAGAAAGCCCAGAGATAAACCCACACACATATGGTCACCTCATCTTTGATAAAGGAGGCAAGAATATACCATGGAGAAAAGACAGCCTCTTCAATAAGTGGTACTGGGAAAACTGGATGGCTACATGTAAAAGAATGAAATTAGAACACTCCCTAACACCATACACAAAAATAAACTCAAAATGGATTAAAGACCTAAATGTAAGGCCAGATACTATAAAACTCTTAGAGGAAAACATAGGCAGAACACTCTATGACATAAATCACAGCAAGATCCTTTTTGACCCACCTCCTAGAGAGATGGAAACAAAAACAAAAATAAACAAATGGGACCTAATGAAACAAAAGCTTTTGCAGAGCAAAGGAAACCATAAACAAGATGAAAAGATAACCCTCAGAATGGGAGAAAATATTTGCAAACGAAGCAACTGACAAAGGATTAATCTCCAAAATATACAAGCAGCTCATGCAGCTCAATATCAAAAAAACAAACAACCCAATCCAAAAATGGGCAAAAGACCTAAATAGACATTTCTCCAAAGATACACAGATTGCCAACAAACACATGAAAGGATGCTCAACATCACTAATCATTAGAGAAATGCAAATCAAAACTACAATGAGGTATCACCTCACACCAGTCAGAATGACCATCATCAAAAAATCTACAAACAATAAATGCTGGAGAGGGTGTGGAGAAAAGGGAACCCTCTTGCACTGTTGGTAGGAATGTAAATTGATACAGCCACTATGGAGAACAGTATGAAGGTTCTTTAAAAAACTAAAAATAGAACTACCATACAACCCAGCAATCCCACTACTACTGGGCATATACCCTGAGAAAACCATAATTCCAAAAGGGTCATGTACCACAATGTTCATTGCAGCTCTATTTACAATAGCCAGGACATGGAAGCAACCTAAGTGTCCATCAGCAGATGAATGGATAAAGAAGATGTGGCACATATATACAATGGACTATTACTCAGGCATAAAAAGAAATGAAAAAAAGACTCTGGGTAAGGGTCCCCATTTTGCTTTTATGTGGAACTTAACGCTAGATAGATATACATATACAATACGTATACATATACACATACATATAAGATATACATGGATACATAGATATACATATATACATATAAGATATACATATATTGATACAGAATAGATATAGATATAAATATCATGTACATATATGTGTAAGATATACTCATATACATACATATATTGATATACATATACAAACAGATATAGATGTAGATATATAGATATAGCAGACTATGATTACTCCACTAAAGAGCTGGCTTTGAACACCCAGGCCTCCACTCCAGCTGATCTTCTAAAAGCTTGAGCACATCACACAGCATAGCCATCTTCACAACCATATTCTAAAACACCACTCTTATCAGATTCTTCCCAGCATAAGAACCAACAGTGACAAAACATGGTGCTTCATTACTACCTCATTATACAGTGAATACTATGGGACCGTTTGAAAGAATGAGGTAGATCTTTAGGACTAACAGAGAAAGACTGACACAGATATGGAGAATTGTGTTGTGAAGTGAGCAAAGGAAGTTGCATAGCTGTGAACAGAGGAGACTTTGTTGTTTTTTTTGTGGGGGAGAGGTGATTAGACTATGCATAGAAAAAATTCTAAGGGAATCTACATCAAAATGTTACCTTTTTTTCCTTTTGAGGAGGTCATGGGGAAACATTCTATTTTTTCTATGTTACATGCTTCTCTAATGTCTTACGTTTTTATACAAAAAATATATATTACCTTTGAAATGAGAAAAAACTAGATGTGGATATATATGCATACATATATTCGTATTTTATGTGTAACATGTTTTCTAAAACTCACTTCCTTACAAGATCTGGCTTTGCCTTCATACCACCCCCAGATCTTCAGCTTCAATCAGCCCCTTCCATGCCATGTTCATTTTCCCCTCCACGCCTTTACTCCTGTTATTCCTTCTGCCTGGAATGCCCTCCCCTGAGCCCTTAATTATTCCAAATTCTACTCACCTGACCTTCAAGGATGGCCCAGATGAAATTCAAGGGTTTCCTTGAAACTCTTCCCCCAGCTCTCAGTTCGTTCAGACTTCTTTCCCCAACTTTTATAATGCCTTTCAAACTTCAGTGTGTTTAAGAATCCCCTGGAGAGATTGTCAACCTGCTGTTTCCCCACCCCCAGAGATTCCAATTCAGTGGAACCATGGTAGGGCCCCAAAGTCTGCATTTCTAACGATACTCCCAAGTGATGTTGATGCTACAGGTTGTGGGCCACATTTATAGAGACACTAGACTAGAACCCAACAACTTAGGACTCATTATATCTGTTGCCCCATTTATTTTATAAAGCATGTGTCTTTTTCTATAGATTGTCAGTTCCCTGTAATAGTGGGCACCTTGTGTTACTCTCTTCTGTGTCCTCTGCAGCTTGAGAGCCAAGAGCTGTTCATAGGATACATGTTAACTGAGGCTTGGAGGTCTGCAGGTTTTCTCAGTAATTTAGTCAGGGGTAGAGATTATGTAACAATTTACACTATTACCAGGTCCAGAAAACTTTCTGATCCTGGTTCTGAACTTGAATGCATCTGGAATCCATGCATGTGACCATGTGAATTTACATAGGTTAAGGGACAACAGACATGCCGTCCTCAAGAGGACAGTTTCTTTATGGAGCCTCAGATTCTCTGAAAACACAAATTTATAGTATGACTTTCTTTCTTTAATTTCCAACCTGTTCTTAATTAGTGGAATCCCAAGGCTGGCTGATGCAACTTGAATATAATAGAGAAGTCTGAGTTTAGGTGGCCTTAACTAAGTGTGAAAAATGCAAGTGTGCAATTGACTTCTAGCCTTAGTTTTTAAAAGGAGTGATGGGCTTGGTCAGCCCACTCTTTGAATGCCTGATGCCACTCAGTGCAAGTCAAGGGACACTCAGCTGGCCCCATATAGGCCAGCCTTGGTGGCCATCTCTGCAGAACAGCCCAAGCAACAGAATACACACCCAATCCGTGCTGCTACTCTGCATCTGCCAAGGTCCACCCTTCTTTCTCCAACCAGTAGAGTAAGTCCCCAGTTTTCATGGGGACCAAAGACAATTGGAACAATCCTACCCAGCCATCTCTGTGCCAGTATGTCTGGAGTGCTGAGAATCTCTAATCCTTGACTCCGCTCTTTGGCTATACACCCCATTCTCTTTCCCACTGGGTCTTGACGAGACAGGAGACATCATTAAAGCTTGTGTGTGTTTATTTGTGCCTTGTGAATCTATGTTACTGCATAAAGATCCACTCATTAGGGGAATAAGAATGTGCTTTTAGTTCTACCCCTGAAACTGGAAAATTAGTCTTTAATCTCATAGGAAAGGAGCACGGGCCTCTATTCTGATATGGGAAAATATGGGATATTGGTAATTCCCAAAGATAATAGTCATGGGAACCTCTCAGGGAACAAACTTTGTTTGAAAAATTGAAACTAGGCAGGCATTCAGGTCATAGACATTGTTCTGAGCACTGAGGATATAATGATATACAAAACCAGACATAGTTATTGCTTATAGAGCTTATGATTATTCTCATGACATTTACAGTCTCATGAGGAGGTAATTATAAATAACGTAAGCCATTCAAATAAATGTAAAAGTTTAATTACAGTAAGTGCCGTGAAGGAGTAGTATATGTTGTTATAAATGCATGAAATAGAAGTTGTCAGGACTTCCCTGATGGTCCAGTGGGTAAGACTCCACGTTCCCAATGCAGGGGGCCCAGGTTTGGTCCCTGGTCGGGAACTAGATCCCACATGCATGTCGCAACTAAGAGTTCGCATGTTGCAACTAAGAAGCCCACATGCCACAACTAAAAATATCCCGCATGCCTCAACGAAGATGCCGCGTGCTGCAACTAAGACCCGGCGCAGCCAAAATAAATAAATTAATAAACGTTAAAAAAAAGAAGTTGTCGACCTAGAAAGGGTAGTAAGGGAAGACTTTCCTGAAGATCTGACTACTGAGCCGAGAGCTGAAGGATGAACGGAGAATACGAGGCAAAAAGTATACTGGGCAGAAGGATGTACAAAGGACCTGTGGCAGGAATGAGCAGGACATAATCACAGGAAAAGGTCCCCCAGTGGCTGGATCAAATAGTTGAAAGAAGCATGATGCAAGATGTTGCTAGAGAGGAAGAAAGGGCCAAACCATGCTGAGTCTCATAGATAATATCAAGAATTCTTACGGGTAATAGGAAGCCACTGAGGTGTTTAGATTTCTGTTTTGAAAGAGTTGCTCTGGCTGCTGTAGGGAGAATGAATTGGGAGGCTGATAAAGCTGGCTAATTATTATACGGCAGTTTGAATCCAGGTGGCCATCCTAAGTTTGAAACATAAGTGCATGACAGACTTAAAAGGAATAATGGGACAAGTGATTTTTCTGGAGAAGTAGACCCCCCCCTGGAAGATGAGTAGAAGCGGCAAGCTAAGGGGGGAATTGCTGGGGTGTCATTCTGCTTTATTCTCACTTAGTGCTGCTGTTTTCAATGACAAGTTCCCCAAAACCCAAACGGCCACAAACCAGTAAGAGGAAGTGAGGGAAAGTCACCTTGGAATAAAAAAGAAAAAGACAAAGATGTTTCCTCATTTTGAAAACCGGAGTCCTGAGCAGGAGGGGTCCACACCAAGTTTTTGTGAAGGTCATTTTGCAGTATGGCTTTACTGTCAGCATCTCTAAAGACGGTCCCCAGAAATAAAGGGGCCAAGAAGGGGCTTTTCTAGAACCATTAGCAGGCCCCCTCCCGCACAGCTCCATTAGCGGGCCTTATTAAACCAACTCAGACAAAGAGCAAAGATGCCCTAGTTAATGGAGAGTCTCCGATAATTACTCTGCTCAGCTGCTTCTTTTAGGGTCTGAATGGCCTTTAAATAATGTTTCTCTTGCGGTGGTCGCAGACAATGACCTAGCAATCTGCTTTAAGCGGTGCCAATCCCATTAGCTGAAGAATAGCAAACTCTGTGTGTGTCTGTGTGCCAATGAGTGAGTGAGTGTGTATGTGTGAGTGTGTGTGTGTGTGTGTTGAGGAGCTCAGCTTACGGTAGAATCAGGTTTAAATGTTGCTTTCTTCCTCTTTTCCTCCCTTCCTTTATAAACCCATCCCTCCCAGGAATCAAAGGTATCACTGTGTTTACTGGGTCATCTACTGGGTGAAAATCTATTCCTGAAAATGGCAAGGGACCCCCTCAAATGGTTGCAGAAGATGCCTCTCATTCTTATTTACTAAGCGCTTTTCTGTAGGATGTGATTTTTCAACTTATCTCTGCCCTCGAAAAACTTCAAGTCCTGTACCACAATCGTGCAAAGAATATAGTCACCCCAATACACGTCTACTGTTCAAAGCTGAAAAGCTTTATAAATGTGGAAGAAAAAGAGTAGAAGACAAAACTAATAGGAGGGAACATTGAGACCATTGGAATATTTTCCCCTGTGGCCCTCTCTCCTGATGCTTGCAACTCTTTTTTCTAACAGTGTTGACAAAAAATTAATCAGTCGATCTAAGAAAGAAATGGAAAATTTTATTCAAGCCAAATTTGAGGATTATAACCCAAGAAGAGCATCTCAGATATCTCCGAGAACTGTTCCACCCGTTGGAAGTAAAGGCACAGTAAGCTTTTTGAGACAGAGGGCTGTACATCAAAAGACGTATTATTGACAGTTCACATAATCTAGATTTAAGCATCATTGTGGGGGGTCATGTGACCACTTACAAGATCAGGAAGGAATGTTCTCTTTAAGGAGTTGTCTTGTTTATGCTGGGAGAATGTTGCTTCTTATGGTTGAGCAGGTATTCCTGCCCATGGGGGAGGTTTGGTCGATGCCTGATGCCAAAACACAATGCACAGTGGGGGAGAGGGGAGGCCAAAAGGCAGAGAAGAATTTTTTTTGTTTAAATTTTTCTTATCTTGCCATAAAATATGAATTTTATTCCACAACTATGTAGTTATATTTAAAAACAAATTATGTCCTGGGCAGAGCATGTGAAAAAAGGGCAAGGTTAATTTATTTGGGAAGGGTCAAAGGCTCCAACATGAAAGTGTGAAGAAGTTCAATCATGAGCAACTTTGTAATAAAAATGAGTAAAACAACATTCAGATACACAGAAGTGAGTCAGCTCTGGCTGGAACCTGCTCTTTGCCTACAGGACTTTTTCAGGGGTTCCAGAATAGTCTAATTCAAGGTTTTGAACAGAGTGTGAAAACAGGCCAGCATAACAAAGTGGGCTGACTCCAGTTACACAAATACATGGGAGTGAGTTATGCGCAGCTCAGCGAGTCTCACAAAGCATCCCCAACACACACACACACACACACACACACACACACACACCCTGTTTGACAACTTCTGGAAAAAACAATTACACTGCAGCCAACAGGATAAAAGCTATTTTCTGATTCTGGGTTCTAGAAAGACACCATAGGCCAGGAAATATTCTGCTTGGAAAAAGTAAGAGGATGTTCCATTCCATTCTCATTCATTTTAACATCTGCCTTTTATTTTAGTGACTGTGAACAGCTTATGTATAGGGTTCCTTCTGAATAATTTAATTTCTGATGTTATTTAGTTTCAAAAGCATGAATTTACAAACTGATATCTATCTGAGAGATGTTGGTTTCTTGTACATGCACCATTAACAATCTACCTGTTGGGTAATGGCTTCATTTGCATTATAATTCGTTAAAATGTGTGAAATAAGGACTCCTCCTGCAGGAACTGAAGAAAGTGTTTTGGGCCTTGGGGCTCTTTTGTATCAGTGATTCCCATTCTGGTGAAAAGCACTGAATAGTGTGAAAGTTCATTTGGGTGTGTGGGGAAAGAGAGAGAACTTTTAGAACAGATAAGAAAGGAAAAGGGGATCCAGCTCTTAGGCATAGGCTTGAACCTTGGGTTAGAGTTTTTTTTAAAAAAACAAGCTTGGGCTTCCCTGGTGGCGCAGTGGTTAAGAATCCGCCTGCGCTCAACACAACTAAAGAAAGCCTGGGCGCAGCAACGAAGACCCAACGCAGCCAAACATAAATAAATAAATAAATAAATTTATCAAACAAACAAAAAACAACCTTAAAAATTACTCTTAAAACCAAATTGAATTCTGGAACTCAATAGTCTTCGACATTACAAATATAAATTTTTCATTAGATCTTACTATGGACTATCACGGTGTTTGGTGCTGTGAGTTATAACGAGTATAATAAACATAATCCATCATCCTAGACTTTGTGGCTAGGTCATAATTCAGAGGTCCTGATCCCCAATCCAGTGCCTTTTCTAGTGTAGCAAAGCCTCTTTTACGACATGATTACTTTATCATAATCGCATAAGTACTAAAGATGGAATATTGCATTATAAGGGTTGACCCCCAGTAGAACTACCAAGTACTACCCTTAGATCTGGGCAACTGGGCTGCTGACCTGGGCTCTGTGCTTTAGGTCCTCCTCTGGCTACATCTCTTTCTGGCCAAGAAGGTGATTACCTGGAGCCTCCTCCTTCTAGACCAGGTTCCTGGGGCATCAGAATTCCCTGTACCAAAGCCAAGAGTCTATCTCTAGAGCTGCACAGGCGTTTTCCCCAGGGCTTCCTGGGGGCTGATCCAGCTGCCGGGGTGTTCTCAAAAGCCTGAGGAGTGACTATGGCTGGGAAAGCTGTAAATAAAGTTAGGCATGGCAGCCGAGGGGTCTACATGCACATATTTGGGGCTTTGTGGTGCAGGACAGGGTCTGGGCTGGGAAACTGAAGGCATCCATTTGTTTTCTTGCCCTGGCTCTTGTAAATATCAGGGTATACCTGCTCAGCTCCCCGGTTCTGGTGAAATGAACTTTGTATGTATGTATATGTGTGTGTTTGTAATTTTTTTTTTACACTACTCTGCAATGTAATATCTTCACATTTAGCTCCATGAAATAATAGCTCACTTATTGGGGGACTTATATTGCCAAACACTAATACAAACTTTTACCGTGAATTAACTTATTCAAAACACTTTGAGGTAGATAATGTTATTACTATTATCACATTATTATTATTGTCACCATCCCCATTTTACCTATGGGGAAACTGAGGCACAGAGAAGTAAAATAATTTGTGAAGACCTGAGAATGAATAAGTGCCAGAGCCAGGATTCTAATTACAAGACAATGCAGCTTCTATTCTGTCTCCTCTGCTTTTCCACCACAATTCTACTTATCCTTCAAGGTAGGCTCAAGCCCTTGGTTTTTCGTAGAGGCCTGTCTGAGTAGCTCCATCCTCCCTCTAATCTTCTGAACTTCTGGAATTTCTTTTGCCTTTATCACTTGTTGGGTATTTACTGTTTTGGACCACTGGACATCTTTCTATCTAGAGGTGAAAGATGACTAGACTCTTGACTGACAGTTAGTTGAGTAAGGTGACTTGTTTCCCAGAACAAGGATGGTGGACTCATAACTCAAAAAAGGACTCATTGCCCCAGCTGCTGGAAGTGGTGTCAGTAGATTGCCTTCAGTGGTCAAACCCTCCAAGGACTGTATCAACTGCAGGGGGCCACCTTGCCCAAGACCGTGCTCCCTCTCAGAGTAGCCCACATCCCCTGACTGATGGATGTGGACATGGAAAGGCCTGGCCGTCTTGGTCAGTGGTGTGCTGAATCCAGCTCCTGCTGGCTCTTGAGACCTGACTGTGCACACCTCCAACCCCATGTTCAGTGACACGACCTCCAGAACTTGAAGTTAGGCATCGTGTGGTGTTTACACCATGGAAATTGGAAGACAGTAACAAATCAGGGCTTTTGTTTTTTCACAGTCAATATGCCAGCACACCACTTGTTCTTGGCCCAATTCAGGACTATTCTAAAGCCTCTGACAGGCCAATCTGTCTCAGAGGTCTTCATGGGGGTGGCAAGGCTGCTGTTGGGCCTTACAACTCTACCTTTCCCTCTGCCCAGTTTGGCTCTCACCCCTCCCATATACACGTGCTGATCCCACGGGCACTCCCTGCATGCTGAACTCTCTCTGAGTTTGATTCCTGGGAACTCAACCTGCAACTCTTTTTTTTTTTTTTTTGGTGAGTTAAGTTTTATTTGGGGCAAAATGAGGACTATAGCCAGGGAGAAAACTTCTCAGATAGCTTTCAGGTCAGGTGTTGAAGGGCAGCAACTCCTGCAGCTCTTACTGCTGTTAAAGTTTACCTAACTTTGCAGATTGCTTAGGCATTTTATCAGGAATGCTAGGTTTTCCCAGAAGGAAGTTTAGAATATACCATACAAAAAGGTTCTGTCCCATGTCAAGATTGAAAAAGTTTTCCTTTCACAAGGTTTTAACTTTCTGGACCATTCCATCAACAGGTAAGCTCTTAATGGAGGCCTCTGGTTGGTACTAACCATCATGCAAGCCACCATGAGCCCATGAACTGCCTACCTGGAGAACAATGAATTCCTGTAATATGTGCTTGTTGAATGACTAAAATGAAGCACATTCAAATTGCCCAATTAAAGACGTTTTTCTGTAAGATTCTATCACTTATTCTTGATCTTTCTGGTTAAAAAGGACATAGTATGTGGTAGTAGGGTGGGGAATCATTGAATATTTTGCTTCATTGAAGGCTTTTCACTATTTTTTTCTGTTTGCCTATTTGTAGAAGTGATAGCAAAAGACTCAAAAACATATATGGCCTGATCATTGGCTAATCAGAAAGAATCCTGCCTCTCATGCAAGAGAAGGGTCAGGTATCAATCCTTTGGGTGTTGAATCTTAGGATGGGTGGGGAGGGAATTCCTTGGAAAGAGACTTGGGACACTTAGGAAGCTTAGGGACAGAAGCTAGTTACCAGCTTGTATGCAACTGTTTCAATATTTCAGCAATGAGATGGCCTTGCAGGTGCCTCCCAGCTGAATAGCAAGCTCATTTGTACTTTTAAGCTGCTCCACTTATGACTTTAGTATTCTACATCTCAAATGCTTTTAATTTACCTAACGAGACAAACAAATATTATTATATTGCTCTCAGTGAATATCCCAATCATCTTTACCTGGGCATATCTGTGCACATGGGGTGAGGTATAATTGGCTTGCAAATTCTAGGCTATAAATAGCACCAACATTTTCTGATTAAGTTTAAAATATTTTTTGATGCAACTTTTGTTTTACTTCTTGGAAGACAGTATTGCTTTATTGAATCTGGACTTGACCATTATTTTATAAAGGAAAGCTAAGAGGAAAAACTTTTAATGAAGAGATACAATAATAAAATCTCCTTACATGTCATTTGGTATTTCACTTTGTTTTAATGCACATTTATTAAGATAATTTACTAGGTACCATAAGTGGTGTGGAGAATACAAAGATGAATAAGGCAAGCTCCCTGCCCTTCAGGGGATGCAGAGGGGATATAACGGGGGATCCTAAAGCAGGGTAATGGGAATGAATGGAAGAGTATCCAGGAGTGGTAAAAAAATGTAAGTCTGGAGTATAGAGTGGGAGAAAAGAAATATTCTGGAGATAAGTCTGGAATGGTGGAGTGTTAGGATGCTTTCAGTTGTAAATGACAGAGACCAACACAAACCACCTTGAGCAAACAGGGATTTAATTGGCAGTATAACTGCAAGGTCTAGAAGGTATACATAGGTGGCCCTATGGATGTGGGGTAATAATGATGTGTCAAGGTAGGGTCATCAGCTGTAAGAAATGTATCACCGTAGTGCAAGATGTTGATAGTGGGAGAGGTAGTGCGTGTTTTGGGGCAGCGGTTATCTGGGAACTCTGTACTTCTCTGCTCATTCTCTACAAAATAAAGTCTATAAAAAAAAAAAAAAGCAGCTGGGGCTTTTGAATAGAGATGTGAATTTAAATATTTAAATTCAGAGGAGCAAAATGACCTCTGCTGACCAAATGGAGGCCTGAGAGCCAGCAACTGCCCAGCTGAGATCGTTCTCAGCCTTTGACTTTTCATCCTTTTTCTGGGATCGCACTGAGAATCTATATTAGTGATAATGAGTAGATCTAGTCATTCTGTAAATGTGGCTTTTTAAGGCATTTTATGTGCCAGAC
Source organism: Balaenoptera acutorostrata (assembly GCF_949987535.1). Lineage (NCBI taxonomy): Eukaryota > Metazoa > Chordata > Mammalia > Artiodactyla > Balaenopteridae > Balaenoptera > Balaenoptera acutorostrata. The sequence goes on along the minus strand of NC_080071.1, from coordinate 66,365,359 downwards.
CCTGTGCTTAATGCATGGTGGGAAAAAAATCACAAAGCATTGGCCCTGCCCTCCAACTTCATAGACTGGTATAGTTTTTCTCAAAGAATAGTCCAATAAGGAGCACTTTGAGGCACTTGCTAAAATAACAGAATTCAGGACTTTTTGTAGACCTCCAGAATGAGAATCTACAGGTGTCTGGTTGGGCCACTCAAGATGGCTGTTCTCTTGCTCTCTGTATCCCCTCTGCTCGACCAGTGCTTGCTGCACCTACACCCTGCTCACATGACTGACCTTCCTGTGCACTTGCCCCAGGCCCCAGATGGTGATGGTTCTGATCAGAGGGGTGGCGAGGGGCGTGCCCCTCTGCTGGTTTCCCGGGTAACCCATGAGCCAACCTGACGTCAATTTCACCTATAATTGGCAATTTCCCCCCCACTCCCGGGCCGCCCCACCCCCAAGACTGGGTGCATGACCCAAGAATTTGCATTTTCAACAAGCATTCAAGAGCCTTGACACTCAAAATGTGGCATCACCTGGGAGTTCACTAGAGGTGCAAAGGCCCCACCATAGACCTCTTGAATCATGATCTGCATTTTAACAGGATCCCCACACATTAAAGTTTGAGAAGCACTATTCTAGAAGATTCTGTTACATGCTGAAGTTTGAGAATCAGTGGCCTGGGAAGACTAATGAGTATATAGATGAATTTGGTACAGTGTGATGAGTGCATTTATAGAGGAACATGTGAGTTCCTCTGGGTATGTTTAAAGGATCAGGTTTCTCTGTCAGAGATTTCCAGGAGAGGTGTGATGCCACTTGCATCTTAAAAAGCAAGAAGTTGGCCAGGCTAAAGGGATGGGGCAGGGGTGACAGCTCTCATCAGAGGAAACCCAGTGTCAAAAGTCCTGAGGCAAAAGAGAACACTGCATGTTTAAGGAACAAGAGATGTATCTCGAATTGCAGTATAAGTTTTCAAACAAACATTTAAACTCTAAACATCAACCAAAAGAGATATTTTAAAAAATTCAATGGTTAAAGATTCTCTTATTAATCTTTAAGGGAGTGCAGGAATTAGATTTTTCGAATCTTATCATGCTGTTTCTCTGGCCTCCTTTGACAATTTTTTTGTGTGTGTCCATTTCTTCATTCATTCATTCAAACATATATATATTACACACTATGCTTTGTGCCTATTATGTGGTGGTGAGTGAAACCAAACTAGTTTCTGCCCTCAGGGAGTTTACAGGTGAGGCTGGAGTGGGAGTGGAGAAGCCAATAAAACAGGTAAATTTTTAAAATGTGTAATTATAAATTGAGAAAATGGCTAAGTGTGCTATGATGGAGAATAAAGCAGGAGACTTCAAGGAAGGTCTTCCAGCCAGACTGAGGTAGGAGATAGATGGGCCCTTGGGCTGGACAGCTGGTGTTTGTCAAGTGGAGTAAAATTGAAGCTTTGTTCTCACTCCAAGGCCAAAGCTAGTGGCGGAAGCTGAGCTCTGCTAAAGTAAAGAGATAAGACGACCACTCCTGAGGTCAAGGAAAACTTCCCTGTCTGCGCATGTGCAGAAAGGCTCCTTGAGGGTCAAAAAGGGAGGGGGCGCCACCCCATAATAAGTGTGGACATACACCCACAGGTTTCTGCGGTGGGATCCATCTTAGCAAAAAGTTGCACGCAGCCCCCCCCCCCCCCCCCCCCCATCTATTGGCTAGGATTCCTGGTTTTCATCCAGGCTACCCAGGTTCAATTCCTGGACAGGGAACTAGGATCTCTCTTCAGGACCATTCACTGCTGTCTCTCCGAGATCAAGATCACCCTATCCTCTTGCAACGTGGCCAAAGTCACTGTGGGGTGGGTTGGAGTGTCTCACAAAGGAGCACTCAGGTTGCCCACCAGTGCGCATACACACACACACACACACTTTCTGTTTTGCTGGGAATCCGAATGGGGGTTAAGACCTCCTCTCAAAACCATCCTCTTTCAACCTGCTGGCTACAACACGAAAGGGGAGTGAAAATTGATTTTCGTCGCAGCTCCAAACCTGAAATGTGAAGCAATCTCTAGGTTCTAATAGTTCTATTTTCAGAAAGAACTTCTCTCTCTAATTCTCTTAGCCAAGGGAGCTGCTAAATACCAAGTCTGGTCCCTGGCATGTTTCAAGTGACATTTTCCAATTGGAAACATCCATCTGTGCGTTGGGAGGAGCAGTGAGGAGATTCTGCGGCACATACCATTGTTTTCAAAAAGTGTGTGATGAAAACTGTGCGTAAGAAAACAAAGAGATAAGGAGGCCAGGAGGGTGCGGTCAGGCCCTGAGTGGCGCTGGGTCCCTAAGGCAGGAAAGACGCGTCCTTGCGGCCTGGAACCTTGTGTGTCCGACTCTCGCTTCCCGGGCTGCTGGGAGGAAGCATTTAAGTGTGGGACCGCAAGAAGCGCTTGTAAACAGAGAGCCGGGCCGGGATGGTCGGTGGCCGAACGGGCCGTGACCGTGAGGAGAGCTGGCTGCCAAAGCCGAACCCCAGCCAGAAGAAGGCTGCAGGCCCCGCAGGTGAAGGGGGAAAAGTAGCCGGCGGCCAGGTGAGCATCTGCCTGTTTCTGTGCTGCCTGACTGGCCACTGCGGGAAGGGTGTGGGGATGACAACATTGTGAGTATCCGAGAAGCTCCCTGGGGTAGCGGTGATTTTGCTGTTTCTTCCATGCTCTGGTTTCTATTTCATCCTGGAAACTGCACAACAGTGCAGTGGATAATAGGTGAGGGGAGACTGTATGATGCGTTGTCTGTTTATTTTTATGAATCAGGTATATAAGTAGAAAACAGTTGAAATGGCTGATCCTGTTCTGTGTGTTGTTTTTAGTACCCCGCCGCCCCTCCTGGGTCCTAGAAACCAAGCCTCAGCAGAGCTTTTAACTCCCATCTAACTGGGGCTTTCAGACTACAACGATTGTTCCTTCTGTTGACCTTGTTCATTTTTAATATACAGTAAATGACACTATGTGACTGATGGCAAGCATGATTTGGTCTTCCATGAAAGGATTACTAAGCTAAAAGATCGAGATAAGGACATTTCAGACCCACTCCTCAAATAAAATGTTACTACTGAGATATACAAATGAATGACAAATTGAGACTGGTCTAGAGTTATAGCTTGCAAAGCAGGACAGATTTGAATTTACTAGGTTAAACTGAGATTGAGCTATGCTGTTGTAGACTCATTTGGAAGTTTTTTTCTTCTTGGAAAAGAGAAATACCTGGGTTTTTTTCCTTTAATATTATAATTTCAGTAGTCATAGTGAATTGTGATTTGTATTCATTCATAAGATACTTTATTATAAAATACCACACGTAAATTATAATTGGCGCACCTTAAGATATAAGGCAATTTTTGTTTCATTAACTTCAAAAACAAATGCCTTAACCAAAATTGGGCTAAAAGGTCAGTAGGCATGTGTCACCTTGGTCACATAGTCTAACTTTTAGTTACTAGAAGAATATTAGATTAAATTGCTCATAGAAAAGTGTTTTAAAGTCATGCACATCAAGGAAATAATATTAATGCCTGATGAGTTTGTCTGTCAGTGAGTATTTTCACAGTGTAATGGTTCATAGCAAGAACTATAACGCCATTCTGGATTTGAATTCCTGCTTGGTCACTTCCTATTGTGTAACCTTGGGCAGTTTCTTTGCTATATTTCTTAATCTGTAGTATGGAAATAATAGCAGTACTGATTTCATAAGGTTGTTATGACGATTAAATGAGTTAATATTTTTAAAGTTCTTAGAACAGCGCATGTAGTAATTGCGATATCCATGTTTGTTAATAAATACATAAAATAAAGATATACCAATGGTGAAAGTAAAATGGTGGTTGCCAGGAGCTGGGGGAGGGGCGAAATGGAGAGTTGTTAAATGGTTATAGAGTTTCCATTTTGCAAGATGAAGCGTTCTAGAGATTAGTCGCACAACAACGTGAATGTACTTAATAGTTAGGAACTGTACACTTAAAAATAGTTAAGATAGTAAATTTTATATAATGTACTTTCCCCCACAATTAAATCTTTTAAAATACCAATGTTAGCAAAGTCATATACAATCATCCCTTGGTATACAAGGGGAATTTGTTCCAAGACCCCCCCGACAGATACCAAAATTCAAGAATGCTCAAGTCCCTTATAAAATGGCGTATTGCTTGCATATAACCTCTGCTACGCACATCCTCTGGTATAATTTAAATCATCTCTAGATTACTTATAATACCTCATATAATGTAAATTCTATGTAAAGAATTGTAAATTCAATGTAAATGATATGTAAATAGTTGCCCAGTGCCTAGCAAAATTCAAGTTTTGATTTTTGGAGCTTTCTGTAGTTTTTTTCCCCCAAATATTTTCAATCTGTGCTTGGTTAAATTTGCGGATGTGGAACCCAAGGGTACGGAGGACCGAGTGTGTCCAGAATCTTTATTAGCACGCAGCGGCCCCATCCTTAGTTGTCTTTGCCATTGTGAAAATGCAACTTCTGGCAGTCATCAGTAAGATTCACTTATTTGGTAAATTCATGAAATTAAGACATCATAAAGAGCACAAACAAATGATAAGAAACAACATCTAATACCCTATGGCAGGCACAGTTCTGAAAATGCCCCTCCACCAAGACTGCATACCCTAATCCCCGGAACCCGTAAATATGATGCAATATCACTCCGTTGATCATGTTTCTTTATATGGCACAGTTGAATTTAAAATGGGGAAATTAGCTGGTGGGCCAAATCTAATCAAAGGGGCCTGTAAAAGAGGAGAGCATTCTCTGGCTGGGGAAATCAGAGAGATCTGAAGCCTGAGAAGGACTGAACACGCTGTTGCTGTTTTGAAGATGGAGGTGACACTTGAGAAGGAATGGGGACAGCCTTGAGAAATGCGGGAGCCCTAGAATTGCTGAGGGTGACCCAGTGTGGAAACTGGAACCTCAGACCGAGGGCCAACAAACTGAATGAGCTCAGAACTGGATTCTTTACCAGAACCTTTAGTTAAGAACACAGCCTAGCCAATGCCTTGATTTCAGCCTTGTGAAAGAGAGCCTGAGCAGAGAACCCAGCCAACCCCACCCAGACTCTGACCTTCAGAATTGCGAAGTAAGAAATGGGTGTTGTTTTAAGATACTAAGCTTGTGGGAATTTGTTACGCGGCAAAAGAAAACGAATATGACAGGAACAGACTACCCATACAAGAGAAAACTAAATGGCTAATAGTCATATGAAAATGCATTCTCTTTCCATTAATCAAAGAAATGAAATTGAAACAACAGCAAGGGACCATTTTTCCAGCTCTCAAATTTACATAGATTTTTAAAAATTCTAATTCTCCACATCAGGTAGTGTGTAGTGGAGCAGACACTCTCAGATGCTATGAGGGGTGCGCAGATGTTAAACCTTTCTGAAAAACTCATTGGCTGAATGTACGAAAAGTCTCACTAAATGTGTCTACTCCTCGATCCAGTAGTTCCACTCCTAGCAGTCTGTCCAAAGGAACTTATGAGAAATATTTTAAAAGTTAATGTTCACAAGTGCTTAATATGGCTTTGGTTAGAAAAGTCAGATATTGGCAATAGTCTAAATGCCCAAGAAGAGGGGAACAGTTTAAATAAATTATGCTGTCATCAAAAGACATGGTGTTATACAGATTTGTAAAAGGATGTTTATGAAGAGTTTTAACAGGGTGGAAAGGTATTTATCAATTTTTGCTAAATGGGGGGAGATAGGCTAGAGAACTGTATATGCAGTCAACTCTCAACTATGTTTAAAAAAACAGAAAGATCTACCTACATAAGGAAAGGGACTGAAAGGGCCAAAATGGGGCAGTGCTTTTTTCTCATTGGAGGATGAATAGGCATTGTTTATTTTCCCTTTTATACTTTCTGTATTTTCAAAATGTTTAACAATAAGTATATAGTAATTGTTTATAACCATAATAGTCAATAAACATTATTTTAAAAGCTGTTAAAACTCTATGTTGTGGAGAATACAGTGAATCTAAGACATTGTCCAGTCAAATAATGGAGAATATAAAAATCCATAAATAACTTAATATGTGGCAGGAAGTGATGTTTTAAAGAAAGACTAGAAGATAGGATATGATAAATATGGTTGGAAAGATTGAAATAAAGTTGGGTAACTTATTTCTCGATAAGGGTAATCAGTGAAAGCTTTATGGTGGAAGGATGGCTGAATATCATACTGAAATGATAGAAAAAGGAAGCTCACGGTTGAACTTTCATTGTCTTTGTTTTCTCATAGATTGATGGATTTTAGGCTTTGGGCTATGGACTCAGGTTAATTATATAAGTGGAAAACAAAGAACTGTGATGGATATATGACCATTAGCAAAAAAACAAAAAAAAAAGAAAAAGAAAAAGCCCTCTGCACGTTATTACTAGGAAAACCAAACTGGATGTAGGCCGGTAACATCTGCATTAAAAAACATCCAAAGCTAATATTTATTGAATAGTTATCAGATACTTAATATACTCTATTCCAGTTTAATCATGTGTGCAGCCTTCCCGTAATACTTGAAGTCACGTCATACATTTACAAATTTAAGAAGCAGGCAGGTAGAGGGGTACTACTTTAATTACTGGTTTCAGAAGACCTGATTTTAATAGAAACCTGAAAAGGTTAGACCATTTGGGCAGAATTTTTAGGATTCTCCATCTCTAGACAGTTTGCAGGAGCCCCAGACCACTGCTACTCCTTCTTTTTTTCCTACTAGCTCCCTTTTCTATTTTCACTTTACACTCTCCTCCAACACCTGTAGAAAAGTATGGAAACTGTCTATTGCTCCACTGGCTGTTAGCCAAATGCTGATTTTCTTCATGGGGAGTCTTAACCCTTCAAAAGAAACCCTGTGGAGGGATATCTAGCAAGGAATTGCTTTTTTTCTTTTTCCTTTTTCTTTTAGAGTGGATTTTATATATGGTTCATAAGTAGCGGAACTGTATGCTAGCTTGGAGTTTCTGGTGGAAGCTAAGGCAGAGAATTGAGTCATGAGTGAGAGTGTGGTAAGAATAACCACCAGTAGTAAATTCCGTGCATTGTGTTTGCTCTGTTTCATTGGCTACTGTAGGTATTACCAGACAGCAATAACAAGCCCACATAGTTCACCTTCACATTGACGGTGAGGTATGAAGTTTATTTGGTCCATGAGGGTAATTAATGTTAATGGCAACATGAATTATGAGCAAAAACCAAACTCAAAATATAGAGGCCATTGTATTGAGATGTCAGGCATGCTATTTTCATTAACATTTTGTTTGTTTTTCATACACTCATTAACTATCAATTTGAGTTATGTGTTTTAAATTGGATTCCCCGATTTTATGCCACATTTATGAGTATGGGAGAGATTTATTTGTCTAGTTACCGTGATTAGTGTAACCAATTTATAATTCAGTACAAACTGAAGCTGCCCTGTTCTGCATTATCCAGTTTACTTGTGGACATTTATCTAACTGGGAAATTGCTAAATATCCATTTTACCTTGTAGTCTATAGATGTGATTATAAATGTAGATTTTCATAGAACAAGGAACATATATTATAGGTTAGAAAACATTGGAAATGTAACCAGCAGTTTTTATGCTCCAGGAAATTAGCTAATTGATCTTTTCCCATGAACTTTTCCAGAACAACTTCTCTTCCACCCTCAGAGATTCATTGGTTTGTTAATTAAACAAGTAAGAATTGAGCACTTATTTTGTGCCATGGCACATACCTCTTGTACTTGGAACCAGCAATACAATCTTGAAGAAAACAGGCACAATCCTTGCCTTCATGAAGGTTACAGTCTAGTGGGGGAGACACACAACTAAGCAGGCTATTTTTACACAGAGTGAAAAGCATTATAATTGAGGAAATCAGTGTGCTATGGGAACACACAAGAGGGATGTTCAAAATGGATGTGGGAGGTCAGGGAAGAAGTGATACCTCAGTAAAGACCTGAAGGCTGAACGAGAGTTAGCCAAGTTGTGTGCCTGTGTGTTTTGGGGTGCGGGGTAGAGACGATGGAGATTTAAGAGGTAAGCCCAGGAAAGTAAGTGGACTTGAGCTCTTATAGGCAATGTTAAGGAGTATATGATTTATCCAGAAGATAACAGGGTTTTAATTTTAGAAAGCCCTCTCTGACTGCAGTGTGGTGAATGGATTGGTGGAGGGAAAGACTGAAGGGAGGAAACTGGATGGTGGGGTCTGAACTAAGGCCATAAAGAAGGAGAGCAATAGATAAATTTGGCAGATCTCATATCGGTAGAATTAGCATGACTTGCTGATTTGGAGTGATTTGTGGGGGAGGGAGCCAGCAGGGTCAAGGATGATGATATCCTTCACTATATGGAGAATGCCAGGAGGAGGGGCAGGCTGAGGGTAAGATGAGGAGTTTGGTTTTGTGCATGTTAGGAGTTAGGGGATGTCTGAAAGGCAGCTGTGTGTGGGTCTAGAGCTCAGGATAATAATGTTTCTCATCTGTCACATGGACTGCTGCCAAAGCCATGGGGATGGAGAAGATCACCCAGGTGGAAGAGGAACTAAATAAGAGGGTTATGGGGAAAACGGAGGAACACCTACATTATGATGTGGGCATAGGAAAGGGGCTCATACAGGGGACCAGAAGGAGCATCCAGAGATAAAGGAGAAATACCGGAAGAGACTACATCAGTGCTTTCATGAGAACAATGCAAAGAGTGGGTGTTGAGTAAGTCAGATCCTGCTGAGAGGTCAGTCAGATATGGAGTGAAAAACCTCCTGGGTTTAGCCAAAAGGAAAGTGTTGGTGACCTCTGCCTGTGCGGTTTCACCTGGAGCAGAATCAGTGCTTCTGCAGGGAGGAATGAATGGGTGAGAAGTGGAGTCAGAAAGCATAAAAAAAAAAAATTTCTTTAAGAAACTTGGAAGAGGAAAGGAGGAGGGACAGAGTATCCTACCTGTACAGGAACTTGGGAGACAAGGGAGTATTTTACTTATTTGTTTTTTCTTCTTTGAGAAGAGACATTCCTTTTGAATCACCCTGAATCTTGCACTACTGAGTCCTTCCACTCTAAGACTACCAGAAAGCCCGATGTGCAGCAACTCATTTTGCCTGAACAGTGCAGGAGGAACCCTTGAGTTAATTAAAACCTTATCTCAGAGCTTCCTAAACTGATTGCTGTCACCACTCTCTCCACCAGTTTGTTGGTTTATAATGGGAGGAGATCAAAGAGGCTGTGGTGACCCTTTCCCTGGTACCATACGGATGACCCCGGATGACCCCTGTTGGCATCCTGTACCCTGCCTTTGAGTTCACAAAGCACTACGTTATGTCATTTGATTTACATTCCAAAACAACCTTTGGAGAAGGTAGGACTGGGATCCTTATTTGACCTGCATTGAAATAACTAGAATTCAGGTTCAAATGACTTGCCTGGAATCACACATCTAGTAGTAGTGCATGGGCAGTTCAGGCCTTCTAATTCCAGATCTTGTGGTCCAAAAGTAATTACCCTTCACTGAGAGGTTAGATATGATGTTTATATTTTCACTGTAGTGTGGTCATATAAAACTTAGGCATATCATATTTTAGTACACTTAAGAAACAAGACTGAAGATTGTGGGTCAACTTTGTTATTTTGCTTGAATCCCATATACATTGATATTTGTCCCCTATCCACCCGCTGTCCCCCAAAAAAGTTAAGTTGGTTTTAGAAGGAGGCAGTTTATTTGGACATGCCTTAATAGTCAAAGCATGTTTGAATTATCTATAGTCACATCTAATTTGAAAATATTCCTTTTAATTCCTTTGACAGAAACACTTATTTGCAGGTTTTTTTTTTTTTTAAGCAAACATTTTTACAAGTGTTTCTATTTATTGGCTAAATGAAAAATGATGTCTTCGGGAAACATTAGTAAAAGGTTTGGGCAATTAGGACTATGTAAACATTTGCAAAAGCACTTGTTTGGCCTAAATGGAGTCACAGTTATTATACCCTTGCAGACATTCCAAGCAATATGTCCAAGGTCACTGAGAGAATTGAGGTTAGCTATTTAGTTAGAGAACAGCCTTTTATTCTGTTTGTTCAGACACCTATCATCCACTATTCCCTTAGAGAATTTACAATGACACAGAAATAGTACAGAGGTGATTTTTTTTTTTTTTTTTGTAAATTAAGTATAAACTATTTCCCTGGATATTTAGCAATTAACTTTCTGAGTTGTGGGATTAACAAACAGAAAGATTTAAAAAATAAATATTAAAGTTGCTGAAGTTTGACATTAAAATTCAAAGCACCTTGTATGTAAAATTCTAGCTGTATTATCTCAGGATAATTAGTTTGCTGTTAATTGTTATACAGGACAGTATGTGCATTTTAGAGGTTTGTTTTCACTCACTTACTGGCCATATTACCTTGGACAAAGTACTGCATTTCTTTAAATCTCAATTTCCTTATCTGTAAAGTGGTAATAATAATAGCAGCTCTCCGATAAGGTTGTTGTGAGGATTTAACAACATAATGAAGATAAAGGGCTTCACATAATGACCTTAGGAAGTGCTCAATAAATGTTAGTGATGACTCTTAAATCTTGGTCTTGGTGTAGGAGTTGTAAGAACTCTATTTTGTTTTTTGTTTTTTTTTTTTTTATAGTTTTTAATACTTTATTTTATTTATTTATTTATTTATTTATGACTGTGTTGGGTCTCTTAGTTTTCGTGTGAGGGCTTTCCCTAGTTGCGGCAAGTGGGGGCCACTCTTCATCGCGGTGCGGGGGCCGCTCTTCATCGCGGTGTGCGGGCCTTTTCACCATCGCGGCCCCTCCCGTTGCGGGGCACAGGCTCCAGACGCGCAGGCTCAGTAGTTGTGGCTCACGGGCCCAGTTGCTCCGTGGCATGTGGGATCTTCCCAGACCAGGGCTCGAACCCGCGTCCCCTGCATTGGCAGGCAGATTCTCAGCCACTGCGCCACCAGGGAAGCCCCTCTATTTTGTTTTTAAACATTTCATTAAATACACCATTCCACATTTAACATATGTCCATCCACATTGAAGGAGTCCTCTAAAGGGCATTTTTGAAGGGTTTAGTATAACAGTAGTTGTCTCTGACGCTGGGCAACTATTTGAGTCCCAGCTACCATAAGCCTATCATCCTAATGTCAGATCAAAACAGTCACAGAAATAAGACCAATCAGAGCTCCAGAATTCAACTTCAGAATGTTTACACATTGCAGACTTGTTTTGTAAAAATCCATTTAGTACCAATGATAATAGTCCACAATAAAAGAAATTTAAACCCAGATTTGTGGATGAAAATGTAGTTCATACTGTTCTTCCTCTTCATACTTTGTAAACTTTTCCTTTGTCCTGTATGATGGGCAGAGAGTTTTCTGGCCTTCATGTAGTACATAGTAAAATAACAAAGACTCGTCCTCTTATTTTACCTTGCCTTGTCCTTATCTTTGAGGGTCAAAGACAATGTTTTGTCTGCTTTTGGCAGCCTTGCTTGTTTCCTGATGGAATTGGTGAGAGGCTGCTTGGTAGCCAACCAAGGTCAAGGTCATTGTCACAGATTGAGTCCAAAAGGGAGGGAGGGGTCGTGGGTGCAGCCCATCACCACTGGGTACATCTGTCCTTTCAAATAAGAAGTGAGTCACCTTCTGCTTAGACCTTATCATCGGTCTGGTACTCTCTGGGTGCCATTCAACAAAGACCCAGCCTCATTTTTTAGCGGGTTCAAATGTAGCCAGGAAAGAAAAAAAATCAGTTAACTACTTCTCATGTACGTTCACCCTAAATGCCCAGAGGAACCAGTTTTGTGAATATGTGCTAACCCATAAGCTGGTTGTTGCTTTGACGGTTAAAGTGGTGAGTATTCTCCCTTCTGGTAATCAGCTGCGGTGACCTAAGGAATTAAAGTCAACAGGAAGTGAGGCAAGGATTCATTTCTCATGACATCTCAGCCACCCAGCAAATGCTTCTGTTGGCCAGGGATGTTTCTGTGGGTCGGATAGATTCTGTGGGTTGGATAGACTTGGGCAGCTTGTGAGGAAGCCCTCTGCACTTGTGCCTCCCATTTGTGCAATTGTTTGTTAGTTCACTTTGAGCTCAGCCTTTGGTGGGACCTTTAGAGATATTCCTGTAGGTTGACAGCTTTATGCCAGAAGCAGCATCATTTTTAGAGCAGGTCTGATTGGTTTTATTTGTACGTTTCATTTGTCTTTGGTTTCTTTCAACTGAAGTCATCTCTGTATACATGTTATTATGTCATTCAATTGTGTTCTGTCACTTAAGACTTTTTATTGTCCCTTGATTAGTAATGACTTCTTATTTATGTTCCCGTAACACCTTTTGTATACTTCTGTTAAGGCACTTTTTATACTTGGTTTTGTATTGTTTCCCCACTAGCTATTAAGCTCTTTGAGGGCAGAAGCTGTGTTTTGTGTCTGTAGCATCATCTAACATAGTGTTTGGGTACTTGGTCCATCCTCTGTGAGCGCTTGTTGAGTATAAATGGTTGTGTGGTTAGAAATCAACTAGCTTCTAATAGGAATAGTAATTGTTTTAGATTTTACAAAAATTTCACATATATTATCTGCATTTGTGCATTACAGCTCTCTAATGGAGAGGTGCATTGATGGAGACAGACGTTGGAAGGATTCCCATTTTGCAGATAAGAAGGGCCAGGACATCCTGAGTCAACCTGACTTGCTGGAGGTCATTCAGCTTAGAAGGCAGTGCTGGGACATGAACCCTTTCTTGGTGTCAGAAATGTGTGTTCTTCCCATTGCCACATGTCTGTCCCATCAAAAACCCTCAAAACTGGGTGGCTCATGGATTGAATTCACCTTACTCCTTGTTTATGGTCCTTCTAGCGTCAGGGCCCCTGAGTGATTTAAAGTGGTTTAAAAGGTAATTGAACGTGGACTCAGTAATTTGACAGGGATTCTAGGCACTTCTTTTTCTTCCCCATGGGGCCTTCGACTGACAATAGATGAGTCATTTTGGTCTCTATTTCATCATCTCTAAAATAATCCTGCTACTTTACTTACCTCTCTCTGTTGAGATTACTACAAATTTTTATCAAGAAGCTTATCAAGTGCTTTATAAACCATACTCTAAACCATGCATGTGAAGACGATTATTCTCAATAAAGTCAATTAGTTATATGAGCTGATGACATCTTTAAATCTAAAGATGCTAATCTGAAAAGCTATTTCTTTAGCTTTTTCGGGTATCTTGCATAGCTGGGTCTCAGTGTACCTCCTTGGGGTGGCCATTACGAGGTCTCATGCCAGCTGGTTTAGATGGCACCTGCATGTACTAGTTATTCCCTGTTGCAGTTGGAGGGTGACTCTAGCACACGTGGTTTTTATGATGGAACTTTTCAACTTCTTCACCTCAGTCCTAGGATGAAGATAATTTGAGTGACTCTTTTGTTTGTTTTTAAATCACTGTTTCCTGCCATGGAGGTAACGGGGAATGGAAAACATTGAGTCTGCATTTTTAGACACTTAAGTAACTGAATTTTGTGTCTGTCTGTTTTGCTTCTAAAACCAGGACATTTTGGAATGCTGGTGGTTTTATGAAAATGGGCTTCTCAATCAGAAGTCTTGGCTTTCCAACGCAGTGGGTGCCACAGGGGCATAATAACATTGCTGCCTTCAATAGCAGAGCAGTTGGAGATTTGAAGCCCCCCACTTATATTTAGGTTGGTTTCTGGGAAAACATCTTGGGGCGTCAAATGTCTCAATGATTTTTGCAAGTGGCAAACAGTAAGCGGAGAGATGGACTGAAAAATGCTTTAGGTTGATTGCCCTGGGGTGTTTCAAAGGGAACATGTCCTTTCTGGTATTAAAAAGAGCTTGAGCTCTAAGTCACTGGAAAATTAGACCAGCCAAGCTATGGGTTTGGAGTGGTTCACAAAATAATTCCCAAGCACTGCATAGGCGCTTTTGTTTCTACAAAAGGTCTGAGTGAGGTCTTTGCTACCTGACCTTTGCCATGTTATTTTTAAACCCGGTTTCAATAGCTTGGAAGCTTTTTCTAACCAAGAAAAAATTTAAAAGCTCAAGTCAACATAACGTTTTGGAAAGCATGCCAAATTTTACTTAAACAAGCTTATAATGAATTCAAATGTACTTTCGCCAGAAAACCAGAGTGGTGTTTATATTTACAGACGTCAGTACTTTGAAAACATACTCTTTATGCAGTTGTTCATTCGGCCCATATTTACTGAGCACCCATTGTGTACTAGCCATTGTGTTAGGCCCAGTGAGGGTTGTAAAAATGAAATGGGGTAGAATTGCTGTGCCCAAGTTGCTGTAAGTCCAGTAGGGTAGGCGTGTGACCTCAGGAAAGTTACTAGGTATCATTTCGCCTCAGTTTCCTCATCTGTAAAAATGGGAATAATGGTACCCACTTTACACATGGTGAGGCTTAGAGATATAAAGTACTGAGCAATGTACCTGGCACAAAATATGCTTTTGGTAGTCATTATAATATAATATAGTATAGTATAATAATATAATTATTATAATATAAGATAATATAATTATTATCATCATCATTTCAGAAGGAACAGGCAGCATGCAGTGTAAGTTGTGGAGGCAGCACCAAAGCCATTCTCTGGACATTTAAAGAAAGAGCTGACCATTTTAGGGTGAGGAATCACAGCTTGTGGAAGAGGCGGCAGGTAAGCTTGAAGAGTGGATAGAATTTCAGTAGGTAGAGGTGGGGAGACGGTGCCTCAGAGGTAACTGTAAGCAAGGTTTTGGAGTTGGGAAAGCCTAAAATTTGAGCAGTAGCATCGCAGTTTGGAGGAAAAGAATGTCTTACGGAAGGGAAGCGGGAAGTTGGACAGGCAAGCTAGTCCAAGACTGTGAAAGGCCTAGAGTGTCAGGTTAGAGAGTTGGGCCCTGTTGTCAGTGGGAGCTGTATTGAAGGGTTTTATTTGCTACCGTCTTCCCAGTACCTCAGACAGCACCCAACCCATAGTGAGCAGTCAGCAAATAATTGTTGAGTGAACGACTGAGTGTGGCTTTAGACAAGTTGAGCTTCATTTTGCCAGATGGTAAGCCAGATAGAAGTGTCCTACAGAAAGTTGGGGACATGGGACCAGAGTCCCATGGAGACTGAAGGTGGAAATTTGGGAGGTGTGAGCATGGAGGTAATTATGGGGCTAAACTGACCCGAGGAGTGCGTGCGGCTGTAGTCAGAGAAGAGAGCTGAGGTGATGCCCCTATTTGATGAGCAGACCAGGAAGGAAAGGAGGAAGATGGAACAGAGAAGGAGAGGGTAGAAACGAGAGGAGAACAGAGAGCACGGTCGGTGCCCATGAAACCTGGGGAGGAAAGGTTTGAGGAGGGGCCGGTTGACATGCTCGAGGCGGGTCAGGGCTTTGCAGTGCCCTAGTGGCAGTATAGAGGGGAGGTCCCAGATAGGGTGGAAGAGAGTTCAGTCAGGTGGGGCCTTGTGCCAGGCTGTAAGGTATCGCTGGGCACAGCACACTCTGAGACATTTCTTTTTTCTCTTCACGGTTAATAATTACTGGTATTTGCTTTTTGAGCAGGTCTTTAAACAGTGTGCCCAAATTGTGTACTGTATATAATCTGATTCCAATTAAATATTAGATAAAAACACACCTAACTATTTAGTTCTGAGATCATGACTGATTTTTATTTTCTTTTCCATATCTGTCAGTATTTTCCAGGGTTTTTATGTGTTTATTACCTTCATAACTGGGAAAAACACTATAAAATTGTATTTCTAAATGGTATGTTCCGTAGGTATTGCCTGGCAATACACTTCTCATTTATTGAAACTTAGATAAATGTAGCCATTTAATGTTCCTCAGGCCTATGAAGATGGGATTCCGTTTGTGTTTCTAGCTGTCTTTCTCCTCTGAAAGAACCCCTGAACTCTTCTTATGAGGTCCACAGAGGCACCATTTCCTTATCTGCTGCTCTTGGCTTGCCGGTGCGCCATCAACATGCTTACATTGCAACATGTCTTTATGACAAAGCATAACCTCCTGTAGCCTGATAATCCAGAAGCATCCTTACTAGGGTCATATTCTCTTGCGGTGGAGCCTTTACATTATGTAGCTCTCAGAAAATTTACAGTCAGCTGTGGCCTTAACCAAAGTGAAGACCGTGTGAGAGCCGCATGCGCTGACCATTCTTATAATCACGCTTGTTTCTCATGTTTGAAAATGAATTGGCAGAAACTGTTTATCCTAGGTGTCTTTGGTGCTGCATTTTTCTCCATAGTCCAGCTGCTTCTAAAACTACGTGGCGCCAGACACCCTCTTGAGCACGCGTTACGTTCTGATTACACGCCATTTAGCCAAGTGGGGGGAAGTCAGCGATTTTACCATCCAGCTTGGGAGAAAGTGGCATCTCTGTGTGGGCCAGGCTGGTATTATTACTCATATCTGCTTCTACTTGTGTGTGGAAGGACTGCTGTATTCATCCTGCTAATTAGCCTTGCCTAATGAGCATGTAAACAGCAGATTTCCTTGTTAGGAAACAGTAATACACTGATTCTGCATCCTGTTAACATTTTGATGCATGCATGGGATTCTTTGGATTGAGCTTTTATGACAACACCGACAAATGGACCTCCGTTTCTCAATCTGTTACATTGGGGAAATAATCCTTTTTACAGAAAGGGTATTCTTTTTTTTTTTTTTTTTTAAACAATTTTTTTTTTTAATGGGAATTATTTATTTATTTATTTATGGCTGTGTTGGGTTTTTGTTTACTGTGCGAGGGCTTTCTCTAGTTGCCGCAAGCGGGGGCCACTCTTCATGGCGGTGCGCGGGCCTCTCACTGTCGCGGCCTCTCTTGTTGCGGAGCACAGGCTCCAGACGCACAGGCTCAGTAGTTGTGGCTCACGGGCCTAGTTGCTCCGCGGCATGTGGGATCTTCCCAGACCAGGGCTCGAACCCGTGTCCCCTGCATTGGCAGGCAGATTCTCAACCACTGCGCCACCAGGGAAGCCCAGAAAGGGTATTCTTTATAAAAATAAAGTGTCTGTAGATCATTGAGTTTGGCTGAAAAGTAGGGTGTTATAAATAGTTGGCTGCTGACTTGGCTGTTGTTGGGCTGACATATCTTTCCAGGGAAAGACAGGAGCAGGTGGTTCTTGAACGGGTGAGGTCCAGTGGAGGGCTCCATAATTATACAGCACTTTACATTTTTTGTTTTTAAAGGAATATTGTTTGTTTGGTTTTTTTTTTTTAATTTATTTATTTATTTTTGGCTGTGTTGGGTCTTCGTTTCTGTGCGAGGGCTTTCTCTAGTTGCGGCGAGCGGGGGCCATTCTTCATCGCGGTGCGCGGGCCGCTCACTATCGCGGCCTCTATTGTTGCGGAGCACGGGCTCTATAGCGCAGGCTCAGTAGTTGTGGCTCACGGGCCTAGTTGCTCCGCGGCATGTGGGATCTTCCCAGACAAGGGCTCGAACCCGTGTCCCCTGCATTGGCAGGCAGATTCTCAACCACTGCACCACCAGGGAAGCCCAGTTTACATTTTTTAAAGGTATGTTGTGGTGAATGAGCCACATGTGAAGCAATTTGATATTAGCAATGTTGTTGGATACAGGTAGCTGAGTAAGGTACCCAGAGGTTTAATGGTTTGCCAGAGGCCACCCAGCACGTGTGTGGTTGAGCCAGATTTAGAACACAGTTCTAATTAGCTCCTGATTTCCACTTTTTGTGTGGAGGCAAACCACACTGCACCCACATGGTGATTTCGCTCAGTTCACTTTGTCAGAGGAAAGTCCTGTTCATAGTTTGACCTGTCTGAATATGTTGTTATTATTATTATTATTTTTAAATTTATTTATTTAATTTATTTTTGGCTGCATTGGGTCTTTTTTTTTTTTTGCATTGGGTCTTCATTGCTGCATGCGGGCTTCTCATTGCGGTGGCTTCACTTGTTGCAGAGCAGGGGCTCTAGGCACGCGGGCTCCAGTAGTTGCGGCACACAGGCTCAGTAGTTGTGGCTCTCAGGCTCTAGAGTGCAGGCTCAGTAGTTGTGGTGCACAGGCTTAGTTGCTCCGCGGCATGTGGGATCTTCCCGGACCAGGGATCGAACCCATGTCCCCTGCATTGGCAGGCAGATTCTTAACCACTGCGCCACCAGGGAAGCCCATGTTGTTATTATTTTTTAATTAATTAATTTCAAAACCAAATGAGGCAAGCTAGTAAGGGGTGTTCATTTATGGAGACTAAACTTCGCATTAGACCCTTGTATTGTAGTGAATTTGAGGCCTATACATCCTAGGGAAAAGATAATTTCCAAAAGGAGAAAGGTTGGATAATGGAGCCCCAAAAGATGAAGACATAAAGATTATATAGGAGGGTCAGTAAGGCATCATGCCTGCTGTCAAGTAGCTTGGAGTGTAGAGTGGGATGGAGAGAAATTGTTCATCATTACAGTACATTGTGGCAAACCCAGGGTGTTCCGAGAGCCTGAGCAATTCGGAAGGCTCCCCAGCTTGGGCCAAAACATGGAGGAGTAAAATGTTGGTTAGGAACGACAAACTGGAGAGGTGGATAGGTCATGAAGGGCGATGAATGTCATGCAAAGGAGTAACAATGTATTCATTCAACATGTGTCTATCTAGTGCCTTTTGTGTGTGTGTGTCAGGCATTCTGTATGTACTTGGGATACATTAGTGAACAAAATAAGCATCAATTCCTGCCCTCGAGGAGCTTATACTTTAGTGGGGTGAGAGAAACACTAGACATTAAATAATAAGTAAATTGAGTGGTTTGTTAGAAGATGGTAGATGCATAAGGAAGAAGGGTCCAACCAGGTGATCAAGGTTAACGTGAGCAGTAGTAAGTCATGTTGATAGTATCTACTCTTGTTATGATATGATGAGAATGGCACTTTACCTCTGTAGTTTTTCTCCCCCAAATATACAGCCCTAGTCTTAACATGAGAAAACATTAAACAAATCCCAGTTGAGAGACAGTCTATAAAATACCTGACCAGCACTCCTCAAAACTGTCAAAGTCATCAAAAACAAGTAAAGTCTGAGAAACCGTCACAGCCAAGAGAACGCTAAAGAGACGTGACAGCTAAATGCCATGTGGTATCCTGGATAGGATCCTTGAACAGGAAAAGGATATTAGGGAGAAGTTGAGGAAATCTGAACAAAGTATGAACTTTAGTTAACAATAATGTATCAATATTGGTTCATTAATTGTGACAAATGTACCACATTAATGCAAGATGTTACATAGAGGAAACTGTGTGTGGGGTATATGGGAGCTCATTGTACTGTCTTTGCAATAATTCTTTAAATCTAAAACTGTTCTAAGATTAAAAGGTTATTAAAAAAAATAAAAAACAGAGTAAAGGGGATCAGAAGTCCAGGGCAGAGACACATGTCATAATTTAAAATAGGGTGGTCAGGGGAGGCCTCATTGAGAAGGTGACATGAACAGTCACTTGAAGAGAGAGTTCACCATGTTGGTATTGGGAACCAATGCAAAGACCCTGAGGTGAAAACATGTCTGCAAGTTGGAGAACCGGCAGGACAGCTGGTGTGGAAGGGAGGGTAGGGGGTAAGGAGAGTATGAGGTCATAGAGGAAAAGGTGATGGAACCCATCAGGTGAGGGCTTTTAGGCTGTTGTTATTCATGTGCTATACCATGTGCCGGGAACCATGCCATGCATTGTCCTATTTAATTCTCTCAACTATTTTAGGAGAGAGGTATTATTAACTTGCTGATTTTGCAAATGAGAAAACTGAGATTAGGAAGTGACTTACTGAAGTCCCATTCCTGGTAATTGATGGAGCTGCCGTTCCTTTCTTCCTCCTGAGACCCAAAGTTGTCACTCCTGACTTCTTCCTCCTCTCCTCAGGGGGCTGGACTAGATCTTCTAGGCCAGGAATTGGCAAACCACAGCCCGCTGGAAAATCTGGCCCTCTGCTTGTTTTTTGGTTGTTTGTTTTAAGTCGTGGTAAAAAACATACTATTTACCATCTAATCATTTTAAGGTCAGTAGTGTTTATATTCACATTGCTGTGAAACAGATCTCCAGAACTTTTCATCTTGCAAATCTGAAACTCTATACCCATTAAACAGTAACTCCCTTTTCCCTCCTCCCCTCCAGCCCTGGTAACCTCCATTCTACCTTTTTATTTCCATGAATATGACTTCTTAATATACATTGAATCATGCAGTATTTCTTTTTGTAACTGGTTTATTTTACTTAGTATGATGTCCTTGAGGTTCATTCATGTTGTAGCATGTGACAGGATTTCCTTCCTCTCAAAGGCTGAATAATATTCCATTGTATGGATATACCATATTTTGGTTATCTGCCTGTTTTATAAATAAAGCTTTATCAGAACACAGACATGTCCATTCATTTCCATGTTGTCTATGGCAATTTATCCCACTACAGCCGTAGACCTGAGTAGTTGCAAAAGTGACTGTGTGGCCCACAAAGCCTAAACTGTTTATTACTGGTTCTTTACAGAAAATGTTTGCTGAACCCTGTTTTACTGGGGAAACTCTGAAGGGTTAAGAGAAATGATGTGGAGGCTGCTTTAGAAGGAGGAAGACAAGAGGCAGGAAGACCCTGCTGCCTTTGTTGGGTGACAGAGACATGGGTATGGGACTTGCCCTCGAGAAGCTTATAGTCTAACTGAGGGAAAAAGACAGTCTGCAAAGTTGACTTGTTTAGTGATGCTTTAGATATTTGGGGAAGGGAGAGATCCGAAAGGACTGAGTCTCAGGAAAGACTTCATAGAGGGTTGGGATTTGGGATGGGATGGGATGGATCGGATTGCTAGAGTGTAGAGGAGTGCATCAGCCTTCTCACCACACCTTAACAGATGAGTAAGACATTGGAGGCATTTAGAGCAGTGTCTAAATATTAAGTGCTCTCTAGAATGTAAGTTCCACAAGGGTAGGATTTATGTCTGTCTTGTTCACTGTCGTATCACCAGTGCCTAGAACACAGTAGCTGCTTCAGTAAATGTTTATGGAATGAATAAATCACTGCAACTCTCAAATTCTTTTTAGCTATTTAATTCGTACTGTGAAAATACAGGCAAAGGGCTGGATCTCTCACATTGGTCTGTTAATTCATTTATTACACTAAAGAGTAATTTTTTTTGGCTGTTGTTAAAGCAGTACCTCTATTGTTTATTGCTAGAGATAATCATGTGGTAAGAGGAATGTAAGTCAGGTACTAACAACAAAAGAAAAAGGGGGAAAAGAAAACAATGTCGTGATTCTAAAGATAACCACTCAAAAATAATTCATTCATTTATTCAACAAATATTTATTGAACTGCAACTGTGTTTAGGGGGTCCATGGTGAACAAAATTGACAGTTGCTGCGTAAGGGGATATTGACACCAAAACTAGTAATTACAAATGTGATGTGTATAACTTACAGAAGTGCTGGTGCCCTTCTGAACCAAGGCCCCTCTGTCCTTAAACAAGTACATTTAACCTAGTCTGGGACACCAGAGAATGCTTCCCTAAGGAAGTGGTTAAGTCCTGATTATTGTTTGCTGTGTGGCAAACTACTCTGAAATTTAGTGTCTGAAAACAATTTATTATCTCTCATGGTTCTGGGCTAACTGGACTCAGCTGGAAAATTCTCACTTGGGAATCTCTTATGATACTGACTGGGGCTGGAATCATCGGAGAGCTCAACTGGGCTGTCATTCAAGATGGCTTCTTCCCTCACATGTCTGGTGCCTCTGTGCTCTAGCATGTGGCCTCTCCCTCCAGCAGAGTAGCCTGGACTTTCTATATAATCAGCTTAGAGCTCCAAGAGACAGGAAGAGGAAGCCACCAGGCCAATCAAAGGCTGCACCCCCAATGGGCACAGCATTATTTCTGCCACACTCTACTGATCAAAACATCACAAGCTTTGCCCCGATTCATGGGAGTGGAAAAGTAAACTCACTTCTTGATGGGGAAGTAGCAAGTTCTCATTGCCGAAAAGCACGTGGGATAGGAGATATTGTTGTGGCCCTCTTTAGAGAATACAGGTCTGTCACTTGATGTTAGATTGGACCCTGAAGGATGATTAGGCATTGATGCGATGGGCAAAAGAGTCCAGGAGGCAGTAACCCCTCCAGCGATGGGAACAGCCCGTGGGCAGGCCTGGAGATCAAAATGGTAAACCTTGAAGGAGGAACTGAAAGGCCTTTGTGACTAAGTGGAGGAATGAGGGGAGGAAGAGTGGCATGGAAATGCTGGGGCACACAGTGAAGAGTAGAGTATGGTTTTGAAGGGTAAATGCATATTTACGTCAGAAAGCAAAGAGAATAGCTGTGTAGGTTCCAGACAGAAGTGATGGAAAGCACTAACAGTGAAATTCCTAGAATAGGAAGAACAGATTAGCCCAGAGGACTTGGGGTGGACTTGGGGGTGGTTCAGGGAAATCTTACCCCAAATTACATAGCTAGTATGAGACAGAATTAGGATTTGGACCTAGCTCTGACTCTAGATCCACTAGATTGCTTGCTATTTCTCCACTGCATTGCTCACCACACTGCCTATGGAAAGTCATTTTATATAATAAACTTGAAAATCCCTTGCTAACCAAAAGGTGATTTACTCTTCCTAATTTCTTCCAAGCCATCCAGGCAAATACCTTCTAAGTTTTCTAGACTCAGCTCAGAGGGCACCTCCTTTTGAAGGCCTTCTTAATCTCTCCCTCACCTTTGCTGGCAAGTGACCCCTCCCTCCTTCCCCCACCAAATCTGTTTCCGTCCTCTATCAAGGCAGTTTATTGGACTTATTTTCTTAGGCTCATCATGATAGACTGTGAGCCTCTTGAGGGCAAGGACTGTATCTTATTCATCCTTCCATCTTCAGCATCTTGGACCTGTCGTGACCTTAATGGATGGTAGACGAGTGGTTTCCAGAATCCCTTGTTAAACAGCATTGAAATGGTTCTCAAGTTGAATTGTTACTGCCCTTAATGAGGATTAAATGAGGCATTGCATAGGGAAGTGTCCCTGGGACTTCTTACTTTCTGTGGGCCTCAGTGTCCCCTCCGTGAAAGGTTGGGGTTGAGAGGATGATCTCGAAGGTCCCGTCCTTGTCTAACAGTCTACAATCTTAGAAGGCGGTGTGATGGAGAGTTCCACAAGCCCGCAGTGCTGGCCTCAGTGGTTATATGCTCCTAGCCAGCCTGTCAATACCAAAGCAGGGAGCACAAAGAGTATATTCCTAGACATTTTGATTTAATAAAAATAGAGAGAAAGAAAGAATCAGTTTGAAGGTATTTACTCTCTCTAGTATGATTAAAGACTGAATTTTAAGAACTAGGTAAGAAAAGGAATATTCATAATAGAATCTTAGATGAATAACTTGGTGATCTGCACCTTGGTGCCTCTTCTATAAAATGGGAAATTCATATTTTATTATGTTCATTTAAAATTTTAGTAAATAAAGAACTAGAAGTTTTAAGATTTATTATGTATTTCTTTTTCTTAGCGTCTGGTGTACAAGACAAAACTGAAAAATTCCAAGTTTCAAAATGACAGAAGTAGTGAAACTCTGCTATAGGATTCAAGAGACTCAAGGCTTAGCATAGACACAGCAAACAAAACCATGTTTGCAGCTAGAAAAATATTATAACTGATCTTATCGCCAAAAATCAATCTGTGCCTTGCTTCATGAATGCTAACATAATAAATATGAAAATGTAAAAAGTAGACAAGTTCACAGTCATTATCACTTTATAAGAGGTTAGCCACCAAGTTCCTGTGACCTGCAAACCTTGATACATTTAAAATAAAGGGCTGGGCTTCCCTGGTGGCGCAGTGGTTGAGAGTCTGCCTGCCAATGCAGGGCACACGGGTTCGAGCCCTGGTCTGGGAGGATCCCACATGCCGCGGAGCAACTAGGCCCGTGGGCCACAGCTGCTGAGCCTGCGCGTCTGGAGCCTGTGCTCTGCAACAAGAGAGGCCGTGACAGTGAGAGGCCCGCGCACCGCGATGAAGAGTGGTCCCCGCACGCTGCAAGTCGAAAAAGCCCTCGCACAGAAACGAAGACCCAATGCAGCCAAAAATAAAATAATTAATTAATTAATTAATTAAAAGAAAAAAAAATTTAAAAAAAAAAAATAAAATAAAATAAAATAAAGGGCTGCATATAGTAGTTATACTTACACACATTAAGCAATGTAGATTGGTGCTGTTGATTTAAATGTAGTGATTTAATGACCTAAGTGCTAAAAATGATTTTAATTAACCACAGAAATTGTGCAGTTTTAAAGAAGAAAGCACACTTATGTACCTTTGCAGCACCTTGCAAAGGTGTTGCTAATTGCCTAGTTTTACCTGCTTGTAAGTAGTTAAGGAAAACAAAGCTTACCTAGTTGTTTTGATTCTTTGTTCGTTTTTTTGGTAAAGATACAAAGGTGTATGTTGAGCACATGAAGTGTGGCTAGTGTGACTGAGGAACTTTATTTGATTCTTAATCAGTTTAAATTTATTTATTTATTTATTTTCTAAATTTTAAAAAGATATGTATTTATTTTTTTGGCAGTGTTGGGTCTTCGTTGCCGTGCATGGGCTTTCCCTAGCTGTGGTGAGCAGGGGCTACTCTTCATTGAGGTGCAAAGGCTTCTCATTGCAGTGGCTTCTCTTGTTGCGCAGCGTGGGCTCTAGGCGCGCAGGCTTCAGTAGTTGTGGCATGTGGGTTCAGTAGTTGTGGCTCATGGGCTTTGGAGCGCAGGCTCAGTAGTTGTGGCGCACAGGCTTAGTTGCTCCGCAGCATGTGGGATCTTCCCGGACCAGGGCTCGAACCCGTGTCCCCTGCATTGTCAGGTGGCTTCTTAACCATTGCATCACCAGGGAAGGCCAGTAAATTTAAATTTAAATGGCCATGTATGGCTAGTGTCTACCATACTGGACAGCATCACTGTTCTCGTTTGGCCTGGCCTTGGAGATCTAGCATTTCCCAGACAGTGTGGTTAGTGTTAGGATTCTTTCTGCCCAGCCCCAAGGCTGGACCTACTCGTAGGCCAATCCTCAAAGCCTCAGGGAGTTTGGATCCTGAAGCCTTTTTGCAAGATGACTGGAAGAATTGTGAAGTCCAGAGTCATCATCAGGCATTACATAATCTAACCTTAGGAAACACAGCACAAGAACATTCAGGTTAATAAAAGGGCCATTCTCCCTCTCTACTTCCCCCTTGCACCTTTGAGCCTGACAAACCATCAGTGCTTTCAAGGTTTGTGACAGGACTCATGCATTTATGACTTTCGGACTGATTACGATATAAGTGCAGTCACAGAATTCCTCGTCTCTTTGGCTAACTCTTTTAGGTCAGTATCACAGAGATTTGCCGGGGCAGTCTTTTCACAGCTGCCCTCAAAGGCTTCTCTGTGTGAGTAAAAGCTGCTGACCTTAATTCCCCTTATCAAGAGTCCCACCCTGCTTTGTATAAGTTCTAATACAATGTAGTGATGTGTACTCTTTTTTTTTTTTTTTAAGATTTTAAATTGTATTTGTTTATTTGACTGCATTGGGTCTTCGTTGCTGCACGCTGGCTTTCTTTAGTTGCGGTGAGCTGGGGCTACTCTTCATTGCGGTGCGCGGGCTTCTCCTTGCAGTGGCTTCTCTTGCTGCGGAGCACGGGCTCTAGGCACGTGGGCTTCAGTAGTTGTGGCATGCAGGTTCAGTAGTTGTGGCACGTGGGCTCTGGAGTGCAGGCTCAGTAGTTGTGGCCCACGGGCTTAGTTGCTCCACAGCATGTGAGATCTTCCCAGACCGGGGATCGAACCCGTGTCGCCACATTGGCAGGCGGATTCTTATCCACTGCGCCACCAGGGTAGTCCCAGTGATGTGTACTCTTGACAGTGGAACTTCTCTGTAGGTGTTGTCCACGTTTGGGCATGACTGCCATGGAAGAGATGTAAAGATGAGGAAGTAAGAGGGCAGATTTATGTATATAGAATACAATGGGGCTTCCCTGGTGGAGCAGTGGTTGAGAGTCTGCCTGCCAATGCAGGGGACACGGGTTCGAGCCCTGGTCTGGGAGGATCCCACATGCCGCGGAGCAACTAGGCCCGTGAGCCACAGTTACTGAGCCTGCGCGTCTGGAGCCTGTGCTCCGCAACAAGAGAGGCCGCGATAGTGAGAGGCCCGCGCACCACGATGAAGAGTGGCCCCCACTCGCCGCAACTAGAGAAAGCCCTCGCACAGAAACGAAGACCCAACACAGCCATAAATAAATAAATAAATAAATAAATTAAAAAAAAGAATACAATGATATAGAATACAATGAACTATGTGCCAACGTTGTTCTTTTCATTTTCTTTCAGGAAATTAAAGATGGTGGTGACATTGCCTTGACAAGCACTTCCTGTTGTCTTTACAGAGGTCTCACTGAAGAATAATCTCAAAGGAATGTTTGTCTCCCAGTACCTTTGTTGATGATTGTTGTCATCTAGCAGATGCTTTTAATGTCCCAGAAAACATCAACCACCCTTGTGCTTGACCTGCTCTGGGCAGCTGAATGAAAGTTCCTTCCAGTTGTTTCCAGAACTCTGTTGCCCATAACACCTCTCTTCGTCGGGTGAATGTTCATGAAGCCCTTTCCTGAACCAGCTTAGGAGGCTTAGGCCTCTTGGAGCCTGTGACATGGAAGCTTTGGAAGTGGATGATATCAGCCCAGCCCTGGAAGTTACTGAGGATTTCTTTAGTACTTTTGATAGTAAGCTAGAAAAGGCTGTGCAGCAAGCAGAGGTTTATGGGATTCAGGAAGTCCCTGAACTGGTGGGGCATGAGGTCCTCAGTAACATAGACAACGGTGCTATCAGAAATGTCTCCTCCCTGGGCGAGGGAGGCATGATCTGGGAGCATTGTAAGACCAGGTTCTTAGAAACCAAAGCTCAAAATGTCTTCCCTGCCAAAGAACAGTTTATGGTCCAGAAAGGGACAACCCCAGATAATCTGTCCTGGATGGAACAAAAGGAAGCTTCAACCTTTGAGTTTTTCAACATCTGTCAGCGTCGGAGGGACAGACCTCGTTCTGTGAATGACTTATTGGATGAGGCCTCTACTTTTAAGCCCGGCCATGCTCGATCGAGGTCAGATGTTACCCAGGTGGACTGGCGGGTGGTCCTCAAAACAACGCCTCTGCAGCAGCAGCAACAACCACCTCTTCAGGGCCCTCACTTCACCAGGCCGTCTTTCCTGTTGTCCTCATCAGACAAGGTAGAAGATGCTCAAGGAAATATGGGTATGTTTTTATATCTGACTGCAATTAAACAATTGTTGATTTTCCTTTGTCTCTCTTGCATCTACCTCATGAGACTTACTCTCCATTGTCCATGTCTGGCTTTGCCTACTTAAGCCCCCTCTTCCATTTACCTTTGCACTTACCTTACCTGAAGTCTACAGTCTTCTTCCTCCTAGGAGGAACTGAGTGAAAAGATGACTGCGGTTAATTCTCCTTTCCTAATCTTGTATGTTAGAATCAGAATATTCTCATGATTAATGTAGTACTTTCCTTTGAACATTGTATGATACCGCTTATTCACATTGGTAGATGTTGATCAGCTCGTACCTTGGCCATAGTCTTGTGATATGAAGGATTAAAAGATGTGTGAAGACACAGTCCCTGCCCTAAAGAACTTCTCATTAGGTTGAGGGGATCAGACACTCCCAGAGACTCAGGAAGGCGCCCAGTGGTGAGAGAAAGGAGGTGCTCAACTGAAATGCCTGGGAGGGAACTTTTGTTTTACTTTATATTGTTGGAATTTTTTTAAAAAAATGAGTGAGTGGCAGCAATTGTCAGAGGATAGAGGAAGGGGAAGACATTCTGGGCTGGGCTTGTCAGGAAGGGCTTGTGAGACGTGGTGGAACTTGAGCTGGACCTTGAAGGACACTAAGTTGCAGAAAGAGAGTCACAGTTGGAGGACACTCGGTCAGGATTATGGTGTGGACCAAGGGGGAGACAAGGTGACCAGGCTGACCCTTGAGGAGACCAAAGGATCTCATGGCGGTCGTGGGAGGAAACGTTTGGAGAGGTTGGTTAGGACCTCATGGTGCAGGGCCCTGATTTCTTTTTTCCTTGTACTTTATACACACACACACACACATGCACATGAATATGTACTCATGTACTCACACATGAACTTCCTCTTCTGTGAGACATGACCAACCATCTCTCTGTTTCCCCCAGCATTTTTCTTCACCATAACCTCATTTATACAGGCTATCCATTTTTCTTACTGATGATTCTTCAGTTACCCTGCTTAACCTCTTAATTCAGATGGCTTCTGCTTAATTAACTGGGGAGACTGTTTTATGTACTTAACTGCTATTTTAGCATTTCTTCAATCTCTATCATGGCTTACTACTCCACTGATACATTTAACATTGTATTGTATTTACTTATTTTACATTAAATTTTAATTAATAGCATTTAGTTTGTAAGTATAACTCGAGGCAAGGATATGGTATAGTATGTCCATTAAGGAAATGCAGTCTTCCTGCCTATGAGGTGCTACATTATTTTCACACCCAGTTCAAATCTATCCTTTTAAAATACTCTTTTTCCCCCACTCAAATTTATGACTTGTAATTCCTCATCTTCTCTCCTAGACTTTCACCAGTCCTCTGTAACATCTAGCCAAATGGTGATCATGGGAGTAAAAAGAAAAGGACATTAAAAGCACAGGGCTTGGTAACTGGCTAGACATTAGGGGATAAACAAGTTGCTGCGACCTCAGTGCCTGGCAGAATGAGACCTTTGCCTTGGGCTCACGTACAAACAGTTGTACTCATTGATTAGCAAACAACCTCAGTTTTTGTTTGGTTTCTTGGAGTTCACATAGATTTTTTTTTTTTTAATCAGTAAACCACTGTAACCATTCTAAATCCCTGGCATAAACCAAGTTAAGAGGATGTCGTATTTCCAATTTTATTTTTTCCAATCTTGTTTGGATTGTAAATGCAAGAACCAGCCTTCCTTGGGTTCTCTAAAGGAAGCTAAAGAAAGAACCTTCCTTAGCTTCCCTCTTGAGGATATGACAGACCATGATTATTACTTTTTAATTCTCAATTTTAAAAAGTTTGAGTATTATGTTGAAATATATGTACTGAGTGGTATTTTGAAAAGTAAACTGTAACCAGTGGCCTTTGCAAGTATTGATATAATATAACCTGGCCCCCTTTTGGTCATCCACGGGATACGCATCCTATCTGGAAATAATAAGGTCGGGGAAATGGCCTGCCAAGTGTCTGACACCTGCTCCGTCTGGCATACTCTGGAGAGCAGGAGAGAGAAATCTTGTTGCTGTTGTTCACTAGGTAAAGGGCAGGGGCAAGCAGGGCCCACGGGCTGCCCACTCTTGGGCTGGGGGTGGAGAGGAGCTCTAGGTTCATGGCTGGTCACCCACTCTGCCAACTGTAATTCTCACGGCGTTTGGGAGAGGTGAGGAAGTGCCAACACCCACGTGCATACTAGTCAAGATCAGCCAAGATCTCTGAGTGAAGTTCACTTTAAAACCTTTGAAAGTAGCCATTAAAACTGAAGAAAGGCTTATTGTCTCTCCTGAAGGCATATGCCAAAAGCAGAGGGAGGCGGTATGGTATCTTGGCCAGAGCTGTAGCTGAGGACCCAGGGGTCAGGATCTGAGGATCTGGGGTCAGGCCAGATCTGGGGTCAGGCCAGATCTCTTCCTTGAGCTTCAGACTCACGTATCCGGCTCTCTGGTGAACACCTCTGCTGGAGTGTCCCACAGGCACTTCAAATTCAGTGTCCAGAAAGGGCCCGTCATCCTCACATCCTCCACTCTAGCTGTTCTAAAAATTAACAAGGGTTAATGAGAGGCTAAGGGCTCCTCAGAAGAAATAAAATGTAGTCAGATGGGTCTCCTTTGAGGAGGGCAACTTGGTGTTTTTGTGTGTGTGTGCATCCCAGGAAGAGCACCTTGACTAAACAACAGGAAACAAAACGTGCCAGGAATCTGACCAAATACACAAAGCAGCAGGTGAGATTCCTGATGGGAAAGAATGACTCCCCATGGAACATAAATAGATCCCCTCGAAGTACATATATTTCACCCGAGTGTGTACATACATATGTAATATATTAAAAGAAATTTGGTTTCTACCACGAGAAGTTACTCAGCAACAATAAATCAACGTCGCACCTGAGACAGGGAAGTGCGGGCACTGCCGCCACGTTGTAAACCGAGGCGCACCTCTGTCCTGCACACGCCTCCCCTCTGTGCGCTGTGCACACTTGCTGGCTGGGGGCTTCTCTCTGCCCCTCCCCCCAGGCCCAGCAGATCCAGTGTTTGTAGAAGAGCGAGTCAGGGAAGAAAGGTGGCCTTGTGGCCTCGGAGCCCACCCTGCAGAGCCCAGGAGCTGGCTGCAGGGGAGAGGCAAACACCCGAGGCCACCGCCGCCTGCCTGGAGGGCCGCCTCGGCTCTGGGGTGAAGGGAAGCGCTTGGGACCCCGGCAATGGCACGGCAGTGCGCCTGGTTTTCAACAAAGAGTGTGTATCTGAGGTCTGCCCAGGACCCTCCAGATCTTTGTAGTTTGGCCAGCGGGGGCTTCTCCTAGGATCAAATGGCTTTTGGGAGGGGAGTAGAGTTTCCAGAGTCACCAGGGCTCAGCCCTGTGAGTGTGTGTATGTGCGTGTGCACACGCCCGCATACACACGTGCTTCAGTGGAGGTCAGCAAGTTGCAAACAGGTGTTCTACAGGGGCGCGCTCAAATAGTGTCTGCTTTGGGGTCAGTTTGTCACTGCGTTCTGAGTGTCCCCATGCCAAAGTGGATTTGTTCAAAAGATGCCGGTTGCTAGAGGCTACAGATACAGAAGACTCGTTACACACTGGGGTGTGCAACCCTCTCAGGGCGTGGCACAGAGTTTTAGTAACAAAACAAACAGAAGAAATGCTCGGGAACCCTCTCCTCACTGTAAAGCCCTTTCCTGCCACCACAGGCAGATGGGGAAAGGCTATCAGGGTTTTGTGTCTAGCCCTGTCACTGTCTTACTTATGGGCTTTATTACTTTGTAGTCTTGTGTTTTCTCCAGTTGATTTTTTTTTTTTAATATTTTATTTATTTATTTATTTATTTATTTATTTATGGCTGTGTTGGGTCTTCGTTTCTGTGTGAGGGCTTTCTCCAGTTGCGGCAAGTGGGGGCCATTCTTCATCGCGGTGCGCGGGCCTCTCACTATCACGGCCTCTCATTGCGGAGCACAGGCTCCAGACGCGCAGGCTCAGCAATTGTGGCTCACGGGCCCAGTTGCTCCGCGGCATGTGGGATCCTCCCAGACCAGGGCGCGAACCCATGTCCCCTGCATTGGCAGGCAGACTCTCAGCCACTGCGCCACCAGGGAAGCCCCTCTCCAGTTGATTTTTATTTTTTCCTGGATCCTTTTTCTGAGGTCCCCTGAGTAGCTTAAAGACTTAAACTAGGAGTGGTTCTTCTCCTCCTTGCCCGCCGCTTCCTCCTCTTTTGCCACCCTCATTCCCTCCCTTTCCTTCCATAACGACAAGCCCAAGGGTCTTCTTCATTAGGTAGGGCCTCTGTGTCTTCTGCCTCGTTTGGCAATGATTAACTAGGCTTGTGAACCTTACTGAGGATAAATGATGCTTTGGGTATAAAGCAAACCAGATTTTGGCATATTGAGGGCAGTGGGTAGCTGGGGTATAGTAAGAGTTGTTTGGCTAATGGGCAAGCCTGTCTGAAGAAGGCCTTCTGGTCAGACAAAGTAACATATTGGTTAAAAAAATGACTATAAACCTAGACTGTTAGAATTTCATTCCTTGTTTCAGTACTTACTAGCTGTGTAACATAGGGCAGGTTTCTTAATCTCTCTGAGCCTTAATTTTTTTTAGGGGGGCCATAAAGTGTGGAATAATAGTAGTACTTACCTCAATATCTTGTGAGCATTAAATGGGTTAAAAGATCTAAAGTGCTTCTTAGAACCATGTTTGGCACACAGTAAACAATAGATGTCTTAAACATTTAATAATATTATTATTACTATTACAATTGAATTTGGAAGTCATCCATGAGAAGCAAAGTGATACTACCAATCACTCCTAGTTTTCCCTGGCATAGTCAGTTTCATAAAATGGCCTCGTAATAAATATTTCTTGAATTGGCCTTCCTGCATTGTACTTTCTCATAGCTGTTAACTGGTTTGTTAATGGGAAATAAACCGTCCATGCCCTCTCTCATATTGATTTGTCATCAACTGTTTACTGTCTTCTACACCAGAGTTTATGGTCACTGAGGAAGGGATTGTTTCTTATGCATTGCATTATCCTCAGTACCTAATATAGTGCTCTGAACGTTCATACATCCTGAAAACATTTTCTTACCCGTGAGATGAATGTATTTCTGATCGAAATCAAGCTTATAAATTAAGAACATTAGTTCTTTAGCTGGTTTATGTCCTTCTAGAAAAAGAACAACTCCGCCCTCTTTTCTGAGGGCCTTGCACCATCATCTAGCATCTCATACCTTGCACATCCTCTCTGTGAAGTTCTTTAGCAGCAGGAAATGAAGATTTGCTTTCATCTCAAAGGCTGCTGTGCACTATCCTTGTGATAAGAGAGAATCAAACAGATACGGCTTGTAAAGTAGCCCCTAGTGTTGGAAGAATGGTGCCCTGGCCTTGGAGGAGTCTCCAGATACCATCTCAGACTCCGGGGTCGCACAGGCATGGTTACGATTACCCTTTGTAGAGGAATCTGACTGCTGTTTGGTGAGCACAAAGCCTGGGGAGATAATTGTGGTGCGCCCTTTAGTCTTTCTGAAGTTGGCAGTCACGTGAGGTAATTTTTTGCATCCCTCCTCAACTTTTCCCTGTTCCCTGATAGTGTTTCTTTACAGAAGGCTATTGCTTTGGATTTGAAGATCACTTCTTTCCTAGGTTTTTGGTATATATGAGAGCAGAACACATCAAAGAGATTAACAGCCTACTTGTTACTATCAAAGCCAACATCCGAGCACCTGGTGTGTTCATCCTCAGGGTAAGTGAGAGAGCCCAGGTGGAAAGAGAAGGGAAAAAATAACAATAACAGCAGCAAACACTTAGTTCACTATTTTAAGTGCTGTGCAGATAGCAGCTTATTTAATTCCTATAACGCTCCTGTGATATAGGTATTTTTATTGAGCCCTTTTTAAGGATGAGGACACTGAGAGCTTAAGTAACGTGCTTCCCGTCCCCCAGCTACTAACAAGTAGGTCCTCGGTTTGGACCCGGGCACCCTTTCTTCAGACTCCATGCTCTTAACCACTAAGCTGGAGCTGGACCCCTACTTTGGAAGCCAGTAGTTCTCAGTCTCCAGAACCCTCCACTATAGAAGCCTTGTTGTCAGTCAGTCCCTGTGGGAGTAAAGGGTAGGAAGTGGTGTGGAGGAAACAGACCTGGGTGATAACGTTCATCAACTAAAATTACTCCCTCAGGGAATCACTGGTTAGGAAAACTGAGACCCACCCAAGCAGTCTAGCTAAGCAAGGATTGTTTCCTGCCTTTAACACATTTACCACATGAACAGTGCAGAGCTGGTCACAGTCCTTTAGGGGACCCATGAATCTGCAAGAGGAAGACTGTAACTTTGCCTTTCATACTCTTGAGTGTTATCCATACAGAAAAGCGTAAGTGAACCGACCCCTCTGGGTTTGTGACCACGGAAAGAAGGCTTCAGAGTTTTGCCCCATCTTTGGCTTCCTTTTTCCGTCTTACTCAGAAGCCTGTGAATGCATTCTAGAGATTTCATTGCCTCAGGAAGACAGACTATGCTAAGTGCTAGGGTACTGCCAGTGGATCCTACTAGGTGAATGGAGTATAGCTTGAATCCAATGTAGTTAAGACTACCTGCATTACCTGAGGATAGAATAGTCATAACAAAAGGGTTAGGTCATAAACTGATGGGGAAGGAGTAGATCTAAGACGAGATGGCAACAGCAGTTCTTTTTTATTTTTTTCAGCTTTGTTGAAGTATAATTGACAAAATTGTACGATATTTTAAGCGTGTATCATGATGATTTGATATATGTATACATTATGAAAGGATGTACCCGTCCATTAAATAACACATCCATCACCTCATTTCAAAGGCAGCTATTTCTAGAGAACCTCAGGTAGGTGGTAGAGGCCAAAGCTTCCTCAGCGCCAGCTCCCTTGCTCCTGCCATCCCAGGGTCTGCCATGCCCTAGGCAGCTGTAGCAAGGTGTGACTGGGAACTAGCCCTGAGGGAGGAGCCTGATCCCACAACCAAAATGGCTCCTTTTTAGTCGTAGCACTAATCTTCATTCTATACAGACATGCTCCTGACTAGTATCTGTCTTAACCCTTTCCCCCTTTGCACTGCTGTTACCCTGTTCTTGTTCACTAAGTAATGATACAGCCAGAGGCAGCAGGGAATTTCCTGTGGGATAAAAAAGATGGGGTCCTAACACCATAGAATTACAATCCAAATATAAACATATATTAAGGTAAGAACATAAAACGCCATAAGAACATGTGGACACTAGATATGTTATCAATATGAAAAATAGGTATACACACACTCTCTCTCTCTCTCTTTCATCCCTCTAAGTATATACACACGGTAGAGGAAGGTGAGGCTATATGGAAAGAACACTCATCAAGGACTTGCAAGCATTGTATCGTAGCTCTACCCCTAACTCACCATGTAGGTTTGGAAAAATCACTTGTCTACTGCCTTTGGTTTGTAAACTCGTGAAGCAGGTTAAATTATCTCTATAATCTTTCCCAACTCTAAAATGAGATTATTCTAGGATGTCGTTGAACTGACCTTGACTTATGGTTGTGTGGGAGCCAATTACTATAGTCAGAGAGGTAATGGAAGGTCATGATGGGAATATAGGTATGGTTGAAATTAGTTAACACAGAAGGATTTCCATGTGCCTTGTAACTCCACTTCTGGATGAACTGCTGTTGCAATTTTTCAAATAAAAAAGTTTTAGAAGAACTCCTTGGCATTAGCTATGGAGCTCTGAAACTCAGCAGACTGCCCGAATCTGACTGACCTTTCCCTCCCTGTGTTCACATTTTCATCTGCTTGGCAAGGGCAGTGGTCAACTGGGCTTTTGTTTCAGTTGGTTTCACTCTCTGGTGACCTGGTACCATCCCTCTGCCTGTTTTTCTTGTGCTGAGTACTTTAGGAGAAGGTCTCAAGCAGAGTTTTTCTGTAGGGCTAGAAAAACCATGGCAGTATGGTTTCTTTATCTGGAGTTCTATGTTACTCTGTTTTGATTCCCTTTTTCCCCATCTTTCACTAGAGAAAAAAAAAAAAAGAAAGAAAGAAAGCCAAATTTGGGACTTATACTAAAATGACTGCTTTTTCAATTATGATGTTTCTCAAAAGACTTGGAGCCAGTAGAGGTGGGAATATTCCTACGGGCTTAGAACAAGTGAGGTCACCAGGACATGGGCTCTGCTGAATTTATGATTCACCCTTCAGCAAGATTAGTCAGTGCAAAGAAGTTGCTAAAATAGGTCACAGAGAGTTGATTTTATATGGTTGTATAGTTTCCATTGGTTATATTTTTCGGAAACCCAACATGCCTCATTGCCAGCCCGCATCCTGATTCCTAACAAATGTATATGGGAACTCTGAAAATGAAATGTCTGGCATTTTTTTGCGGTTGTTCTGTTAATGTGTTTTATCTTTCTTGGCTAAGGAGAACTATAGTTACTAATTTCACAAACTGCTAGAGTTACTTCCTTAAAACACAGATCTTTTGGTGCTACTCTGTTCTCAAAAATGAATCATGGTTCCCCATTGTTTACAAAATCAAGTGTAAATTTTCTAAAGCATCCAGATATCTTTCCCATCTTTCCAAGCTTATCACGTGCACCTTTCTTCACCCCATCTGTGTGCTAGTTTTGAATGTGCCTTGTGCGTTCAAGCTCCTGGGACTTTGCTCATGATGTCTCTTCACCCACAATACCTTCTCTGTCTTCTTCACTTTTCAAAATCCTCCATTTTCTTTCAAGGACCAGTTCAAATGCCACATCATCCCTGAGACCTTTCCATATTTTTCCATTTTTAAAAAAAATTGAAGTATAAGTAACTTACAATATTATATTAACTTGAGATACACAACATACCTATTTTCTATTTTTATAGATTATGCTCTGTATAAAGTTATTATAAAACATTGGCTATATCTCCTGTACCATGCATCACATTCTTGTAACTTATTTATCTTATACGTGGTAGTTCGTACCTCCTAATCCTTCTAATTCACCTATTTTGCTCCTCCTCTGACCCCTTTCCCCTCTGATAACCACTGGTTTGTTCTCTGTGTTTCTTGTGGTTTTTTTAAATTAAAAGTATTTTTTTTCTCTTATTTTATGTTTCCATAGCACATTTTATTCTGCCACGCATTATAGGTAATTGCTTGTACATTCATCTCCCACACTAGGTTAGCAGTTCTTTGATAAAATGAATTGTATTGTAGACAACTTTCTATCATATCGTGTATGAGCATATGCAAGGTGTTTGGTTGAACTCTATGTATTGGTGCTTGGAAAATCAGGACAGCACAGTTTTATTTGCTTGTTTCCAGAATGAAGATGGCCTCTCTTTCATTTTTCCGTACCTAAAGCTTGAGTCAAGTTGAATGAAGCTTATTAGTATTAATACTGTCAATAAGAGCTATCACTTAATGAGAGTTAACTTTATGCCCAGACCTGTGCTAAGAAGTATTCATCCATTATCTTATTTATTATTAATAATAGTTTAATATGTTAGACTAAGAGATTAATATTTTGCTGATTTTTCAAAGGAGGAAGCCAAGCCTTAGAGAAGGTAACCTCACCCAAGGCCATCTGGCTAGTATGTGGTGGAGCTAGGATCCCGAGCCAAGCCCATTCTGGAGGTCACACATAACCACGCTCTAATACTGCCTCTCAAGTCTGAGGAAGCTTAGGCCTCATCCCCTCCACCACAGATAAAGCACAGTGTCATCTAGATTGAAAGTGTGGAGGTTGGAGTTCCACTCTCAACTTGCACACTCTGTGTTATAACCTTGGCCAAGACATTTTGTTTCCTGGAACCTCTTTCCAAATCTGTTAAATCAGTTAGAATGCGTTTAGAAGCAAGTAATATAAACTCAGCTGAAAGTGGCATAAACAGTGAGGCCATTTATCATCTTATTTTTTCACGTATCTAACAGATAGCTATTGGACACTTAGTGAATATCAAACACTGTATGCAGTAAACACTTAAGGACACCTACCTCTGGTGGCCCCAGGGTCATCAAGATCCAGGCACTTTTCATCTTTTTCCTCTGCTATCCTCAGTATATTGGTAGTGTCTCTTCTCTCCCTCATTTATGCAAGATGGCTACAGCAGTCCCAAGGATATATATCGGCCGCCAAAGTCAGGAAGGGAAAGCAGGGCACTTACCCTGGGTCTCTTCCCAGAGGACCCCAAAAGCACCTCGTCTGCAGCCAGAACTGGGTTGCATGCCTTCCCCTAAAGCAATCTCTGGCAAAGGAAAATACGGTTACTGATTGGGTTAAACAAATCATGATTCTTTTTGTGGGGCAGGGGAGAGGCCATCTCCACAACTGAACAAAATTAGGGTTCCGTTGGTAAATAAGGGGGAGACAGTTGATAGGCTGGACAGGTTCTACTTCAGATAGGGCTGGGCTGAAGAGATTTCTAGTCCCTTCTGGCTCTAAGTTTCTATGATTCTGTGTTACCCAAAGATATAGCAATGGAATGCCACTTATCTTAAAATCTGGTGGCCTAAGTATGAGAGATTCTTTTATACTTAATTCGTGTAGATTAACGAAACAGAATGAGAAGCTCATGATGGCCAAGACTGAGCATCATTTGGAAGTTGATGTTTGGAAATGTTTTCTGGGTCAAAAAGTTCTGTAAGCACTAGAAATTACCCTTGTCACAGAAGGCAGAAAACCTCTGAATTTAAGAGGTTGGGTCTGTGATCTCCTGGTCAGGTTCACACTTGAGAAGTGAAATTGACCAGGTGTGTGTTGACTTATGCACTATCACTGTTGCTCATAGCACAAAGAACTTAGATGGAAAAGGTCCCCAGCTGGTGTGTCTAGCTAATACATAGCTAGATATGTTATGGATCTCTTTCTTCTAGAGCCTGCACAGATATGTCTTTTCCCCTAGGTTAATGAAGGGAAAACAAATGGGATATTCTCTTTTACCCGTAAAGAAAGATCTCCGAAGTAACTCACAGAAGAGATATCACTTGAGCCTAGTTCATTTCTACCAGAATAAGTTAACAAATATCTGTGAGCACTACTGTGGCCAGCACTGTGTGAGGGCTTATATACCATTTTGAAAATGTACAAAACACAGCCCCTCTTTGGTTCCTGTAGCATCATTCTCTTCATGTTCTTTGCTATGGACATTTGTGGCAGTGTCATGATTGATGTGCATCCTGTTAATTTCACTTCCCTTATGCGCCTCTAATGAGAACAAAGACCTAAATTTGGTTAATTTCTCCCTAGTCTCTGGCTTAAACACAGTTGAATAATAACATGAAACAAATAGACCTGGAAAACTGTTTTGTTAACCAGAAATGTGAAGAAAAGAGACTTGATTGTGGTCTAGAATGTCAGAGAAGTCTTCATTGAGGAAAGGATGTTCCAGCTGAGCATTGAGGGTTGAGCACACAGCCGAGGTGGAGATGAACACAGGCTTTGTGTGGGGTGGTCAGAGGCTAAGCCAGAACAGGACTTCATTTTGGAGAGCGGTGGGCTGAGCTTATGGAGGACTTTCAAAGCCAGACAGAGAGAATTAACATGATATGTTTGGCAAGAAGCACTTGAAAATTTCTTGAGAGTCAAGATTAAAAGGATATTTTACAGAAAGTCTGGAAGCCGGCAGGGGCCAAGGGTAGTGGGGGGTGGGATGCAGGGAATCTCCTTCCCTGTAGCTTTTGTGTCCATGTAAAGATTCATCAGTTAGAATGGTGCTCTTGGCCTCTCTCCCTCCCTTTGCACACTCCACCCCCGGGGAGGAGTAACTTACGGGCAACTTTAGGAGAGGAACCAGGCATGTGTAACTCAGCCGCTACAGGAAGCACTGATTCTGGTCCGCTCCTCTAGGCCTGCTCCACCACCCATCAGCCTTTCATGGATAGTCCCTGGGAGGGGAGCCTGTGCTGACCCAGTGCT
Organism: Balaenoptera acutorostrata; assembly: GCF_949987535.1. NCBI lineage: Eukaryota > Metazoa > Chordata > Mammalia > Artiodactyla > Balaenopteridae > Balaenoptera > Balaenoptera acutorostrata. Next base: position 66,326,198 of record NC_080071.1, on the reverse strand, counting down.
GCGGGTGACTCACTGGTGAGTCTGTGGAATTCTGGGGTGCTACACACCTAAGCTGTGTCCTCCAGCTGGCTCATGTTTTGATTTCTATGCGTCTGACTACCCTCTATCAATCTCAGTTGGTTTAGAACTTGGGTGAAGAAAAGTGATGCTATTTATTGGGTCCCCTCAGGCCCTAACAGTACGTGGAGTGGATTGGTAGATGGAAAGAATTGAAGGGATGGAAATGAGAAGGCTCTGCGGTCATCATGATGTGAGGTGATGAGGACTCGAATTAGGGTGACTGTGGTAAAAGAGAAAAGTGGGACTTGTGAAGAGAGAAAGGAGGGCTGTCACTGGGCTATAAACTGTTGACAGGATCTGTCTGATTCACTTGGCGTTTCCACGATTCTAGCTTACTCCTTGGTGCATACATTCGACAAATACTTATAGAGCCAGCCACTGGGAATACGAAGTGAGAGAGACATTCAGGTCTCTGTCTTCAAGGAGCAGTTCTTTGAACGAAATAAAACAATGTTGTAAGATAGAGAGGGACTGAGGGGGGCCCTTTAACTGAGGTGCTGAGGGATGAAGGCCTCACTGAGGATGGCACCTTTGAGGTGAAAAGCTGAGGGAGTTGAATAAATCAGTGGAGCTGGGGGGAGATGTCCCAAACCTAGGATACAGCAGCTTCAGAGTCCTTGAGGCCAGAAAGTTCTCGGCTTGTTCAAAACCCACGAGAGGCTTTTGGCTGGAGCGAGAGAAGAAATGTGAGATGATGTGAGGGGAGGTCAGAGCAATAATCAGAGGCCAGATTGTGCGGGACAGAAAGTAGAGGCGTTAGAAGAATCTGGAATCTGAAGGAAGGAGACAGATTGAGCCATAGAAGATGTAGGTTCAAGTGAATAATTTTGAATAGACACAACAAACCTTAGAATATTAGAAGACAAGAGGAAAAGAGATCCATAGAGGGGTAATTTTCAGATGTTATAGAGGAAGAGATTCTGAAGAAGAGGGAAAGAATTAGGTACAGAGTGGAGGTGGAAGGGTTAGCTTTAACAAGGAGGCAAGAAGCTTCTTCTTTTGAGACCCGAAGCTAAAATAGGAAACATCTATTGAATACTTAAGATGTGTGAGGCATCGTTCTGAGAGTTACTCATTTCTTCCTCACAATAGTACAATGAGGTAGGTGCTAATATAGCCCATTTTAAAGATGATAAAACTGAGACTTGGGTTGAGTAATTTGTCCAGGGTTACCCAGCCAGTAAGGTCAGAATTATGATTTAAACTTAGACCAGTTGGCTCTAGCACATGTGGTCTTAACCACTGTGCTCTGTCGTACTTGTATAGGATATTGGTTAGTGTAATGTTGAAGTGAAGCCAAGTATAGTATATGTAAAGGAGCTCCCTATGGTACACAAAAGAGATGGTGGAATTTGCAGTTTGAAAAGACTAAAGAAGATGTGGAAAAATTGTTCTGGGATTGTGTTTGGGATCCATGAGATGAATAAAAGAATAAATTGTCAGGATTAAAGCTATAAAAGAAGTTGAGCAACATGAATCTATGTTTGACTGGTGCTCCGGTCTGAATATTTGTGTACCCCCCCAAAATTCATATGTAAACTTCTGACCCCTGAAGCGATGGAATTAAGTGGAGGCTTTGGGGGTGCTCAGGTCATGAGGGTGGGGCCCTCTTGAATGGGATTAGTCTCTTTTATAAAAGAGACCCTACAGAGTTCCCTAGCCCCTTCTACCATGTGAAGTTATAGCAAAAAGATGGCCTTTTATCAACCAGGAAGCTTGATCTCACCAGTACCAAAGCTGGTACTTTGGTCTCGGACTTCCAGCCTCCAGAGCTGTGAGAAATAAATTTCTGTTGTTTACAAGGTACCCAGATTATGGGATTTTGTTATAGCAGTTGAAATGAACTAACATACCTGTGTTAATATTTCTGTGTCTTCCTCGAGCATGCTGGTCTTAAATAGATGATGGTAACGATCCAGAGTTGGTGATTAAATCTGGGAAGTCTGAGCAAACAAGTTTTAACTATTGACCACAGAGTCTAGAGGAAGGAGTCCAGTGAAACAAGGAAGAGACTTTAAGGGGTGAGGTGGAAGAGCTTCATGTTTAAAGGTCCTTATAAGGATGAAGTGTAAGGTAGGTGAGGTGGAGGAGTGAGAAAAATGAAGGAGTACCTCATTGGAAGTTGGAAAGTACTTTGTGATGAAGAGGTCTAAGAGGTCTAGGCTGTTACTGTTGTGGAAGAGAGAATTAGGTCTCTGGAATCAAAGAGGGGAAGGACCTATGTTTATAAAGATCCTAAAACCAGATGGCAAATGCATAACATGTATCTTTTCCCACCTCAGTGACATCATGGTGCTTTTTCCCCACTGAGTCTGGATGTGGCCTCAGCATCTTTCTCAGTACAGGGTTCCAGGCAGTCAGTAGCAGTCAGTGAAAGTTGCCTCCTGTCTCTGCGTCAGACAGTGCCAGAAGGGGCTGTTACTCCAAGGGTGCGTGGAGCTAAGAGCAGGCCAGTCAGTAAGAGGGGAAGCCCAGAAATTGGAGTTGAGGATTAGGGCTGAGACCTGAAGCCTAGAGGTTGTAACTAACCCCAGAGAAGCGTGCAGTCTCGGAGGAGTAAGTGGGGCTGGCCGGTGAGTAGACGGTTCTCAGGTTGTCTGTATCTGAGGGAGTCTAGTCCCATTCTCCCATGCTCTAGGCTGTCATGTAGTGCTGGCAGCACCTGGGTCAGAGCTGTGAGGTGAGGTTGAACCAAGTGGCACTGTAGTCTGGGAGGCTGCGGGTGGGATCTGGAAGTCAAGAGACAGTAGCAGTTGAGTACAGGTCATTGACACTGGCCATTCATGAAGAAGAGCCAAATCATAGAAGTGTCTTTGTTCTGAAGTGGTTCCTCCTTTATCATTGATCTGGAAGCCTCCTATTAGAGTCATTTGCCAAAACTGAATTGTAAGCACCTTGAGGATGTCTGTCATCTTTGGATCTCCAATAAAGCTTAGTGTTCTACTTTGCACATAGTTGGTACTCAGTAAATGTGTGTCAAATTGCTTTGCTCCCTTAGTTTTGAGCCCATGTGTAGTTGTAAATCCTGTTTCCTAGGCTTTCAGATCTTAAAATCATCTATCCTTTTAGCTAACAATAGCCTAGATAACCTGTAGAGAAACTGAAAAGAAAGATGATGAAGGGCAAAGGAAATGTAATAAATCTGTTGAACTTTGAGAGGCAGTCCTTTTGGGCTTGTCTAGGACAGAATGTGGTTCTGTAGCATCTGTACTCCATTCACTCTCTACTTCGGCTTCCTTTCACATTTATTCATCTTGTTGTAAGAACTTAAATGTTTCCTTTAAATTTGCCTAGATAATTTTGATTTGGAACACTGACACCACATAGGCTTTTGAGTTCTTTGAAAATGTTAAAACATTGCTCTTTATCTTTCATTTTAAACTATTGTCTGATCTTTGAAGTCCTATTCTTATGTCGTTCATGGTGCTGACTCAGGCAATTCAGACTTTTCTTGGTAAATTAAATGTTTATCTAAATGTTTCATTTATTGTGATCTGGGACATGGTGGTTTTAAAAAAGCAGAATTGCATAAAGTAACCCAAATGGAAGCACGTTTTAATTACATATGCTAATATATGTGAACATGCCTAATTATTATTTATAATATTATTATTACATATGTATACTGTCTAAAGGCTTCCTATCAAATGCTCTACAGTCTGGGCAGAAGGATTGTGGGTGCCGGGATGTGGAGGCAGAAACTTTTTTTAATCATTTCTTACTGATTTTCTGGGAATACTTTTATTATATAACTTAGTACATATTTGATGAGTGTGAAATAGTATCTGAAATATGAGTCATCAGGGTGGTGTAGCCATAGAGCCATGGAGCTTCAGAAGAGGACAGTTGTGTTCAACTAGAGGGGACAAAGAAAGGCTTCAGGAAAAGGTGAGATTTTATACTAGCTCTCACGTATGATGAAAACATGGGCAAGCAGAGATGCAGGGAAATCTAGGCAGGGAGAACAGTGAGGGAAAATGCCTGAGGTCGGGAGGGGCCAGTAGTGGAAGCCACAGCAAGTCCCCTGGCTGGAGTGTGGGGAGTGGAAGAGAGTGGCTGCAGTGTGAAAGGTCCCTGGGGAAATTCAACAGGGAGGGGTCGGGCTAACATCCTCTGAACCTCCTAATCAATCTCCATATCCCTGCAAGTAGGACAACCACCTGTAACATATTCTTGCATTAAAAAAAACAACAACAAAACTAACTGGATCTTGAGATCTAAATAGCAGATGAGGGACTTCCCTGGTGGCGCAGTGGTTGACTCTGCTCCCAATGCAGGGGGCCCGGGTTCGATCCCTGGTCAGAGGACTAGATCCCACATGCACGCCGCAACTAAGGAGCTGGCGAGCTGCAACTAAGGAGCCTGCCTGCCGCTACTAAGACTCGGTGCAACCAAATAAATAGATAAATATTAAAAAAAATAATAGTAAAATAAGTAAATAGCAGTTGATGGAAAACCTGGGAAACAGGAGCATTTGACTGATATAGTGAGGATACACTCAGCCTAATCCAGAATGTGAGAAATTCTACAGGACAAAGGAATGAATTTCTTCAATAAATACATGGCATGAAAAAAAAAAAAAGGAGAAAGAGGGAATTGTTATAGATTTAAAGAGGCTTAAAAGACCTACCAACCAAATCAAGGTGTGGACCTAAATAGAGCAAACCATCTGTATAAAGAAATTTTTTGAGAGAATCTGGGAAAATGAGATACAGACTGGGTATTAGATAAGGAATTATTCATGTTTTAGGTGTGAAACTGGTATATATATATATTCTTATCTGTTAGAGATACAGCCTGAAATATTTACAGTAGAAATGATAAAATGTCTGCAGTTTGCTTTCAAGTATTCCAGCAAAAACAAACAAACAAACAAAAAACAATAAAAAGCAAGAGTTGGAGAGGAGTGGGAGAGAGGAAACAAGAATAGCGGAAACCTGATGACTTTTAAGCTAAGGGGTGAGCCCACAGGTGTCCATTTTACTCTTCTCCATGCCTTTGACTGTGTTTGAAATTTTCCATGAGAAAATGTGTTAAGGCCAGTCTAAGGAGTTTGGACTTTATTGTGTAGCACCAAGAAACTTGTGCAGGGCTTTGGGCTGATGAGGAGGGCATGGGAAAGGTTATGAGTGATCCAGAAAGGTTACCCCGGTAACTGAGTGTGACATGGCAGGGTGCGGGGGGAGGACTTGAAATGGGAGCCCATTTAAGATCTTGATTAAGATGGTGGCCTGAGAATGGGAACTTTTTTGAAAACAGAAAGAGGAAATAATGGCAAAAGAGGAACTCTTCAGTGGGTTGGCAGTACAGAAATGAGTCAGGTTCATGAGGGGGAAAAATCCCCTCTTCCTCTTCAATCAGTAGCAATTTTTGTCCTTAAGCCACTGCGCTGGGTACTGTGGGACCAGGAGGAGAGGGAAAAGGGGTCTTTGTTGAGGAGGAACTGACCCAGGTCTTTGTAACTAGCCACAGTGGAAAGCAATGGGGGAGCAAAGAGTTCTCAAGTTCTTTTTGTTTATGTTTTTGTTTTTGCTTGCTCTTTTTCACAAGGGAATTACTCTCTTATGGTTTCAGTGTGAAATTTACAGACACAGTGATTCATTTTGATCACCTTTCTCTATTTTCACTGGGGAAACAGCGATAATCTTTGTCAGCTGTTCTACCTGAACCATTTATGATATTAATTAAGACAGAGATAATATTGTTCATTCGTGAAATGGAACACTTTAGAAGAATGTATGTGATGAAATGATATGGTCCGGGGAAACAAAAGTTGAACTATAGTAAATGAACGAAAGCTTAGATTTAAGTATATAACTTCTGATTTGTGAATAGCAAAAATATTCAAAATAAACTTCAGATTCAGTAGAAAGTAGCAGCTAGAGATTAAAGAGAAATGGTAGTTCTCCAGCCCTCTACAGTCAGATAATTAATACTTCACACACAACATATTAATAAGGTTTGATATAAACAGGCCCTCCAGAAAGGAATACATGCTGAGAATAGTTTCCTGATCACATCTGTTCTCTTCTTGTCCAAGAAATTACACTACAAACTGCAGCCTATAAGGATGGGCCATTTCCTATGATTAACACCCCTCTTTTCTATCTCAGTTTAACATACCTATTTAGAGAGGGCTGAGCCGAGGTGGGGAGAAAATATTGAAACACAGTGCGTTCTTTACCTTATTCTGCAGCAAGAAGGTGGGGGAACTTTTGAGACTCCGTGTTAGACTTCTATTCAGTCCACCCAAGCTGGCATCTGCCACCCTAGCTTATACAGTCGGAAAGGAGTGAGGTTTGCTTCTGGCTTGGGTCCAATTATAGTTAGAATTTCTAATTCGTGGAAGCTGTTGTAAAAAGCTCTCAGGGAAGAAAGAAAAGGAGAGGAAAATTCCTAGCTAAAAGCAAGAGAGATGGTTTTTATTTTATTCGGGGATGCATGCCTGAGCTGTTGGGTCACAGGAGGGATGGGGATGGAGGGACGCGAGGTTATGGGTCTTATTATGGAGAAGGTTGAACTGTCATCAGCACCTGATGGAAATGAGAGGAGGAGAGGCGGCATCAGTGTGTAACAGCACTGCATCTCTTACTGCATTATCAGAAAAGAAAACGGAGAATAGGCATCCATTATCTCTCTCTGCAAAGGGATTAGTGTGGGTTGCAAGAAATTAATGGCTTTTGAATTACCACAGAAATACAAATGAATGTCAGGAGCAGAGATGTAAAGCAGGTAAAACTGGCTTTTCTCTGCTGCATTTCTCTCATTTTCTCTTTTGGTTTGCTATTTTAAGATCTAGATCTGTGTTACTCTTTTTTTTTTTTTTTTTCCTCCAGCCAAGATCAGAAATCATACCCTTTGGGAATGTGATTTCTCTTCTTCAGGGAGTGACTCAATTAGTTTATGACTGTCTCTGACGTGTGTCAGCAAAAAGATTGAGAAACATCTCAGAAATGAAAAGCTCTACTAGGGAGGAGAGCTCCCTCATTTTCATGCCTGATGAAAGTATCAGGACATCTCCCAAGTGACAGTCCCCTTTTATTAAAGTATGAAATTTGTGTCTGTTGCAGCTAATCATTGATTAAAGATGGCATGACCAGATGAACTTGTGAAACACAGGGGAAGAGAAGGGAAGGGAATTATACCTATTATATGCTGGACATTATAGTAGAAGCTTTATTTCTATTCTAATTCAACAAGTACTTACTAAGTACCTGTGTCCCAGGCATTACACTATGTGCCGTGATACAAGGATGACAGGACAGGCCTTGCCCCTGTCCCCAGTGAAGCTTACAGACCAGTAGTGAAGACACACTTCTTTAAAAATTGTAAATTATTTTTATAATTTAAAAATTATAAACTGTATTATAATACAGCCTGATGAGAGCCCATTAGAGAGGAATAGTATAGTAAGGACCCCTGATACTGACCCGGGGATGTGTCTGTACAGGCGAGGGAGTGGGGTTGGGAGAGTCAGGACAAACTCCCTTTCTGGAAGAGAGGATGGCTGAGTGAAGGGTAAGTGTGTCCCAGCTGGTGGAAGTGGTGGGAAAGGGGCATTGCAAGCCGAGGGAACAGCGTAAGCCGGCTCAGAGGTGAGAGGAACTGCTTTCCAAGCAAAGATCTAAGAAGTGAGTAGTCGAGGCACGGCTGGAGAACTGGTTATGAGCCAGAAGGCTCATGGCCTGGCCTTGAAGACTGATGGGGGCATCTGAGAAACAGGAGTTTGTGAGAAGTGCAGTGCACTTCATGCTGTGGTCTTTCCATTGGCCCTTCCTGGCTTTACCTACCTAAAGAAAGATGAGTATTAGCAGGGAGTTAGGTCAGGTGGCAGGAGGAACATTCTGTCTCTCGTATTTGGTACTCTGTAGAACGTTATCTAGAAAACAAGAAATCCTGGCAAAGCGCAGTTGTTTCATGGGCCCACATGGCATGGTCCCAGTCATTCGGTGTTTCTGTCTTCCGAACAGACTTCTGCATGCCACGTTGACCATGAACCCCCAACACCCCCCTCCCCAGTACTTACTCTTGAGCCAGAAGCATGTCAACCCCTGATCTGTTTGGTTTCTGGCACCCGCCTTTTCATCTCATTCAGTTCATTCAAATTAATGGATTAATATGTTGCTTCTTTTTATTTTTTTTCCCTTTCTTTCTAGAACACAAGCAGGCATTTCCAAACATCCTGAAAAAGGGTTACCTGGAGATTCGGAAGGACCATGACAGTTACTGGCAAAGCTGTTACGCAGAACTCTCCCCGTACAGCTTATACTTCTACAGCCTCGACCGCAGCGGGAATCAAAACCTCTACGCCACGTACCAGCTGTCACACTTCCAGAGCATATCTGTTCTGGGCAACCTCGAGGCCAGGCTGGTGGATACTGTTCTGTATGACAACACGCAGCTGCAGCTGAAGGCAGAGTCGCCATGGGAGGCTTTGGACTGGGGGCAGAAGCTTTGGGAAGGTGTGCACGCCGCCGCGCCTGCTTACGGGGGACGGCCAGGGGAGCTGGCTGACTCACCGGGGCTCGGTCATCATGTCGACTGTGCACAGAATCGTTGCTTGCAGAAGAAGTCCAGCGAGCTGCTCGTGCCATCCCCTGTCTTGGATAGCCCCAAAGAGTACCAAAACATCCTCAAATCGGGGACGCTGTACAGGCTGACCATCCAAAACAACTGGAAGGCATTTACATTTGTCCTGAGCAGGGCCTACCTGATGGCTTTTCAGCCCGGCAAGCTGGACGAGGATCCCCTGCTGAGCTACAATGTGGATGTGTGTCTGGCCGTCCAGATGGACACCCTGGATGACTGTGACTCTTGCTTTCAAGTCATTTTCCCCCAAGATGTCCTCCGCCTCCGTGCTGAGACCCGGCAGAGGGCCCAGGAGTGGATGGAGGCTCTGAAAACAGCTGCCAATGCGGCAAGGAGTTCAGAACAAAACCTGCAGGTCACGCTGAGGACCAAAGCCAAGGATCAGATGGGTGGGCATGAACTCAGGAAGAACAAACGCCAGTCTGTGACCACCAGCTTCCTCAGCATCCTGACGACTTTGTCTTTGGAACGAGGACTCACTGCTCAGAGTTTCAAATGTGCAGGTATGAAACAAATTTTCAGCCTAAAGCTCATTAAAGAACAATCCTGAATCCCACAATTGGAATTCCCTTTAAAAATCCCCTCAAGAGACCAGTCCTAGCTAGCTACCTCTTGTTTAGAAGGCATCTCTCCTTTAAGGAGTTTGCTATATTTTTTTTTTTAATTTTTTTTTAAAAATTTTATTTATTTATTTATTTATGGCTGCGTTGGGTCTTCGTTTCTGTGCGAGAGCTTTCTCCAGTTGCGGCGAGCAGGGGCCACTCTTCATCGCGGTGCGCGGGCCTCTCACTGTCGCGGCCTAGGAGTTTGCTATATTAAACCATCTGTCCGTCTTCATGCCATGCTGGTGAAGTAAGTAGAAGCAGCTCTGATCTACCCACTGAATCAGAATGACTTGGCTGAAGCATACCAGGCTAGAATTTAGGCTTCCTGAGTCTGCTGTGATGACATTTCCTCTGCCTTCTTAAATAAAGGTCACTGGGAACGTGGATGTCAGAGATTGTCTCCTAAGAGACATTCAAGCCCAAAGCTGACTACTAGCACTCCTTAGGCGAGGAAAATGTCTGTAGTCAGTAACTGTCATTGATCATGACCTTGTCAAACCCTGTTAAGGTAGAATCCAGAAAGTCAGCCTTGACAGAAAACCTGGAGGTGGCTCAGAGCAGGTCTAAGATGATTCAGCAGATGACCTCTGAGTCACGATGGGCCGGTGCCTCATCCTGGGGAAGCCTGAGGCTACTGGAACTGCTGTGGAGGGTGAGACACAAGGTGGAGGCCAAGGCAGTCATCTGTTAGTTCTTAAAACCCTGTTACTGCTTCTCTCTCCTACTCACCATTCCTCTCACCTTCCCCCAGACAGTAAACCAGAAAGAAGACAACCCGCACTAAACCAAGTCTGTATATCTCCTGTAAATGAAATCAAGTTATTTCAGTAAACCCCACAGTTTGTCACAAGAAATTTACCATGAAGGTAGCTTTAATTGGAAGCCTGATTTGGAAAATTTCAATTCAAGTGTATCAGATTTAAGTATGTTGTTTAGAAATGAACAGGAAATGCGCCACCAGTCAAGACCAAATTTTCAATTTCGTGCTTGTTCCTGCATTGAAAAGCCAAATAGTGGTGGCACAGTGAAACTTTGAATTTAAGTTAGTTATGATGATCGCCTTTACTAGTGAAAAATAATTTACCCAAAGGGGAGATTAAGTAAATCATCCCTGCTTTGTCTGGAGGGCCTCGGTAACTGGGAAGCAGACACTTGCAGGGTGGGATGGGAGAGACCGGCAACCCCGAGCCGATAAAGAAGCCGTACTAGGTGAGGGCCGTATGTGTGCAGGCATGAGTGACCTTGTGTTAAGTCAGCCAGCTACTTTTGGAAAATGCTTTTGAACTAAGGAGATGCTGGCTTTAGCACAGTTTTTAGAAATTATTGACATTTCAGTGTCTTATTATACTAGTGCATATATTATATTTCAAAGTTCAGCCATTCAACAATAATTTATAAGTGCTTACTCTGTGGACACGCTGGAATTATGGTACACTCCTGTGGCTTCAGACTGCTGAGAGCGGCAACAAATCTGCTTTCTTATTGGAATCAGGGAGAACAGCTCAGCTTAATTTTCAAGGTAGAGACCAGAGTATGAATCGGGAAACTTTCTAGTAAAAGAGGCAAGAAAAGCCTCAGGTGTTAGAAAAGATGGTCCCTTTGTGGGCTCCTACTTCACCTTCCTCTCCTAAGTTTGCTTCCTGATGGAGTGTGCCCTGCCCACATTCTGTACCACCTGAGTAGCATTTCTAACACTCAGAGGAAGGAGAGATGCAGGTAGAGGGTACCATTCAGCAGGTCCACCACATCTAGCAGTTGGAGAAATGAAAACAGGAAAAAGGCATAGGAAGATGAGTAGGAGAGACAGGGAGAAGGAAGCTAAGTGGAAAAGAGTAGGAAAAGGATCACATAATGGGCTGGGATAGAACTTGGGGCAGCTGCTTTAGGGTCCATGTTTTAGAATGCTGCCCTTTGCTGTGTGAATCAGGTGCTCACTGAATAGCTGGCTGGAGAAGAGGTTGGGGATGGGTGGTAATGGGGAACCCAGGAGACAGGGGTAATGTAGCCTAAAACTCCTTTGCTGCTCGGCTTTTACCTTCATGCTTTGGTTTGGAGTTCTAATGGGGCACAGGTAGGTTTCTCGTTCGGCATGGGGAGAAGTCAGTCCTAATTTGTACAGTGTGGCTGATTCTCAAGTAGAAACTTTTAATTTCACTTCAGTGCCCCCTCTTCCATCAGAAACTGCTGCGCTCCATTGCTTTATGGTACACGTGGGTTATGGGTAAGCACGCCAGGAATACCGGTTTCCTACCTCAGGTAGGAATACTTCATCTCCTGTAGGGGGCAGAGTCTCAAAAGAAAAATATCAAAACTTGGTAAGCAAACCTCTGAATGTTTTCTAAATTATCTGGGAGGCTGTTTATTATATCAAAGATTATTATAGCAGATGGAACTTTAAAAATTGATTTATGTTTCTCACAAACACAGGTAATCTAAACCAGCTGTTTATTCATTTAGTACTTGTATCCCCTAACTTTTCATCCTCCTAAAAACACACATTCAGTGAAAAATCTGATTGTATAGCATGTTTACCTCCCAAACTGTCAAAAAGTCCAGTAAATCGTTTTTAGTTGAATCTTGGCTTTATCATTTCAGGGAGAAGCTAATTCACAGTATTTCATGGTTTAAGTGAGCCTCTTTAGACTACAAGTATTTATGTCCACTTAGTCCCTCCCCCTTTAAATATTTTTGATGAATAAACTTAAAAAGTGGAAGATTGCACTGAGCAGCTCTTTATCATGATGTCATTCAGTTGCTATTTGGGGGAGCCACAAATGTTGGCTTTTAAATCTACAAAATAGTGCAGTTGGCCTCACTTCACTAAATTCTTTCTGTAGGTGAAGAATTTTCTATATCCTTTTCTGAAACTTAAAGAGCCCTTGCAGAGAAAATGGACTCTGACCATCCCCAAATGCCTGAGGTTACGGTTTTAAAAATACATGCTTGTGCATAACTGTGTATTTCTTAACACGTGCTTGAACTTTTTATAGTTGTATTTGATTATGTGTGGTTTGTTCCATGGCTTCCTCTCCAGATCCATGGCTGCCCTGTATTAGGAAACCCAGCTACAGTGGTCTTCTTGCTGTTATGGAACCTACCTTGGTCATTCATGCCTCCAGGGCCTTTATATTTGCTGCTCCTTATTCCTGAGAACATGCCTTTGAAAATTAAGTTCTTCCATTCATTCTACCGTTTATTGTGGGCCGAGTTTCTGACCACATGCCCCAAACTCAGGTGCACCTACCTGGACGAGTCAGTGCTGCGAGAAAGCAGACGTGGTCCCTGTCCCTGCCTTCATGGAACTTGCAGTCCCCTGGGGAAAACAGACGTTAATCAGATACTCACATCACCAATGCCAAATGGCAGCTGTGAGCAGGGCTGCGGAAGTTAGGCCCACAGGTCAGATGAGAGAGCTGTCAGCGGTGGTACCATGTGGAACTCTGTGAAATTGCAGACAGTCATTTTTGACCTACAAAAAAAAGGGCAGTTTGATAAGGTTGAACTTCATGTTTGACCCTGAAGTCCCAGAACGTTCCTGAGCAGAGGAGCATGTGAGGAAAGTGGTGTTTAAGAACAATTAATTTGCTGGTGCTTTAGTACAGCTTTACAGAAACACATCGGTAGCAGAAAATGAGGAATGCTTCTTTAATGAAGTCACTGGTTGGGATTCAAAATTATGTTTAGCAATGGGGCATCTGTAGTGTTAAAATATTAATGCTAAAACAAATGACTGTGCAGCTTATTAAAATATTTATGGGGTATGTACTTGTAAGTGGTTCTAAATGAGGTTGTTCACAGAATGCTGTATAAATTCAATTATAAGGCAGTAGCCCGGTTTTCTTCTGGAATTAGACATGTGTACATATCTATTTCCCCTCAATAGATGCATGGTTTTCTTGGCACTAATACATACAGATTTTTTCCTCTAATTTCCCAACAAAAAGAAACCTAGCAATTGAGTATTATGATAAAAGGGCCCAGGACCTTTTTTTATAGATGCTACAAGAGATGCAAAGCTCCGGTCTTGAAGAGTCTTACTGCTTTGTGATCTGAAGGTGAAATCGGACAGCCCACTGTGGGGCAGTGTTCCTGATTCTGAACTGAAATTGAAATGTTAACGGAAGAGACAGCAAGAAAACAGTGAGCTGAGGGGATCCCCTCCACCATTTCACACTGTCAGTTTTTATGGTTTTACTCCTTTGGCTGCTGTTTAACCTCTTGGGACTGCTGTTGGTAATTACATCTCTCTGGCATTCAGAGCATTTTGCTTTCCTTTTTTTCCCCCCAGCCCTTGGGAGGGGTAAGCCCAAGGTGGGGGGGGGAGAGTTTTGCTGTGAATTCTTCAGCCATTTAGTGCAAATTCCTGTAATTACCGGCATTGTGTCCTCTCTGAATGGCACATAATACAGCAGAAGCCATTCCTAATTGAGACCTTACAGGAGGTACAAATCCTCTCTTTGTTCAGCCTGACAAATTAGTGCCAGAAAGTGGCAGGGTCCGAGTGGGAATCAAAGGCAAGAAACACAAAGATGGAACTTAAGGCTACAGTAATAACCCTCTCTTGTCCTGAAGGGAGAAAAGGAATGACCAATGAAAAATGAAGTTTTTTTTTGTTATAAATTCCCTTGACATGACAGCACCTTGGGGCTGCTCTATTTATTTAGCAAAAGTGATTAAATAGTAATACAACAGGACTGCCCATTGTTTCCACGGGTGCCCCCCACCTCACAGACCCCTGCTGCCTCGGCTAATTGATTGACAATGAACCTCTGATAAAGAAGTATGTTGTTAGGACCTGAGGTGGGGGGAGCCTTTTTTCCCTCTCTTTGTGTGTCTGAGTGAGTGAGTGTGAGTGTGTGTGTGTGTGTGTCTGAGTGTGAGTGTGTGTGTGTCTGAGTGTGAGTGTGTGTGAGATTTCCTTTTTGCTTGCATTGCACTCCAGTTTTTCTTTGCCCCGCCCCTTCTCTCCCCTTCTTCTCTCCCCTTGCTTCCCGCCACCCCTGCACCCCAAGCTTCTCAGCAGTTGCTCCCAGCCGACATTCACAAGCAGGTAGTGAGGAATGAGGATCGTAGTGCAGGCTTTTGACAAATTTATCTTTGGAGCAAATTTCCTCCTCTCCCCCTGGTCCATTGAAGGCAGAACAGCAGTGTGAGAAGAGAGAAAAGGGGAAGGGGGCTGATTATTGGTGCTTTAAGGTCAGAAAAGTGTTCTTGTTTTTGTTTTTTTAGTTTCTCATTTGTGGGAACGGATGTCTGAAGCTAGTCTTTCAACTAAGAAGCTGTGCACTAATAACATTTACATGTGTGTGTGTTTTGGAGGTGTTGTGGAATAAGAAATAAAAATTTGAATTATCTAATCTCCCCTCAGTTCCTGAGAAGCCAAGATGGATTATTTTAAGATAGAACCTGGCTGCTTGTGGTGTAACTCAGCACCCCAAGATTGCTGTAAATTGTGGGAAGATGACCAAAGGCCTCTAGGCAGATAATTAATAACCCCTGGTTATATATGCCCAACTAGCTAAGCTGAAGCTAAATCCCTAATTTAACTCTGTTACAGCTGCAAAAACAAATCATTTCAAGCCCCTATGAAAGCAAAATATATTAAACAAACAGTATCGACCTTGTTAATACCACATGGCATTTCATGTGATAAATGAGGGCGTCTTTCTGGCAAAGGCCTGTTTTATGACATCGTTTAGACATAAAGGATACCTTTACCCTGGTAATATAAGCATCCCTGATAGAAAGTATGGAGTGGTTAATTATTCATTAAATAGCTGCCAGTCTGGAAGTAAGCAATATTTCTGAGTTGGGCATAGTTAGTTACTTATTGGCCTCAGAGTAAATCATGCAGAATGGCAATTCTTAAGAAAAAGAGAAATTGAATTTGGGAACTAATTATGCATGTGAGTCTAGGTAAAGAAAGGTCTGTAGGTTTTCAAGTGCCAAGAAGGAAAGTTATACAACTTATAACTCATGCTCCTGAAAAAGCAAATTCTAGCATAGCCAAAAATCTGTTTTGATTCCCGTGTGAAAAATTAGGGTATCCTTTAGTAGATTTCCTTAGATCTCCTAAGGAAATGAGAGACAGAAATAAAAAGACATTGACTTTCCATGATATCTTCAATTCCTATCTTTACTACTATTTTCAAATTTGCCTCCCACTTATTAGGGACAGTGATACAGTGAAGATTT
The DNA here is from genome assembly GCF_949987535.1 of Balaenoptera acutorostrata. Classification (NCBI taxonomy): domain Eukaryota; kingdom Metazoa; phylum Chordata; class Mammalia; order Artiodactyla; family Balaenopteridae; genus Balaenoptera; species Balaenoptera acutorostrata. The sequence goes on along the minus strand of NC_080071.1, from coordinate 66,310,749 downwards.
ATTTGACTTAAGGAATAGGCAGGTAGCCAATTGGAGGAGAAAAAAACAATTAAGGAAGACTCAGCTATGCCCCTCAAAACATATAAATAGCTTGGATAAATGAGAATTGTTTAGTCCATTGTTGCCTTCTCACTTTGTATTGTCTAAGTTATTTTGTTTTTGAGTGTATTTGATTGTTATCTCCCAGAGAAGTAATCTCTAGTTAGTTAGTTTTTTGTGCATGCTGGAGGGCTAAGTTTTATTTCCCCAACCTTGAATATGACCATGGAGGGGTTGCTGACAGTAAAATCCTTAAGTGGAGTTTTAGTGGAGGGTTTATTTCAACAAGCATTTATTAAACCCTTCATGTACACCACACACATGCTCTACCGGGCACCTCAGGATATCTAAGTGGGAGTGAGGTGCAGGCTGTGCTCTTCAAAGACATCTAGAATAACTACCCCCAAAAAAGGGTATGGGGGGGACTGAGAGACAAAGGGGTCAGGCATCATGGCCACTGGTTTGGAGACCCATACATCCATGTCTGAGTTCATGTCAGAGAATCCCTGTTGTAGAGAACTTGAAAGCTCAAGTGCTAAAGGGTGTCTCTCCTCACTTCCGCATTTTAAACTTTATCCTCCTACTTCCTGCAGAATTAATCTCAGGGGAACATCGCCTCAGCTTTTAGTACCATCTGTCAAAGATAAAACTTGAATTTCTGTTATGTGCTCATTAGGTAGTAGGTGCGATGGGAGATATAAGACAAGCATAGGTGTGGCCTGGACCCCCAGGACTTTATAGTCTGGTTGAAAATGCACAAAGGAAAAATGAGGGATTACTAGGCAGTTAAGTCAGATCCATGCTTAGTGTTCAGAAAAGCATTTGGCAAAACCCTCAAGACAGAGAAACTTGGGTTATCAGAGATTTTAGTTACGTCATTTTGTGAATGGTGAATGATTGGCAGCTTTACCCAAGGATTATTGACTAATGGATTCCTTTCAGCCTAGAATGTTGTCAGTAAAGGTCATGATAACAATGAGAAGCAGCATACTTTAGTAATTAGAGCGAGGACTCTGGAATCAGACTGGCTAAGTTTCTAGATCTGCTACTCACTAACTCTGTGACTCTGGGTAAGTTACTTAACCTCTCTGTACCTCCATTTAAAAATCTCAGATGTGAGAAAATAATCACATCTACCCCAGAAGTTTGTAGTAAGAATGAAATGGGTTAAAAGGGCTTGGAACAGCGCCTGGCACATGGTAAGTGCTATTATATAAGGATTAGCTATTTTTATTATTTGCCCACATAAGACAATAATTACCTGGATAAAAATATCATAGGCATACTTATCAAATTTGCAGCTATCTCAAAACTAGGTTGGACAGCTAGTATGTTGAATGAGAGAATCGAGATTCTGAAACAAGCTAGAGGAATGGACCAAACAAGGTGAAATTTAGTAGGGATTAATAGATAGGACTATACTTATATTCAGAAAGTTAAAGGCAAATATAGAAGGTAGGTTCTTCTGGTCTCTTGCTCATGTGGGCATGCAGATGAAGCCATGGGGAAGCCAGCATTTGTGCTGTTGTGGCTACACCAAATGCGTTCACAAAGCAGGTCCAGAAAGAAGAGAACGCATCCTCACTGTGGCCAGACCACACCTGGAGATTTCAGTTATGGATGCTGCTCTGGAAGAACGAACAACCACATCTATTGACACCTGAGAGGATAGTGACAGGACTAAAAACCATGCCACACAAATGTCACCTGGAATAGGGAGGACACAAGTCGTCTCCACATTATTTGAAGGCTGCCATTTAGAAGAGAAAATAGACTTACTTTGGGTAATTCCACTGGATCAAAGTAACAGAAATGCCCAGAGTAGAATGGATTTTCCCTTATTGAAGAGGGTTTGATGGCCATGGGTGAAAATGAGTAGAGTGGCAAGAGCCCTGGCCAATGAGACCAGAAGAACCTCAAGGCCAGTCACCTAACTTGTCTGAGCTACGTGTTCTCCTCTGCAGGATGAAGAGATTTATTAATTCAGCCCTTCTGCAAATATTTATTGAAGTTCTACTATGTTCTAAGCACTATGCTTGATGTTTAGTGAACAAGATAATCCCACTATGTGTCCTCACAGAACTTGAAAATTGGAAGCCAATTAAATAAGTAACTATAGCACATGAAGGTCTTTGAGTTTCCTTCCAACACTTCCATTTGTCTGGGATATTTTAGAGGGGATGGTTTTGCTCTGTATGGTCCCTTTTTTATTTCTCATTCTGTGATTCTTTGAATGTCTATAGAAGATTAGGGGAAATTAGATTAATGTGGTCCTCCATTTAAATCTCATTTAATAAGTAATACCTTTTTCCTGTGGGTAAGACAATTTAAAACATTAGAAATATCACTTGACTAAGAGGACAGGAGATGAGAATTTTTTTTTTTATTGACTCTGATGTTTGGCATTGGATAAACTACTTTTTTGCAGTCTAAGTTTCTAGGTCCAGGAAATTCATTTTAAATAAAAATAAATGTATATGAAGAATGTGAATACACACTGAAATAGTACCATGACTACGGAAGAAGAAAAATGTTATATAATTTGGGTTTTGAACTATTTCACATCCTAAAATTCAGAGAGATTTGATCACTTTATATAAGTAGGCCGTTTGATTTTATAGGATATAAATTTGCTTTTTTGATTTATTCCTGGTATTCTCATCATAGAAGTCACATGTTGGTCTTTGATATGTTTCAGAAGAATAAAATCATTTTGAATTTCAGAAGATAGGGATCTTTTGATAGACCTTCCTGAACTTCATAGGCCATAGCTGTGCTATCTTTTTTTTTTTTTTTTTTTTAAAGCTGTTCATTTCTCCTAGTCTTTGTTGCTATACTTTGGTCTGGAAAGTTCTTGTCCCTTTTTGTAGCTTCCTTTATGGTTAACATTGTTCTCATCATGTGTTCATTTCCGGCTAAACTTCTAAAGTAAGTGTTAATATACTATTGGATTCTATGTTGAGTTAAAAGTTTCTATTTACTGACCTTTCATTAGGAGGGAAATTGGTCTTGGTGTGGTTTTAGGACAGACTGGGGTAGGTTCTCTTAATTTCTAGCTAAGTTCCTTGAAAAACTAAGCTTTTCATGAAGTCCTAAGAGTAAGAACTACTGGAGAGGTTTTCTAAAATCCATTATACTGCCTAAAAGTAGAAACATACTTAAGTGAAAAACTTGCCGTTTTAAAAATACATCCCTAGATAAGGAAATCTGGTAATATCCTAATACCAACTTATTTCTTGCGTTAATATTTTCATCTAGTCATTCATTCATTCATTCAACAGACATGGGCCACATACAGTCCCAGAAATTGAGGCATGGGGATAAACTAAAGTTCATTTTAGCCGAAGAAAATATGACTGTAGACAAGACTTTATACCTTGAAATATGCTAATATAGAAAATGTTTTAATTAAATTATATTAATAAAAAACAACATGAAACTCCTTTACATGTTTCAGATGAAAAGTGGAGCAGGCCTACAAAGCATTGTGCCCTGAGATCAGGGGTGACAGCCAGTGTTTGGGTACAGTTTTGTACTGTGCTTTGTTGAAGACTTGTAGGTGTGAAAAATCCTTTATACCCTTAAAGACTTATTTCCAAGCCTTCCTTGACCACTCTTACCAAACCCCACTCTAATTCCCCAGGTAAATTTGAGCATTCCTCCTGCTTGACTACACCCACCTCCACTGTCTTGGACCCATGGTCCTATGACTTGTGTCTCACTTTTTTGAGGGCAGGACCCCAGCTCCTCTCAGACTGTGGTTGGAGCACCATGTGCATCGTGAATCATGAGCTTGATGTGGGGAGCCTTGGTTGGACCCTTTCCTAGACCTGTTGAAGTCAGGATCTCTAGGATCAGGCCTAGAGATTTTACAAACTTTCCAGTTGATTTGCACACATACACAGTTTGAGAAACCACCAGCCTAGCCCATAGAATGTTCTTAGTGAATGGATCAAGTCATATTTCAGTTTTCTCTAGGTTATATAAGCTCATTTCCTTTAACTGTTTCTTCTACATATATTCAACATTTTAACCATTTAGTATCAACCTGCTGATAAGCCCTAGGGTTCCATAGCCTCATTATATTCTGGAAACTACAATGATGTTCTCTTAGGGTTCTACCCAGTGGTGAATACAAATGAAGGAAGTGATTAGCTCAAGTCCTTGACCCACATTTTGGCTTCTTTTTTTAAGACATCCTAATGATATGTTTTTATTTTATACTTGATAAGCATATTTAGTATTTGAATTTTGAAAATAGCTTTTACCTCCCTCACCTTCTTTGCTCCCAGCCTGGTCATCTTTCACATAGGTGACTACAGTGGCCTCCTAACCAGGCTTCCTGCTTCCATTCTAACCTTTTCTAAATCTTGTCGTAACTACAGTGAGTATGACCTTATTAAAATTCAGATTGACCCTGGTAGACCTTTCTTTACCATTTTTCAGTAGCTTCCCGCTTCTTTTGACATGAAGACCAGCATTTTTACAATGACCCCTCCCCCATGATTTGGCCTCTGCCCACCTCCTAACCTTCAACTCTTGCCCTCTTATCACTCTCTCCCACACTGAGTTCCAGCCACACTGACTTCACTCTGTTCCTCAAATGTACCACTTCCTTCCCACTTGCCTCAGAGCCTCTCCATGTGCAGTTGCCTCTCCCTGGAATCTTGCCACCCTCACCACTACCCCCAATGCATTCTTCAGGTCACTACTTAAATATTCCTTTCTCAAGAACACCCTCTCCAACCAACCCTTCAGACTAACTTAGGACCTTTTTAGTTCCCTCTGCTATCATGCTGATCTAATACCTCCAGAAGAGTTTCAGAAAGCAAAACTTGAATTTGCTGGGCATCAGCAACTATTTGCATAGCATTTACATTCTATTAGAGATTGTAAGTAATCTAGAGATGATTTAAAGTATATGGGAGGCAGCGTGTAGGTTATATGCAAATACTACACCCTTTTATATAAGGGACTTGAACATTTGTGGATTTTGTTATCCACAGGGGGATCCTGGAACCAACACCTCATGGATACTAAGGAATGACTGTATTATTACAACTTTGTTAGAAAGGATACAAATAAGGAACAGCCAAATGAAGAGACTCGGAGGGCAAGGTCTGGGAGGGCTCCAAACACAGAACTTCTGTGCCCTCTCCCTGTGGAATTAGGGCACATCTACCCCTCAGCACACCAATGTGTTCATCAACCAGGATGTTCCACAGAGCTTCAGTGTCCAGAGTTTTTATTGGGGTTTCATTATATAGGCACGACTGATTGAATCATTGACTTTGGAATTGAACTCAATCTCCAGCTCCCATTCCCTCCCCCAGAGGTCAGGCAGGCTCATAGTCCCAAGTCTCTAATCCTGTGGTTGATCATTCTGGTGACCACCCCCCATCCTGAAGCTATTTCGTGGTCCACCAGGACTTACTTCATTAGCATTAACTCAACTGTGATCCAAGGGGCTCATGGATAATAAAGATACCTGTGTCACTGAGGAAATTCCAAGGGTTTTAGAAGCTCCCTGCCAGGAACTAGGAAGAAAGACCAGATAATTTTTTATGATACAACAGCTCAGGATATTGAGTGGGCCATTTCCACAGCAAAAATAGAACTTGGATGAAAAGAGGATGTGACATTGTGGTTGCCCCTCAGAGAGTGAGGAAGGTATGGCCTGCTGACCCTGTCCCCTCATTTCTGGTGAGCTCCTGGTGGGTGCCTTCCAGCACTGACTGCATCTGCCAGGGGAGGGGAGGTTTCTGGCGGTATCTTCCTGGATCTCTCTGGAACTCATCAGCTTCAGAAGCAGATAAGAAACTGGCTGGCCTTGGGCTGCCCAGCCTGGCTACAGCCCTCCCAGAGCCCCAGCTCAGGGTGGTGGGGTGATGGACATGTCCAGTGACTTTGTGATTCCTGCTCTCTCACCCAGGTAGGTACCACTCTCATATCTTGGTTTAAAGTAGAGTGTTTCCTTTTTAAATGGCTATAAATAAAAATGATCAACAAAATTAATTTTATGTATTACCTTTAACTGAAAATAATCTAGTTTATGCTATACACAACTTCTAGACATGGGAGCTAGGGTTCCAAAACCAAAGACATGTAGGCTTGTATCAGTTTCCAAAGAGTGAAAAATCACATTCTTTTTTAAATCCAGCTTTATTGAGACATAATTCACAAGTAACATTGTGTAATGTTAAGGTGTACAATGTGATGATCTGATATATGTGTATATTGTGAAATGATTGCCACAAAAAGGTTAGTTAACCTATCCATCACCTCACAGTTACTTTTTTCTTTCTTTCTTTTTTTTTTTTTTTGGTGGTGAGAACTTTTAACATCTGCTCTTTTAGCAACTTTCAAGTATACAGTACAGTATTATCAACTATAGTCATCATCATTCTAACCAGGTCTGTCCTGGTATGCCAAAGGTTGTGTCTTGTCCATATTTTTTTCAGTAATGTAAATAAATCATGTGGGGCTGAACCAAAAGCTTTGCTAAAAATCACTTTCCCCCTTAAATCACCAGGCCCATACCTCTGACACAGAGGATAGACTTAGTTTGAAAGCCTTGGTCTCTTTCTTCCTTTACCAATAAAGATGTTCTTCTCAACCCCCAGAGTTTTAGAGACCAGACAAAATAATAGACACATGATTTGGTGGCTGGGAAGCATCCAGACTCAGTAGGATAAGTAATAAATTAGGAGCACAAGAGCCTGGTCTTCTGTTTACAGCCCTGCTACTGATTTATTTTACAGCCTCAAGCTAGCCTTTTCACAGCCTTGCAGGTCAGCATCTTTGACACTACAACTTGAGGGACGATGAAACTGTCTTGACTATATACAATTCAAATGTTACAAAATGTCAGTTGCACCCAAAGTGCCAAATATTATATATCACTGCATTTTACCCCCAGAAAACATGGGGGGGGAGGTTCTCTCTTCGATGAAGAGAGGTCTTGTTGTGACCTAAAAATGGATGGGAAACCTATAGGAAAATGATATTTCTCATCTGCTGTTAGGATGAAGAATTTTAACTGAGTAAAAGGTGTCCAATAATGTGGGGGATTTCCTGGCTACCCCTTGAGCCCAGCTGTCCTGTATGACCCTCTTCTTAATGATCTTCACCCACCAACAGGCATGCTCTGGTTTCCTGATTACCTCCCTCTTTCCTGCCCACTCCCATCATTGGATCCTGCCTGTCTGAGCCGTCATCCGTATAGAGGCTTTACAGGGTTAATAAATCATGCTTCTTCATTCTGCTTCTAGGGATCAGGAGGATGGGGATCAAGATAGCGCATGCATCGCTCATAGATCACATGTAATATTATATAGTGGACCCTTAAATTAGATAGACTTATTCATGTGGTCACAACTGGAGTCCCTAAGGCCATGTCCTCTTGCCATAGCAGACAGAAAAACTGCTCCCTGCAGGCCAGCTGACGTGCCAAGGTCCTTCTTCTAAACTCCCTGGTCAGATACCTCATTTTTTTATCTGTGAGGAGCGCTGGATAAGCAATGGGGAAAGAAGCTGGGAATATTACTCTAGGAAGTTCCGCTCAAATGGCACATGAAGACAGGGAACAGACGTTTCCTACTTGAAGGTGTTGTGTGCTTTTTTTTTTTTTCCAGTGTCCATAAATAAAAGTTTTATTGGCACACAGCCGCACTCATTCATTTATGTACTGTCTGTGGTTGCTTCTGAGTTGTAGGTGTTTCTTTGTGTCTTGCCTACCAGCTCTAAATATCCTGACACAAGCAACCTGTCTTCTTCAAGTATGAAACATATGGTTAAAAGATCAGCCTTGGTGGCGGTTGCAAACCTGTGTTTTTAGAGAGACAGGAAAAGTTGGAAAGCAGGCCAAAGAAGGCATAAGGGGAAGAGTAGGTAAAGAAAGTAGACTAAGGCAGTGCCTAAATCTTCTAGAACATAAAGGATTTGGTGTGGGGCGAAAATGCCGGAATTCAGCGCGGACTTAAAGGAAGCTGATGAAAGTGATTTTTTTTTTTTACTTTGAGGCCGTTCCTAGTACTATTCGGATCCACTCTCCTGACTTTAATTTTATCAAATTGTTGTCATTACTAAAATAGCTCAAGTAGAAATTACTCTAAGAGATGCTGTCAGGGTTTCTTCGGAGGTTTCAGCAAAGAAGAGGAAAGGTTGTGTTTTAAAGATACTGTCAAGTTCAAAGAGATGAGACTCTCACAAAATAAGGAGAGACAAACAAGCATTGAGAATGGAGAGTAACGTGGAAGAGAAGTCAGAGGGGACCCTGGTGAGACAGTGTGTGTGACAGAAGCTACAGGCCAGACGAGGCTGATGTACGTGGAGCCGTCTGTATACACACTGGAAGGAAACGTAAGGTCCAGAACAGAAAGGAAAGGCAGGTGCTTTTCAAGTAAATCAAAAAGATAATCTGAACTTCCAAGCCAATAAGAGGTTATTGACCTTTCAAAGCAATCATAATAGAGGTGCAACTGGGGAATCACGAAAAGAATTAGTGGTGGTTTAATATAATGTTAAATACCAAGGGAAATCACTGTAGAAAGAACATAATTGGGACACACGATGGATCCTATGTGAGGAAAAAGGGTTCAGAGCAGGGCTGAGATTAGGGTGAGGAGAGTGAGGTGCTCGTTTGGGGCACAGAATTTAAGGGAATGCCAAAAAAAAAAAAACAGAAACAAAACTAAACCCTCAGTAACCAAGATAAATATTATTTTAATGTAATATTATTTAAAAATCAAAATTAATCCCCCAAAAATCCATGATGAACAAGTAAAAAATCTTTAATAGAGATAGGATCAGTATGATGGATTTTTCCTTTTGCCTCAGGCTCTAATATGGTTCAGAGGAACATTCCAGTAAGACAGTTTACTTAAGAAGATGTCTTCCTCCAAAGCTTTCAACATGTAAGTTCCAAGTTGCTCAGCCCAACATTTGCTTTGTTAATGTTGAGGGTGGTAAGGTTGACCTCCCTTTTCTGTCTAGGATTGCAGGGGTGCCAGATGGAATCCTGGTACTTCCATGTTTAAGATAGAACTGAAGGGGGGGTGTGTAAGCTGTGACACAGGAGCATTATTCCACCACCGGCAGCCTGCATGTCTAAAATAACCAGCTTAGTTTGGCCCCTTCTGTTTCTGCCATTGTTTTTCAAGTAAGGGTTATTGGTAGCAAGTGTTTCACCAGAAGGATTAATTTATGAAGAGAAGAGCCCCAGGCTTGGAGCAGATGTTACTCGCAGGTAGTCTAGTAGATGGTGGTGCAGTGTGGACAAGGCCTCTCTTTGGAGGCACCTCTTTTGTCTAAACTAACCTAGCAGCATGAATCATTTTCTTTAGATAAGAAAGCAGAGCTGGTGAAAGGGCTTTTCCTCCTCATAATAGATGGTATATCCATCGCTTGCAGAGAAAAGTGACTAAGTAGGGTCAGTACACGGACCTTTTATCTTGCCCTCTTGTCTTTGTGCTGTTGCAGGGTTTCTCAACAGTGGCACTATTGACATTTGGGGCCAGATAATCCTTTGTTGTGGGAGACTGTCCTGTGCATTGAGGGATGTTTAGCAACATCCCTGGCCTCCATCCATTAGGTGCCAGTAGCTATCCCCACTCACCCTTTTGTGGCAACCAAACATGTCCCAAATTACAAATGTCCCCTGTTGGGACAAACATCTCCCCTGGTTGAGAACCACTGTGCTACCAAGAAACAAGGGCAACCAACTATGTCTCCTCTTCCTCACTTCTTTATAAAGTAGTAAGTGTCTTCTACTGAAATGCATGTTGATTATTTCGTACCACCTAATGGTTTGTAATGAGACCTCAGCCTCTTAATGGGTAGGTTTAAGTAAAAGTACTAGAACTCTCACCGACCAACATTCAGTATAAATATATCAGATGCTTTCAGTCACAAGTAACAGAAGATTGAATTCAAATTGATTTGTACAATAAAGGGGAATTATTCTCAACCGGCTGAGTTTTAAGCGTTAATTGATCTGCCAGTTCAGATTTTTTGAACTATTTTTTTTTAATTTAATGCTTCAAACAGCATTTTCTCATTTAAACCACCCGCCCCTTCTGACTGATAGATTTCTCATATAACGGTCACAGGCTCAAAATGTCATGGGCCTCTTTGACAATCCCCTTGCCATGCTCTCCCCATGAATCGCCTACCAAATCGTTTGCACTTTATCTCCCAGTATTGCCTTCTTTTTCCCCCTACCTGCTCCCAAGCCCACTGCCTACCCAAGCTCAGGCCAGGGCAGTAACTTATCGACTGGTTCTCTCCCCTCCCAGTGTTTTCTTGCCAATTAATCTTTCCAAAGCGCAGATTGCTGTTCTGCTTCTAACAACTCTAGCTGTTCCTGTATCTTACTCGTTAATACTCATCCCGTATTGATTAATAAAGACTTCTGCCCTGAGCATTCGGGAGTCTTATGTTCAGTTTACTGTTCCAAGCTCTTTTCCCGACACCCCTCTAGTTACAGTGAGCTTCAGACAACTAGAATAGTCAATGTTTTCCAAATGAGCTTCCATTTTTCTGACTTGAGCCTCCCTTTTCCAAAATCTCTTTTTTTCTTCAAGGCCCAGCTCAAATGCCCCTGTGTCTACACAGCCTTCCTCGATCTCTACAATTAGAGTGACTGCTTCCTCCTTTGCTCATCTCTTACTGTCTTCTACTTGCCACCTTACAGATTTGTATTCTTGCCCCCCTTCACCCTTCATATTCAAAGGAGATGCTGATGCTTGTGAGGTCCAAGGCTGAATGCATTGATGAACTAAATTGTGTTCTTGTGTATAATTGATTCATATTTTCTGTGCTTGTCATATTTTCATCCACAAGGAGACAATTTATGTGATATCTTCCGTATGGAGATAGCTATGTGGAAATTCACCTATATAGTTCATTGTTGTTCCTCATAAAGTGCCATATCAGGTGTTTCATCTAGGTCCTACCTTTTTCACTAGATGTACAACCATGGACATAATTACTGTATCACCCTCTGTCTCAGTTTCTTCATCTGTAAAATGGGGATAATACCTACCTCACAGAATGATAAGAGAATTAAATGAGTATGTGTGTGTGTGTGTGTTTGTGTGTGTATGTAAAGTGCTTAGAACAGAACCTGGCATATAGTAAGCACTATGTTAGTATTTGTTTATCCATTTGCCTATTTATGTATTATTTCCATTTTAAATTTCTTACCATTTTCTTGAAAGTCCTTAGGAAAAGAACAGACAGGCATAGAAGTTAATGAGAAACCCTAAAAGGAAAACAAGTATGAAAAAAATACTAAATTTAGACTGATTTAAATATACTAGATATGGAATTTATAACATTTCTTATTAAACTTATCTTACACTACTCTAAATACTGGTATTGAAGCATCTTATCATAAGAATTAAAAGTAACTCAACAATTCAGAACATTTCTTTGGAAATGGAAATCCGTGTCACAGATCATTATAACTCACTGTAGCTATTTAGTAGATAGAAAAGCAGTCAGAATCTCTCAAACAGTGCACATATTTACTTACTTGCCTTAGCAAAAATCAAGATTTATTGCCTTTCAAGATAAATTTTGACTAAATATTGACTCTAGGTTCTCAATCATTGTTTACCTGAAAGACCAATAAATCTTGACACTTCTCAACTTGAGTTGGAGTCTATTTGGTATTTATTCATTTATTTCATACGATTTATAATCTTAATAACAACATACCATGAAATTAAACAAATAAACATTATAGAGTTTAGCAAGAGCAGAAAGTCTTTAGTTTCTATTTTTTTTTCTTTTTTTCTTTTGCTGCAGAAGCTTTATTGTTTCCATTTGGTCCACAGCTCGGGAGAGGGTTCCAGGGTGGTTAAAAAAACTGCCTAGTGGCCTCAGGGGGCAGAAGTTCTGACACCAGGGGCATGCAGAGGGGTCCTTCAAAGTCCACTGGGCTCTGGAGGCTCCTAGTCCTGTTGGAGGGTGAGCCTTCTAAGGGATGCTCACCCAGTCCCGCCTGCAGAGGTTAGTCACGTGCAGTGCATCTCCTTGATGAGTTTCACCTCCTCATCTAGGAAGTGGCTCTCCGGATGTCACAGTGATGGAGGTCTGTGCGAGCAGAACCCAGGGCCCGCAGATCCCACAGGGCCTAGTTCAGGGTCTTCTCCAGGGTTTCACTCCACTCCTCTTGGGAGGGCTTCTGCATGTTCTGGAGGAGGGTGCAGCCGCCACACTAATTTTGCATCTTGAAGAGACGCTCAGTGCCCTCGTGCTTCTCCTGAGCCAATTCCCAGCGTCGCAGTGGAACTAGAGGCCCAAAGAGAGGTGGGTGCAGGAGGCCGGCAGATGGCTGACCAGTCAGTTGACAGCGGCCTCTACCTCTCTGGAATAATTCTGACGAATCTGGTTGGCATTAAGGAGCTAACCACCAAAAACGGTGTTGGCCGGTCCCGGAGACAGATGGCGAGGGTCCCAGGGGTCGCGACTAGAAAGGAGGTTGGAGAGTGGTCAGAGACAGGAAGAAGGGGTGTCCCTGCGTCTGTTCCATCCAAACATTGTCAAAATGAGACAGATCTGTGAGACCACCAGTGTGCTGCCTGTATTTTCAGTCAGCAGTGATTACCTGACATGATTTTTCTCTTCATTTCTTACTTAAACATAGCACCTCTAGCTGTTAATACAACATGCAAGTCGAAACTGACTTAGCAATTTAAATATTCATTGTGGGGAGAAAAAAAACACCTCAACTAACAGCTTGTAGAATACTTTCAAATTTTAAACCAATTAGTGTTCAGATTAGGTTTTTTTAAAGATCTTTCTTTGGTTGCCGTAGTCCTGCAAGTATAGTCAAGCAACACGTGATTATACTTGTAGATGACCTCTGTCTTGGACAGTTGATGTCTGTTGGTCTCAGTTGCCTCTGTCTGTCTCTCTAGATATAATGTGCCACTGAATAATCACTGTGTCCAGGCGCAGTGCTCATACTTTACAAGCCTAACATTTGCCATCTTGCTGTAATGAAAGGAAAATTCCTTAATTAGGTACATCCATAACTTCAGAGGAGTTATTTACTTATGTTTTTAAGGACATAGCTGTCCTAGCAACAGCTACGGTCCATTCTACAAGTGCCACGTTAAATTATCCTAAATGTGTGTCAGCCACAACTGACACACACAACTGTTCTGTAGGAACAGTTTCCTTCCGAGTGTTACTTATACTTTTTAACGTGTCAGCCATCTGACTGTGTAGCCCAGCTTTTTGAGTCAAACTTTTGATCAACAATGAGTGACAATTTCTCTTTACAATCTCTCACTGCCCTGAAAGTCATTTATAGACAAACGTAAAATGAAGCCCACCAGAAGAAAATTCTTTTCTGATGAACAGAAATGAATTTCAGTATAGCTTTGGAAGCAACCAGTCAGTACATTTTAGGATTGTATTTGAGTATGTGTATTCCCTCCCAAACTTGAAGTTTTCACCCCCTGGGAAGAGAATTCCCTACCAGAGGACTTAAAACCTTATAGAGAAAATAATTTTGAAGTATTGCTCTCCGAAGTTGAGACCATATACCAAAGAGACCACCAGCAGTGTGACATACTCGTCACATGAGCGATTAGAGGTAGAACACAATTGATTTCTCTTGATTTCCTGTTTTCTTCCTTTAGTTCCATTTGAGATGCTTGTGGATACTATTTTCCTCATAACAGACAAAACGCATACTCAGAGGCATTTGTTTTCATGTGCCGATTCCCCAATCCAAATACTTAATGTCTTGGACTTCCCTGGTGGCGCAGTGGTTAAGAATCCGCCTGCCAATGCAGGGGACACGGGTTCCATCCCTGGTCCGGGAAGATCCCACGTGCCGCAGAGCAACTAAGCCCGTGCGCCACAACTACTGAGCCTGCGCTCTAGAGCCCACTAGCCACAACTACTGAGCCCGCGTGCCGCAACTACTGAAGCCCACATGCCTAGAGCCCATGCTCCGCAATGAGAAGCCACCACAATGAGAAGCCCAAGCACTGCAACGAAGAGTAGCCCCTGCTCGCCGCAACTAGAGAAAGCCCGCGCACAGCAATGAAGACCCAACGCAGCCAAAAATAATTTTTAAAAAAATTAAAAATTAAAAAATTAAGATGTCAAATACTTCGTGTCTTAATTGATTTTATGACTAAGTAGATGTCTCCTACTTTATGGGTCACCACCTGGTCCCAAAGATGTAGAGTAACTTGGATGCTTGAGACAGGAGAAAGTTTTGCATCACTTATTTCTAAGTAGGTGTTTCTCAGTGTCCCTCACCCTTGCCCTCTTCCTGTTACAATTATGTAGAATTATGTAGCCTCGGTTCCACCTGTGTTAACTTGTGAACACACGTGTGATCAGTCTCACCTGCCAGCTCCTTCCCCTCCTATAGAGGAGGATGCAAGTCTGGGGCCCAGGTTTGCTTTGCTTCAACTTCCCTTAGTGGATACCAAAGCTACCTTGCAAAAATTCCTTCTGCCCTGTGTCCAACAATCCTTTGTTTAAACACCGTGCCCAGCTTTGTGCTAATCTTAGGCTCATTAAACAGAATTTTCTGCTGTATACCCAATATGACACCTTGTTTTATTTTATTTTATTTTTTAACATCTGACACCTTATTTTAAAAAGTACTTATTCAACATATACTTAATGAGCCAATAGTTATAGACTGTAAGCTAGGAAAACTAAGTTCTTTATGACTTTCCCCCCTAATTCTTGTAAAACAAGAAGTCATTGAAATCCGCATTTCCATTTTCCTTCATCTTGGAACATCTGATCCCCGGGGCACATGATCAGACTCCAGGCCTTCAGTCAACATTTGCCCAGCGCTCCCCACAGCTCACTGTCTCCCACCAGAACACTGGGTGGGAGGGGGGAGGCAGGGACAGGGCCGTCCCCTTCCCCTCCCATGGCCGTTGCTCCTTAACCCGGCGTGCACGGTAGAAGAGGGATCGAAACTTCCCAGTTTCATTTTGTCTACTTTAACAGAGCAAATGAAAATTTGTCCTCTCACTCTCTTTCTCTTCTTTCCTCTCTTTTAGAAAGGCACCTTCTCTTCTCTCTATTTGCCCCTGTTCTCTTCTTAGATCATTTCTTCCTTCCAAATACAAAGTCCTGGATTTCCCTTACCAAATGAGGTGGAGGGGGTAGCGTGGCTGGCCACACTTAGGAAGTATTGGGTGCGTTCTTTCCCTAGTGAGAGAGAATCACCTGGACACAGACACAGCTCTTGTTACGTTTCTGTTGTGCCCATGGATTTTCCACCTGCTGGCGGGGGTGGGGAGGAGGGCTGTCGTTGGAAGCCAGGAAGTAGAGAGAGGTGGTTGGCTTCTCCTCAAGATCTCAGCTTCAGTAACATCTCATTGCAGCCAATTGAGCTAACTAGGTACCCTCGTTAGAAGAAAGACTGTACCCTTGTCGAGAATTACGCCAACGTTTCTGCTTCAACCCCCAGCAACAGATTCTTTTGGGTGTCTATAGTGAAAGGCCCCTTGGGAAATGGACTGTACAAGCAGCAAATAGGATTTTGGTTAAATGGTGACATTTGTTTCCCAAAGTGTATCAGAAGGGAAGCTAAGCTCTTCAGAGCGTGTGTTCATTAAAGATTTGAAGTGGGGTGGGAAGCAATAAAAAAAAAAAAAAAAAAGGCCAGTGGGTTCTCTTGTGAGATAGTTTTTTGTTCCTATGAATTGAATACACTCTCTGAAAAGTTTCAAAAAGAGACCGAGAGGAATGTTTTTGCTTTGATCCTACATGTGGAGTGTTCCCTACTACAAATGCCTTTTAATTTAGAAACATTGTTGAAAAGTCTGTTTGAAAGTACATGAAAATATAATATGTAAATAAGTTCTAATTAGTTATTTCAATTAATTATTTTTTGTCTCTGCTTTGCAACTCTATTTTTCTCCTCATAATGTCACTTGTCAGAATCCAGGTTTGGCCTCCTCCAAAAAATGTGTTTTTCTAACGGTCATTATTAAGAAAACACACTTTTCCCCCTCGGGTTGAAAACCTCACAGTGATTAAGTAAAATCCCAGGTTGTGTATCTTTATGGGGAATTGTTTCAGACAGTTTTAGTCTATGATTTGCTAGTAGGATATTAAAGAGAGAAATCTTGCAGTTAATTGAAAGAACGGGTGTCTCCTTCTTCAAATAAATGGTATGTGTTGTTTTTTAGAAAATGAATCTACACCAGGCCACTGACTGACCTCTAATCTTCTTTCCTGACCATTCTATGTTCTTTCAATGACAAATACATTGGATTTGGAGATTAAAAGTTTTAATTCTTTCTAAGTCAAATAAGATGCTTCTCAGTTGGGACAGTGAATGCTCTGGAAAAAATGCTGGTAAAATGAACTGTTGTTTCTACATAGTAAATTTTTGGAAATTGACTAAGAACTTGAAGTGTTGATTTTGGAAGCCTAGAAATTAAACTGTGTGACGAGTTATGAACTTTTCACTTAGCAGTCTGCCCACCCGCTGCACTTTACTTAAATAGAATGAGAATTTTAGAGCTTGGAGGGACCTTTGGAGTCACCTAGAAATCAGGGAACAATCCCCAGCTTTTACCCACCACAGTACCTGGTGGTGGTTGGATGGGTAGAAATGCAGGTTCCTGGGCCCTACCCCAGGTTTACAGAATCAAAATCTCTGGGCCCAGGTTGGAGGTGGGGGAGGGCTACATTTTTCACAAACGTCTCCAGAAAATTCTGATGCTCACTGAATTTGGCAAACCACTGATTTAGGCTAACTCCTTTATTTTGAGGTGAGGAAAGCAGGCCTAGAGAGTTTGATGGGTCAGGCTCACCATGTTCCCTAGGAAAGAGCAAGCTTCCTGACTCTAGGCTTGTGCTTGTCTATACACCATGTATCCAAAACACTCCTAAGAATGGGGATAGGTTGAAACCTTCTGGGTCATTAGGAGCTATCAAGCTTTAAAACAGAAAAAGATTTGGTGAGCAAAATCAAGTTTATTTGGGAATAGCAGAAGAATTGCAATTCGGGACATGCAAACTGCTGTGAACCACAGGCAAGTCCGGAGAACAAAGGAGAGGAGCAGTTCTATTATAGAGGAAAGGGGAAGTTGGAAGGAGCTCTTTTGAAGGAAAGTTCATTGGAGGCCTGTGAGTATTCAGGGCTGTGGTGGCTTCTCATTGGCTGGGTTGTTGCTGGGCGAGGAGAAAATCTTCCTTCTTCGTGCTAGGCTGTGTAAAGGAAGCTGCCACAAGTGGAATGTGCCTGAGACCTCCCCTTTCAGGGCTTCCTGCCACCGTTTTGAATGAGGTTTTCCTTTTCAGTTTCGTAGGGCGATTTCGGCATCGAGAGTAGGAGAGCATGGTCCTAAATAAGTTATAAAGGTAAAGACACCAAGGACTAGACGTATGCGTTTATGTGTTGCTGCTTCTGTCTCAAGTAAAATGGGCATGAGAGGCCGGGCGGCAAGCGGGGCGTCGCGGGGCCCGCCCTCTTGGACTGCGATGCGCAAGCCGGGCGGCGAGTGGGTGCTGGGGCTGCAGCTTGCGGCTTCCTGGCTCCCGGAGGTCATGGCCCGGCGTCTCGGGGGCTCCGATCCCCTCCAGGTTCTGATACCCGGTTTGCAATTACATTGAACAACAAGGATGCCCTCACTGGAGATGAAGAGACCTTGGCTTCATATGGGCTTGTTTCTGGGGACTTGATATGTTTGATTCTTGAAGATGCCTTTGCAGCACCTAACTTACCTTCATCCACAGATTCAGAGCATTCCTCGCTCCAGAATAATGACCAACCCTCTTTGGCCGCCAGCTCCAGTCAGTCCAGCATGCAGGATGAACAACTGTGTGATTCATTCCAAGGACAGGCAGCCCAATCTGATGTCTGGAATGATGGCAGTAGGTCAGGGCCTAGTCAAAATTTTGAAGCTGAGTCAATTCCAGATGTTGTGGATATGGAAGAGGGCACAGGTTTCTATCCCTCAGAACCAATGCTCTGCAGCGAATCGGTGGAAGGGCAAGTGCCACATTCATTAGAGACCCTGTATCAGTCAGCTGACTGTTCTAACCCCAGTGATGCCCTGATAGTATCCATACATCTTCTTGTGTTGGAGTCGGGTTACATACCTCAGGGGACTGAAGCCAAAGCTGTGTCCATGCTGGAGAACTGGAGGTCCGGGGGCGTGTATAAGCTGCAGTACACACATCCTCTCTGCGAGGGTGGCTCTGCTGCTGTCACCTGTGTGCCTTTGGGAAACCTCATCGTCATAAATGCTACACTAAAAATCAACAGTGAGATTAGAAGTGTGAAAAGACTGCAGCTGCTGCCAGAATCTTTTATTTGCAAACAGGAATCAGGGGAAAATGTAGCCAAGTCATACAAAGATCTTCAGAAGCTCTCTCGCCTCTTCAAGGACCAGCTGGTGTATCCTCTTCTGGCTTTTACCCGACAAGCACTGAACCTACCAGATGTATTTGGGTTGGTAGTCCTCCCATTGGAGCTGAAACTGTGGATCTTCTGACTTTTGGTTGTTCGTTCTGTCCTGTCTTTGTCTGCAGTTTGTCATGACCTCTGTATTGCTTCAAATGACCAACTTCTGTGGAGGTGTGTATATCTGCGGGATTTTCGAGATGATACTGTCAGAGGTCGAGACACAGATTGGAAAGAACTGTACAAGAAGAGGCACAAACAAAGAAAAGAAGCTCAGAGAGGGCGACATGTGATGTTCCTGCCATCGTCACCCCACCCCATTCCATTCTACCCCAACCCCTTGCACCCCAGGCCTTTTCCTCCCAGTTCTCTCCTTCCTCCAGGAATTATTGGTGGTGAATATGATGAAAGACTAACCCTTCCTTATGTTGGGGATCCAATGAATTCACTCATCCCTGGGCCTGGGGAGACACCCAGACAGTTCCCTCCACTCAGACCACATTTTGACCCAATCGGCCCCCTTCCAGGACCTAACCCCATCTTGCCAGGGTGAGGTGGCCCCAATGACAGATTTCCCTTAAGACCTAGCAGGGGTCGGCCAACTGACAACCGGCTACCATTCATGTGACTGGTTTGTAATCTCACTCTGGAGCTTGTTTTGGTTTTGTTTTTTTTAAACTATGGACGTCATCTTGTTGGGGTGCTATCTCTAGTGTTTTCTGATTGTGGTGGTGAGAAATGCACTCACAGAAGCCTTTTGGTAGGTATATTTAAAGCTCCAGGGGTGGTATGGCCCAAAGGTTACTGCATGACAGGGTTGGCCTTGGGAATAGTTGGTTCCTGACATCCCCTCTCTGAATTACCCTCTAGAATGAAGGTTAGACATTGATAATGTTCTACACCAGAATAAAAAAAAATTAAGTGTGAAAAAAATGATAATAAAATAAAATAAAATGCGCATGAACCCTAGCCATGTTCTCTCAGCCTTTCTCTCTTTTATGAGCCTGGAGACCTGTGCAAAGTAGTGAGGATGTTTAGTTGAACCCTCACCATGTTAGGCTTTGGGCCTGTGTGCCCGGTTGATATACACATTTGTAGGCTATATGCTTTCTTAAAATGCACATTTGTGGGGGTGGGATAGGGACGGGGGGAGGGAGACGCAAGAGGGAGGAGATATAGGGATATATGTATATGTATAGCTGATTCACTTTGTTATACAGCAGAAACTAACACACCATTGTAAAGCGATTATACTCCAATGAAGATGTTAAAAAAAATGCACATTCGTGTGTTTTAATATTGCCTATGTATGCTGCATCTAGGAGATTATAATAAAGTCATTAAAAGTTACAGAATAATAAACCCAGTAGGCCCTACTAAAGCATATATAAACATTCAGCAAATGCTTGCTGTTTATTATATCCAAAATGCAAACAAGCAAAAAACTAAAATAACTTAAATTTATTTTTGCAGTGTTTTATGGTGAGAGTTTCAGCTGTAATGATGATCCTGAATTTCTATAAGATCACGCTCATTTTCTGAATCATTAGGGAAGACTGAATTCTATTCATTGTCACTTCAGTGTTAAGTCAGTTTCACTGTCCACTGAATCTTGGAAACAGTGTCGCAGTGTCTAAAATGTGTCAAGTTCTACTCAACTCTGTTTCACAGTCCATCTATGAACGTGTCTAATGTGTAATTCTTAGAAGGGGCAACATATTTGCACAGGGATATTCACCAAAGTAGGCTCTTTTCAAGAGGCAGGTGACCAGGTTAGGAGGATCAATTCCAGAATAGCTCTGGGAAATTAAAATCTCTTTATATGCATGAGGGTGTTTATGTGCCGGATAATGTTGTTTATTGTCTCTTCAACATAAACATTTATTGCTGGTCTATCATATGTAAAGTGCTACGGTAAGTGCTAAGTTTAAAAAATACATCTGAGCAGTTTGTCGTCTGGTCAGGGTTGTACAAGCACGTCAGAAAGCGCAGTGTTTAAGGGGGCGCATGCGCTACATGCTGTATAAGCAGCGCGGTCAGTGGGCGCAGCACATGGCGTTCCAGTGTTCATAGCCTAGAGATCGTGACAGCACCTCCCACGCCCCACAGAAGCAGCAGGTGGGTTTGGTTCTTCCTTGCCCTTCACGCATATCTCAATCCTCAGCCAATCTGAGAAACAGGAGCTTGTTAGGGTTTTGTTGCTACTCAACAGTAAAGAAATAGCTATCCTAGGAAGAAAGGGTATTAAGCTCTGGAAGCGTAATTCCGATACATTTACTCCCCGTCTGTCTTTCAATACCTCTCGCATCTAAAAACAATAGGATCTAATTCTCTTTCTGGAGGGTACCCTGTGAAACTGCTGGATGACTGATACCATTTTATTTGTGATGGAAATGAAAGCTCTAGGAATTTTATGATGCTTTCATTCATGAATTCATGGGAATAAGTATCTTCTTAGGCTGGCAGTTTGTTAAATAAACATGTTTGAGCTCCTTCTAATGGAAGTGGGCTGCCACACTGGTTATATTATTATTACTATGATTATTAAGAGTAATCTATTTTGTACCCATATTACAAAATGGGCTTAATGTGAGATTTCTTTGATCAATACAGGTCTTGGTACCCAGCCATGAAATGGGCCACGAGGGAGAATTTCTAAAACAAAAGCAGTGGATGAGAAATGTCAGAAAAACGATGCTGTTTGTATAATCCTGATTATCTGTTCTGAATGTTGTCGTTTGGGTTGATTATGACAGAATTTCTGTTGTCAGTAGAATGTAGTTCCTCCTAGCTAAAGGAAAATAAGGGCTTCTTTTTGGCAGGGCCATGATTATTACCAGGTCCCCTGACAGTACCAGGACAGTACTGACAGAATCATGGCCTTCCTGGAACATGAAAAGGGCCTTTGCAATCACTTGCAGGCAGTCAGTGATGGGCAGGATTTGGCAAAGTAGAGATCAGAGAAAAGGGCGTCGTGAAAGGAGAAATAAATCGTGCCAAGATATGGAGGGTAGAGTAAGCACACTGTTTATTTGGGGAACAGTGAGGAGAGTCCTCTAACTGCAGCAAAGAGGTTCTGTTCCCATTGGAGAGTAGTAGGAGTAGGTAGTTGGAAAGGAGAGATGGGGACCAATCAAAGGACACATTCCTTTCATTGATTTTTGTCAGCCAAGAAAGGCTACGCATCAGGTTTTAGGATCATTTTAGAATCAGACAAGCTTAGAGCCAAACCCAAACGCCATCTCTTACTGGCTGGGTGACCTCAAGACAAAATGCTTAACCCGACTAAAACCTTAGTTTATTCCTCTGTAAAACAGAACTCATAATATCTTCCTCATAGAGATGCTGCATGGGTTAAGTAAGAACCTGTATGAGAAACCCCCAGCCAACTGCCAGGTGAAGTAGGGTTTCTGAGGAGGAAGCGAGGAGATGAAAGGGGGTTGGTTGTAGAGAGATTGGTCTCTGGCCACTGTACACAGAAGAGGTGGAATCAGAAGAGACCAGAAACACTACCAGGGTCAGCAATCCCCGAGGAGGCGAAGGGGTGGGAGCTGCCAGGCTAGGAAAGAGGGGACGTGTCTGTACACATATTCTCTGCAATTTCTTTCCTATCGTAGACTTTTGTTTCACTTGAGGATTGTGTAACTTCGTTCTGTGGTGTTAGAAGTACAACAATCACCGACTCTTTCCTTTGCCCTGAACAGGATGCCAGCGGTCCATAGGCCTTTCCAACGGGAAAGCCAAGGTGTGCAATTACAGCGGCTGGTATTACTGCAGCAGCTGCCACGCGGACGACAGTTTTCTCATCCCGGCCCGCATAGTCCACAACTGGGATACTTCAAAATATAAGGTAGGTACCGAAACTGGGTTCACTGCATAATAGCGATTTGGGTATTTACATGTTGTCATGTGGATTCTAAAGATAATGAGATAAGAATTTGAGGCAGACCTGATTAAGTAGTCTCATAAAAGCTACAACTTCATGCTCTTTTCCCACTCTATACTTTCTTTTTTTTTTTTTTTTTAATTAATTTATTTTTGGCTGCATTGGGTCTTCATTGCTGCACGTGGCTTTCTCTAGTTGCAGCGAGCGGGGGCTACTCTTCGTTGCAGGTGCGCGGGCTTCTCACTGCAGTGGCTTCTCTTATTGCAGAGCATGGGCTATAGGTGCACGGGTTTCAGTAGTTGTGGCATGTGGGCTCAGTAGTTGTGGCTCGTGGGCTCTAGAGCGCAGGTTCAGTAGTTGTGGCGCACGGGCTTAGTTGCTCCGCGGCACGTGGGATCTTCCCAGACCAGGGATTGAACCCATGTTCCCTGCATTGGCAGGAGGATTCTTAACCACTGCACCACCAGGGAAGCCATTGCGTTATTTCCATCCCTTCTGTGGTTTTAACTACCAGGGCTCATATGCTGATGATTCCTACATTTATCTCCAGCTCTGGTTTTGCTACTGAAAGTGAGATCTGTGGATTTAACTGCCTGATAGCATTTATCTCAACTGTAGTTTTCAACCTAGTAGTCCTCAAGACACGTGAACCAGTTAGCTCCATTGCACAGCATTTCCACCCTTGCATAAACGAGGTAATCGAGTTTGGCAAGTCGAAGAATCTAACCCCCACTGGCGTTGTACTCTAGGCTTAGGATTTTTTTCCAGTCCTGGGTCCTGCCACCCAATAGAGAATTCTGTTAATCTGATCGGACTAGAAGCTTTCCTGATCCTTCTGCCAGAATATCATCACATCTGCCTTGAACAAAACTTCCATGCAAGGTGCTTCGTACAAAAACAGGCTGTATGATGGTTTTTATACCTCCTTGCTGATAGATGTCTTAGACTTCCTTTCATTGTAACTGTAAGTCACTCGGGAGCAAGGTAGGCAGGGAAGGAACCTGTAGCTGTCACCTACCTGTAATCTTTGAAGTCTAAAATGAACATGACAATTGTGAGTGGCCAGTTGTCTTGGATCCTTTTCTACATCCCTGGGCAGCTCTGCCTCCTGTTCTACCCAATAATCATCCACATCTTCACTGTCTTCAAGATGCCTCATCCCAGTCCTTCTCAGCATATGACCTTGCCTCTTACTTCAAGTAGAAAATTGAAGCTACGAGATTTGAATACGAATACCTACAAATCTGTCTACATTTGTACCTATCCTTACTCTTTCCAGTCCTGTGTTGGGAAGAAGAAGAGCCTTTTCTCTTGTTTAGAGATCGTCCTTCCATGTGTGCTCCAGATATTTTTACCCATCTCGGGAATCCCTGCTGTTTGTTCCAGAGCTGAGAAAGGCACGTCCTCCTTGGCAAAAGCTCTGATGCTCCCCACCTTCCCCATCTGTGCTTTGCTGCTTCTCCCTGTGCCACCATCACGCATGCGTGGGTTTCTAGAATTGCACTTATTATAGGGGTTAACAGCAGGAGCTTGTTGTTCACCAGGCCTTTGTCCAAATCCTCCCTCCACCTCTAATTAGGTGCTTGATCGGTTGGGGCAAATTACTTGAACTTCCGTGAGTCTCCATTTCGTAATCTGTAAAATGAACCCAGACTACCTGTGTTCAAATTTTAGCTTTGTCATTTACTAGCTGTCTAACCTGGGCAAGTTGTTTGGTCTCTCTGTGTTTCAGTCTCCTCATCTGTAAAATGAGGACAATAATAACTCATAAGGTTACCGATGGTTAGATGGGTTCATGCATGCGAACAAAGTACCTTGCGCACATAGTGTTTGTTCACATAAGCATTTGTTCTTACTACGCTTCATGTATTTACCTAAAAGAGTTGTGTGAATTGGGATAATATAAGAAAAGCACTCTTCGACTGACTGTGGGAAGTACTTAAAGAATGGAATGAAGTGATTATTTTCATGATCCTCACATTTATATACCAGCCGGCTGCTTATCTGTCTTCTTACTAAAGGTGAGCTTCCTGGGTGCTGGGGACCTGCCTTAGCACAGTTTCTGGTGCGTAGTAGGTAAGCAGAACTGTATAGTGAAGCTGGTCCTGTGGGTGCCTCAAACTCAGTACGCCCCAAACTGGCTTCCTCACCCTCACCAGCTGTCTCCCACCCCTCCCTCACTGCACGTGGCCACCATTCCCACCCCCATGCTGGGAGACATCCTGGCCTCTTCCCTCTGCCACACCGGCCCTGCCTAATCAGTTCGCAGAAATCCACAGCTGACTGGGAGCTCTGAGGCCCTGCACCCCACTGCACACGCGGCCCCACCACACAATCCCAACCCTCAGCATCACTCACGGGAAAGAATTCAGCCGCCTCCCAACCGTGCTTCCTGCCTTCGGGTCTTGCCCAACAGTATTTCAGAAAAGTCCCAATTTGCCCCAACATTATTCCCAAGAAGTCCCATTCTCACCTTGGGTAAATGTTATACCCTCTCTTAGTCTCTGTTTCTTCACATTTAGAATGGAGATAATAGCAGTGATAGTACCTACTTCACAAGGTCGCTGTTTGCTTAAATGAATAATTCGCAGAAAGCACCTAGTGCAGTGTCTGGAATGTAATAAGTGCTCAATTAATGCCAGCTTTTACTCTGACTGAACATAAGATAAATCCAAATCTCTTAGCCCAACAAAAGACTGTTTGTGATTGCTAGTCCCAGCCTTTCTAGCCCTTTTATCCACTCCCTCCCCGCCCCCGTGAGTGTCTTCAGGAAGATCGCTCTCCTTCCCATTGCCCAGTCCCGCCAGGCTACGTCACACCTCTTGTCTTCCTCTTGCCCTCATTCAAATCCTAAACCCAGCTTAGACCTCATTTCCTTTCCTGATTTTTTCCTTCCCCTCAGCCAGACAGTTATCATTCTCTCCTCTGCATCTTGTACTTGACACTCTGAATATAGGCTATAAATATATTTGCCATGTGTGTATTAGATAAAAACTTACTTAGAGGGAAAGGACACTAGCTGAGTTTGAACAGTTTAGATTAATCTATTTGGAGCAGGGCTTTGACAGCTGAGAGGTGTGTAGAGAGCAATGAGTGAGGCAGCCCCAGCCCTGAGATCGTTGAGGGCTTAGGCTGGTGGCACCTGCCCACAGAATATGTGCCCATCAGTGGAGCTAAAGCAGAAAAGGTGGCACTGAATGAGGAAAGTGAAAAACTCAGGAATGGTTTATGAAGCCATGAAATGGAGGAGATTCAGGTCTGTTTGTAGTGATGGCTGAAGGCCACTCAAACCATCAATCTAGCCATCAGTACTGCTTGTAGTCTTTCTATAAAGCAGATATTTTTGTGGTGGTGGTCATTCAAGTGACAAGGTTTGATTTTGAGAGGATAAGTAAGTAATAAGGATATTAGGTACCCTCACTTCATCCATGAGGAAAGTGTCCTTTGTCAGACCATTCCCTCCCTGGATCTCAGCGGACCAGGGAAGATTTTAAAGCAAGAACAGAGCTGGTCAATTTTATCTGGATCATCTCTCACTGGCATTAAGTAACTATATTCCATTTAGTCCAGTGTCTGTCTGTCTTTGCTCAGATGCCAGGATTTAACTTAATGTTCCTAACTGTGAGGATCAATTCAGACCTATCAGTTTCCAAGACCAGACATTGTTCTGTTAGATCTGCCTGCTCTCCTTAATTGCAAGTACGTGACTGGCTTGAATATCCATTTAAAGAGTGAAAAAATGGTTTTGCAGAGCAGAATGAAATCTGTCATCTTAAGCGTTTCCTTGTCTGCCCTCCAGAGTAATAATAATCCTAATTACTTTTAAAGCAGGATTTCATCTGTTTTCCAGTGTACATCCTGCAGATTGAATTGAGCCCCAGGATTACCTAGCAGCTAAACCCTATCCTCCAATTTTATAGCCATTTTCTAATGAAATTCTCTTTGAAGATAACTTTCCCTCTACCACCACCCCCCCCAATTCAAAAATATCAAGCATGACAAAGAGGTGGTAAAGAGCACAAACTTAGCCTGAACTCTTCCTAAATTGTGCTTTTAAAAAATATTTTTGTATCCTAGCCTGAATATTCACATTCCATTTAGCTAGGGGTTTTCCATGTTACATAAGCCATTTCCTATCTCTTCATCTTGAGAGGCATTCAAGGCAAGCTCTATTGCCCTTGCAGAGCTGGAGAGTAGCTCGCTGATGGGAAAAACCACTTGTTCAGAGTCATTTGGAGATTTTGAGAACAAATTGTAATTACAGTTAAGATTTCCTGATTCCTTCTCCGTTAGCCCACAGTGCCTGTTTTAATAAGACCAAGAAGTATTATGGTTGGAATTGATCTTATTAAAACTTTTGCCATGATTTTTCATAATAGATGATGGGAAAAAATACTGGAAGGAAACATTATACCAAAGCAATCAGTGGTTATGTTACTGTGGTAAGATTATGGGTGATTTTTTTTTCTCTAGTAATCTTTATTCTCCAAACTTTCAGTAATGTGATTACATTATTTTTATTATTTTATAAATTTTAACTGTCACGTAGCTCCGTGACAGTTTCCTACTTCAGAAAATATGTACTAGAAATTAACCTTTTTTTAATGCCTCAGAATTATAATTATAAATATGAGTGTTCTATCTCGTGATCAATAACTTCAATGTGGTTTAATATGGTATGGGAGGCTATTTTTTCTGTAAGGAAATTGCCTTGTACCGCTATACTTTTATTCTTCTTTTTTTGAATATAATATACTTTCACATTTCGAGGTTCAAAAATACAAAGGACATGTACACATAGATAATCTCCCTCCCTCCTCTTCCTCTCACCCACAGGCAACCAAATTACTCCTTCCAGAAATATTTTACATACATGTGTTTTACACAGAAATGCCAATTGGCAATACAGTATACATGCTGCTCTTAGAAAATATTCCATTCAGATCATAAAACTCTTCCTTGGGCTTTTTTAAACAGCCATTCCATATATATATTTTTTTTAATTTATTTTATTGTATTTTATGTATTTATTTTTGGCTGCTTTGGGTCTTCGTTGCTGTGCGCAGGCTTTTCTCCGGTTGCAACGAGCGGGGGCCACTCCTCGCTGCGGTGGCGGGCCTCCCACTGTGGTGGCCTCTCCTGTTGCGGAGCGCGGGCTCTAGGCTCGCGGGCCTCAGCAGTTGTGCGGCACGCGGGCTTAGTTGCTCTGCGGCATGTGGGATCTTCCCGGACCAGGGCTCGAACCCGTGTCCCCTGCATTGGCAGGCGGACTCTCAACCACTGCGCCACCAGGGAAGCCCCCAGCCATTCCATATTACATCATGAATTTAACACACACACACACACACACACACACACACATACACACCCCAGTTTATCCAACTTTTCCTTGTTTTGATGGACATTAAGGTTTTTCTATTATAGACAGTGATTCAGTGAATAACTTTATACATCATTTTGAATGTAAGTTTTTCATTCACGAGTGAGACTATCTGTAGGTAACTTCCTAGATGTAGGTATGTACACCTGTGAGTTTGATGGATGTTGCCAAATTGCTTTCTGTCGAGGTTGTATTCTATACTTTTACCTTATCTCTTCTTGCAGGTGCCTTTCTTCCCTTAGTACCAGGATGTCAGCTGTCACCTCTCTTGTCACTGTGCTGCCTCTAGCTGTCCTTTCCCTTTTCTATTTTATTCTAAATATGTTGTGAGCTTAGAAACAAATAATCAAACTGTTAGAAGTGTGTGGTTCAGAGTCACGGCCAGAGCATTGTAAAGTACTCATTCATCTGTTCAGCAAGTGTTTATTGAACACTTACTGTGCTCACCGGGGACATAGCCTCTGTGTCGTGAATTTCTCGTGAGGGAGAAAGACAGTAAACAAATATACAAATAAGTGACTTCTAGATAAATGAAGTGTTATTAGACTTTAGTTTTGTTTTAAAGACCCACACACCAATGTACTGCCTCCTTAAATTCTGGGTTCATCTCCATTGGTAGCCCACTCGCTTTCTATTTGACTGGGGAGGAGGGAAGGACAGAACAGGGACAGGGATCTCCTCTTTTAAAGAGTGATGAACAGGTAGTTTTTGGTAGAGTTATTAAAAAAATAAAAGGAACTGTGAACGTAAACAATGCTAAAAAGCACGGAGCAGTGTATCTCGACGTCTGAGTTTTGGCTTGAGTTCTGCCACGAGATGACCACAGATAAGTCATTTAAGTTCTCTGGACTCAATTTTCTCATCTATTAAGTATAGGTAATGGTAGAGAAAAATGTCCCTTCCTCCGGTTGGTGAGTGGGACCTAGGCTGACTTTCATCTCCTACTGCCCCCTCCACACAGCCTGCATGACATTAACCAGGCGCCCTGTCTGTAGTCAGATTGGTTGGGAAGTGGCTGGGTTAAGCAGGTTTTCTCTAGTACTCCATGTCCCAGAGCTTTAATATGCTAACACGCTGCACTTTGAAACACCAAGAGAAGAATGTGGCATGTGGCGTATTTCTTGTTGGCCCTCAGAACATCTTTTCTGTATGACTGGTATTCCTTGCCACACAGGTTGAGAAAAAACTGAACTAGATTATCTGTACCCGTTCTTGTTGTTCTGAGATTATGTTCCTATCTGTTGTATTCTGATACATCTTCCTCCTTTAACAAAAGCTGAAGTCCTCACCACCACCACATCCTCCTCCTCTGCAAATTGCTGTCTGTGGTCACCACATTGCCTCTGCCCCATTGCTTTATTACCCAGGGCTCTTTTTGTGGGGGAACATATCAGGACACTGTTCCGGAACCTCTCAGAATTATATAAACCTGAACATTTGAGAATTTTGTTTTTCAGAGGTAGCTGTCACCAGCATAACAAAAGATGTATTATGTTGAAATCTATACCAACGATGCTTAATGTTAAAATCAAATGATGACATGCTTATTTATAAATACATATGTGTATCTAGGAGATTTGTCATTACTAGTTTGTGGAAAATTATAACCTGATTGTGTCCAACTCCTCCTGAGTGTGAGATGGGGAGGAGACCTGTTTCTACCTGGACCTCCTCCTCCTCAACTCTCTTGAATCATGTTGACGGCTGGGCTGTGGAGAGAGAACCAGTTCACAAACTGCAACAAAACCACAGTCACAGACTGGAGTTCTTATAGCTTAAACTATTCTAAGTTAGAAGACCTATGGAAAGAAACTGTTTTATATTAATAATACTAATATCATTAACAAATATTATTTAGTAAAATACTAACAGGCCAATAGGTTGGAAAAGTGAACTGTCAACCCTGTAAAAATTGCTTCTGATGTGAGTGGAGTGGGATCATGAAAAAGAATGCCAACTTAAACCATTCACTTTTTTAAAGGAAAGCATAGTGGGCTTATCCATCTGCACTTATGAGCTGAGTTTTCATATCAGAAACAGCACTCAGGCTTTTGATGTTTTTCATAATTTGGTAGGCAAGAAGTAGGACAGTAGCTCTTGGCTCTTATGTAGAATGTTATTTGGTGTTCACATATAACTCATGAAATATTTCTATTAATAAGAAAGAAACTTTCTCTCACATAAACTTTGTCACTTAAGAATATCATTGGCAGAGGAACAAAATGAAAAAAAAAAAAAAAAGAATATCATTGGCTTCCTTCCTTAAGTAACTATATATTTTTTAAAAAGCTTTTTAATTACAGTTGAGTTTGAAAGTAGAATGCTCATATCAGTATGGAGGGTGGTTTTGAACTCAGGACACTGTATCCCCACTGATTTCCTATTTTACAAAAAATAGCATTTCATGCCAAATTTTGAGTTCTCTCAAAAATTCCCTCACTGATATAAGTGGTCGTTTCCCAAAAAATGAGCATGTGCCTTGCTGCCAAAAAGGGCTCAACATGGCAGGAATTTATTTGTTCACATACTCAGGCAGCCAAGGTCACAATATGCTCTGTATTCCTAACACTGGCTAATAACTTTGTGAAGCAGTGCCTTAGACCTTATTGAAAGTAGCTCTGTTTTTGTTTTTAGTAATTTCAGCGTATGAATGCTGATGTCAGTAGCTGCCATCCCATTTGTCTCATTGCTTTTACTGTCTCTGTAAAAGACTATTTTTTTCCATTTGGGCTTAAGTACCACCTGAAGAGAGAAGCCTTTTAAGGCCTGGGAGACTGGCCAGTGCCCTTTGTCCTTCTGTTCACCTACTAAAAGGTAGCATTGTTAACCTAATTCAGCAGGGCCCTGGCTCAGTATAAACACTGCTCAATAGAGCCAGAAAGACTAATTGAATTGTACAATACATCATTCTTCAGCAACAGTTTCAAGTGGATTGTACTTCATTTTCCAGAACACGATCCATTTTTTCCCTTCATTTAAGATTTTTAAATATAGCAAATATTTAACCACGGTAAACAAAATATTTGAACTCAATTCTGTCTTTCCCCGCTGAACTGTGAGCTACATGAGGACAGGGCCCTGCCTGTTGTGGTCTCCGCTGAGGGCCAGATGCCTGCTATAGTGCCTGCCATGTATGTACCTGCATCTCTAGACCTCAGAATGAGGCATTATTTAGCCCTGTCAACTGTTATTTCCAGTCTGGTTAAAGAGTCAAAGGTTTCGGCTAATTCGCGGTGCCTCTTTGTGAGCTGGATTTGCAGAGACTGTAAACATCACTAACTCTAACTCTTTAACTTTGCGGGATCCCAAAGGATCATACAGCAGAACAGGCACCTCAAAAATCATTGCTTATACGGGGAAAAAAATAACTTTTGTTAGGGAAAAAAAAATGATGCTTTTTTTTTTGCCTCTCTATAAGAACATAGACTTCTGTATGAGCTTTACAATAAAGAAAATAATACTGAATTTCATAAACATGTGTTTTTACTCAACCTACAATAGGCATACATTTCGTTATCACATGTACATATTGATAGATTTTGTGGTTGTATCTGCTTGTTGTACTCTCCTCTGTCCCATCCTTACCCACCAAGTGAATTTCTGTTTATCTTTCTAGACCTTGAGCCAGTGTCACCTGCTTTGCCAGGCCTGCCCTGGCTCCTAGCTCCCTTCTCCCCAGCACGGTTGATGTCTCCCTCCTTTAAGCTCCCAGTGGACCTCATCCATATTCCTTTTGTGGCAGATGACAGGCTACGTGCTACATGTATTTTTTGTTTTAATTATTTGTCTATTATATTCAACAGTGAATCTCATGAGGATAGGGACTGTATCCTGTTTATCTTCATCAATATTCTTCTAGCCTAGAGTGTGGAACAGTGGATTTTCAGTTTTTTTAATAAGCAAAGTTGTTTGTTTTGTTTATGTTGAATTCCAGTCTTACTCCCAGTACTAGAGAGGTTTTGGTGGAAACTTTGTGGAGAGGTCCACGTCCTCAGTATCAGTGAATTGGTATGCAAAGATTCCCCCAAACTACCCACAGGTTATGCATTATTTAAGCCAGTCCCTCTGTATCTCAGATGTGTTTCTTCTATTTATTTCTTTGGATGACAATGACATTTTAAAATCAACTTTCATACTCTTGATGTTTACTACCAGAAGTGGATATAGAGTTGGATGGATCTATTGGCCAAAGTCAGCCTAAGCTCAGAGCTGTTCTAATAAGAGCAACTCTTTTCTGCTTACGAAAGTGTGTGTTTGAGCCTATTTTCTATGCACACTGTTCTGCATATAATATCCTTTTTTCCCCTTTTTTGGGAGAGATCCTTTTATGCCTTTTGAATTTTGTAGTATGTGCATGGTTTACCTATCTTTTTAAAGTGGCTACTTTATAAAAAGTGTGATAGACTATATATACATATATGTGCACATAGTTTTAGTTTTTAAAGTCAGCATTGTTGTTAAGAGTAGTAATGGTGCTTTGTGACCACCTAGAGGGGTGGGAGAGGGAGGGTGGGAGGGAGACGTAAGAGGGAGGGGATATGGGCATATATATGTATGCCTATAGCTGATTCCCTTTGTTATAAAGCAGAAACCAACACACCACTGTAAAGCAATTATACTCCAATAAAGATGTTAAAAAAAAAAGTCTTAATGAATTTTTTTTTTTTAATAATTTGGACAGGCCATGAGAATAATTCCTTTTATTTATTTATTTATTTATTTATTTATTTATTTATTTATTTATTTATTTATTTTTGGCTGTGTTGGGTCTTCGGTTCGTGCGAGGGCTTTCTCCAGTCGCGGCAAGCGGGGGCCACTCTTCATCGCGGTGCGGGGACCGCTCTTCATCACGGTGCGCGGGCCTTTCACTATCGCGGCCCCCCCTGTTGCGGGGCACAGGCTCCGGACGCGCAGGCTCAGTAGTTGTGGCTCACAGGCCCAGCTGCTCCGTGGCATGTGGGATCTTCCCAGACCAGGGCTCGAACCCGTGTCCCCTGCATTAGCAGGCAGATTCTCAACCTCTGCGCCACCAGGGAAGCCCTGATTTTTTTTTTTTTTTTTTTTTTACTTTTTATTTTGAAATAATTATGGATTCATAGGAAGTTGCATAGGTAATATAATACAGAGAGGTCCTGTGTATCTTTTACCTACTTTCCCCACTGGTTATAACTTAAATACCTACAGTACAATTAAAAAAAACAAACAGGAAATTGACATTGGTATACTGGGTCTGTATAGTTCCATGTCATTTTATCACGTGTAGATTTATGCAGTCACATGATCAACATACAGAGTTAATGAATTCCTTTCAATGCCCAGGTTAGTTTTACCAATTGCGTTTCTGGAAGAGAGAAAGAAAAGCCACACTTTATACTTACACGTTACACTATGGGCTTTTTCATTTGGCTGTGTTCAGAAGATGATGTTATTTTGATATTTAAGCTGTGGTTCCTGGTTGGAGGAGGTGTGGAAAGCCGGGTGATTCGCCAGAGCTGATGGAGCAGTTTCTTTTGTAGGTGTCTAAGCAGGCCAAAGAGTTTCTGGAGTACGTGTACGAAGAGCCCCTGATCGACATCCAGCAGGAGAACCCCATGCTGTACGGACACGCCGAGCCGCTGGCCACCGTGGTGCGCCTGCGGCAGCGGCTGAAATCTCTGCGAGCCTATTTGTTCAGCTGCCGGGCAGCAGTGGCCGAGGATCTGCGCCGCAGGTAAGAGTCATAAATGTCAGACGGCTCCGGTTTGTTTTTCTTTTCCCGCCCCGGGAGGGTGGTTAGAGGATCTCTAAGGGCCTTTACAATGTGGAGTATCTCGAATTCTGTGGCTCTCCCTCCGGGCTCATCTTTGGCTCTTTCCTCCGAGGGCCTCTATCCGGTTGAGCCAAGCACAATGAAAATAATATCTCAGCGTAACTGAAGGCTTTTAACCCATGGATCGAGTTCCCACAATGGTGAAGACCTCTCTTTACCTGTAGGCTAACTTGAGATAGTATTCATGGGAGTGTCTTCATTGATCACTTATGTAGTGTTTTATATTTCCCTCAAGTTCAGTTCGTATTATCATCAGGAAAAAATAAGCATGTTTGTTTGAAATATTTCATAACTTAGAAACATTTTTTCAATGGGAAATTTGTAGGTGGTTATTCAAATCTTATTTTGCAGACAGAAGCGAACTTGGTAAATGATGCAGGCTGTAGAGCTGGAATTAAAATGCATTAAAAACCAACAACAACCACAAAACATGAAAAGGCCCAGGATTCTGCCTTTTCATGTTACACTGACATAGGCTGCTTATCCATAGCTTGGTTATCTCAGAGTTTATGGAATACACAAGTCCATGCCAGGCTCAGATCCTCAACATAAAAGTGAAGTTAAAATGTGCCTGCTCTCATCAAATTCCTTCTTTTACAGTTAGGTTTTATTGGCATTTAAATTCTCACCCTTGGCATATATGAACTAGCTTATACTTGAAATAATTGTTGATGGTGTTCATAAGTCCCTAAACATACCTTTTAATTTTTTTTTAATAGAAATTTAAAGGCATACATTAGTCATGATTTTTGGAGGCAAGCCTATGTGAATAAGAACCTTTGGAAAGTGATATCATTTGCTATTTGAAATCCAATTAAGATCCAAAGAAACTGACAAAACCCCAGGCATCTGAAGAGACGTTTTGAAAAGAACTAAATGTAGATGGTAAGGGATACATAATATCTAGACAAGCTCTCATATAAAATAACAATGAAAAGGCAGCTGCCATAAAGCAAAATACTTCTCAGTGGTAGTCATTCTATTACCTAGTTGTTTTTCAGAAAGCGCTAGAAAGTGGTCAGGATTTACTCTTGTAAAGTCTAGGCAAATCTTAATTTTAAAAGATCAAGGCTTTGCCTGAAAGGCAGTAAAATTATGTGTCTCAAACTAATTCACCAACTAAACTAGATACAAGATTTTTTACATTGAAAGTATGTTTGTTCTATTACTTTCAGTACCTTTTGGCTTTGCTCAGAGCTGGTTTTTCCTGTGCCTATATTTTTAAATGATATTAAAATCTACACATGGGAATCATGTTAGATACCTTTATGATATAATGTTTTGCTTTGGTTAAATATGTCAGATCTGGGCACACATTTAGAAATTAAATAGCAGATCCTCTCTTCATATGGATGACTAAGAATACCTATGCTGTTCCAGCAGTTTGGTGGTTTACCACCATGTACTGCGCCTTATGGCCAGACCACCAGGAAAGGAATGGAAGTTCCAGAAAAAAAGCATTCCTGGGGCTGTGAGAATGAAAATAGTAGTCTTTTTTTTCCTTTTCCTTCATTTCTCTTTCCTGGACTTGTTCATGACCGTTATGTAGTGTAGTGCCTGGCACAAGGTGGGTATTCAGTAACTACTGAATGGATGGATGGAAGGAGGGATGCGTGATAGATGGATGTCTGTTACAGTGTCACTTCAGACCACTGAGCAGTGGCTAGTAGCCCAGTTTTGAGGAAGGAGTCATCTTCAAATTCTTCTTTTTCTTACTTCCCCGTGCCACTTAGCACAGTGTTTGACCTATCTGAAACTTTCAGAAATTGTTGAATGAATGAACAAATCAACTAAAGAACAAACCAAATCAGCCAAAAAAACATTTCTGTTTCTAGGAGAAGTCTCAAATCTTTCCTCTCCTATTCACTTCCAGTGCACTCCCCTGGTTCAGTCTCAAGACTATTACAGTATCCTTCTAACTTTCTGTCTCACTTGGGTTTCTTTCCTCTCCAGTTGAACCTTCGCATCAGACAAATTATTAAAGCACAAGTATGGAATTAAAGATCTGCCCCAATCTAATCCAGTATATTGTTCTGCTCTCTCAAACACTGCACTCAAACACAAATAATTATTTAACTCTTCCCTCAGTGCATTCTGTTGTGGGAATTAAATGGGTTTTTACAACTGAAGGGCTTACAGTAGTGCTTGTACATAGTAAACACTCTACAGATACCATTATTATTAATAGTGCTTTCTTATCCTAGACTGTTCTTGTCTCTAGCTTTTAAAATCTTTGTTAAAAGATTCCCCTTAAAAGCTACCCCTGAGGCTCTGTCTACTGGAATCAGGCCCCTTCTCCTGCTACTCACTATATCAGGAGAGGGGTGAGCAAGAGGAAGTGGGTTGGAGGGCCAGCCGGGCCCAGGGCCTGCGGTTCCTGGGTATGGTTCCTGGGTATGCGGTATGTACTTATCTAAGCGTTTGTTGCATAAAAATAGGTGGAGCAGGACGCTCCCTAAGGCTCCCTAAGAGCAAAGAATGAGGCAGTGATTCCTACAGAGCCCTAGAGGAGGTGATTGATTTTTTTTAATGTTATTTTAGTTTTTTCTATATTTATATACTGTTAACATAATGTTTGGGGTTACCATGCTCTCCAACCTGGCACAGAGAAAAGTATACCAGTAGCAAGCATTACTCATAACTTTGGGGGGAGGTGGCGAGTTAGAGGGAGGCTAGAAATCTTTTTGATTTATTTTGAAATATGACTATTTAGTGAAATATGTCTAAGAGATTTTTCTGGGATGTCCATACTTCTTATAGCTGGGCCATGCTTGCTAATTCCGCCTTCTTCAGTGTCTATAAAAATAACCATAGCTACAAAGAGGAACCATTGCCACCTCATATGCTAAAATTCCTGTCACCAGAAGCCATCTCTTGCCTATCAATCTTCTTTCACTTTTATATGGAATCTGACTTTTTAAAAACAAAATTAGCCAACAGTACTTTTAGCGATGATAAGCTTGTTCAAAAACAATACTTAAGGTTCCCTTTGTTTCACCTGCGGGTACCACATCTAGAGTGGGGTGGTTTCAACAGTGAGAAGGACCTGCTGGGCACAACTAACCATACGTATCCTTGATAGAAGTTAAAAGAGGGAGGAGTTGATGAGCAACAGGGGAACAAAAATAGAGCAAGAGAATCCAGTTCTTATCTAGTCGTAAAAGGCATTCTCTCCCTGCCTGGTTTTTACCTCCATATAAAAGTTGTCATTAATCTCCAGCAAGTAGGCCCAACATGCTGAAGACCTGTCAGCGCCATATAAACAGAATAAAGCAAACTGTTAATATTGCTGTCATGAGGAAACTGGAAACAGACTGATTAATCGTATTGGCACTCAACCGCCAGGGAGACAACTTCGGTCGTCGCCTTATTAGGGAAGTCACAGTTGGCTTTTAGGCCTATCATTACGATGACCGTCCAGTTTTTATCTTCACTGTTTTTGTTATTGTTGTTAAATGAATGCCTTGTTCTTGAACCCATACTGCAAATCTTGACTGGCAGGGGTGATTAGTTTAGAAAAAGTCAGTATCTTCCATGAAATCTAAAATGTTTATAGTGCTGACCATTCACCGTTTCTGAGGACTCCCAGATGGCGAGCGACCCTGCTGGATTGATTCAAGGCCTATTTAACTTTTCAAGAGAAAAATTATTTACAGTGTCCACACGTAAAGGTGCATGAAGTACTCTGTGGAAGATCTTTGCACTGCCAGGACGCATCCGGCTCAGCAGCCGTTAAAGACGTCTTCAGGAGAGACCCTAAGAGAAGCTGGGAACACAGGAATAGTGGGGTACGTGTGTAAATCAGAAGTCACAAAAGGGCACCTCGGGGCCAGATTTGGCCCTCAGACATGTTTTGTTTGGCCTTTCAGGGATGGCCCCCACCAGGTTTTAAAGTTGCAAAATAGTAGCTAACAACATTTAAATAATTAGGAGTTTTCATGCTCACACAAAATAAAACTCTCTGGTTTCTCTTAAGAAATCAGAAGCTCTGATTACACAGAAGCTTCCCTCATTCCTGGATGCAGCAATCAGCTTTACGTACTGGACTCTGCACTTTCCCATAGTCTCTACCCCTCCTATCTTCTCCCCAAACCCACTGGCATTGGGTACATAATATGTTGCTGCCCTGCTTGTCTTGTCCTCAGCCCATTTCATTTATTTATGATGGTGCCTGGGCCCATGTGAGATAATTATGATTTAATCAATTAAAAAGTACTTTCCCATAAATATCGATATATTATTTGCTCTTTACAACAGCCCTTCAGATGGGTTAGACAGATGGTATTTACAAAGAAGGGAAAGAACTGTGACTCTGAGATGCTGCGTGACTTGCCTGAAGTGACAGAGCTGGTAAGGAGCAGAGTCCACACGTGGAACCGGGGTTTCCGATGCTCAAATTGCTGCTGCTTCCCCCGTGCATTTGCTGGTGGCCGTGACGTCCAGGAGTTTCTAGATTCTTCAGAGGAAGGAACTGCTTTTATATCTCCTGAAGCCTTAATTGAGGTCATCTAGGAGAGTGTGAAGGAAGGCGGGGAGGTGGCAGACAGTAATGTCCCTTGAGTGGGAAGGTGCAATTGCTGACACAGGCACTCCTGTGCTCACTGCCAGCGCCGGCCTTGGAGAACAAGGCATGACAATTGGCTTAGCGCTAATGAGTGCATTTTTCGCTCGGTCTGTGTTTACCAAACCTTTCCATTCCGTAGACCTGTAAATGTAGACGTATCTGTAGGGTTGTCTTATCCATGTCCTTTGCTAAAACAAATATCCACCTATTTTTCACCATCATTTCATAAAAGAACGTAGTAATGCTAAAAAAAAAAAAATAGGCAGACAGCAATGAAACAACTTTTTAAAGTCAAATAGATTTAAAATTCATTCTACTATGCTTTTTCTTTTCTCATTTTGCCTTGGATTGCTAAAAATATCACCAGACCAACACCAGCTGTTTGGACTAGCTTTTCAGAAATCCTGATTTAAGTCATATGTTCTGTTCTCTTCTGAGTGCTGAAGTGAAATCATCTAGTCCAAAGAAAGACATTATACAAATTAATTAGTGGATGCCTGAGTGTTTCCCATTCTCTGTCATTAACAAATGATTTGGGGATTGGGTGCCTGGTGAATCCAAAGTTCCTATTGTGATATGTATTTAACACTAGTTTCTCTCCAACACTAGTTGAGGCCAGTAAGCAATATTACGCCTATCCTTCCAGTTACTTAGAACACAATTGTGATGGTTCTGGGGGAACCTACTTGTTTGTTAAGTTTAGTTCTTGGCTTAGACCATTCTGAACAATTTAACAGCTTGACTTGGGAATCTCTAGACAATACCAAACGTGATTCTTCTACCTTCTAAGTCACCTTTTCCTGTCTTTGGTCTCACACTTTATTTGAAATTATAATTATATCCAGAATTAGTTCTCACTGAAATATCAGCTTTACTGAACAGTGAGAAATTTCTATCGTAAAAACAGCCATTTTTATTACCATTATTTATCCTGGTGAGTGCCAGAAAAAAAATGAGTGAGTGAGTGAGTGAGTGTGTGTGTGTGTGTGTGTGTGTGTGTGTGTGTGTATCCTGTCAGACTCTCCTTGCCTCCTCTTCCTTCAAGCAAAATTTAGCAGCTTGCTTAGCACTTAGGAACAGTCCCCAGAAATGTCACCTGATTCACCAAGATTCCCTGCCCATTCCGTCACTTATTACCCCCAGGGAAAGCGGTCTGTCTGGCTAGTGAATTCACTGGACAGGAGGCTAAGTCCAAAGGGTGAAACCTCCTTTGGATGTCCACTAGCATCTCAAACTTAATATGTCCAAAACTGAGCTAGTAGCCCCTCCTCCACTCCTGTAGCAAACTGCTCCTGCTGTAGGCCCCCCATCCGCCTACCGCACCTCTACCCATACAGCTGTTCATGCCAAACACCTTTCTCCCACATTCCACACCCAACCTATCAGAAAGTCCTATCAGCTTCACCTTCAAAATATATCCACTCAAATCAAAATCACCATAGAATCATCACTTCCACTGTTACCACCTGGGTCCAAGCCACTGTCATTGTTCCCCTGGATTTTTGCGGTAACTGATCTCCCCCTTCAGTCTGTTCTTCCGGCTACAGCTATAGTTAATGTGTACATTAGATGATATCACCTCTGATTCAAACTATCTAATAGCGTCACCTCTCAATCCAAGTAAAAGCCAAGGACGTATAAGCCTGGTTCCCCATCACCTCTCTGCCCTCATCTCCCAGTACGTTCCCCCTCCTTTACTCTGTTCCAGTCACACCAGCCTTGTTTTGCTCCTCGAGCACACCAAGCAGGCTCCCATGTGAGTCTCTATGCTCATTTTCGTCTTCCCCAGATAGTTGTGTAGCTGGCTTCCTTACCTCCTTTAGATCTGTATGCAGCTGTCACGTTACTGAAGCATCCTTGACCACTTTATTTAAAATTTTTGCACACGCTGCCCGCCCCGCCGCCCCACACTTTCTCTCTTCGTT
This sequence comes from Balaenoptera acutorostrata, assembly GCF_949987535.1. NCBI lineage: Eukaryota > Metazoa > Chordata > Mammalia > Artiodactyla > Balaenopteridae > Balaenoptera > Balaenoptera acutorostrata. The sequence goes on along the minus strand of NC_080071.1, from coordinate 66,270,734 downwards.
CTCTGCTTATTGCCACGTAACGTGGTGTTTGATTTTTGTCTGTCTCCCTCTCTGGTGCGATCGTGTATGGCTATGGCGGTCGTGCTTGGCTCAGCCTGTGCAGCCGTGTGCAGAGGCCCTGCTCTCTCCACTAGAATGTAAACGACAGAAGCTCATGGCTTTTCATCTGTTTTGCTCACTGCTCTATCCCCAGGGCCTAGAACCATACCTGACATATAGTGGGGGCAAATAAATATTTGGTGAACAAAGTAATTAAATAAATAAAGTACTGTTACCAACATTCTGCCCACTTAATTGGGTCAAACAGTTTTTTCATATTACAAAAAAATACTGTTCATCATAGAAAACAAAAATAAGAAAGTCATCCATTATCTTACCACTTTGGTGCATATCCTTTCATACTGCTTCCTCTGCAGATTATTTTTTCCCCTAAAAAATGGTTTTATACTGTACCTACCACTTTTAACCCAATCCTTTCACTTAGTATATCGTGAACATCTTTTTATGCCGGTAAATATTTGTCTAAAGCATCATGAATCACTGAGTGAAAATGGTGTTTTGATGCATGAGCATACTGATATACCCTTGATCTGGGAAGAAGTAAATGAGGATAGTATTCAATGTACCCAACAAAAGATTGCCTGAGCTGGGAGATATCATAGCAACACTTCCTCTTTTCCCTACCTCCCAATAAGTCAGACATATTAGGTGGAGGAGTTGTCTGTTACAGAGAAAAGATTTCATGCTCTTGTGACTCGAATACACTTAATGTAGGAGACTAGCTTATTGAGAGCCTATCTCATCGGGCAGCCTCGTTCTTAAAACACAATCTACACAGACTTGATTTGCTGTGTCTCTGAACTGCAAATGAGGAATGTCTTATAACCAGAATCTAAGATCCAAATGTGCCATTGATTATTAACCAAAGTCTGGTTAATATTGGCTTTTAGAAGAATAAGCCCATTTTAGCCACAATATTATCACTAAATTAGTCTCTTTAAAGACCAGCGGTTATTAGCACTTCAAGCAAATACATAGCACTTCTTTAAGCTCAGTAAATGAACACAGCTCTTTATGTTCTCTGTAAGACTTAATATTAGCCAGACTTTGTAGCTAGTTTTCAAGTTAGCTAATTAAAAGTGTCATTGGGGCTTTACTCTCAACAGATTAGCTGCATGAATCTATCAGGACTCAAACTACTAAAACACAGGATGTTATTTTGATAGTTTTTGAAAGCAACCGTTCTCAGTCTCCTTCAAGAATTCCTTTTCCCTCGGATGACTTCTAGAACTAAGGTTTTCAAGTCGTCTAACCTCCTGATCTCCTGATAGCCCCTCCCCCTTCCTTCATTTTCTCCAGAGATCTCATTCAGCAAATTTTATAAATATGTATGCTGATACCAACACTCTAAAAAGGAGTTATAGACTATTCGCAAAAGTGTCATTCAAAGCTAAACAGATTGATAAACTTTGAAAAAGGAGCTCTGGCAAGTTATATATTAATTTTACTGTAATATACATGTAGCTTCTTATTTACCAAGAAATCCTTCAGAAAGTTAGAAAGTGTTTTAACTTATTCTAAGATTAAGTGAAATCTATAAATTATCTAAAATCATTTTCTAAGAGACAACAAAAAAATAAAACTCATGGCAGGAAAAGTGTTGTATTCTTGGCACCATTGAATACCGTAAGAATTTGAGCTAGGATCTATAATGTGATATAATCTGTCACTTTTATAATCAGACCCCAGAATAATCACAACCCAAATTACTTCCCAAGTATTTCTACTCCAGGCTTTAGATTGTTGCTAAGAAACTTAAGCACAATTTCTGAAAGAGCCGGTAAGAGACCCTTATTTCCCATACTTATCTTCCAAGATATAATATCTGATGCAATCTTGCCACTTTTTCAGCCAATGAGATTAGCAAAATGAGGTATCTGCTGAAATGATTGAAGCTTGTTTCTTCCACATGGGTTGCTATCGCAATATCTGCCTTTGATTTAAAATTGTTTTTCCATTAGCTGGGAGCATGGTTGGACATACGAGTCCTGTCCACATCCAGTCTAATGTAACTATTTCAGGAAGTGTTTTCAGCTCATATGAAGAACACCAAATTGCATCTCCCTAGGGATGCTTCACAGTGCTTTTTGCTGATTTCAGTGTGGGTGCATGTGCCCTCCAAAGGAAAGATACCGCAGCCCTCTCAATTCCGTACAGATTACCTAACCTGGAGCACATATTCTTGGAGAACACAGTAATATTTCATAAATAAATGGTTTTCCTTTCTAAATTATTCCTTATGCACTTCTACCTGTATTCTTCCTTTAGACCCTTATGATTTAGAATCAAAATTGGAGGTTTTCCTTTGGTGTTATCTTTTTTATTGTGTGTGTGTGTGTGTGTGTGTGTGTAAGAGAGAGAGACAGAGACACACGACACACAGGAAGGGAGGGAGATGAGTCTTTCCTTTAAAGCCTGTCTGTTACACGTGCTGAGATAGTTTCATTCAGACTTTTTTCATTTTAATCATTGGGTTTTTTAATGCCAGTTATGCAGCTCAAATAACTGAGCTTCAGGGAAATGGCGATATTACTAAATCTATCAAGATCCTGCAAAGGGTGTGCCTGACTTAGTCCCTTTTCTCTCATGAGCATCAGGGCTTGGTGGGAACTGAGTTGAAGTCCCCAGAAATTAGTCAAGTTAAATGAGTCTTGATGTATTTGACTCAGTGTCCTGGTCCAAAATAGAAGAGGACCCCCTATCTGTTTTATATAGACTACTGCCTTTGATTTCATAGGTCATTATTTCTGCATTTTTAACCCTAAGTACCAGCTGTGTAATATAAGTGATATGAATCATATATGACCTTTTTCCCTTTTGATTTTCATCTTTTCTTACTTTTCTCATTGGAACAATCTATAAATGAAGCCTAAGTTACCTTCTCAGTATGTCAGGAAATCCTAAAGGTGATAAAATAGAAAATGTTGGCACTAGAAACAGTTGTGCTAGTTGGTTTCCATGATCCTTTAGCAGGTTTCTTCATTGTTCTTTGGTATCAGAGAACTTGACAGTGCCACCTGCCAGTGATGCAGTTTCCCTTGATGGGTGAGTGAAGTGTGGAGCTGACTCTCCTTATCACATTTGTCCTCTGGCTTTGGCGTCAGGGCCAACCAGAAGAAGTTGCATTGGCATGAGCAGGGCTGTCCTTGTGGTTGGCCTGTTGGCGAAATGCTGTCAGACCTGATGATGAAGAGGCCTACAGTACCGTGAGGTCACTTACTGCATAGAGAACCCCTAAACACATCCGCCTCACCAGAAACAAAAGGCAGCACCATCCTGCAGCAAAGAGGCCGTTTACCAAAGGATTGCCAAGTCAGACAACTGTAGCTGTAATCTGTAGCTTTCCGTTCCTAACATGCTGAAGTTTGGAGGGAACATTGGAGAAATTAGTAGTTACCTTTTACGTAACATTTTAGTAGAAACTTGAAGCATTTCAATTAAGAAAATGCAGAGTGTGTGTATAGGCACATGCACCCTCACACACACAAATGTGTATTTGGAAGAGCTCCTAGCTGGGTCCACATCCCATTTCCTCTAGGCCTTTACTAGCTCAGGCGCTGTCATTTTCCTTACTTTTCTATCTGCAACTTTGGCTTCGGTACTAGCTTCTTCATTTTAGCATATAGATATGCCCAAGTGGCTCCCATCTCTAAGAAAAGAATCCTTTCTTAGTCCTGCATCCTTCTGTAGCTATGGCCTAGTTTCTCTCCTTTAAAGTTAGTTTCTTAAAAGAATATTCCACGGTCCTTCACCCCTCTGCAGTCTGGCGTCCCTCTTCCTCCTGGATACTGTTCTAAGGTCACTAATGAATTCCCCTTTGCCAAAACCAGCAGGCACCTTTCAGGCCTTGTGAGAGTCTTCCCTGGATTATGTGACCTCTCCTCTGCCTCTGATGCCGTTGACCCTCTTTGTCCTTGAAATTCTCTCCTTCCTTGGCTTCCTGGATGCTGGCTCTTCCGCTTTTTCTCCTATCAAACTGCTTCTTCCCAGCTTTCTTCCCGTGGCCGTTCCTTTAATAGTATTGTTTTGCCAGTGTCCAGTCTTTTCTGTTGCGCTAATGTATACTATCTCGGGCTCTTCCTCATTTTCATGTCTTCACCTGTAGGCACACAGCTCTCCTCCCTGGACTCACAGATGACTCCACTTGGACATTCCACACCTCTGCCCCGACAGCTGAGCTACCCTTTCTTCCCAAAGGTGACTCCTCTTCATTATTCCCTGTGTTAGTAGATGGAACTTTCATTTACCTACTGGCCCAGCTGGAAAACCATGAGCAGTGCCAGGCTCCTTTTCCCGGCCTCCGTTTCCTGTTAGTCTTCATGACCTGTGGATTGTTGGAGAAACCTGTCTGTGGTAGGCCATTTCTCTCCAACCCCAGGGCAACCATTTAAATTCTGTTCAGGCCCCCATCATTTCTCACCTAGTTTATCTCCAGAATTATCCATCTCTTCAGTCTCTTCCCCCTTCTGCTGTCAATGATGTTTTAAAGGCACAAATCTAATGCTGTCCCTTCTCTTGCTTGAGGCACTCATCTCTTTGCGGGTAGGCTCTTCTCTAGGCGTCTAAGCCCTCGCATGTCTGGCTACACCCTAACTTTCTGAGCTCACGCCCTACAGTCCCCCCAACCCCCAGCATGGACACATATACACATATATACACATACAGAGCCTGTTCCCTGAAAGAATTATGTTCGTCCTGGCCTCTCTGCTCTTACCCATGCTTCACCCTCTACCTGTAATATCCATTCTTCCACTCCTTCAGATGGATTCTGACCTGTCGGTTCTCTGAGGCCTTTCTTGAACAGGTGTCCTACAGGTTCCCCTCAGCCCTGCACTCCACGCTAGAGCTGGAGCTGTCTGTTTACTTGTCTGTTTATCTCACTTGTCTGTATGTATTGGAAAAAGAACTGTGTCTTCTCCAAATTTTCTGTCACATACATACCCAGCATCCGCTCATTGCAATGAAAATGTGTGCTGATTTTAGGTTCTGATTTTAGGTTCTTAGCCGTAGTGACCAGTCACAGAGGTCATGAGACTGGACTTCATTTGCATTAAATTCCTGGGCCATATGGTGATCACAAGTTGTGTTTTCTGACCAAAAAATGCAAATAATCATTCATCCTTTATTGAATACATTAATAGTAAAATTATAAAATTAGTGCTGCCATGGCTCTCAAGGGGGTGCCAAACCTTGCCTCCCAGACGTGAGCGGCTCCCCTAGCAGTGCCTGAAGTGGCTGCAGGTTCATCTCTGGTCCCCTGCAGCGCCCTATCCTCTCCTAGTCAGATTTGCCGGAGGCAGCTTAATGCTACCCAAGCACACCGCGGCCTCCGGGTTCTCCACAATCCCTTCCACAACTGACCCCTGGGAGGCCCTGCTTGTTCCATCCATTTCCTAAAGAGCTCCTGTCAGACAGGCCAGGTACAAAGCCAGCTCCTTGTACACCAAAGCCACAGTGGGGGAAGCCCTGGGCATCACCCAGATGGGATGTTGCCTGTGCTTTTCGGGGCTTGGCTTTTATGTCATTATTTGCCCTGCACTTCCCCTGTGGACATCAGCCTAAAGAAGATATTCAGAGAAAGGCAAACACTGTATGATATCACTTACATGTGGAATCTAAAAAATACAACAAACTAGTGAGTATAACAAAAAAGAAGCAGACTCACAGATACAGAGAACAAACTAGTAGTTACCAGCGGTGGAGGGCGGACACAATATAGGGTGGGCGTAGGAGGTATAAGCTAGTAGGTGTAAGACAGGCTACAAGGATGTGTTGTACAACACGGGGAATATAACCAGTATTTTGTAATAACTGTAAATGGACTGAACCCGTTAAAAAAAATTTTTGTAATTTAAAAAAGAAAATTAAAGAAAAGATATTCCGAGAATGTCTTGCCAATTCAGTCTGCCTTGACGGCGCCAGCAATGAAAAAGAGGAACAAACTGACGGGGTTATCTGGCCCCGCCTTTGAAATCCTTTCCTCCTCTAAGCAGAAGAGCAAGTCCCTACCTCTAAATAACTGCAACAGATCTTTTCCTTCTTTTATTTACATTAAAAAGCATCCCTGTAAGAGACACATTTTAATGCTGCTCAGTCTTCCCTCTCAGGAAATTTATTCTCATATTTGACTTCAATGCTTTCTTGATATAATTTCCATCCTCAGAGAGAAGAAAAGCTGATTGGCAATATCTGTCTTAAAAGTCTGTATTTTTTATGGCCACCACTAAATCTCCTGGACACAACATCTTCTCCAAACACAACAAGCTCAGTTCCTTTATCTTTTCTGCGTATATTGCATTTTCCAGTTCTTTGTGTCGTTAGGCTGACCTCTTGTAAATTATAGTATTAGACACTGAAGAGTGCCAGAGAGGAGACAACAGATACGGTGATTCTGGAGGGGCTTAGAATCGCTTCCAGAGGGGAAGAGAAAATAAATATGTGAAATATATTGACACACAGAAACACTACATACACAGCTCACTTTAGCTGTGTAAATAATGTTTAAGGAGTATTAGAGATTACTGTGTCCGGAGTTGGCCGGTTATTGTGAGAAGAGTAATGAACAGTGTTTGGAGGCAAAGGGGACCCAGCCTAGAGAGGAGAAATTGGAAATTCTCTTTGCTGCTCATCAATTGTGTTCACTGAACATACCCGTCTCCAGCCCTTAGCACAGCACCTGGCTCATTTTAGGCACGCAGTAGTGTCTGTTGACTGGATAACTAACTGACTGGCTGTAGTACTCTAGTAAGTGTATACCAGTATGATTCCATTTGTAAATTTGCAATTAATTCTTATATCCTGTACACTCTCAGTCGTGGAAGTTTTAGGATTTTAGACAAGAACTTTAAGTAGCAAACATTAACAATATGCTACCCTGCATTTGTCCCTGCTAGAGTTCATTTCAGTCACCTTCCTTCTAACTTTTTCTCCAGCTGACCTACGTGTGTATAAACCAATGGAAAAGGCAGGAGCTCATCTTGAAATGATTTTCCAGCCTGCTTGTTTAGTTCAGTCCGTCTGTTTCTCAGCCCTGCTGCCACATTGCCTTCATTTTACTTTACTTAAGGGATTTCATTATGAGGCAATTGCCTCTGAAAAAGGTTATTCCTCCCATTCAACCACACTTAAACATCCTCTGTCCCCATAGTAGATTATCATACTTTGCTACCCTAGTGACCTCCACTGAAAGACTGTGTGCTAGGTTTGCTTTTCTGCACATGATGTTTGGGTCTCAAGTCATCTTGCAAATACTGATATATATTTTAAAATCTATAAATGCAATTTTGTATTCTGTATTGGATCCTTGAACAGAAAAAGGACATTAGTGAAACAACTGGTGAAATCTGAATAAGGTCTCATTTACATAATAGTTCATTTCTTAGTTTTGATCAATGCACCATGGTTGTGTAAGGTGTTACCATTAGGGGAAGCCAGGTGAAGGGTATAAGGGCACAAACATTTCACAAAAAGAGGAAATGTTAGGAACTCACGTAGACGTGAACATCCTGGTTATTTTCAAAACAATTTTTCAAGCATGAGAAAAATTGCAGACTACCAAAATGTACTTCAGATAATTCTAGGCTTTGTAAGGTTAAAAAAAAGTAAAAACAACCCCTGTTCACACTCAGCCCTGCTTCTGTTCATTTTCCTCCAAGGTCCGCTCCCTCCGTTCCCACTGCTTCAGCTATCCCCTCTGTGCTGCTGTCAGAAGTGCCCCTGGCTCTTCCACGTCTCTCAGCCCCACATCCACAAGGGCCACGCCTGTCCTCCACACAAGCACTTGATATTCAGCGCAATTAAATCTCAATGCTTTTTCCCCTCCCCCAGCAGCCTGCCCTGTGTTGGCCAATGACATCACCATCCTGTCACCCAAGCTAGGACTTCAGAGTCGCCTTCAATTCCAAATGTTGTCAACTCTTCCAGAAGTTCTCCTGTGTCTACACACTCACCCCTTTCGCTTTCACCTTGTGGTTACCCTGGAAGAGCCCCTGGGGTACGTGGTCAGGACTGTCCCTGCCTGCAGTCTCTCCACCCTCCCAGCTGCCTTCCGGAAGTGGGCATGACCAAACGCATCAGTGTTACTTTCCTTCTTTTAAAAAGCACCAATGGCTCTATATTGCTGCTGGCCTGAACAGCAATAAACACCTACCTGGAAGAGAGATGTATTATATAGCTATATTAGATGGTCAGCTCAAACCCACCTCCCTCCTTCCTCCACCTTCATCTCCTGGAAAGTAGAAGAAGCACAGGCCTTTGGAGTCAGAAAGTCCTGGGCTTGCATCCCAGCTTGTGACCCTGGGCAAATTAGTTTTTGCCTCTGAGCCTCAGTTCCCTCTCACATAAAATGGAGGTTGTACTTACCATGCAGGGTTGTTGTGAGAATTAAATGATGTACGTTGAGGGCCACACCTGAAGCAGACTTCTCTTGTTGTTAATCCTGTAGGGGGTCATGAGGAATTGGCCTCATGATCATCTCTGTCATACGTGTGTGTTATTGAAAATGGAAGTTGGTTATGTCTCATGGTCCCTCCTGGGACCGCAGTCTACCTTCTACAATAGGGGGCCTCTTTGTAGGGAAGCTTCATCCCACATGGAGGGATTGAGCACTTTCCCAACACCCTCCCCAGCTGGGCTGGGACTGTGTGCTGCTACCTGCCGCAGGTGCGGCCCCAAACCATTAGAGTTGAAGGGAGCCTAGCCTTAGGAACTGAATTTTATTCCCCAGAGTATAAGGGCCGTGCCACTCACTTGGTCTGTTCTCACTCTTGTGGATGAAACAGGAATTTTCAGCAGAAATCTTCAGAGCCTATCATATATTTATCAGGAGTGTTCCAAACTAGAATATGCCTGTCCCAGACCTCCATGGGGGATGAACTTCACCTAATTGGTTCAGTGCCCTTTTTTCAGTGGCCTAGTACAGCAGCTGGCACACAGTTGTGCTTAATCAGAATTGGATGGCTAGATAGATGAATGGAAGGATAAAGGACTTAATCTCTAGGATTTGTCCAGTAATGCATACTTAATTGAAAGACTGAATAATGAATTCCCCAACAAGCCACGAGTTAGGCCAGTGGTTCTAAACCTTGGCTGCACTAATCACCACGAGAGTTTTTGTTTTAAGACTGATTTCTGGGTTCTACCCATACTTATGCCCTATGATTTTCAAAAGCTCCCCAAGTGATTCTAATAGACGGCCAAGGTTGGGACCTACCATGCTAGACCGATCCAAAAATATGTACCCTGTGCATATAACTCCTATTTTCATGTTACCATGTTGTGTTGTAATTATCAGTTTATGTATCTTTCCCTAGCTTGACTTTATGCTCCTTGATATGCTCTGATATGCTCAGATACTGGGACCGTCTCATTCATAATTGTCTTCCTAGTGCCTGGCACAGTGCTTGGCATGTAACAGATAGTAAAAAATGTTCATTGAGTTGGTGGCTTCTTTCATTTAGGTGGTACTATGCAATTTCCTTGTATCCTAAGACAAAGAGAAAATGCTAGCACCATGAGTTTTGTTTTGTGTATGCGTGTGTGTGTGTGTGTGTGTGTGTGTGTGTGTGTGTGTGTGTGTGTGGTGTTTTCTAACCATCTATGCGTCAGTACCTGTTTGCTTGTCCCTAATAGATTTGTTTTTCCTGTTCACTCCCTGTCATTTATCCAGATGCTATGAATTGACAGCAACCAAAGATATTAGACTTTGTCAGGGAGTCTCAATTTGAAATATTTTGTCCCATTATTCCCATCTGTACCTCCGTTCCAAAACTCATCACTGTGCACGTAAGAGGATAGCTCACTAAGTGGTGTTTGGCACTGCCATCTCCATTAATGAAAGCCATAGGAGCCTCTAGGCAAAGACACTCAGGTTGCCCCTCCAACTGATTTTCTCAACTCTAAAATCTATTCATCTAGACATAGACTAATAGAGCTGGGAAGAGATTTAAGACAACAAGGTCAGTCACCTTCATTAACCAATGAAGGGTCTGAAGCTAGATGGGTTTTAGGACTTGCCTGAGATGACACAGCTTGCTAGGGATGCAGCTGGTACAAGAAACCTGGCATTCTGGTCCTCAGGCCCGGACCGTTGCACTGTGCTCCTAGCACCTTGGACTACATCAGAAATCAAAGATCACACCCTTACTCCCTTTTTGGTATTTGTGTTAGAAAGAAAAGTATCTGGAAAAAGGTATTATTACAGGTTTCTCAGAGGATGTGGGGAGGAAGAGTATTAGGTGGAAAGGGATTCCTGAATGAGATTTGGAAACTTCTCAGAAAAAGTGTGTTTTGTGGCAACACCACAATTTATCTGTTTCTGTACGTTTTCAGAATTTTCCCCAGAGAATACCTCCTTCAACAGATCCACCTGTATTCCCTCGCTGATCTGCAGCAGGTAAGCACTTAGAGGGGCCATTTGATTTCTGTTTTCTCCCTGGGAAAATGTTTTTGTTGATTATGGCTTTGGCACTGAATTCTGCCATCACTGGAGTAGTTTTATTCACAAGCCCTAATCATCAATTATTTTCTGTTCAGAATGAGAAAAGAAAACTTAGTATAAAAAGATATTCTAGGACAATAAGAAATGCTGGCAAGGATATAGAGAAACTGGAGCTCTCATACACTGCTGGAAATGGAAAGTGGTGCGGCCACTTAGGGAAATAGTTTGACAGTCCCTCAAAAAGTTAAACGTAGAGTTACCCTGTGACCCAGCAATTCCACTGCTAGGCATATACCCTAGAGGGCTGAAAACATATGTCCACATAAAAACTTGTACAGGAATGTTCAAAGCAGCATTATTCATAATAGCTGAAGAGTGGCAACAACCCAGATGTTCATCAGCTAATGAATGGATAAACAAAATGTTGTATATCCATGCAATGGAATAGTATTCGGCCATAAAAAGGAGTGAAGTACTGACACATGCTACAGCACGGATGAACCTTAAGAACATCATGTTGAAAGAAGCCAGACAGAAACGAATACATATTTTATCATTCTTATTTTATGTGGACTTTTCTTAGGATGTCCAAAATAGGCCAATCTATAGAGACAAAGTAGGTGAGTGGTTGCCAGGGCCTGGGGAGAGCCAGGGGGTGAGGAGAGGCTGCTGACGGGGTGCGGTTTCCTTCGGGGCTGATGAAGATGTTCTGGAATTAGTGGTGATGGTTGCACAACTTTGAAACTATACTAAAAGCAGCCAGTGAATTGTATACTTTAAAAGAATGAACTTTATGGTATGTGAATTATATCAATAAAAAAAGTTGTACAAGGGAAAAAAAGACATAAAAGGCAATGAATATATTAAACTCTTTGACTTGTGCTCACGTCAAACAGTTGGATGACATTAAATTTTAGTAAAACACAACAGAGCATGTAAGAGTCAAAATCATCTTTTTATACTTTCATTTGTGTACGTATATCCTTTTAATGACTGACCAGGTTAACACCCGGGAAGAAAGCCAACATTTTGTCTGTTCAACCCAAAATTCTGAATATGTTAAGCTTTGGTTAACCATTTAAATCAACAGCTCACTCCCTAAGAAGCTTTCAGACACTGCATGAAAGCATTGCTTTCTTTTCCATATATTGTGGATTCTTTCAAGAGTCAATTACAAAAAAAAAAAAAAATTGTGACCACTTTCAGAATGTCTCAAACTGCTGTGATTCGGTTCTTTTGTTTCTTGCTGTTTTGCCCAGAAGAAATGAGGTCAACTTAGTCTGTGTTCAGATCCTTCACTCATTTTTCAAGACTTAAAAAATAAATAAAACCTTGAAAAGTAATTTAAACTTAAGAGTTTTGTGTTCTCTTTATCCCGCCAGAAGTAGATAGGTTATTTTAAAAGGTAGAAATAGTTCTAGAGCATTTAGTTGGACAGGGTGAGAGGATACTAGGGTTTTAATTTCCACTTGTGCATCCAGTTTAAACCTATTTGCACATATCAGCTCCTTCCCCTCCTTCAGTCCTGCTGTCCTTTACTACATAATCAAGCACCAGTGATCTGCTGGCTGGAGTGGAAAGAGATACAGTTTTAATTATGATTGCCCAGTGGTGTTCAAGGGGAAGAATTGGATACAAGACCCAGTATACATTTATATATTTTCTAGGACTCTACCTGATCTTAGTATCTGAGGACCGAGACTCTTATCACTGGAGAAGTATGTTTAAAGGCACCAGTGGCATCTTCTTGTAAAGGTGGTTTAAAATAGAATGAGTGGACCCCAGAGTGAGTACTTTTTGAGGAAGCCTTTCAAAAATGAGTTTTGATACCAGATGAAGAGAAAGAATCAGTAATTCTATATTCATTTTAGGGTGTCAAAGTAGTGTAGCTATTTGGCATAATAAAGCCTTCTTTTTTAAAGCTTTCCTATACCCTGCTGTCTTTTTTTCTTTTCTTTTTTTTTCCCCATTGTAATAATCAAACCATACATGCCAAGCAGCTTACCTAAATCAGTGGCAGCCGTATTCTTGGTGGGCCAGACCATTAGCGTCGGAGCCCCATAAGCAGCTTAATCAGTTTTCAGCCTCCGTAGTAAAGCGATAGAGGCAATCAACAGCTTATCAAACTCCCTGTGGGCGGGGGCGGCCAGAGCTCCCTCCATCCATTTACTCCACAGTTCACTCTAACCTGGTTCTTTGTGCCTGGATTTAAGATCCCCAAACCTATCATATTTAGAGGAAGTTTAATTCAATTATCTTTTTCTGCCTGAGGTGGGTTAAATTGGATTTAGCTTTTGATCTGTCTACATCTAGGCTATCAGTACTGAAGGGCACCTCCGCCCCATCTTCCCTTGGTTTCAGAGTAAATTTCTGGCGTGTTTTCTGGATCTGAACTGTTCTTGCAAATAGGTAAGAGAAGAGAACACAAGAAGGGGGAAAACATACTATTGCTTTGTGACAGAGCGTGTCAGGGGTAGCAGGAAACCCAGCCTGACTGACCCAGCTCCCAGCCCCAGCTCGGCCTGTACCATTTCAGCCTCTGTCTGGGTTCTACGTCACCCTGTTTCAAGTCAGCTTCAGGAGTTTTAGAGCAAGTTATCTCTTCCATTTGATTCCCGTCCTCACTCCTAAAACAAAGGTCTCTATAAAAGCATCTCTTCTATTATATGAAATAACTATAGAAGAATGAATTTCAGTTTATAACTTTTGCAGGGGAGAGGAAGAAATTCAACCAAGTAACTGAAGAATTAATCTCAAATAATGGCAATATAAATATCCTTCCTAAAGGCCTAGATTCCTTTCTACAAGTTTCTCTCAAGTGAATTTGAGTTTCCCCATTAGCTTTTATTTAAAAAACAAAATGTAGATATCTTCCTCTCCAGAAAGAAAAAAAAGGTAAAATTTTAATAAACATGGTAAAAGGGGATTTATAATTTAAGTAAATATACACTAATCTTAAAATAATGTAGTACACAAAACACTAATACCACCCAAATAAAGATGCTGAAAGAATTCTGGTAGCAAAAAATGTGCAAACTTTTTCTCTCTCTCTGTTTTCATTTTTATAAGTAACAATCCCGGGGCTTCCCTGGTGGCGCAGTGGTTAAGAGTCTGCCTGCCAATGCAGGGGACGCGGGTTCGAGCCCTGATCTGGGAAGATCCCACGTGCCGCGGAGCAACTAAGCCCGTGAGCCACAACTACTGAGCCTGCGCATCTGGAGCCTGTGCTCCGCAACGGGAGAGGCCATGATAGTGAGAGGCCCGCGCACCGCGATGAAGAGTGGCCCCCGCTCGCCGCAACTGGAGAAAGCCCTCGCACAGAAACGAAGACCCAACACAGCCAAAAATAAATAAATAAATAAATAAATAAATTTATTAAAAAAAAAAAAGTAACAATCCCAAAACTTTTAGCAGGTAGACTCAATTCAACAAATTGGCAGAAGATTTCAGACTCCCTTAATGCCTCTGAAATGACATTCAAGACAGCTTTTTCTCCTCTTCTTAGTATTTGAATTCACTGGCCTCTTTGCATGCACTCTCTCTACTTTTGTACACTTGGACCTGGGAAATAAATAGCACTCACTGACACTGCTTAGCAAAGGGGACTCCCTCTAGTTTTTCTGGGAGCTGGAGTCACCTGCCCACTGGCCAGTGAGTGCTCGGCGTTGCCAATTATTGGCAACATTTGTAGCTTATGCCAGTGCGGAGTCCCTAATTGTCTTTTTTTTTTTTTTTTTTTTTTTGGCTGCGTTGGGTCTTCGTTGCTGCATGCGGTCTTTCTCTATTTGCAGCAAGCAGGGGTTACTCTTCATTGCGCTGCATGGGCTTCTCATTGCGGTGGCTTCTCTTGTCGCAGAGCACGGCCTCTAGGCACATGGGCTTCCGTAGTTGTGGCTCGTGGGCTCAGTAGTTGTGGCTCGCGGGCCCTAGAGCGCAGGCTCAGTAGTTGTGGTGCACGGGCTTAGTTGCTCCGCGGCATGTGGGATCTTCCCGGACCAGGGCTCGAACCCGTGTCCCCTGCATTGGCAGGTGGATTCTTAACCACTGTACCTCCAGGGAAGCCCCCTGTCTTTTTATTTCACCAGTAAATAAGTTGCTCACTGGGTTTTCCTAGCACAGGCAAAGGTAGTAGTTGACCCCCACATAGTCACTACCTAATCAGCGGCGGCATTTTAACACGTAAGATAGAGCAAGTATCAATACTTCTCCTGTCCTAGTAGCAGGACCACGGAAGGGCGAAGAAGGTGGGGGCAGAGACTCTCCAAATCCCGGGAGCTGGGTGGGGGGTTGAGGAGGGCACACCCGTTTGAGTTATTCATTTAAGTTTGGAATTTCAAATGAATTTCTGTTCAGCAAAGTAGATATTGTTAGAAAAACATTCAACCTATGCTCTTTGAATGTAAATCTGACAGAATATACTATTTTTTTAAAAGTAAAATCTTACAAGCAAACTTTCAGGAGGTTTGAATACATGGTGGTGTTTTGAAATGTTAGAGCAATTCCTCAGAAAGGATTTGGCAGGCAATGGCTAAGCATATGTGAATGAATGGACCAGTGTTGGTGCGTGTTTTTAATGGGGAAATGAGGCTGCTTTTTAAGAGCTTTTTTCCCACTTGGATACTTTGAGAAGGGAAAGTAGAATAGAATTTATGTTTCGTTATTTTCAGTCTACCCAGCATTATCAGAAATTCAAGGGAAGACTTTACAACAGGAATACAATAAAAAGATATGCTCCAGTGGGAAAGCAGAAACAATACTATAACCCTCAGTGCGTTAGCTTTTTGTATTAGTTCTCCCCTTTCCCTGTTGAGTGTGTGACAAACCTTCTCCTTACTCAGATCCCTTTGGCTCTTTTAACACTGACAAGAAAGTCCCACGTTTTATCAGCAGAATACATTAGTGTATGTGAGTTAGCGTTCAAGAGATCCTGGTTGCTATTAAGGAGCAAATCAGAGCCATGGTTTACTATGTCATTCCTCGGACCGTGTAAGTGATAGGAGGCTTCTTCTGAAGTTCCTTCTACTTGCTGAAAGGAACGGTCAGACTTGACTTCTAAATCGTGGCTACCTGTGCTCTTGTGACAAAAACCTAAAATGTCTATAAATGACTAACTCTTCTGGTGTTACTCACCTTTGGGACGTATGTAAGTTAAGCAGTGAATGATTCTATTTGTACCCGATTCGTGAGAAAGGATACTGGATGATCCCAGGGGTGAGGCGGTGGGTTAGAGTGGCCCCTCCTCACCCGCTCCCTCCACCGCTCACCACCTCACCTGCCAACACACACACCTCTTGTGGGACCATCTCAGGAGCTGACTTCCCCATTGTTCACCTTCCCTAGGCCCTAACTTTTCAAACTAGCCCCTACCTCCAGGTTAAGGCAATTCGATTCTAGTTAATATGAAACCCAGGCATACCTCATTTTATTGCACTTTATTGCACTTTGCAGATATTGTGTTTTTCACCTATTGAAGGTTCGTGGCAACCCTGCGTTGTCAGATAATGGTCAGCAGTTTTTAGAAATAAAGTATTTTTAAATTAAGGCATGTACTTTTTTTTAGACATAATGCTTGTACACTTAATAGACTGCAGTATAGTGTAAACAATTTTCATATGTACTGGGAAACCAAAAATTCATATGACTCGCTTTATGGTGATATTTGCTTTATCTCAGTGCTCTGGAGCTGAACCCACAGTATGTCTGAGGTATGCCTGTATATTACCTGAGAAGAGTAAATTATTATTTTGACACAAATTCTTTTGTCTTATTAATAAGTTGAAAGCACAGGATAATCAACTGAGGGGAGATAGATTTCAATAGGTAAATTTTAATTATGAAAAAAAGATGGAAGAGTCTGAAATTTGGAGTACTTACTAAGAGATGTGAAGTGGGAAGGGTGCCAGAGGAGAGGACCCATAGCCCTCAAGAGCCTTGAAAAGAGAGGAGTAAATCAGATGCATACTGCCTTTCTAGAGGGGCCTAGAACAGTCTGAATTGTTTGTTTTATGCTAAAGCAATGAACATTTATACTAAGCAACTGGGCTTGTAAATGGTCAATGAATCAATGGATGGATGGATAAATACACACACATACATACACTATCCTGAACTCATTCGCACTCTCTTCCTTTAAAAAAAAAGCAAACGAATTAATTTAACATAAGCCCCTAAATAAAATGACATTAGAAATGCTGGAATTGTGCTTCCCTGGTGGCGCAGTGGTTAAGAATCTGCCTGTCAATGCAGGGGACACGGGTTCGAGCCCTGGTCTGGGAAGATCCCACATGCCGCGGAGCAACTAAGCCCGTGAGCCACAACTACTGAGCCTGCGCATCTGGAGCCTGTGCTCCACAACGGGAGAGGCCGCGACAGTGAGAGGCCCGCGCACCGCGATGAAGAGTGGCCCCCGCTTGCCACAATTAGAGAAAGCCCTCACACAGAAACGAAGACCCAACACGCCAAAAAAATTAATTAATTAATTAAAAAAAAAAAAAAGAAATGCTGGAATTGACATATATACGCTAATATGTATAAAACAGATAACTAATGAGAACCTGCTGTGTAGCACAGGGAACTCCACTTCGCCGTACAGTAGAAACTAACACAGCATTGTAAAACAACTATACCCCAATGAAAAAAAGTTTTTTAATTCAAAAAAGAGGGAGATGAAAAAACAACCAAAAAAAAGAAATGCTACTTTGTAAAATAATGCACAGAATTCTAAAACCAAATAAAATCTCCGCTTTTTACATATTGGAGCAACAGTGGGTTGTTCAATGTTGCAAACTTTCTGAACATTAAACCTTCTTGAACTGCTAGCTGGCTTTTCAGTTAGCTTTTTCTCTAGTCCCCCACACCCATGGAGTTCAGGAATTGTCATCCTTGTGACCTAAACATTTGTCAGAATTGGCTCCTGAAGAAATAATGCAAATTGGTGGCCCTACCATGAAGATTTTCTAGTGTGTTCTAGCTAGTGAGTACGATCACCAAGAGGTGACGTTTAAGGCATTTCGAGGCCACTTTTTAAAATCATACTTGGCTGAATACTTCTTCGAGGAAGTTTGCGAGTTATTTTGCATGGCTCTGCCCCACCAAGCAAACACAGAATCAGAGAATGTTATTATCTGTGGGTGCTATTCACAGAGTCAGCAGACAAAGGCTGAGCCTAAGTGGGCACCCAGCACAGCTGCCCTTTCACCGAAGAAGTAACAGGTGATGACCTTTATTCACACGAGGGCTGATGTCTTTGAATCTGCAGCCCCCAGGGACACAGTGCCTCAGTGCCCACAACCAAGTCACTGGTCCCCAGGCCTCAGGAGCCCGAGGAACTTGTATTCATAGCCTCTCAGCACCCCTGATCCCCACGCCATTGTCTGCCCTGGCCTTAGCGGTCAGGATAACTAATTAGGAGCATTTGGATTTAACCAGCAGAAAAACAAAGCGTGACAGCTCGCCTGTGTTGCTCCATGGCTAGAGCCTGTGTCCCCTGCAGCCGTCACAGCCTGCAGAAACCCTTGAGCATAATCTGGGATGAGACAGGAATGAGGCCTCCATTAAAACATCACTAAATCTCTGTTAGCAACTTTCATCAGGGTCGGTGCAACCAGTGAATGAGTTAGGAAAGAGGACCATAAGTCATTTGGGGAACAAATCATTCCTTTTGAATAAGGGGGGTTTTAAACAGTGAATGTGGGTGTTTCAGGGTGAAGTGAAGGGACCGAAAGTTGCTCTTTGAAGGATTGGCAGGTTGGCAGCAGGGCAAGTGGAAAGTCACCGTTGTCAGGAGAGCAGGTGGGAACAGTGTTTCAGATCCCGGGGGGAGGGGAGAGGGAGAAGTGACAAGTACCAGGACTGGAGCCTGGGTCTTCTGACTCCTTTCCTGAGGCATTCAGTCCTCGGAGGCCTGCCGATCATGACTGCTGGCGTTTTGGTGATGGGGCCGATTAGCCGAGTGGGTTAATACAGATGATTAACAAGGTGGTAGCGCAGATTGTTCCTTGTGCCAGCTGGTTAGCCTTTGCCCAGAGAAAACTTTGCCTGCCTGCAGATCCAGGCCCCGCACCCGACTACAGCCACACACTTGGCCCACAGACGCGGTGAAGGACTGGGGAAGGCGGACGGGGGCTGCGGCAGGAAACGTGGCTAGCCAAGGGCACAGTTCTTGCTCCTGTTGGGAAACCAGGTTAGAAAGATGACCTTGGGTGCTGAGTGTTGGATGGAGAGGCTTGTCGTCCAGGTGAGAACGCGCTGAGAGATAAGGATTCCAGCAGCCAACCGTGAGGCCCTCGAGTATAAACAGCCTGCTAGTAGATGAAGATGCAGCTACATCCCTGGATGGTGCTCGGTCAGCACTGAGATCACTTTCCTGGAGTCCACTTTCCTGGCCCCACGTCTACTTTGGCTTCCAACCATCTGGGTTTTGTTGTTGATTTGGAGTTTGTGTTATTGTTGTTTCCCATGTATTAAAAAGCATTGTAGGGCTTCCCTGGTGGCGCAGTGGTTGAGAGTCTGCCTGCCTATGCAGGGGACGTGGGTTCGCGCCCTGGTCTGGGAAGATCCCATATGCCACGGAGCAACTGGGCCCGTGAGCCACAACTACTGAGCCTGCGCGTCTGGAGCCTGTGCCCCGCGACAAGAGAGGCCGCGACGGTGAAAGGCCCACGCACCGCGATGAAGAGTGGCCCCGCCCGCTTGCCACAACTAGAGAAAGCCCTCGCACAGAAACGAAGACCCAACACAGCCAAAAATAAATAAATAAATAAAATGCTGGCTTAACTCCTAGAGAGTTTCATTAAAAAAAAAAAAAAAAAAGCATTGTAATACTGACTAGGTGAGGGCCTGGTTGCAAAGACAGTTTACTTAAAGATAGAAAGTAAGGTTAGTGTCAGTCTTACTAAAGGTGGAACTGCACTCTTCCCCCTGCCTGACCCCTCAGCCTGCCACCTCACACATAAATATCTTTTGATCCAAACCCTTTCTTGCCCCCTCCCGATGACTCAAAACTAACCCATCATGTGATCAGAGAAACAAATGCCTACCATACCTTTGGTTGGTTAGTGGGGCATAGTTCCGTGTATTAGTTATCTAGTGCTGCGTAACAAATTACCCCTCAACTTAGTAACCTAAAACGAAAGTAGACATTTACTGTCTCCCATGGTTTCTGTGGGTCAGGAATTCAGGAGCAGTTTAGCTGGGTAGTGTGGGTGCAGAATCTGTTAGCAGGCTGTAGTCCTGATGTTGGTTGGTCAGGACTGCATCATCTGAAGAAGCCTTGACTGGCTAGAGCATCTGCTTCCAAGGTGGGTTACTCCCCCAACTGGCAAGTTGGTGCTGATTGCTGGTGGGAGGCCTCTGCTCCTCCCCACATGGGCCTTTCCACGAGTTGCTTAATGAGTGTCCTCATGAGATGCTGGCTGGCTTGTGAGTGACCTGGGAGAATGAAAGCCACGTGACCTCTCCTTGGAAGTCAGCATCACTTCCACGTTCTGTTCATTTGAAATAATCACTATGTCAGGCCCACGTTTCTGGGGCGAATTAGACTCCACCTTCTGAAAGGAGGCATGTCAAAGAATGTGTGAACATATTTGAAAACCACCATGTTTTGTAATAGCATCTTGTTTTTGTATACTGTGTTACTACCTTTTTTATACCCACTTTATAGGCAAGAAAACTGAGATTTAGAAAAATTAGCCGGCATACCAAAGCTACACAGCTTCTGCTCAGTGACTGAACCAAGACTGAAGCCGAGGTTTTCTGACTCCTTATCCAGTGTTCTTTCTGCTGTACCCTGAGTGTATGTGTATTAAAAAAAGGCAGCCTCTTGGCTAATGTCATCTCGTACTTGCCATTTTTATGGCACAGAGATATAAAGGGGAAAAAAATATTTCCAAAAAGCTCAAGAAGAGAAATACATGAAGTCAGTTACAATTCTTGTAGTTATTTCCTATATACGGTGTGAGAAACATAAGGAAGCAAAAACTCCCTTATCATACATGATACAGTCACAGGGAATAGCCTTGGGCCCCAGAAAGGTGTTTAGGTACTTTTCTCTCACATTTCTTTTATTGCCCTGGTCAAACTTCCCTCATGCCACCAACAGCCAGCATGAAAGGGGCCCCAGGAGTCCTTCTGGTTCTTCCTTTCTATTTGGTTCAATTCAGTAAATGCATGTTGACTGCCTTCTCTGTGCCAGGCACTGTGCAACAGAGGAGGCAGAGGTGAGTAAGTCAGTCCCTTCCCTCACTGAGCTCACAGTCTAGGGAGGGAGACACACAAGCATTTTTTTTTTTTTAAGTCAGGGGGAGTTGAACTCAGGGTACTCAGGAAACACATCCAACCCAGTGTGGAAGATTATGTTTCACAAAGATATCCACAACAGCATCTCCCATCCCACATTCCCTTCTTACACTGAGACTTTGACATTCTTCCCATTGAGAAGTGGCATCTTTTTTTTTTCTGAATTTGGGTGGGCCTGTGACCATGGAAGTGTTGCTATGTGACTTCTAAGGCTAGGTCATAAAAAGTGATACAGCTTCAACCTGCTACTCTTTGGGAACGCTCACTCTTGTAAACCAGCCACCATGTTGTAAGGAAGCCCATACTAGCCCTTGCAGAGACCCCACAGAGAGAGGCCACATGTAGTCATTCCAGCTGACAGCCATCATCAACCACCAGACATGTGAGTAAAGATACCGCCAAATGACTCCCCACCTGGCCTTCAAGTCTTTCCAGCAGAGGCTACGATGGGACTACAGATACCACGCAGGGGAGACGAGCCGTCTCTTCTGTGTTCTGTCTGAAATCCTGACCTACAGAATCTGAACATATTGACTGTTTTACACCACTAGCTTTGGGGGTAATTTATTCTACAGCAATAGTAACTGGAACGCCCAGTAACTTGGCTGTCAGGGAAGGCTTCCTAGTGGCTGTGATTCTAGATTCAGATGTGAGGCTCTATAGGCATGAGCTAGGCAGAGGGCAATGGGATGAGGACTTCCAGGCCTTGGTAGCTTCAGACCCCTCAGTGACCTAACCCATGGTGTTTCTGGAATGGAGGCAAGCAGGAGAAAACTCTCATTGCTGACTCGGGCATTTCTGAAGAGTAATTTTCGTTACTGATTTTGACAATTCTGTCTGCATGCTTCAAGACTTTGACAGCTTGTCTCAAAACATTCACGGTATAAGTATGATGGTATCACATCACTTTCCTCAGAAATGAAGGAGTCTGTGATGTGCCTAAAGCAGCAAAGAGTGCAGAGTTTACAGTCTTTCCATCCCACCTGCACATCTGAAGCATGAGCCCAGTTCTCTATCAAGAGAACTGGCTAGGTGTTCTCTCTATTCATTTATTCATTCAGCAAATATTTATTAAGCACATACTACATGCCCGGAGCCATGCCGGCCCTGAATTTGAGAGGGCTCATTTTCTCAGAAAAGGACTAGTGTTTCTTGATGGTTATGGTCAAACCCCTGTATTCTGCCTGGGTGCCAAGAATTAGTAGAGGCTACCTATAATTCTGCTTCAACCTAGTGACATCCGGTGGGAATTTACCCCTTGATGTCTCATGCCAGCCATTCTCACATTTGTGGTTGGTCTACAAGGGGCCAGAGGGATTATAAGAAGGCTCTGTCTAGTCAGGTGTCGAGGGCTGAGGAGGTTTCTAGCACTTTCAAAATTCATTCGCTTGGCCATCATTAAAAAGTCTACAGATAACAAATGCTGGAGGGAGTGTGGAGAAAAGAGAAGCCTCCTACACTGTTGGTGGGAATGTAAATTGGTGCAGCTACTATGGAAAACAGTATGGAGGTTCCTCAGGAAACTAAAAATAGAATCACCATATGATCCAGCAATCCCACTCCTGAGCATATATCCAGACAAAACTAAAATTTGACAAGATACATACACCCCTATGTTCATAGCAGCACTATTTACAATAGTCAAGACATGTGGAACCTAAAATAGGACACAAGTGAACATAGCTACAAAACAGAAACAGACTCACAGACATAGAGAACAGGCTTGTGGTTGCCAAGGGGGAGGGGGGAGGGGAGGGAAGGAGCAGGCGCTTGGGATTAGCAGACACAAGCTGTTACGCATAGAATGGGTAAACAACAAGGTCCTAGTGTAGAGCACAGGGAACTATATTCAATATCCTGTGATAAACCATAATGGAAACAAATATGAAAAAGAATATATATATATATATATATATATATGTATGTATAACTGAGTCACTTTGCTGTACAGCAGAAATTAACACAACATTGTAAATCAACTATACTTCAATAAAATTAAAAAAAGAGAGACAAAGTTCATTCGCCTGATGCTCTAGGGATGGAGCCGGGAAGCATGGCAGCCTCGCAGGACTGCATTAGCACGTGTGTCTTAGGGAGAACCGTTGGCTGCATGTGTTAGTGGCCTGCAGTTCCATCTACATTTGGAACTTGCTGCTTTTCAATAATATCACCCCTATCTTTCTGAGGAAAAATTGTAAGGTTGACGGGGGCAGCTCTTCACATTGTTCTTTGTTTTTTATTTTAATTTCTGGCTAAATTCTAGTAAACCATCAACATACTTGCTTCTGGAATTTTAAACAAGATTCAATCTCCTTTGTGACAGCAGGAAAGATCTTTATAGCACAACAAATAAAGAAAAGGTGTAGGGTGCCTCGGTCATTCAAAAAGCTATTGAAGCATTAATAAGCCTGGACTTCTGTAGCTGGGGAGCTGGTTTCTGTCAGTCAGAAACTCACTGTCTTCCAGAGAGCTAGTCACTCACTTATTCATCCGTAAGAAGAAAGTGATAAATGTCTGTTATGTACCAGACACTTACCATGCCAAGTGCAGGGACAGGAGAGAAAAGGCATAGCACCTGCCCTCTGGGAACACCAGCTCTCCCAGTTCTGTCCTGGTACACCCGCCTAACCAAGCCAGTTCACATTTTAGAGGAGGGAAATATGGCTTCAGAACAGGGTTTTGTTGACTCCGATTCCTGCAGAGGCCAGGAAAGTGGCACCCGCGCCCGAAGCAGGCCTGAGGTGAGACTTCAGGCCATGATGAGAAGCCGGAGAGAGCATCTCCCTCTGAAGGGGACAGCTGGTACTCAGAGCCCCAGAGCTGTCATTCCTTCCCGTTTTCCAAGAGAAGCCGGAAATTCGTATTTTTATGTGAAATTTCTCAATATTTAAACACTCTGCAGGCCAAACAAAACACAGCTACTGGTTTTGACCTCTGCTTTATAAAAGAGAATGCCTGCTTTTGTTCCGTCAAACTAATGAATGCTCAATTACGGGAAGGAATTCGGAGGTTAGTGTTAGATTGTGCTCCTCAAAAGGCTGCAGACCCCATTCCGAACCCTTGAGATGCTAACCGACAGACTTGCAGAGGCTGACAGCTGGACTCTGAAAGCGGACACACACAAGGAAACAGGCAAGCATTCCAGGTCACTTTGCAAGGTCAGGGCAGTAATGCAAACATTCGGAAGGCTGAAGACAAAGGTCAGGTGGCAGCAAGGAAGCCCTACATTTCCTCGAGCTATTGGTTAATAAATCATATTCAAAAGGTATCACCAGATTCTCCCTCCCTGTCACTGCTTTGTGAGGTGGAAAATTAAATAGAAATCAAAACTAAGATGGCTGTCAGGAGCTTTTAGGAGACCAGCAGGCCAGTGTGAGGCCAACATGGGATGAAGTTTCTGCCCGGAGCAAAGGTCTCCAAAGGGGTGATGATACCCGACCTTGGGCATTGCAGAGGGGCTGAACGGTGCAGTGGTTATGCACTGGAGCCTTGGAGACCGGCTGCCCACATTCAGATGCTCACCCCAGACTCACTAGGTGACCTTGGGCAAGTCACTTCACTTGGTGCCTCGAGAAGCACTTCATTTCTGAAGTGGGGACAATAATAGTACCTGCCCCAAAATGTGTTTATGAGGCTTAGAGGAGTTAACATGTATGACACTTAGAACTCTGCTTAACACATAAGGCTTAGGAGATAGGAGCTGTATAGTGTTGCTAGGAGATGTGGACTTTTATAAATGGCTCCCTGTAGCTTTCTTTAGTGGCACCAAGACTCTGCATCTGTGGACACTAGACTACAGTTGTCACCACAGAAGTAATGCTGGCTACACCCCAGTTCTGCCTCTCAGATTCTGCAAGGGTGTCTAGACCACAGGATCCTGCTGCAGCAACAGTTGCACAGTCACTTGGAGCAGCACCTTGATAGGCAAAGCTTCCTCCTGCCTCCAGGGTGGTCCTAGACCAGACGTCCCCAGTGACCCCACAGGGGAATTGCACCTGGAGAGCCCCCTACCCCACACCTTCTCCCCAGGCAACAAGATCCCCCTAGGGCTCTGCTAGAGCAAGTCAGGTATTACCCTCCCAGCCTCGCCACCTTTGTTAGTCTTGCTGAGAGACCTTCAGAGCTTGAACCAGAGGGTGGGTTTTGGCTTCCAAATAAAGGTAGGCACATTCAGCACCTGTCTCTGAAGAATGCATGCCCTTTTGGTGGGTTGCGCACAGATGTCTTTTCAGTTTTCACAAAAAGCATTCTGTAAGTTTTAAAGAACCATAGAATACCTATTTTGTGAGCTAAAAAAAATACTGAGTCCACGCTATTTCTGCAACTATAGAAGGGAGGAGCTTACCAGACTGAAATGTTGGCAGAAACAAAGAGAACCCATGTTCCTTCCCACCTGCAATTACAGTTTTACTAGCTTGTAAAGCACACGCAGATTTGCAGTACATTCTTCCCTTGCAGTTGGGGAGAGGCCCTGCTGCGAGTGTAATTGGCTTTCTAGCTTCCTTTAACGTTGAGGTGGAAGGGAGCTGGACTGAAGGGCCTTTACTCTTAGAATTAACTGATGTTGAATTGTGTTAAAATCCCACGCGTCTCCCTGAATCCGTGTGTTCCATTAAGTCTTAGTCAGGAGTGGAAACACAGCTTACCTCTGAAAATATCCCCATCCCTATCACTTCTCATAGCTTATAAAAGCCAAGTTTTTTTTTTTAAAAAAAAACAAAAACAACGCATTTTTAACTTAACCCTTATAGGGATTACTCTCAACCCTGTTAACCCGTGTGGTTAAAGCTATATGGCATCTTTAAATGACAATTTCATACAGTATATCCAACTTTGGACCACTTTCTTCTCTGGCTTTGGCTCCTCTGTTCCCAAGAGGAGAATCACAGGTGCATTTGGATAAAAACTGCCTTTATCACCTCACTTCTTGGGTCCTGAGTTTCCTCATTTGTGATGTGAAAAGGTTGAATTAAGCAATTTTTAAAGCCCTTTCCAGCTCTAGGACTCTGGTTCAATGATTATAGAATCCTTGAGAAGCGATTAAGTTGTGGAAGCCACTCTACCTGTATCTACCTTCTGGGGTTTCCCAGCCAGTTTGCAGAAAGCAGCCAAGCTCTGGGCAAAGCAAGGAACCTGGGAGGAGAGCCAGATCTTAGCCCCTTCAGTTCTGCGTGACAAATGCAAGATTTCCATTTGCCAAAGGTCAGCTGGTATTTCAACTTGTCATTAAACAGAAGTTTGAAACGTTTTCACAAATACAACCTAAAAGACAGCTTACAAAAACAAGTCAAATATTACTGATTTCATATATTCCTTAAATACAAATTGTCTTCGTAATACCTTACAATCCAGTGGCAGTTCGAAACAATGCCCAGCACACAAAAGTTGGCCAATAAAAACATGCAGAAGAGAATATGCCATTTAGTGGGTTTGTTACTAAGATGGGCAGCGTCACTCAGGTTATCTGGTGAACAGTGGGTTGGTTTTCTCGGGGCTAACAGCAGAGATCCCACTGCAGCTCAGACAATAAAAGGATAGAGCAGGGCTTCCCTGGTGGTGCAGTGCTTAAGACTCCATGCTCCCAATGCAGGGGCCCCGGGTTCAATCCCTGGTCAGGGAACTAGATCCCTCGTGCATGCCACAACTAAGACTTCACATACTGCAACTGAGGAGCTGGTGAGCCGCAACTAAGGAGCCCACCTGCCACAACTAAGACCCAGCACAACCAAATAAATAAATAAATATTAAAAAAAAAAAAAGTTGGGGCATTAATAAGGGAAGGTGTAGACCTGATGAGAAAAGGAAATCCAGGGAAGGATACTGTGAATGGATTCTTGGCTGGAGGAGAGGTCAAGGGTGCAGAGAAGGTCTAGGCAATGGCGGGTAATAAAACTGCTGATTGGAGTTTCACCTTTTTCTCCTTTCTCTGCCTACTGCCTGCTGGGGGTAGGGACTCATCATCCTACAGGCAGGTAGAAGGCTAGAAGGGCCAGGATTCTCAGCCTGCGGGCTTCACCCCCAGAGTGGTTAAGGCACAGTCTCACTGAAGACCAGGGACCTGCTCACTCCACTCTCATGTCATAGCACTTAGTCAAGGAGAAAGAGAAAAGAACATTCAGGAGACCTACTACCCAAGGTAACAATAGCAGTCTTTCCCTTACCAAGTCACATCCTATCTCTGGCACTTAAAATCTTTGTCTGTAAGATGAGAAGGTTGTACTAATAATTACATTAACAATGGCTACTTTTTATTATATGCTCAAGAAATGTTAGTTACTTGTATTACTGAGTGCTTACTTTAGGCCAGATCTTGTTTGAAATCTACGTGGATTATCTCATTTAATCCTCACAACAGCCCTCTAAGATGGGACCATTATCACCCACCTTTTGCCAGTGGGATGAACTTGCCCAAAGTCATCTAGCTAAAGTGGAGGAGCCAGGGCCCAGGCTGTCCTGTTCTAGCACATACTCTTTTGCTTTTTCAATTTTGTATGAAATTTTTCAGATTTATCAAAACATGAATAACAACTACTACCACTGCCTGATTACCTCTGTAGCTATAGGTATTATTCCCTTCGCCAGTGGGCACGAGCTGCTACACTGTACCGTCTGCTTCCAGCACTGACGTTCTCTATTTCTAGAGGCAAACTGGTAGCAAGATCCACCTGGCAGCAAGGCCCAGCCCCACCATTGCTGAAGCCCCACCAAGTCTTTCACTGGGTGGAGGGAGGGAATACTATGGCAAAGAGGGGACCAGAACAAGGTGCCCATGCACCCATCGCTAGCCAGAGGGCCAACACGTGGCACGAATCCCAGAGCCCAGGACACTTGGTGTAGCCAGTGTGATCACAGTAGTCAGGCCCAGCCCCCCACCCAGTTCCCCGACACAGGCCATAGCCCCTAAAATTTTTACAGATCCGTTTTGACCACTGGCATGGTGGTCAGAATATTTCCATTCTATCCAACCCATTGACCTGTAGTTGTCAAAAACAGCAAATTTCTAGAACAAAGAACTGGATAACCCACAGAATATATTAACTTATAGTCCAAAAAGGAATACAGGCTAAATACATATGGATTTGTGACACTACGAATTCGCTTTTTGTGTTTCAAAAGTTTGGAGTTAACACATTCTACATTCATAGCTATGGCTGACCTGTGTCCACGTGTGTTTTTGTATTTACAGCTAGTCTGATTCCAAAAAGGACTTTTGTGGTAGAGCTTCTCTCTCTCCTCTTGTGTGTGTGTGTGTGTGTTTTCATAACTGTGACTAATTTTAATTCCCATCCCTTTCCATTGGTCTGAATCATTGGCATACACACTTATCAAAGATGATTCTTTGCTGCTCGGGATCCTGCATGCTTGGAGTTCTGCTAGCATCCCTCCCACAGAATGTGGTTAGGAAACCCAACTCTTCTAAAATTGCCTTTAGCCTAAAGGTTCCCCCCAGCTACTGGAAAGACAGAGAACAAAAATCTCTGATGCAGCTGACATTTTAGGTGTGTATATAATTTACCAAATTGTTGGCCACTCAGCTCTTAGTCAGTGGTCACAAAAGGAATTAGCAGCCCTCCCCTGCTATCCCAAAACCCCAAGAAGGAAGGGTGTTACTTGGCTTTGGCACAGGCCTGCTGGCGCAGTGTCAGACAGCAGCACAATGGTACATTTTGGCCGCAGAAGACTTTGGGGTGGCAGAAAGGGCCAAAATAGTTGTGGCATAAGTTGGCCAAGATATTAAGCAGATCTGAGTTTAATTTAATGTAGAGATAACAACTCTTTTTTTGTTTTCCAGCTGGCTGCTGCTTTCTCTGTCTCCATGGGACCAAAGATTTCAGCCAGGAGTTAGTTCATAAGGGCATTAAAGTCCTTTCAAAGTGAGACATGTAATGGTCTTTACACAGCCTTTCACATTTGGCTGGGCAAGATGGAGTAAGGATAAAAAGGCACATGAGGATCTGGGGGAAGCTGAAAATGGATCTTGAGGCTTGAATTCCTCCTATGCGTTTGCTTAAGCCACATTGCCTGAGCTTAGAATAGAGAGGCAGGCAGTCTGTCTCCTTGGGATAAGGAAGGATTTGGAACTCAGCGACTGTGAGGTCTTGGCCCCTACTGTGTTTTCTGGTTTGTTTTCTTAGCAGGAGCAAGTTATTCTAGTTTCTTGCTTCTGGGGTTTTCTTCTGCACACTTATAAGCTGAGTCTCCACCCCGCTGATGGCAATGGGGTGGATGGAATGGGATAATGAAAGGGGTGGAGAGAGAAGTTGATTCAGCTGCTTAGGATGAGGGAGGCAAAGAAACTTCAGACCTCGGAGCTAGCTTCTGAGTCCATCGAGGGTGGGGAGGGAAGGGGCACCACAAGGACTGAAGTCCTCCCAATACGGGAGAGAAGCTGGTCTTTGAGACACTACTGTGGCCAGCCCACCAGCTCATTGTCTGAATGGTGATTTTATTACCCATGAAATGGGTAAGCTGCAGTATTCATAGTGTTTAGAAAAGTAATCCATGAAGTATAACTAATCAAAAGTGATGAGATATACCTAAAAATGTTAGAATGGTAAATTTTATGCTACATATATTTACCACAATAATAATAATAATGAAAGAATACTCTTAAATGATCATGAGCTTCTCAGGAAAGTACTCCTTGACTATATTTTACAGCCTTTCATGTATTTGTTAACTGCTAGGTACTGTGATGCAGTGAATTAAAAATTCACGTAAGATGAGATACACGTGCTCGTGGGCAGTGTGCTGAAAGAGTCCTCTGAACTGGGAGGAGATGCATTTAGGAGGAAGGACCAACCCATCACATCCAGGATCCAGAGGGGCTGGCCCAGTGGGGTGTCCTCAATTCCCAGGCTGGGGAGCAGAAAAGGTGGTTTGATGATTCTTGCCAAGACTGTTTTGCATTCCCAAAATACAATGTCACCTGAGTTGCTTGGTTCTTAGGCCTGTTCACAAGAGCTTTTTAAAACAATCCATAAGTGAAAGAGTCAACCTTGAATGCAAGTCTTTATCTTATCCATCCTGCTACTAAGAACAGTGCCTGGGCAAGAGGAAGTGCCCAATAAACATGGGTGAATGAATGAATCAGTTATTAGAAGAGGAAGACAGGAATGAGAATGAACTTGAAAGGGGCTGTGCATTACTACAAGCTCTGTTGTTGCATAGTGAGCATTTGTGAACCGAAGTCCTCACCAACATTTATCTTTTGTTTTTCTCTTTGGTACTATTTGGTCCTGAGTTCAAGCACCTGACTTCCCAGTAAACCTTTAAATATTCATGGTCTGCTGTGTGGTTCCTGCATGCCCTCTGAAAGGCAGCTGAGCACAGTAGTTGAGGGTATAGAGTCTGGAGCCGGACAGCCTGGGTTTGCATCTTAGCTGCACTCCTTCCAGCTGTGTGACCTTGAGCAAGTCACTTAAACTGTTATGCCTCAGTTTCCTTACCTGTAAAATGGGGATGATTAAAGTACCTGCCTCACAAGATGGTGAAGTTAAGCGAGTTACAAATACATAAAGTACTTGGAAGAATGCCTGGCATATAGTGAATGCTCTGTGAATGCTGCTTTTGAAAGTCCCTCACCGTATTATTGACAAGATTCAGCTGATTTACAACACTAATGAGGCTTTAGCAGGCACCCTGTGACCACAGGTGCTTCCTTTCTCTGTGCCTTTTATTCTGACTAGCAGTTCTAGCTATCCGTGAATAGGAAGAACACCTTAACTGACATTAGAAACTCTGAAATGCTACAAAGGGGATTCCCTCCCTGGACAATTTGACATTTATTTCACATCCTAATTCTACCTCTACTACCAATCTTTTATAGTTTAGACGGCTTCAATTTCTCCATCTCTGACATGGATAATAATTTACCTTACAAGACTCATAAGGAAACTAATAAAATATATATTGAAATTTTATCAAAGTACCTTAGCAAATTATTAAGTGTAATGAAGATGTTTTCAAATGGCCCAGCACTAATACTGGCATTTTAAAAAATACATTGAAAACAGTAGTTGACTTGTTAATAACCATACTCTTTAAAAGCAATATTATAAAGCTAAGTAGTGATACCCCAATAGAAGAAGCAAAAAAAGACAATATGTAGCCATCTTGATATAGAGCAGAAATTCAAAATCAGAATTTGGTAGGGTGATATTGCTAGGGACATTGCACTTAATGATAGCCTTTGCTACTATCAGGTCTTATATTCTTTAGTAGTAAATTACTATATATGTAAGTGTGCACAAATATATATGCAAATACATAGTATACACAGTCATGTATTTAAGGAAATGGTCTCTTCTCCATAATCTGAAGATTCCTGGTAACTCCATTTTAATTTAATAACATACATTCTCACCTGATCTCAACTACCTGCTTCCTAGGATGCCCTATAATTTATACTGTTGACATTACCTTGTGACAGGAATTAATGAGCACTACAGCCAGCTTGGGATTCTTAAAAAATGAATGAAAAATAAAGAGGATAAAGCAATAACCATGAATGGGGAGGGGCTGGAGGTGGCAGGAGGAGAAGAGGAGGGCAGCTTGGCCCAGGAGTGGCATTGGAAGTGGGAAAGGAGAGGGAGCTGGCTGCCTCGGGACGGGTTATTTTTCCTGTGGCTTCTTGCTCCTCTCCACCCCCACCTCTTCCAGTCTGAGCTTCGAGTACAGTTGAATTTTCACCGCAGAACTTGGCTGGGTCTCCTCAGGGACTTTCTCTTTCCCATCTTTCCATAAATTATAGGTTTGCACATGAGAGCAGAACAGATGATTCCCATTATCTT
This sequence comes from Balaenoptera acutorostrata, assembly GCF_949987535.1. Lineage (NCBI taxonomy): Eukaryota > Metazoa > Chordata > Mammalia > Artiodactyla > Balaenopteridae > Balaenoptera > Balaenoptera acutorostrata. The sequence goes on along the minus strand of NC_080071.1, from coordinate 66,239,147 downwards.
TTGGGTTGGGTTAGGATTTTTTTTTTTTAAACCTCCTGCCCACTCTTAAATGTGTATCCTAGTTCAGGGAGGTGGAATTTTTATTAACAGTGGCCCATCCACCAACGAATTGCTCCCCTCTTCCTTAATAGGATGGTTTTAATCTGGCTTCCTTGACCAGTGTGACTGTGATCATTTTCCTTGGCCTTTAAATACTCTCAGGAAGTCATTGCTCCAGGAGAACAGGGCCTGTCGGAGTTGTTCACTCATAACCCCAGCACCTGGAACCGTGCCCAGCATCCTGCAGACTCCCCATGAATGTATATGTATTTTGGTGGTAGTGTGACATTTCTAGGGCACTATTATACTTTCATAAATGACCCATCAGATCATTGTAAAGGAATCAGACAGATCCAAAAGAGTTAATTTACCCCAGAGCATAGAGGTCATTTATAGGTAGGGTGTAAGGCTCACTAAAAGCTAGAGCCACTGTAAGTAGTTAAGGTTTATTGAGCTCCAACCCTGGGCACTCTTTTTGATTAGATACCCAGACCAGATGCAAACTCAGTAAAGAAAGGGGAAGGGAGAGGGAGGGGATATGGGGATATATGTATACGTATAGCTGATTCACTTTGTTGTACAGCAGAAACTAACACAGCATTGTAAAGCAATTATACTCCAGTAAAGATATTTTTAAAAAGAAATAAAAAGAAAGGGGAAGGGAGTTTACTGCCTTGCATCTGAGCTCATTCTGCTCTTTTTTGGTACAGTACTCAAGCTAAGCCTTCTAAAAGAAGTAAGTCCTAGGGAAAAGGTGCAAAGGAAAAAGAAAAGATGTGACCTAATTCCACTTCCAGGATTTGGAACATTCTATTACTTATAGACATAAGAGTAGAGTGAAGGAATTTTCCAAAAAAATGTCCTTGACTCTATGGGAGGAGAAAGAGAAGTAGGAAAGGACAGATAATATTTTTTAAGAAAGAATAATGTTTCATGCTGAATTCACTAGTAAAGTTGGGAGACCTGCCTGAAAGAGCAAGGAAAATGAGCATGATAACTTGGTCTCATCAGAAGAGAAGCCTAGCAATGAAGAGGGCTGTAGAGAAAAGGGAGGCAAGTTATAAATGGGGGATCATGATAGCAAAAAAGAAAAAGCTGAAATGTTCAACCTGAGACACTAGAGGAAGAAACAGCCAAAGTTGAGTGGAGAGGAAGAGGAGGAAAAAGAGATGTTACCAAGAAGCATGTTGTAGCGATGGAAGAAACTGCCCTACAGTGAATGGACAGAGACTGGAGAAGATATTTTTAAAATCCAGATCCTTTGAATGAGGCCGCCATCAGTAGACCCATTAGAGGGTCTAGAGATTACTATAAATTTTCAATTTGACCTTATCTTGTAGTTTAATAAACTAAATATGTACTTGTCCACTATCTCTTGCCCTAACCTTGACCAAGATCTACTAAATTAATACCCTCTCTTTCTACTTGACTGCCCTGGCAGCCCTGTTGTTCTCACTGTACTAAATATAGTTCCAGGGACAAAAGGGATGAGACACATGAAAGGCAACAGCTTAAGATATGTTAATATATGTCTTTCTTGTTCAAGACCAACTAATCCATCTCAGGAGCCCCCTAGAACTACTGCTTTTTGATGTTAGCTTATTTATTTAATGATTTGGTGATAAGTCCTCCTGTACTGTATGTCATAATATAAATTAAATCATAACATGTGAGGGTTAAATCTCCCCACTCTGAGGGTTCAATCCTATGTTAATTCTATTGTTTACTCTAACAAGAGGAGACATTAACTTCATAATTAAAAGCCTAATATATTTGGATGGCCTTCTTTACCTAAGTAGTGACTTGCAGTTAAGATCCTGAAAGCCTTTCTCTATGGTGTAATCTTTTTGGTGTCAAACACATTGTGTACTATGCCTTAAAGACAAAGATATATCATTCAGACTTGCTCTTGACCTAGAAAATGGGCCATGGAAGGAAACTTAAACCAAATGAACATTAAGTTGCCTTAGATGCATGAGTACCAAGTTATTTATTTTAATTCAAATTAGCAAAGGAATTGTCATTCTTATTCTCTAGCTACATGTTCTCTCCAGAAATACGTTACTGTATCACTATATGCCTGATGTAGTCTAACAGATGCCTAGACCTTTGGTGTTTCTCAGAGTGTGGGATAGTAAGGATAACTATTGATATTAACATTTTTAAGCTCTTAATATCTGTTGCTTACCATTCTAAGAGCTTTACCTGTATCTACTCATTTGATTCTCACAATGAAGTGGGTATTATTGTTATCCCCCTTTCATAGATAAAAACCTTAAGCAGAGAAGTAAATGACTTGCTCAGGGTCACCAGCTGGTACGTGGGAAAGTCTCAGAATTTGAACCGAGTTAGCCATTGCTCTTAATTACTATGTGAGGATACCTCTGATTCCATGGAATGTCTACCAAAATGATATTAGTTGATATAAGAGATGCTTTTAGGCAGTACATGGTCATAGCATTAAATGACATTTAATTACATAATAAGAAAGTTATGCTCTTCAGTTCTCTTCCTGTCCTTGAGGTTATATCAAGCAAAGTTTCATTCTGGTGCTGGTGTGACTTGAACCCCTAACACCTGCGTATCTCCCTTTTCAACAGTTAGCTGTAGGCTCAGGGCCTTCCAGCAGTTGGGTTATCTTGATTTCATGGCAAGGGATACTGGCTTTCCATTTATGGTGTTCATATATGACTTTCATTTTTAAATAAATTTATTTAAGCAAACAAATGACTCAATTGAAATTAATTAACACAAGTGGAATGCAGCTATGAAAATGTTTGTGAAGGTGTTTTCAAATGATTGAAGTTTGGGAAACACTTCCCCAATTGTTCTATTTTGAAATTCACTTTAAAGCAATAGTTTTAGCAAATAGTGAGATCCTTGTTCTCTTATCACAGAAAAATTCCAATTTCCCTCTGTGGGTTGAGGACTCATCCGGGATGGAGTTTTCACCAGGTCATGCAGAAGGGAGAAAAATATAATGTGGTGAATTTTTAATAATACCACACATATTCAGTTGAAAATATTTTTCTGAAATCATACTGTTTCTACTTTTTTGGTGTTAAGATCCCCTTCCTTTCTTGTGAAATGCTGGTGATAGTAGCTGAAAGGTTTTGTTTTGTTCTTAATGTCCTTACTAGGTAAAATTAAAAACTGGACACTTTTTAAAAATTGTACTGATCCAGAAAACATGTAATCTGGGTGCCATTGCTCAGTCACTCTATTCATGGTATGATTCCTCTCAGTTGCCCAGCAGCCCTGAGTACTTCAGGAAGGGTGATATGGAATCATGCCAATCCTTTCTAAAGTGCATTCAAGCATTTTATTCAGGGAAATTATTAAATAACTCCTGTTTATGGAATTCTCTTATGTCTGTTCTCTAGGTTTATAGTTTTCCTATTAGGACTGCAATGCTAATTATTAATAAAATAGTTTTTGAAAGATGTAGTATCTGAAATAACTATTGTGAGCAACCAATCCATTGGAATACTTATACTTGCTGAGATATGTTTATTTCATTTTCACTTCCAAAATGGAAAGTTCAGAGCATAGTTGAGAAATACTTAAGTAGTTATTGTTTTTTTCTTGTTTTGTTTTTCTTTAATGTAGCTGCTGTTGTTTCTGGGACTCAGGAGAAAGGGAAGCTAAAAAAATTGGACAGATTTAAGAAGATTTTAAAAGGTTGTTATTTTTCTGTCTCTGTTTCTTCATTGTTTTGACCAACACATTAGTATTTTACATGAGATTTCAGAGTTGGTCTAGAGAGAGGCCATTTGGAGATACAGAAAGATCTGTAAAAGAGAAAGCAGGAGACCCAAAATGCCCAAAGTCAAGAAGACTAGAGTTAGAAGGGTTAACTATAGGGTGAAAGCACAAACAAGAAACAAAGTTCAAGGACTCCAGCGGGATTTAAGGTGGTTTTTCAGAATATGTACGAGTTAGCCAGGGAAGATCTGGCAAATTCAAGACTAGCATTGGCCAGCAAACCCAAAGCAACAGGATCACTGCCATTGTCACCGCTCTAAGGAAAAGAATATAAACTAGGCTCAGACCAAGACGTTCCCAAGCACCTGGATCACTCTCGGTGGATATTACTGGCTTGCATGGAGCTTTTATTTTACTAACTCTAAGATGTCTGAGTAGCCTTCTCCCTTACATGGCTTTCCCTTGTGCCTGAAATGATCTTTATAGGGAGACATGTAGGTTCTCATCCTCATCTACCCTTTGGCCTCAGTTTTAGCAGCAGATGGCAATAGCTTGTTTCTAGTTGACTTTAAGCCCCATGTCCATATGCAGTCTTTTATGATCTAGTGCAAGGGGAGCTGGAATAGACCTATCACACTAATGTCATCTTTCTTCTCTTGGGAGTAGCCGTGACCCAGAGTACCTGCAGGAGACAGGGCCAGACTGAAATATGTGGATACCCAGGCAGCTAATAATTTGGCATCCTACTCACTGATACTCTTTAAACCTATTTTCAATATGTACTTAAATAGTATTTAATATGTTTAGTAGATAGGGGAAGAGAAACTGATTTTCTACTAATAAAAATACATATAGGGCTTCCCTGGTGGCGCAGTGGTTAAGAATCTGCCTGCCAATGCAGGGGACACGGGTTCAAGCCCTGGTCCGGGAAAATCCCACATGCCGCGGGGCAACTAAGCCCGTGTGCCACAACTAAGCCCGTGCACCACAACTACTGAGCCCGCGCGCCTAGAGCCCGTGCTCCGCAACAAGAGAAGCTACTGCAATGAGAAGCCCATGCATCGCAACGAAGAGGAGCCCCCACTCGCCACAACTAGAGAAAGCCCGCGCACAGCAACGAAGACCAACGCAGCCAAAAAATAAATTAAATAAATTTTAAAAAACATACATATATACCTCTTTATGTTGAAAATGAGGAATTTATTACATGCTCTGACAGTAACATTATCTTTTTAGCTTATTGAATGGAATTTCTAGTAAATGTTTCCATAACTCTGAACTGGATAGTGTTAACCACTCAGACTCTCCAAGAGTATAAGCACCATACTTGAATATGGTTACAAGGTCTTGTTAAAAAATATAAAAGTTTTTTTTTTTTTAATGACTTTCATGTCAGCAAAATGTTTTTAGCTTTTCTATGTACCAGATCTTGTCATCTGAGACTAGAGATGGTTTTACATCTTCCTTTTCAATCTGGAGTTTTAAATTTCTTTTTCTTGCCTAATTACCCCGGCTAGAACCTCTAGTACAGTGTTGAATAGATGTGAGTCTGTTCGTGATCTTAGAGGAGAAAGCATTTAGTTCTTCACCATTCAGGATGGACTTTTTCATAGACAGGTAATTTCCTCAACCTGATACAGGCTTCTGTTCCTAGTTTGTTGAGTGTTTTATCATGAAGAGGTGTTTGATTTTGTCAAATGCTTTTTATGCATCTATTGAGATCATTATGTGGTTTTTGTCCTTTATTAATGTGGTAATTCAATGTAATCAAACTATTACATTGTTTGATTTTCAGATGTAAAACTAACCTTGCATTCCTGGGACAAATCCCAATTGATCATAGTATATAATTCTTTCTATATGTTGCTGGATTCAATGTGCTAGTATTTTATTGAGGATATTTGCATCTTTTTCCAACTTTTCTATAGTTCTTATTTTCTCTAGGTTTTTTGTTTGCAATTTTTATGTAATCAGTTGAGTTTAGTCTTTATTTAACAAAAATTAATCTCTTGCACCCATGTTAGTTGATTGCTACATCAGATGACTGTCAGCTGCTTCATTGCAGAACTATTTCCCTGGCTTGTAGTTACTCTGTACACCTTACACATGCTTACTACCAAAATGCTCAGTACTCTATATAAGGAAGTTGTTTTAAAATTTCATTGCTATCTTCTTATCCTCAAGTGGGACTAGTTCACAATTACCAGTAATTTAAGGAGTGGCTATGGAAACCCAGCCTCACTGGCACCTTATTTCCAATTTATTTGGTGAGAATGTAGTATAGTTTACCAGTTCACGCCCCAGGACTGGCTGGGCCACACCTTAATCTAGCTCCAGGGGCTTAGAAGAACCTCATCATCGGATTCTGGCGTTAGGGTTCATAGTCCCAGATGGTCAGAATAGATCTAAGGCCACAGAAGAGAGCTCTCTGGGATTCTTTCCATTTTGTGTTGTGCCAGCCATTGTTTTGGAAAGCATAGTCACAAAACAATACTCACATCTTATCTTCCCTTTTCAGTTATTTTCTTTGGGAGAAAGGAGACAGAACACCTAACTGAACACATGGTACCAAAGCCTTGCCAATTGGTGGTGAAGTCACATGGGTGGAGCTTCCCAAGTTTTGAGTGCATGTTTCCACCTGACTGGGCTTGTTGAGCAGGTATAGCAGGTACCAAGACATAGACTTGGATCTGCCTTTTAATCTGGACTAACTACATCAGTGGAAAATGATTTTTGTTATTTGATTAGAGCTGTAGGAGTAGCCAACTCTCGTTGTGATAGCTCAGGCCTTTTATAACTGTTTTCGGAGAGAGAGAAAAGAAAACAAAAGAACAACTCTGACCATGGTCTAAAGCCAGGCTTCTGTCACTAAGCAATAAAGAAAAAGCTCAAGTAGCCCTTGCATAAGTGGGAATTTGTGGTTTCTAAAGCTGCCCATTCCCCAAATGACTAAAATATGTTATTGGCATTTGGCACTGTTTCCTATGTTTTGCTCTCCTTAAATTTCTCTTTAAAAGAGGTTGAGTTTAAAGGCAGAACCACTGAAAAATGCAATTTAATCATAGAACTGTGAAAGGCCAGCCCAGAATTAACCCCAGGATGCCCTGTTTTGTTTTGTTAAACCAGAACTTTGAACCAGGCTTATTCTCAGGGGTTGCTGGAAAGGCTAAGGGTAGGCAGGAGGGAAGGAAAAGAGGGAGGCAAAGGAAAGAAAATGAGTAGGCCAGACCAGCCCTGGGATGGCTCTGCCATGCACCAAGGGCTTTGCTCCCTCACTAGGCAAAGTGACTCCGAGATTTACACTGGAATGAGTAGGAGAAAGGGAATGGAAATGGAAATTGAAGGAGAACCCAGAGCCAGGGGGAAGAGTGAGAGGACTCAGTGGCAGAACAGTCTCCCACACCGCAGGCTGTCAGGGGACAGAACACAAAACTTCCAGGGGCCTCTTGGCCCCAATTCACTTTTTAAAAAGTGGTGTTTTTCTCCCAGATTATAACAGTATACTCATTGCAGAGAATTTGGGAAGTATAGGTAGTTACTGAAAGAAAATAACCATCCTGGCAGCACGGCAGAGAGGTTCAGATCGCAGCCCTTGAAGACCTGAGTTTGAGCCCCACTACTCAGTGTCCTCATCTATAAAAGCAGGGGTGGCAAGATCCCTGCACTGGTGATGCGAGGATTGAAGGAGATCACAGACCTGGCCGGGGCTAGTTGCTGCTGCTGTTATCATAAGCCTCCACCACAGTAAACACTGAGACACATCCAGCGAGTTCTTTTCTATGCATTCATAGGTATGAAACATGGCCATTCTTTACAGCATATAAATTTTTATCTTGCTTATAACTTAAAAATACCCACTGCTTCTGAAGATTGTTAATTCCTATGTTAAGATCCCATTGCTGTAGTTAGTTTAACCTCCTTTTTATTGGACATTTTGGGGTTTCCAATTTTGTATTATTTTAAATAATACTATAGTATACATCCTTGTGCCAGAATCACTTAGTTTCTCACTATTTAAGATAAATTCACCTGAGTAACTACTAGAGTAGAGAGTTTGAACTTTTTAAAAGCTTTAGATACAATTTACTGTATCTATACCCACACCAACAGTGTAAGCAAATTCTCTCTTTATATCACTGGAGCATTAGCCATTGTCATTTAAAAACTGCAACTCTTTGGTAATATTAGAGGCAAAAAAAAATTTCTCCTTTTTGACTTTGCATATCTACTTTTTATGATTTGTGAGGCTAAACATTTTTATATGTTTATTGCTAATTCCATTTTTTTAATGAGTTGTTTGATTATATCTTTTGCCCATTTGGGGGTAGGCTGTTTTTTCAGTTTATATGAGTTCCTTCTATATTAGGCTATCAACACTTTATGTGTGATATTTTCCCTAGTTTGGTTGTTTGCCCTTGAATTTTATGTATGATGTTTTTTGGTAAATAGAAGTTTAACTCTTATGTTTCCAGATCTGTCCATTTTTCCCCTTGTGAGATATTTTTCCATGGCTTTAAAGCCTGAAAAGCCTGTCACCATGCTTAGATCAGATAATGATAGTTTGCATTTTCTTGTCTTTTAAAAATAATTTTATATGTTTAATAATTTAATAAATGTCCAGGATTTATTCTACTTCATGATATAAAGTGAGGATGTAGTTTGATTTTCCCCCAAATGGGTAAGCAGTCATTTCAACTCCTTTTTTTAAATAATCCATCCTTCCTGTGCTACTTTTTATTCCATATTTATCATAATCTAATTACATGTGTGTTCTGGGATCTGTTTCTGAGCAGTCACTTCCACTTTCTCAATAGCAATTCTGATGCCAGCACCAATTATTTGAATTGTATGATATATTTTGATGTCTGGTAGTGTAAATACAATCTCATATTCTCATTTTACAAAATTGATTTATTATGCCTGCGCTTTTATTCTTGTAGATCAACTTTGGAATCACCTTGTCCACCAATATACTTTGTACATTATTTTAATAATTGTGCTGATTCTGAGTTGGATTTCTGTACTTTTTCTTAACAATGAGAATTTTTAGCTTGGGACTTAAAACATGTATGGGGGCTTCCCTGGTGGCGCAGTGGTTGAGAGTCTGCCTGCTAATGCAGGGGACACGGGTTCGAGCCCTGGTCTGGGAGGATCCCACATGCCACGGAGCAACAAAGCCCGTGCGCCACAGCTGCTGAGCCTGCGCGTCTGGAGTCTGTGCTCCGCAACAAGAGAGGTCGCGATAGTGAGAGGCCCGCGCACCGTGGTGAAGAGTGGCCCCCACTTGCCACAACTAGAGAAAAAGCCCTCGCACAGAAACAAAGACCCAACACAGCCATAAATAAATTAATTAATTAATTAATTTAAAAAGATACAGGATGCCCACTTCAATTTGCATTTCAGATAAACAATGAAAAATATTAAAAAAAAACATGTATGTAGTTTAAATTTATGGAAGAATAATGTGCTAAAGAATCAAGTGACTTATTTTATAATCTTAAATACAAGTATGATTGAATGATCACAACCGAACGCTGCCATAGTTTGTCGGGAGGTTGTTGCAGAGCCAGCCGCTTCCCAAGTTGTGAGACTTATACAGATTGCACATTAATATTCACTTTTGAGGTACAGAAGGAACTGAACATGTACCAAGCGTTCAAATGCTTTGGTATTTTTCATTCTGCATAATCAACAAGAATGTTAGCTATTCCAATGATAAAATGCTTTTCAAGATCAGTTCAAAAATTGCCCACTACGGCCTTTCCAGCTGCCAAAGAATTCATCCTCCAATTGTCCTCATGTTTGAGGAACTGGCTAGCTCATCCCTCAGGAATTATCCATGTCCCAGGAGTGCATGAATCACACAGCCCCAAGAGGTTCTGCTAAAGTACACACAGTGTTTAACTGGCAGCAACTTCTCCATTTGCCCTCTGTGTTCATGCCATTAGCCCATAACCCCATCTGGCCAAAGACCTGCCATTTTGTTTGGACAGAGCTGCCATCTAAATATTTGATTCCAGGGCCTGCCCTAGGAATATTCCAGAAATACTCAGTTTCAGCTTTTTTAATGCAGAGGTTGAATGCACTTGGAAAGGCCTAGAATAGAAATAGAGCAAGAGCCATTCTTCCTTAACTAGTCATCTGTTTATACCTGTGGAAAGCAGCAGAGCAAGAGGGGTAAATTGGTGGCCAGAGTCAAAAAGGCCTTAGAAACTAGGTGACACTTGAGCCAGGTATGAGAGCATGTGACTTGAGGGGAATGGCAGCCGAGTAGGAAGGATCACACCCTGCAATCAGACGACCCGGTTCAGACTCCAGCTTTGATGAGCTCTCTGACCATGAAACAAGTCCCATAATCTTCCTATGTCTCAGTTTACTTATATGTAAAATGAGTATGATACTATTTTGGACAGTTGCAGTAAGAATTGGAAATAGATACAGAAGTATCCAGAACTCATACATGGTCATAGCAATGAATGGTAGTTATTTAGAGAGCAGGAGATTGATGCATTGCAGATAAAAACCAGAAGCAAGTGTGGAAAGACAGGCTGTACCTAGCTTGTGGGAAGCCCTTGTAGGGCCTGCTAAGGAGTTGAGACCTCATCCCATAGGGGCTGAAGAGGCCTCCGGGAGTTTTCATTAAAGAAATGCCAGCTCTAGGACGGCACTAAAGCGTAACGTGTAGCACTTGGGCTCCGGGAGCCCAGCTCCCTTCTCTACACATCCAAGCTGGGTGACCTTGGGCAAATGACTCAACCCTTCTAAGCCTCAGTTCTATCATCTATAAATTGGTTACGATAAAAATACTGACCTTCAGGGGTCTTGCGAATAATAATAGTTATTTATTTAATGCTCGCTGTGTGCCTGCCAATGTTCTAAGTGCTTGACTTGCGTTATCTTAAAGGAGGTCATGAATTTAAAAGCTTAGGACAATGATTGGCACATATTAACAGTTAATCACTGCTGTGAGGGTGGTGCAACAGCTGATGTCATTATTCTTATTGTTCGGTCAAATCTGTATTTTAGTAAGATCCTTCTGGTGATGGCATAGAGAATGGGCTGCAATGGTTGAGGCTGGAGGCCAAGAGAACAGGTACTTTCACACACATGTTTAAAAGGTCACTGAGCTGTATACTTCAGGTCCGTGCATCTTACCTCATGTATGTTATACCTCAGTTTAAAGAAATGTAATAAAAGAGATAACCAATGAAAACTCTCCTCCTAGTTTACACATGCTGCTCTACAACTGCTTGGAGTTTCAATTAGCTGAGCTCTCTTCACTTAAAAAAAAGTGGGGGGGGTAGGCGTTGTGAGGGACTAAGTGAAACCCTTTTTCAATGAACCATGCTCCTGAAGGACAGGAAGCCCAAAGAAAACAAACCTCTACAACTCATACAAAATTCTGACCTCGTGGCGAGTTTCACTTTGCTAGAGCTGCCTACCAGCAGTAGTGAATGAATCTAGAGGAGAGTCTCTCTCTTCTTCCAGCCCAGTGGTACAGAGATGATAGAACCAAGAAAGGCAGGCCACCGGGGTGGTGTGGAGAAGGGTGTTAGACGCTGGACCAGATGACAGACCGTCCACCCTCAGCCCTCTGGAACGTTGACTGTTTACCGGGCTTCCTACCTTAGGGCACTTTTCCATTTAGATTTTACTGAACCTCTAAACGTGTCACAGGTGGCAATACTATTCAGAATGCTTTTCTCTTTGAACCTAATCTTATCTTTGAATGTCCTCCTGTTGTAAAACCACCATTTTCATTTCTTTCTTAAGGCCAAGTCCAAGGCACTTCAGTCAGTATGTTGACCTTTGCTTGGATTGACACCAAACTAAGTGGTAAATGTGTTCAGACTGGGCAACATACTTCTCCTGCATAGTGCCCTGGGTGATGTGAAATGATTGTGACCTCTGAATGGATGGGGAATGGATTTTTAAAATCTGATACCAATTCTGTTTCTCCTCCTGTTGATTACAAAAACACAATCTAAAACGATTGGAATGTCAAGACCAACCAGCTGATCAAAATCAAGTAACGTGCCTCAGGATGGAGCAGTGAGGGGAAGGTCATTTCTGATAGGTCAGGAGGGAAAAAGCCCTGGCCCAGCAAAGCTGGAGAAGGGCATTTAAAACATTTAAGTGAGATTTGTAAAAACTGCAATATTCATCCTAACCAATTACTTACTTACTAACTCCCAGTTAGGTATTTAAGAAGATAAGATTAAATGTCTAGAATTCAGTGATAATTATGTAAACAAAAACCAACCTTAAATTGCCTAGTATTAGATATGGCTATTGACACTATGCATATCTTATAAATCATTCTAATTGAACGGGGCAATGTTACCTTCTGAAACCTAAAAAACCCATAAGTCAGGCAACATTCTGATTAGACAGACAGGTCTCCTTGGATACAAGCTTTGAGTCTTATGTGGCCATGACAGGTTCACTGATAGGCAATTTTCAAGAACTTTTGTGAAAATAAACATGAAGATAAGTGAAAACACAGGTCATGTAATACCAAAAAAATGAAGGCTCTCTACATTTTCATAATGCTTATATACATGCATATGCAAATTACATGTATTTATTTCTAAAGCCATGCTTTGTAGCACTGTCATTGTTTTTTTAACAATTTAAGCATTTATTATAAAAGTGGCAATTCATATTAATTTAAACATTAAAAAATACAAAATTATATACATATATATTTTTGAAGGTGCAAAAAAGTTTATTACTTACATAATTGAGTTTTATGGGATGAGCAGAGCAGTCTCAAGCTGGTCCAAAATGGCTGGAGAGAGCAAGGAAGGCAGACTGGCTTGAGGCTTTTATGTGGTTAGGGGGTGGGCCTGGGTGAGGACTGACATAGAAAGACAGGAGATTGGGTGGTTTGAATCTCCTGTAGGTGCTTGGGCTTCCCTATCAGCTTGCCCAGGTGTGGGGCACAAGAAGAGGCAGGTGTGAGGCTTAAAAGCTATTTGCAGTCAAACATCAAAAGAGTTTAACTTTTTATTACAAATATCATTCACACAATCATCAACATGCTCTTCCAATGTTACCACTAAATTTTTTCTTAAAATTTTTCTTCCCTTTCCACTCTTACTACTACTCCTTTACTTTTAAGAAGTTATCATCTTTATCTGAATCTCTCTGATAAATTTTTTAAATTGAGGTATAATTGACATATAACATTATATTAGTTTCAGGTTGCGCAATGTAATTTCCAATATTTGTATGTCTTGCAAAATGATCACCACAGTTAAGTCTAGCTAACATCCATCACCACACATAGTTACAAAATTTTTTTCTTATCATAAGAACTTTTAAGATCTACTCTCTTAGCAACTTTCAAATATGCAGTACGGTATCATTAACTATAGTCATCATGCTGTAAATTATATCCACGTGACTTATTTATTTTATAAATGGAAGTTTGTATAGGGTTGGCCAAAAAGTGCCTTTGGTTTTTAAGTAAAAATAAAAGACACATTTTTCATTTTCACCAAGAACTGTATTGAACAACGTATTCACCCTTTTGTTCCACTACCTTCTGCCATTTTTCAGGCAACTTCATAATTCCGTCTTCCCAAAACTTTTTATCTTTTTGAGCAAAGAACTGTTCCAGGTGCCTTTTACCGTCTTCCAGGGAATTGAAACTTTTTCTATTAAGAGATTTTGTAAAGACCTAAATAAATGGAAATCTGAAGGTGCAAAGTCTGGTGAATACGGCAGATGAATCAGAACTTCCCAGCCAAGGTGTAACAGTTTTTGCCTGGTCATCAAAGAAACATGAGGTCTTGCATTATCCTGATGGAAGATGATGCGTTTTCTGTTGACTAATTCTGGATGCTTTTCATTGAGTGCTGCTTTCAGTTGGTCTAACTGGGAGCAGTACTTGCTGGAATTAATCGGTTCATTTTCCGGAAGGAGCTCATAATAGAGGACTCCTTTCCAATCCCACCATATATACAACATTGCCTTCTTTAGATGAAGACCGGCCTGTGGTATTGTTGGTGGTGGTTCATTTCACTTGTCCCATGATCTCTTCCGTTCCACATTATTGTACAATATCCACTTTTCATCGCCTGCCACAATTTGTTTTGAAAACAGAACATTTTCATTACGTTTCAGTAGAGAATCGCATGTGGAAATACGGTCAAGAAGGTTTTTTTCACTTATGTGGAACCCAAACAATAAAGCGATTAACATAACCAAGCTGGTGCAAATGATTTTCATTGCTTGATTTGGATATTTTGGGTATGTCGGCTACCTCCCACATGGTATAACGTTGATTGTTCTCGATTAATGTCTTGATTTGATCCCTATCAACTTCAACTGGTCTACCCGACCGTGGAGCATCGTCCAGGGAGAAATCTCCAGCATGAAACTTCGCAAACCACTTTTGGCACATTCGATCAGTCACAGCACCTTCTCCATACACTGGACAAATCCTTTTTTTTTGCGTTTCCGTTGTGTTTTTACCTTTCTTGAAATAATAAAGCATAATATGCCAAAAATGTTGTTTTTCTTCCATCTTCAATTTAAAAATGGCTACACAAAAATTCAACAGTTTTGATAAGTCTTTTTTTATTTTTTATTTTATTTTTAAAAATAAATTTATTTATTTTTGGATGTGTTGGGTCTTCGTTGATGCGCATGGGCTTTCTCTAGTTGTGGCGAGCAGGGACTACTCTTTGTTGCGGTGTGTGGGCTTCTCATTGCGGTGGCTTCTCGTTGCGGAGCATGGGCTCTAGGCGCGTGGGCTTCAGTAGTTGTGGCTCGTGGGCTCTAGAGCGCAGGCTCAGTAGTTGTGGCACACGGGCTTAGTTGCTCCGCGGCGTGTGGGATCTTCCCGGATCAGGGCTCGAACCCATGTCCCCTGCATTAGCAGGCGGATTCTTAACCACTGTGCCACCAGGAAAGTCCCGATAAACCTTTTTTTAAATGCACGCTGATATGACAACTGTCACAATACAATCTAACAAAATGGTTTTGAATGAAGTTAAATACAACTAAGTGCTACTATAGCCATCTTATGGAAAAAAACAAACGAACTTTTTGGCCAATCCAATATTAAATTATTTCCTTAAGATATATTCCCCAAAATGGCATCCCAATACCTTTTAACTCCCTTCACCTTCTTCACTTACCACCCCCATGTATTGTCTCTGGCAACCACCAATCTCTTCTATGTATCTATAAGCTGGTTTGTTTTGTTTTAGATTCCAAATATGAGTAAGATCATACAGTATTTGTCTTTCTCTTTCTGACTTATTTCACTTAGCATAATGCCCTCAAGGTCCATCCATGTTGTCACAAATGGCAAGGTTTCATTCTTTTTTATGGCTGAATAATATACCATTGTGTGTGTGTATACACACACTATCTGTGTACACACTATATATATATGTATACACACTATATATATGTATACACACACACACACACACACCACATCTTTATCCATTCATCCATCACTGGACACTTAGGTTGCTTCCATATCTTGGCTATTGTAAGTAATGCTGCAATGAACATGGCAGTGCATATATCTTTTCAAGTGAGTGTTTTTGTTTTCTTTAGATAAATGCCCAGAATTGGAATTACTGTATGATATGGTAGTTCTATTTTTAATTTTTTGAGGATCCTCCATACCATTTTTATAATAGTTGCACCAATTTACATTCTCACCAACAGTGCACACGGGGTTCCCTTTTCTCCACATTCTCACCAGCACTTGTTATTTGCCCTTTTGATAATAGCCATTCTAACAGGTGTGAGGTGGTATCTCATTTTGGTTTTGATTTGCATTTCCTTGATGATTGGTGACGTTGATCACCTTTTCATGTAACTGTTAGCCATCTGTATGTCTTCTTTGGAAAAATGTCTATTCATATCCTCTGCCCATTTTTAAATTAGATTTTTTTATTTTGCTATTGACTTGTATGTGTTCTTTATATATTTTGGATATTAACCCTTTATCAGATATATAACTTACAATTATTTTCTCCCATTTGGGGGTTACCTTTTCATTTGTTGATGGTTTTCTTTGCTGTGCAGAAACTTTTTAGTTTGATATAGTCTCACTTGTTTATTTTTGTTTTTGTTGCCTTTGCTTTTGGTGCCAGATTAAAAAAGTCATCTCCAAGACCGATGTCAAGGAGCTTACTGCCTATGTTTTCTTCTAGGAGTTTTATGGTTTCAGGTCTTCCATTCAAGTCTTTAATACATTTTGAGCTAATTTTGTAAATGGTGTAAGACAGTGGTCCAGTTTCATTCTTTTGCATGTGGCTGTCCCGTTTCCCCAGCACCATTTATTGAAGAGGCTTCCTTTTCCCCATTGTATATTCCTGGCTCCTTTGTCATAAATTATTTGACCATATATGCATGGGTTTATTTCTATTCTGTTGATCTATGTGTCTATTTTTATGCCAATCCCATACTGTTCTGATTACTATAGCTCTGTAACATAGTTTGAAATCAGAGCGGGTTATGCTTCCAGCTTTCTCAAGATTGCTTTGGCTATTCAGGGTCTTTTGTGGTTCCATGCAAATATTTCGATTGTTTGTCCTGTTTCCGTAAAAGATGCCATTGGAATTTTGATAGGGATTGCATTGAATCTGTATATTGTTTGGGGTAGTATGGACATTTTAACTATATTGATTCTTCCAATCCATGAGCATGAAATATCTGTCCATATATTTGTATCTTCAATTTCTTTCATTAATGTCTCAGTTTTCATTGTACAAGTCTTTCACTTCCTTGGTTAAATTTATTTTTAGGTATTTTATTCTTTTTGATGCAATTATAAATGGGATTATTATCTTAATTTCTCTGATGGTTGCAGAATTCTGTTTTTAACATCCGGCTTTCTCTCCCTCACGTCCCACTCTGCAGAGGTAGCTTTTGTTTAACTATAGCCAGTCTGTCTTCTTCCAGACATCTCTATACACAAATGTGAATATTTAATTTTTTTGCAAATGGGATCAGTACTACCTTTTTGCATCTTGCCTTTTCCACTTAAGATTATACTGTGAACATCTGGACATATGTGCACGTTAAGTATACATAAAGGTTTACCTCATCCTTTTATTAGCTGCGTAGTATAGAGTTACCTTGATTTTTAATCTGTGACTTTTTCTCTATTAGAACCAATACTGCTGTGAACACCCTCATACATTTTCTTGTACTCTTGTGTGAATGAGTCTGTAGGGTAAGTTCATTAACATGAGACTACCAGGTCAAAGAGTATGCATGCTTTGCAGTTTGATGTATATTGCCACTTGCCTTGTGAAAAGGTGGAACCAATTTTTACTTCCTTTCAGTGTCTTGAGAATGACTGTTTTCCTCCATCCACATTAACTTTCTATGTAAACAATATTTTTAATCCTAGCCATTCTGATAAATAAAAAATAACTTCACACTATGATTTTGATTTTTTTCATTGTAAGGTTAAGTATCTTTTTTATATTATATTGGCTATACGTAGTTTTTGCGAATTGCCTTTTTATTTCATTAACCTGTAATTAAATTATATTAAGGAAATTGGCATTCTTTTTACATAAATAGGAAATATATTTCCCAGTTTTCTGTTATGTGACTTTGTAAATGGTATTTTGTACTGTACTGATTTTTAATTTTGTATATTCAGATTTATCACTTTTTTATGGTTTCTAAGATTACAAAATACTTACTCCACATAAACGTTTTTCTAACATTTTTCTCTAATACTTTTATAGTTTAAAAATACTTTCACGGTTTACTTTTTATATTTAAATCTTCCATTTATCTGGAATTACATTTTTTATGAAATGAGTTAGAGATTCAGCTTTATTTTTCCCCTGATGGCTAACCAGTTGTCCCAACATCATTTATTAAATAATTTATCTCTCCTCACTTTTATTGTGTACGAAATTCCCATATGTATTTGAATTCATACCCTGGGTATACAGATATCCAGCATAAACAGCACAAACACAGCAGATAATATTCTCAAAAAACAAGATGTATGAAGTCATAATCAGTACTGACTGGTGGTTTGCTACTTGTTGACACCTTGAGGCAAAGAATAAAAAGTACCCACATTCTTAAGACAATGGCATGCAAGCTAATAAAGAGCACCATTTCAATTTATATGCAGGGTTTGTTTTTCCTCACATCAGTAACCCAGCAATTTATTAGATCACAACCTTCTAGCCAGGAAACTCATTTTGGTTTCTCATTTAATCTTAGGCATTTCTGGTCTCATAAAAGCTGTTAAGTAATAATAATGTTGAACACTTATATTGTACTTTTCATCCCTAAGTTCTATCTAAACATTAACTAATTAAATGCATTGATGAAAGGAAGAGATTTGCAGACTTCTTCAGGAAAACTGGTATCTGGTTGCACACCTGGGAGGGGATGATTCCTAAAAAGCATTAACTCCCTCTTTGAATGGTGCTCAGCGAGCAGAGAATAAAAAGCTGGTGACATTATTTCACTTCTTTTGAAAATTTCCTTGGGTATCTTCTAATTAGTCTGCTTAAACTCACCTTTTATCTATCTCCCCAGATATTTCCTTTCTACATTCCTGGGGGTATTCAACAAGCTTCTTTTGATGTTTTCCCTGTCTGTTAATCACAAAATCATAGAATCTTCAAGCTGAGAGAAATCCTTACTGATCATCTAGTTTTGAATGACTTAGTATGATCACTTTATTTTGTAGATGAGGAAACTGAGGCATGGAGAAGTTAAGTGACTTATTAATAAGGTCAGACAGCTTAGTGGGGACAAAACTGGGAATAGGAGCCAAGATGTCTAGCTCCCATTTCAGATCTAAATCAGCTTCAGTCCTTTTTTTTTTTTTTTCTCTTTGTGATCATCTGAATTGCTTTTCCCTTTTCTTTAACCTTTTTTTTTTTTTTAACTCCACCCTTTCTGTACTTCCTCTTCCCTTCTTTCTGCCTTTTATGTCTCTCCTAACCCTTAGTGGGTCATTCCCTTATATGATCAGGGAATATTGCTCCTATTTCTCCTCTATTTCTCTATCCCTTTAAACATGGGGTCTTTTGTTGTTCTTCTGTTAAGATGTCCTCCATTGGCCTCTACTCAGGTCCTCTCTGAAAAGCCGTATTTCTTCAATTTCTCCCACATACATGCATTTGGGGAGTTGCTTTGTTTTGCTTTGGTTTTTTCCAGCTGTAGTTGCTTCTTCCTTTAATTAAATTACTTCTCTAGTTTTGGTAAATAGCCTAGGGTTTAAGTTGATGTTAAGTCCATTTTCATCACAGAATTTCATGTTACTTTAATCGATGAATTTCCCAGTCATTCACTCAATAATAAGAATCATACCCATGTTCAGAAATTCACACAAGATGCGACCACTTAAGAGAATTTTCCTACAAGTAGTAAGTATGCTGGACAATAAATCTTTACATAAGCCAAAGACAAATCCAGTTCAGATCAGGACTGTGGGAGTAAACCTGGACCAGACTGTGCATCTTGTTTCCAGGCAGGGACTGAGGCAGTTTAGAAGTCCTCCATTTCTATATGGTGGATCAGTGGGCATCCAGTGACCTCAGGATTCTCAGGCTGAACCAAGCCTGAGGCTGCACTCTGACCCTAGATGCCCTCAGAAAGGCCCCTTCCTAGAGTAGTGCAGGGTGCTTAAGGCGGTGGAGGGGCATCTGACATAGCCCAGCTGGGTGATCTTAGACAGCTCACATCACCTCTCTTGGCCTTAGTTTTCTCATATATTAAGTAAGGAAGCTGAGTTAAGGAAACCACTTAGAGCCTTTCCTTGTTTACTATTCAATGAGTAATAATGACATAACTAGGGCCAAAATGAATAGTAGAGACCTAAATACGATTTATATTCGACACATAGCCAATTAACTCAATAGAGGAGTAAGATTCTGCTGACCATACCATGAGAATTTTCTGGAAGTGTCTCAATTTAAAATATTTTAATCTATTTTCCCCTAAATAATACTCATGCACTTATATGAGACCATGTGGCCTGCTTTGGGGCTCAGAATATGTGGGCCACATAATTGTACTTACTGTTTGCAAACGCTTCTACTGAAGTTTCATGAGGTTGTGGCTTCACGAGGCCACACCCCTTGAGGCACTTTCCATAGTGCAGAAAAACTGAAATAGGTCCCTTCCCGTATATATATATATATATATATATATACATTTTTTTAAAAAAATAAATCTATTTATTTATTTATTTATGGCTGTGTTGGGTCTTTGTTGCTGCGCGCAGGCTTTTCTAGTTGTGGCGAGCAGGGGCTACTCTTTGTTGCGATGCGTAGGCTTCTCATTGCGGTGGCTTCTCTTGTTACGGAGCATAGGCTCTAGGCACACAGACTCAGTAGTTGTGGCTCGTGGGCTCTAGAGCACAAGCTCAGTAGTTGTGGCGCATGGGCTTAGTTGCTCCGCAGCATGTGGGATCTTCCTGGACCAGGGCTTGAACCTGTGTGCCCTGCATTGGCAGGTGGATTCTTTTTTTTTTTTAATTTATTTATTTATTTATTTTGGCTGTGTTGAGTCTTGGTTGCTGCACGTGGGCAGTTGTGGTGAGTGGGGGCTACTCTTCGTTGCAGTGCGCGGGCTTCTCATTGGAGTGGCTTCTCTCGTTGCGGAGCATGGGTCTAGGCACATGGGCTTCAGTAGTTGTATGCGGGTTCAGTAGTTGTGGCTCACGGGCTTAGTTGCTCCACGGCATGTGGGATCTTCCCGGACCAGAGCTCGAACCCATGTCCCCTGCATTGGCAGGTGGATTCTTAACCACTGCGCTACCAGGGAAGCCCCGGCAGGCTGATTCTTAACCACTGCACCACGAGGGAAGTCCCCCCCATATACTTTTGTGAATAAGAAATTTATGTTCTTCGGCTCAGCTTTACCATTCAGCCATTGGAGAAAATTGAAATTCGTTTATCTGTTATTCCCTGAGATAGTTTCCATCAGGAAGCAAAATATAATTTGATAGGAATGGTGATGACCACTCACAGATCTACCCAATTATACTAACCCAGATAGCCCAGATTAAATTATCACATAGTTTCCAATATCTAAGTAGAAATTGTCACCTTTGGGAGAGGATCAGATAAGAGCTAATTGGTGACATCATAATCCACCCTCAGTGAAGTATTTGATTAGCCAAAATCTTAGTCCTGTTAGAACAGTCCCATAATGGATAAAGAAGGGTGTGGAGCAGCTAATTAGAGAAGACACAGTTTTCTGTTTATATACAAACATCCCAGCATTAAGCCATGATAAGGAGCTCAAAGGCTAATTATGGGGAAATGGGGT
The DNA here is from genome assembly GCF_949987535.1 of Balaenoptera acutorostrata. Lineage (NCBI taxonomy): Eukaryota > Metazoa > Chordata > Mammalia > Artiodactyla > Balaenopteridae > Balaenoptera > Balaenoptera acutorostrata. The sequence continues at coordinate 66,218,108 of NC_080071.1, read as the reverse complement.
TTTAACAAACTTTTCGAAATAAGAAAATTCCCTATGCTTTTTATTTTCTATTTTTGAGAAAAATATGGTAGTATGCTTTTTATTTTCTATTTTTAAGAATTTATTATTAAAAGGAGTAAAATTTAGTTAACTAGACTTACTGTGGGGTGATTTTACAGTGTATACAAGTATCGAATCATTACATTGTACACCTGAAACTAATATAACATTATATGTCAATTTAAAAAAAAGAGTAAAATTTAGAATTGAATGAGAACTCAGAATATTCTTGCTGTGGTTTAGGTTTTCAAACTTGAGCAGACTCCATAGGCTGTTTTTCTTACCTCTCCAGGAACTCACCTGGCCTAGATCACTAGACGTCACTGTCCCCACCTGTTAACGCTGAGAAATGTCACTCAGAGAGAAAATAGTGAGTGCAGCCTTTCATAGCCCTCTGGCCAAGCAAATGCAACCTAAATTATATTTGAAATCATTTTACAATGCGTGGCAATTTTGATTCTTCCACTAGTAACCAGGCTAGCTTGTTACTGGTGAGCGGCAGGTGGCTTTATTTAACATGAATGGGGTCTTTTGGTTAGACTTTCAGAGGAGGGGCCATTTGTCAAGTGCAGCAGCCCTCTTCATCAACGTATTCCCAACAGTTGTCCAGAATCTAGATATTACACAATGGCTGAGGAATGCCTGTATTGAAATGGAAGGTAACTTGACAATCAGGGGGAAGGAATTCGTCGATGCATAAATTCAATGAGAAAGAGCTTTTTCTTTCTTGTTTCTTGTCCAAGTCCCCAGTGCTCTGTCCCTCTCCCCATGTAGATTTTGAATTTTGTGGTGGTGCTGAGGGAGTGAAGGTAACAGACATAAAAGAATCATTTGTGCCCTTTTCCCAATCCCACAGATTTCTATTGGCTGCAGACCTTGAACATGACACTGCAATTTCCTGGTGCCACACATGAGTAATAAGCAGCTGTTTCTGAAACTGTGGTTTGGAGAAGGCAGCACTAGGTTATTTTTTAACTTAATTGTAATTTTCGATTGGTCTGCAAGAAAGCAAATCAAATAAAGTCTGTTGTCTTAGTCTGCAAGAAAGCCATAGGCCTCAAATTCCAATGCTGACCATCTTGACCAGAATAGAAGAGGGGGGAAAATGTGTGTATCCCTGAGCTGGAAGTTCGACCAGGCAGCTTTCGTGGGCTGCTGTCACACAAGAAGCATAAGCATATTTGGTATATTTGTCAGTTAGCTGGATCATGGTGAGTGATATTTGACAATTCCTTGAGTTCTAGAAGTACCTGAAATGATAGAGTGAAAAGAATTTGTAGAGGGACTGCAAAAGACAAAAATAGAAAAATCTTGAAGATACCAGCTTGATATTGCATTTTGTCTTTATCCTACAGTGCAATAAAGGACACATAATTTTAAGTTACAAACAGAAGTGTTCATTCTTTGAACACCAGGTCAGTATGATACCTCTGGAATAGTCATATATGCAACACTCCCAAATTAAATGAATCAGACTAGGATTTTCCTTAGTACAAGAAATTAAGTTTAATGGAAAACAGAAACAAACTCTTTCACCCTATTTTGGACATATGCCTTTTCTCAAAGAGATAAGGCAATTTGGTATACGGAAAAGGTGAGGGAGATTGAGGAGATGGACAAAGAGCTACATATGTTTTCTGCTAATTACTTTGTCATGATTTTGTCCCCGTAGAGAGACACTTTGGGGGAAATAACTAAACCTGGGATGACCAAACCTCATCTCAGAGGTCTGTCTCACCAGCACCTACGACATATCCAAACGACCACCTGGTTAACTGAAACCACCAGCCTTCTAATGCTAAAGATGAAGGGCCTTGTGACTTGTGACGGACTGATACAAAGTTATATTAACCTGTGACCAGGAAAAGAGTGAAAAAGAGGGGCTCCTTGGGCTTTGGTCTTCTTTGAGGCTGCCATCTTCCTATTGTTTGTGGTATATGGTCCCAACCTTAAGCCTCCACCAAGATGGCTAGGAAGTGGGAGCGAAAAGCAGGATTCCTGAGGGCAGGAGGAGATGGTGAGAGGCAAGACACTTGATTTCTTTTTAAGCAGTTATCCCAAGGAAAGATATATCTGCTTTTTAAAAAGAACCCTCGGAGATGTCACACCTGGAGCCTGCTTCTCTTAGTGATGAAACCTCTAGACCAGAAGCCAGAATAGCTCCCCAGTGCTGCTAGTTGTTATATTCAAAGACAAGATTTAAACCTTCCAAATATACCTTTACCCCTTGAAATGTATCAGTATAAAGTTTTTCTTTCTATAATATTAAAGAAATGTTTGTCAATTCTAAAATAAACTTATAGAATATTACCTCACTTTTCTGGAGGACAAACTTCCAGCAGCTTCAGCCCTTTGGAAGAACATGGCCCTGAACCTCAGCTGACAAATAGGAGGAGCAGTTACTCAAGTATAAAGAAGCAGAAAGGGTCTCTGAATAGCTGAACTGCCACCAAGTCCATGTGCTCTTCGTGCTCCTCCCTGAATCACACAGCAGAATGATTCAAAATGTTGTGACACAAAAAGAGCACAAAGATATGACTGCTACAGCCAAGGAAAAAGACTGGGAAGCATCCTCAGTCAGTCAACAAGAACTTAGGTGCCTGACAGAGAGGGGATATTAAAGACTAGTATGGGACTCAATCTTTGTCTTTAAACAGTTTACATTCTCTTAGGTTGCTCCATATAAAATTGCCATTTTTATAGGTAAAATCACCATTATACTTTTATAGGTAAAATCACCATTTTATAGGCAGTATCTCCACTTTTATATTTTCAATCTACAGTTGGACAAGCAAAACAATCACATGTTAAACAATAGCAAAAAAATACAAAGGAACATCAATTTCTATTTATATTAAATTACGTGATGTAAAAATAAATTGTATGAAGCCCAAGAGATCCGTGGCAGGTGAAGTAGCCAGAGATGGCTCTCCAGATCAAGCCAGAATAGATCTGAGCCTTAAAGCCTGGGTGAAATTTAAATAAGTGTTAAGAGAAGAAGTGAAACTCCAGGTAGAGGAAATACATGGGTGAAGGCACAGGAGCAAGAACAAGCATATTCTACACCGGGAAAACTTTCCTCGCAACAGAACATACATATTAAGAAATGGAAAATGAATTTGGATAGATAGTGTGGAATCAGCTTATGGAGACACTCATATACCAGGCAAAATGTAAGCTGCAGTTTTGTCTAGTTCACACTTGTATCAATAACTGAGAATAGTAACTCAATGTAATTTTCTGACATGAACGAATGAAGAGTTTTTACCAATGATAAAATAAGAATTCAACCAAAGGTTTGAGGGAAGAGATGACACACGATGAAAGTGATGTCTAAAACTGACTAGTATATATGCTGAATGGATCAAAGGAAAAAGACTATTATCCAGAAATAAAACCAGAAGATTATTTCATTAATCTAGAGAGGGGTGATGAAAGCCTGAGATAGGATGAGAAAAAGACTTACACTAGAGACATTTAAAAGAGAATCAACGTGAACCTTGAAACATTATGTTAAGTGAAAGAAGCCAGTCATAAAAGACCACATATTATATTATTCTATTTACATGAAATATCCAGAGTAGGTAAATCTGTAGAGACAGAAAGTAGATTATTGGTTGCCTAGGGCTTGGGGGATGGGTTAGGGAGAAAACACTAGTGACTGCTAATGGGTATGGGGATTTGGGGAAAAGTTGATGAAATGTACACAACTCTCTGAATAAACTAAAACATATTCAATTGTAGACTCTAAATAGGTTAATTACATGTTATGTGAACTATATATCAATAAAGCTGTTATTTAAAAAGAGAAAGAGAGGGGCTTCCCTGGTGGCACAGTGGTTAAGAATCCACCTGACAATGCAGGGGACACGGGTTCGAGCCCTGGTCCGGGAAGATCCCACATGCTGCGGAGCAACTAAGCCCATGCGCCACAACTACTGAGCCTGCACTCTAGAGCCCACGAGCCACAACTACTGAAGCCCACGCACCTAGAGCCCATGCTCTGCAACAAGAGAAGCCACCACAATAAGAAGCCTGCACATCGCAATGAAGAGTAGCCCCCACTCGCCACAACTAGAGAAAGCCCACATGCAGCAACGAAGACCCAACCCAGCCAAAAATAAATAAATAAATTTTTACAGATAAATAAATAAATAAAAAGAGAAAGGGAATCAATAAAATGTGGTGCATGACAAGACGTGTGTTTGATGGAGAAAATGAATCATTCACTGTAGACTCTATATAGTTTGATTTCATTGAAATAACAAGACTGTCCACTAACACCATTATTATTTAATATTGTTTTAGGAGTGCTGCATGATGCAATAAGACATGAAACATGAAAGGAAGGGACCAGATTATTACCTTCAGAAAACCCAAAAGAATCCTAAAAATGATAGGCATTCATGAACATTTAGTAATATAGTCGTATATAAGATGGACACAAATGTCAGTATATTCTAATACACCAGCAATAGCTGATAAGAAAAAATATTATACAAAAGTTTAACCTTAAAATAACCTAAATAACAACTGTGAGTGGCTTACACTATGGAGAACAGTATGAAGGTTCCTTAAAAAACTAAAAATAGAATTACCATATGACCCAGCAATCCCACTACTGGGCATATGCCCAGAGAAAACCATAATTCAAAAAGAGATATGCACCCCAATGTTCATTGCAGCACTATTTACAATAGCCAGGACATGGAAGCAACCTAAATGCCCATCGACAGATGAATGGATAAAGAAGATGTGGTACATATATACAATGGAATATTACTCAGCCATAAAAAGGAATGAAATTGGGTCATTTGTAGAGACGTGGATGGACCTAGAGACTGTCATACAGAGTGAAGTAAGTCAGAAAGAGCAAAACAAATATCGTGTATTAACGCATATATGTGGAATCTAGAAAAATGGTACAGATGAACCGGTTTGCAGGGCAGGAATAGAGACACAGATGTAGAGAACAAACGTATGGACACCAAGAGGGGTGGTGGGGGGGGTGGTTGTGGGATGAATTGGGAGATTGGGATTGACATGTATACACTAATATGTATAAAATAGATAACTAATAAGAGCCTGCTTATTAAAAATAAAATTCAAAAAAAGAAGTCAGTGGCTTATACAAAGGAAAAAAACAAATTTGTATTAATAATAAATGAAGATTTAATAAAATGGAGATAGGGAGACTAAATGTTGTGAAGATATCAATTCCCAAATTAATTTTTAAAAGCTTATTAAAATATCCAGATAGGAATAAATATAAATTACTGGCACTGTAAATTTGGTGAAATATTTCAAAAGCCTTCAAAATGTTCATACCCCTTACGCTTTGTACCAAGAAAATCTTCTAGATAAAGAAAAAGCTTTATGTACAAGATGCCCCAATCTTCTCTTTTAGATCCTATATGATAACTCTCATATCTTCCTTAAGGTATTCTCTTCTCATCCTCAGTTCCTTAAAACAACCTTTACTCATCTGGTTTCCAGACCAGGTGAGTTCTATATCCTGATGTTTTCCCCTAAATGGACTATAGTTTGTTAGTGCCTCTCTTTAAATGTGTCATTAACTTTGGTTGTTTAGAAAAGAGTAAAATAAGTAAACCAAAACTCAGCTGAAGTATTGTTACCACAATTTATAAATAACCCCGTTGGGTATATGATTTGGTAGTGGTTATTTCTTAGAAAGTGTGTATCATGTGTTGGTATTAGGAGCACACTTTCCTGGGGTTGATTGGAGTTAATGGTCCTTGAGAAAACATAAATAAAAGGAGGTCTTATCTATGGCTTCTTAAAGGTAATGGGGAGGAGAATAAATTTTAAAATGGTGGAAAATGTACTTGCTTGACTCAAAAAAAAAGAAAAAAGCCAGCATAATTTCTACCCCCTTTATTAAGAAAAAAAACAACAACACTCTTATAAAGCAGTAAACCTGATTCTTCTGTTCCACTTCTGCATCAATACAAAAATAATATACATTGCTTTTTAAAATGCCAAAACAACCATATACAAGGTGAAAGACGTGCTTTTCCAACTTGTTCCCTTCCCTAGATTTAACCATTATATTCATTTTTAAAACATCATGAGATTATTCAGTAGTGATGTTCATAAACCACTTTAGTTTTTATCTCCAGTATTATGTACAGCTTGATTTTTTGCAAAATACATTATTAATTTTTAAAAATTTTATTGAAGTATAGTTGATTTACAATGCTGTGTTAATTCAGTTTTACATATATATATTCTTTTTCATTATGGTTTATCACAGGATATTTTTCTCCACACCCCCTCCGGCATTTGTTATTTGTAGACTTCTTAGTGATGGCCATTCTGACTGGTGTAACGTGATACCTCAATGTAGTTTTGACTTGCATTTCTCTAATAATTAGCAATGATGAGCATCTTTTCATATGCCTATTGGCCATCTGTATGTCTTCTTTGGAGAAATGTCTGTTTAGATCTTCTGCCCATTTTTTGATTGGGTTTTTTGGTGTTTTTTTTTTTTTATTGAGTTGTATGAGCTGTTTGTATATTTTGGAAATTAAGCCCTTGTTGGTCGCATCATTTGCAAATATTTTCTCCCAGTCCATAGGTTGTCTTTTCGTTTTGTTTATGGTTTCGTTTGCTGTGCAAAAGCTTATAAGTTTGATTAGGTACCACTTGTTTATTTTTGCTTTTATGTCTGTTGCCTTGGGAGACTGACCTAAGAAAGCATTGGTACAATTTATGTCAGAGAATGTTTTTGCCTGTGTTCTCTTCTAGGAGTTTTATGGTGTCATGTTTTATATTTAAGTCTTTAAGTCATTTTGAGTTTATTTTTGTGTATGGTGTGAGGGTGTGTTCTAATTTCATTGATTTGCATGCGGCTGTCCAACTTTCCCAGCACCACTTGCTGAAGAAACTGTCTTTTCCCCGTTGTATATTTTTGCCTCCTTTGTTGAAGATTAATTGACCATAGGTGTGTGGGTTTACTTCTGGGCTGTCTATTCTGTTCCATTGATCCATATGTTTGTTTTTGTGCCAATACCATGCTGTTTTGAATACTGTAGCTTTGTAGTACCCAAATCCTTTGGGTAGTATTGTCATTTTAACAATATTAATTCTTCCAATCCAAGAGCATGGGATAGCTTTCCATTTCTTTGAATCATCTTCAGTGTCCTTTATTAAGGTTTTGTAGTTCTCAGTATGTAAGTCTTTCACCTCCTAGGTGGGGTTTATTCCTAAGTATTTTATTTTATTTTATTTTTGATGTGACTTTAAAAGGGATTGTTTGTTTACACTCTCTTTCACATATTTCATTGTTAGTGTAAAGAAATTGCAAAATACATTATTACATTACTTGTAGTCTTTTATTTTTGTATTATCAGCTATTACTATTTGTTCACCTTGGCCTTCTAATATCTCTTTAAATATGATTTACTGCTCTCTGATGTTATTTTTATGTAAAATTATCATTTTAACTATGATTCACTTGAAAGTATCCATTTCCAGCTCTTTCCAAATTAAATTTAATCTTCGTTTTTTTCTTATATCAAAATCAGCATGTATATGCATGTGCATCAATGAGAGAGAAATAAAGGCAAATTTTATCTTGTTAGTGTATGAACTGCCAAAGTCTTTGAAGCCCGTGCAGTATTAGTTAAGTGAGGAGGGCTCTGATGGACCATTGGCTCCACACTCACGGATATTTGCAGGCCAGCAGGTGAGGGGACTGTGGGAGGCAGGCAGACTCAAGACACTGGGGCCTCATGGGGACAAGTGTCAGTTGAAGAGCACGTGCCTCGGCAGGAGCAAGCAGCCTCTACTCACAGCCGGGATCATCATCGTGTTGGAATTCAGGCCTAGTTTTTCCAGATCTAATGATTTTCCAAAAGAAGCCAAAAATCTGGAATTTTATGTGAAACCTTCCAATTATTAAATTGGCTTTTTATTTTAAACACTAAGAGATTTTTAAAAAAATATTCAGGCTAAATATAGCACTCAGACTGCCAAATTGCAGCTTCTGTGTATTATTATAATTATCAGCAGCAAGAGAAACCTATCTTCCACATTTGTTACATGTTCTTAGGGGAGATGGTTAAAAAAACTATTCTATTAACTCATCAGAAAACAGGTATTATTGAATGTACAACATAAAATACTACATTAGTACTTACTCTATATGTCTTCAGTCTGTTTTGGGAAATCGACCACACTGCTCTTACACCGCACGATAACTGTCAAGTTAGTTTATGAAAGTAGAGTTCCCCATTTGTTGGTCCTCAGTCCTCTACAACACACTACAAAAAAAAGAGGAATACGAAAGAAATTTCAACATCTTCATTTTCCAACCTCCAGTGGTTTAAGCCAGAGAGTTCTTTTGGAGCGAAAATACTATGTCTTTTCTTTCTCAGAGCTGCTGAGAAATTATAATTAGAGGTTTTCCTGTTGGGTAAAGGAAAGGAATTCCTCCTGCATCTGCAAGACTTCTCAACAAATTTTCTTCTTCCCTCTTCCATTTCTCTTTCTGCAGGTGATAGAGGGAAAGCTGGCTCCATTCTTGGGCAAGGTCATTAAATTTGCCGCCTCACACGTGTATAGCTGCAGTCTTTGTAGCCAGAAGGGGTTCATCTGTGAAATCTGTAACAATGGAGAGATCCTCTACCCTTTTGAGGATATTTCAACAAGCAGGTACAGAATCTCTTGTCTTTTAAAAGTATACCTGAATATGTCACATGCAGTGTTATTGGGCCAGAGCTGGCCAGCTTTTAGTCGAGTACTGTATCTCTGTCTCTTCCTCTGTATCAGATTTCCCTTATTCCTGGAGAACATTTTTTACCCTTTGGTTTCCTATATTTATTTCCAACTCATTTTGCTACCTTTATCCAGAATGAGATAACAAAGTTGCATAGCCTAGCTCTGCATTATTAGGTAACAGAGTGTTCAGATTCATTTTTAGAATGAAGATGGGGAAGGAAGAATCCTCACAACCATCCCAGGTCAAGTGATAGGCAATGGAAATCACAGTCGCAGAGGAAGACCAAAACTGGATTGGCCACTAGGAAGAAAACCAGAGTGATGAACAGCCCTCTGGCTCACCACATGCTCTTCTGAATAAATGCACTGCAGTGTAGTGATGAAAGTTTTAGGATCCAAAAGAAAGAAAAGTAGGAGTTCATGTGGGATTCTTTTTCTAACCAAAGTGCAAGAAACCAGACACAAAAGGCCACATATGTTCCATTGATAGGAAATGTCCCAAATAGGCAAATCCATAGAGACAGAAAGTAGATTAGTAGTTGCCTAGAGCTTGGGGAAAGGGGAAAAGGGAGTAACTACTAATGGGTATGGATTTCTTTTGGGAGCGATGAAAACGTTCTAGAATTAGATAATGGTGATGGTTACACAGTCTTGTGAATACAATAAAAAGCAGTGAATTTTATGCTTTAAATGAGTGAATTATACTGCAATAAAAATATTTAATAAAAAAAAATTAAATTAAAAAATGCTTCCAACTGAATAAACCATATATTCTGGGCCATAAAAGAAGTCTCAGTAAATTTAAAAAGATTGAAACCATACCAAATATGTTCTCTGAAACATGAAATTAAGATATCCAGTAGAAAAAAATAATCCAGGAAACCCCAAAATATTTGGAAATTAAATAATACACTCTAAAAACTCATGGGTCAAAGAAGAAATCCACCACAAGAGAAATTTTAAAAATATTTGTAAATGAATGAAAATGAAATACAAAATATCAAAATGTATGGAATGCAGCTAAAGTAGTGCTCTGAGTGAAATTTATAGCTATAAACACCTATATCAGAAAAGAAGAAAGGTCTCAAATTAATAATCCAAAATTCCACTTTAAGGAACTAGATAATGAAGAGCAAAATAAATCCAAAGCAAGCAGGAGGAAGGAAAGAATAAAGATTAGAGCAGATATCAATGAAGTAAAAAACAGAAAAGTAGTAGATTGATGAAACCCCAAATTAGTTCTTTGCAAAGATCAACAGGGACTTCCCTGGTGGTCCAGTGGTTAAGAATCCGCCTTCCGGGCTTCCCTGGTGGCGCAGTGGTTGAGAGTCTGCCTGCCAATGCAGGGGACACGGGTTCGAGTCCTGGTCTGGGAGGATCCCGCATGCCGCGGAGTGGCTGGGCCCATGAGCCACAATTACTGAGCCTGCACGTCTGGAGCCTATGCTCCGCAACAAGAGAGGCCGCGATAGTGAGAGGCCCGCGCACCGCGATGAAGAGTGGCCCCCGCTTGCCGCAACTGCAGAGGGCCCTCGCGCAGAAACGAAGACCCAACACAGCCATAAATAAAATAAATAAATAAAATTTGAAAAAAGAAAAAAAATGCTCCCTATTAAAAAAAAAGAAAAAAGAAAAAAAGAATCCGCCTTCCAATGCAGGGGATGCAGGTTCGATCCCTGGTCGGGGGACTAACATCCCACATGCCACAGGACAACTAAGCCTGTGCACCATAACTACTGAGCATATGAGCCATAACTAGAGAGCCCGCGTGCTGAAACTACAGAGCCCACGCACTCTGGAGCCTGTGCACCACAACTACAGAGCCCACGCACTCTGGATCCCATGCACCACAACAAAAGATCCCGTGTGCTGCAACTAAGACCCAACACAGCCAAAATTAATAAATATTTTTTTAAAAAAGATCAACAAACTTGATAACCCTTTAGGTAGGCTGACCAAGAAATTAAGAGAGAAGACATGGATTCGCAAAATCAGGAATGAAAAAGGGTACAGCAATTTAAAAATTTTTAAAGAGGTAGTGTAAACAACTTCATGCCAACAAGTTAGACAACTTAGATAAAATGGATAAATTTCTCGAAAGACAAATTACCAAAACTGACTCAAGAAGAAATAGAAATATGAATAGACCTACAACAAGAAATTGAAATAGTAATCTTAAATTACTTTAAATCTTCCCATGAAATAGTCAGATGGCTTCACTGGTGAATTTTGTTGAATATTTAAAGAAATAATACCATCCTTTATACAGTGATAAAGAGGGGCATTACATAATGATAATGGGGTCGATTCTTCAAAAAGACATAACAATCCTTAGTGTGTATGAACAAAGAGTCAAAATACATGAGACAAAAACTGATAGAACTACATGGAGAAACAGATGAATCCACTGTTCTATTTAGATATATCCACTATTATAGTTAGAGACTTCAACACCCCTCTATCAGTAACTGATAGATCCAATAGGCAGAAAATCAGTGAGCATATAGTTAAACTGAAAAGCACTACCAACCAAGTGAATCTAATTGACATCCATGTCAATTCATGTGGTTCATCCAACAACAACAGAATTTGCGTTCTTCTGAAGCTCACATGGAATATTTACCAAGAGAGACCATATTTGGGGCCATAAAACACATCTGGACAAATTTTAAAGAGTAGAAATTATGCAAAGTATGTTCTCAGACCGTAAAGAAATTAAACTAGTAATCCATAACAGAAAGATACCTGGAAAATACCCACGTGTTAGAAGATTAACAGTATACCTTCAGAGACAGAAGAAGCAAGAAGAACTACAATCCTGCAGCCTGTGGAATGAAAAACACATTCACAGAAAGATAGACAAAATGAAAAGCCAGAGGACTATGTACCAGATGAAGGAACAAGATAAAACCCCAGAAAAACAACTAAATGAAGTGGAGATAGATAGGCAACCTTCCAGAAAAGGAATTCAGAATAATGATACTGAAGATGATCCAGGACCTCAGAAAAAGAATGGAGGCAAAGATCGAGAAGATGCAAGAAATGTTTAACAAAGACCTAGAAGAATTAAAGAACAAACGCCTAGAAGAATTAAAGAACAAACAAACAGATAAACAATACAATAACTGAAATGAAAAGATACACTAGAAGGAATCAATAGCAGAATAACTGAGGCAGTTAAGAACGGATAAGTGACCTGGAAGACAGTATGGTGGAATTCACTGCTGCAGAACAGAAAAAAGAAAAAAGAATGAAAAGAAATGAAGACAGCCTAAGAGACCTCTGGGACAACATTAAATGCACCAATATTCTGGTAGGGGTCCCAGAAGGAGAAGAGAGAGAGAAAGAACCCCAGAAAATACTTGAAGAGATTATAGTCGAAAACTTCCCTAACATAGGAAAGGAAATAGCCACCCAAGCCCAGGAAGTGCAGAGAGTCACAGGCAGGATAAACCCAAGGAGAAACATGCTGAGACACATAGTGATCAAATTGACAAAAATTAAAGACAAAGAAAAATTATTAAAAGCAACAAGGGAAAAATGACAAATAACATACAAGGGAACTCCCATAAGGTTAACAGCTGATTTCTCAGCAGAAACTCTACAAGCCAGAAGGGAGTGGCATGATATATTTAAAGTGATGAAAAGGAAGAACCTACAACCAAGATTACTCTACCCGGCAAGCATCTCATTCACATTTGACAGAGAAATCAAAAGCTTTACAGACAAGCAAAAGCTAAGAGGACCAGTTAAACCAAAACCTAAACCAAACCAGTTCTACAACAAATACTAAAGGAACTTCTCTAAGCGGGGAAACACAGGACAAGAAAAGGACCTACAAAAACAAACCCAAAACAATTAAGAAAATGATAATAGGAACATACATATTGACAATTACCTTAAGTGTGAATGGATTAAATGCTCCAACCAAAAGACAGAGGCTTGCTGAATGGATACAAAAACAAGACCCATATATATGCTATCTACAAGAGACTCACTTCAGACCTAGGGGCACATACAGACTGAAAGTGAGGGGATGGAAAAAGATATTCCATGCAAATGGAAATCAAAACAAAGCTGGAGTAGCAATACTCATATCAGATAAAATAGACTTTAAAATAAGGAATGTTACAAGAGACAAGGAAGGACACTACATAATGATCAAGGGATCAATCCAAGAAGAAGATATAACCATTATAAACATATACGCAGCCAACATAGGAGCACCTCAATACATAAGGCAAGTGCTGACAGCCATAAAAGGGGAAATCAAGAGTAACACAATAAGAGTAAGGGACTTTAACACCCACTTTCACCAATGGACAGATCATCCAAAATGAAAATAAATAAGGAAGCACAAGCTTTAAATGACACAATAGTCCAGATAGATTTAATTGATATTTATAGGACATTCCATCCGAAAACAGCAGATTACACTTTCTTCTCAAGTGCACAGGGAACATTCTCCAGGATAGATCACATCTTGGGTCACAGATCAAGCCTCCATAAATTTAAGAAAATTGAAATCATATCAAGCATCTTTTCCGACCACAACACTATGAAATTAGAAGTAAATTGCAGGGAAAAAAACATAAAAAACACAAACACATGGAGGTTAAACAATATGTTACTAAATAAACAGGAGATCACTGAAGAATTCAAAGAGGAAATCAAAAAATACCTAGAGACAAATGACAACAAAAACACAACAATCCAAAACCTATGGGATGCAGCAAAAGCAGTTCTAAGAGGGAAGTTCATCGCAATTCAAGCTCACTTCAAGAAACAAGAAAAATCTTAAATAAACAATCTAACCTTACACCTAAAGGAACTAGAGAAAGAAGAACAAACAAAACCCAAAGCTGGTAGAAGGAAAGAAATCATAAAGATCAGAGCAGAAATAAATGAAATAGAAACAAAGAAAACAATAGCAAAGATCAATAAAACTAAAAGCTGGTTCTTTGAGAAGATAAACAAAATTGATAAACCTTTAGCCAGACTCATCAAGAAAAAGAGGGAGAGGACTCAAATCAATAAAATTAGAAATGAAAAAGGAGAAGTTACAGTGGACACTGCAGAAATACAAAGCATCGTAAGAGACTACTACAAGCAACTCTATGCCAATAAAATGGACAACCTGGAAGAACTGGACAAATTCTTAGAAAGGTAAAACCTTCCAGGACTGAACCAGGAAGAAACAGAAAATATGAACAGACCAATCACAAGTAATGAAATTGAAACTGTGATTAAAAATCTTCCAACAAACAAAAGTCCAGGACCAGATGGCTCCACAGGTGAATTCTATCAAATATTTAGAGAAGAGCTAACACCCATCCTTCTCAAACGCTTCCAAAAACTTGCAGAGGAAGGAACACTCCCAAACTCATTCTATGAGGCCACCATCACCCTGATACCAAAAGCAGACAAAGATACTACAAAAAAAGAAAATTACAGACCAATATCACTGATGAATATAGATGCAAAAATCCTCAACAAAATACTAGCAAACAGAATCCAACAACACATTAAAAGGATCATACACCATGATCAAGTGGGATTTATCCCAGGGATGCAAGGATTCTTTAATATACACAAATCAATCAATGTGATACACCATATTAACAAATTGAAGAATAAAAACCATATGATCATCTCAATATATGCAGAAAAAGCTTTTGACAAAATTCAACACCCATTTATGATAAAAACTCTCCAGAAAGTGGGCATAGAGGGAAACTACCTCAACATAATAAAGGCCATATACGACAAACCCACAGCAAACATCATTCTCAATGGTGAAAAACTGAAAGCATTTCTTCTAAGATCAGGAACAAGACAAGGATGTCTACCCTTGCCACTCTTATTCAACATAGTTTTGGAAGTCCTAGCCATGGCAATCAGAGAAGAAAAAGAAATAAAAGGAATACAAATTGGAAAAGAAGAAGTAAAACTGTCACTGTTTGCAGATGATGTGATACTATACATAGGTAATCCTAAAGATACCACCAGAAAACTACCAGAGCTAATCAATGAATTTGTTAAAGCTGCAGGGTACAAAATTAATGCTCAGAAATCTCTTGCATTCCTATACACTAAGAACAAAAGATCAGAAAGAGAAATTAAGGAAACAATCCCATTCACCATTGCAACAAAAAGAATAAAACACCTAGGAATAAACCTACCTAAGGAGGTTAAAGACCTGTACTCAGAAAACTACAAGATACTGATGAAAGAAATCAAAGATGACACAAACAGATGGAGAGATATACCATGTTCTTGGACTGGAAGAATCAATATTGTGAAAATGACTGTACTATCCAAAGCAATCTACAGGTTCAGTGCAATCCCTATCAAATTACCAGTGGCATTCTTTACAGAACTAGAACAAAAAATCTTAAAATTTGTATGGAGACACAAAAGACCCTGAATAGCCAAAGCAATCTTGAGGGGAAAAAACAGAGCAGGAGGAATCAGACTCCCTGACTTCAGACTATACTACAAAGCTACAGTAATCAAGACAATATGGTACTGGCACAAAAACAGAAATATAGATCAATGGAATAGGATAGAAAGCCCAGAGATAAACCCACGCACCTATGGTCAACTAGTCTATGACAGAGGAGTCAAGGATATACAATGGAGAAAAGACAGTCTCTTCAATAAGTGGTTCTGGGAAAACTGGACAGCTACATATAAAAGAATGAAATTAGAACACTCCCTAACACCATACACAAAAATAAATTCAAAATGGATTAAAGACCTAAATGTAAGACTGGACACTATAAAACTCTTAGTGGAAAACATAGGAAGAACACTCTTTGACATGAATGACAGCAAGATCTTTTTTGACCCACCTCCTAGAGTAATGGAAATAAAAACCAAAATAAACAATTGGGGCCTAATGAAACTCAAAAGCTTTTGCACAGCAAAGGAAACCATAAAGAAGACGAAAAGACAACCCTCAGAATGGGAGAAAATATTTGCAAACGAATCAACAGACAAAGGATTAATCTCCAAAATATATAAATAGTTCATACAGCTCAGTATTAAAAAACCAAACAACCCAATCAAAAAATGGGCAGGGCTTCCCTGGTGGCGCAGTGGTTGGGAGTCTGCCTGCCAATGCAGGGGGCGCGGGTTCGAGCCCTGGTCTGGGAGGATCCCGCGTGCCGCGGAGCAGCTGGGCCCGTGAGCCACGGTTACTGAGACTGCGCGTCTGGAGCCTGTGCTCCGCAACGGGAGGGGCCGCGATAGTGAGGGGCCCGCGCACCGTGATGGGGGGTGGCCCCCGCTTGCCGCAGATAGGGGAAGCCCTCGCACGGAAGCGAAGATCCAACACAGCCATAAATAAATAAATAAATAAATAAAAATTAAAAAAAAAAAAAAAATGGGCAGAAGACCTAAATTGACATTTTTCCGAAGAAGTCATACAGGTGGCCAAGAGGCACATAAAAAGCTGCTCAACCTCACTAATTATTAGAGAAATGCAAATCAAAACTATAGTGAGGTATCACCTCACACCAGTCAGAATGGGCATCATCAGAAAATATACAAATAACAAATGCTGGAGAGGGTGTGAAGAAAAGGGAACCCTCTTGCACTGTTAGTAAGAATGTAAATTGATACAGCCACTATGGAGAACAGTATGGAGGTTCCTTAAAAAACTAAAAATGGAATTACCATATGACCCAGCAATCCCACTACTGGGCATATACCCAGAAAAAAACATAATTCAAAAAGACACATGCACCCCAATGTTCATTGCAGCAGTATTTACGATAGCCAGGTCATGGAAGCAACCTAAATCCCCATCGACAGATGAATGGATAAAGAAGATGTGGTAAGGCTTCCCTGGTGGTGCAGTGGTTAAGAATCCGCCTGCCAATGCGGGGGACACGGTTTCGAGCCCTGGTCCGGGAAGATCCCACATGCCACGGAGCAGCTGAGCCCGGGCACTGCAGCTGCTGAGCCTGCGCTCTAGAGCCCGCGAGCCACAACTACTGAGCCCGAGTGCCGCAACTACTGAGGCCCATGTGCCTAGAGCCCGTGCTGGGCAACAAGGGAGGCCACCGCAATGAGAAGGCCGCGCACCACAACGAAGCTTGCCGCAACCAGAGAAAAGCCTGCGCGCATCAACGAAGACCCAACACAGCCGAAAATAAAACAAATAAAATAAAAATAAATAAATTTATAAAAAGAAAAGAAATTATTAAAAAAAAAAAGATGTGGTACATATATACAATGGAATATTACTCAGCCATAAAAAGGAACGAAATTGGGTCATTTGTAGAGACGTGGATGGACCTAGAGACTGGCATACAGAGTGAAGTAAGTCAGAAAGTGAAAAAGAAATATCGTATATTAACACATATATGTGGAATCTAGAAAAATAGTACAGATGAACCAGTTTGCAAAGGAGAAACAGACACAGATATAGAGAACAAATGTATGGACACTAAGGGGGGAAAGCAGGGGGCCAGGGCGGGGAGCGGGTGTTGGGATGAATTGGGAGATTGGGATTGACATATATACACTAATATGTATAAAGTAGATAACTAATAAGAACCTGCTGTGTTAAAAATAGAATAAAATAAAATTCAAAAAAAAAAACCCAATATACCTTCAAGTAACAGATGAGTTTATAACTTTACATTCACATAAAAACCTGCACATGGGTATTTATAGCAGCTTTATTCCTAATCACCCAAAACTGGAAACAACCAAGTTGTCCTTTAATAGGTGGATGGATAAATGAACTGTGGTATAGGCATACAGTGCAGTGTTATTCAGGGATAAAAGAAATGAGCTATTATGCCACAAAAGGACATGGAGGAAATTTAAATGCCTATTATTGAGTGAAAGAAGCCAATCTGAAAAGGCTACGTACTGTATGATTCCAACTCTGTGATGTTCTGAGAAAGGCAAAACTATACAGATGGTAAGAAAATCAGAGATTACCAGGGGTTTGAGAGGGGGTAGGGAGGGACGAATAAGTGAAGCACAGGAAATTTTTAGGGCAGTGAGATTATTCTATATGATTCTGTAATAGTGCACACATGACATCATACATTTGTCAAAACTCATAGAGCTGTACAACACAGAATGAACCTTTATTTAAACGGTAGACTTCAGTTAATAATATATCAATATTGGTTCATTAATTGTAACTGACATACCACACTAATGCAAGATGTTGATAATACGAAAAACTCAGGGAGAGGCGGTACTAATACAGGAACTCTGTACTATCTACTCAATTTTTCTGTAAATCTAAAACTGTCCTAAAAAATAAAATCTATTAAAATAAAACAATTCATTTAGCTGAACATTTGACTCAAAGATCAAAGCTGAAAAGTTTTCATAAACTTTATTAGAACAATTTTAGATTTACAGAAAAATCACAAAGATAGTACAGAGAGTTCCTTTATACCCCACACCCAGTTACGTTAGTATGGTACATTTGTTTCAATTCATGAACCAATATTGATACATTATTATTAGCTAAAGTCCATAGTTTTTTTTCCAGTTTCCTTAGTTTTTACCTAGTGTCCTTTTCTGTTCCAGAATATCACCTTACGTTTAATTGTCACATCACCCTAGGCTCCTTGGCGGTGACAGTTTCTCAGGCTTTGTTTTTATGACCTTGAAAGTTTTGAGGGGTACTGGTCAGGTATTTTGTAGAATCCCTCTATTGGGATATACTTGATGTTTTTCTTATGATTACACTGGGTTCTGTGGGTCTGCGAGGAAGAACACAGCGGCAGTGTCATTTTCATCATATCATATCATGGGTACGTACTATGAACGTGACTGATCACTGTAGTCTTTGTGTCAAGTGTCTCCACTTTAAAGTTACTCTTCTTCCCGCCACCCACTCCATCCCCTTTCCATACTTTCCTTCTGGAAGGAAGTCAGTATGTTCAGCCTACACTTAAGCAGTGGGGAGTTATCCCCCATCCCTTTGTGAGTGCAGTATGTACAAAATTATTTGGAATTCTTCTGCATAAGAGATTTGTTTCTTCCCCATTTATTTATTTCTTCAATTATTTATTCATGTCAGTATGGACTCATGCATATTTATTTTATACTTTGGGTTATAATCCAATACCACTTTATTTTGTTACTCAAACTGTTCTGGTTTTAGCCATTTAATAACTCTTTCAGTTGGCTCCTGTTTCCCTTTGGCATATCCCAATGATTATGAGGTTTTTGGTTTTGAGCATTTCCTTACTTTCTGGCACTGTCAGATGCTCCAGGCTCATCTTATATAATTCCTGCCCTAATCCCAGAAGCAGCCATTTCTCCAAGGAGCCCTGGTTCCTTTTAATAGAGAATATTAGAAAGCAAGATCAGGGTGCTGGGATGCACACATTTTTAAAGCCCTCAGTCCCAGGACTTGTCCCTTGCAGGGACAGAGGTACTCCCCTCTCACTGCACATCAGAATCTCCTGTGAGACCTGGCTTCTTTAAATCCCCAGAATCTGTATCTTCAAAGACTCCCTATGTGATTCTAAGTCACATTCAGAAAGAAAAGATCCCTCCTCTAAGATATCTGTGGTCATGATCAGAGGTGCTGGATTCTCACAACCAAAACGACCACATTAGCACATCTATGGGCTCATAGGGCCTTTACCCAGTAGGAAAGAATACATAACTAGTTAGAATGCTCTGTTTCTCCCTTGGTCAGATGGAGTTCTCCAAGCTTGCACAAATGTCTGAGTCCGAAGGAGCTCTGACCTGCCTTCCTGGAATTCCAGGTGGATAATACTTTCCAGGAGCCTGTTGCGCTTTCCCATGGTGTTCAGTTTCCAGTTAAACACTGGGAGGGGCTTGTACACATCAATGGAAAAGGACAAAAACAAACACTAATAAAAGATTTACTGAAGGAAAACTTTAATCAGAAATAGAGGTGCAGATTTAAAACATATCTATAAAGATGTACTGAATAAATAAATGTGGGTAAATAAAAGTAAATTTGAATTGTGGGATAAATTTTTAAATCTATGCATAATTGAAATCTTTATGGATGAAGTAATGATACATTGGATTTACTTCAGAATAATCTGATGGTGGGAGAAAGGCAATAAATATAGATGAAAGAGATAGATAATTGTTGAAGCTAGGTGCTCAGTACACAGGGGTTTATTATGCTATCCTCTCTACTTCTGAATATGTTTGAAATTTTCCATCATAAAATACGTTTTAAAAATCTGTATGTAAAAGTCCTAGAAATTTAGTATTTAGTTAATTTGTTACCACATCCTTGACCATCTTGCTAAATTCAGCACCTCTGCATCCTCAGAACTATATTTAATGTCCTTTCAGATCCAAATATCATGTGAATAGCATAATTACAATTCAGTAAAGAACATTCCACAAGCATTAGAACTATTCTTTCTTTCAATAAATGATTCATTGAACATATTATGTTTGTGCACTGGGCTGGGTTCTAGAGACACACAGTGAACCCGGCATGCTCCTTGCCCACAAATAGTTGAGAGTCTCTAGTAAGAGACAGACAAGCCAGTAGACAGTTGTGTTAACGTGTGGGAGGAGCCACAATAGAGGGGGCGGACCTGGGGCTCCAAGAAGGGGAATGACGTATGTTGTGGGTAGGAAGACGTTCCACAATTTCTAAACATATGACAGACCTCCATGTTGAGCTCTAAAGCACCGATTTATGTACTTCAATATTAGAATACACTCGGCTTTGACAACATGCTTATTTGATTATGACCATATATCAAACATTGGTCAACTCTTGAGACTTTCTTTTCCTTATTAAATGAATTGTTATGCAGGAGGAAACTTCATGAATGTATAATTTAGAAATATAGCCCTAGTATTAATTTTTAGAACACCATCTCTGGCAGACATAGAGAATGTTCTGGGATTGTAGGGGAATGGCACTGATATTTACTAGTACTGGTGCCAGCAGTTTACATGTCTCATCATTTAATTCTTATGCCAGTCCTCTGAGGGAGTATTATTACCTCTGTTTTAATAATGAGGAATCCTAGGTTCAGAGGAGGCAATTAACTTGGCCCAAAAGATAAGGCCAAAACTTGAACCCAAATATATCTGACTCCAAAACCTGTGCTTTTTTCATTATACATCACTGTTTTTTTGTGTGTGTACCTGTAGTCTTCAAACTGTTTTTGCAGCATACCCCCTAAAAGAAATTTGAAAATTGTATGTACCTCTGCTATTAAAGAAGCCTCCCCCGGACTTCCCTGGGGGCGCATTAGATAAGAATCCGCCTGCCAATGCAGGGGACACGGGTTCGATCCCTGGTCCGGGAAGATCCCACATGCCGCGGAGCAACTAAGCCCGTGCGCCACAACTACTGAGCCTGCGCTCTAGAGCCCGCGAGCCACAACTACTGAGCCCACGAGCCACAACTACTGAAACCCGCGCACCTAGAGCCCGAGCTCCGCAACAAGAGAAGCTACCTCAGTGAGAAGCCCGCGCACCTCAACGAAGAGTAGCCCCCGCTCCCTGCAACTAGAGAAAGCCCCTGCGCAGCAACGAAGACCCAATGCAGCCATAAATAAATAAAATTTTTAAAAATAAATAAATAAATAAAAGAAGGCTCCCCCAAAATTGTTATTTACAACTTTCCCTTTATTTGCCAACCTGGACGTTGTTATACTTGGAGCAGTGAGCCAGAGTTAAAGTGGGAAGGGGAAAGCTCTGCTTTTCTTTCGTGAGGTGGCCGAGGGGCCGTTGTGAGGGGGAGGGGGAAAGGGAACCACAGCTGGGCTCCCACCTCTGAGCAGCCCAGGCAGGCCAGGTCCGCGAGGGGTACCTGTGCAGCTCAGGACCCGCCTTAATCAGGTTTGTGAAGGCAAACCCCAGATTAAATACCTACCTCTCTCCTTTAAATTGGAAAACACTGAAATCCAAATTGCAAGGTTTTAAATACAATAGGAAGATCCAGAATCACAAAACTGCTTTACTTAAGCCTAATCCAGCATTTACCCTTTAGAGGACTAAAAGGAAAGCTCAGCCCTAGGAGAGAGGAACATTCTGTTAAAACAACTGTCCAGTTCCACATCCTGAGGAAATAGGAATGACAAAACATGCCCTCCTTGATTGAGAATCAGAAATAAGGGCTCTAAATTTTCAGAATTACAAATCAGAAGATTAGACTGATACTGCCCTAAGAATTAAGCAAAAACAATCAATATAAAAGGAAAAACGGGGCTTCCCTGGTGGCGCAGTGGTTGAGAGTCTGCCTGCCAGTGCAGGGGACACGGGTTCGAGCCCTGGTCTGGGAGGATCCCACATGCCGCGGAGCAACTGGGCCCGTGCGCCACAACTACTGAGCCTGCGCGTCTGGAGCCTGTGCTCCGCAACGAGAGAGGCCGTGACAGTGAGAGGCCCGCGCACCGCGATGAAGAGTGGCCCCCACTTGCCGCAACTAGAGAAAGCCCTCGCACATAAACGAAGACCCAACACAGCCAAAAATAAATATAAAAAAAAAAAAAATTTAAAAAAAAAAAAAAAAAAAAAAAAGGAAAAACGTCACATAAATCTACAGAATGACCCAGGACTTAGTTTTTGGGTTTTTTTTTTTTAATCCTAAAATTGCCTCCTATCCAGCTTTCTTTCCAACATCTCTACATATCACTGATCTTCTTTTGTTATTAAGGACAGAATGCTGCTAAGGAGACCATCCTGCTTCACACATTTCTGTGAAGATGCCAGTCCTGAATCTTGAAATGTTTCCAGATCACAAGTACATAAATACTTCATCTTAAAAACACTCAGCATTGCGTTTAACATGGGACTGGTAAAACATACCAGCTATCATAAATCAGTTCCATCCTTTGTGTCTGATCCATTCAGACTTGTTGATTTTTTCAGGTCATATACAAGCCATCCCCACAGGTTTTCCAGTATGGAAAACACTGCACTTCAAGACTTTATGACCCCGCTCCCATTCGGGGTTGTATTTAGATGTGGGAGTGCTATAAGAAGATTATATATTAATACTGAATTTGGTGTGTTTCATATAGTAGGCATTCCATAACTATTTGCTATTTGGTTCAACTCTCCCAAATATATTATGTGCGTTCATTAAGAACACTGACAACGCTTTTTTAAGAAACTGGTTAAGAGAACTTAAAATACTTGCACTAAATGAAATAAATCAGACAGGGAAAACAGATATTATATGATTTCACCTATATGTGAAATCTACAAAAAACCAAACTCATAGATACAGAGAACAGATAAGCAGTGGCCAGAGGCAGGGGGTGTGGAAGGGACAAAATGGGTGAAGGGGGTCAAAAAGGTATAGACTTCCAGTTATAAGATGAATAATGTGCAGCGTGGTGACTAAAGATAACAATACTGTATCATATATTTGAAAGTTGCTAAGAGACTATAGCTTAAAAGTGCTCATCACAAGAAAAAAAACTTTTGTGACTATGTGTGGTGATGGATGTTAACTAAACTTACTGCGGTGATCATTGTGCAACATGTACGTATATCAAATCATCACGCCGTACGCCTAAAACTAATGCAATGTTATATGTTAATTATATCTCAATAAATCTGGGAAAAAAACACTTGTGAGGATAGAGGAGCATAGTGAAAGTCTGAAGTAACACTACAGATTTCTATGTAAGGTTGAAGCAACTGACCTGTCGTTTAAAATATTTCTCTGGCGTTGAGTGTTAGCCTATGGAGGTCAACGTGCACTTGTCCTAGGAAGGCATCCCCGAGCACATGTTCTTCCTGTGTTAGGGCATTTGCAGCTCAGTGGTTACTCTTCTAAAAGGGTTACATGTTTTTTTTTAAAGCTCTGGGGGTTTGGAGAAGCAGACTGAGCATTACTTGGTAGTTTTCCTTTTGTATGCAATAGTCGACCACTTCCTCCTCTCCTTCAAGAAATCACAGTTGCACACAGGACCTTGAATTTATCAGCATCAAACTCTTACCAGTTGAGTTAACATAGTCTGACACCACATCCAGTCTGCACACATTCACAGAACATTTCCTATATCTGTCTATTGAGAACGAACACTGGCCTCATGGAAAAGTCCATAGCAAGTGAGTTTCTAAGAGGGCTTATCCTGTTTTTCACTTTTGAAATCTATTTTGTCAGGTTAGCTTACAGAAAAAAAGGTCTCCCAAAGAACTCAGTTCAAGCCCCATCACTTTCATCCATCTTGGCCAAACTCCAGAGATGTCTAGCTTGTACTGAAGAACATGGAGACTCCTCCCAATACCTTGACCTCTGGAATTGGCCTTTGTCATTTTGCATCTCATTGCTATTCATACCACCCTGCCCCTGAGGACCTGAACTTGTTGGGGCATGGACTTTGTTCTTTGTCTTGGCACCTCTGCCCTTCTTTAAGCTTCATGTACACATGAAGCGTCAAATAACTAATTGTAGTCAAACCTTAAAAAGGTTTGTTTAAAAAGAGAAAAAATAAACAGCCGTATTATGAAGTACAGAATTACTTCTTCACACAGAAGATGCTGAGATGTACAATTCTCAGCACAACTTGAGCAGTCCATTAAGAGCTGTGTTTTCCATTGCCCTAGTTTCCTTTGATTTGTTCATGGAAGGTAAATGTGGAGATGGCTTTGCCTAAGGTTGCCACTTATGTGCCTAGAAAATCATTAAACCCCAGATTTGCCACCATTTTTCTGGGCAGCCAGTTATACAATAGTTTGTCATTTTTTGAAAGAGCGTTTCATGTTTAGGCAGGAATTTTTTGGTGGGAGTTGGGGGAGTAGAAGAAAGCTCCAGAAGAGGAGGAGAGAGAAGCACTACCCAGAAGCTGATCTTTCCTTGTGGCTTCCTATTTGCTCAGGCTTCATTTCTGTGAGCCCTTGCACAAACAGACTGAATACCTGGATTATGCCCTCATCTGGACTCGAATACACATACATTACATACCCTTTTTTCACTAATCATCCTGACACATTCCTCTGTTGGTAAATGGTTCCAAAACAAACACTGTCGGTGCACCTAATTAGCAGGTTTGTGGGCTGTGCTTGGCAGTCCTGTTACATCCTGTTCCACAATAGAGAACAACAGCCTTGGCTAGGTTAGGCTTTAAGGAGGGAGCAGCTTCCCTCAATGCATATACGCTTTTTTAATGGTATTTCCTTTCCGTGGCTTTTCTTGGGAAGCAGCCACTCAGCAAGTATTGTAATGAGGTGTGGGATCCTCCCAGCAGCTAGAGGGAATTTGGACTCCTCTTCTTAGGTGTGTTTGTTGAGGAACCAGTAGTTTCCATCTGCTTAGTGTTCTCTGCCCCTCTCCCCCCTCCCCCCGGGTTGAAGAGGAGCATATCGAGGAACTTTCTCCATGGTTCTCTAACTCTGATGGTGAAGGACAAGACTCCTGCCTCTGTTCCAGAATCAAAACTAACAAAGTCGGAAGGGCCTGTGGAGACCATTTAGACATTTTTAGCGTAGAAAAACTGAAACCCAGAGAGCGCACAGATTTCATGAGTGGCAGAAGCAGGGGGTGACTTACAAGATGGAATTCTGCTCTCCTTAGGCTACCTGACTGCCTGCTCTTAAATGTATTTATTGAGTCAGTAAAGGTTCTCCTTGATAAAAACTCGAGCACAATGCTAGTTTTTTTGGCTTTTAAACATTGGTCAAAGAGTAACTTGGTAAATAACATTTTACCTTGGCCTGGTGGCTCCTATATTCACATGTCAAAATGTTTCAGAACGTCTGCTAACACAGACAAGACTTTTGTGAAATCCTCAGGGCTGACCTGACCCTTTTTGCCATTAAGCCGCTAGATAAATTCTGTGCATTTATAAACACAGTTCTAGCTGGTGAGGCCGCCATTGGTTTTTGAAGCCATTTGGTCACTTGAATAGATGGCTGTTGTCTCCCCCAGACACATTTCTTACCAAGTTTCTACTTAGGTGTCTGGCTAATATTATGTTAATCATTTTATCTCTAAGCATTTTAGACAACCTAATTTTTTGTGGTTTGGAGGGGGAGAAGTTATTTAACTCTTGTTTTAACTTTCCAATTATAAACTAAATTGATGTTCATTATATTGGAAGTATATAAAAGTAAAATAAAAAATAAAATTAGGGACTTCCCTGGTGGCGCAGTGGTTAAGAATCTGCCTGCCAATTCAGGGGACACGGGTTCGAGCCCTGGCCCAAGAAGATCCCACGTGCCGCGGAGCAACTGAGCCCGTGTGCCACAACTGCTGAGCCTGCGTGCCACATCTACTGAAGCCTGCGCGCCTAGAGCCCGTGCTCTGCAGCAAGAGAAGCCCCGGCAATGAGGAGCTCGCGCACCGCAACAAAGAGTAGCCCCCGCTCGCTGCAACTAGAGAAAGCCAGCACGCAGCAACAAAGACCCAACACAGCCATAAATAAATAAATAAATAAATAACTTTTTAAAAATAAAAATAAAAAATAAATAAAGTATATAAAAGTATAAAGAAGAAAATTCTCCATACATACATATGCATATATGTTTTTTAATAAAATTGAGATTGTATGAAATACATAATTTTATATCCAGTCTTTTTATCACATCATATTAGAACCAGGAAAATAGTCGTATTTAATCTATACACTTCTACTGATGGGTACTTTTACAGGAAAAAAAAATTTAATTGGCTCTAAAATTATCAAGATCCATAAGTAAAGGCAGGCTAGCCCACAGAAAGATCACTGGACTGGGAATACGAAAGCCTAGATGTCATTCCTAACTCTGCCACTAAATTGCTGTGTGACCTTTAACAAGCTGCCCCACCATCTACACATCAGGCGTATGACACTGTTTTAAGCTCTTATTGACCAAAGAAGTAAGAGCTTTACTTCAGCTCCATTGCTTAGCATTTTGTATTAGTCTGTTAGATGGTTTGTCATAACGTTTTCAGTGAAGTTGACTGATTTTTTTGATACATTTCACCCAAAGGGATTAAGATGTAAATTCAAATTGTGATTCAGTCCACCATTCTGAAATAATGTAAGATCCATGAGGAAATGGACTTTTTCTATTTTGCTCACTGCTTCATCCTCTACATCTAGAACAACACATAGTGAATGCTCAATAAATAATTCATGAATGGATGGTTTACTTTATTTTAGTTTTTCAAATCTGTACTTACCAACATATTTTCTTTTATTTTAAATAGGTTTTAAACTAATTTCAGGGAAATTGTCTGTTTAAATGTAGACATTACCAAGAGACCTGACTTTATCGAGTGATAGCTAACATTCTATTATATATTAGGGACAGATGTGTTTTATTGGCCCAATGGAGACTTTACTGTCAAAAATTTGAGCTTTGCTAAGCTACCCGGATAACTTAATTTTCAAAACATCTTTTAGGTCATTTCTTAGTGTGTGCTTTTTCCTTCCCCGTGGGACTGTAAATAAGTAACCTGAATACACAATAGGGAAGAGAAGGAGTATTTACCTTTCCATACAAAAAATGTTGACTTTTCAGACTGAGCAATATGTTCTGAAATGAACTGTTTTTGTGCTTTAGAATTACAAGAGGTACAACAGTATCTTGGTTTTGTCAGTATATGTTTATGATATTTTGAGACTTTTTTCATCCAACTAATTACAGGAGTACAGATAGTAACCTGTTTAAGTCGTCATTTTGTTTTTATTTCAGCATCTAATGTGCATTATCGTATCTTTATTAAACCCCTTCAATATTCTGAATATTAAACCGCTCAATGCTGCATCAGGAAATACCTGCCTGTGCCATCTATAGCTACCATTAATAATCATCTGTTTGGTTCCTGATTCTTTCAGAGTACTTAAAATAGAGATAAAGGCACAGTTCATAGCTGTTTACACTCTATACAAAAGTTGCTATTATATTTGGAATGAATTATATCAGAGCGTAGAACTTGGGAAGCTTAGCAGTCGTTTGCCCATCACCCCCACGTCCTGCAACACACACCCCTTCCCCACCCCCTCCACCGCCCGATGGAAGCCAGTGTCCCCCACCACACCACACCCATAGCTAGCTGGAGATTCAGGCTGTCATACCCCAGTACGGTACCCTTTCTGCCTCACCCTGTTGTCAGAGCACTAGCCTAAAATTTGAGGGATGCACAGAGCATCCTAGAAGGGTAAAAGACAACTACATACCCTCAACTAGTTTCACTTACTTCTGGTGATGGTTGGCAGTGGCGATGGGTGTTCTCACCAAAATTAATGGAAAGAATTTTGTAACCTTTGGGTGAGAGAACAGGGCAAGAGAGCATTAAAAGAGGTAATTCATGTGAAAAACAGAAATGTGGGAATTGCCCTTTATAAAACCAATAACATAGTAGACTAGCTGGCAAATAATGAATCAGTGGCTGGTTTAAAGACTGCATTGGAAACGTTAGAAGCCACTTACTTGGACTGATATAACTTAAACTAAAAGATCTAGTTCGGCCTTGAGAGTGAGGAGGTTGAAGTATCTTAAAGCTATTCTTTAAGAGGGGAGTTAACACATTTTTTCCTAGAAAGAGATGGTGAGGAGAAAGGAAATTAAAAGACTTAGGTGGGAAAGCAGCTTACATTAATGATTGGAAAGAAAAATTTGAGAACTGAGGATGAAGAAACAAGCAAATTTTCCTTGGCAGTAAGGAAGACAAGGTGGGGGGCAGGGAAGGGGAGGAAGGATGGAATTAGGGTGGGAGAGTGAGACCTGAGGTAAACTGAGGGGGGAGCATGGTTTTCCTGCAGTATCAGAAATAGGCACCAATTCAGGGGTTTAGGGACAAGTGATGTGAATGTCAAAGCAGCAAGCGTGAAGGGTGACTTTTCCCTTCCTCTGCTTTCAGCTTTCCTGAGAGTTACGTAAGGTCCACTGTTTAAAAGAGAGAGACCTAATCAGGGGAACCTTAATACTTAGAAAGTACCTGAGAGCAGTACTTAACCCTTCTCTGGGCCTAACCCCACAAAAGTTTCTCACCTCAGTTTTTCTCACTGAGGGCTCTAGACAGCTTGCCCAAGCCACCTCCCGGAGGCAATGAAAGAGAAAAGGCTTATTTATTAGTTAGCAAGCACATTGCTAATCAGACCTAAGCGAGAGGCACCCACTGGCTTCCCCCAGTGAGTGAGCACGTTGCTCCTTTTGAGAGTTTCCTTTACTGATATACTACCACCTAGCCTTCTCCACCCTAGTCCTGTCTTATGAATATACACAGTGCAGTGTTGAAAGAAATAAAATTTTTAGTGACTTTCAGGTGTCTCACATGTCTGTTTATTGCTTGTGTACATAGCATAACTATTCGTAACTTTTTATTACTGTGATTATCAGTTCCATCCAGCTTTTACTAATATGCAGAGTGGAAGCAAAAGTTCCAAATAATGTTCTCACTGAATCAAAGGGGCTGCTAAAACAGGCATTGTTGTTCTTACCTTTTTCCCTCATTCAGTGTTACTATATGTTGATAGTACCAGGTTTTAAGCATTATTGCATTATTTTTCCAATACATGCTTGGTTCAAGCACATTAGGATAATTTTAATTACTAAAAGTTTATACATTATTGAACAATTAAACAGTGTTTCCTAATTTTATAAACATGTAAACAGTCTGTTAGTTTAACCCACCAAAAGTTAAACAATACCTTTGACACTATAAAGATGAAAAAAAAAACAACTGAGATGTTCAAAAAGTCAGATGTCTAAAGTCAGGATTTGTCCTTGACCACCTGAGATGCTTATACAGGTGCATCTCTTTTTAAATAAACTTAAGAAATAAAACTATAATATAAATTTAATTAATCGGTTGATTATTTACATTTCAAATTCTTTCATTTAACATAAAGATGGGCAGCAGTAAACTTTGCTAATATATTCAACGTAGAATGTTATAACTCTTTAGGGTTATAAACTCTAAAGTTGTTTACTTGAAGGGAGACTGTTTTTACCAGATATACAAATGTATTATAAAACAGTATAGTGTTGGCATAGGAAAATAGATCAATGGAATAGGATTTCAGAAAGTATGGAAATAAACCCAGGTAATATGGGAATTTAGCACACGATAAAGGTAGCACAGCAAATTAGTGAAACAAAAATGGATCATTCCATAAAAGGAACTGGGAATCAGATAGCCATTTGAAGAAAGAAAAATAATGCTGGATTTTACCATACATCTTACATCAAGATAAATTCCAACTGGATCAAATATTTTAATGTAAACAAAACAAAACAAAACCCATAAAGTACTAGAAGAAAAGATGGGTGAATATTTTTGTCATCTTAAAGTGGGGAAGGTCTCTCTAAGCTTGACACAAACCCAGAAGTCATGAAAGCAAAATGCTTTTAAATACATCTTTAAAATGTTAAATGCCTAAAATTTTATAGATAAAGGCAAATGTAAACAGGAAACTTGGAGAGATATTTTCCACATGTGACAAAGTATTAATTTCCTAAATATAAAAAAATCTATAAAAGTCATTAGAAAATGGGCAAAGGTCACAAGCCAATATACAGAAAAAACATGCAAATGGCCAATAAATACAAGAACAACTCCATATTGTAATTAAGGAAAGCAAAATAAAATGAGATTCTTACATATCAGCTATGGGAAAATATTAATAGATATGAAATGTAAAGCCCTATATAAAAACGGTAATTAATATCACTTCCTATTTCATTTTGCAAAGTCCATGTTTTTGTTCTAAGTGTTTAGAACAGCCCTGTCTAATATGTTAGACAGCCCAGCTGTCTTTGGAAATGATGATTGGCCTAGAGCATTGGTTTTCAAAGTTTTCTTATTCATCAGAATTCTCTGGAGGGCTTGTTAAAACATAGATTGACAAGCCCCACCCTGTAGTTTATGATTCAGTAAGTCTGGCATGGAACCCAATAATTTGCATTTCTAACAAATTCTCTGGCAATGCTGGTTTGGCTAGTCCAGGGACCATACTTTTAGAACCATTGGCCTAGAACACATTGAGTATTATAAAATGATGTAATACTGTCTTGTAGAGAATGTATTGGTGAGACGAGACAAATAGGGGAACAGTGTAAATTAATGCCAAAACACTTTGGGTCTTTTATTTGAATGCCTTTCTCCTTTTAAATTTACATCACTAACTTATTCCTAAGCAACTAATCATGCTGTTTATAAAATTAGATTTACCTTCTGAACTTTTCTGCATTTTTCTAATGTACCCGTGCTTGACAGTTTCTTTTGTGTTCCATTAAGTGTCTTAGTGCTTTGAGGAACTGAAATGTAATATGTTAAATACAAGTAAATCCCATTCAGGGGTCTTAGATACCATTGTTATAAATTATTATTTCTTTTAAAGAGGTTTACTTCAAAAACTTGACAGTTAAATTTTTCAGTTTTACATTAAAAAGGTAGGCTGGTGAATTAACAAAAGTCCATATATAAGCCAAGATAATTTTTTTTTAATCTGCATTAGCCTAATAAATTCTTATATTTACTGCCTTTGTCTTAGATGTAGCAAGACATTTCTAAACATCTCTTGGACTCTTAGGTATTTTGAACTACTTTAGAGATTTTTACAGAAAGTCATTGCTCTTATTTATGGTTCTTTAATGGGTACAATTATAATATATTCTAACTTTTTCCAGATATTATAGAAAATTTTTAAATCCTCAAGTAATCCCAAGAAGTGATGGACATTTGTCTGTTGAGAATGATATTAACTGCCAGGTGAACCATTTAAAAAAAAACTTAGAAGTGTCAGAAATTCCAGTTTTTCCCTATCCCCAAAAGACTATTTCATTCAGGTCAAATCTATTATGATTTTACATAAATAGAGTATTACTGAGAAGTCCTGTCACCACCTGCAAATTAGCAAGAAGCATTTATTAAGCGTTTGCACTAAAGATAATGGTGAGGTATTGTCCCCAGCAGGATAGAAAAATTGACAAATGAATTAATTAACCCTTGTTTACATTCTATTTCAAAGCCAAGATTTTAAGTAAAGCACTTGTCAAACGTATTAGCTGAGGTTGGTTTACAAACTAAAAGTACAAGACCTGTGAAAGCCAAATGCTTTGTGGGCTGCAGTCAGGGGGAAAAAAAAAAACCTTCCTTAATTAACTGCAGGGATTAAAATGTAAAGAAAAAGATCATTGCAGGGCATACCAATTGTTCTTCCCAGATTTGAGTCTTAGCAGGTATGTGGGGATATACTGAATAACTTAAAGGACCCTGTGGCTAGGAACTGGGGACAGAGGGCCAGGTTTAAGTCAGAAGACTGGAATCAAGTCCCAAGTTGATCACCATTTACTAGTTCTGGGACCAGATAAGCCACTAGTTATTTTAGTATTTCATTTCATTTTTATCTATTTACTGACTGACTGACTTATTTACAGAAGGGAAAACAAATAGGAGAGCTATTATAAGGATAATTTATATAAAAATAGGGGCAAAGGGCCATATAGATATTGCCTAATTTAAATACATAATTTGATTTTACTGTATGTGCATTTTACAAAGCAGAACTACTAGAATAGATATACAAATTAGCACATACATGCCTCAATCTGCCAGACATTTAGCCAAAGGAGCTGGATCTTTTCTAGTCTCATATAATTCCAGTCAAACGTTATGCATACCTGTTCAATCCCCACCTCCCTACCCCCAGCCAAAAAAGGAAAAAAATATCACAGTGAACAACCCTAAATGTGATAGACCCAAATGCAGTTCATCCCTCGCTCTGCAAGGAGCCAGGAGAGTTCTGTAATCCGTTACCAGACCCTTTGCCTCTTCCTCCCTTTCCCAGCTGCTTCCCCCGGGGCAAACTAGAGGGGCACCTGGAGAGTGTGGATTTCCTGGCACAAGGCTTGACTGGAGGTGGTGCTCCAGGCAGCGGCCGTGAATCTTGGACCCTACCCACCCATCAGCACCAACCATAATCAGTTTCTTACTGAAATTATGTGTTAACAATTTTTTATTTTAGCTCTATTTCCCGAAAATGGATGAATCTGTTAGGTTCTATCATCTGTTTAAATCATATTTAATTCACTTTACCTTTGAATGTTTAGTAACATGTTCTGTGCATTCTTCTAAACAGCATACATATACGTATGTAAGCACATACATAGCACATATACACACACACATGCAGGCATATGCTATATATGATATTGGCTGATTTCCTATTTAAGCAAATTATAAATTGTTTGCTTACATTCACTTCCTGAAGAACAGAAGAAAACACCAACCCAAAACATTAAAATAACCAGGCCCCAATAACTACCTCCCTTAGCTAAGAGATTTAAATAATCATCATGGTTTCTTGGAAAAACCAATAATATCTGGTGACCCTATGGGGCGTCTTACATAGTAGCCATACACCAAACCGCACTCGCATGCCTGATAACGTGCACTTATTTCTGCACCCCACCCTTTTCGCTGTGGGCTCTACTGAGTGGAAATCAGCCAAAGCTCTACCCTGCTCTGTGGGCCTGCCTTTCGCTTGTCAGAGATCCAGCCAAACTAAGCCTGAATTTCAGTCCTAGTGAAATATCTGAGGTCATTGCCTGAGCCAAAAATAAAAATGCAGCAGGGGAAGAACCCAACATGAACAGAGCAGAAGCATCTCAGTGACCTCAACCTGGGGCAGAGCCCTCTAGCAGCTTCCTGCGACCTCCCTGTGTGCAGCTAGAATCTGGAAGGGCACAGACAAAGCCATCGCCAGCCTGTCTCTAATTGGCCTCATGTCATTAGCATTCCAGAACAGGAAACTCTCTGCAGCCAGGAATTCTTGCTTCTTTGCCATAGTATTTGAGAAGCAAACCTTTTTTCCTGCACATATTTAGTTCTGTTAGTTTGTCACAGGTTAGTTTTCTTGAGTTTGATAGCTATAATAAGAACACCCTGTCTGTCTGATTTCTTGGCAATTGACTATTCGATTTCTAGGTTCTGGACCTCTCTTTCATTTGCCCTAGGTCAGTAAGCTAAGTTTTAGGTCAAAGACTGTTTATAAAATGTATAGAGTCTTGTTCGATGATGCCTTTACTAAGACATAGAATGAGATTTGTGTTGCCCCCAAATGGTGGAGATATTCCCCTGCCCCTGTCCCAAGGAAGGGGACCAGTTTGCCAGGGCATACACAGATCATTAATGGCATTGCCCCCTAGAGCTTCTGTAGAAGCAGACCTTGAGTTACTCCTTTCTCCTCACACATCCTCTGGTATATCCCGTGCTGATATGCACCTGGCCCGCTCCAGTGTGGCTGTCCCAATGTTTAAAACACAAAAGTACTTCCATATAGGGTGGTAAACTACTGCCTCTAGCCAGTCCCCACCAATAAAAATAAAAATAGAAAAATAAAAACCCCACAACATTTAACAATTCTGGGGTTTTTTCTTGGGGAAAAGGGATGCTGATGAAGATTGGGAGGAGGCTTAAAAAGGAGTCCTTAATGTTTAGTTGAAATTTTATTTGAAGGGACAGAGTCAGCTCCTTTTGGCCAAATTCCTGATAATCAGAGCTGTATGCACTGGTACGTATAAGCTATTTCACAGCTTGATTAATCAATGCAAATAAATCAAATTTAAAGTGATGCTCTTCACTTTAAGGCTCATCTCATTCATTCCCAGCTTGTCAGCCTGAGATTTTCTGAGGAGGGGCCAGCAAAGCTACATTCCCTCTCATTCATCCACAGACCTTGGGGCAAGAAAGTTTTAGAAAGAGAAGGATAAAAGCCAGAGTAGCCTTTTTTCCCCTGCACAAAATATGCAGGTTTGGAAGGAACCTTAGATACCATCTAATCCAACTTTCCCTTTGACTTCTGTGGAGAGTGAGGTTCAGAGATGAAGTAACTTCCCCCAAGATCCCAGTGATGCTGGGGCCACTGGGCCAAGAACTAAGGGTTCCTCTCTCTAGTTGAGCTCTCCCCTCTGCAGTAAGTGGCCTCGCTGATACTTTACTGGTCTCTTTTCCATTGTAGAAGTTGCTAAAACCTAACTGCTTCACAATTAGGTAAAAGCAAATTATTTTATGGGGCAAATACAAAAGTATTTGGTTTTGGTTCTCTAGCTGGCTTAGATAGGGTATGAAGAAGCAAAGAACACCACAGAGAAACACCTCAGAAGTTCTTGGCCAAAGAGCGAATAAATGTGATGGAGGGTCAACCACCAAGATGGCCTTTGGGGAGGATGGAAAAATCAGAGTGAGTTGATAAAAAGTTGCAGGTTACTAGTCAATGCACAGAATTGTGTCATGGGTATTGACTTCTTAAATGATTTCCTAAATTAATTTTAGCAACCACAGGATGGTTAATGCTAGTGAGTTTCAGCTATTTTAATCAAATGATGTATTAAAATATGTATTTGTGAAAATGATATGAATAAATACACTACGCTGGACCTTATTGGTTGGTATTAGCATAAGCCAGCAGGTGACACTTGCACATTCCACCTGGGGAGGGCACTGTTTAAGTACTCCCTGGGTACCCCCTCTGTGATGCCTCATCCAGATAGGCTAGGTCAGTGGTTCTCAACTGGGAAGATCTCCCACCCACCCACCCACCCAGGGGACATTTGGACGTTTGGCAGTGTCTGGAAGCACTGACAAGGGAGGAGCGGGGTTTGCCACTAGCATCCAGTGGGTAGAGGCCAGGGAGGCTGCTAAACATCCAGCAGTGCTCAGGACTGCCCCCCACAGCAAAGGACTCTCTGTCCCAAACCATCAATAGTGCCGACGTTGAGACTCCTGGATTAAGTAATGAATGTTTTCAAGAAAAAAATGGAAAAACCCATTGGATGGCCCTGGTCAATAGCAAGTATGTGTCCCTACAGTCACATCCTCTGTGACATGACACTGGGAAGGGAGGCCATACGGTCTTTGTTCTCCATGGGGCACAGCAACAACCAAAAAGCAGTGAAACTGCTGACTGCTTGACCGGATGACTCAGAAATGAAGGTGCTGGCTTTCGTTTGATTTATCACTGAGGAATGCCAAAGGGACATTGCTCTTTCACTATCTGTGGCAATATTCTGCACAGATGATTACATTGGTAGATTTGCCTTGTATAAAAGATGTATTCCTACGGCTTCCCTAGTGGCACAGTGGTTAAGAATCCGCCTGCCATTGCATGGGACACGGGTTTGAGCCCTGGTCCGGGAAGATCCCACATGCCGCGGAGCAACTAAGCCCGCACGCCACAACTACTGAGCCTGCGCTCTAGAGCCCACGAGCCACAACTACTGAAGCCCGCGTGCCACAACTACTGAAGCCTGCGCACCTAGAGCCCGTGCTCTGCAACAAGAGAAGCCACCACAATGAGAAGTCCGTGTACCGCAATGAAGAGTAGCCCCAGCTCGCTGCAAGTAGAGAAAGCCCATGTGCAGCAACGAAGACCCAATGCAGCCATAAATTAATTAATTAATTAATTAATTAATTAATATAAATAAAATAAATAAATAAAAAGATGTATTCCTAAAAAGCTATGTTTGTTAAATTTTAAATACAGTCAGGAAATTCAGTAAACACTAAGGAGCCAGTGAATCCTTTTAAAGTGAAAGGTTCTTTTTAATAAAGTCCTATTCTCAAAGAGGAGCATACCTATTTACAAAACTAATGTAAATATTTTTCCTGCACATTATATTTATATCACAGAGCTACATAACTCTTATGCGAGAAACAGTTTCTCTTCCTCCTTCCTTTTCCTGCCCTTGTTCTTTTCCTTTAAAGAGAAAATCAGGGGGGGAAATTAACAATACAGTCTCTGAATTTGGGAAAGTCATTGATCAGTCTGTCCATTATACAGATCAAAAGATGCCTGCTGGGTTACAGATTGTTAGAAAAAATAGGACTTGGCTCTGTTTTGAAATCATTAATTTTTTATCTCAGACTTTTTTTTTTTCAGTTACTGACCTTTGGTTAGAAAGAGCAGGTGTACTTGGTCCCTCCATCACCCCATGGGTGTTTGTTGCACCAGAAATATCTGATAAGACTCAACCTCTTCACTCACAGCAGGGTGGGAGGGGGAATCAGCAGAGATAAGGGAGTGGTACTAAAGGAACCCAGCGGTACTAAAAGAACCCCAGTTCTCTCCTTATCAATTATTGCCCTAGGGCAACATCCCTAGGTATATAAGTCACTGACTAAGTTAGCAGGACAAAGGGGGCAGAAAGGAGGAAATTTATTTGATAAAGTTACCATTCATATCACTTCAGTGGTAGGAGGTTACAGAGGTGTGACCCACTGGGGACAAAGTCACGGACACTGGGGAAGAGCCAGCCAGACAAGAGAGGCACTAGGACACCTGAGTCTGACCTTCATGCCTCGGCCCTACTCTCCCTGGGAAGGAGGGCGGGGCTGAGGGCAGAGAGATCATAGCGATGACCCCAGCATGTCTACTGCCCAGCCAGCGCAGCTCCAGTCAGGAAGGCAGGTACCAGTGTCACCATGAGAGGTGGTGTCACCCTCGCCGGCTCCTCAGAGCACTTGCCATTTGAACGGCCTTTCCACATACATCCACCCATGTTCGTCTCAGAACCCCATTGGGTAAGTAGGAAGGAGGTCATTGTGGGTAGCATTTTCCAAATGAGGAAACCAGAGCACCAAGAACGTCAATTCCACGCCCAAGATCACTCAAAGAAAGATTTGAGATTTTAACACCAGGGTTCTAACTTGAACCCCTGCGTTTCCCTCATGGTAACCTGTTCTCACTCAGATGACCAGGGCCCAGTACAAGCCTTGGCTGGGCTGCCAGGAGTCCTGGGTTCTAGTCACAACTCTGTCTTTTACTCACTGTGTCCTCACGAGATAACCACTAGCCCTATTAGAACTTCAGTTTTCTCTCTGAAATGAGGGGGTCGATCAAGGTGTCCTCAGGTCACCATGGTGACATAAGTGAAATCAGGCTAAAATGAAGACTTGCAGAAAGGCAGCAGGTAACTGCTTACACTGGAAGGCACCATCTTAGCTGTATTATTAAGCACTTACCAGGTGCCAGGAACTGTGTAAACGCTTTATGCATTATCTCATTTGAGCCCCGCAACACCAGATGAGGCAGGCACATGTTAATGGAAATCCAACTTAGCAGATAAGGAAATTGAAGCTCAGGGAAGTGAAGTAACTGGCTCAAGTAACTGTCTTAGCTCAGGCTGTCATACAGAATACCACAGACTGGGTGGCTTAAACAACAGATATTTACTTCTCACAGTTCTGGAGGCTGGAAGTCCCAGATCAAGGTTCAGCAGGGCTTGGTTTCTGGTGAGAGCTCTCTTCCTGGCTTGCACGTGGCCGCCTTCCTGCCTCAGTCCTTACACAGCCTTTCCTCTGAGTACACGCAGGGGAAGAGAAAGAGAGAGCTCTCTGTTGTCTCTTCTTGTACGGACACGAATCCTATCAGATCAGGGCTTACCCTTATGGTTTCATTTAATCTAAATTACTTCCTGAGGACCCCATCTCCAAATACAGAGACATTGAAGGTTAGGGCTTCAACATAGGAATTTGGGGGGGCACACAATTCAGTCTATAGCAGTCCTACAGGCAGAAAGTGATTTGAAGGTGGGATTGACATCAGGCCATCTCACTCTGCCTGCTCTGCTAACCGCTATTATGCTATATTTGGCCCAGAGATCTGAGCTGGGGGTAGAGACTGCTGGGTGCAGTGAAGCTTCTGTCTTTTGATCTCTCAGCTGGTAGATACAGCCCCTCTCCCTCTAAGTCACTACCTTCTCTCCTGGATACGAGGGTGGATGGGAAGATCCTCCTTTGATCAAACTTTTGAGTCCTGAGTGGTAAGTAAGTAGCAGGCCAGGGAATGGTGCCCCAAAGACCATCCTACACCCAGGCAAGAGGCATAAGGCTGAGCCCCGAGGACTGGTTCCTTCACAGCTATCTTTGAAACTGGTCCAGTGCTGGACCCTCCATCGAGATTGCTGGTTGAACAAAATCATGCGGGCCCAATTCCCTGGGCTCCCGGGATGAGGTCGTAGTCGGTTGTCACTCATGTGTGGAAGGATGAGAACTTAATCCACATTGGCAAGCCACCCACTGGAGCAGCTATAGTTGTGCTTGTCAGTTACTCATTATTAAAGACTTTGCAGTAAAAACAGCCATTTAGACTCCTGTACAGGCTTCCACCAAGCCAAACAACAAACTAGTCATCCACCTGGAATGTCTCCTCTCTATAAATTACAATATCTGTGTGTTGTTTTTTTCTTAAAAAAAAATTCTCTTCCCCACTCTCTCATGCTTTACTGTTTCCACTTGTGTTATGCAAGTAGATTTCAAAAGGTTGTGGGGCTTCCTAATTTTAAAAAAAAACTCAGAAGAGCAACAAACCACAGGATATCATTCAGAAAATGAAAATGTGTCATTTTACCTTTCCAAAGTGTCAAAGGCAGGGAGTCACAGGGAACCACTTGGCTCTTGTTAGCGGAAGTGGAGAGTCACGTTTTCACAGCTGTAACGCAGGGGCTGTCACCGGTGTTGGGCGTGTTTTCAGTTGGCAGGGCACTTCACTCATTTTCTGTCACTTCACCCTAGAGTCACTACCCCCACTTCTTTCTCAGTGGAGCTAACACACGGAGCTTCTAGAGCTCAGTCCATCGTCACCGTGGTCACAAAACTGCTAGCTGACTGCTGACTCCCCTCCACCCAGAAGCCAGAAGCCTCCCCCCAGCTAGTTCTAATCAGAAAGAAAAAAAAAAAAAAAAGGTATGTTTTTCAAGTGAAATTCAACCTTGAGCATTTTGGAAAAGGGAGGATCCCATTTCTGAGTCATGTCTCTTCCCAGGGGCAGGGCTGGCCAGAATAAAAGGCTGTGGCCCGAGCTGCACAGAGGCCACTGGACTTCCGGCATCCTGCCCTGCTCATTTCAACCTTGCTCATCATCTCTGTGGTTGGCTTTTGCAGGTGTGAAAGCTGTGGAGCCGTTTTCCACTCTGAATGCAAAGAAAAGTCTGTCCCCTGCCCAAGGTGTGTCCGCCGAGAGCTGCAGATGAAGCAGAAGTCTTTCTGGCGGAGGCTGAACATGGACGAGAGCCTGGAGGAGGCTTGCAACATGTTTGAGCTGTCCTTCCAGAACACCTGACTCAGCGGGAGCCCAAGGCCGGGCAGTGACCTCTCAAGCATCCATCAGCCCCAATGGCTTCCTAACTAGCCAGTTAGACCCCTCCAGGAGAAGAGTACGTCTCACCCTCAGCTAGATATAGATATATATTTATAAATGTACACACACACATACCTATACGTCCTGTACGTATGTTCTGTATAAGTCATTGTCCTAAAGGTCCATGGAGATTTGTGGCTCAAAAAATTACCAGTAGCCGAATTATACTTAGCCATGAATCTCAGCTGCTTGCTCCCAAGCAAAACGTGTTTTACACACAAGGCTTTATAGTTCAGACTTTTTTTTCGGCTCTCAAGGGCCATTTATTACACAGGACACAGGAGAAAGCATTTCCTGCAGAGCAACAGTGCTTCGAGTTATTTTTGTGTTATTTATTTTTAGCCTTCACAGAGGATGAGGTAACTGAGGCAAGCACCCATCATCATATTTCATAAGAAAATCTTCAAAACACAGCAATGACTCCTGGATCCTTCCAGGACCCGGTGTCCCTGGCTCTCACCTCGGTATCTTCGCAGAGGCAGAGTTCACCTCAGCTGAGTTGAATGGCTTGGAAATCAGGAGTGCGAGCTCCCTCTGACAGAAAGCATGTGGCCCTAATTTATTAGGGGAGCTAGTGCTGGTTCTGAAGTTAATCTCAGAAAGGGTTTTGCTTGAGAAAAGACCTCAGTAACCTACATGTTGTCGGTCTGTTTGCTGGTACGAATCCCGACGCCTGCCCAGTGACGTGACGCTCCACGGTATTTGCCAGGCTGGAAACATGGCTCTCTTAAGACCAGTCTTCCAGGAGTTTCATGGGTGACAGTTACGATTTTTTAATGGTGCTGGCCTGAGGAAATTGCCTAGGATTGTTGTTAAATACATCGGTTTATAGACCAGGAGGTCGGATGTAGAGTACGGACATTCCAAGAGATGGTCTGCAATTTCTTTTCACAGAATCCTGTGTAGGCAATTCCCACCTATTCATTATAAGTGCTTTATTTTTCATTGTTCTTCATTGCCCTCTCATTTTGACTTTTAATTTGTCAATGTAACCACTTCTGCTTTCATATTTTTTAATTGTCTTGAAAAATCAGAGTAACTTGGAACTTTAAAATATCAACTTTAGACTATTAAGAAAATACCAAACTTACAAATACATTTAATGAATTAAATCTGATATGATTTAAATAAATATATATACACATATGCAATTGCCACCATAAACTGAAATGAAAAGTACTAGGATAATATAGGAATAAGAAATAGAATGAATCGCTTAGGCATTTGGCGGGGGAATGTTCTCCCTCTGCAGGGCCCTTTTAAGAGCCAGCGTAGCAGTCACTGTGACCCAAATGGCAGGTAGGATGGCACTGGAAATCGTGGCTCCCATTCCTTCCACATTAACTCTTTCCAAAACAGAAAAATAAGCTTATATTGAAACAATTCTCAATAGGCTGTATGAGAAGATCCTGTATATTTCCACTGAGCAGATGCCTTCAATGCCTTCATGGTTTAGTAGTTTCACCGCTAGTAGGATCTGGAGAATCAGTGGCTCACAAAGTC
The DNA here is from genome assembly GCF_949987535.1 of Balaenoptera acutorostrata. Classification (NCBI taxonomy): domain Eukaryota; kingdom Metazoa; phylum Chordata; class Mammalia; order Artiodactyla; family Balaenopteridae; genus Balaenoptera; species Balaenoptera acutorostrata. Next base: position 66,176,745 of record NC_080071.1, on the reverse strand, counting down.
CATGGGACATTTCACCCCATTGCTCCTTTCCACCACACCCGGCTCCCTCCGGATCCCAACTCATGATGCTTCCGTCCGTTGAGAGACGAGACACTTCAGACTCACTTTTGTGCAGACTGCTGGGTGTGCGCATTTCACCTCTCTACCCATGCCAGTTCCTTTGGCCTCAGGCCACACATTTCAATGTAATAGCAAAGCACCACGCATGCATTTATTTTCTGATTATACAGTAGCTATAACCAAGGCATGAAAACTTGTTAAAAGGCCAGGGCGCTATTCATGAGACACCTTACGGTGCAATTTACTCTTAGAAAAACAAGTTGACTCCCCCCAGCGCCCACCCCACTCCACTTTATAGAGACTGTCGCACACAAAAGAAAAAGGGTGGAAAATCTCAAGCACTTGGCAAACAGGCAAACAAATTTGATCATCTCCCCTTTCCTCCTCCCTTTCGTGAAATACAGTATTTATATTTTCCAGCCTCAGAGAAGATAGCAGAACATGATCTTTCACAAGAGAATTATAGACCTGCTTATTATAAAACAGATGTGCTCTGATGGCAAAGTGCCTTTTTCCCTCCGCCCCCAGCTCCCTGTCACTCTAGCTTACTTCTGCCTTTGCCGTAATTAATGTATCTGTGATTCCGACTGTCAGCGAGGCCGTCCCCAGCACACTGCATTTGGGAGACCTGAAGTGCAAGGCCGTCTCCTCCCCTTCTAGCGTATTCACTGTATGTACAGAATTTCCTGTCCCATCTCACAGGCACCCAGGGCCAGACCCGCCGAAAGTCAGGGTGACATTCTGGATATCTGTTCTCAAGGCCTCTGCTTTCACCAGGCCCATTTAGAGGCCCTGCTGAATATTGCCAGTCCCTGTGAACTCATAAGGAGAACTTTCCACCCACATCGTTTTCTGCTTATTTTGAAAAGGGGGCGGGGGGGGGAATGAATGTGCTATCATCATCAGCTACCCAGAACTGGAACCGTACCCCAGTTCCTTCTGTTTTCTCTCCTCTTCGTGAAGCCCTGACAGCCCGGCCAGTGCCGGCCGCAGGCCTACATGACACGCTCGGCCACCACCCCCCAAATCTAATAGGACAGAGCAGAGCCGGCTTAGGAGTTGGGTCTGCCACGAAAATTCAAAATTGCTATTTTCAGCCCAGAATGCCATAGCGCACATGAACGCCCTTACTGTTTTCAGCACTAACAAATTACTTGGGGCACTGTAGGCAATTGTTCCACTGCTTAGAAACTGTCGAAACAAAAGCAGATCTGTGGATTACCACCTCCTTAAGACCAGGCTAATACCTGCTTTCCCTCATGGTCCGTTTCTCATCTCATATTAAATATCTTGCACATAAAGCACATGAGAAAATGGCCAATTAATCTCGTAGAGCTGGCAGCCGACTCAGGGCAACCTCTTTTCTCTTGAAAGGCCCATTCCCTGGTGTATCACTTGAGGAAATCCCTCCTCACAGTGCCAGAAACTCATGTGTGAGACAGTCCAACCCTGGTGAAATGTTGGCATCTCACCCTGCAGTAAAGAGGCCAGTTCCGAAAATAGACCTCAGTTTGCACCGCGGCAGGAAGGCCGCAAAGTACTTAAAAAGCAGTCAACTGGGATGGGAGTCATGTTCTCTCCAGGGCGGCTCTTTCTCAAAGTTGAATGCTCTTTGTATGAAAACCATGTAAACTCTCATCTTCCCCCTTTGCTTCATTGCCTTTTCAGGGGACTGATTTATAGTCGTCTTCATGTTTGTTGTGCTAAAGGGTAGTCTTTTTAGGAGCTTTAATACTTGGTTAGCTGAGAAGGCAATCGCTTTTGGATTCTTCTAGAATAGGCCTCTACCAAAAAGGGAATATCTCTAGGACTTGGGATCTGTGGTTTCCAACCAACCCAGTGATATCCTTCAGACTCCCACTGAGGGACTGGGCCATGATTTCCTTCTGGCTGCAGTGAGAGCCAAGCTGTTCATACCGCTCTAGCTGCTGTAGGCAGCCTTTGCTAAGCTGGAATGAGTGCCCTTGCATGGGGTCTGGCCTCTGTTTTTGTCTCTGCATCTGTACACACTGAACATTGACACTGGATAGTTTCTTCCCATACTTTCTTGAAAAGGCTTGGCTTCCAAACCTGTGGCTTTCTTCTCTACCCATTAGCCAGAAAAGGCCATACGTAAATTACTATATCAGGGTAGGACTTGCAAGAGGCCGCAAATGTTTAGTAACATTTTCTGCAGAGAGGCATTATCTGAGGAAGCCGAGGTACACTCTACTCCTAATTTAGGGTTAAGCCAATGCTGCTGTTCTTGTGTTTGGGCAGACTTCCTTACCTTCACTGATCTGTGTTGAAATAACTGGATTGTGAAGTAAACCTTCAACTCCTGATTCTAATACTGCCTGGAGTCAACACAAAGGTGATTTTTTTTTTTTTTTACTTCTCCCGGTAAAGAGAGATGCGTGCGGTTTCCCCCTTATTTCTTGAGTTTTCTGCCTCACGACTATCCTTCCTCTAAGATAATGTGAAAAAGCAGAGAATTGGGGGCAAAACTGAAAGAAGCGAACATGCCCTCATTGGCCTGAATTGAGTCATCGGAAGCACTGTCCGTTTTCCTTTCCCTGGTCCTTGTTAACAACTGGGCATTAACAACACAGCTCCGAGTGTTGTGTACCCTGCACCATTCTTCTAACCCTCAGTTCTACCCTAGTAGAACTAACTGCCCAACTTGACTACTTGAACCCAGCGATGGGTGAACAAGCCCTGCTCAGTTCATCGGAACAGACAAATGTGATTTCTATCATGTGGGACAGTGTCTCGACAGTTAAGCCCCAGCACCCCAAGTCATTGTCAAACTCTAGATTAAAGTCAAAAGAAAAGTGTGGAACACCCTCCCAAGCACACCCACAGTTGTCAGGGCTTTTATTTTAAATGGGCTCCAAGCGATCACGCGATAGGGCCCTCTCCCCCTACAGTGGCCTCCAGTGTGATGGAAGGCTCTGTTAACCTCAAGTGAAAACACAGCTGCTGTTTTGCTTTGGTTCCTCCCTGTGGAAAGAGACACCATCTTGTTAGAAAGGTCTGGAGTGAAGCCAGTTGTTACCCAGGTAGAAGATTCAGGCGCTTGCAGCAACTCTTAGCACAGTAAGATTCCCTGCTAGGCCACTGAGCTGCAGCCCAGCCTCTCTCCCCTTCCCTTGATCTTCCTCGCCCCAGTCCTGAGCCCAGATTCAGGCCTCATGGCTGGTAAACTGGCTGGTGGACCACTGGGCCCTGTGGCTCCTTCTCATGTTGGCCGTTGCATTCGTTTCCTTTCCCCGTGGGAGTGCCTTACAGCACTGCCTAGCGTTTCTAGTCTAGACTCTCTGACCCGCTTGAGGCCTGCAGGACCCTTTGCCTCAATACGGATCACTTTGCTTCTTCCCTGCTGGCTGCTTTTTAGACAGGCAAGCTCGGAGCCTGCATGTTCCACAAGCATGTCAGACCTTTCACCTTCATTTAACCTGGTGCCTTATCCTCATGAGTACAAGGATTCCTGTTGGAAACACATTGTCAAATCAGACTGGTGGAAGTGCTACTTGGAGCCATTGACACTTACCAGGAAGTACAAAAGTTACAACCACATAATGTTTTAACTCTGTTTTATGCTGTTTTTCCGAATCACTCTTTTTGTTTGCTTTTGCTTTTCATTAACCAAACTCAGGGGAATGTCACAACGTTACAAAGGCCAATGGGTAGAGAAATTAAATCAGTTGTTCAGATTCAAATCTGTAAAGTCAGTGAACTTAGCCTTTTTCAGATGAAAAAATTACACAAACACAAGGATTTTCTTTTCCTTTACTGTATATTTTTTTTATTTTGCCACCTGTTTTCCAAGTGGAGAGTGAGAAGCCTCTTGGATGAATTGTGGTGAAAGCATTTCTGTGTGGCATGGGCAGTCCACCAAGCTATTAAATTAGGCTTTCACCACCGGAGGCTGAGGTTCTAATTTTGGACACCTATCAGGATCTTATTGTGAATAGCCTACCTTAGAACACTGAAGGAAAAAAAACCTGTCTTTAGGGAACAGTAAAAGGAGGGAAAATGTGTAGGTTGCAAATGACAAGTATTGAACGTGGGGTGCGGAAGACTTCTGCACAACTTGTTCTTAACGCTCCTGGGTCAGATCGGTGTCATTTTCCCTTATTTCTGTTCATGCCGTACAGAACTGTCTAAAATTTGGGGTTTGGGCTATTACTATGTCACTCTGTGTTGAGCTATTTGTAATATCTAATGTGGTAACTTATATATGTGTTGTTTCTGTTTTCTGGATTTTATTGCCTTTTGTTTTGGCATAACTTATCCATATTTTGTTTACATCATTTTTTAAATATCAGTAACTGTAATAATATAAAATGAAGCTGTGTTGTGGACAAGACCCCTAGTTTTTATGGTTCATCTGTCGTACAATTTAAGTGCACCAGTTCCTAATGTATAAAGTTCTCTCCCTCTCAATAAACAATGCAGAAAGTGCTTTCTCTTCTCATAACAACTTATTAAAATGCTGTTTTTGCAGGGATGGTGCAAGCCCAAGATGAGCCCTGGATGTTAATTCAAAGTCAAGCTTTGAGCTTCATTGAAAGTGAGCTACTGGGGACTTTAAAATAGCTCTTAATATTTTTCTTTTTCTTTTTTTTTAATTGAAGTATAGTTGGTTTACAATGTTGTATCAGTTTCAAGTGTACAGCAAAGTGATTCAGCTCAGTGATTAAGAGCTATAATTTATATATTATATATTATATATTATTTATATAATATATAAAATTATAATATGTATATTATAGCTCTTAATATTAATCTTGCAGATAGACTTTGGTTTTTTTCTAAATTCTTCAACCTCAATATTCTCATCAGCCCTTCCTATGCTCATGAAAAATGTAGTGTAACTTTTAAAAAGTTGCAGATGTAGTGTTACAGGCCTCATTTGCCAAATCAGGCCATGATTTCTTTCAGGTCTGAGACAAACCCGCCCAAGCTCCCACATGGAGTGTCTGCCACAGATCTTCCCCAGGCCTTCTTGCTCGGGTTTCATCTCGCCACTGTGCTCTCCAAATCAGGAGGGACAAATGCGAGGCAGTAGGCCATTAGGCAAGGCCACTGTTCATTCCTGAAGACCATACTTCGAGAGCAAAGAGTGAAAGTAGAGAGAAGTTGTCTATGTGAGGACAGCAGCCCTCTGGGAACTAACGGGTGATTGGAAATATCTACACTACCTCCCCGGGGCTGGCCTCACCCTGCCACCAAAAGGCTACGGGCACAACTGTCCACCTGGAAACTTTCAAAAGCACCATTTAAACTCACTTGTTCAAAGAAAGACATTGAAGAGACCAGAAAAGGTGCTTCTGGTTAAACATTTACCACAGGTGGCCTCTGAGCCTCAGTGTCTGAGACACACGTAGACAAGTTCATGCCCAGCTGCCCCTCCTGCACCCTCAGGAAACCAGCTGGGGCTCACGCCCTTCCTGTCCAAGGAACAACTGGACCTCATCTTCCCAAGAAACCTGCCACTATCCACAATAAAAAGGAACGGGTTAATGTTTCACTGAACCAAACTAGACACGATGTAGCCAGAGCCCCAATTCATCTGATTCACAGGATGGGTTAGCTTTCCCCCAGTGGCGGTAAACCTGAGTGGCTGGATGACTGCAGGAAGCTTTCACGTTATCCAAAGGAGACATTTCCAGAGGGTGGGAAGAGACACCATTTTGTTCCTCTCTCCCCACCCTCAGGAGATGGTGATTTGGATCTCCCTTAATTGTTTCCCCCCCGTCCTGTCCTTTGATGATGGCTTTAATCAGTGGTCCCCACATCAGAAGCAAGAAAACACAAGCAAAACGTCAGGACCCCATCACAGACAATTGAATCAGAATCTCTCTGGATGGGCCTGAGTATTTCTATTTTTAAAAGCTCCCTGGGTGAGTCCCATGCATTCTGAAAGTTAAAAACCACTAGACTGAATGAAGCAAGTTGCTTCATTGAATGGAATATACATCTGCTTAGCATACTGGTGGTCCACTGTGGGAAGGAGGTCAAAGGGGTGTAGAGGGACTGATCGGTCTTAGTTGCCCTCCGGCCCTCCTGGCAGACAGAGAACAGTACTTTGGAAGCTGCTGCTCATGGACTGCCATTGTTTTCATAAAACCTTAACTTTATACCCCCTTCATTTTCTTCCGGGGTGTGGTTAGTGTCTATTTATCCAGTGTATGCCATTGCCAGACATCTGGGTGAATAGAAGTGACCAAGTCATGGCCACAGGTGACTAAGCTAGCCGACAAAGAGAGCCTTGTACCCTCCCTTTCGTTTGTTCATTCCTCCTGGTTATACTGCAATTGTCCTCTAATGTATGCATGTGACAGTCTGCTCCCAGGTCAGGCCCATCCTACTAACATGAACCTCAGCACTCTGGATAGTGGTGTTTAAAATGGAAAATCACTAGGTGCTTCTTGCCCAGAAAGGCCTGGGAAATTCAGGAAATCCTGAGCTGTGTTCATATTTGCCTTGGTTCCGTGGAAGAACTAGACTTTAAAATGAACCAGAATCATTCTGAATCAAGGCATCTATTGAACTAATGAACTTCAACCTCACCTGCCAGTTACAGGTGAAGGGAAACTTAATTCTCACCCTCTCCTCCTTTTATGAAATCAGTAACTTCGATGATAACAAGTATTCCTCACTGATGGAAAACTTGTACAAATGGTTCAGTCTTATAAAAGACGTGATCTTCTCCATTCCCACAATGCTTACCATGGGGGAACATCCACAGCAAAGACTTTATTGAGAATCATTGTAGGAAGGTAGTGTTGCCAAGGGGCAGGAATGCAACTGGAAATGAACTAGGGACTTTTTCTAAAGCAGCAACATTAAAAACTACATTCCTGACTTGAGGGGTAGGTGTTTAAAGTGTATTTTTATTATTGTATTGGATTCTGATTGGGGTAGAGGATTCCTTCCCCAGGAGAACAATGGCCCCTGGTATATAATACTCAGGAAGACCAAGGCAAAACACACACAACAGATTCATTTATTCTCCCCTGTTTGCATCTATTCCTTCATAGCTTGGACAGAAATGTCTAGCAGGAAGAAAAAATTGTTCCCATAGCTGAGCATACAGAAATTCTGATTTATGTGCAATGACTTACAATTTACCTGGACGATCGGGAAATTCATAATTCCCCCACCTCTATTTCAGATTCCTCCATTAAGAGCTATTGGTTTTAAGCCAGTCAGCTAGAGTTCATGGGTTCATACAATATTTCAGATCCTGCCATACAATCTCAGGCAGCTGTTGGTCTGGGGGAAATTCCTCCAGCTTTTATCCAGTCCCTCCCAGACAGCCTGATATGAGAATCACTTTCAGTGGCTTCTGTGCTCTCCCAGGATGGTCTGTTGTTCTGAAGCTGAAGAGCTGCTATTAGCACCGTCATTTTTTCAAACGAACATTGAGCTAAATTATCTCAAATGTATAAAGGAACATCTCTCACTGTGTTATGGAAAATTGCTTTCCAAATTACAAGACTATACAAAGTACATATTAATTTGGGGCCCAAGGACATCCAAATTGCCTTAGCTCCCGCACTGTATTGTGATGACACACTCTGAATAATGTCAGGTTCCAAGGATACTGCAAGGTGCACGCTGTTATGAAAATAAACCAGAATCTTTCTCCATTAGGATCACTGCACGCATACTCAAGCCCAGCTGGAGGTATTTTGCTCTGAGATTCAAGCCTTTTGCAGAGGAAATAAATTCCAATTGCATAGGCAGGGAAGTGAATGTGAATTCTAAACTGGGTCAAGCTCCCCAGATGGCTTTCTCACTGCTGCCCAGGAGTGAGGCAACTGAGGAAACAGCCACCGGCAGCCCCAGTGCCCAGAAGAGACGCCTGGTGAAAGATGTCTCAGGAAGTACCTCCCGCTCATGCAAGTTCAATTCCACACCAAGGGGAAGGGGGAAAGCAGAAGCCAGGCACTGGCTGATAGACTTTGCCAAGTGCCAATGCTTATAGCGAATGTGTGTCAACATGTGGTTCGACAGCCAGAAAGCCCTGGAAACTAGCCCTGCCCAAATTGTCCCCAAACCTGTAGCCCTGGCACCCCAATAGTCAGCTCACCTGCAGCCCACCACAGGGTGTTTCTAAATGAGGATTTTTGAAGATAAAAATAAACATTTTCAAAAATAAAAAGTATTAGATTTTGCCTTGCTTGTTCCACCTACTCTTGTTTCTCGTTTACCTTTTTTTTTTTTTTTTTTGGCTGCTTGTTGCTGCACGCAGACTGTCTCTAGTTGTGGCGAGAGGGGGCTACTCTTCATTGCGGTGTGTGGGCTTCTCACTGAGGAGGCTTCTCTTTGTTGGGGAGCACGGGCTCTAGGCGCACGGGCTTTAGTAGCTGTGGCACATGGGCTCAGTAGCTATGGCTTGCGGGCTCTAGAGCGCAGGCTCAGTAGTTGTGGCATGAGGGCTCTAGAACTCAGGCTCAGTAGTTGTGGTGCACGGGCTTAGTTGCTCTGCAGCATGTGGGATCTTCCCAGACCAGGGCTCGAACCTGTGTGCCCTGCATTGGCAGGCGAATTCTTAACCACTGCACCACCAGGGAAGTCCGCGGTGGCTTCTCTTGATGTGGAGCACGGGATCTAGGCCTGCGGGCTTCAGTAGTTGCAGCATGCAGGCTCAGTGGTTGTGGCACCTGGGCCCTAGAGCGCGTGGGCTTCAGTAGTTGTGGTGCGTGGGCTTAACTGCTCTGCGGTATGTGGGATCTTCCCCTACCAGGGATCAAACCCGTGTCCCCTGCATTGGCAGGCGGATTCTTAACCACTGCGCCACCAGGGAAGTCCCTCATTTACTTTTTCCGAGAAAATATCACAGAGCAAATCACAGACATAATGACACTTTATGCTGATGTGCTTTAGCATGCATCTAAAAAAGAGGCTTATTTTTTTCTCCATAGTCACAACGTCATTACACACTGAACAAAAGTAACAATAATTCCTTGTTATCATCTGATGCTCAGTTCCATATCAAATTTATCTCATTGTCCCCTAAATATCTTTTTTTGTTTTGTTTGTTCTGTCAGTAAAGATTTTACAAAATAAAAATAAGAATACGAGGTACCCCTCCTGAAGTTCTGATACACTGTAAAGGGCTGTGGTTGCCTCCCCAGCTTCCCTTTCTCCCTCCCAGTCCCCTTCAGAGCACAGTACCCCCTGCGCCATTCATGCTGGCCCATGCAGCCAACAGAAGCTGCAGCGGGAGCACACAAGAGTGAGTCCTTCCAGGGGGCATCATTCCCGGCCTCTGTATTCAGAAAGCTGTACCAAGGCTGGGAGAAAAGTTTTCTTTAATTGAGGAGAGCGGCTACTTCAGGAGTTTGCTGCGCCCCCAACGTGACGATAGTGACTTGTCAATGGATGCTGAACACCTGACTAATTGAAAGGACCAGCTCAAGAAACAGGGTTGGTCTCTACAGAATTGAGTAAAGACAGAACGCTTTATGTGCAGGGATGGCAGGTGCCCCCCATGCAGAGGGTCCCGTCTGTTCCCTGGCACCATGTTGGAGCCAAGGGCATTAGCTCCTGAGCCAACAGCCTGGTCCCCGGGGGCAGGTTCCTCAATTTCTCTCCCATCCCCCGTGATGCCCTCACCAAAAAGACTGTAGAATTAAAATGTTCTTTATTCAGTTTCTTCCATTGGATGAGTATTTCACTTTAAAGCATATGATATTCATGACATAAAATTAAGAGGCACAAAAATGTATGAGGGAAAAGGGCTCTCCAAGAGAGTCTTCCCAAATAAAAGACTCTGTCCAGATAGTTTCTAAGACATGTCGTTGTTTGCAGAGTTACTAGTTGGGCACATCACTGAGCATCTTTTTTTTTTTTCCATCAGCTATAAATGGCTGTTTGATTAAGATTATTATTTAAAGCAGGAAGGAACCTAAGATTCTCGATCATTATGGTCAAAACTTTTCAACTTTAATTTCTCCTTAATAAAATGTCTGATCTCAGACCACACAAACAAACAAACAACAACAAAAAACCCCAGAGATAATGGCAGGAATGGAATCCCCGGTGCAGTGTGAACATTATGCTAGAACTAGAGCAGCCCCTCTCAAACTGTGGTCCCCAGACCAGCATCAGCAGCATCAGCTGGGAATGTGTTAGAAGTGCACATTCTCAGTTCATTCATGACCGGGGGATGGGGGGGAGAGACGGGAGACCTATATTTTACCTATGCGGGCGTCGGATTCTAATGCAGGCCAAAGTCTGAGACCCAGGAGGACATAGAGGATGTCTGCTAATAATCCAGACCTCCCTGCCTCCCCCTTCAGTCAGCAGATCTTTTGGGAGGCCTCCCATAGGCCAAGTGCTCCGTTAGATGCTGGAGTTGCAGGGGCACAGCCTTCCCCCTCCCCCCACCCCTGCCCCGAAACGCAGAGTGAACAGAGAGAGGTGAGCACAGGAGCCAAGAGGGCGATGTTAACCAGCTCTGTTGTTGCAACTGCTAGATTCCTGGCTCCTTGGCTTTGATGCTCGGTGACCTCGGGCACGTTGTTACCTCCTTCTCTCTGGGGATAACAATAGTCATCAGGTTATGTAGAGGTTGTGAGACTTCAGTGAATTCGTGCGGACAGGGCACTTAGCACTGGGCCTGGCACACAGGAAGAGAGGAGAGACGCCCAGTCTCGTTCCTTTCAGGGTGCAGAGGGAGAGCATGGACAGGATGTGGGCCAATCTCACCAGGTCAGGAAAAGCTTCTGGGGAGAGGGACCCTTGGAGGTTGGTCTGGGAAGGGGAGTCATTCTGTGCAAAGCTGCGGTGTGGGTTGGCACCAGGTGGCCCTGAGGTTCCTGCTGGTTCCAGGCGACTAGGGTTCTGAGGGTTTGGGGGGCATCTCCAGCAGATGGACCCTGGGGGCCCAGCAGCCCTATCTGGCTATCATTTTGTTCTTGTCTACCATCCTGCCCAGCTCCCCTTCTGGACTCTTTTAAACATCAGAATTGCCTTCTGCAGCTCCTGGACTTTGTGACAGTCTAATCCACCAGCCAGCAAATGTAAGCCTTTTCCCCTTCTGGCTTCCCCTCCTTGAGAAATGTGGTCGAACCGAGGACTTCATCATGCACCAGCCTCAGCACCTGCCTCTCAGCCATCCTGTCTAGAGTTTCCCTCAGAGCCTTTTCTCACCAGCCTCTCCCACTTTTACATCGATTTGCAGAAACACAGGAATGTTGGTTGTGCAAGTCGGCTGATTCAAGCTCCCCGCCCAGGACGCTGAAGTTGTCTGCAGCAAAGTCTGTATGTTTTTTTTTCCAAAATAATTGTTTTCCACTTTGTTTTTATTATTAATTTAGAAAGCCCAGCACAAACCCCAGCACGGCGCCGCCTCTGTGGGTCTCTCCCCCTCTCCACCGGGAACCTGGGCCTCCCGTCCTCCTCCTCTCCCTTTATGTCGGTGGCCCCCCTCTTCCTCCCCAGCTCCACAATTGTCACTGCCAATTAGTGCATTGTTAGGACACACAATGGCGTTACTGTAGCCAGTGGAATGGGAGGCCTTTGTGCTTCTCCAGCCGGCCATGGGGGCAGTCAAGTTTCATTTAGAGACTTAAAACACAACACCAGAAGAAAAATGAAAAAAACAGAGAAAGAAAAAAAGCAGAAAAAAATAAAAAGAAGGCAAGAAAGGAAAAAAAGAAGGTAAAGATGAGGATGAAGGAAAAGAAGGCAGGCGGCGAGCAAATGTTGAAAAGGAGAAGAAAAAAAAATCTGCCATTCAGGAGTTAGCCCGAACTCATGAAAAGACCCAAGTGGTCGCTACACACTGAAGCCCCCCCTCAGAACACAAAAAGGGGCTCCGGCTTAACAGTAATTAGTGGTCTGACTGTGCTTGGAACACTGTGTGTCTTTAGAGGATTTTCCCAACTTTTCTATTTTTTTTTTTTTCCAGTCTTCACAAATCAAGAAGGTGGGAGGAGAAAGGTGCAGCCGGGGGAGGGAAGGGGCCTGGAACCACGCTGGCCCCCAGCAGTTCTGGGGGGGAATCAGCCTTTCTCTTTGACAGGTAAATTGGTTTTACTCTCTAAAGCTTGTAACTAATTACAGAGGGTATTTTTTTCTGGAAGAACATGACATATGGGTGTGTTTTAGAGTCACTGTTTTATTTGTTCCAAGTATCCTTCGAGCAGCCTGGCCCTTTTTGCGGCCCGGAAGATGCCCCCAGGGGCCCAGCCCTTTCATCCAGAGCCTACGGGTTGTGGACTTTTTCTGTGAGCCAAACTTTAGTGTCCAGGAGAGCTTTTTCCCGCTTGTAAAATTAATATCCCAGTTTAAATGTGGGACCAGCCTGGAAAAGCAGCCTTGGTTTCTGAGCTGGTCTTCATTTGGAGCGTTCATCAGATATCTCTCGGGCTGGAAACACAGCTCCCCGGGTTCTCACGCCTCTCCTCCACACTGATCCCCCCCAAATCGATGTGTTCCCGGCTTGTTAGAGCTCCAGGTACAAGGGATGCTCTCTGAGCCCAGAAGCCACCCTGCAGTTAGGTTGGTCTCTCTCTCCTCCCCTCTGCCTCACCACACCCTCCAATTTCTAGAAAGTGCCAAGACTCACCATGTCAGACTTGCCACCAAACAAGGATATTCCTGTGTTGTTGTTTTTAAAATTTTTCTTGGAAACACCCAGCCCAATGCAGCCAGTTCATAACTTGTGCCAACTTCATGCTGCTACTTGGGGTTTATATTTCCCTTCAAATGCATTAAATATGCCTCCCTCTTCCCTCTCACTGAGTCAGACCAGACTCCCAGTTTTTGGTTGTTTGCTTTTTTACAAATAAGCTAATTAATGGAGACATCCATTCCATGCAAGGTTTACATAAAATCACCCTCAGCTTAGAAACAATTTACCCAGACTCTACCCAGGACCGGCTCACTGTTGTGCCTCCTCTGTTTTGTTTTTCCACCTGTCAACTAGAAGCGAAGGAAACTGGGGGCTGTTCCCAGGTGTTTGCTGAGACGGGAGGGATGGGGGTGGGCATCCAGCAGTGTGAAGACCAGAGTTCTAATCCACATCCTGCCAATGACCGCTGGGTGTTCATGTGCAAAAGCAGGGCCCCTGTGCTCACCTTCAGGCATTGTCATGAGGATGAGAAGAGACAGCCTACGAAAAGGGAGGAGCCCTGGCACACACCGCCTGGCACTGAATACACACCGGCTTCCTTCCGTGTTGTCTGCGGTCAGGAGGCCGCTGGACAGGTTCATTTTTCATTCCCTCCCTGCTGTGCTGTGGGATTGTGCCCGCTCTCGGTGGATGCCTTGTTACACACTGGCCCCCTCCGCCCCACCTCCACCCCCCAAAGAACATGTCCTGATTCCATCAGGAAATAAAGAGTGAAACCCTCTGATAATGGCCCCTGGAATGTCACAAACACCCAAGTCAGGAAATGCAAATCCGAGGGAGGCGGTATTGACACAATGCTGATTGAGCTTCTGCTAAAGGCTGGGTTTCTGGGACTGGAGTAGAGAGGCGGGATGGATTTGGTTCTCCCCAGATTTGGGTTAAGGCAACGTCTGCCTCATGTGGCAAACAGGGAAGGGTCCCGAAAGGGTTCTTGGGGAGGGACTTGGGGGGCAACATCAGTACCTCCCACTCTCCTCCACCCTCAGCCTTTTGCTCTGGGAGGGGTCATGGGAACCCAAAGACTCCAGAATCCCAAAGAAGGCGGCACACGAGATCGCAGCAGAGGACAGCCCAGGCGTGGCCACAGCAAACGAGACCTCAAGCCTGACGTCCTGCTATCAAGTTCACCGCCCACACATCTTTCAGAGTCCTGTCTCCTCTCTGTCCCACTGTCGCTTCCTCTGCCCGCTGTCACTTCTCCCATCCTCCTCCTCTCTCTCCAGGCCGTTTCAATCACTTCTTAACCAGCCTTCCTCCAAGCCCTTCAGGGCTGCCCCCCACATGGTCTTTGTCAAACGCAAGGCTGATCTTGCCTCAGCCCCACTGAAGAATCTCCTAAGGCTCTCAGCTGCCTTCAGGACGCAGTCCAAACACCAAACCGACCCAGAAGCCCTTGACGGTATGGTCCTGCCCTTCCCTTTAACCTCACCTCCTGCCATCGGATGGCCTCGTAGGCTCGTTAGCTGTGCTTTTACATGGGCGCATTATGGATTTAATGCTCGGCTGTTGCTGTCTTGAAATTCTGAAGAAGTTTTTAAGGAGGACCTCGCATTTTCATTTTGCACCGGGACCCAAAATTGTGGTGACTTGTCCTACGTCTCTCCTTCATCCCCCTTCACATTCCTCTGCCAGCAAACTTCTTACACTTCCCCAGTTTTGTGCAGTTCCTTCTATTTGGAACGTTCTCCTTGTCTATTTGCCAAGCTTTTTGTCACCCATCAAACTTTGCTCGCGTGTCCCCTTCTCTGAGAATTTTCCCGAATCCCACTGTCCAAAGAAAATAATTCCTCTTTGCACTTGTCCACTTTTCAGTTTATCGCAGCTTATTCTTATTTATTTCCTGCTTCAGCTTATAGGTTAGGAACGCCAAGATGACAGAAATGGTGTCTTGCACAAGTACCAGGATTTCTAATGTTCCTTTGAGTGACATTGAATCAAGTGTTACATTTAAGAAATGTTTATTGAAAGAATCATTAAGCTTTCACTCCAATGACCATACCTGTGCTCTGCATGCACATTTACTGCGACTCTGTATCCTCACTTAGCCTCACTTGGGTCCCTCAGGGCCACAGTGCAGGTCACCACTGTGTGGGACCAGTAAAGTGGCCTCTGTTAAGTGGTGTGCCTTAGAGTGTCGCTGTCCAATAGAACTTTCTACAGTGACAGAAATGTCCAGTACAGAAGCCACTGAGCATGTGTAACCTCATAGCTAATGCAACTGAGAGCCTGAATGTTGAATTTCATTTCCCTTTAACTCATTTAAATGTTCATAGCCGCAATGAAGCTCCCACATTGGACAGCGCAACCCTCCATGATGTTACTGATCCTTGCCACAGACCAGGGAGCAAGTCTGCTCACAAACCTTGTTGCTTCAGAAAGACATCTGTGCGAATCACAAGCCTTGGAGCACCTCCTGACGAGAAAGATTTTCAATGACAGGGAAACCAGTCTTTTCTGGCTTCCTTGATTGAAACCAGCAACCCCTGTCCACACACATTCCGCTGACGACCACAGTTTGGGGCTCCCTGGTGTAGACACACCTGGGTTTACCTGGGAAATGAGAACAAAGAGCCTTCCACACCTGGGACGGAAGTACCTGTTGGAGTCAAGGCTTTCTATTTTGGATGCCAAGGGCAAGAAGACTAGTCTACATTCCTTTTCTCCAAAGCTGTCAAAGATTCCTATTCACACTAATTATGGCTCTTCACAGGGTCTTCAAGTTCTGGAGTGGAGGGTCATCTGGATGCTCGGTTGTAAAAGACTATGAGTGGAGCAAAGAGAGAGGGAGAGGATTCCATTTTCAAGGTGCATTGTTTCTTTCAGTGAGAACTTCTGTAACCAATACAGGTAACAGTGGATCACCTGGGGCCAATTTCAAAGATGAGAGCAGCCGGGTGAGTAGAACTCACAACAGATCTAGATGGCCGAAATTCAGGACGGCACAGGCAAATCACAGAAGAGTGAGCCCCTTGGCTTCTTTGTATTTAAAAATGGTCCATAGAGCTTCCCTGGTGGCGCAGTGGCTAAGAATATGCCTGCTAGTGCAGGGGACACGGGTTCGAGCCCTGGTCCGGGAAGATCCCACATGCCGCGGAGCAACAAAGCCCGTGCGCCACAACTACTGAGCCTGCGCTCTAGAGCCCGTGCTCGGCAACAAGAAGCAACCACAATGAGAAGCCTGCGCACAGCAACACGACCCAACACAGCCAAAAATAAATAAATAAATAAAAATTTATTTTAAAAAAGTTGATCCACAAACTTGCAGAAAAGAGAAAGCCCCTATAGGATTTGGATCATAATTTCAAATGCTATTTTAAATTATTATCATCAAGGGGGCCGGGGGATGGGCAAAATAGGTGAAGGGGATTAAGAGGTACAAACTACTAGTTACAAAATAAATAACTCACAGGGATATGATGTACAGCACAGGAAATACAGTCAATAATATTGTAATAACTTTGTAATGTATAAAGATATTGAATCACTATGTTGTATACCTGAAACGAATATAATACTATAAATCAACTATACTTCAATTTAAAAAAAATATCATCAAAAGGATAGATTAACTTTCAGGCCTCCAAGTAAAATATGGGTCCTTCCCCTCAACTTTACTGCCACCACCTCCACCACCACGGCCTCTGGGTTCCCTAGGGGCACTCTCTATTTTCACAGGCCCTAGAATAGACGTTTCTAGAAAATTAGCTACACCTAAGACTGGGAAGTTAGGATGAGAATGGGGAAAATGATAGCTGATACTGTGGGACTTTTCCCCTTAAAGTTCTGCTGATTGCACTTAAAAACAGATATATCGTGTTCTTCCCAGAAATATAAAATTCAGTTTGAAGAGTTCTTCCACATCTTTCTTCTCCTGAGGACAGTTGTTCATACTAATTATTCTCAGCCGACTCTAAGGTTACAGAGGCTCTGAAATGATCCACTAAAAATACACTTTATCCGTCAATATTTGGCTCTAGAGCTCTATTTAAAGGGAGTTGTGTACAAAAAAACGTAACCCAGGCTTCTGACCCCCACTATTTGTCTGGTGTGACAAGGAACAAAGTTTAGAGAGCAATACAAGAACGAAAGTCTGTATTAAGTTATAAGCTGCAAACTCCCAGTGTAGTCAGAGTTGGAAAAGGCAGAGATTTCTGTGGGCTACAGTCAAGAGGCAGCATCCCCGGAGGAGATAAGCAGAGTTATTCCCAAGGGATGACAAATTGGAGCCATCACGCTGGCCTTAGGAACCTCCTCCAGCCCCAGGACCTGGCAGCACCTCAGGGAAGCAGTCCCAGGAGGAGGAGGGGCTCGACCAGTGAAGCTGTAAACATCTGGGGTTCAAGGACAAGCAGTCAATCCAACCTGCCTCCCCACACCCTGGGACACAGCCCTGGGACTCCGAACAAAACCATGATTCCGTCCTGCTCCCCTTCTACACACATGCACAGGCAAAGCCACCCACTCCTGGCCATGGTTCCTGTTAGTAACCCTGATCCGGTGTTGGGGAACCATGAACACAGAGTAGGATAACAGTCAAAAAGATTTCAGTGCCTGCCACAGAAGGGATAGGGATGAATTCCCAACTCTGCTCTTTACCATGAGCTGTGTGACCTCCAGCAAGTGACTTAGTCATCCTCAGCCCTCCCCATCTGTCAAATGGGATGATAAAGGTTCCCTTGCAGGATTATGATGAAGACTAAGTAAGATTAAATAACAGATGTACAAATTATTGCATACACATTAAACCTATAATTACTAAAAAGAAAGAAAGGAAAGAAAGAAAGAAAGAGAAAGAAAGAAAGAGAAAGAAAGAAAGAAAGAAAGAAAGAAAGAAAAAGAAAGAAAGCGAGCGAGAGGGAGGGAGGGAGGGAGGGAGAGAAAGAAAGAAAGAAAGAAAGAAAGAAAGAAAGAAAAAGAGAAGAAGCCTATAATTACTATTGACAAGAAAGAAAAGAAGCCTATAATTACTATTGACATTATCTTTCCTGGAGAAGAGGTAGGAAGACTGAGTTAAGAACCACTGTACCTTTTCTACTGTTTTTTCTAGTCTATGAGTTATTTGATCACTAACTATTCTCATTTTGACAAAACCCGTTGCAGTACAGTTTCCCTGGAGTGCTATTCAAATAGCAGAAACTTGAATTATCTACTATTTTCAGAGCAATTTGGCTTAATTTTTTTTTTCTGAGACTGGTCAACCAGGTTAAACTTAGGGAAAACTGTGCTGTGAGGTATCAGGAAGAATTTAGTTCAGTTTCTGGACTTGCCTGATCATAGTCAGTCCTAAAAATGGAATACTAATGAAACCAGGGGCTATTCAAAAGTAATTTAGTCATTCAGTAAATATTTATGGAACACCTACTATGAGGCAGGCCCTGTGCTGCATACAGATGGCTGCCCGTCTGTGCGCTTTTATTTTCAAAATAATAAAAACTCACCAATAATTGTTCCTTAAATAATCAAAGAGATAAGGACAAGGTCTTGGATCTGGAATGATGTAGAAACTTATTTTTCAATGTGTATGACTTGCCATATATACAACAGATAAAAGAAAGATTATCCAGATTATATAAGTATTGTCTAAAATCCCACTAAAATCATACCAGAGAATGGGCAATTTACAGAAAAGAGAACTTAAATTGCCGGTAAACACACGAAATATACAGTGGAAGATTATGTAGTATTTAAAACGAATGAGTTAACATAAAAATCATCATATGATCCAGCAATTCCACTTCTGGGTATTTACCCAAAAGAATTTAAAACAGGGACTCAAACAAATCTGCACACCCGTGTTCATGGCAGCATTACTCCCAATAGCCAAAAGGTACAAACAACCCAAGTGTCTATCAACAGATGAACAGGTAAACAAAATGCACAAACATACAATGGGTTCTATATTCAGCCTTTAAAAAGAAGGAAATTCTATCACACGCTACAACTTGGATGAAGCTTGAAGACGCGATGCTATAAGTGCAATAAGCCAGACACAAGAAGGCAAATATTGTATGATTCCACTTACACGAGGCACCTAGAGTAGTCAGATTCATAGAGACAGTAAGTAGAATAGTGGTTGCCAGGGGTTGAAGAGGAAGGAATGGGGAGATGGTGTTTCCTGGGTGCAGAGTTCAGTGGAAAATGAAAAAGTTCTGGAGATGGATGGTGGTAATGATTGTACCATGATTGTTCAGGACTTAATGTCACTGAACTGAATACCAAAAAATGGTTAAAATGGTCAGTTTTATGTTATAGATATTTAAACACAGTTTTAAAAGCATTTCTAAACTTGGATTCCAAAATAACTATTTTTTTAAATTTTTAATTAGGCTTATAGGATATTCTTGCTTCCCCTCCCATCATTGAACTTCCTCAATGAGCCTTTACTATTAAAAATGCAAGAGGAAAAAAAAAATGAACAAGGTCGACAAAGAAAGAGGTCTAAGATAAATCATTATGTGAAAAAGGATGATTGCAAATTTGATATATACAATATTTTCCAGGTATACTAAGGAAAAGAAACACATCTTATGTGTAAAAGGATAGAGAAATGTCTCTAAGGAAATACCCCATACTGGTCACAAAAGTTACTTCTGAGGAAGAGAATGGGAGATAAATGAGAACTCCTGATTTATCTTTATTGTTGAATAATTTAAAATAGATCCATAATTTCCCAGTACTGGGGAGGAAGGCTGGGGTCTCCTGCCCAGTGGGCTTGGCAAGTGAGGCCTCGGACTGCCACATCTGACTTTGATAACATCCTACAAAGTGAAAAACAGGCTACTGCATGCCAGGGGTATAAGGAGACCATTCTGATTGCAAATATCATGAACCATTGTCTATAAAAATAAAAGCATATCTGTGAAGTCACCAGTTTCAGTTTTCAGTGTGGAAAATATTCTCACCACGGTTCTACTTGGGTGGTAACAGCTCAGCTTTGAGCCAGAAATATAGGAATCTAAATACACATTTTATTGGTGTGAAGTAGGCAAACTTAACCTCTCCAAGCATCGGTGTCCTCATCTGTAAAATGGGTATAACAAAAATACAGATTTGGGTAGGGGGTGAGGATTATAAAGCATCTAGCATACACCAAGCACCCAATAAGTACCATTAATATAAAATAATGAAGTCTCATTTCTTTAAAAGGGTACTTCAAGTCAAGGCCTCTCAAAAACCAAAGCCAAAGCTATTCCTCTCCCTTGCGCAGTAGCTGGCATTTAGAAGGCAATCAACAAATAGAACCCGGGGCCTTACCCACTGGATCCTTGGTTCTCAAACCTCAGTGGGCATACAAATGATCTGGGGAGCTTGTCAAAAATATAGATTCCCAGGGGAATTCCCTGGCGGTCTAGTGGTTAGGACTCCATGTTTCCACTGCCGAAGGCGTGAGTTCAATCCCTGGTCCGGGGAACTAAGATCCTGCAAGCTGCGTGACCAAAATAAATACAGATTTCCAGAGTCCATACTCAGAAACTGTGATCCAGTTGGGTTGGAGCATGACCCCGGAATCTGCATTTTACCTTCGGTGATGTATAAAGCGAAGTTAAGAAACCCTGCTCCAGGAGTAATATTTGAAAAAGGTGAGGCAGAGTTCCCCACCAAAATGTTCTTTTCTCTGCTCTGTCTTCCCCTCCTTCTCTACAAGAAGATGATTGCTCCTTTTCTTCTCCCTTCTCCAGAGTTTTGGGAAGTACAGTTTCCAAAAAGGATGGCCTGCTATTTCTTGACAAAGTCTCAACAGGACAGTTTTTAAAAGAAAAGGGAGGGGAGGTAAGAGAAGTGGAGAAGGAAGGAAGGAAAAAGAGACAGCTTCTTGGAGATGGGGTGAAGGAGGTAGCAGAGAACTTCCAAGCTTTTGACATTTAAACCGAAAAGACTAAAAATCCTTAAATATCCCATCTGATGGGCAGACAGACCTTTTCCATCCTCCTGGACAAAATCCAGAGTTCTCCAGTTGGGAGAAATGGAGGAAATGAGAGATAGAGAAAAAAAACAGGCTGGAGGAAGGGGGGCCTGATGGGGAGGGAGGGAAACTGATGTCCTGCGGTCGTAGCAACATAACTATGAGTTCAGGCCAAGGCAAAGGGTCTCCTTTTCAGTACCTTTTAAACAAAAATAAATAAATAAAAATAAAAACTCACCTAATGCTTTTTTTTTTGGTCTCCCGCCGCTCTGCAAACACCAACTAATGAATTCATCTGCCCAGGACAGCCCCTCCAGAGGGAGGTAAACAGTTACAGGCCCTTAGGCCCCATCGGCTAAGTAAACCAGAACTACAATGCGCTAGAAGTTAAGCAGCTTGTGTGAAGAGAGGCTGCATAAAGTTAATTAATCGTGTCACGGCTGTAGCTGATAAAGCAGGTCTAGTGGGTGGCTGTATTTCCCAGTCACACAGCTTTAGGTGAAAGTTGAAAATTAAAACAGCTGCTTCTCCAGAAGATTTGAGGTTCCAGAGTCAAACCCTATTAACACCAGGGCTTCAAATGAAGGCGCGGGTTGATTAGAGAAGCACGAGGAGTAGGGGTGGGGGGTTGGTGGGGAAGAAGAAGAGGGCTTGTTAAAGCCAGTCACTAAGGCAGCCATTAACCTGGAATTTTAATTCAGAAGACAAGAAAGCAGTGCAAGGCCTGTGAACAACATCCAAAAGAATCCATTTGTCTCATTTCACATCCAGAAGCCGTGCAGCTCTGACCCCTCCCCCACCATACCTACCCTCCCTCCATCCGATATGCTTAATCATTTTAAAAACCTTTTTATTACAGGAGACTTCAAGCGTACCTATGACCCCCAGGCTCCACTTCAACCTCAACAATTACGAACTCATGGTGAATCTTGTTTCATGGAAACGAGTGGCTCTCAGACTTGAGTGGGCATCAGAATCACCTGGGGGGCTTGTTAAACCACAGATTGCTGGGCCCTCCCAGTAATCTGATTCAGTAGGTCTGGGGTGGGACCTGAGAGTTTGCATTTTCAAGTTCCCAGGTGCTGCCGATGCTGCTTGTCAGGAAGCACACCTGGAGAACCACTGATCTCTGTACCCACTCACTTTCTCCTTCAGTATTATTATGAAGGCCAGTCCTAGGACAGCATATCATTTCATCTGAAATATTCAGTGCTCTAAAAGATAATGCCATTCTCACACCTAAAAAATAATGGTAACTCATTAATATCATTAAATATCTAGTAAGAGCTCAAATCTCCAAATACCCCATAAATATCCTAGTTGTTTTATTTTGGTTTTTTTTTTTTACAATTTGTTTACTTTAATCAGAGTCCAAATAAGGTGTACATATTGTGAGTGTATTATAGGTCTTTAAGTCTCTTTTAATCTTTAACCATTAACGTTCCTTGAACTCTTTTATTCCTTGCAATTAACTTGTTGAGGGACCTCTATTATTTTTTAAGAGGTAGAAGAACATAGTGGTAACCTCTCTGGAGTCTTGGCTCCATCACAAGCCTTGTGACCTTGGCCAAGTTAGTCAACCTCCGTCAGCACAGAGGTACTGGTAAATGTTTAACAACCAGTCTGGGGTGGGGCGGGGGAAGGGTACAAGCCCTAATTTGTACATTTGCCAATTTCCGTGGTGCAAATGCCCCCACCATAGCCGATTCAAGCCACCGACGTGATGTCACAAAATGGAGAGCTGGGAAGAGAAGTGTGCAGTAGCACATTATTACACAATATTTCCACCATGCAGGTAAAACATAAACCACCTCCAGAGCACAGATGCTATTGAAAAGTAACAAAATAGTTAGGAAGTGATGAATTTTGAGTATTTATTACCTTTGTTTTTAATGTAATTTATTTAATTATATGTTTATGTATTTAATTTTTAATAACAGTTGTGTTTAACCACTAGTTTGCCGAATTCCTGAAAGTTTACCAATCAGCACTGGCTCCTGCACATAGCTGTCTCTAAGTCTCGTCTTTCTTACCTGGGAAATGGGAGATGTAATAGCAATAACGCTTAGCGGTGAGGATGGAAGATGGTACCCTTGAGCACACAGTACAGATTCAGTGCATGTACCTGGTCAGGTGGACATCAAATACAGTTACTTGCTCCCCCTGGCTGGGCAGGGAAAGCAGCGATGTGGGGCTTGTATCAGATCACTAGATACAGGGGAACCGTTTTCAGAATTCCAGGGGAAGCAGCAGCCAGAAGGGTGGGAGCTTGGTCACCTAGGCCCAGGAATTGGCCCTTGAGCCTGCCTTGATCACCACACAAATTCCAACTGCCCAGAAGAAATGCACTTTCAGTGAGGTGATTCAGGCCTGCTCCACCCCTCCACTTTACACAGAGGCCACTTAAACTGTTTGCTAAAATCAAGACCCTTCCTTTGAGGTAGATCAGGTTACCCAGCAAGGTGATTATTGCTTCTAATGGTCTGCAAACAGGTTCTCAACGGTTAACCCCTCCATCCTCTGGGGACACTGGGCCAAGCCGGTCTGGGCAGAAGCAAACACAAGCACCAGGGGCTCAGGGGTTGAGAGATGCTAAAAGAATAAGGCTGGACATAGGAGGGCCCATTGCCAGCCAACGAATTGAAGCTCAACTCCAAGATGAGTGCTTAGTGCCTCCATAGTTCCCCAGACAGCCTGTGGCCCCTCCTGGAGGTCTCAGATCCCTAGGAGGCCCTGAGTTTAAGCCAGGGGCTGGAGAATTCATAGGCAGACCAATCATTGTCCACAGAATAAGTAAATAAAAGAGGCAGGATGGAGTGGCACTAAATCTTTCACGCCCGTCAGACTTTGAGTTTTCAGGCCACCACTTCCCATCAGTGTGAGCTTGGACAAGTTATTGAACCTCTCTGAGCCTCCATTTCCTCATCTATACAATGAGGATAACAACAGTTTCCACTCTGTAGAGTTGTGGGGTGAATAAAAGATAACATGCGTAGAGCACTTAGCCACATACCCGGCACATAATAAGCACACAAGAAATAGTAGCTGCTAGGGACTTCCCTGGTGGTCCAGAGGTTAAGACTCCATCCTTGCACTGCAGTGGGCACGAGTTCAATCCCTGGTTGGGATCCCACGTGCCGCGAGGTGAGGCCAAAATAAAAATAGTAGCTGTTATTATTATTTAAACGTTTGTAGATTCTGTCATAGTTAATAAGATGCAAATCAATTTAAAGACATTACATTTAATTTGGAACTTCCCTGGTGGCGCAGTGGTTAAGAATCTCTCTGCCAATGCAGGGGACACAGGTTCGATCCCTGGTCTGGGAAGATCCCATATGCCGCAGAGCAACTAAGCCCGTGCGTCCCAACTATTGAGCCTGCGCTCCAGAACCCATGAGCCATAACTACTGAAGCCCGCGAGCCACAACTACTGAAGCCTATGCACCTAGAGCCCGTGCTCCACAACAAGAGAAGCCACTGCAATGAGAAGCCCGCACACTGCAACGAAGAGTAGCCCCCGCTCGCTGCAACTAGAGGAAAAGCCCGCGTGCAGCAACGAAGACCCAACACAGCCATAAGTAAATAAATAAATAAAATAAAGACATTACATTTAATTAAAAGTAGCTTTTCCTTTCCATGTACTTTTTCATTCAATAGATATTAAATGTGTCATAGGGAATGTCTTTGGGGTGTTTAGACTTGGTCCTCATTCCTGGGGAACCACTGATCTAGCCTCTGGGAGAGCAGCGCTTTCTCCATGCACCTCAAGAGGTCTCAAGCCCATGAAAGGTGACAGTGTTTTACACGCTGAAATGGAAACAAAAATGCAATAGGGATCAAAAAGCATGACCTTAGATGTGGAGAAGAGAGAGTCTGGGATGAGGTGGAATGGGAAGATGTACCTCCCTTAAGAGAAAAACTAACTACAGTGTGCATTTAGAAAAATATGATGTCATCAGAGCATCCTTTTACCCCTTAGTGGTGTCCACGAACTCTTTCTAAGCACTCTAACATGGAAAAACAATTAATATTTAACATGAAAACAGGAAATTGTTGACTCAGAAATGGCCGTCTCTATCTGGGTGTTTAAGGCACAAAAAGCCTTCCTTTGGCTCTGTGCACTGTCGTGAAGCAGGGTACAGCCCTGTGGACAGGGTGAGCCCGTTTATGTGGACGTGTATGCCTAGAAAGAATCTCTGGAAAGTTACTGCATGAAATAGCGAACAGCAGTTAGCTCAGAGGTGCAAAATTTGAATGTAAGAAAATAATAATTTTTGCTTACTTCATTACTTCAGTTTAAAGTTTTGCAACAATCATGGACAACATATTTTTTTAAATTTAGATATAACATAATATTAACATGCACAGATATACAGACTGATCAGTTTTTAAAAATGCATATACCCACATAATCCACACCCCCATCAAGATACAGAACATTTTCATCACCCCAGAAAGTTCCCTCACATCCCGCCCCAGTTAATCCTCTTCTCCTCCTATACCCCTTACATCCCCCCATTCTTCCAGCCCCTGCAAGCAAACACTGTTTGCACTTCACATAAGCAGAACCATTCAGTATGTACTCTTGTGTCTGGCTTTTTTCTTTTTATTTTAGAAGAAAAGTATTTTTTTAAATTAATTTATTTTTTGGCTGTGTTGGGTCTTCGTTGCTGTGCACGGGCTTTCTCTAGTTGCGGAGAGTGGGAGCCACTCTTCGTTGCGGTGTGTTGGCTTCTCATTGTGGTGGCTTCACCTGTTGTGGAGCATGGGCTCTAGACACGCGGGCTTCAGTAGCTGTGGGACGTGGGCTCAGGAGTTGTGGCTCGCGGGCTCTAGAGCACAGGCTCGGTAGTTGTGGCACACGGGGTTAGTCGCTCCGCAGGATGTGGGATCTTCCCAGACCAGGGCTTGAACCCATGTCCCCTGCATTGGCAGGCGGATTCTTAACCACTGCGCCACCAGGGAACTCCACGTGTCTGGCTTCTTTCACTCCTCATAATGTCTGAGAAATTCATCTGTGTGGTCACATTTATCAGTAGTTTATTCCTTTTTATTGGTGAGTAATATTCCATAGCATAAACCACACTTTATGTAGCCATCTGTCAATGGACACCTGGGTTGTTCTCAGTTTTTGATTATTATGAATAAAGGCACAAAAAAAAATTCACATCCAAGCCTTTTTGAGGGCATATGTTTTCTGTCTCTTAGGCAAATACCTCGGAGTGGAATTGCTGGATTAAAGTTGACTGCTTTATGCATTCCTCCTCAGGGACTCTTAGGCCACTGCCAGGATGAAATGGAGGCAAAGAGAGTTGGGGGGAAAATGTAAATCTGAAACAAGGAGGATGTGGCATTTTAAGGCAGAAGATACCATAGATGATGATTTGGGACACCTCAGCCTCAAACGGGCTCTTTGTCTTTGGGCAAATCAATTACTCAGGGGGAATTCCCTGGTGGTCCAGTGGTTAGGACTCCACACTTCCAATGCAGGGGTCACAGGTTTGATCCCTGGTTGGGGAACTAAGATCCCGCCTGCCGCGCAGCGTGGCCAAAAATAAATAAATAATTAACTACTCAGGGTTCCAACTTTCTCATCTGGAAAAGAGGAGCAGTAATGCTAGAGATGGAAGGTAGGTGCAGACATGTTCAGGTAGACACACCAAGAATGTGGGGAGGGGTCATTATCAGACCTCTTACCCTCTGAGGTGGGAAAACATGCTCAGCATCTCCAACACTGAGCATAAGTGAGGAACAGACGCTGTTCATCATGGCTTTCTGGATGTGGCCAGGGAAGAAAAGAATGAGTGATGAATCAGGCTCTGTGGGGTCTCCAGCGCACAGCTTGCCAGAGTCAATTTCCTGTCTTCTGCACCTCTTTTTCCTTCCTCGGCAACCCAGCAGAGCAGGGGATACAAGCCCAGATTTCACATGCGAATATCTAAATTCTCCGGGGGATGAACTTGGTGCTGATGGGAGTGGGGCGTGCTGTGTGGATGATCGAGGAAGGTGCAGGGATGCCCTTTAGTGCTTGTCGAGGAGAGCACTGCCGGTGAGACTTCAGCCCTGGACCCCAGGCAGGCAGCACAGCAGAAGCTGTGAGAGGATCCCTGGTGGGTCATTGATCACTATCTCCCAGGCCCTGTAGTTACTCCTGCACATGTTTGGTCTTCCCTGCTGCACTATGATCTCCTAGAGGTCCGGAGAGCTGTGTTTGCCCTTCATATCTCGTCAAGTTCCCTGGAAATAGTGAGGGTCCACTGACCATTGAATAAGTGAATGAACCATCCTTTTGCTGAGGCAACATTTTTAAAGCCATGCAGGATGGCTGCCCTGCCCAGGTGAGCTAATGGTGGGATCATTATTTCCCGAGTGTTAGATTTTCCTACCACCCATTCCAATATAAGTCTCAAAGTTCTAAGTCCCTTCCATGAAAATTTCCCCTTTGTTTATAGGCAGGAATATTTTCCCTCTGTGTTCCTGCCTCTGGCAAGATCTTAAACATCATCAGGGCAGAAAAGTACACACTCACATTAGAACTTCGGGCAGGAGGGTGGGGAAAAGGCAGGAGGATGTGAGCATTAGGATTTTACAGATTTACCCACCTGGCCAGTGGTACGTCTGTGGCTCTGATCGCGGTAATTTCTCCTGGATCTATTAGCTCTTATTTTGTCAAAATGACTTGCTTTTGCTTTTCTTTCCTCGCTCCTGAAGGCACGGCCTTGGGAGGGAGCCGGTTTGGCAGCTGTGAGAAACGCAGGAGCGGGAGGGAAGGCAGAGACCTGATGGTAACGCCCGCCGCAGCTCCTGCATGAATGCTGAGGCCCCTCTGATTACAGTCCCCAAGGAGCAATGACACCATGGACTTAGATTTTGTTTCAAAAAAAAAATCAGCCTAGCCTGGAAAGTAATCTCAGGTTCTTTGGATTGCGGTCCTGGCCAGCGCTAACCGGGGTGGCCTGGACAAGCCACTTCACGTCCAGGCGCCGCGGGGAGCTTTCCTTCAGAAACCCGAGGAGAACAGCAAGATAACACAGATGGAGAAGTATGTCCTCAGAAGTCACAGTGAGAGGCGCTGAGGACTGAGGTTTAGGGCTGCAGAGAAAAGCAACTCATGGAACCCTGCACTCAGCTACTTCCTGTCTCTTCCCATCTTATCTCTCACCAGGCTTCTTGTTCCCCAGCCAACTAGAACAGCCCCTTGGCCACACACACACACACTCACACGCAGTGATTTCCCACTGGGCTCCAGGTGCACCTGGTCTGAAATGCTCTTCCCTCACCCCTGCAGGGTTGAAGGCTTCCCAGCCAGGCCCTGGAGCTCCAGAATGAACAGGGTGTAGACAGGCCTGGGGTGGAAGGCCAGCCCCACTCACTACTGGGCCTATGTGATTTGGGCGAGTTAATCTTACTTTCCCTGTGTGTGAATGGAGCCAGTATTACCTTCCTTTAAGGGGTCTTGTGAGGACTAAATTAGAGAGTATATATTTAGCATACTGCCAGCACCTAATAGGCGCTCGAATAAATATTTAAGTGAATAACATACAGAATGATCCATGGGTGTTTGGGGAGCCGTGAAGTCTTGGATATGAAGAGGATCTGAGATCATGAGCTCTGTGAACTTAGGAACCCCATCTGTCTTATTTACCTGACATGATGCCTGGCATATAGTTGGCACTTGATTGGTGCTTGTCCAATGAGTTATTCCATAGGGAAGGCCGTGGAGGACAAACTAAAAAATCCGGGGATTACTTTGTGTTTTTACTTAACTAACATTTATTAAGTGCCGACTATATGCCAGGCAGCTTCTGGGGAGAAAAGAAGCCAGGCTCTGCCCAGAAAAGCCAGGGCTTAGGATCCAGTTGGTGGCAGGGGCAGGGAGGAGCGTTGGATGAACTGGAGAAGAAGGATGAGGGGGGCTGGGGGATGGGAGGCTGGCCTGCCAGGGCCCAGCAGGGCTGTGAGTGTGCCAGAGGCGCTGGTGTGGGAGATAAGCAGGGGAGAACACTTAGCAGGTGAGGGGACAGGCAAGACCTAGGGTGAAGTCAAATTTTTGTAGTCAGATTTTCTCTCCCTATACTTGGCCATGGGAAAGTGGGACCTCATTTGCCCCATAGTGACAGATTGCTTGACCTGGGGGGGAGGAAGCCTCCTCTCCTCCCAGAAAGGCAGCAGGTTTGGTGTCAGAGACTCCCACGGACCCGGAATTCCAGAAGCTTATCTGAACCTGGAAAGCAGGGGCCTTCCCATTGCCCCTGGGAGAAGGCAGCAACCAACCCCACCTTAACTAGAAACTCTGTCCTGCCCACAGCAAATGTAGAGAACAATTTCCCAGCATAACACAAAATGCCATAGTCTGAGACCCAAGGCCTGGAGACTTTCTGAGAACGATAGGAGTTTGGGCTGAGTTCGGGAGGCACTTAACTGATTATTAAGCAAACACCTTTCACTATACTAACCCAGGGTGTTTCCGTCTGTGCCTCCTTAATGTGCAATTAACTGTTCCCACTTTATTCCATAGAATTTCTCCCCCTCTGTCTCTCTGTCTCTTTCTCTCTTTTCCTCTCTATCAATCGTGTGAGATTTGTATTTATCCATTCATTTAACAGTTAATTATCCACTGAGTGCCAACACGCTGGAGATGAAAACAAGTTAGAATTCCGGCTCTCTAGCTTGGCAATAGTTATTAAAAAGTTAAATGTCACCACAGTCTTTGATTCAGCAGCTCAACTCCCAAGAATATATTTTAAAGCTATATACCCACAGGTGTCAACACTTATATGTAAAAAGATAATCCCTGAACCGTTTGAAATAACAATTCAACATTAGGAACAATGCAAACATCCACCAGTAGGGAACTGATAAAATAGATTGTGAAAACTATAAACAATGAAATATAGTAACTGTCAAAAAAAAAAAGGATAAATTTTATGGAATGATAAGGAAAGATAGCCAAGAAAGATTATTCAGTAAAGAAGCATGTATATTACACCACTTTTGTTTTTTAAAATTTGCGTAATTATATGTATACAAAGTCTATCTAGATTCTACAGCTGAGCTGTCCAACGTGGTAGCCAGTAGCCACATGTGGCTATTAAACACTTGAAATGTGGCTAATCTGAATTAACCTAGCAGTGCAAAATTCACAGCCAATTTCAAAGACTTAGTATGAAAACAAGAATGGAAAATATTACAATAATTATTTATTTTGATTACATGTTGAAATGATAACATTTGGATATATGGAATTAAATAAAACATAATATTGAAACTGATTTTAGTTTTTAAAAAAACTGGATTTTTTTAGTGTATTTACAAGAAAACGTAACATTACATATGTGGTTCACATTATACTTCTATTAGACATCAAGCACTATTTCTAGGTCAGGAGCCGGCAAACAATGGTCTCAGGGCCAAATTGGGCCTAAGCCTGTTTTTGTGAATCAAGCATTATTGGAACACAGCCATGCCCATTTGTTTAGGTGTTGTCTATGGCTACTTCCCTGCTATAAAGACAAAGGTGAGGGGGCTTCCCTGGTGGTGCAGTGGTTGGGAATCTGCCTGCTAATGCAGGGAACACGGGTTCGAGCCCTGGTCTGGGAAGATCCCACATGCTGCGGATGCGACTAGGTCCGTGAGCCACAACTACTGAGCCTGCGCGTCTGGAGCCTGTGCTCCGCAACAGGAGAGGCCGCGATAGTGAGAGGCCCGCGCACCGCGATGAAGAGTGGCCCCTGCTTGCCGCAACTAGAGGAAGTCCTCGCATAGAAACGAAGACCCAACACAGCCAAATAAATAAATAATAATTAAAGGTGCTAATAATTAGAAAAAAAAAAAAAAGACAAAGGTGAGTAGTTGTAACAGAGACCATATGGCCGCAAAGCCAAAAATATTTACTATCTGGGACTTCCCTGGTGGCGCAGTGGTTGAGAATCTGCCTGCCAATGCAGGGGACACGGGTTCGAGCCCTGGTCTGGGAAGATCCCACATGCCACGGAGCAACTGGGCCCGTGAGCCACAATTACTGAGCCTCCGCATCTGGAGCCTGTGCTCTGCAACAAGAGAGGCCGCGGTAGTGAGAGGCCCGCGCACTGTGATGAAGAGTGTTCCCCGCTTGCCACAACTAGAGGAAGCCATCACACAGAAACGAAGACCCAACACAGCCAAAAATAAATAAATTTAAAAAAAAAAAATTTACTATCTGGCCCATAACAGAAAAGGGGCCTCAAAGTTGCCCCAACATTTATTTTACAGGAATCTATAGAAACCACAACCTACAGTGATTATCTTTAGGGGCTGAGATGAAAGCAGATTTTTAGATTTTTTTTTCTGGTATGAATGTATTATTTTTATCAGCAGAGGAGAAAAGCAATTAAAATAACTTCAAAAACCTTCTTTCGAGGGGTGCACATTCTAGTACGGGGTCAAGCAAGTAAATAACTAAAGAGTCAAGGAAAACTACAAGGTCACTGTTAGATGTTGGAATGTCAAGTAGACAATGACAATAATAATCCCCAGTGATTACTAAACACCTAGTAGGTGTTGGCCACCATGTGCAAAGTAAGGCTTTATATATCTTATTTCATTTTATTGTAACATCCTCGTTTTACAATTGAGGAAACTGAAGGCTGGAGACATAAATAACTTGCTCAATGAAACAAGTGCAAGCTGTTAACCACACTGACTCTTCCAGGGAGCCAACCTGGAGAAGCGATCTGGGTGACCTTTATTATCGCTCTCCTTGCCTCTATTTATTTCTCTAACTAACATTTTCATCTGTTTTCCTATTAATAGGCTTGAGCCTGAGGAAGGCAGTGTGGGTGTTCTCCTTCTCTGGGATGTGCTAAATGCCTTTAAGAATCTTCATTATAAGCACTAATCTGCTGGTAAAATTCTGCAACTATTCAAAAGCAAAAAGTATCTTTCCCATTCCAAGCACCCTCCTTCCCCACATCCCCTGTGCCCTAGCTGGAGGGTGGCCTCCCAGACTTCATACTTAAAGCATATATAATGCTTTTAGCAGAAGCAGTGCATAATGATACTGTCAGGAGACCTGCTTTTACCACTTAACACTAGAGCATGGACCCCTTTACATGATAGCACTCATAATCTACTTAGTTTTTTCTTTTTAATAGTGGCGTGTTATTTTCATAACCCCTTTTTAAATGAAAGCATCAATTAAAGTTCTGGCTGAATACTAGAAAAATAACTTTTAAGAATCACTTTTACCTTGTAACCTCTGTTTTCAGGAAATGGATTTATGTTTATGATTTCTCTATGGACACAGCAGCAGGCTGGATACAGCTCTGGATGTGTTGGAAGACAGGCTCCACATCAGTTTTGAATCTGCAGCAGCAGCCTGCAGACAAAGAGATGCAATGGAACACAATTGTCTTTGGCTGTTGATGTACTTACACAATCGACAGTGTCATACGCCTGTAAAACCCAACATAATAACTGTCACAGTCATTATGACTTGGCAGGGGAATGTCAAAGTCATGTCCAGGCAGGGTAGGCTGAAGAATAATGCCTTAGTGTCTGCCTCTCTTTTTCTACTTTTCCAGCCACTGAGCTAGCTTAGGCCCCTTCACCTTGTCCCTGGACTCCTATCCAAGTCTCCAGGAGTCTCCTAACCTCAGACCTCCTCTGCTACAATCCACTTGTCATACGGTGGCCAGATTACACTCCCCCAAACACGGCCCCTGGCCCAAATACCTGAACAAAATTCCAGATCTTTATCTTGGCATCCTAGTTCCTCCTCAGTGTTGCCCCAAGCTATTATTCCAATTTTAGCACTGAGTCGCTCTCTAAACCCATCTCCCCGTCTCCAGCCAAAGTGGTCCTCTTTGCCCCCAACTCACCTTGCTCATTCCAGACTCTGCCTCTGCTGAGTTTCCTGCCTGGCTCCCACAGTCCTCTCGTTCTATCTAAATCCTTCCCTAACTCAAATGAAATTCTCCTGAAGACTCCTGATTCCCTCAAGCCCGAATGTTTCCCTTGTCCCAACATAAGGATGATTCCATGTTCATTCTCTGTTCATGGGATGGTTTCAATTGTTATCTTTTATACATAAAGATCATGTACCCCCCCCAACTAGACTGTACTAGATGAAAGTACATATCATTTTATATCTTTCTCATATCATTTATATCTTCTATAGAACATATCTGAGCACCTTTCATATGATACATAGTCAGTAAAAGTCAGTACAGATCAATTAAGAGGAAACTCACTACTTCTGATCCAGTAAGTCAAGCTATGTGATCTTCTCTTCCTGGAATTTCAGAGACTCCGTCCATCCTCTCCATGGGCATTATGATACCATCATCACTTAGCAGGACAACTTGGAAATGTTCCATGTGAATACGTAAAGAGCCTTTTCCTCCCCCTCCTCCTTCTTCTCTTCTACCTTCCTCATCGTTGCATGCTAGTCTCTCCTAAGGGTGTACCATAATTTATTTAACCGTTTCCTATTGATAGTCATTTACATTATTTCCAACATTTTACTATGAATAAATGCTGCTCTGAGTAATTTTGTAATCTGTGAATATTTCTGTAGAACAATTTCCTTAAGTTAAAATTGTTAAAACAAAGGCATGTTCATTTGTAGTTTTGAAATATATTTTCAAATTGCTCTCCTTGAGGGGATATAACAATCTAGACTCCCACCTATGAAGTTTGAGAGATAGTCATTGTATTTCATGTTTTCAAAATATTCTGTTGAACAGAAGACCCATACTTGATTAAGCCATTCCCTTATTTCTGTACCTTTAAGCTCTGTCCCTATTCAATAGAGAGACCTACTTCCATAGCCCTAGAAATCGAGAACTTGATCCTTTGACTTATAAATCACACAGCTTCTCCACAAAACCACAACAACAACAGCAACAAAAAACCCCAAGCACCCAACTCTACTTTACTTTATATACAGGGATGTCCTCCTAAAACAATATGTAAAAATAACATTTTTGTAAATAAAATCAAACAACTAACAAGAAAAGTCAGCATAATTCGGTAGAAACAGTACAGATTTTGAGGTCAAAGGAGTAATTTTTCATCTTTCTAAGTTGTATGATCTTGGACAAGCCACTTAATCTCTCTGAACTATAATTTTCCCCTCTGAAAAAGAATCTAGTATTACATGTTTTGACATGAATGACAATGTACGGAAAGTCCATCTAACCTGAGCTGATAGCCAGCTCAGGACCCATGTCTTACTCTCTGTTTCACCCCCTGTAT
The DNA here is from genome assembly GCF_949987535.1 of Balaenoptera acutorostrata. Classification (NCBI taxonomy): domain Eukaryota; kingdom Metazoa; phylum Chordata; class Mammalia; order Artiodactyla; family Balaenopteridae; genus Balaenoptera; species Balaenoptera acutorostrata. Next base: position 66,142,909 of record NC_080071.1, on the reverse strand, counting down.
CCAGAGCAGTTCCTGGGATGTAGCGTCTACTCAATATGCAGCGGATGAATGAAGCATATTTCCACTTGTCCACAGGATAAGTGACCTGTCCAAGGTCAGGTAACAAACGACCAAGAAAATTTAAAGGTAGCCAAGGCAGGAGTCACATAGGTATATCTGACTGTTATCTCTCTATCTGACCAAAGACTTCATAATTGTCCTCAGCTTTGCTTTATTCCAAGTGAAGAGCTGTCAGGAAGAACATCTTCTATAAGGTTTTTCACAGTCACTCGCCTCCCTTACTTACTCATGTATCCCATACTTTCAAGACAGTGTTTTTTTCTCTAGAGAAGTGAGACTTGATTTTATATCTGGGCTCCAACTCTACCTCTTAGCCTTAGATCAAACCTGTTCTTTAAAATCATCCAATTCCCAACTCCATGTATCTGGCCCTTTCCTTTGGGTATAATATTATATTTATACCCAAATAAAATATTCTCTGACCTCTGTCCCACCTTCCCTATCCCTTTCTTAACTCCCCACCAATGAAGTTCTGGGACCCATATTAATTTTCCGATATTATCTCAAGCTTTCATGGTTTTGAGTCTGCAAGCCAGCTCTGTAATTTGATGGTAAGACCCAGAAATTTTAAATTATCTGCCCAAGTTTACAGAGTGAATTGGGGGCCTGGGTGGACTTAAACTCAGGTCCTCAGGTTCCAGGTCCAGAGCTTGGTCAACAGCCTCTCCCTTATGCTCACTCCCCACAATTTTACATTTGTGATGTGCATTTGTGTCTAGTTGCTCACGTAATCATCATAATAGTCTCAGGGGGCATGACCTCATCGCAGTTGCTGGGGGGCAAACCATCTCAAAATTCAGAGGCTTAAAACAACAAGCACTTCCTACTCTAGCTCCTGCATCTGCAGTTCATGTGAAGGTTGGATAGGCAGACCTGCCCATCTTGACTGGTTTTGTTCCTGCATCTCTGGGTTGGCTAGGCGGCTCTGTTCTAGGCTGGGCTGGGCTGGGGCAGCTTCCTTGGGGCAACTCTGCCCCATGTATCTCTCACCCCCCTCCTGGGACCAGTGGGCCAGCCCAGGCATGCTCTTCTCATGGAAATAGCAAAGATGCAAGAGACCACATCCAATGACACAAGCACGCTTTCAAGTCTCTCCTAACATCCTATTGACCAAAGCAGGTGTTACAGTCAGAATCAGTGGTTTGGAGAAGACACTCATCTCTTTACGGGAAGAACTACAAAGTCAGATGGCAGAGGGTAGAGACATAGGGAGGGATGAAGATTGGGGGCATTAATACAATCTACCAGCTCTCAAATATCAAGCCGTCCTAAGTTAAGCTAACTTTTCTTCACGCCTCCAAGCACAGGCCAATGCTCTAAAGCATGGTCTCTCCTTCCCATAGGTATCAGAGCACATGCGTGTAGCAAGAACGGGTTCTGACGGCACTTCCTTTGCTGGTAACTTCAGCACAAGGCCACACTTTGGCCTGCTGCAGCAGGGTAAACAGAGAACGAGGGTGACAAGCCGGCACTGGCTCCAACCTCCTGGCTCTCTATCTAGCTGCGCCCACCGTAATGGCTTCTTAGAATGTGATTCACTGCTCTAGGAAGAGAAAAGTAATTGAGGGTGTAATTTAGATTGGGAAAATTGCTCTGAAAAAAAAATTAGAGAGCAACAGACCAAACACTCTGGCTTGAAGGGAGTTTTATACCAAAAATCCAGGGAAACTGAACAAAGCAGAAAAAGTGATGTGGCGAAATGGAAGGGTAGGTGGGCACCCTACGGAGGCAGAAGCGAGAGGCGGGAGAGAGATCTAAAACCAGGAAGAACAATGAACAATATAAAGAAAGTCCGAAATAATTGTAGAGGAGAAATATGGAAAAGCAACAAGCCTCACAGTTTCTGAGATTTGTTTTGATTTCTGGAAGGGCTCAAGAAGGAAGACTTCCACATGCAATACCAAGTTTTTAAGGAAAACGTCTCCAAGAGATTTCTTGCACACCCTACACTTTCCGTTGCCAGAATAAATACACTAGGAAGCTGATCACCTACGACATGAAATCCAAACAAACTGAACAAACTCAGGGAAACCTGAGAAGATCCAATTTCCCACTCAGATAACTTTGTGATCATCAGTTCTCTGTCTGGTTTAGATTAGAAGCTCACTATACAGAGACCTTCATAATTATACAAATAACAATATTCACATGTGAATATGCTACGAATGTTAAATTAAATAATAATAGTAATGTCACTAGCCACAAAGTTGTACTGACTAAGGCCACACATGTGTGCATCTGTGGGTTAGAAGAATAGCTCAGTGCCCTTAGCTGCCCAATGAAAGCCTTACCTAGCCTCTCCCCCAGGAGTGTTTGGACTTTCTCTAATTTTCTCTCATTCAGCTTGTTAAACCATCCTAAATCTTTTTTTCTTGGCCCATTTCCTCACCTGGGAAAGAAGGAAATAAAAATACATGACCATCAAGGTCCACTCCAGCACACATAGGTAATGCTGTGATTTTTCTCCACCGCCATCCCAGCTCATTCCACCGTACACTGAAAGAATGAAATCAGTGTGGCATTTATCTTTGTCCAGGTATTTAATAGCAGAAGTCAGTTGACACACATATCTAAAATAAAAACCATGATTGACATTAAAAAAATAATAATAAAATATAATAAAAACCTTCATGGTGGTACAGCATGAAAAATCTCTTCAGGTTAAGCTGTCCCAGTTACAAACTCTGTACCCTTGGGCAAGTTACCACATCTCTTTACGCCTAGCTTTCCTCATCTGCAAAATGGAAGAAAGAAGAAAACCTACTAGTATTGGGTGTTATGAGGTGTGAAGACTGAATGAGGTCATGCACAAGACATTAATGAGGGACTTGATCCATAGAAAGCGCTCCATACATTTTTTTATTATTATCAGCAAATGTGATTTGGCACCCCTTGGGATGGCTGGTGTTCTTTCACTAAGGTGTGAATGCTGAGAAAAGTTGTTTATAAATGAAAGATCTTGTTTAGAAAGACAAAACTTTTTCATCCTTGTTGACTTGCTAATGTGAAATAAGACTTATGCATGCAACACAGGAAGTAGCAGCCTGGGTTGAGGCATAAATGTAGCCTGGGTTTCTTCTTATTTTCTTTCATTTTGGTTTATCTGTTTCTATGCATTTAGTTTGGTTCATACTACTTCTCTACTTTCTACCAGTGAGACAGTGGTTCTCAATGGTGACAGCACACTAGAATCATTTGGGAGCTTTGAAAATCTCTATACCCGAACTATCTACGCTGTTAGAAGTCAGGATAGTGGCTGGGGGGTGGGAGGAAAGGGGAGAGGCTAGAAGGAAGCATGATGCCAACTTCGAGGGTGCTCCTGAAGTTCTGATTCTTGAGCTGGGTGGTGGTTACACAGTTACCTTCAGGTTTTAAAAATTAATTGTGATGTATACTTAGGTATGTGCACGTTTCTACGTGTATAATATACTTCAACAAAAAGTTAAACACAAATCCCTATGCTGAAGTTGCACTGAAGAACCATTAAATCAAAATCTTTATGGGTGGGACCCTGGTGTCAACATTTTTGTAAAGCTTCCCTGGTGATTGCAACGTGTAGCCAAGGTTGAGAGCTGCTACAGAGGTTCTTCTGACCACAGTGGGCCCAGATCTCAGAAGTGGCATTCAAGCCAATTGCAGCAAGCCCTTTGGAGCAGCCAGGAGTCAGTGGGACTGACCTGGTATTTGTTTAGGCAGGTCCCAAATCCAGGTGGTATTATTGGGGCAAGAGCTTTGGACCTGGATAGAAATCTAGGTTTAATATCTGGCTGTCACTCTGGACATTGGGAGATTTTGGGCTAGTCACATAGATAACGTCACAGAATTGCTGCTTCCTCATCTGTTAACTGGAGCTCACACTAGGACTCCTCCTTACCTTGGGTGGCTGTTCCTTCCCATACATAAAGGGCTCCATAAATGAGCTATTATTATAAGATGTTGCAAATTTGCTAGTGACCCAAAAGAAGCCACTTTGTCTTTGCCTCGGATTTCCTGCAGAGCTGCTAGGCAGTATTTTTACACTGTCACTGTTATTGCTCCTACCACTCAAGAGGGTGAGTGCACCCTCTTGTACTGGACCAATAAGGAAGGAAGAGGTACCGATTTGGGTTTTTGTTGTAATCAATGACTTGCTCATTGCGCATTGATTTGCAGCCGCACAGACTCAAGAGCACATAGATGGGATAGCGGCTATTGCGCGGCTGCCTCTGGGCATTCCCTTTGGTGGGGCTTAACTAAGTCAACCCGGCGTTCCATCCCTTGAGAGAAGACGCTAACTTCTCTTGTCTGCACCTTCTGCTTACCTCACCAGAGAAAACATACAGATGGCAAATGAGCATATAAAAAGATGCTTCATGTCATGTGTCACTAGGGAAGTGCAACTTAAAACAACAATGAGCAATTGCAAATTAAAACAACAATTAAAACAAAATTAAAACTACATGCCTATTAGAATGGCCAAAATCCAAAACACTGACAACACCAAATGTTGGCTAGGATGCAGATCAACAGAAACTCTCATTCATTGCTGGTGGGAATAGAAAATGGTACAGCTACTTTGGAAGACAGTCTGGAAGTTCCTTACAAAAGTAAACATACTCTTACCATACATTCCAGCGCTCCTTGGCATTTACCCAAAGGAGTTGAAAACTTATGTCACACAAAACCCAAACACAGACATTTTTAGCAGCTTTATTCATAATTACCAAAACTTGGAAACCACCAAAATGTCCTTCAGTAGGTGAAGGGATATATAAACTCTGGTATATCTAGACAATGGAATATTATCCAGTGCTAAAAAGAAAAGAGCTATCAAATCATGAACAGACATGGAGCAACCATAAAATGCATACTACTAAGGGAAAGAAGCCAATCTTAAAAGGCTACTTACTCTATGATTCCAACTAAATGACAGCCTGGAAAAAGGCAAAACTGTAGATTAATGGTTGCTAGGGGTTGGGAGAACGAAGGGATTAATAGGTGGAGCATAGAGGATTTTTAGGGCAGTGAAAATATTTCTTATGATACTATAATGGTGGTTACGTGTATTATACACTTGTCAAAACCCATAGAATAGGGGCTTCCTGGTGGCGAGGTGGTTGGGAATCTGCCTGCCAGTGCAGGGGACACGGGTTCGAGCTCTAGTCTGCGAAGATCACACGTGCCACAGAGCAGCTGGGCCCGTGAGCCACAATTACTGAGCCTGCGCGTCTGGAGCCTGTGCTCCGCAACAAGAGAGGCCGCGATAGTGAGAGGCCCGCACACCGCGATGAAGCGTGGCCCCCGCTTGCCACAACTAGAGAAAGCCCTCGCACAGAAACGAAGACTCAACACAGCCATAAATAAATTAATTAATTAATTACAAAAAAAAAAAAAACAACCCACAGAATACAGTAACAACAGCGGACCCTAATACAATCCACGGTCATTGGTGATAACGATGTGTCAATGTAGGTCCATTTATTGTAACAAATGTACCACTCTGGTGTGGGATGTTGATGATGGGGAAGGCTGTGCATGTGTGAGGGCAGGGGGAGTATATGAGAAGTCGCTGTACTTTCTACTCATTTTGCTAATGTTTTGTTATTTGTAATTTCTTCTTCTAAAAAAAAGAGGATATTAAAAAAAAAAAAAGAAATGAGTTATCAAGCCATGAAAAGACACGAAGGAACCTTAAGTGCATATTGCTAAATAAAAGAAGTCAATCTGAAAAGGCTGCATACTGAATGACTCCAACTAGATGACATTCTGGGAAAGAAAGTAAAAAGATGTGATAGTCAGGGGTCAAGGGTCAAGGCGGGGTGAGGAAGTGATGATTAGGTGAAACACAGGAGATATTTAAGGCAGTGAAACTATTCTGTAGGATACCGTATTGATGGATACATGACATTATTTGTCAAAACCTACGGAACTGTATAACACAAAGAGCGAATCCTAATGCAAACTATGGACTTTAGTTAGTAATGGTATATGAATATTGGTTCATCAATTGTAATAAATTGTAACTGCACTAAGGCAAGAGAACTAAGAGAGAACTAAGAACCGCACTAAGGAGAAACTGTGAGTGGGAAAAGGAGAGGATATATGGAAACTCTCTGTACTATCTGCTCAATTTTCTTTTTTTTAATTTTATTTTACTTTATTTCTTTATTTCTTTAGTTTTGGCTGTGTTGGGTCTTCGTTGCTGCACGCGGGCTTTCTCTAGTTGTGGTGAGCGGGGCCACTCTTTGTTATGGTGCACAGGCTTCTCATTGTGGTGGCTTCTCTTGTTGTGGAGCACAGGCTCTAGGCGCACAGGCTTCAGTAGTTGTGGCACGTGGGCTCAGTAGTTGTGGCTCATGGGCTCTAGAGCGCAAGCTCAGTAGTTGTGGCACATGGGCTTAGTTGCTCTGTGGCATGTGGGATCTTCCCAGACCAGGGATCAAACCCGTGTCCCCTGCATTGGCAGGAGGATTGTTAACCACTGCACCACCAGGGAAGCCCTATCTGCTCAATCTTCTGTAAACCTAAAACTGCTTTAAAAAATTGTTTATTAATTTTGTAAAAAGTGCAACCCATGGCTTGACCAGTTCTGTATATACCACTTTCTTAGGCAGTAAATTATCTTTGCAGGGCGCCTTTGGGCAATAAGCAATGATGCAGCATAGCCCACATAGACAGAAGGGTTTTGAAGACAACAAGCCTTCAAACTCATCCCCCCACTAGAGTGTGAGCAGGAATGACAGAAGGGGGAACAGAATGTGGTGTGTGGAACCCTGGGTCCCCCTTTTAGCTACAATCAAGGAGTCACTGAGCACACGAAGGCAGCCTCGCAGGGGTAGCACCGCTCTGAGAAACAAGCGACACTTCTGACTTGTTTTACCCAAATAACTTAAATAAGCAAATAATAACCAAGTGATTCATCCTACATGATCTTCAGTTTTCCCATTGATACAACTGACAGTATTATGCATTATAGATGCTGCTGTGTTGTTTTCAAGCCTTCCTTGAAAGCCTTAACAAAAACGTCAAAACATCCTCGCATATGATACTGATGATAAGGAAGTGGATATGTGTGATCACATATGAGATATCTTATTAAGGAAAGTGTGGGTGGGAGGGTTCTTCTTTAGAATATTTTCAAAAAGCTCTTCTAAACACTAGATATATTTTTTATTACTTTTACTGCTGTTCTGAAGTTTTGTCTAAGGACCGCAGGGGTTTTCTTAACCTTACAAGTAAGTTTCTGTTGAGTAGAACCTCGTCATGCTACTTGTTGCTATTGATAGAGTTTGTTAAGCCAACAGTGAAAGCAATCTGTCCTCTCAATGCACGGTAGCACTTCAATAGTGGAGATTCTGTAATGAATTTTAAAATCAGAGATGAGAAGCATTTCCCCCACCCACCTGGGATTGGAAAGAGAAAATTCAGTAAGACAAAACAGGATGCAGAGCTTAAGAAGTGGGTTAGAGCCCACGAAGTTCTAAGAATCACAACTGTTGAAGAAATATTAAGCAGACCAGAAAATTAGTGAAATGAGTCCAGGTGGAGTGAGACTGAATGCTTTCCCCAAGTCCCACATGGTAACTGCCTTTTTTCTTCTGTAGGGAGAGAAAGAATTGGGAAGAGCTTTCAGATTTCTAGAGATTCACTTGAATAGTTCCTACTGCACTGCTCACTGGGACAATATTCTTTCTCCTCCCCAAGGTGGCCATATGCAGCAGCAGTTCACCCCATCCATTCACTCTCATCACTTAGAATGGAGTTGTCCCCATGCAAACATCGAGCAATGGCACCGTGAGAATTGAGAGGCTCATGAAAGCAAGGCTGATGGGAGCCCTGGGGTGTACCCCCAAACTAAAAGGACTCAGGTTGCAAGACCTGTCACTTAACAGTCACAGCAGGATATATTTTTGGTAATTGAAGCCTAATTTGGATTGTGTTTTTGGAACATGATAACATTAGTTTTCTAAAAACTAGAAAATTTTTTAGGGGGGAGTGGTGGTTCTCTCCAACTCCACTTTGAAGCTAAAATGGCAAACTGTTTAGAATACAAACTTTTTCTTCCCGTGGATTTATGTAGTAGATGTTTCAAAATGACTGGCAAATACATAGAATTCATACAAAGTTAGAGGCAAAAGGGTGCTCCAGAACCCTCTGGTTGAATCTCTTCACTCTATAGTTGAGGAGAATGAGGTCCAGAGAGGCTAAGTGTTATGCCCAAGGGCACACAGCTGGCTCACAAGATGAGACTTGAATCCGGATTGCCTATGTACTGGCCAATGCTCTTCCCTCTCTACTGTGCTCTACTTCCCAGCACCACAAGAGGACACCTACTGGGTCTTGCAGAATCTAGACTATTTTTTGACAGCTTGGAACTAAACTTGTGACTAATTAGAATACAGTGTTCCACCACCTTTAAGTCACCAGCTAAAATCCACTGCTCCCCGTCGCAGCACGCCCGAGGCCTTCTGGGTAACCAAAGAAAGATTATTGTCTCAACTCAGTTCTCTGTGTCTAGGTGCCCACAAAATGGAAATCACTTTACTTGGGGAAGAGCAAGAGGACAAGATGAGATGAAAAGGAAGCATGTTTAAAATGGATAAAAGGAGGCACTTTTTTCCCACTACACACAATTGAACTGGGGAACTCACTGCAGCAGGATATTAAGATCAATGGTGAAGATTTGTGTTTTAAAAGATTAGACATTTCACATGCATATCATCAACAGCGACACTCAATGGGATGAAAGTAAGATGGATGAAAGTTCTCAAGCTTCAGTGCGTAAGTTGATCACCAGCTGAGTCAGGTGAAAAGAAAAAAAGTTGTCTACTGGATTAAAATTTCACAGAAAGGCAGATCTGGGGGGTTCCAGTCATTGCTGCTGTGTAACAAACCACTCCAAAGTAGTGGTGTGAACCAACAGGCATTTTATTATGCACATGGATACGGCGGATCAGGAATTTGGAGGGGGCACAGCAGGGATGGCTTGTCTCTGATTCATGACATCTGGGGCCTCAGTTGGGAAGACTTGAACAACTAGGAATGACTTGAGGTTGGGGGCTGGAATCATCTGGAAGCTTCTTTACCTAACCTGGGATGACTTGAAGGCTCACTCAGCTGGGACTGTCAAGTGGAGCATCTATATGTAGGTGTCAAGAGGGAGTGTCCCAAGAAAAAGCACTTCCAAAAAACAAGTGTCCCAAGAGACCCAGGTAGAAACTACACGGCCTTTTATGACCTATCCATGGAAGTTTTAGAGCATCACTTCCAACACAGTCCATGGGTCAAAACCGTCACAAGCCCAATGAGATTCAAGAGGAGGAGATTTAGGACCTCCTACATCCCTCCCCTATGGGGAATGGCAAGATCACATTGCAGAAAAACCTGTGGGATGGGAGAGGTTTTCGCAGCCATCTTTGGAAAATGCAATCCCCCAGGGAAGTGGTGGGTGATGTGAGGTTACAAGAACACACAATCTCGTGGAAAAAACTGACATATGAACAGAGAATCACAGTACAATAAAATAAATTTCAAGGTAGTTATTTCCCCCTCTTTTACAAGAATTCTTTTTTTTTCCCTTTGATAAGAGTCATCACATTAAAATTTTTTCATTCATTGTCTGTCTTCTACTAGATTGGAATCTCCATGCATTTAGTTTCCTACTGTAACCCCTGTGCCTAAAACACTACCAAGCCCAAAATAGGCACCCAATAAATATTTGCTGAAAGAGTATATGAGTAAAGTGCTGTAATAGAGAAGTAGTGGGAGGGCTGTGGGAGTACAGGCAATAACAAAGCACTCAGCTTGACAGAAATGACATTTGAGTGGGTCTTGAATGCTCTTGAAGGATAAACAACAATTTTTCTGGTGGAAAAAAAAAGGGAATAAATTGTTCTCCTTAAATCTCTTCCAGAGACTTCATTAGCCAAGTTTAAGTGGGCAGATCTCATCCTAAGTGTACAGACTGCATGTAGTAGTTACAATGTCCTTGGTTGCAAGTGAAAGAAAACAGGGACTCAAATGTATTGAAAAATAAGCAGCGTATCGTATCACATAACAACAAGTCTGGAGGCCAACAGTTCAGGCAGCCTCAATGCCATCCTTCTTCACTGGGTCAACTTAGCTCCTTTGTGGTTGCAAGATGGTGCCCACAGTGGTAGGCATCACAGGCAGACAAAACAATACCCAGCAGGGGAGAGGACTACTTCTCCTTTGGAGTAAGATCTTTCCCATAAGCCCCTGACAGACTTACCTCACACTGGCCCCCACACCACGCCTTATTGGCTAGAACTGTGTCCCATGCATGTATGTAACCTAAACGCTGATAAGAAGAAGGGGAGAAACACGAGCAGTTAGACTAATCACGTGTTACTCCTTGGGGCTTGACCTGAAGCTCCTGCCTCTCCTGAAGCACAGGGCTATGCAGAAAAGGGTGGATTCCCCAACAAAACAGAACAAAACAAATAACGGGGGTTTTGTTCGGAAGGAAAAAGGGGAGATGACTCCTCGGCACATAATCAACAGTGTTTGCAACATTAGGCTTGGGGAAGGTTAATGTTCTGTTTTCTTTGTGGATGACTATTACCTAACAATTTTATTTATTCTTTTTCATGCTTTTTGCTCCTTTCCTTTCTCCTCTGCACTAGTAGTCAGTTGAATAAATCAAGCGCTGTATCAATAGGAAAGAGTGTCATGTGTACAGTGTACATACGAATCTAATTAATCAAAAATACGTTGATTAGATGTGAGTGCACTTTCAGGTAAAAACCTTGATTCAGATGCTTCTGATAGCATAGCCATGCCCAGCTGTTCACCACTTGAATCGTGCTCTTTCATGGCCTTGTGCCCGTTACTTGTGCTGATTCCTCTGTCTAGGAAGTCCTTCTCCGTTTCCTTACCTATAGTGGATACTAGTGATTGCCTCTCCAGCGTCCATTCTATCCTTCTAGTAATTTGCTTGAAGAGATGGCGAACTGCAAAACTACTTTTTCCAGACTCCCTTGCAGCTAGGGTCTTGATCTGAAATAAGTTCAGTCAATCAGGTGCACTTGTGTAAGATTTGGAGGCAGATGCAAGGAGAAGGCATCATTCTGTTGCTGTTGCTGTTGGCCAGCAAGGTTTGAGCAATAATGTTAAGAGGCATTTAATGCTGTTGGACTCAATGTCCTGTTTCAGTGTCTAGTCACCAGTTTCATGGGTGTGAAGAGCCCTTGCTGCAGCACCATCCCAACTTCTGGAACATAGCTACTGTGGTAGGCCCATGAACTCAATAGCCCAGGGGTACCCCCCTGACTTCAGCCCCTCCAGCTCATCAATTTTGTAAGCCTCTGTTTGATTCTCAGTATTAAATATTTCTCTGTTTGAAACACCTAGAGTGGTTTCTTCCTGTACTAAGCCCTGACTCATAGATCACCTAGTTCATATTCAGCCTTCCAGGCACAGCCTGGGTCTTCCCTGAGCCACCAGGTTGGGCCAGGTGCTTCCTCTGTGCTCCCACCACGTCCTGCCTGGTAAGCCCATGCCTCTTCATCTTTGCACCCCTGGCACCAGTGTTTGGCTCACAGCATGTGCAGCATCAGTATTTACCGAACTGAAGCTCCCTCTGCCAAGATACCAGACAGGTCCTGAAATCTAGTCTAAAGGGTGCCCCACCTCATGCCTGGTCTGCAAAGCCCAAAGAACAAGTGGCTCTAGACTTATACTGGATTCTAGATGAATCCAGAGCCCTCAGCTTTTCCGTACTTTAGTCCCCCACACAAGAGGCCACACCAGAATTGAAAATTTGACCTGGTCCCCAGGAAAAGGATGATAAGGAACAAGGGAAGTTGCTTATCTCAAGAGTCACCATCTGGTGGTTTTCAGGACCCTCTGCTGCTGGGCCTACAACGAGGCCTGCAATCAATGGCAGCATAGCCTTTGGAGCGAGGAAAACCCAAGTTGGAAGGTGTGTGCCGTTGTGTAGCAAGTTACTTTCTGAACCTCAGATTCTTAATCTATAAAATGGGGTTGATAATATCAACCTCACAGGATTCTTGGGGGTAAAAGAGATTATATATGTAAAATGCTTAGCACACTGCATGCACATTGGAAATGCCCAATACCCATCAGTTACTGTTACGGCCACCATTGCTGTTGACTGTGCCAGCCCTGTACCACAATTCTGTTACATGTTTTTTACTTCATATACATACACTTTCCTTCAGCCCAAACAGACTCACATGCAGTTAGACTAGAACGTACTTCTCTATACTTTCTCCCGAGGTGTTCCATTTTACATCATGATGTGATTAACCCTTTTCTGCAGAAGATCCAGCTAGGCCCAAGTTTGGGGCTGTGCTGAGGAAATAACAAAACCATCTGTGTCAGTGGCTCTCGACCCTAGCTGAAAATCAGGATCACCTGGAGAGCTAAAAACAAAACGGCAACAAAAATAAACAAATAAAACGAAACCAAGAAACAATGTCTGGGTCCGTCAACCAGAGATTCTGATTCAGTAGGGCCCAAGCATCAGTATATCTTAAGGCTCCCCAGGTGATTGTAATGTGCAGCTGAGAGCCATTGCTGAGAGTGGGAAAGATTAGCGCTTCCATCGCCTCTGGGAAAGAAGAAAGAAGCTCTTACTTTTCTATAATCGCCACCACAGTGGAGGAGGGGAGAGGACTAAAGATTACAGTTGAATGATTCCACTTATAATGTGAACAAGGCATTCTTATTATGAACCTGGATAAATGACTCATCATGTTAATCCTCTGATTAGTGTCTGGTTTCTCATCTAGAGGTGTCTGATCTGATGAGAAGAGGAGTTATCAGAAATGCTCTAGGACATGGAAAAAGCTAGTCTGGAAATACCTGTGAGGGATTTCAAGTTGGCTTGTGGGTGTCTGTCCTGTGCCAGCCCTGTGCACACTCGCACACTTGCGGGCTGGTTGCTGATGTCAGGTGTACGCACTTTGATCCAGGGCAAGTGAAATGATCCCTGCTTTGGCATAAAATCTAGCTAATATCTAAATGCTAGAGATAGCTGGTGACAGCTGGGAGTGTGCTCAGACGTAAAGTACAGGCATACCTCATTTGATTGCGCTTTGCAGACTTTGCTTTTTCACAAATTGAAGGTTTGTGACAACCCTGAGTTGTCAGATGATGGTTAGCATTTTTTAGAAATAAAGTATTTTTAAATTAAAATATGTACTTTTTTTAAAAGACAGAATGCTATTGCACACTTAATAGACTGAAGAATAGTGTAAACATAAGTTTTATAGCCATTACTGGAAAACCAAAAAATCCATGTGACTCACTTTATTGTGATATTTCCTTTATTGCAGTGGTCTGGAAGCAAACCCACAATATCTCTGAGGTATGCCTGTACATCTAAAAAATGTAACTTTTTTCCCATTATTAAAGTGATACACAAAAGAAAATAGAGTGGGAAAACAGAAAAATAGCATGAACCCAGTAGAAACTAATAACAGACTTAAAGAGTTACGAGGTGCTAGACGTGGTTTTAAGCTCTTCACCATATAAATTCATTTACCCCTCACTACAACCCTATGAGGGGTAACTCCACTTTACAGATGAGGAAAGAGGACCTGGAGCTGTTGTGTGACTTGTCCAAAGTGGCAGCTAGTAAAGGAAGAGCCAAGGTTTGGACTCATGCTGCATTTAACAGGGTATGGTCAACCTCAGAGATATATATAGCTCGTAAGGTAAGCTTTATCCAAGGATTCAATGCCACTTGCTAAAGTTTAAAAAGTTAATCTCAGTTGCCATTTATTCATCCATTTATTTCACAAATATTTACCAAAGGCATCTATGGGCAGCACACTGTTCCAGGCTTGATTATCAAGATACTGAAGAGTGGGCTTCCCTGGTGGCGCAGTGGTTGAGGGTCTGCCTGCTAGTGCAGGGGACACGGGTTCGAGCCCTGGTCTGGGAGGATCCCACATGCCGCGGAGCAATTAGGCCCGTGACCCACAAATACTGAGCCTGTGCGTCTGGAGCCTGTGCTCCGCAACGAGAGGCCACGATAGTGAGAGGCCCGCGCACCGCGATGAAGAGTGGCCCCCGCTTGCCGTAACTAGAGGAAGCCCTCGCACAGAAACGAAGACCCAACACAGCCAAAAAATAAATAAATAAATAAAAAAAAAAAAAAAAAAATAAGTACACCTTGGACAATAATTTAAGTTGAACCTCATGAATTCCACTTTGTAGCAACACGTTTAATATAACAGTAGTGTCTTCGAGTCAGAAATTTGGTGTTTTTGGATGGATGGATGGATGGATGGCTAGATGGAAGGATAGATGAGTGAATTAATAGCTAAGAATGCCTGGCAATGTTCTAGTTGCTTAAAAATTGCATCTTTAAAAATAATTCAGTGTTTTCCAGTTTGTTAAACAATAACTATGACTCAGAAGAAAATGGTGATTTGTGTCCTTTCCATGGACTAAATATGTAACTTCAAGGAAGCCATTATGATGCCAGTTCCATCTGATTGTTGTGAGGATCAAATGAGCTAACTGAAATGAATTATGTAGCACCCTGCCTAATACATGTTAAACAGCATATTTTAAACTGCCTTTAAAGTGAAATACTATATGCAGAAAAGCAAAAATTCAAATGATACAAAAAGCTATACAATGCAAAAGACGTTTCTTTTGGCCAAGTTTTCCCGCTCTTATTACTACTATTATTAGAGATCTCCAAGCAAAAATAACATCTCCCTGTTGATTAAGAAGGGAGAGGTTTACAGACTAGGAGATAACATCCTTTGAGTCAGAACCAAGTGAAATAACACATGTATTCTGGTTAAATTCCAGCATGAGTGATTAACATTCTCCAACTTCAAATAATTTTTATTATTAGCCTACACATGTTGCATACAGGCCACAGAATGAGGCAGCCTCTCTTGGCATGTTCACAATCTGTGCATACTTTCCACTGAGGGTTTCCCTTTCTTTTTGATTGCTATTCCATAGCTTTTCAACTCCCACTACTTTCAACCCTGGGATGTTTGCCGACACTGAGTGCCAAGTAGTTCCAAAAAAACCAAAAAAATATAAGCACCTGTAGAATCCCAGGGAATGAAAGAGGTAAAGTACATTTTAAACATATTTAGTAGCGGTTTTAATGTTTGTGAAGAGATTTATATTTATTTCTTTTAACTTTGAGGCTGGGATTAATACACGTATTCCTCATTATTTCTCACAAAGTCTTGTTGATAAGCAGGAGGAAGAGGGCTATTCTGCAATTTTGTCTCCCAGTCTGTGTAAGTGGGATCCAGGACACAAGAACGACTCAGCCCTAAAGTGCAGTCCTGAGTCCCTCAAGAACTCAGGCCCTCCTGCCTTTTTTCCGCCTTCTTCCAGTAGAAGGAAGGGGTGGGGGGAGCGGGAAACAATTCAAACCCTCTTTGTAAGCGTGTGAATGAATTTCAAGAATGTTAAACACCTCAGTCTTCCAACCTAATTAGAACATGTAGAAAAGAGGCATTTTTAGGACATTTTAAACTTGCAGCATAATAACCCATCTGGAGAGCGCCACAGTGCGTCCCAGTGGTCGAGGCGCCCAGCAGGTCTTCGCGCGGGCTCCCGCAGCTCCGTGCGCCCCGGATCCCCGGCGGCGCGCGGGTGCGCAGCTAAGCAGCGGGTAGCCCCCCGAGGGGGGGGCGGCCCCTGCCCATCACAGAGCCCGGAGCCAGTGTTGCTTTTCTCTGCGGGCGACTTCGAACTGCCTGGATTTTTAACCCGATAAACTGATAAAGGACTAACATGTCTGGAGTCTTCCAAAGACAGAAAGAAAATCACTTTCTTGTCGCAACAGTAAGATTTTGTTACGAAATGCAAAAGTAAAGGTTAAAGCCTGGGAGATAACCGGTCGCATATGGGGGGAGGGGGGAGGAGGTGGTAAAAACTGTGGCTGTCGCGTCCCAACTATCTCGGTTCGAATCCCGGGTTTGCCATTTGAGAGCCTACTCTGTGCTAGGCGGTCGGAATACCGCGCTGAACAAGATTATCTAGGTTGCGGCTTTCTTGGGGGAACTATCATTAGCTCGGTTCCCTTGGTATGCTTCTAAACTCTGTTTCTTCACCTATAAGAATTGTTGTAAGGATCTGAGACATCCTGTATTAAGATGAGAACGATTAACGCGCCGTCTGACACACAGTAGGGGCTCAGTAAGCATTTGTACTTCTCTCAATTTGAGCTCACCTGGTGAGGGCAGCGCAGAGAGGAGACAGGTGCCACGGTAAAGAATGATTCTTTGAGCAGTTCTTTTAAACAAGCGCTGGACTCTAAGGATGCTTAGCTGCAGATAGGAGACCCGGTAGGTGCCCTGGAAGCTAGGGTTCATAAGCTAGAACATTACGGGGAAGTGAGCCCCGCACCAGTGGACGCCAGCAGAGAACTCAGGAGGGACTTCTAGCTAGGGTTTCCCGCCCGGGGTCTCAAGAAGGCGTGATTAGCATTCGCCCCGCCCCCCATAGCTTCCCGGCCGGCGATTGGCCCACGCTCCTCGGCTGCCAGCTCCAGGCGGGGCCGGAGGGCGCCTGGGGAGAGGCTGAGCCCGCGGGGCAGTGGGCGGGGACGCGCGGAGAGCGTGGCGGGGCGGCCCACCAACCGAGCCCCAGCGCGAAGGGGCGGGGCCGGGGCGGAGCCTCCCGGCGGGCATTAGAAGCAGGTGACCCAGGCTGGGCGGGAGAGGCCAGTCAGCCCGAGGCCGTGACTCCACTGCGGCCAGCGCCGCCGCCGCCGCCGCCGCGCGCAGTTCAATACCCGCCGGAGGTGGGCCAAAGGGTGCTAGAGCGCGGGGGAGGAGCGGAGCCCGGCGCGTCCCGGGAGAACCGCCACCGCCCCCAGGAGTCCGCTGGAGCGCGGATCCCCCTGCAGGGGAGGAGAAGAGCGGCGGGCGGGACGCGGCGGCGGGCGCGCACCATGCAGTCCCGGCGGGGCCAGCGCTGGCTGCTCGCCGTGCTGTGAGGCGGCGGGATCCCCCGGTCGCCGCACACCGCCTTCCTCTTGCCCAGGTGCTGCCAGGCGCGCTCGCCCTTCGTCCGGCTCCCGGACCCTGGTGGAACGCACGGCCTGCCCCCCGTCCTGCCCCGCCCGGATCATGCGGGGGGCCCCGGAGGAGGTGAGGGCGAATGACCGGTCTGTGGCGACCTCGTTCAGGGGGCGACCCCCTCTCTGAGACGCCCCCACCTGCTGCCATGTGCTGCCTCCTCGGGTACCCAGCCTATCGCCAAACTTTCCCGATGCCAGCCTGTCTCTGAGTCGCGTTTCTGAGCGAAGTGTCCCAGAGACGGAGGGCCCAGGCTGCCTACGGACTATCTGCTTCTCTCAGGATCATCAGAGGTGAGAGTCCGCGCCTTCCCCTTCTCCCCGTTCTTTTCCCGGTCCTCTGCCCTTTTCCGGGGGACTGAGCGCTCTGACCTTGGGGTGCAGGCTGGCAGGCCCTGCGAGAAGGGAGGCGGGGTGAGGGGCGGGGAGTCTGTAGTTTGGTTCCTGAAGGTGGAGGGGAGGGGAGGGAGAGAGGTTAACTTAGAGTTTTGGAGACCGCTTGCGGGGATTGTGCCGTTGACGCCCCTCTAATTGGGAGTGGTTGCAATTCTTCTCCCCCACCTTCTTTTTTAAAGAGTCCTTTCCTTGGAATCGGAGCCCTAACCGTCCCTCCCCAGCCCTATCCAGTGAAGAGCTGAGCGCTCCCTGCGGAGGCAGCGCCCTCCCGAAACAGTTTATCTTTGGACGGATTTCTTTAGAAGAAAAAGAAACCAACAGGTTGCCAGTCCCGGCGCCACACAAGTCGGCGGAGAGGGAAGCCCGGATCCCGGTTTCCCCTGCCTGAGCTGGCCCCGCGCGGGCTGCGGGAGACGAGGGGACGGAGGGGGCTATGGCTCGGCCTGACCCGTCCGCGCCGCCTTCGCTGCTGCTGCTGCTCCTAGCGCAGCTGGCGGGCCGGGCGGCGGCCGCCTCCAAGGCCCCGGTGTGCCAGGAAATCACAGTGCCCATGTGCCGCGGCATCGGCTACAACCTGACGCACATGCCCAACCAGTTCAACCACGACACGCAGGACGAGGCGGGTCTGGAGGTGCACCAGTTCTGGCCGCTGGTGGAGATCCACTGCTCGCCGGACCTGCGTTTCTTCCTGTGCTCCATGTACACGCCCATCTGCCTGCCCGACTACCACAAGCCGCTGCCGCCCTGCCGCTCGGTGTGCGAGCGCGCCAAGGCCGGCTGCTCGCCGCTTATGCGCCAGTATGGCTTTGCCTGGCCGGAACGCATGAGCTGCGACCGCCTCCCGGTGCTGGGCCGCGACGCCGAGGTCCTGTGCATGGATTACAACCGCAGCGAGGCCACCACGGCGCCCCCCAGGCCCTTCCCGGCCAAGCCCACCCTCTCAGGCCTGCCGGGGTTGCCGGCCTCGGGGAGCGACTGCGCCGCCGGGGGCCCGTCGGTGTGCAAGTGCCGCGAGCCCTTCGTGCCCATTCTCAAGGAGTCACACCCGCTTTACAACAAGGTGAGGACGGGCCAGGTACCCAACTGCGCGGTGCCCTGCTACCAGCCGTCCTTCAGCCCCGACGAGCGCACGTTCGCCACCTTCTGGATCGGCCTGTGGTCTGTACTGTGCTTCATCTCCACCTCCACCACGGTGGCCACCTTCTTAATAGACATGGAACGCTTCCGCTACCCTGAGCGCCCCATCATCTTCCTGTCAGCCTGCTACCTGTGCGTGTCTCTGGGCTTCCTGGTGCGCCTGGTCGTGGGCCATGCCAGCGTCGCCTGCAGCCGCGAGCACAGCCACATCCACTACGAGACAACGGGCCCTGCGCTGTGCACTGTCGTCTTCCTGCTGGTCTACTTCTTTGGCATGGCCAGCTCCATCTGGTGGGTCATCCTGTCGCTCACCTGGTTCTTGGCGGCTGGCATGAAGTGGGGCAACGAGGCCATTGCGGGCTATGCGCAGTACTTCCACCTGGCCGCGTGGCTCATCCCCAGTGTCAAGTCCATCACTGCGCTGGCACTGAGCTCCGTGGACGGGGACCCGGTGGCCGGCATCTGCTACGTGGGGAACCAGAACCTGAACTCGCTGCGCGGCTTCGTGCTGGGCCCGCTGGTGCTCTACCTGCTGGTGGGCACGCTCTTCCTCCTGGCGGGCTTCGTGTCGCTCTTCCGCATCCGCAGCGTCATCAAGCAGGGCGGCACCAAGACGGACAAGCTGGAGAAGCTCATGATCCGCATCGGCATCTTCACGCTGCTCTACACTGTGCCAGCCAGCATCGTGGTGGCCTGCTACCTGTACGAACAGCACTATCGCGAGAGCTGGGAGGCTGCGCTCACCTGCGCGTGCCCCGGCCCGGACTCCGGCCAGCCGCGCGCCAAGCCCGAGTACTGGGTGCTCATGCTCAAGTACTTCATGTGCCTTGTGGTGGGCATCACGTCGGGCGTTTGGATTTGGTCCGGCAAGACTGTGGAGTCGTGGCGGCGCTTCACCAGCCGCTGCTGCTGCCGCCCGCGGCGGGGCCACAAGAGCGGCGGCGCCACGGCCGCCGGGGACTACGCCGAGGCGAGCGCAGCGCTCACGGGCAGGACCGCGCCGCCGGGCCCCGCCGCCGCCGCCGCCGCCGCCTACCACAAGCAGGTGTCCTTGTCGCACGTGTAGGAGGAGGCCGAGGCCGAGGGACCGGGACCGGGGCCGGCAGTTGAGGGAGGGAGGTTGTTTTGTTTGGTAGCTTTGCCAAGGTCACTTCCGTTTACCTTCTTGGTGCTGAT
This sequence comes from Balaenoptera acutorostrata, assembly GCF_949987535.1. NCBI lineage: Eukaryota > Metazoa > Chordata > Mammalia > Artiodactyla > Balaenopteridae > Balaenoptera > Balaenoptera acutorostrata. The sequence continues at coordinate 66,123,108 of NC_080071.1, read as the reverse complement.
GCCCCCTCCCGGGGCAACTTGGAGAGAGGGGAAAGGGACCGTTTCAAGGCGAGTACCTGTCCCAGGACTTCTCAAAGGGGCTCAGCTCACGTCTGTTCTATCTTACTGCCTTTTCAAGAGGAACCCTGTTTTTAATTTATATGTAGTTTTCTTAATTTTTAACTTTGTTGCATTTTGGCAACAAAATTTACCTTTGCTTTGGGGGCTTTACAATCCTAAAGTTGGCATTATAATGAAGGTCCACTTGGTTCAGGTGTCTTTGAACTGTGTGGTCTAAATTGGGAAAATATATTTCCTATACTTGTGTCTTTAAACATAATGTGAACAGTGAAAGTTGCTGTGACTGGGAAGTTGTTCCGTGTGCTTTCCCAGGTTGTTTCTCCTTCCACTGCTTAAAGTGTCCAAGATGCTTTAAGGTGAGCTGCTTGTCCCTGTTTATAGTTCCTAAGTTAGGGGACACCCTAAGTCACACCAAGGAGCAGGGGAGCATAATGTGGTTAGGGCCTCCGGAAAGTGACAAGGTTAGGCAATGTTTAGAGATTCTAATGTGTCCGTCCTAGCTTCGTTTAGCAAGCTTCGGTTTCTTCTCTGTAGTACTTGTAATCATTCTCATTCTTAACAGTGCCAGCTTTGCTTGAATAAGTTAGAGGTAGCATTGCAGTGTCCGGAATAAATATTTGGAAGAGTGCGAACCTAAGGGATGGTGATCGGTTGAACTTGAATTCTAGACTGTTAAGATGGCAGCTTTGTGCCGGAGGAGTGGGTGGTTCTTAATAGGCTTCGGTGATCCCACTTTTTTAAACTTGTGTTAAAATTTTGGTAAAAATAAACCCACTTCCTTCTTCTGGAAGGACTTAGCGATAGTGCTGAAGAGGGCTGCTTTTTACATTTAAGGACTAAAATGGATATACCTCCTGTAATTAAGTAAATTTCCAACACCTCTCTTATCTGCTCCACCCCCAACCCACCTCCTTTATCATGTTAAACAGTCTTTTTGCTTTTCTTATTCCTCCTCTCCTGGAGAGCTGTGATTAGAAACCACACCCACCCTTGAAGGAGGTGCTTGAACCGGGGGGAGGGAGGCTGGCTACCTGTGAACAAACACTGGCAGCGATGGGGGAAAATAAGTGTCCCTGGACTTTGGACTAGATTACAGCCAGATATTCCAAAAGCATCGAGACACTGCTCTCTGCGGCCTCTGAAAACAAATGAGACCCATAACACCCTTGCATAAGCTTTTAAAACATGGATCAGTGTAGCAAAAGGAAAGCTGTTCCCCACCCCCCACCTCAATATATTTTTCTCTTCCTCCGCTTCTGAGAAAGCCTATATAGTGATGAGCACACACTTTACTGTTAGAGAATTCTGTTTGCTTTTCTAATCTGTTGAACCATTCCCTCATTTATATATGAAAGCCTATGTATTGATGAATACACACGTACACACACCACGCATACATACTTTACTGTTAAAAATTCTGTTTGCTTTCCTAATCTATTTAACCATTCATTCAAGAAGAGTGTGAGGCCATTACTGGGGAAGGGGGTGACAGTGCATTGGCCAGCAGAATACCAGTGACCAGGACTGAGTGGGGACTAAATTTAAGAAGCTAAAATGGCAAAAACAATTAAAATTTGAGGATGTCTCCCTAGAAAAACAACAAGTGTAGGGATTTGCGCATCATTTATACCAAAGTTGGAAAAGTCAGATTTAAGCCCAGGTCAGTTTTTACATTATGGATATTAAGTAAACAAGTGTATAGTTTCCATAGTGTATTTAAGCACTTTGCTGGTGGAAAGAAGCCTGGTGTTATAGTTTTCATGGACTTTCAGAAGCTATTCACGTTTATAAAAATGCACTGCTCTTACACACTCATCCTCTGAATCAAAATTTCAGTATATTCGACAAAACCTTGTCCACAGAGCTACAGAACTTTTTGCACATCTAATCCCTCTACTTGTTCAGATGCTTCTTAGAACCTTGAAATAGATCCCCTGCCTGAGGGCCAGTTCCTCTCTTGTTTTTCAAATGAGGAACTTTTCTGATCACCTTGACCTCTTCCCTCAGTTAACATGTCTTCGCAGAAAGTACATAGATTATTCTGCTGCCTTAGGTCATTGTGCCTAATTTGGGTTTTTCCTCTTCCTTTTTTTTTTTTTTTTTTTTGTGGAGGAGTGTAAAGATGATGCAGAATGTATCTAAAAGTTGTGGGATGATGTGGTTGAAGTGATTTAATTCTTCCTGTTAAAACAACTATTTTTCATTTTGGCAACATACCAAACCTAAAACGAACAACCAATTTACTTTAAAAAAAAAAAAAAAAAAGACAGTTAAGACAAAGGATACTAAGCCAAGGAGAGGCAATACAGGTAATGCATTTGGAGGTCTAGGTCCAGGCCAACTCTCAGAGCTGCCTCTGTTTTCAGCCTCTGTTCTCACCGCTGCTCTCCCCCTCCCTTCCCTCAAAGATGAAGCCCACCTGCTTCCCTCAAGTCTTACCTCAGCCACCCCTCCCGCTACCCAGGGCAGAGAAGCCCATCTATTTATGGTCGCCCCCTATTTCCATCTCATATGCTGTTTTCTTCTGATTTTTATTTTTATTAGGCAAACGATCCATACTCGTGAAAACAATTATAAAATGGAAGGTTGTGGGGTGGTTTAGCAGCTTCTTCACAGCCAGCTCTGTGATTTTAGTGAGGATTTAAGGCCCAGTTTAGTTTCACATGTACAGCTTTTGGGCTGTCCCTTTCATGGTTCAATTGTAAGCAACGTCTCCCATCACAGATTAGGGGGTAAAGATTTAGAAGGAACTAATATGTAACCTCTCAGTAAATCAGTTGATAAGACTTAGGAAGTCATTTTAATTTATATTATTAACCTCACACTTTGAAGTTGTCTAAATTGGCTGAAAATAAGTATTCTTGGTGCCTTATTGGTTTATCCTTGCAAACCTTTGTCCTGTTTTCTCGTAGTCGTTTCCAGTGATAAGCCTGTGTGTGTGTTGTGTGTAATTGTGAGCAATGTACAAGCTTAAATAACGTGCTGACACCACTGTTTCCAAGTTGGTATTCATTAGGCCGTTTCCTCCTGGGCTAGGGCTGCACTAATCCTGACACCGGCTGCCAGGAGAAAACCTCATGGATCCCACACCGCACCTTAATAACAGCATCCGTGACCTGCAGTCTCAAGTACAGAATGGGAACCCCAGAGCTAGGAAATGTAGTTGTATATTTTAATGAACTGCTACCCCTGCTAAAGAGGCTTCTTTCACTTTTGTGCTCTACAGAAAGACCAAGGCGGGTAGGAGGGACAAAGCTTTGAATAACTGCTTTCTAACACCGAATGTGGCCAACAGGACAGAGAACATCACAAATCTAGGCAGGTGTGAGGTACAGTGGCTGAGGATTTCCTGCTCCCCCTGCATGCCCTTTCTTGCCTCCAAAGTCCAATCAAGTGATCCTGGGAAAGAAATACGCCTGGGTTGAGGAGGGTGGTTTTGAAAGAAAAAACTACCAAGACATTAAAGCAGGGTGAATGAAGGGTAGGCAGGATGAAAGTAACTAAGTAACCTGGCTCAGAACTCTCAAACGCTTCTAGCAGCTTGATGACAATTACAGGATTTATTTCAGTCTGTGGTACATCATTTGAAGACAATATTACTTCATGTTGTTACAAACTGTATGTATAGTGTGTATGTGTTGTGGGTGTGTATATAAATAATATATATTATATAGATGAGAGATTTAGTGACTTTTGATACGGGTTTGGTGCAGGTGAATTTATTACTGAGCCAAGTGAGGCACATACTGAGTCAGTAGTTCGAGTCCAGGGCATTCAGTACTTTTTCTGATTTCCATGTGTGTATAGTGCCTGTCCCATGCGGTATTGTCAGTGTCATGTCAAATCCAGAACTCACAAAGCAGAGCCAGCGATATTTTATTTGTAGACAATCAACTAGAATCTATAAAATTATTACTGGCAGATGATTATAATTCCAGATCCCTAACAAACACTAGCAAAAGGAAACCCAGAGCATCTTGATAAGAAGTTTTCTGTTTTTGTTTTGTTCCTGGAAGTCAGTAGAATAGCAGTTGTATGTGGTTATATTAGTGTCAAGATACTTAATTTGCTGACCTTATTATTTCAGAAAAAAAAAATTGTATGTATTATATTTGTGGGAAGTTAAAATAATGCTTTGAGATTTTTATCAAGTATGGAGAGTAGTTATTTATGAAAAACAAAGAAATGTCTATTTTTGTTTCTTTGTTCCCAATTAATGTAGATAAATTTTAAAGTGCATTAAAGCAATGGTAAAGCAAATAAGATGCTGTACAAGTATTTTTCTCATGCTTTCATGGAGAGACACTGTTTTCTAAGAGTATCTGAAGGAGGTATGTGCATTCTAACTTCGTGATCAGATTTCTCGGATGTACTTTGAATATAAGTGGCAACGTTTTTATTGATAATAAAATCAAAGAAATTCCAATCACCAGAAGGAGAACTAATGAAAACATGTTTTACCTGAATATACTTCATAGGTTTCTCCTGCTGATCCTGTGATTGTTTCATGATTCACTTGAAGAAATGAAGGAAAATACACATAAGAACAGAGACATTACCTGAGATTGTGTTCTATTTTATCAACCCTCCATCTATACTCTGTACTGAAGCAATTTGGATAGAAGAGCTGCTGTTGTTGTGTGTGTCTGGTTTGCAGTCAGAAACTCCCAAAACTTCATCGTTCAGCAGTTAGATCCACAACTTTGTATTAAGGTCTAAATACAAGTCAGGGAACCCAGATAAGATAAGAGGATATATGGTTCTCCCTCTGTATTTGTGGGTAATTGGTTCCAGTCGTCTCCCTCCCCCCCCCCGTGCCACCCCATACCAAAATCCATGGATGCTCAAGTCCCTTATATAAAACGGTGCAGTATTTACATATAACCTACGCACAATCCTCCCATCTTCCCCCGCACCCTCCTTTATACTTTAAGTCATGTCTAGATTACTTATAACACCAAATACAAATCCTAAGTAAGTCGTTGTAAATATAATGCAAATGGTTGGTGGTGTGCAGCAAATTCAAGTTTTGCTTTCTGTAACTTTCTGAAATTTTTTTCCCTAAATATTTTCAGTCCATGGTTGGTTGAATCCACTGATGCAGAACCTGTGGATACGGAGGGCCAACTGTAAATTGATTTAGAGTTGGCACTTCCCTGACAATCTGGACCGATGCTTAGTAAACCTGAGATAGTTAATTTAGCATCAAAGTGAGTACTATGAGCATTATTAGATTGGTACATGTTAGGGCATTTGGGAGAACAGAAAATACAGCGGTTGAGCTGGATCCTGGTGCAAGAGCCGCTGTGCCTGACCCGTACAGGTCTCTAGTGGGCACGTCTTCCCAGTGCTTTCTCATTGTTCATTCCCCCCAGTGGAAAAGGGGGGCACTGTTGGACTTAGGAAGAGCGAGAAATAGGTAATAATGCTTCTTTTAGTGATTTAGTTACAGAGCTCTTACGTGCAACAGAATGAGAGGAAGTAGAATGGTTCTGTGCATAGATTTGGGAGCTAGACTGATTAGGGATTCAACTCCCAGCTCCATCATTCATGGGCTGTTGATCCTGAACAAATTACTTAAGCTCTTAGTACTTCATTTGTGTACTGCATCTTAGTACTTTCTCATCTGTGAAAGGGGGATAATGATAGTACTTATATTTTAGGGTTGAGAGGATCTAAAAGATTAAATCAGGTTAAGGTAAGTAAAACAAGGAGGAAGCAGCCATTCAGGCATGGAATGGAAAGGGAATTGAAAGACTAGTTTTCAAATTTGTGTCTGCATAAGAATCATTTGGGGTTCCTATTAGAAATGTAGATTCCCAGGCTTCAGCTCCAGGAATTGAGATTAATTTGGGATCCAAGAATTAGGTCTTTTTGTTCTGTTTTAGTAAACTTTTAGAATTATTTTAGGTTTACAGAAAAGTTGCAAAGATATATCCATTTTGCCTTAATATTAACATATTATCATAGCACATTTGTTAAACTAAGAAGTCAACATTAACGCACTACTGTTAACTCCAGACTTCATTTGGATTTCACCAGATTTTCCACTGATGTTCTTTATCTGTTCTAGGATTCCACATTGCATTTAGAGAAGCTTCATTTCTTACAGGGACTTTCAGCCCATGAGAGGCAGGTGGTCTGGAGACCACATCTTGAGAAACACTAGGACATGTCAAGGGCTGAGGAAGGTCAAATTGCCCCATCCTCACCACCATCCTGGTGGTGGGGGTGTTGGATATAGAAATTTGAAGAATTGGGATGGAATCCTCTCCCTTAGATGAGAGGGGTTACCGTAAGAAGTGAGGCATCTATTCCTAATGCCAGATGAAATGAGTTTTGGAGTTTGGAAGGTGGGGTTGCTGCCTAGCCTGAGGAGATACATCTAGGGTTGTGGGCAGATCAGGGGAGTGAGTGCAGCAAATTGGGAACAACTACTTTGTGGGAACACAGGAGGGCTCAAGTAGTTGATTAAAGGGGATTACAAGGGGCCAGTTAGCCCGTGAGCCATATAAATCCTGTATTTCCTGGAACCTGGTGATAGTGTTTTAGAAATGGGTCACAGTAGTAACCAACATCAAGCACTGCCACCTTGGACACGAGCAGAGAGTCAAAGGGTGAAGCTGAGATGACCTTGCTGAGAGAGGGCAGTGGGAGGTGGACAAAACACTGACGCCCTGCGTTTGGAAGAGTCGGTTCCCACAGTGAGGAGATCAAGGGCCACCATCTGGGGAGCTAGAAGTAAAGGTCAGTAGAATTGAGAACGGTAAGATGAAGGAATAGATGTTGTAAGAAAAAGCTAGCAGAGTAATTTGAGGTCTTGAAGTAGAGATCGACATATTCTTGAGGACCTTAGGTCCTGAGGCTGTCACTGACTTTCTCTAATCACATTCAAATTATTTAGCTGCCCTCACAGCAGTTAAGTAATCACCTAACCTGTTCCTTTTTTTTTTTTTTTTTTTAAAGAACATTAACCTCTTTTCATTTGACTCTGGATTTCTCTTAATTTCTATACTACTTCACTTTCCTGGTTCTTTCTGCATGTTAGAGATCCTAAACCATAAATTGGTATTCATAACATTTCTTTCACATGAAGTACATGTTATCTCATCTGCCAAACCCATTTAAAATGGACTAGTGGAAATTGCCTCAGAAGCCAAACAGATTGCACCTGTGTACAAGGGACCAGGTGTCTCTGAAGGGCTCCTAGATCTTTTGTATTCTTGCTGGCACGGTGTCAGGCTGGCCAGGCTGGTGAGTGGCTAACAGTTAAGATTTTAGGTGATCTAATCCTTAACTTGATAGATGCTGGGTGTAATCTACAGATTCTGCATAGAAATTAGCACTTACCCCTGGGAGAGCCCCTACCAGCTGTCAAGTGCTTTACCAAATAGCTCTATACTCAAGAATGCGGCTTCTGGGTGAGGGAACAGTCGTAGTCATTTTACATGTGGTTAGAGAGAAGTCTTGGGTGATGAAAGATTTTAGCTAACCTACACGCTATAGGTAAACATTTCCAAAAACATTGCATAACCTGAATACAGAGTGAGTTGTTTTCCAGTAAATACTGGCTTCAGCATTTTTCAAAAATCAAGGAATGGTATATTTTATAGAATGGGAAAACTAAGAAATGAAATTTGACCTGTTGTAAAACTAGGATTTAGTGCTGTTGAATTTCAATAATGGGCATACAGGGTACATTAGGAGTAAATGTGAAAGAATAGGGTCATGATGGAATCTGATACAGGGTGGAAAACATTTCTCTTAACCAGAAACACTGGGCCCTAAGAAGTTGTCTTAGGGTCAACCACATGAATTTAACATACAAAAATGGCAATTTAATTTGGTTCAAACATACATTTCAAACTTTTGTCTTTTCCTTGTAAAGAATAAAGTTCAGTTCACGGTATACCAGAGTTAAAATTGCACAGATATCAGTATTCCATTAGAGAAAAATCATTTTTTTTAAAAAGCGAAAAAATAAAATTTGAGTTCAGGTAGTCAGATATTCTTTTATAGTCTTACTACTTTAGGGAACAAACCTTCCTCGGTATAAAAATCTGGAAAAAAAAAATGCCATAGTTGCCACCCTATTAATAACTAGTTTCCATGCCCCATATTTGTTGGAGAACCTACTTTGTGATGTTTAAATTTTTACCTTAAGTTGCCTCAATTTCCCATTTATTAAAATGGCTGTATTGCCTCTAGAATTAAAGCTGAAGGGGAAAAGCAATTTTTAGCGATTCCCCTTATTCTACCAACTTGTTCTTGAAGCTACAGTCATGCCCAATGTTCCTACCCCCAATTTTTTTTTTTTAAACCTTCGACCACTCGAGATATGTCAGCATTTCTGCTTAGTAACTGGCATATTACTACGCGGTGCAAACTATTGATATAAACAGTGAGTTGTGATAGATTTTTTTCCCCTTCTGTACTAAATCAGATCATTTCTCCTCATCAGCAACTTAACAAGAACAAAGTTAAAGATGTGACCTTAGGAAGGGAACTAAGGTGGATGAAATACGACGGCAATACTATCAGGACTGCTGGGATATTGCTCAAGTGCAGTGGCTAGGGTCTAAAAGAAACTTCTTCAGCGATCTGGTGTATTTCCAACTGCATGCGAAGTGAAGTAGCAGGTTAACGTCAAATTCCGGGGCTTGTGTAAAAGTCACCCTCTTAACAGCAACCACAATGCTACTGCTTCCTGTTCTTCCATTTTCTTTCCTGTTCAATTGCTTGAAACCCTCAAACAACAAGTTCTGATTCTACAGTATTCCTGTAAGTCCTTTCTCTGTGTATTTACCTACTTTTATCTTTCAATGTGCATTTCCATCTTGGCACCATAACAAACAAGTCAAAAATGCCATCTAATGCATTATGCCACTGAGCACTGTAGCCAGTGATTTTAAGTGTACTAGATTATCTTCAGGTTGAAAAGAGCGTAAGCTGAAGAAATAAATGTCTACATCTTAACTAAAGGCAGGGGTCAAAACAACTTATGAATGGTTAGTTTGAAAATGCTTTAAGGCCCGACTATCAGAGCTGACTGAAAACATTTGAGTTAGGCAGAGTTGTAATGTTATGTGAATAGTGAGAAGTGTTACAAACACAGTAGCCATATATTTTAATTAAAATAGTTTATTAGCTTTTCTTTTAATATAAACATGAGGCAGAAAAACCACATAAGTTGTAGCATTCTTTTCAAAATAAAACTGCAATCAGTACTTGAATTTCCAAGCTCCAAACTCCATAAACAATATTTTTTGAGGTGGTAGATTGTAGTATTTTATATACCATAATTTATCATTTATGTCTCTGTCCCTTAAAAATGATGGAACCTGCAGCACTCAGTATAATGTGAAGCCTTGCTATAAAGAGAGAAAGTACTTCTGGCCCAGAGATGCTTTGTTTACAGGCAAAATTCCTAGGATTACATTTGAGAAGGTAGGAGGAGAAAGATTTCACATAGTTGAGAACACTTTTTTTTTTTTTTTTTTTAATATTTCAAGTTTAGGTGACATCGTTACCAATCTCCAAAAAGACTGATTACTGGACTGGACCTCCCTGCCTTTTAAAGCCTGAGGTAAGGGTTCCTAAGGTTTATATGTTTCCTCTTAAATAGAACTTGAAGTGAGACACCTACAGCCAGGTTAACACACAGGATAGAAAAGCTGTTTCGTATCACTTACTCTCCTGTCCCTACTATTAGGGTCCAGTTCCTTTCAATTTATTACATGTGAATTAACACTGTTGTTCATAATTCCTTTACCAAATCTAGAAAAAAGAAACTTAGGTGATCAAGCAGGTAAGCAGCCCAGCCTTGCAAAGGACTATTTTAAAAAGAGGAGGGGAGGTATCCCCTTAAGTCTTAGTGCAATTTTAAGCTTTGATACTTGTAGAAGTATAAATGCCACAAACTTACAAAACATCATTTGAAAGTTTAATCGAATTTCTTCTAAACTCATTTAGTTTTGTAAATTTTAAACGTTAAGCGTTTATTGTTTTATTTTTTAAAATTTATGTATTCATTTATTTATGGCTGTGTTGGGTCTTCGTTTCTGTGCGAGGGCTTTCTCTAGTTGTGGCAAGTGGGGGCCACTCTTCATCACGGTGCGCGGGCCTCTCATTATCGCGGCCTCTCTTGTTGCGGAGCACAGGCTCCAGACGCGCAGGCTCAGTAATTGTGGCTCACGGGCCTTCCCAAGCCAGGGCTCGAACCTGTGTCCCCAACAAGAGAGCCTGCGACAGTGAGAGGCCCATGCACCGCGATGAAGAGTGGCCCCCGCTTGCCACAACTAGAGAAAGCCCTCACACAGAAACGACCCAACACGCCATTAAATAAAATTAATTTTAAAAAATAAAAAATAAAAAAATAAAAGCTTAATGTTTAAAATGTACAAAAGTAAATGAGTTTAGAAGAAATTCGATTAAAGTTTCAAGTGATGTTTTGCCAGTCTAGCATTTATACTTCTGCGACAGTGTTCTGGAGTTATCCAAGCACACTATATTAAAGCTTAAAATTGTTCTAAGACTTTTGGGACACGTTCTATTTCATCACCGGCTTGTTAATTACTGGACCACCATGTTGGCTGGAATTATGAAAATATCCTTTAATACAAGTATATAACAAAGAGGAAAATCATCACAAAATCAGAAGCACCATTATAGTTAACAAGAAATGCAGCACGGACCCAATAGAAGGAAATAACCTACTTTCTCTGTTTATGATCGCAAACATGCTAATATGCTAATAAGTACTGCCTGCAAAGAATTTGGATGACGTGTTATTCAGCAGCTTTTTGGTTTAAATTGATTGCCAATAATGACTAGCAGCTTCAGTGATATAGTAGGGAGGAAGAACCCTGCAAAACCTAACGATGCTACAACAGTCTGTTCCGAAGTTTGGCTTTATGAGTTGTTAAGAGTCCCATGTTTTTTTGTTGTTTTTTTTGTTTGTTTGTTTTTTGTTTTTTTTTCTTTTTTTTTTTGTCTTTTTGTTTTTTTGTTTTTTTTTTCTTTTTTTTTGTTTTTTTTTTTTTTTTGTTTGTTTTTTCTTTTTTTTTTTTTTTTGGAGTCCGTTTTTTTTTTTTTTTTCCCCAGGGAGTCCCATTTTTTGATGGTAATACTGCACTGATTCTAAAGGAATATGCAGCAGTATGGGACAGTGAGGTAAGAAAAACATAAAAGTTATATAGTTAGTGTCTTTAAAGTCTAAAAATTTAAACTATTAATTAATAAACCTCACATAGTTTACAGCTATCAGATAACTGTGTGTGGATTGGGAGCAGATATCTGTGCGTGGATTGGGAGCTTTTAGCTTTGGAGTGGTTTTTGTAACTCTGTTTACAATAAAAAGGACAGAAGAGCGTGTTACATTGACGAGGTCCCGTTCTTTCCTATGAGCATAATCTTCGCTTGTCCATGAGTCTCTTGAATTCAATGTCTTTCTTTAAGGTGAAAATACTAACTTTGCTGGTTTCTGAGCAGGAGAGGTGATATTTCTCCAGTCTTTGTTTCGAGGGGTTTATGATGTTACAACCCCTCACTTCTCCCTTAAGAGAGGATGGCATTGGAGCGCCGAATACCAATGAAATGATCAGCGCTGAAAGACCTTCTCATAGCAGCTCTACACACGTCTTTGTATTTGTCGTCACACAATCTGGAAATGGCCTAGGAAAGTCAATCAGGTAGAACATAGGTATAATTAGGGGGAAAAAAAAAATGTTCGGACCTTAAAAAAACAAAAAAAGCATCATTGATAAGCCACACATCTACATTCGTTTAGATAGTTCATAGTTACTGCTACTTTGGATAGCTGATATCTACACTAACTGACAATTCCCTAAGGTAATAACCTTTAAGGGCTATGATTAGATTGCTGGGGCAAGGGGTAACTTGCCCTAATAACTTAGAGTTACTTAAAAATTGGGTTCCTAATGATAGGCTCCTAATAGCAATATCATCTGTTACCTACACACGTGATCCTTAAACGTAATGGACATACACTTGGGAAAAATCAGTGTTTACTCAGCTATTCAACTTCTATTCAGTTTTCATTAGTTATTACACACTCTAAGAAAATTTTAATCAGGTAGGTATGTGCTGAAGGTAGGAGAGGTCTAATGACAAGCGCTGAAAGGTGCTATTTCACTTGCACATAAATTATGGTAGAAAAACATCTTATTCTAAAGTACCACCAAGGTACCACAGAAAGTATCAATTTTAAATGTGTTCATTTCAGTTGTGAATTTTGCTGTATACCCACCAAAAATCATAAGCCATAAGTATTACTTTGTTCCATGTACGTTACCATTTATATTAAAAACTCATGTACTTTCTACATCCAGTATCTGAATCCACATTATACCTTCCAAGTATAGGTCTCTCAGGTTAGCCACGGATGCTTTGTCTAATAAACTCAGGGGACTGAACTGTGATACACACACACACACACACACACACACACACACACACACGAACTGCAAGCTGAGTAAAAAACAGTTAAGAGGGAATTCCCTGGTGGCGCAGTGGTTAAGAATCCGCCTGCCAATGCAGGGGACACGGGTTTGAGCCCTGGTCCGGGAAGATCCCACATGCCGAGGAGCAACTAAGCCCGTGCGCCACGACTACTGACCCTGCGCTCTAGAGCCCGTGCTCTGCAACAAGGGCAGCCACTGCAATGAGAAGCCTGCGCACCGCAATGAAGAGCAGCCCCCGCCCGCCGCAGCTAGAGAAAGCCCGCGTGCAGCAGCGAAGACCCAATGCAGCCATAAATAAATAATTTCTTTATTTATTAAAAATATCAAGACAGTAGAAATAGTCCAAGATATCAATTATAAAAAAAAAAAAAAAGTTAAGAGTGGTAAGTAGATTATGTAGGTACATATGATTAGGGATACAATTTTAAGAAATTATTCATGTATGGTTATATGTAAGTATAAAGGTTCAAATGGAAAACCATTAAGAACAGATTAAATATGATTTAAAGTATTCTGAATTATGGTTACAGAAGAGACAATTTTTTTTTTATAATGTGGGATCCCTGTATAAACCATAAAAGACACAGGAAATATGATGCCAACGGGTCAATAAGCTCTTCAAACTGTTAACAGCTTTCCATTTTCCTAATCACTGCTTAATATAATTTAGCTACAGATGTGGCTTCGGTGGCTGACAGAAAACCCCAGTTAGTGATTTCACAGCCTTACCTCTAAGTTCTGTGCTCTTTCTTTGCTAAGAGGAGGGAATAGAACATTCAGGTTGTTGTCATGTGCTAAGGAGCGAAGGTCAAAGTAGTATTTGGCATACACACTGAAAGGAACATTAACATTAAACTCAAGTAGCTCCAGGAAGTGCCTTTCCATCTCATTCCTGGGGGAGGAGGAGAAGACAAAACCAACACAGGACAATTTTAGTCAACTGGGCTATCTTCAAAAATACCATTCTGAGCTACTAGGATGGCTCTAAATACTGTTTTGAAACAAATAGTGGCTACCCAGCTGGATTAATACCCTAATGTTCAAACAAGGTACAGCTATTTGTGGTCCTTTCTGCGTCCCAGCACTTTGAGTCTGGGACAAGGGGGAAGAGGTTATGGCCCTCTTATGCACTCATGCTGCTGACTCAGGGGCTCATTCTTCAGAGTTCCATTAGTGCAGCTGTACGATTCATGCTCCACACTCACTCACAAGGCCCCGCTATAGTGATCAGATGAAAGGAATGATGGATGCTGTTTATTAGCTCTGAAGAGCTTGCAGACATTTGCACCGGGCTGAGGACAGGAAGGGGCTCACTGAGGTGGAGACGAGCCAACACCAGGAGTGGGCACATCACCACGGCAACAAATGGATCCCTCGAGAGCCACTGCTATTATCTCTGAGGGGGGAAAACTCTTGAGGCAACAAGGATTCATCTCAAGTAAATAAATAAATAAGCTACATTCGATGGGAAAGGGAATCCCCCCACCCCCACCCCGTGCATGGGGCTGTGTCAAAGGGCATAATGCAAGTTTCTGTTCACCTTAAAACCTTACTAGGGTGAGTTGTCGTCACCATGACAGGACAGGATGCACTTTTTAAGCTTAGGAAGGCAGTAAGATTATGTCTCAGCTAGACTAAACCCACTTTACGATACGACCTCTGATAGAGCAGTTGTTTCCCCCGGTGTTAGGAGAGCAGCCCAGAATGTTCAGACCTACCGCCCCTTGCCAGGACAGACTGCACACGCCCACAGAGGGCGAATTCAATGAAGTGGGAAAGTAGAGTGCTGGGAGCAGCCTTCTGCTATATGACCATATCCAGCCATTTGCTTGCCAAATGTTTAAGTAAATAAATATAGAATTAGAGTAAATCTTACCACTTTCCACAGCAATCACTTTAGAGAGTTGATTATATAAAAATGATAAATACCCAAACAAACATGCAAGTGGCTTATTTTACAATACATTTGGTTTCTTGGTTTTAAAGTGTTAATAGTTTATCCATTGGATAAATCAACAAATGCTCCATGTTCTCCTGTATGGAGAGCAGAGTATGAGCAGAAATGAGGTTTCTCATTTGTTGAACTTTAAACCTAACTGAACCTACTTCCAAAATTCATTTCCTGTTCATACGGCCAGAAGTCTATAGAAATGTAAATCAGATAATGTTTTGATAATCAGCTAATCAGGACTTAATTTACTACAGGAATAAATGCACTTCACTATCCCTTTTATATTTTCTCCACTAATACATTTTAATTGTGTGGAAATACAGTACTTCATAGGATTAACATGTCTATTAATAGAGCTTTAATCACTGAAGAAAAGCATTATGCCTACAGAATATGCATCGTCTGTGTTTTTTGCTGTTTTTAAATGGCTAGGTGGCTGAAGAGCCTACCACTTACAGGCGCGCAGCAAACTGTCTGAACAGCAGCTGCTCAGTTTAACTTACTCTTTTGAAGGGAAATATATATTTAACAAGACACAGAGATGTTAGAAAGTTTTAAGGAAAAGCTGATAGACAGCAATTTTTCAATTCAGACTCAAAATGAGACCATTACAAAGAGTAGTCAACGGCAGAGGGATGAAACAAATGTGTATTAAACACTTTGTTGTAATGCTTTCCAACTCCCAAAGATCATAAACAAAAGCAGCCTATTATAAACATAACTCCTGGTGATTCTCCGTTCTACACAGAGAAGCGTTGTTTAGAATTAGTTTCTTCATAGCTGGACAGTGCCGCCAATGCTCCTGGGCTCAATGTCTATGAACACCCACACGTTTCCCTGCATGTTCTCTGATGTTGTACCTGGAACCAGAGCCCCAGTCAGCTCAGTTGCAGATTCTGAGAAAATTTCAGCTGCCATCATGGCAGGGATGGTGTTCACGATTACAAATTTTCCTTCCTTCAAGGGACCAGTTTAAAGACTGATGATAGTGTTGGTCAACGTCACTTTAGTTTCTGCAACTTCCAAAAGTACTTCTATTCATTTCAAATTCATTATCTGCTGTTACACTGTTTGCTAAGATTGCTACCAGCAATATCACCATGACCACCTGGTTTACATGATCACCAAAGTGGGCATTTTCGCCAAAAGCCACTTTGACAGCTACTGACAGTCACTGGTCCCTTCTCTTAGTCACAACTTTCCTCGCTTCAGCTGTAAATATGCACTTTGGTAATTGTGAATTATCTAGAGTAAGGGGCAAAGGTAACAAAAACAAACTCTTGCCCCTGCCTGCCATCTTGATCGGCCTCTGCTGTCCAATATAATCAAGAGGTGTCCTTTCACATTTTCCTGAATGCCACCCACAAAGACAGGTTCACTGTCAAGCGGGCACTTCGAGAGTCTACTGGAATTACCTCTCTGGCTCATCCTGCTTCCCACCCTTGGGGCCCTTCACCAGAGCCAGATTGGAAGCCTGGCGTTTCATGCCAATGTGAGCGTGCCATCTGTGAGCAGAACCTGCCTAGTTAACTCAAGGCCCCACAAAGTGCCGCTGTGTTTGCTGAGTGCCCTGGGTGAGGCCCCAGGGATGCTTCCCGGACTACCTGAGAGGTAGGTGTTTCCTAACTCAGCAGACTTTAGGGGAGGAGACAGGAACACAGGGATCTGAAACCTTTATATGTGGCTACCTGTACATCATAGTTTCTGTAACAACAGAACCTCAGATCAAAAGGAGAAAAAGACCAGCAAAAGCAAATACACAATGTGTGACTCAGGTTGAAATTATAACCTGTCAGTAGTCTAGAGGCCCTAAGACCTTAACAGTGGCCACTTGCTTCAAAGACCAGGCATGTGCCCCTTAAAAATGGACTGGACCTGGTAGACAGCTTTAAGAAAGCTGTGAAGTTACTTACTGTACCATGTTGTTCTGGTAGTGAGCTTGTAAAATGTTTGGCAAAAACCACCAGAAAAATAATTTCTATTTATCAAGCAGAATATTACAACAATAACACATCAAGACCTACCAATTAATGAGGGGAAATACAAATTGTTATACTACAGCTAGATAGAAAGAAGTCTGTAATTTTATGTCTATTTCAGCTCTCTGCACAAGGTAACCTTTCTTAAAATGTAACATTTCTTAAAAATGTAAACTTTATGAGAGCAAATGAGGTATTGGAAAATGGTTAGAAAGTTCACGGTAACCTTACAAACTCACATGTCCTCAACTGTAACGTCCTTGAGGATCTGGCAGTAGTCCATATTCCATACAGCCAGATCGTTCCAAACCTTGGAGGCAAGAAGAATGGCTCCCAAAACAATTCTTTTCCAGTTAGTGGGGCAAATGTCGATCTCAGCATAAGTTAAAAGCCTTTCTAAGTAAACCTGCAAAAGTAGAGCACTGATCTTTGATTTTAGTTCAGTTTAAGTGCTGTGATAAGAACTGTTAGGAATGACAGATTTCATCTCTTTTTGACACCCCTTTTATTCCTAGGTTCTACAAAGACTTTGCTCAGCCAAGCCAAGGCCAGAGGCCAGGTCACAGTTGTAAGTCAGATATTTCTGTTAGTCTGATATTTCTACGCTGCCCGTGTGAATTTCCAACCCAATTTTGGTCACAGGAATGAAAGGACATCTCAGCAAAGGGCATTCTAAAGACACGCATTGTATTATTACCTTCCCACTTGTCAAGGGCAGCACATACAGCCCAGTGTCGACTTCAACTGTTCAGTAAATGCTTGAGTGCCTATCACGTGCAATGTTAACTACAAGACTGGTGGTGGTTGCATGGCGATTTTACATAACGCTTGAGTGTGTAAAATTCTGGTAAGATTGAGCACATCTTTACCTTCTCTTCAGAGTCACCAGTCCTTTTGTGGCATGAACTTGAAGATAAAAACGGGTGGTCAAGAGAGCCTCCCAGTGGCTGCTGCGTGGCACAGCAGGACAGGCAGTCCAAAGGGGCTTGACAGCTGGCAAGTATTCCCATATTTTAGTGCCTTTTTAAGGAACACACATGCATACAAAGGGTAGTCCTTTTCATATCCCCAATTTTTCACATCTCCATTATCATTTCATTATTCATTTCTGTCTTACATAATCTGCAGCTTAGTCAATTCTTTTGGTTTTAAGGTGGGAAGACCTGCCTGTGTCTGTATCCCTGGGGCTCCTCTAAACCTGCCGGTTTGTGAGATGATTTCATGGTTTCTTTTACATGTATCCAATGTCTACCCTACAAAGAACTGGATGGAGTTAACAGCTGAGCAAAGATTAGAGAGGTAAGCTGTGATTTGTTGTTACCTCTGTAGAAGAGTGTATATGCCATTTGACAAAAAGAAAAATGTCCAGTTTTAAAGAGTCTGTTTACTCTCTGAAGGGTTATCAGATTGACAGCTCAGATTCGCCCATGCCCTCCAAACTCTACTGTGTTTTCAAACACGGGTATTGAGATTATATGTTCTTAGTGAAATTCGGCTCCCATTCCCCAAAGTACTCAGCACTCTCTAGTACCCTAAGAACGACTCTCCCCGCAAGGTTCAACTCTCTACTTTATGGGACTAATCAGAGGCACTGAAACGACACTGGCAATCTCTCAACTTCCTCTCACCTTTGTACTGGCAAACTTGGTACACGTGCCGATATTCATTTATCCCACTTGCCCTCCTGTCTCGGAGGAAGCGAGATTTCTTTCTTTTCACTGAAGCTAACTCTCCTATGAATGAAGTTGATCCCACCTCACTTCTGCAGAGCACTGTGCCCACAGTTAGTCTCTTTTTGAACAACTTCTCCCTCTCTGTCAGAGGCTTCCTCCAGTGTGAACGCTTCCATGTCCCCAGCCTGTCCCCCACCGCCCCTAGACGGCGTCCTCAGGGCTGAGGCCAGCTCCTCATCTCCCATCCTCTCCTTAACCCACTTCAGTCAGCCTCCTGCTGCTACCACTCTACAGAGACTACTCTTGCCGTGGTCACCGGTGCCTTCACACAAACAACCCACAGCTCTTCGTCCCAGAGCTCCACTCCCCAGGCCTTCCCTCATAAATGAAAGAGCACTGCCACACGCCCAGTCGCTGAGACCAAAAACCTGCACTTGAGTGTATCCTGCTCCAATCTGTTAGAACTTCTTGTTATCTCTACCTTCACTGGTACCCTGACCGCTTTTCTGTCTGTCACTTCTGACTTGTATCGCTGCCACTGCCTAACTTCTCTGCCTCCCAACAGACTACAGTCTGTTCTCCCCAAAGCAGCCAGGAGAGCCTCTTAAATTAAGAGTACTTTATGCGCCTGCTCCAGATCTGCCAGAGGTTTCCCATCAAACAAATACCTTCTTCCCGTGGCCTGCAAGTTACCAGGCCCTGTGCGGTACGGCCTTGTCCTTCCGTGACCTCATCACCTATGCTCTTTCCCTCATTCCCCGCTCGGATCACAATGGCCACCTTGCTTTTCCTTGAACACACAGAACAAGTTCCTGTCTCAGAGCCTTGCACTTGTCCCCTCTGCCCGTAATGCCAGCGTACCTGATCTTCCTCAGTTCAGCCAGGTCCTGGGTTCAAACATTACCTCTTTAAAGAGGCTCTTCCTGAGCTTTCTAGTAAGCCCCTCTAATCACTTTATCCCTTTACCTTGCTTTCTCTTCATGGTTTTTACCACTACTTGAAATAGTCATCTTTTAAAAAACACTCATTAAAAAAAAACACTTATACTTTGCTATACACCTGAAACTAACACAACACTGTAAATCAACTGTACTCCGATAAAAAAAAAAAAAAAAAAAAAAATTGACGTCTTCCACACTTGCTCCATAAAGGCAAGAACTTTATTTATCCAACTTGTTCTCTCCTCCACCCCCCACATGTAGAAAAGTGACACAGAGTAGGTATTCAGTGACATGGTATTTATGACATGAGCAACTTCTTGGTAGCATTTAGCGTTTGGACCATACTCTCCTTCTTGAACCTCTCCTGGTGTCTCTTAGGGTTCTCTGCTGGGTTTCCTACCACTGTAGCCACTCCTCTGGGGATCTGTCCCTTAAGTGCTGACAGTCCCTACAGATCTATCTTCTACCCACTTTTTATTTTACATACTTTCTCTGCATTTGAACAGCTAGACTTAATTCCCTCCCTCTAGCTCAGATTCATGCTCCAATCCCATATATTCAAATGATTACTAGACACTGCCATTCTGCTGTCTCGCAGGTACATCAAGCTTAACTTGTCTACAAAGAAATGCCCCTCTTCCAACCCAAATACTCTCCTTCCTGCATTTCCTAGCTCTCCATATGCAAGCACCATTCCTGCCTCTCTCAAGCATGTGCTAAGCACTCCAAGTGGCCTGTAGCTCCAAGAAAAGGCCTGTGTCTGATCCAGTACCCACTGAGGGGTGTCTTTTCAAAAGGACAAGCCTCCTGTCCTAAATTCTGCCTTGATAGGAGCAGGCAGTGAGTGGCCTAAGTATTCCTTCCCTGCAGACCACGCAGCTGACTTTCCCCCCTACAGGTTTGCTATAGGGAGGAGTAAAACAATCCCAACTACCTCTCACTTCAATATGATTTATTATTCAAATGATAAAATCTTACCATAGGAATTAGGAATGGATGACAAAAAGGTCCTTACACAGCTGTAGCTTAGCAGGCTAACTAGAGTAAAGCCTTCTGAAGTCCTACTGGCACCCTAGTCCTGGGCAACTTCACATGCAGGCAATAAGAGGACAGCAGGGATGGTTAACACCATTATCCATTACCCAAGGAACAGAGAACTGAGGGCAGTAGTTCTCAATCAGGACACACATCAGAACTGCCTAGGCAGTACAGTCTGGGACTCAGCTTCAAACTACCCGGAACCTGTTTCTGCCTGTGGACCAGAGCGTTCAGTTATTGCCCCGCCCTACCACCACAACATGCGTCGTCTGTGTGTGCGTGTGTGCACTGTGCGTGCATGTGTCCCCTCAGGTGTGGAAGGAGAAACCAGAAATCTCTCCTGCTGCCTTTAATAGCAATTGTTTTGTGATGAGAAAAGCAATGGCAACATTTTAAATCATAATGATTATTAAAGCTCAAATGTGTATACTTTACTTTCTTTTGATAGGTTTCTCTTAATAAAGTTCTAATGATCATTTCAGGAACCTACTTTCATTTGGGAAAAACAGGACCATACCATGTGTACAAGACAGAAATTTCTACAGATGCTTTATGAAAGAAAAAATATCTTACCAAAGTTACTACTGCACATTCAGCAGTTAGCAGTGCGGCACTAAAAAGCCTATGAACAAATCTGTAAATGAATTTGTGTTCAGGATCATGCTCGAAGTATTCCTCTGGAATCTTTTCTCGCTGAAAGGAGAAAAAATGCAATTTAAGTATCCATGGAAGAAAAATACTTAAAAGTACCCTTAAGATAGCAGTCTTCACACTTGGGCCCACGTGCCCCTTAAAATAATTTTGATTGGGTGACATGTCTTGTAGTCTTTTAAATATAAACAATGGGATCCTAAAATACCACAGTGATCCAGTACTCACCACCATTCATTAAAGAAAAATACAGGCACAACCGCAGAAAATTTATGTATTTCCACGTTCCTCCCCACAGAATTCTAACCAAATGTAAACTATTGGGTTGGCCAAAAAGTTCATTTGGTTTTAAGTAAAAA
Source organism: Balaenoptera acutorostrata (assembly GCF_949987535.1). Lineage (NCBI taxonomy): Eukaryota > Metazoa > Chordata > Mammalia > Artiodactyla > Balaenopteridae > Balaenoptera > Balaenoptera acutorostrata. Next base: position 66,101,974 of record NC_080071.1, on the reverse strand, counting down.
TAAAAGACACAGTTTTCATTTTCACCAAGCATTTTATTGAACAATATATTCACTAACCAAACAAACTTTTTGGCCAACCCAATATTTTTAGGCTCAAAAGTCTTGCTGATCACCATATGTCATACTTTTCTGTCATCAACTTTGAAAACACATTCCCAGTGTCCTGTAACCATAAGGCTCGAAGAATGCGCTGTCCTGTACAGCAGTCGCCAGCCACGTGTGGCTACAGAGCACCCGAAGAAGTGAATTTTAAAACTTTGTCATTTTAATTCGTTTAAAATTTAAACAGTTTTCTAATTTTCTTCTTAGAGGCCTTATCATATTAGGTTTATTTACAAATATTTATATTGTTTGATGCTATGGAAAATCATCCTTTAAAAAGATACATTTTCTGTTACTTGGGTATGTTTACTTACCTGCTCACTATTCATACAAAGTGCAACTCGGTTCATATCCATCAACCCCTTATACAACACGCCTTCGGGAAAATGACTAGACACAACATGGCGTGGGGAAGAAGACTTAAAGGAAGATGAATTTGACTTCGAGCTGGAGGAAGTAATTTTCTTCTAGTAATTAATGTCAAAGCAAATCAGCATGAAATAAACACAACTGTACAAGAGAAAAATACAACTTCAATAAAACTGACACTTACTGTGAGTGGATGTAATCTCTCATCAAAAATATCCAAGGATCTATCTGCATCTCTATAAAATAAGAATGTGCATTTAAAAAATTAATTCAGGAGTTACTATCTTAGTAAAATATCTGCTAGGAGTAGAGAGAGGGGTAGAGGAAGCTTAACCTTCAACAAAGCAAACAGTTTTATAAATTCTTCTCCTGGATTCCACCCTTAGAAAGGTTTCCTGAGCTATTTTTACTCAGCACATCAACTTCTGTGAAATCTTTTCTACAACAACCAGCCAGAGTTGCCTCTATAAGCACTGACCCTCCCTAACAGGCAATGCTAGTAAACCAATATATTTTCACTCCTCTAACCTCACACTGGAATATGCAAGAACATTTTATAAAGCAGTGGTGGTGGGCAATAAATTCTTCTAACTTCAATGAATGTGAATATGAGATTCATGGTTTTTTCCCGTTTTTTTCTCTTTAGTTCTTTATATTCTTATTGTGTATTTCTTCTTGTCTCTTTTAAATAGTTTGAGTTAAAAATGTAATTGTCTTTTTATTTTAAAAGAAACCAGGCTTTTTAATTTAAAATTTCACCACACTAATACACTGCGCTCACTTGAACAGCGGTTCTCTAAATGTGGTCTGCAGGCCTCTGGGATTCTCCCCTATCCCCTCCTTCAGGAGGCCCAAGAGGTCAAAACTGCTTTTATAAGAATACTAAGACACTACCTGCCCTTCACATTGTGTGACATTTGCTATGGATGTATAAAAGCAAAAGTGGGTAAAACTGCTGGTTTCTGAGCATGAATCAAGGCAGTGGTACCAAACTGAATTAGAGGTCATTCAATTATTCACTGCCACTTGCAGTTAAAAATCTGCTTGAAGAACATCCTTGATAAAAGAGTAAAAATTAATAGTGTTCTTAAACCTTGGTCCTTCTTTTTAGTATTCTGAATAAGTGGAAAGTATGCATTAAGCACTTTTACATACTGAAATATGGCTGTGTTAAGGAAAAGCACTTGTGACTTGGCGGTAAGTCATTTTTTTCATAGAACACCATCTTTATTTGAAACACTTTTTTCATCGAACACCATCGTTATCTGAATGTACAACTGACACAGTCATTCTTTCAAAAATGAACAAAGTGAGCCTGTCACTTCAAGGAAAATAACTCTAAAGTTATTTGTTGCCAATGATAAAATTCAAGCCATCAAGCTAAAAATATCAGGATTTTTGGAAAACTTCTACCTTCTATTGTGAACTTGACAACTTCTCAACACTTAAAAGACTTTTCTGGTAAGACTGGTGGTGATACTAATAACAAAAGTGAGTTTTTGACACTGTCTAAAGAAATGTGAACCAATACTTTCCAAATGACCAACGTATAATATTATAATGTCACGTACAGGTAAAAAGATCTACTCAGTATGCATGACAGATCAATGGGTATTAATTTAACATAGTATTTATTACAAGTTCATTGATATGATTTAGAATTCCATTTTAACTAATTTAAGAAACTAGCACATGCAGACTTTTGGTACAGTATCAAAGAATATACCAAATTATCTGAAGGCTTTAAAAATACATCTTTTTCCAACTATATATCTGCAAGCGGCTGGATCTTCTTCATATTGTTTCTTCAAAACAAATGACTGAAGACAGAATAGATATGAGAATCAGCTGTCTTCTATTAAGGAGATACTTTTCTCTCAATATTTTTTGTTGTGGAAAATAGTTATTTTTCATTAAAAAAAAAAATGACTTATGTTAAACACTGGGGTTCCCAAGCAGGGGTGATTTCGTCCCCCAGGGGACTTCTGGCCATGGCTGGAGACAGTTTTGGTTGTCGTCATGTGGAGGGAAGAAGGTGCTACTGGCATCTAGTGAGTAGAGGCCAAGGGTGCTGCTATATATCCTATAACACACAGGACGACACCCCACAACAAAGCATTATCTAGCTCAAAATTTCAATAGTGCTAAGGCAAACCCTGTTTTAACATACAATGGATTTAATTTTTTAAATTCTCAATTTCAATTTCTAATACAGTAAATTATCAATATAACCCATATAAACAAATACTCTTTGGGATGCTCAGTAACCTAAGAATTAAGGGTCCTAAGATAAAAATAAATGATTCACTTCTATATTGTAATAAAAGCACTCTAATAATAAAAGCTTATGCCAGTAACATCTATAGTTATTACCTAACACTAAACTTGATACCTTGTAAATTAATTAGCTGGAATAACAAGATAGGTTTTAAAAGAGCTCACCTGTTCTTTATGTGGTAATATATTGCTAAGGTCATACTGTGGAGGAAAAAAAATACATTGTAATAACTGACTTTTATCATATCAGGCCTGAAGACATTTTTAAAAAGGGGTTAGTTAGCAAGGAGGGAAGACCTTCCAGAGGCCCAGTGGCCCCGAAATCCTCTAATTCAGAACAGTACCACATGGGTGCTTTCCCCCTTGTTTTAGGTTCTTTAGCTTTTAGCAAAATTAGGAGACCCAAAATGCTAGATATGCTGTTAGAAGGCATGTTTTGGTTGATTATTATAATATATAAATTATTACATATTTCCCCTGTCATTTGTCCTTCTACCCACAAAACCTTCTGTCCTGTACAAGTTATATCTATCTATACACATGCTTAAATTTAAGCCATATAGTAGTTGTTTGTGTGTGGGGGGGTGTGTGTGTGTGTGGTTTTTTTGTTAGCCCCTGCATTTCAGTTGATTTAGTTCGCTATCCACCTACCCATCCGTTTTCCATTATTTCCCTAAAAGTAAATAATAAAAGTGCTCTATACCCAAATGATTTAAAATCACTTTTACATAATTATTAGAAAATTTAATAGCAAAATTTTATAGCCACAAAACTGATGATAGGTCTAGCTATCCCGAAATAAGCAGTGCTAATAATACAGCATAATACTACACAGTATACTATTAATGACAGGTATTTCCAAATTATTTTAAATAAAGTATTAATGAACAGATAGATACAAGTCCTTAGGTAGTCTTTTTTAAGTTACTATATTCCTAAGTTATTCACAGATGTTGTATATTAGGCAACAAAGGGGTTCTCTGGTTAAGTTATATGCTCCCCTTTGTTCTCAGTGTCTAAAATGAAACTCAAAATAATTGAGGGAAGGCAAATCTGAATTTTATAACAGGTCTATAGAATCTTAGCACTTGTATAAAGGCCTGTAACACCGTTAGCATCAAAGATGGATACTTCTATAGTGCTTCAAAGTTTCATCTTCAAATTGATTTTAAAATCACAGCATTAGAAGTTTTATGATGGAAAGGACCACTGAACCGTAGATGACATTTAATTAAACAACCCATTTTACAGATAAGGGAACCAAGGCTTAAAACTGACTTACCTAAGGTCCCACTAATTATCAGAAGCAGTTCTCTTTCTCCTGCCCTCTAACCAAATAGTGGCTCCCAAGCTCAGCTGCACACTGGGATCATCTGAGAAGCTTTAAAAACTGCCTGGCTTCTGCTTCAAGATGTTCTGATTTAACCGGCACTGGGTATGACTTGGGCATCAGGACTGTTTTTAAAGATCCCCAGATGACTGCAGCGTGCAGCAAAGTTTAGGGATGAATGAGTTAGGGTTAAGATCGGAGAATCACTCGGGATGCTTTTGTCCGTATAATCATGCTTCACATCATTCCCCATCTTGTCAAAAGGTGTGTGTGCGTGGGTGAGAGAGAGACAGACAGACAGACAGACACACAGACACTGTGTCTTGGAGGCGGGGGCAGGCGGGTGGACTTTGTGCATCCAGAAACATATATCTTGAAAAGTTGCATAAGTGATTCTAATAAGGCTCACCTACCCCACTGAGAACAACTACCCCACTGAAAACTAACCCCATGATAAACATTTTCAAAATCATTCCTAAAAGCCAATTGGCCCTATTAATTTTCTCAGTAAACCTTTATTTCACCAATAATGAATGTGATGAATGATCATTTTTAAAACTGAATGAGAGCAAATTAAAATTTACTGTACTTCCAAAAATTAGACTAGGTCGGGAAAAAAAAGGATGAAACCTACTTGTCTGAGCAAGGTTAATCTTCTTTTTTTTTTTTTAAATTTTATTTAATTTTACTTATTTTTGGCTGCATGGGGTCTTTGTTACTGCGCGCGGGCTTTCTCTAGTTGCCAAGAGCGGGGGCTGCTCTTTGTCGTGGTGCGCGGCCTTCTCACTGTGGTGGCTTCTCTTGTTGCACAGCACGGGCTCTAGGTGCGTGGGCTTCAGTAGTTGTGGCACACGGGCTCAGTAGTTGTGGCTCGCGGGCTCTACGGCACAGGCTCAGTAGTTGTGGCGCACGGGTTTAATTGCTCTGCGGCATGTGGGATCTTCCCAGACCAGGGCTCGAACCTGTGTCCCCTGCGTTGGCAGGCAGATTCTTAACCACTACACCACCAGGGAAGTCCCTGAGCAAGGTTAACCTTCAAAGTACTTTTGAATTATATACTGGACATCAGACTCTTTTGAATTCAAAAGAAGCTGCGACTCTAGCCAAAGTAGAGTGGTTTTGGTACCCACAGATTCAGTGTCTTGGCTGAATAAAAACATTCAGTGATTATGTGATAAGTGCCCAAACTCAGGACTTTAGAGATGGGGCTCAGTTTTTGCTGAAACATGATTTGACTGCAACTATTATTGTAAGCAACAGAGGAAAGTTACATTATTATGACTGTGAACTTGCTGTCTTTAATTAAAGTAGAAGTTACTGATCATTTAAATAGCTAAAAAAAAAGCTGGCACATTAAAAACCAATTAAAAATATAATTAGCTTATAAAATTAAGACAACAAATAAAATTAAGGATAAGGACATTAATATTTTCAAATAGCATTTCCCAAACTGTGTTCTGGAAAATCAACATTCATATCCTAAGGAGATGTTAATGTTTCGTGGACAACCGCGAGGGAGGAGGCAAGAAGCTCTGCATCCCGTTTGGTTTTTTTCTCTTAAATAAGCTTGAAAGGTTCATCATTAGGGTGTTTTGAAAGTGCATCTCCAATTGTGGACTATGAGGTGCTCCCAGAAATTAAAGAATAGTTTCCGTCATCATGACACTGTTCGTGTCTCCTTAAGTATAAGCCTGACCACAGCCATGTTTCCGAAACCTCACCTCTTTTACTGTTCTCTGCTGTGATTGATACAGTGTGTTGGAGATATATTTATAAACAAAAATTAAATGTGTCTATTAAGTTAAAACCTCAGTTGAACAAATTTCATCTACAAAGAAATTAAGCTTGAGTGTGTATTTCTTAAGACTGCTTTGATATATTCTCCCCCTCTTTGGGGGACAGGAAGGAGAAGTAAAATTTCATACAGAAATAGTGCAGGAAAAAAAAAAATGCACAGTGGGATAAATCTGACAAAATCCAATTAAATTTAAATGCAGATTCGCTTTGGTGCCAGTAGGGGACAAGCTGTTCCTTCTTCTAAGAGTAGCTTCCAAAGTAGTATACATTGTTTGAGGACTACAACTCATAAAGAAATAATTTTTTCTAGAAATAGCCAATAAAAAGTACCTCTCTTTCTCATTATGTTCAACAATGGCTTAACAACAGAAATGCGTCAAATAAAGATTTATACTTTTTCTGGGATTTCTTATTTGCTAACTGGCTTTCCCTTCTATCATGCGCTCTAAGATTAAAATGGAAACTGAAAATTCATATTTAGGTCCTTGAAATCAATATATAGTTGACACCAGTTTTTTAACCTGATCACTGAAAAGGACAATTCAAATGAATGAAATTATGTATGGCTAGGATGCTTTTAGCGATAAGGGGGTCTGTCACTCAGCCCTTGGCAACCTAGTTGTACTCACCATTTTACTGTGGTTCTAAGATTAGGCTGGCTGACTGTGCTGTCATCTAGAAATATTGTTGAGCATGAGCTATACTTTTTAGTAAGCTGCCCTGGAGATACCTGAAGGGGAAGGGAAATAGAAGAAAATGTCACAGTAAGTTAAACCTATAAAGTGTGTTTTTTTTCCTTGGTTAAAATGTCAAACGATAAAGCATTAAGATTTTTCTTACACTCCATGAACTGCCTGAGTGTGATATCATGTGCAGCTCTATGGGAAACCTCTATACTCTGACTTCCACAGACGAGCTTTGAGAAATGGGTTATAAAATGCTGCCTTGGTATAGTACCTATAATCAAACCTGGCAAGCACCTATTATACATTACCTTTATAATAATGTAAAAAGTTTAGAATAAGATTTCAGGGTTTTTTCCTTAAGCAATGAAATGCAGCTGAGATTTCCTATTTCTATTCATTTACTACAATAAAACGTAATGCTTTCTATAATACCGATGTAGGAGCATTTCACTGCAGTAAATGAACACCAATAATAAATGTATTAGTTCAGGAGACAGTGTGACGAAACAAACGTTTTCGAATCAGAGGCTGGGCATGCCAGGGCTGCTCTATCACTAAAAAGCTGGGGGCCATAAGTCTCTCTGGGCCTCAGTTTCCTTATCTGGAGGACAAAAAGGTACTGCTTAAAGATTCTCTCGCATCCAAAAAAAAACGGATAAAACAACTCTGAGAATTTAACTTCTCACTTCATGTTTAAGTAAGACTGCCATTACATTACTCAAGTGAGAACCTCAGAGAATACTTTCCATTCATTTCAAAATTGTACTAATTCTGTTCTACGTGTTATTTGACACTCCTGCCTCACCCATGCTGCTCTCTGCCTGCAATGCCTTTTTCTTCCTCCTGTCCCAGCAAGCTTGACCCCATCTTCCTCTAGGATCCCTTTGCCAGCAGGCACACCACAAAACTTCTCACTTTCTTTCTGCACACTCACACATCTAATTTACCAACCGTTCCATGGTCTCAGCTGCTTGCATAGTACCACCCTCTTAAGTAAACAAGCTTCTCCAGGTTAGGAAGATTCTTCTCCTACCTCCAGCTACTGAGCACAGAATCTGGGACAAATTAGGATTCAACAAGTGTTTGAGAAATTATTTAAGATCAGTTACAACTGGAGGTAAATCTTACTAAAGATACAAATTCGTGAGAATTTATCTACAGTGGTGTTGGATAGGTGACAAAGAACTTTTTGAGACCCTCTAGAGAATGAACTATCTTTAAAACACTTTAGAAGTATCCATTTATTTGTGAAGAGCCCATGAACACGGCAATAGTCAAATACTAAAATGGCCTAAACTATGTTAGGACAACTCTCTTCCTTAAAGTAAGGCCAATAACCAAATCCCAATCACTGAAAGCCACTGGAAGGAAGAGTAGCATTCTTTAATACCACAGAATACAAACAATTTTAAAGCTGGGTTTTGTTTTTGGTTTTTGTTTGTTTACTAATTCAGATGAGCCTTCCTTCCTCCTATTAATATAAAATAGTTTTCACCATGCTGTCACACTCTCCCATCAATGTCCTCCACAAATACATGAAAGGTGAGGCAGGGAGAAAATCTAGTTGATGCTTTTTAAAATACAGAGCATTTAAATAAAAATTGCCAGTATCCAATAATCAGAAATATCCAAATGGCATATATAAAACACCATTTTGCTTGTTTCAGATGCTTTATGCAAAGCCACTTATTCCTTATTAACAAAAAGTTCTAGATGTAACATATTTGAAAAGTATCACTATTTGGAAGACTAATTTCTCCTTCAAGCTAGAAATGTTTTAAACTAAAACTCTGATATGGTCCTTAAGCTATTTGGTTAATGTGTAATTTTAGAATCTCAAAAAACAGATACAGCATGAAAAATGAAAATTCACTCATTCAAATACTTTGATTCTAAACGAAGCAGGTTATCTTTTAAGGTCACTACTATTAGGGTATAATATGACATACACTACACGTAATAAAAGTCAATTCTGACCAAAAATCTATATATATGAGGGGAATAAAAATAGTAAGGAAATGTACCAAAATATAGACTAGTTGGTAGAGCTTTGGGTGCTATTTATCCTGTTTTCCTCTATTAAAAACTTTTTTTTCTATTATGAATGTATATTGATTTGTCTTTGGAAATATTACTGCTAAAACATTTAAAATTTTTAATTAGATGTGGTCTATAGTCCTATGGGGGCTCATTTAACGTATCAGCAACTTACAGTCTACTGGCTCGATCCTACAAAAGAAACACTTCCACAGGCCTACTCCTGAAACTATTCAAACTTTCCAGCATCTACTGTTCACTAAAGGATGGCAGAATTGAAGCCTCTGAGCAAAGCCTAGATATGTTAGCTGCCAGCAGATTACTTTCCTCTCATCTTGCTTGAAAATTTAAGATAACTGTCCTTGATGATTAAAGCCTTACCATTGCTGGCTCACAACCTCAATAAACTGCACTGACACACATAAGGGTATAAAATGCAAATACAAAAAAAAAAAAACAAGTAGCAAAAAACACTACTGACAGTTTAATGTTCATAGGTATTATTTCAATTGGTCACTGAAGAAGAGTATTTATCTTCATTCAGCACTAAGGACAAAATACGTGGACTTTTACCATCTTTATAAGGGGAAAGGTTGCTTAGTAGACTTCAGGTTTAATGGTGAAGACTAGAAAATAATCATACCTAGGAGGCTCGTAAGTAACAACCCTCAAAGCTTATCATTAAAGGTCAAGTACCTGTTGAAATCCTGCCCCCACCCAATGACTCTTCCCATTGTGCCTACTGCCTCTGATTTTAACCCATTAAAAGAATAAAGCTGGAGAGAGCGAGAGTACGAAGTGCGGCAACCCGAGTCATGGCAGGACAGGCATTTAGAAAGTTTCTTCCCCTCTTTGACCGAGTATTAGTTGAAAGAAGTGCACCCGAAGTTGTAACCAAAGGAGGCATTATGCTTCCAGAAAAATCGCAAGGAAAAGTATTGCAAGCAATGGTAGTAGCTGTTGGATCAGGCTCTAAAGGAAAGGGTGGAGAGATTCAACCAGTTAGTGTGAAAGTTGGAGATAAAGTTCTTCTCCCAGAATATGGAGGCACCAAAGTAGTTCTAGATGACAAGGATTCTTTCTTATTTAGAGATGGTGACATTCTTGGAAACTATGTCGACTAAAATAAGTCACTATTGAAATGGCATCACGTGAAGCTGCCCGTTCCCCCAATGGCATCACGTGAAGCTGCCACTGAAGTTCTGAAATCTTTCATCCTGTAAATAATTTCCGTGTTTCTTTTATAATAAAGTAATGATATCCAAACTAATGATATTCGGTGTCTCTGAAATTTAGTTCTCTCTGTATTGATTTAAACATTCCCAAATAAAAGTATATAAATGAAAAAAGAAGAAAAAAAAGAATAAAGCTGAAGTTCACTTTTTTCTTCCCCCTTTTCACAAGTTTTGGATACGTTTATTAAGAATCAATGACTTTAACTGAAAAATCTGTAATACTCCATCTATGTTGCACATTAATGGACAATATGGTAGGGTGAGTGGTTTGAATAGAATTCATACTCAAGGCCTTAGTAGAAAAGTATAATATTCTAATTATAGGTATAATCAAAAATATTGTCTGAATTAATATCGTTAATTATATTGAATTAAACTTCAAACTCAGAACCTATATTCAAAGAATAAATCTAAGTTTGAGTAGACTGACTACAAATCTATTTCCTCTCCCCCTTCTTTCAGATATCATCTCATTAGAATTAAAGGCATTTTTTAAAAAAGCTATACATAAGACAGGATAAACAGCAGATGATTTTTAATGTTTGAAAGGTGAAAAGACTAGATAAAGGAGTGGTAACTGACATGGCAGAACAGAGGAAGCACAACCTTGGTACCTACAGAGAGTGACTAGGACAGGAACAAGAAAACCAGTTTGTCTTACAGAACCCAAGGCAGGCTCAGAGTTCAGAGGCGTGGTCCCCAAATCCTTGCAGTGAGGCCCATCAGTTAAACGAGTTGTCCAAGTGATGCTTCCAATTAGATCTTAACAGACAGCCAAGGACCATCACACGTTTGAGGGAAGCCCCCAACACGTAAGAGATCAAAACAGGAAGAAGGAATGGGACTTCCCTGGTGGCGCAGTGGTTAAGAATCCGCCTGCCAATGCAGGGGACACGGGTTCGAGCCCTGGCCCAGAAAGATCCCACATACCACAGAGCAACTGAGCCCATGCGCCACAACTACTGAGCCTGCGCTCTAGAGCCCATGAGCCACAACTACTGAAGCCCACACGCCCTAGAGCCTGTGCTCCGCAACAAGAGAAGCCACTGCAATGAGAAGCCCACGCACCCAGCAAAGAGTAGGCCCAGCTCACCGCAACCAGAGAAAGCCCACGTGCAGAAACCAAGACCCAATGCAGCCAAAAAATAAATAAATAAAATAAAATATAAGGATGCTTTAAAACAAAACAAAACAAAACAGGAAGAAGGAATTGATGGGAGTGATAAAAACTCAGGAGCAAATGAAAACTTGAAATTGCATCAGTGAAAAAAAGAATGACAGGATATAAGAGAACTCTATAAATTGAAAATAAGGTAGACAAAACAATATATTCAATAGAAGGATTAGAGCACAGTCAAGGAAATCGCCAGGAAGCAGGACAAAAAGACAAAATGCAAAGCAGGAGGGGAAAAAAGTTAGCCATCTGGTAAGTCTAAGACTTCCAACATCTGAATAATAGGAACCTGGAAAAAAAAAACAGAATATCAAAGAAACACACAAAAAAGGTCTATACCAAACCAAATTATGAAATTTCAAAATCCCAGGGAGAGGGAAGGTACTAAAAGGTTCCCGAGAAGGAAGGGATGGGGGAAAATGACTAAAATCGGTAATGTACAATGTACCATACAATGTCAACAGGTTTAAGAGCAACAGTGTAAATGAGAAGATGAGAGGGAAATGTCTTTAGAACTGCAAAAATTAGTTTCAACTGAGAATTCTATAGTTTATCAAACAGAAGGAGTTTCAGAGAGGCTAGATCTCTATAAACTTTCTGCCCATGTGCCCTTTTCCCAGGAAAATGTGCTCCAGTACAACAAGGAAGTATAACAAGACAAGAGGGAAACAGAATCTAGGACATAGGGGATCCAACATAAGAGAGCAGAGTTATGTGAGATCCCAGATGACTTCACACAGATATCCCAGGAAAAGAGGCATAGAGCAGGCCTAGGGGAACACTAGTCTATATGGGAGTAGGAAGACAAAAGATTGGGGAAAAGTGTCTCCAAGAAAAAAAATGGAACAGATGTGGCTTAGTAGACGGAAAATATTTTTGATAGGCATGTGACAAATGTTAAAACATTTGGGGAAAAAAATAGCTGTTAGAAAACAGGCAAGTGAATATAGTCAGGAAATTAATTCCACAGAAAAAATGAAGAATGTGAAAGCAGGGAGACCGGGCAGGGAGCTACTTACTGCATTTGGCTGTGTGAGATCACGTTGGCTAGGAAAAGGGGGGTTGGGTTATCCTAGAGAAGTGCAGAAGGGCTCCAATTTCATTAATATTGAAGAAGAAGAATGAAGGGTGTACAAGGAGGAGGCACAGTCAGAGAACTATATGGCTCAGCAATGCACAATATTTGCAGAGTCGTAGTAATGTAAACATTGATTCTGATTTAATAAAAACTGATACATGTTGAGGGAACACAGGGAGGGAAATAACGTCATGGTGGACCAAAGAAGCTAAGCTTTCACCTGCTATGACAAGAAGTCAATGGACAGTGCTAAAAATTAACTTACCTGTCATACTTTTATTACTTTGGTTAAAAAATAAGATCAAAAAAATAAGGCAAAAGAATTTAAGGCAGATCTTTATACTACAACCATATTAGTGAAATTTAACTTAAATGTCAGAACCCTTAAAAAATGGGCACTACTAAGTCAAAGACTTTCCTGAATACATTTGATAATTAGGAAAATAGAGATTTAGAAAATCTACAAAAAAGAGGTCCATGCTAACAGTATTGGATCCATCATATTCTTAGGAATCATGGCAGACATATTTTTAATTCAAACTATTAATTTCTTAACTTTTCAACTGTTTACTTACATGGTTTAAATGGTCGCTCTTCCTCTTTTCCCGCACTAAGAATAAAAAAAATTAACTGATGAATTCTGATACAAATGCCATAGAAAAATAAAAGTAGTCACTAATTATTTGATGGATTATCAATAACACAATGAGATAAAATTCCATTCTATTTTTTAAAATAATTTCCAACAAAATATATAATTTAAATCACCCAGCAAGATGAGTCCTATAAATAAAATCTAAAAGCTTAGTTTCACTTTTTTGACCTAATAGATATTCTGTATTAGGTACAAATGAAAGACTCCCCATTTACAAAAGAAAAGGACAAAGCAAATTAGGCCAGGTGAGAAACTTAGCTAATAAAAAAATTTACCTGCTGCATAGCTGAACTACTAGCCAGGAGTATTTTCTAATTCTTCATTTACACACAGCTTACTTTAATTACCACAATCTACAGATGACAACTCTAAGAACCAGTTTCTGGCCAGGCACTCATCTCCGAACGCACCAGTATCTCTGGAAGCATCCTGAACCACTTAATGGTAACCTACTCAAATACCTTACTGAAAAAATACACAACTGGAAAGTAACCTATGTTAAACGTAAATTTTAAAATGAGTGTGCTGACCTAAATGAACATATCTACAGCACACAAAACTGTTTTGCTCCAACAAAGGCCAGAAGAATAGAAGCCTGAAGAGGGTCTTAGGCCGCACTCCTGCTCACATTGCCTCCTTTAACTCCAGACAGGCATCACAGGCACGGATTCCTTAAGGCTGAAGAGAGAGACAGGCATGGGACAGCTTTTCTTTTACTGTCTCCAGAGCCCCTCTACATGTGAGCAGCTCATGGCTCTGGAAGAAACTGAGAAATAGAGCAATCCTAACCAGAAATGAGTGGCTCAAGTACACACACTAGAAAAATGCAAGTTAGAAACCCCAGGAGCTTCCAGGTTGGTGAACATGTAGTACCCTTGCAGAGGGCATCAAAGCTCTGTGCCCTGTCCCCACGCCTGGCCCTATGCATCTCTTCCATCTGGCTGTTCCTGAGTTATATCCTTTTATAAAAACCAGTGATCTAACGGAAAAAAACAAAAAGCAAAACAACAACAACAAAAAACCAAACCTCCGTTTTTTATTGTGCTGCATCTCTTTAAATATTATGGAATGTTCACTTCTTGTATTCCTGCTCTCGTAATCAACTGCAAAACTTGGTCACGTATGGCTTTTTAGCAAATAAACTAGGATTTAACATAACATTAAGGAAGACAGGCAGGCAAGCAGGAGTGCAAAAAATTCTACGGTTCTGATTCTCATCTTAAAACAAGGACACAGGAAATTTATATGAGTTTCACATGCTGAGGATAATCTTCTGGAAAACCCCATATGGCATGTTGCTCTTATTACCCTGGCACAGCACTACATTAGGATGAGAAAGTTTTGAATAGCTTAAAAGTTCTGAGTAGCATAAATCTGGATGTGAGATAGGCTCGTCTGGTTGAACACTGTGTAAAACAGGGCCAAAATCACAAGGCTCACTTCCCATATATAACAACTGATTTTTCTGATTTGATCAAATGAAAACCTAACTGTGACCTAAACCCTATCATTTGTCTTTAACACATGTGCTCTTCGGAGCAAGGGGAAAAGGACAAAGTAGCATGGAGAAATAGACCACATCTAAATCATGTGGCCAGTTGACTATGTTGATAAAGAGGTGGCACAATGTATAAACAGATAGTCTAAGTGTTCTCCTCCCTAAAACACTGACAACTAAAGGAAACTGTATCATCAACATATTAAAATAAGACAAGTGAATACATAAAAAAGTGAAACATTTAAACCACTGTAAGAGTTTTTCTAAATACCTCCTATAATACACAGAACAAAAACAGTTTTCACTCTTTTTCTCAGGGAAAAAAAAGCATTGTCTTACCATCTGTTTGAGATTTGCTCAGAAAGATTGTGCTTGCTCTTGGGTGGTCAGAAGGGTTTGGTTCCAAAGCTAAGTCTGTATAGGAAGAAGAGAAAAAGGTGTGGTGATTTAGTTGAGTAGAAAAATACATGATTTTAAAGATAGCTACACATTGATTGAAACCACTTTTAATAGTCTTGAGAAGAGCTTTTAGTAATGACAAAAAGGCAATTTTAGTAAAGGCACAATATAAAAATTCTATTGGGAAACAGCAAAATTGTAGAAACTCTCCATACATGTGGAATAAAACCATGGCTATGTCTTAGACTTCTTTTTTTTTTTTTTTTTTTTTTTTTGTTTATTTATTTATTTATTTATTTTTGGCTGTGCTGGGTCTTTGGTTCGTGCGAGGGCTTTCTCCAGTTGCGGCAAGTGGGGGCCACTCTTCATCGCGGTGCGGGGACCGCTCTTCATCGCGGTGCGCGGGCCTTTCACTATCGCGGCCCCTCCCGTCGCGGGGCACAGGCTCCAGAAGCGCAGGCTCAGCAGCCGTGGCTCACGGGCCCAGCCGCTCCGCGGCATGTGGGATCCTCCCAGACCAGGGCTCGAACCCGTGTCTCCTGCATTAGCAGGCAGATTCTCAACCACTGCGCCACCAGGGAAGCCCTGTCTTAGACTTCTTTAACTTGCACCTAAATAATCTATGCCATTTTTAGATGAATCATATATGTGACTCCCCTCCTATTTATCAATTAAAAATTCAGTCACCCTCTTTTAAAGCTGATATTACTAGCACATTCCAGGGACAGTCTCAAGAAGCAAGTTATGCTGTGGCCAACTACTGTCAGATACCAGCTCAATATATCAAATATGCCAAAACGAAGTGAGTTGCTTTTGGCAAATGTTCTTCAGACAATCAAATGGCTAATTCTAACTCCATTCAACAAATGTACTCATTTAATTGGCTGTGGTTTATCTGGGGGCTATTCATCATGGCAGATTTAAGAGGACTACATAAAAGTTCAATGTTCTAATCTATAGGAACACTTCCATGATAGTGATTTTTAACTTTGCCCTCTATTTCCAAAGCTAAACTCACTTCTTCATTCCACGCTGCATGATTAATTTGGGGCTTCAATAAGAGTACTTTCTGGAGCAGATCATAGGGCTACTAGAAAAAAATTTTGGCCATACCCACACGAAAAGGTGGGTCTGCCTGTAGCCCACCTTGCACCAAGGTGGGATAGCGTCTTCTATTTAGGCAGAAATACAAAACAAGCACAAGCTACCACACAGGATAGTAAGGTTGTTGTTTAAAACAAACAAACAAACATAAAAGCCCTATGACACTTCCTCAGCAAAGTCCATCTCAAACCATTTAACCAATCTTTTAAGAAACTGGACCAAGATTCAGATAAAGAGTAATGGTTAAGGCAAGTATTTCCCAAACCACATAATAACTGATCTGTTTTTGAAAGATGGGTTTGATGGTCAAAGTGAAATACAAATATATCCCTGCCTCTTAGAGAATCCAAAGAATACACACATTGATATATTAAAAACTAATTAGTCTAGTAGTGAATTCTGTCTAACCCAGCATTTCACAAATGTATCTACCTAGAATCCCCTTTTCCCACCCAGAAAGAATTTTGCACGAACAGTAATTTTGGACTTCCCGTTTTAACAGGAATCTGAGCCATCCATTTTAATGTCATTGCCAGCACTAGTAATTTACATAGCTAAACCAACTGCTTTGTTCTTCATGAAAATTCCTGCACTGAATTTGAAGTTTATCAAGCTGCTTTTGGAGAAAATATTCTATTCAACATTTTTATGTAAAAGACCCATATAATTATTTGAAAGTTTTTTTCTCCGACATATTTGAAAAATTAAGACAATGGGAAAATAAATTATTTCAGCTGTACACAAAATGGCAGGCAGAGACTTTCACAGCTGCCTCTAACCTATAGCTTCCGAAAGAATTCCTGACTACTTACCTATACCAAAAAGAAAGTAAATAGACTACATTTCAATCTAAAAAATAAGCAGAAATGTTTGCAAAGTAGCTGTATTATTTAGCAGTGTCTATGGCATGGTAAAACTTAACAATTTTCAATGGAAGTCCAGGAAAATTAAGTGCCAGAATCAAAGAGACGCAAGCTTTAACACACACACACACACACACACACACACATACCCGCCAAACCAAGATGTGCTACTACAGATCTAAATACAAAAATCAAGAAGGCTGGGATAAAAGAAATGACAACATGCAAAAAAAAAAAAAGTAAACTTAGCCCAAGTGACCAGAAAAAAGCTGGCACTCTCCCTACTCTATCCTAGGGGGTTCAAAGGTAGGCACAGGACCCAGGACCGGCCAATCAATCACAGCTGTCCTGGGACTTCCCAAGAAAAGAGAAAGGCAGAACTGTCCTCTAGGATCCTTAGCTAGTCTTGAGCTGCTGGACACTCCCCTTGCTATCATGAGGGGAAAGCCTTTTCAGGAGACATCAACAGAGGAGAGCAGAAGTGAGGAGATCATTTAACTCCTGGGTCAAGTAGTGCTTAACTCTGTGATTTTCTTTTAACTTGCAACTGAAGGAGACCTGGTTAATCAG
Source organism: Balaenoptera acutorostrata (assembly GCF_949987535.1). NCBI lineage: Eukaryota > Metazoa > Chordata > Mammalia > Artiodactyla > Balaenopteridae > Balaenoptera > Balaenoptera acutorostrata. The sequence goes on along the minus strand of NC_080071.1, from coordinate 66,084,800 downwards.
CAGTACTGATGATCACACTAAAGGTGGGGAAAGGTAAAAGTCACTTGCTCATTCCTTTAACAAATATCATGAACAAAAATCTGCATGAGACAAAACGATGCTCTGTTTAAAAATTAAACACAACCATTCACAATCATTAACACACAATGATTCACAACCGTTACTTTTAGTTGCTTTTCTTATACGTTAAAAAAAAGCTCTAATTAGTGTACAATTTATGTCTTCTTGTTACTAACAAGCGCTCTCCACCCCACTGTTGCATATTTATTGTTTAATGAATACACACTGGCCCATCAAGTGTTATTCCTATACTGGACTTAGCCAATCCCCTATTGCTGGGGATTGGTGCTTACAAAGTTCTATTCTTAAAATATTATGAGGAAAATCTTCATGTACATAGTTTTTTAAAATAATGGTTTTATCTCCTTAGCAAAGATCTTCGGATGTGGAATGACTAAGCCAAAAGGTTAGATCACTTTCACGGCTCCATGTACAATGCTAAATTGCTTCCTAAAGAAGGTGGGGGGCACATTAGGGTATAATGCTACCAATCATGACATTTTGAGTTCCTACCCTTGCTTTGGATACTTGAAAAAAAAAAAAAAATTCCTACTGATATGAATGAGGAACCTCACTGTAGATCTAATTTGTATTTCTTTTGATTACACAGTTTGACCATTTTCCCACAGTTATCAGTGTTATTTCCACTTTGGTGAGTTGGCCTATCATTTGAATGTACTGTAAACACCAGGGCCCTACTGCTGTCAGTTTGCATGAGGTTTTCAGAAAATATTAATCTTCTGTTTATAGCCTATATAACTAACAATTTTCTATATAACTTGCACTTTTTGCTAATGAAAAATACCACATCACTATTTTATAGAATGGACATGTGAGCCATTAGACAGTAAACTCATACATACACACAATATTTCTGCACTTCCCATTAACTATCTTCCCAAGAGCCTAAGGAGACTATGATAAAACCTACCACACTCTTCACTATCACAAAGGTAAGACTGCCAACTATTAAGCAAAGCTTTACCACCCACCATCCCTCTCATCCCTCTCCCCACCACATGCACACACAGTAATTTAGAGACTTCAGTAAATTACTGTGCATTCAGGAAATTACATGGATTCTTCCGAAAGTTATTTCTTTAGAAACCTCTAAGAATGTTTTACCCAGGAGAAATATTCTTGAGCTCATGATTAGGGGTTATGATTAAAACTGTATTTTAAGACCCATCATTTTTGTATTAGCAATTTAAATTGCAACTTATTTGACGGCATGATAGGTCGATGTAGAAAAAGTATGATTAAAAAAAAATTAAACTCGGTCTTAATGTAAACATTCCTCAGAGGAAACCTGTAAAACACCACCGACACTGAATACTGTTTTTCCTCCAATCTAAGATTCTACCAGTTGTTAAGATCCATCTCAATTGCAGTTGTTAAGAGTGTGAAAATATAGGCAACTTAGAACAAATGAAATGCGTTACTGAAGGCTAAAAGTGTTAAAACTATGCTATCAAACTGTCGATAAATGATTTTTCCTTGTTAAAATATTAGAGGGAGAGGGAAGTGACCAAGAAAGCATCTGACAGAAGCAGCATATTTCAGAAAGCGATTAATATCAACATATTGATTTCAATATATTCCAAAGAAACAGGAGACGTCAGCAGTTTCTGGGCCAACTGCTGAGCACCAGTTTACTTAACGGTAAGCACTGCATTTACTGAACTGCCCTAGCATCCCTATAGTGTACAGTGTATTAGTTTTATGGCTCATAATACAAACATTACAATCTTTACAATTACCATGTAAACTGATGATTTCATCTCTTTGAGTCCACACTTGCCACTGCAGTCAGGGAGTTCCTGCCAGCCAGCCCTGAGCTGGGCTGCCTCACCAGAGGGGACACAGCAGGCTCCTGCACCTGCCAGGCTACGGCTCACCCACGCCTTGACCCTGCTTCCCTAGCTTCTGACAATCCTGGCTTCCCAACTTCCCAGCTCTGGTTTCCAACTGCTTCTGTACCTGCCTCTACCCTGGTTCTCAGTTTTGCCTTATTTTAATCCTCAATCAGTGTTACAGTGATCATGACTGAGAGGTGACACATAGGTAAGTACACCTGGCTTTATATATTTCTAAAGAGTACTTTACTCAGTTTCTTGGACTTTTAAGAACCTTTCTGGGTTGCAAGTTACCTTCATTTCATTTCACATTATGCAGTGTTACTGTTTTAACTCTTAAGTTTTATTACTTTAATACACTAAAACAACAACAACAAAAAAGGGTGAGGAAAAAGGTAGTATTCCAAAGAAGCTCACATAATGTCAACAATAAATCCTGTTCCTATATGCCATGCATTTGGAATTTACAGTCCTACTCTCTATCAATACTCAGTTTTAAAACCTTGGACAACTCAATTTATACCTAAGAGAAGAATTCCTACACTACCTAACTCAGAACATGGTGAGAATCAAATGAAATCCAAGAGCAATCTATATACTACAGCCTATTTTAGACCCTTATTAATATCGGTTTTTTGTTCAAGCCACTGCTGGCTCTCACCTGAGCTACCGCACCAGCCTCCTAACTGGTCTCCCTCTCTGCTTCCTTCCACCCTTACAGTCTATTCTCACACAGTAGCTGCTCTGATCTCCCTCCACCCTCTCTACCCCCCTTCCCTTTTTCTAAGAATTAACATCATTCCCCTGCATATAATCCTTCCATGGTTTCCCATTACAATTAGACTAAAATTCATACGTTTTTGTCAAGGCCCACTAGGCATACAAGGTCTTAATCCCCCATATTCCTCCTGGCATTCATTCACTCAGCAGCAGCCACCCATCTTTCTGTCCTTGGCACGCATCAAGCATATTCCCTTCTTAGGAACTGCACAGAAGCCTCTTCTCCCACAGCCTCACATGGCTCTCTTAGGACTGCTCATGGGTCGCTTAAGGAGAGAAGCTGTCTTTAACCACCCCTTGTAAAACTGTCCTCCTCCCCAGCCCATTACACCTTCATTTTCTTTCTTAGTGTTCTCACTACCTGATGTTATTCTTGTGTCGTCAGCCCCCAGGCACCTCTAGAAAGTAAGGACCTGAGTTAGGATACGGGTTTTGTCTTGTCTAACCACTGTTTGTCCTGCCTCTGGAATGGTGCCTAATCATCATGTTTCAGTGTACCCAAAACCAGTTAAGTTTCTCCCAATTTTCCCACATCATCTAAGATTTCTTCTAATGCTGTCTTTTGATGTGTCTGTCACCTAAGACCAGAGTTAATTTCAGATCTCTTAGAGTAGTAGTTTAGCTACTCAGAATCAAAGACACAAGACAGGTTACCAAGAACCACGAAAACCTAAAAGAGGAAATCTAATGTTCAGTGAAAAATCAATGGTAACTTTAATTTGGGAAAAGAACATTTAATGTTAGAATACCTTTACTACAAAATGACTCACCCTATGAATTTAATGAAGTCGTAAGACAAAGTGTACAATCAGAATGCTATAGGGAAGTATCAATACAATGCATCAGTTTTTATCTGTGTCCCCTGAATAAAGCATTATAATGGGATTATAAAAGATGCTCAACCATAAAGGCTGGGTAAATGAATTATGCTCCAACCATTCGATGGCACAGTAAACAGTTGGTAAAAGGCAGGCTGTAGAGCTATGCGCAGTTGCATGGAAATACATCACCCTGGAGCACTCTCTAGGTGTCAGCACAGTTCCAGGAGCTTCATGTCGTTACTTTTCTTTATCACAAAAAGTTACAAAGTGGCACATAAAGAAAAATCCCATCTTTGTAAAACAAACACAATGTTATGTTTCTATGCATACAAAAGGTTCAGGAAGAATCAACACCAAAATATTAATAAAAATTCTGGATATTCTGAGTGTGAGTGAAGGACTTTTCTGTGTTTTCTAAATCTTTTACATCAAACGTTTATTAATACTGTCACCAAAAAAAGGAAAGATCTGTTGCTCAGAGGTTTTTCCACATCATATTGCCAATTCCTTCCCTACCCACTCTTCAGGGGGATGGGAGGTAGGGGTCACTTGAGAGAGCACCTTTCACCAGAAAATTAGCAAAGCTCCTAAGGTCAGAACGTAAAGGCTGTATGAAAAGTTGATGAATAAAAATAAAATCAGATAATAGGACCGTAGCATCTTATTTTCTATTATGACACTACCATCAGTTATATTAGATATACTGTTAAAGACAAAGTAGTAAAAAATTCTTTTGAGTCTATCTGAAATCTATACTACGTTCTTAGGAGTTACTTTTTTGAGATGGCTTGAAGAAATCATGTTCTTCTCCAATGTTTCTGAAGAACAAGACAGAGCATCATTTATGTACGATTTTCTCTAAGTAACCAAATAATTCTTCACTGTAGAAAAGCCAAAATGTTTTATATCTGAGTAGGTATTTCTCAGTTTCCAGGGAAACTGATACAAAATAATCTGAAATAAAGACATTAAGAGCAAACTTCCAATGTGCCTGTACTTTATATTTGGTGTTCTGACCTTGTTTCTGTGGAAACTTAATTAATAGGCAAATGCTGAAATTGAGGTTTCTCTTATCACTTTATTGAATGCCCCCCAAAAAAAGACAAATTGAAATGAAATTTTAACAATCATGTTAAACATAAAAAGGTAAATTCTGTACTCATGAACTCTATTTTTCCAGTTCCTGATTTAGCACTCCTTCCCTATCATACATAGTCGTATGCTAAATGCTTAGTACCTTACCTGCCCGCTTACCAGCTTCCCCTAATGTCCCTCTGTCCAGGGCATTCTCGGCTTCAATTGGATTTCACCAGAACAAACTCTTTAAATTATATCAACGTGTTTACCTGACTGATAAATTTAGGCTATTTCATGACTTCTACTTTTATTCATATCCATTGCAATGTATGTACAGACAGAGAATGGAGAGGTAAATGTTGCTTCTGAGTTGTGTACAATAAACTGGAATGGCAATAATCAAAACTGGAGTATGCTGAGATAGGCCTAACTTATGGATAAATTATAAAATATAAGGTGCACTCTAAACAGTTTCTTAAGCATCCCAAGAACTGAATTTGGCATATCTACCACCTCCCAAGTCTGTCTCTTCTGTTCAGTAGCTGTGTTACACAGTCATTTCAGATCTCCAAGTCTTGGCTTCTTCATCGGCAACAGAGGGAGAATATATACGGGCCTTATTTGTAGATGGAAGGGCCAAGTGAAATACACAAGAAAATGCATTGTAAATCTGAAAAGAATTCTATAAAGGTCCAATTTTCGTCTCTCATCCTACACTAGCCAACTACTAACTGTTTTTAAAAATCATTTAGAGGCTTACCTTAGAGCAACAAGCAGAGCAGTTTTCACAAGTACTTACATGCTTTGTGTTTAAAGCTACAATTAATTCACATAATTTGTTCATTCTTTCACAATATCTAACTATTCTGAAAAGGGAGTACTTTCCACTTACAAAGCCACGTCCATCATAAGGGTGAATCCACAGGCTTAATTATTCTAACTTTTAAAGAAATTAAATAAACCCAACTAAAATTTAAATAGAAGAGCTGTAAGACATTTCGTCTATGAAATAATGAAATAATCTCTGGCATTTCAATGAAACAAATGGGCCAGTGGGGCTTTAACATCTTTATGATACAATGTTTTATACTTCAAAGAACAGTCTTTATTAAAGTGCCACTATGCTACCCAGAAATTTTTTTTTTTAACCTAGAGCCATCCCTTTCCAAAATTCTAGAGGCAAAAATCAAACATTTCCTCTCTTCTCTCTCTCCTCTCCTCCCCGACAACACCCACCCCCAGCCACTTAGCCTTCAGAACTTTTACCTGAACATTTTTAAAGTTGAATAGTATTCTACTGGGGGGGGGGGGCGGAGGAGGGAGCCATGGAGACATTTTTCTGCAGGATGGATGTGGTATGTTAACTCCCAAACCTTTCTATCACAAATGACAATCCGAATTTGTTTTTCCTCCTTTGAAACTTCTGTCCAGCAGTCTCAGGAACCACCTCACCCCTCCCTTAGAACAGGCAACGTGCAAAAGAAGTCGGTTAAGGCTGTGCAGCTGAAGACATACTTGTGTCAAAGTGGGAATTTAAAAGTAATCAGAACTCCATGGGGTCTCCTTTGGTAAAGAAAAAAAACCCAACAACTATTCTCTGCAGCCGTGGCAGTAACGTTTCACACCGTTCACAGTTATTTTAAGCCCCTCTCCCACCATTTTCTTTCCTATCGTGTTCAAATTATAGTTAGAAGGGATAAAGTAGCTTCTATCAGGGCGACTGAAAACATTAAAATCCAAAGAATTTTAGTTAAGAACACCACACTGACTCTGTCCATCTCTATTTTGAATTTAAATGACAAATCCTCTAATGTTTGTCTTAATTGTCTCGAGTATCAACTACCTTAACGAACACAAGTCTATCATCAGGCCCTTACCTAGCTCCTTCGCTTAGGTACCATCTGGATAGGGAGACGGGATGGATACGCCGAAGTTAGAGTATTTAAGTTTTCATTAAGAAAAGAGAGAATACACCAGAAAGTCTCTGCTAAGTCCCACGAGATGTTAAATAGAACCACGAACAGGAAGGGTCGCGGATTGGAGGGTCTCAGGCCGGGCTGGGAAATGGGAACGGGGGAAAGAATTGGGCATTCGGGTAGGGAAGAGGGAAGGAGACTGGCCGGACGCGACTGGTAAAGAATAAGGGGTGGGGACGCCAAGCAGAGCCAGCCTTCGTCCCCGGTGCCCAGCCCTGGGAGAGCCAACTCCGGGCAAGAAGGAGCCCTAGGCAGCGTCTCCCTCCCGGGGAACCCTGGGGGCGGCGGAGGCCAGAGGTAAGCCCGAGAGCAGACGGCGCCTACCCCGCGAGGGGCGAGGCGCGCCAGCCGCTTCTTACCTTCGGGCATCTCCCGGTCGCTGATGTGGTGCAGGTGGTGGCCTTCGCCACCTGCGAAATCCAACTCGGCGGGTTCCACGGTAGCCACCGCCGGAGCTACTGCCACCGCGTTCCCGGCCGCCGCCTTGTACACCTCAGACTCGCAGTCCGGCTCCGCTGGCCCCCTGCGCCGGCCCAACTTGGGGCTGGCATTGGGGCACAGGCAACAAGACAGCGAGTTCCCCATGGGGCGCCTTCACTCCTCGCCGCCGCCTCCGCTCGTCCGCCGACTCCGCCGAGCTCAGAAGCCGCCCCCTCCCCCAACAATGGCGCGGCGGGCACTGGCAGCCCCAGGCTATGCCGGGGCTGTGCCGCACATGCAGACGCGAGCGACTTCGCCCGCCGCTCTCCTGCTGTCCGCCCAGCCGCCGGGCCCCGGGCAGGGGCGGCAGCACCCCCGCTGTCCGCCCAGCCGCCGGGCCCCGGGCAGGGGCGGCAGCACCCCCGCTGCCGCCGCCTTCCCCTCCCCGGAGCCAACTAGTCTGTGAGGGCGGTGACCAGACCGGCTTCTTTAAAAGGGGTGGGACCCAGACAAGCGCTGAGACGCGCAGCCAATGCAGGGAGAGAGCGCAGCCGAAGCTCCTCCTCCTTCCGCCGCCCGCCTCCTGAATGAAAGTAGCTAGCCCGGCCGGCCCTTGCCTACCGGAATGTGTCCTTCGGTTACCTAGTTACCACGGACCAATCACGAGCAGAGTTCCCTCCACGCGCCCTCCTCAGAGCGCAGGCATGTGAATCACAATGCCCCGCCCCCGCCCGCGGCTGCCCCGCCCCCCTACTCTGGTTTCCATTCATCTCTCCGGCTCCGAGCTTTCCGGTCCTGCGGGAAGCGCCGCGGGAGTTTGTTAATCGAAGCCGTCCTGAGTCAGTGGGCTCTGTAGAAAGCCCCTGTTCGTAAAATGCCAGTTCAGTTAGCAACTCGGTTTCACCGGGTCGACAGTTGACTCATTTGATGTATTGCTCGACGAACTTAGTTTCACCCCAATTTTTGACCGTTGTTTATAACTGAATGCTCCTCCTGTCTTGCCTTCCAAAGAGTGTTAGTTTCCGCCTACAGTTTAACCATAGCAACCCCCGGGGCCCTGGTCCTACTCTCAATAAAGAGCTGTGGCTGTGTCTTTTTTTTTTTTTTTTTTTTCACACACACACACACACACTATATTTTATTTTTACAAGAGATAAATAGACTGACACCAAGCATTGTACATGGATGACCACAACAAAAGCAATAATGATTGCAATTACCAAACATGAAACACACTCATACTATGTCATAATATTGACATTCAGTCCAGTAATCCTCCACTGTAACAGCTCCTTTACTTTGCAGTGAAAATTGATTTGTATATTCTTTGCCTCTGAGTCCTTGTTGGATTTTTTCTTTTTTTAACTCAGACAGAAAGTCACAAAAATTATACTCATCCTCATCAGTTCACTCAGTCCCATGTAATTAATTTTCTTTTTCATCTTGATCTTTTGTTAGCACTTTTATGAGTTCATCAGTTTTTCATTAGAGTTCTGAAAATTCAGTTCTGCTTATTCATTCAGTTCAGCAGTACAGTCAGTTACCAGAAACCTGTACTTGTCAGAGTCTTTTCCATGAATTTCTTAAAGATGAAACCGTGGCTGTGTCTTGAATGAGACTCGAGGACACGTCACCCCTCCACTTCCTCATCAGTAAATTAGGTACCGAACTCCTCCCTCCCACCTCTGAGGCGCTGGGATTCAGCAACTCGCTTTTCTCGCCTGTTTCTCTCTTCCACGGCAGGAGTTTCCAGGTTTCCCTACTTTAGCCAACAACAACGCATAAAGCACGATTTTCTCATACAAACTTGAGAGTCACAAAGTGAAGTACCACGGTCTTGATTTGATGAAGATGATAAGGATAGTTAACATTTGGCAAACACTATGCGCCCGCCCCCGTTCCAAGTGAGGTACTCATTTAACCCTCGGGAACAAAATCCTCAGAAACCTTCATTTTACAGATTTTACAGAAGCTAAGTAACGTTCCCAAGGTCACATGATTGCTCAGGGGTGTGGCCAGGATTTGATCCCTGATTGTGTGGATCCCCAAAGGCACCTTATTGTGATCATCAGAAAATAAAGGTAGAGGTCAAATTTGGTTGGAAGTGGCATAGTGTATCAGGATTTTCTTTTTTTAAGGAGGAACAATTTTTTGATGTGGATTTTAAAATACTTTCCCTTCATTCAACATTGATTAGTCCCTCCTACATGCCAGGCACCCGTGTGTGAAAAATAGTCCTGCCCTCAGTGACCTCAGGCACGGTGAGAAAACAAAGGCTTAGAAAGCCCAATAGTCTGAGGTCACACTGCTGCAAAGTACTTAAACCTGAAACTCAAACCTAGATCTATTAACCCCAAGTAGATGCTGGGGTAAAGAGCTTGGTTTTCTTCCCAGAAACATGAGAGCCATTGAATGTTGTGAAGTTAAGGAGTCACTATCAGGTGGTTTGTAGTGAGGTCACGCTTGAGAATAAGTAGGACTGATGGAAGCAACAAAACCCATTCAGAGACTTTATATTCATCTAAGAGAGGAGTGAGGGTTCAAACTAAAGGCAGTGGCAGAGATTGGAGTGGAGGGAAAGGATCTGAGGTCATTTGGGAGGTAGAACAGAAGTGCTCAGGGACTAGATATGGAGCGGGAAGGGGAAAAGAGAAGCAAAAATGGCTGCTAGGGTTCTGGCTTAGGGAACTATGTAGAGTGTGGTTACTTTTTCTTAGATAGTGCAGGAAAAGGAAGAGGTTTGGGAAGGAAGATCATTTTGGGTTCTGTTAAGCGGAACATGGAAATGGAGCTCTCTGGTTGAAAGTAAGCCTCTGCAGGCTAAGTCCATTTTGTGATATCCCAACTTATGTTTTCAAAAATAACACATTAAATCAATTTAAAAATGTGATTGGGGAAATTCCCTAATGTTGACAGCTAAGAATATCACATTTTTCATGGAGCAACTTGGAATCTATGGTTTTAGTAAATGAGGCATCCTATGTAAAATAAAACTGGTAAATGAGAGCTCTACCCACCACCAGAGCCTCCCATCAAGCCTCTTAGATAGCCTCAACCACCAGAGGGCAGACAGCTGAAGCAAGAAAAACTACAATCCTGCAGCCTGTGGACCAAGAAACACAGTTAGAGAAAGATAGACAAGATGAAAAGGCAGAGGGCTATGTACCAGATGAAGGAACAAGAAAAAAACCCCAGAAAAACAACTAAATGAAATGGAGATAGGCAACCTTCCAGAGAAAGAATTCAGAATAATGATAGTGAAGATGATCCAGGACCTCGGAATAAGAATGGAGGCAAAGATTGAGAAGATGCAAGAAATGATTAACAAAGACCTAGAAGAATTAAAGAACAAACAAACAGAGATGACCAATACAATAACTGAAATGAAAACTACACTAGAAGGAATCAATAGCAGAATAACTGAGGCAGAAGAACGGATAAGTGACCTGGAAGACAGAATGGTGGAATTCACTGCTGTGGAACAGACTAAAGAAAAAAGAATGCAAAGAAATGAAGACAGCCTAAGAGACCTCTGGGACAACATTAAACGCAACAACATTCGCATTATAGGGGTCCCAGAAGGAGAAGAGAGAGAGAAAGGACCAGAGAAAATATTTGAAGAGATTATAGTCGAAAACTTCCCTAACATGGGAAAGGAAATAGCCACCCAAGTCCAGGAAGCGCAGAGAGTCCCATACAGGATAAACCCAAGGAGAAACACGCCGAGACACATAGTAATCAAAGTGGCAAAAATTAAAGACAAAGAAAAATTATTGAAAGCAGCATGGGAAAAAATGACAAATAACATACAAGGGAACTCCCATAAGGTTAACAGCTGATTTCTCAGCAGAAACTCTGCAAGCCAGAAGGGAGTGGCATGATATACTTAAAGTGATGAAAGGGAAGAACCTACAACCAAGATTACTCTACCCGGCAAGGATCTCATTTAGATTTGATGGAGAAATCAAAAGCTTTAGAGACAAGCAAAAGCTAAGAGAATTCAGCACCACCAAACCAGCTCTACAACAAATACTAAAGGAACTTCTCTAAGTGGGAAACACAAGAGAAGAAAAGGACCTACAGAAACAAACCCAAAACAATTCAGAAAATGGTCATAGGAACATACATATCGATAATTACCTTCAACGTGAATGGATTAAATGCCCCAACCAAAAGACATAGACTGGCTGAATGGATACAAAAACAAGACCCATATATATGCTGTCTACAAGAGACCCACTTTAGACCTAGGGACACATACAGACTGAAAGTGAGGGGATGGAAAAAGATATTCCATGCAAATGGAAATCAAAAGAAAGCTGGAGTAGCTATACTCATATCAAATAAAATAGACTTTAAAATAAAGAATGTTACAAGAGACAAGGAAGGACACTACATAATGATCAAGGGATCAATCCAAGAAGAAGATATAACAATTATAAATATATATGCACCCAACACAGGATCACCTCGATACATAAGGCAACTGCTAACAGCTATAAAAGAGGAAATTGACAGTAACACAACCATAGTGGGGGACTTTAACACCTCACTTACACCAATGGACAAATCATCCAAAATGAAAATAAATAAGGAAACAGAAGCTTTAAATGACACAATAGACCAGATAGATTTAATTGATATATATAGGACATTCCATCCAAAAACAGCAGATTACACGTTCTTCTCAAGTGCGCACGGAACATTCTCCAGGATAGATCACAATTTGGGTCACAAATCAAGCCTCAGTAAATTTTAAAAAATTGAAATCATATCAAGCATCTTTTCTGACCACAACGCTATGAGATTAGAAATGAATTACAGGGAAAAAAACGTAAAAAAGACAAACACATGGAGGCTAAACAATACGTTACTAAATAACCAAGAGATCACTGAAGAAATCAAAGAGGAAATTAAAAAATACCTAGAGACAAATGACAATAAAAACACGACGACCCAAAGCCTATGGGATGCAGCGAAAGCAGTTCTAAGAGGGAAGTTTATAGCTATACAAGCCTACCTAAAGAAACAAGAACAATCTCAAGTAAACAATCTAACCTTACACCTAAAGAAACTAGAGAAAGAAGAAGAAACAAAACCCAAAGTTAGCAGAAGGAAAGAAATCATAAAGATCAGAGCAGAAATAAATGAAATAGAAACAAAGAAAACAATAGCAAAGATCAATAAAACTAAAAGCTGGTTCTTTGAGAAGATAAACAAAATTGATAAACCATTAGCCAGACTCATCAAGAAAAAGAGGGAGAGGACTCAAATCAATAAAATCAGAAATGAAAAAGGAGAAGTTACAACAGACACCGCAGAAATACAAAGCATCCTAAGAGACTACTACAAGCAACTTTATGCCAATAAAATGGACAACTTGGAAGAAATGGACACATTTTTAGAAAGGTATAACCTTCCAAGACTGAACCAGGAAGAAACAGAAAATATGAACAGACCAATCACAAGTAATGAAATTGAAACTGTGATTAAAAATCGTCCAACAAACAAAAGTCCAGGACCAGATGGCTTCACAGGTGAATTCTATCAAACATTTAGAGAAGAGCTAACACCTATCCTTCTCAAACTCTTCCAAAAAATTGCAGAGGAAGGAACACTCCCAAACTCGTTCTATGAGGCCACCATCACCCTGATACCAAAACCAGACAAAGACACTACAAAAAAAGAAAATTACAGACCAATATCACTGATGAATATAGATGCAAAAATCCTCAACAAAATACTAGCAAACAGAATCCAACAACACATTAAAAGGATCATACACCACGATCAAGTGGGATTTATCCCAGGGATGCAAGGATTCTTCAATATACGCAAATCAATCAATGTGATACACCATATTAACAAATTGAAAAATAAAAACCATATGATCATCTCAATAGATGCAGAAAAAGCTTTTGACAAAATTCAACACCCATTTATGATAAAAACTCTCCAGAAAGTGGGCATAGAGGGAACCTACCTCAACATAATAAAGGCCATATATGACAAACCCACAGCAAACATCATTCTCAATGGTGAAAAACTGAAAGCATTTCCTCTAAGATCAGGAATGAGACAAGGATGTCCACTCTCACCACTATTATTCAACATAGTTCTGGAAGTCCTAGCCACGGCAATCAGAGAAGAAAAAGAAATAAAAGGAATACAAATTGGAAAAGAAGAAGTAAAACTGTCACTGTTTGCGGAAGACATGATGCTATACATAGAGAATCCTAAAACTGCCAACAGAAAACTGCTAGAGCTAATTAATGAATATGGTAACGTTGCAGGATACAAAATGAATGCACAGAAATCTCTTGCATTCCTATACACTAATAATGAAAAATCTGAAAGAGAAATTATGGAAACACTCCCATTTACCATTGCAACAAAAAGAATAAAATACCTAGGAATAAACCAAAAAAAAAAAAAAAACTGGTAAATGAAAACAACATTTAAAATTGTGTTGTCATTAGAGTATACACAAAGTAATTGAAGCTGTAGGTATAGAAGTGATTGCCTTGAGAAGACATGTATAATAAGGAAAGGAAGAAAGGAAGGAAGGAAAGAAGGAAGGAAGGAGGGGAAGAAGGAAAGCAAGAAGGAAGGAAGAGAAGGAAGGGAAGGAAAGAAGAGGTCTTCAAAAATAGGGAGATTTAAGTGGCATTTAAGTAAACCTGCCAAAGGGAGCAGTGGCAATCAAGGGACCTGAGTATTAATTAGGAATGACTGATCACGTGAGTCCCATGAGGGTAGGGATCACATCTGCTTCTCATTTCTGGAGCAGAGCACCTAGCACAGTACCTGGCCAGTAGATGCTCCATTCGCAATTGTCCAGTGTTGTCCATGGGGCAGGAAAGCTACAAATACCATTGGCTGCAGCAACTGGGTGACTGGGGATGTGTGCAAGCTGGATGGCAGGCAGTGAGTAAAGAAATGAATAGGGAACAGAAGTGCCCTTGACCGGTGGGGAGGGCCGCGCTGTGCACCCCTCTGCTCTCGCTGCAGGGAGATGGCTTAGCGACTTCTCCTGGGGAGGTTCCTGGCCTCCATAACCTGCAGGAAGCCCTCTCAGAGTCAGTGGGCGCCCCTTGCCTCCAGGGCCCTGTAGACCCCACAGCGCAGTCCTAATAACCTGACAGTAACACCCAGCCAAGCCCAGTCAATATACACCACCAGAGTCTGTACAATGACCTTTTAACATCCAGGATGGACCAGACTTTCAAGACTGAGTTGTCAACAGTGAGACACCAGTGGTTGTGGATTTCCATGCACAGCGATGTGGTCGCTGCAAGATCCTGGGGCCAAGGTTAGAGAAGGTGGTGGCCAAGCAGCACGGAAAGGTGGTGACGGCCAAGGCGGGTATTGATGACCACACAGACCTCGCCATAGAGTATGAGGTATCAGCTGTGCCCACCGTGCTGGCCATCAAGAATGGGGATGTGGTGGACAAGTTTGTGGGCATCAAGGATGAGGACCAGCTGGAGGCCTTCCTGAAGAAGCTGATTGTCTGACAGGCAGGGAAGCGTCCTGACTGCCCCTGCCCACCTGGGCCCCGTGGTCCCGGGGGACCCAGATAGAACTCACAGCCCTTCTGTGCCGGCCCTTCCTCCCTCCTCCCTCTGCCTGGCCCCTGTGGGTCTGTGCTTTGGAGACCAGGCCTCCAAACACAGGAGCCTCAAGTGCTCCCAACCTGGCTGACCGCCAGGGTGGCCGCCCAAGGAGCGGTGCCGCCACCGAGCTGGGACAGCCGTCTCCTCACCCACTCTCTGCTCCTTCTAGGGCTTGTTGCCGTGCTCCCAGGATGCTGGGACAGAGTCCCCGGGCCAGCCTGCAGTAACAGCTTGGTCTCCCTGCTCCCTTCTGATCTGAACCCCGGTGCCTGGCTCATCTGCCTCCTGCATTTTTCTTTCCTGCTGCTGTTTTGTAAAAAAAAAAAAAAAAAAAAAAAAAACAGAAGAAGCAAAAAAGAAACCCAGGGCTTCCCTGGTGGCGCAGTGGTTGAGAATCTGCCTGCTAATGCAGGGGACACGGGTTCGAGCCCTGGTCTGGGAAGATGCCACATGCCACGGAGCAACTGGGCCCGTGAGCCACAATTACTGAGCCCGCGCGTCTGGAGCCTGTGCTCCGCAACAAGAGAGGCCGCGATAGTGAGAAGCCCGCGCACCGCGATGAAGCGTGGCCCCCGCTTGCCACAACTAGAGAAAGCCCTCGCACAGAAACGAAGACCCAACACAGCCATAAATTAATTAATTAATTAATTACAAAAAAAAACAACCCATAGAATACAGTACCAACAGCGGACCCTAATACAATCCACGGTCATTGGTGATAACGATGTGTCAATGTAGGTCCATTTATTGTAACAAATGTACCACTCTGGTGTGGGATGTTGATGATGGGGAAGGCTGTGCATGTGTGAGGGCAGGGGGAGTATATGAGAAGTCGCTGTACTTTCTACTCATTTTGCTAATGTTTTGTTATTTGTAATTTCTTCTAAAAAAAAGAGGATATTAAAAAAAAAAAAAGAAATGAGTTATCAAGCCATGAAAAGACATGAAGGAACCTTAAGTGCATATTGCTAAATAAAAGAAGCCAATCTGAAAAGGCTGCATACTGAATGACTCCAACTAGATGACATTCTGGGAAAGAAAGTAAAAAGATGTGATAGTCAGGGGTCAAGGGTCAAGGCGGGGTGAGGAAGTGATGATTAGGTGAAACACAGGAGATATTTAAGGCAGTGAAACTATTCTGTAGGATACCGTATTGATGGATACATGACATTATTTGTCAAAACCTACGGAACTGTATAACACAAAGAGCGAATCCTAATGCAAACTATGGACTTTAGTTAGTAATGGTATATGAATATTGGTTCATCAATTGTAATAAATTGTAACTGCACTAAGGCAAGAGAACTAAGAGAGAACTAAGAACCGCACTAAGGAGAAACTGTGAGTGGGAAAAGGAGAGGATATATGGAAACTCTCTGTACTATCTGCTCAATTTTCTTTTTTTAATTTTATTTTACTTTATTTCTTTATTTCTTTAGTTTTGGCTGTGTTGGGTCTTCGTTGCTGCACGCGGGCTTTCTCTAGTTGTGGTGAGCGGGGCCACTCTTTGTTATGGTGCACAGGCTTCTCATTGTGGTGGCTTCTCTTGTTGTGGAGCACAGGCTCTAGGCGCACAGGCTTCAGTAGTTGTGGCACGCGGGCTCAGTAGTTGTGGCTCATGGGCTCTAGAGCGCAAGCTCAGTAGTTGTGGCACATGGGCTTAGTTGCTCTGTGGCATGTGGGATCTTCCCAGACCAGGGATCAAACCCGTGTCCCCTGCATTGGCAGGAGGATTGTTAACCACTGCACCACCAGGGAAGCCCTATCTGCTCAATCTTCTGTAAACCTAAAACTGCTTTAAAAAATTGTTTATTAATTTTGTAAAAAGTGCAACCCATGGCTTGACCAGTTCTGTATATACCACTTTCTTAGGCAGTAAATTATCTTTGCAGGGCGCCTTTGGGCAACAAGCAATGATGCAGCATAGCCCACATAGACAGAAGGGTTTTGAAGACAACAAGCCTTCAAACTCATCCCCCCACTAGAGTGTGAGCAGGAATGACAGAAGGGGGAACAGAATGTGGTGTGTGGAACCCTGGGTCCCCCTTTTAGCTACAATCAAGGAGTCACTGAGCACACGAAGGCAGCCTCGCAGGGGTAGCACCGCTCTGAGAAACAAGCGACACTTCTGACTTGTTTTACCCAAATAACTTAAATAAGCAAATAATAACCAAGTGATTCATCCTACATGATCTTCAGTTTTCCCATTGATACAACTGACAGTATTATGCATTATAGATGCTGCTGTGTTGTTTTCAAGCCTTCCTTGAAAGCCTTAACAAAAACGTCAAAACATCCTCGCATATGATACTGATGATAAGGAAGTGGATATGTGTGATCACATATGAGATATCTTATTAAGGAAAGTGTGGGTGGGAGGGTTCTTCTTTAGAATATTTTCAAAAAGCTCTTCTAAACACTAGATATATTTTTTATTACTTTTACTGCTGTTCTGAAGTTTTGTCTAAGGACCGCAGGGGTTTTCTTAACCTTACAAGTAAGTTTCTGTTGAGTAGAACCTCGTCATGCTACTTGTTGCTATTGATAGAGTTTGTTAAGCCAACAGTGAAAGCAATCTGTCCTCTCAATGCATGGTAGCACTTCAATAGTGGAGATTCTGTAATGAATTTTAAAATCAGAGATGAGAAGCATTTCCCCCACCCCCCTGGGATTGGAAAGAGAAAATTCAGTAAGACAAAACAGGATGCAGAGCTTAAGAAGTGGGTTAGAGCCCACGAAGTTCTAAGAATCACAACTGTTGAAGAAATATTAAGCAGACCAGAAAATTAGTGAAATGAGTCCAGGTTGAGTGAGACTGAATGCTTTCCCCAAGTCCCACATGGTAACTGCCTTTTTTCTTCTGTAGGGAGAGAAAGAATTGGGAAGAGCTTTCAGATTTCTAGAGATTCACTTGAATAGTTCCTACTGCACTGCTCACTGGGACAATATTCTTTCTCCTCCCCAAGGTGGCCATATGCAGCAGCAGTTCACCCCATCCATTCACTCTCATCACTTAGAATGGAGTTGTCCCCATGCAAACATCGAGCAATGGCACCGTGAGAATTGAGAGGCTCATGAAAGCAAGGCTGATGGGAGCCCTGGGGTGCACCCCCAAACTAAAAGGACTCAGGTTGCAAGACCTGTCACTTAACAGTCACAGCAGGATATATTTTTGGTAATTGAAGCCTAATTTGGATTGTGTTTTTGGAACATGATAACATTAGTTTTCTAAAAACTAGAAAATTTTTTAGGGGGGAGTGGTGGTTCTCTCCAACTCCACTTTGAAGCTAAAATGGCAAACTGTTTAGAATACAAACTTTTTCTTCCCGTGGATTTATGTAGTAGATGTTTCAAAATGACTGGCAAATACATAGAATTCATACAAAGTTAGAGGCAAAAGGGTGCTCCAGAACCCTCTGGTTGAATCTCTTCACTCTATAGTTGAGGAGAATGAGGTCCAGAGAGGCTAAGTGTTATGCCCAAGGGCACACAGCTGGCTCACAAGATGAGACTTGAATCCGGATTGCCTATGTACTGGCCAATGCTCTTCCCTCTCTACTGTGCTCTACTTCCCAGCACCACAAGAGGACACCTACTGGGTCTTGCAGAATCTAGACTATTTTTTGAAAGCTTGGAACTAAACTTGTGACTAATTAGAATACAGTGTTCCACCACCTTTAAATCACCAGCTAAAATCCACTGCTCCCCGTCGCAGCACGCCCGAGGCCTTCTGGGTAACCAAAGAAAGATTATTGTCTCAACTCAGTTCTCTGTGTCTAGGTGCCCACAAAATGGAAATCACTTTACTTGGGGAAGAGCAAGAGGACAAGATGAGATGAAAAGGAAGCATGTTTAAAATGGATAAAAGGAGGCACTTTTTTCCCACTACACACAATTGAACTGGGGAACTCACTGCAGCAGGATATTAAGTTCAATGGTGAAGATTTGTGTTTTAAAAGATTAGACATTTCACATGCATATCATCAACAGCGACACTCAATGGGATGAAAGTAAGATGGATGAAAGTTCTCAAGCTTCAGTGCGTAAGTTGATCACCAACTGGGTCAGGTGAAAAGAAAAAAAGTTGTCTACTGGATTAAAATTTCACAGAAAGGCAGATCTGGGGGGTTCCAGTCACTGCTGCTGTGTAACAAACCACTCCAAAGTAGTGGTGTGAACCAACAGGCATTTTATTATGCACATGGATACGGTGGATCAGGAATTTGGAGAGGGCACAGCAGGGATGGCTTGTCTCTGATTCATGACATCTGGGGCCTCAGTTGGGAAGACTTGAACAACTAGGAATGACTTGAGGTTGGGGGCTGGAATCATCTGGAAGCTTCTTTACCTAACCTGGGATGACTTGAAGGCTCACTCAGCTGGGACTGTCAAGTGGAGCATCTATATGTAGGTGTCAAGAGGGAGTGTCCCAAGAAAAAGCACTTCCAAAAAACAAGTGTCCCAAGAGACCCAGGTAGAAACTACACGGCCTTTTATGACCTATCCATGGAAGTTTTAGAGCATCACTTCCAACACAGTCCATGGGTCAAAACCGTCACAAGCCCACTGAGATTCAAGAGGAGGAGACTTAGGACCTCCTACATCCCTCCCCTATGGGGAATGGCAAGATCACATTGCAGAAAAACCTGTGGGATGGGAGAGGTTTTCGCAGCCATCTTTGGAAAATGCAATCCCCCAGGGAAGTGGTGGGTGATGTGAGGTTACAAGAACACACAATCTCGTGGAAAAAACTGACATATGAACAGAGAATCACAGTACAATAAAATAAATTTCAAGGTAGTTATTTCCCCCTCTTTTACAAGAATTCTTTTTTTTTCCCTTTGATAAGAGTCATCACATTAAAATTTTTTCATTCATTGTCTGTCTTCTACTAGATTGGAATCTCCATGCATTTAGTTTCCTACTGTAACCCCTGTGCCTAAAACACTACCAAGCCCAAAATAGGCACCCAATAAATATTTGCTGAAAGAGTATATGAGTAAAGTGCTGTAATAGAGAAGTAGTGGGAGGGCTGTGGGAGTACAGGCAATAACAAAGCACTCAGCTTGACAGAAATGACATTTGAGTGGGTCTTGAATGCTCTTGAAGGATAAACAACAATTTTTCTGGTGGAAAAAAAAAGGGAATAAATTGTTCTCCTTAAATCTCTTCCAGAGACTTCATTAGCCAAGTTTAAGTGGGCAGATCTCATCCTAAGTGTACAGACTGCATGTAGTAGTTACAATGTCCTTGGTTGCAAGTGAAAGAAAACAGGGACTCAAATGTATTGAAAAATAAGCAGCGTATCGTATCACATAACAACAAGTCTGGAGGCCAACAGTTCAGGCAGCCTCAATGCCATCCTTCTTCACTGGGTCAACTTAGCTCCTTTGTGGTTGCAAGATGGTGCCCACAGTGGTAGGCATCACAGGCAGACAAAACAATACCCAGCAGGGGAGAGGACTACTTCTCCTTTGGAGTAAGATCTTTCCCATAAGCCCCTGACAGACTTACCTCACACTGGCCCCCACACCACGCCTTATTGGCTAGAACTGTGTCCCATGCATGTATGTAACCTAAACGCTGATAAGAAGAAGGGGAGAAACACGAGCAGTTAGACTAATCACGTGTTACTCCTTGGGGCTTGACCTGAAGCTCCTGCCTCTCCTGAAGCACAGGGCTATGCAGAAAAGGGTGGATTCCCCAACAAAACAGAACAAAACAAATAACGGGGGTTTTGTTCGGAAGGAAAAAGGGGAGATGACTCCTCGGCACATAATCAACAGTGTTTGCAACATTAGGCTTGGGGAAGGTTAATGTTCTGTTTTCTTTGTGGATGACTATTACCTAACAATTTTATTTATTCTTTTTCATGCTTTTTGCTCCTTTCCTTTCTCCTCTGCACTAGTAGTCAGTTGAATAAATCAAGCGCTGTATCAATAGGAAAGAGTGTCATGTGTACAGTGTACATACGAATCTAATTAATCAAAAATACGTTGATTAGACGGGAGTGCACTTTCAGGTAAAAACCTTGATTCAGATGCTTCTGATAGCATAGCCATGCCCAGCTGTTCACCACTTGAATCGTGCTCTTTCATGGCCTTGTGCCCGTTACTTGTGCTGATTCCTCTGTCTAGGAAGTCCTTCTCCGTTTCCTTACCTATAGTGGATACTAGTGATTGCCTCTCCAGCGTCCATTCTATCCTTCTAGTAATTTGCTTGAAGAGATGGCGAACTGCAAAACTACTTTTTCCAGACTCCCTTGCAGCTAGGGTCTTGATCTGAAATAAGTTCAGTCAATCAGGTGCACTTGTGTAAGATTTGGAGGCAGATGCAAGGAGAAGGCATCATTCTGTTGCTGTTGCTGTTGGCCAGCAAGGTTTGAGCAATAATGTTAAGAGGCATTTAATGCTGTTGGACTCAATGTCCTGTTTCAGTGTCTAGTCACCAGTTTCATGGGTGTGAAGAGCCCTTGCTGCAGCACCATCCCAACTTCTGGAACATAGCTACTGTGGTAGGCCCATGAACTCAATAGCCCAGGGGTACCCCCCTGACTTCTGCCCCTCCAGCTCATCAATTTTGTAAGCCTCTGTTTGACTCTCAGTATTAAATATTTCTCTGTTTGAAACACCTAGAGTGGTTTCTTCCTGTACTAAGCCCTGACTCATAGATCACCTAGTTCATATTCAGCCTTCCAGGCACAGCCTGGGTCTTCCCTGAGCCACCAGGTTGGGCCAGGCGCTTCCTCTGTGCTCCCACCACGTCCTGCCTGGTAAGCCCATGCCTCTTCATCTTTGCACCCCTGGCACCAGTGTTTGGCTCACAGCATGTGCAGCATCAATATTTACTGAACGGAAGCTCCCTCTGCCAAGATACCAGACAGGTCCTGAAATCTAGTCTAAAGGGTGCCCCACCTCATGCCTGGTCTGCAAAGCCCAAAGAACAAGTGGCTCTAGACTTATACTGGATTCTAGATGAATCCAGAGCCCTCAGCTTTTCCGTACTTTAGTCCCCCACACAAGAGGCCACACCAGAATTGAAAATTTGACCTGGTCCCCAGGAAAAGGATGATAAGGAACAAGGGAAGGTGCTTATCTCAAGAGTCACCATCTGGTGGTTTTCAGGACCCTCTGCTGCTGGGCCTACAACGAGGCCTGCAATCAATGGCAGCATAGCCTTTGGAGCGAGGAAAACCCAAGTTGGAAGGTGTGTGCCGTTGTGTAGCAAGTTACTTTCTGAACCTCAGATTCTTAATCTATAAAATGGGGTTGATAATATCAACCTCACAGGATTCTTGGGGGTAAAAGAGATTATATATGTAAAATGCTTAGCACACTGCATGCACATTGGAAATGCCCAATACCCATCAGTTACTGTTACGGCCACCATTGCTGTTGACTGTGCCAGCCCTGTACCACAATTCTGTTACATATTTTTTACTTCATATACATACACTTTCCTTCAGCCCAAACAGACTCACATGCAGTTAGACTAGAACGTACTTCTCTATACTTTCTCCCGAGGTGTTCCATTTTACATCATGATGTGATTAACCCTTTTCTGCAGAAGATCCAGCTAGGCCCAAGTTTGGGGCTGTGCTGAGGAAATAACAAAACCATCTGTGTCAGTGGCTCTCGACCCTAGCTGAAAATCAGGATCACCTGGAGAGCTAAAAACAAAACGGCAACAAAAACAAACAAATAAAACGAAACCAAGAAACAATGTCTGGGTCCGTCAACCAGAGATTCTGATTCAGTAGGGCCCAAGCATCAGTATATCTTAAGGCTCCCCAGGTGATTGTAATGTGCAGCTGAGAGCCATTGCTGAGAGTGGGAAAGATTAGCGCTTCCATCGCCTCTGGGAAAGAAGAAAGAAGCTCTTACTTTTCTATAATCGCCACCACAGTGGAGGAGGGGAGAGGACTAAAGATTACAGTTGAATGATTCCACTTATAATGTGAACAAGGCATTCTTATTATGAACCTGGATAAATGACTCATCATGTTAATCCTCTGATTAGTGTCTGGGTTTCTCATCTAGAGGTGTCTGATCTGATGAGAAGAGGAGTTATCAGAAATGCTCTAGGACATGGAAAAAGCTAGTCTGGAAATACCTGTGAGGGATTTCAAGTTGGCTTGTGGGTGTCTGTCCTGTGCCAGCCCTGTGCACACTCGCACACTTGCGGGCTGGTTGCTGATGTCAGGTGTACGCACTTTGATCCAGGGCAAGTGAAATGATCCCCGCTTTGGCATAAAATCTAGCTAATATCTAAATGCTAGAGATAGCTGGTGACAGCTGGGAGTGTGCTCAGACGTAAAGTACAGGCATACCTCATTTGATTGCGCTTTGCAGACTTTGCTTTTTCACAAATTGAAGGTTTGTGACAACCCTGAGTTGTCAGATGATGGTTAGCATTTTTTAGAAATAAAGTATTTTTAAATTAAAATATGTACTTTTTTTAAAGACAGAATGCTATTGCACACTTAATAGACTGAAGAATAGTGTAAACATAAGTTTTATAGACATTACTGGAAAACCAAAAAATCCATGTGACTCACTTTATTGTGATATTTCCTTTATTGCAGTGGTCTGGAAGCAAACCCACAATATCTCTGAGGTATGCCTGTACATCTAAAAAATGTAACTTTTTTCCCATTATTAAAGTGATACACAAAAGAAAATAGAGTGGGAAAACAGAAAAATAGCATGAACCCAGTAGAAACTAACAACAGACTTAAATAGAGTTACGAGGTGCTAGAGGTGGTTTTAAGCTCTTCACCATATAAATTCATTTACCCCTCACTACAACCCTATGAGGGGTAACTCCACTTTACAGATGAGGAAAGAGGACCTGGAGCTGTTGTGTGACTTGTCCAAAGTGGCAGCTAGTAAAGGAAGAGCCAAGGTTTGGACTCATGCTGCATTTAACAGGGTATGGTCAACCTCAGAGATATATATAGCTCGTAAGGTAAGCTTTATCCAAGGATTCAATGCCACTTGCTAAAGTTTAAAAAGTTAATCTCAGTTGCCATTTATTCATCCATTTATTTCACAAATATTTACCAAAGGCATCTATGGGCAGCACACTGTTCCAGGCTTGATTATCAAGATACTGAAGAGTATACAGAGGCTACCTGTCCAGTCATTCCTATAGCATTGAACTCTCAAGTGTCTCAATATGTATAATCAGTACAAGTATAGTAAGATTAGAAATGCAATAACTATTCTCTGATTACAAAATCCAAAACCAATACTTCAAAACTTTCAAAATGTCACAGTCTTACTAGATGGAATGTTTGGCATGATCCTCCGTATTTTCATCAATTAATAAGTACACCTTGGACAATAATTTAAGTTGAACCTCATGAATTCCACTTTGTAGCAACACGTTTAATATAACAGTAGTGTCTTCAAGTCAGAAATTTGGTGTTTTTGGATGGATGGATGGATGGATGGCTAGATGGAAGGATAGATGAGTGAATTAATAGCTAAGAATGCCTGGCAATGTTCTAGTTGCTTAAAAATTGCATCTTTAAAAATAATTCAGTGTTTTCCAGTTTGTTAAACAATAACTATGACTCAGAAGAAAATGGTGATTTGTGTCCTTTCCATGGACTAAATATGTAACTTCAAGGAAGCCATTATGATGCCAGTTCCATCTGATTGTTGTGAGGATCAAATGCGCTAACTGAAATGAATTATGTAGCACCCTGCCTAATACATGTTAAACAGCATATTTTAAACTGCCTTTAAAGTGAAATACTATATGCAGAAAAGCAAAAATTCAAATGATACAAAAAGCTATACAATGCAAAAGACGTTTCTTTTGGCCAAGTTTTCCCGCTCTTATTACTACTATTATTAGAGATCTCCAAGCAAAAATAACATCTCCCTGTTGATTAAGAAGGGAGAGGTTTACAGACTAGGAGATAACATCCTTTGAGTCAGAACCAAGTGAAATAACACATGTATTCTGGTTAAATTCCAGCATGAGTGATTAACATTCTCCAACTTCAAATAATTTTTATTATTAGCCTACACATGTTGCATACAGGCCACAGAATGAGGCAGCCTCTCTTGGCATGTTCACAATCTGTGCATACTTTCCACTGAGGGTTTCCCTTTCTTTTTGATTGCTATTCCATAGCTTTTCAACTCCCACTACTTTCAACCCTGGGATGTTTGCCGACACTGAGTGCCAAGTAGTTCCAAAAAAACCAAAAAAATATAAGCACCTGTAGAATCCCAGGGAATGAAAGAGGTAAAGTACATTTTAAACATATTTAGTAGCGGTTTTAATGTTTGTGAAGAGATTTATATTTATTTCTTTTAACTTTGAGGCTGGGATTAATACACGTATTCCTCATTATTTCTCACAAAGTCTTGTTGATAAGCAGGAGGAAGAGGGCTATTCTGCAATTTTGTCTCCCAGTCTGTGTAAGTGGGATCCAGGACACAAGAACGACTCAGCCCTAAAGTGCAGTCCTGAGTCCCTCAAGAACTCAGGCCCTCCTGCCTTTTTTCCGCCTTCTTCCAGTAGAAGGAAGGGGTGGGGGGAGCGGGAAACAATTCAAACCCTCTTTGTAAGCGTGTGAATGAATTTCAAGAATGTTAAACACCTCAGTCTTCCAACCTAATTAGAACATGTAGAAAAGAGGCATTTTTAGGACATTTTAAACTTGCAGCATAATAACCCATCTGGAGAGCGCCACAGTGCGTCCCAGTGGTCGAGGCGCCCAGCAGGTCTTCGCGCGGGCTCCCGCAGCTCCGTGCGCCCCGGATCCCCGGCGGCGCGCGGGTGCGCAGCTAAGCAGCGGGTAGCCCCCCGGGGGGGGGGGCGGCCCCTGCCCATCACAGAGCCCGGAGCCAGTGTTGCTTTTCTCTGCGGGCGACTTCGAACTGCCTGGATTTTTAACCCGATAAACTGATAAAGGACTAACATGTCTGGAGTCTTCCAAAGACAGAAAGAAAATCACTTTCTTGTCGCAGCAGTAAGATTTTGTTACGAAATGCAAAAGTAAAGGTTAAAGCCTGGGAGATAACCGGTCGCATATGGGGGGAGTGGGGAGGAGGTGGTAAAAACTGTGGCTGTCGCGTCCCAACTATCTCGGTTCGAATCCCGGGTTTGCCATTTGAGAGCCTACTCTGTGCTAGGCGGTCGGAATACCGCGCTGAACAAGATTATCTAGGTTGCGGCTTTCTTGGGGGAACTATCATTAGCTCGGTTCCCTTGGTATGCTTCTAAACTCTGTTTCTTCACCTATAAGAATTGTTGTAAGGATCTGAGACATCCTGTATTAAGATGAGAACGATTAACGCGCCGTCTGACACACAGTAGGGGCTCAGTAAGCATTTGTACTTCTCTCAATTTGAGCTCACCTGGTGAGGGCAGCGCAGAGAGGAGACAGGTGCCACGGTTAAGAATGATTCTTTGAGCAGTTCTTTTAAACAAGCGCTGGACTCTAAGGATGCTTAGCTGCAGATAGGAGACCCGGTAGGTGCCCTGGAAGCTAGGGTTCATAAGCTAGAACATTACGGGGAAGTGAGCCCCGCACCAGTGGACGCCAGCAGAGAACTCAGGAGGGACTTCTAGCTAGGGTTTCCCGCCCGGGGTCTCAAGAAGGCGTGATTAGCATTCGCCCCGCCCCCCATAGCTTCCCGGCCGGCGATTGGCCCACGCTCCTCGGCTGCCAGCTCCAGGCGGGGCCGGAGGGCGCCTGGGGAGAGGCTGAGCCCGCGGGGCAGTGGGCGGGGACGCGCGGAGAGCGTGGCGGGGCGGCCCACCAACCGAGCCCCAGCGCGAAGGGGCGGGGCCGGGGCGGAGCCTCCCGGCGGGCATTAGAAGCAGGTGACCCAGGCTGGGCGGGAGAGGCCAGTCAGCCCGAGGCCGTGACTCCACTGCGGCCAGCGCCGCCGCCGCCGCCGCCGCGCGCAGTTCAATACCCGCCGGAGGTGGGCCAAAGGGTGCTAGAGCGCGGGGGAGGAGCGGAGCCCGGCGCGTCCCGGGAGAACCGCCACCGCCCCCAGGAGTCCGCTGGAGCGCGGATCCCCCTGCAGGGGAGGAGAAGAGCGGCGGGCGGGACGCGGCGGCGGGCGCGCACCATGCAGTCCCGGCGGGGCCAGCGCTGGCTGCTCGCCGTGCTGTGAGGCGGCGGGATCCCCCGGTCGCCGCACACCGCCTTCCTCTTGCCCAGGTGCTGCCAGGCGCGCTCGCCCTTCGTCCGGCTCCCGGACCCTGGTGGAACGCACGGCCTGCCCCCCGTCCTGCCCCGCCCGGATCATGCGGGGGGCCCCGGAGGAGGTGAGGGCGAATGACCGGTCTGCGGCGACCTCGTTCAGGGGGCGACCCCCTCTCTGAGACGCCCCCACCTGCTGCCATGTGCTGCCTCCTCGGGTACCCAGCCTATCGCCAAACTTTCCCGATGCCAGCCTGTCTCTGAGTCGCGTTTCTGAGCGAAGTGTCCCAGAGACGGAGGGCCCAGGCTGCCTACGGACTATCTGCTTCTCTCAGGATCCTCAGAGGTGAGAGCACGCGCCTTCCCCTTCTCCCCGTTCTTTTCCCGGTCCTCTGCCCTTTTCCGGGGAACTGAGCGCTCTGACCTTGGGGTGCAGGCTGGCAGGCCCTGCGAGAAGGGAGGCGGGGTGAGGGGCGGGGAGTCTGTAGTTTGGTTCCTGAAGGTGGAGGGGAGGGGAGGGAGAGAGGTTAACTTAGAGTTTTGGAGACCGCTTGCGGGGATTGTGCCGTTGACGCCCCTCTAATTGGGAGTGGTTGCAATTCTTCTCCCCCACCTTCTTTTTTAAAGAGTCCTTTCCTTGGAATCGGAGCCCTAACCGTCCTTCCCCAGCCCTATCCAGCGAAGAGCTGAGCGCTCCCTGCGGAGGCAGCGCCCTCCCGAAACAGTTTATCTTTGGACGGATTTCTTTAGAAGACAAAGAAACCAACAGGTTGCTAGTCCCGGCGCCACACAAGTCGGCGGAGAGGGAAGCCTGGATCCCGGTTTCCCCTGCCTGAGCTGGCCCCGCGCGGGCTGCGGGAGACGAGGGGAGGGAGGGGGCTATGGCTCGGCCTGACCCGTCCGCGCCGCCTTCGCTGCTGCTGCTGCTCCTAGCGCAGCTGGCGGGCCGGGCGGCGGCCGCCTCCAAGGCCCCGGTGTGCCAGGAAATCACAGTGCCCATGTGCCGCGGCATCGGCTACAACCTGACGCACATGCCCAACCGGTTCAACCACGACACGCAGGACGAGGCGGGTCTGGAGGTGCACCAGTTCTGGCCGCTGGTGGAGATCCACTGCTCGCCGGACCTGCGTTTCTTCCTGTGCTCCATGTACACGCCCATCTGCCTGCCCGACTACCACAAGCCGCTGCCGCCCTGCCGCTCGGTGTGCGAGCGCGCCAAGGCCGGCTGCTCGCCGCTCATGCGCCAGTATGGCTTTGCCTGGCCGGAACGCATGAGCCGCGACCGCCTCCCGGTGCTGGGCCACGACGCCGAGGTCCTGTGCATGGATTACAACCGCAGCGAGGCCACCACGGCGCCCCCCCAGGCCCTTCCCGGCCAAGCCCACCCTCTCAGGCCTGCCGGGGTCGCCGGCCTCGGGGAGCGACTGCGCCGCCGGGGGCCCGTCGGTGTGCAAGTGCCGCGAGCCCTTCGTGCCCATCCTCAAGGAGTCGCACCCGCTTTACAACAAGGTGAGGACGGGCCAGGTACCCAACTGCGCGGTGCCCTGCTACCAGCCGTCCTTCAGCCCCGACGAGCGCACGTTCGCCACCTTCTGGATCGGCCTGTGGTCTGTACTGTGCTTCATCTCCACCTCCACCACGGTGGCCACCTTCTTAATAGACATGGAACGCTTCCGCTACCCTGAGCGCCCCATCATCTTCCTGTCAGCCTGCTACCTGTGCGTGTCTCTGGGCTTCCTGGTGCGCCTGGTCGTGGGCCATGCCAGCGTCGCCTGCAGCCGCGAGCACAGCCACATCCACTACGAGACAACGGGCCCTGCGCTGTGCACTGTCGTCTTCCTGCTGGTCTACTTCTTTGGCATGGCCAGCTCCATCTGGTGGGTCATCCTGTCGCTCACCTGGTTCTTGGCGGCTGGCATGAAGTGGGGCAACGAGGCCATTGCGGGCTATGCGCAGTACTTCCACCTGGCCGCGTGGCTCATCCCCAGTGTCAAGTCCATCACTGCGCTGGCACTGAGCTCCGTGGACGGGGACCCGGTGGCCGGCATCTGCTACGTGGGGAACCAGAACCTGAACTCGCTGCGCGGCTTCGTGCTGGGCCCGCTGGTGTTCTACCTGCTGGTGGGCACGCTCTTCCTCCTGGCGGGCTTCGTGTCGCTCTTCCGCATCCGCAGCGTCATCAAGCAGGGCGGCACCAAGACGGACAAGCTGGAGAAGCTCATGATCCGCATCGGCATCTTCACGCTGCTCTACACTGTGCCAGCCAGCATCGTGGTGGCCTGCTACCTGTACGAACAGCACTATCGCGAGAGCTGGGAGGCTGCGCTCACCTGCGCGTGCCCCGGCCCGGACTCCGGCCAGCCGCGCGCCAAGCCCGAGTACTGGGTGCTCATGCTCAAGTACTTCATGTGCCTTGTGGTGGGCATCACGTCGGGCGTTTGGATTTGGTCCGGCAAGACTGTGGAGTCGTGGCGGCGCTTCACCAGCCGCTGCTGCTGCCGCCCGCGGCGGGGCCACAAGAGCGGCGGCGCCACGGCCGCCGGGGACTACGCCGAGGCGAGCGCAGCGCTCACGGGCAGGACCGCGCCGCCGGGCCCCGCCGCCGCCGCCTACCACAAGCAGGTGTCCTTGTCGCACGTGTAGGAGGAGGCCGAGGCCGAGGGACCGGGACCGGGGCCGGCAGTTGAGGGAGGGAGGTTGTTTTGTTTGGTAGCTTTGCCAAGGTCACTTCCGTTTACCTTCTTGGTGCTGATGCCCCCTCCCGGGGCAACTTGGAGAGAGGGGAAAGGGACCGTTTCAAGGCGAGTACCTGTCCCAGGACTTCTCAAAGGGGCTCAGCTCACGTCTGTTCTATCTTACTGCCTTTTCAAGAGGAACCCTGTTTTTAATTTATATGTAGTTTTCTTAATTTTTAACTTTGTTGCATTTTGGCAACAAAATTTACCTTTGCTTTGGGGGCTTTACAATCCTAAAGTTGGCATTATAATGAAGGTCCACTTGGTTCAGGTGTCTTTGAACTGTGTGGTCTAAATTGGGAAAATATATTTCCTATACTTGTGTCTTTAAACATAATGTGAACAGTGAAAGTTGCTGTGACTGGGAAGTTGTTCCGTGTGCTTTCCCAGGTTGTTTCTCCTTCCACTGCTTAAAGTGTCCAAGATGCTTTAAGGTGAGCTGCTTGTCCCTGTTTATAGTTCCTAAGTTAGGGGACACCCTAAGTCACACCAAGGAGCAGGGGAGCATAATGTGGTTAGGGCCTCCGGAAAGTGACAAGGTTAGGCAATGTTTAGAGATTCTAATGTGTCCGTCCTAGCTTCGTTTAGCAAGCTTCGGTTTCTTCTCTGTAGTACTTGTAATCATTCTCATTCTTAACAGTGCCAGCTTTGCTTGAATAAGTTAGAGGTAGCATTGCAGTGTCCGGAATAAATATTTGGAAGAGTGCGAACCTAAGGGATGGTGATCGGTTGAACTTGAATTCTAGACTGTTAAGATGGCAGCTTTGTGCCGGAGGAGTGGGTGGTTCTTAATAGGCTTCGGTGATCCCACTTTTTTAAACTTGTGTTAAAATTTTGGTAAAAATAAACCCACTTCCTTCTTCTGGAAGGACTTAGCGATAGTGCTGAAGAGGGCTCCTTTTTACATTTAAGGACTAAAATGGATATACCTCCTGTAATTAAGTAAATTTCCAACACCTCTCTTATCTGCTCCACCCCCAACCCACCTCTTTTATCATGTTAAACAGTCTTTTTGCTTTTCTTATTCCTCCTCTCCTGGAGAGCTGTGATTAGAAACCACACCCACCCTTGAAGGAGGTGCTTGAACCGGGGGGAGGGAGGCTGGCTACCTGTGAACAAACACTGGCAGCGATGGGGGAAAATAAGTGTCCCTGGACTTTGGACTAGATTACAGCCAGATATTCCAAAAGCATCGAGACACTGCTCTCTGCGGCCTCTGAAAACAAATGAGACCCATAACACCCTTGCATAAGCTTTTAAAACATGGATCAGTGTAGCAAAAGGAAAGCTGTCCCCCCCCCCCCCACCTCAATATATTTTTCTCTTCCTCCGCTTCTGAGAAAGCCTATATAGTGATGAGCACACACTTTACTGTTAGAGAATTCTGTTTGCTTTTCTAATCTGTTGAACCATTCCCTCATTTATATATGAAAGCCTATGTATTGATGAATACACACGTACACACACCACGCATACATACTTTACTGTTAAAAATTCTGTTTGCTTTCCTAATCTATTTAACCATTCATTCAAGAAGAGTGTGAGGCCATTACTGGGGAAGGGGGTGACAGTGCATTGGCCAGCAGAATACCAGTGACCAGGACTGAGTGGGGACTAAATTTAAGAAGCTAAAATGGCAAAAACAATTAAAATTTGAGGATGTCTCCCTAGAAAAACAACAAGTGTAGGGATTTGCGCATCATTTATACCAAAGTTGGAAAAGTCAGATTTAAGCCCAGGTCAGTTTTTACATTATGGATATTAAGTAAACAAGTGTATAGTTTCCATAGTGTATTTAAGCACTTTGCTGGTGGAAAGAAGCCTGGTGTTATAGTTTTCATGGACTTTCAGAAGCTATTCACGTTTATAAAAATGCACTGCTCTTACACACTCATCCTCTGAATCAAAATTTCAGTATATTCGACAAAACCTTGTCCACAGAGCTACAGAACTTTTTGCACATCTAATCCCTCTACTTGTTCAGATGCTTCTTAGAACCTTGAAATAGATCCCCTGCCTGAGGGCCAGTTCCTCTCTTGTTTTTCAAATGAGGAACTTTTCTGATCACCTTGACCTCTTCCCTCAGTTAACATGTCTTCCCAGAAAGTACATAGATTATTCTGCTGCCTTAGGTCATTGTGCCTAATTTGGGTTTTTCCTCTTCCTTTTTTTTTTTTTTTTTTTTTTTTGTGGAGGAGTGTAAAGATGATGCAGAATGTATCTAAAAGTTGTGGGATGATGTGGTTGAAGTGATTTAATTCTTCCTGTTAAAACAACTATTTTTCATTTTGGCAACATACCAAACCTAAAACGAACAACCAATTTACTTTAAAAAAAAAAAAAAAAGACAGTTAAGACAAAGGATACTAAGCCAAGGAGAGGCAATACAGGTAATGCATTTGGAGGTCTAGGTCCAGGCCAACTCTCAGAGCTGCCTCTGTTTTCAGCCTCTGTTCTCACCGCTGCTCTCCCCCTCCCTTCCCTCAAAGATGAAGCCCACCTGCTTCCCTCAAGTCTTACCTCAGCCACCCCTCCCGCTACCCAGGGCAGAGAAGCCCATCTATTTATGGTCGCCCCCTATTTCCATCTCATATGCTGTTTTCTTCTGATTTTTATTTTTATTAGGCAAACGATCCATACTCGTGAAAACAATTATAAAATGGAAGGTTGTGGGGTGGTTTAGCAGCTTCTTCACAGCCAGCTCTGTGATTTTAGTGAGGATTTAAGGCCCAGTTTAGTTTCACATGTACAGCTTTTGGGCTGTCCCTTTCATGGTTCAATTGTAAGCAACGTCTCCCATCACAGATTAGGGGGTAAAGATTTAGAAGGAACTAATATGTAACCTCTCAGTAAATCAGTTGATAAGACTTAGGAAGTCATTTTAATTTATATTATTAACCTCACACTTTGAAGTTGTCTAAATTGGCTGAAAATAAGTATTCTTGGTGCCTTATTGGTTTATCCTTGCAAACCTTTGTCCTGTTTTCTCGTAGTCGTTTCCAGTGATAAGCCTGTGTGTGTGTTGTGTGTAATTGTGAGCAATGTACAAGCTTAAATAACGTGCTGACACCACTGTTTCCAAGTTGGTATTCATTAGGCCGTTTCCTCCTGGGCTAGGGCTGCACTAATCCTGACACCGGCTGCCAGGAGAAAACCTCATGGATCCCACACCGCACCTTAATAACAGCATCCGTGACCTGCAGTCTCAAGTACAGAATGGGAACCCCAGAGCTAGGAAATGTAGTTGTATATTTTAATGAACTGCTACCCCTGCTAAAGAGGCTTCTTTCACTTTTGTGCTCTACAGAAAGACCAAGGCGGGTAGGAGGGACAAAGCTTTGAATAACTGCTTTCTAACACCGAATGTGGCCAACAGGACAGAGAACATCACAAATCTAGGCAGGTGTGAGGTACAGTGGCTGAGGATTTCCTGCTCCCCCTGCATGCCCTTTCTTGCCTCCAAAGTCCAATCAAGTGATCCTGGGAAAGAAATACGCCTGGGTTGAGGAGGGTGGTTTTGAAAGAAAAAACTACCAAGACATTAAAGCAGGGTGAATGAAGGGTAGGCAGGATGAAAGTAACTAAGTAACCTGGCTCAGAACTCTCAAACGCTTCTAGCAGCTTGATGACAATTACAGGATTTATTTCAGTCTGTGGTACATCATTTGAAGACAATATTACTTCATGTTGTTACAAACTGTATGTATAGTGTGTATGTGTTGTGGGTGTGTATATAAATAATATATATTATATAGATGAGAGATTTAGTGACTTTTGATACGGGTTTGGTGCAGGTGAATTTATTACTGAGCCAAGTGAGGCACATACTGAGTCAGTAGTTCGAGTCCAGGGCATTCAGTACTTTTTCTGATTTCCATGTGTGTATAGTGCCTGTCCCATGCGGTATTGTCAGTGTCATGTCAAATCCAGAACTCACAAAGCAGAGCCAGCGATATTTTATTTGTAGACAATCAACTAGAATCTATAAAATTATTACTGGCAGATGATTATAATTCCAGATCCCTAACAAACACTAGCAAAAGGAAACCCAGAGCATCTTGATAAGAAGTTTTCTGTTTTTGTTTTGTTCCTGGAAGTCAGTAGAATAGCAGTTGTATGTGGTTATATTAGTGTCAAGATACTTAATTTGCTGACCTTATTATTTCAGAAAAAAAAAATTGTATGTATTATATTTGTGGGAAGTTAAAATAATGCTTTGAGATTTTTATCAAGTATGGAGAGTAGTTATTTATGAAAAACAAAGAAATGTCTATTTTTGTTTCTTTGTTCCCAATTAATGTAGATAAATTTTAAAGTGCATTAAAGCAATGGTAAAGCAAATAAGATGCTGTACAAGTATTTTTCTCATGCTTTCATGGAGAGACACTGTTTTCTAAGAGTATCTGAAGGAAGTATGTGCATTCTAACTTCGTGATCAGATTTCTCGGATGTACTTTGAATATAAGTGGCAACGTTTTTATTGATAATAAAATCAAAGAAATTCCAATCACCAGAAGGAGAACTAATGAAAACATGTTTTACCTGAATATACTTCATAGGTTTCTCCTGCTGATCCTGTGATTGTTTCATGATTCACTTGAAGAAATGAAGGAAAATACACATAAGAACAGAGACATTACCTGAGATTGTGTTCTATTTTATCAACCCTCCATCTATACTCTGTACTGAAGCAATTTGGATAGAAGAGCTGCTGTTGTTGTGTGTGTCTGGTTTGCAGTCAGAAACTCCCAAAACTTCATCGTTCAGCAGTTAGATACACAACTTTGTATTAAGGTCTAAATACAAGTCAGGGAACCCAGATAAGATAAGAGGATATATGGTTCTCCCTCTGTATTTGTGGGTAATTGGTTCCAGTCGTCTCCCTCCCCCCCCCCCCCCCCCCCCGTGCCACCCCATACCAAAATCCATGGATGCTCAAGTCCCTTATATAAAACGGTGCAGTATTTACATATAACCTACGCACAATCCTCCCATCTTCCCCCGCACCCTCCTTTATACTTTAAGTCATGTCTAGATTACTTATAACACCAAATACAAATCCTAAGTAAGTCGTTGTAAATATAATGCAAATGGTTGGTGGTGTGCAGCAAATTCAAGTTTTGCTTTCTGTAACTTTCTGAAATTTTTTTCCCTAAATATTTTCAGTCCATGGTTGGTTGAATCCACTGATGCAGAACCTGTGGATACGGAGGGCCAACTGTAAATTGATTTAGAGTTGGCACTTCCCTGACAATCTGGACAGATGCTTAGTAAACCTGAGATAATTAATTTAGCATCAAAGTGAGTACTACGAGCATTATTAGATTGGTACATGTTAGGGCATTTGGGAGAACAGAAAATACAGCAGTTGAGCTGGATCCTGGTGCAAGAGCCGCTGTGCCTGACCCGTACAGGTCTCTAGTGGGCACGTCTTCCCAATGCTTTCTCATTGTTCATTCCCCCCAGTGGAAAAGGGGGGCACTGTTGGACTTAGGAAGAGCGAGAAATAGGTAATAATGCTTCTTTTAGTGATTTAGTTACAGAGCTCTTACGTGCAACAGAATGAGAGGAAGTAGAATGGTTCTGTGCATAGATTTGGGAGCTAGACTGATTAGGGATTCAACTCCCAGCTCCATCATTCATGGGCTGTTGATCCTGAACAAATTACTTAAGCTCTTAGTACTTCATTTGTGTACTGCATCTTAGTACTTTCTCATCTGTGAAAGGGGGATAATGATAGTACTTATATTTTAGGGTTGAGAGGATCTAAAAGATTAAATCAGGTTAAGGTAAGTAAAACAAGGAGGAAGCAGCCATTCAGGCATGGAATGGAAAGGGAATTGAAAGACTAGTTTTCAAATTTGTGTCTGCGTAAGAATCATTTGGGGTTCCTATTAGAAATGTAGATTCCCAGGCTTCAGCTCCAGGAATTGAGATTAATTTGGGATCCAAGAATTAGGTCTTTTTGTTCTGTTTTAGTAAACTTTTAGAATTATTTTAGGTTTACAGAAAAGTTGCAAAGATATATCCATTTTGCCTTAATATCAACATATTATCATAGCACATTTGTTAAACTAAGAAGTCAACATTAACGCACTACTGTTAACTCCAGACTTCATTTGGATTTCACCAGATTTTCCACTGATGTTCTTTATCTGTTCTAGGATTCCACATTGCATTTAGAGAAGCTTCATTTCTTACAGGGACTTTCAGCCCATGAGAGGCAGGTGGTCTGGAGACCACATCTTGAGAAACACTAGGACATGTCAAGGGCTGAGGAAGGTCAAATTGCCCCATCCTCACCACCATCCTGGTGGTGGGGGTGTTGGATATAGAAATTTGAAGAGTTGGGATGGAATCCTCTCCCTTAGATGAGAGGGGTTACCGTAAGAAGTGAGGCATCTATTCCTAATGCCAGATGAAATGAGTTTTGGAGTTTGGAAGGTGGGGTTGCTGCCTAGCCTGAGGAGATACATCTAGGGTTGTGGGCAGATCAGGGGAGTGAGTGCAGCAAATTGGGAACAACTACTTTGTGGGAACACAGGAGGGCTCAAGTAGTTGATTAAAGGGGATTACAAGGGGCCAGTTAGCCCGTGAGCCATATAAATCCTGTATTTCCTGGAACCTGGTGATAGTGTTTTAGAAATGGGTCACAGTAGTAACCAACATCAAGCACTGCCACCTTGGACACGAGCAGAGAGTCAAAGGGTGAAGCTGAGATGACCTTGCTGAGAGAGGGCAGTGGGAGGTGGACAAAACACTGACGCCCTGCGTTTGGAAGAGTCGGTTCCCACAGTGAGGAGATCAAGGGCCACCATCTGGGGAGCTAGAAGTAAAGGTCAGTAGAATTGAGAACGGTAAGATGAAGGAATAGATGTTGTAAGAAAAAGCTAGCAGAGTAATTTGAGGTCTTGAAGTAGAGATCGACATATTCTTGAGGACCTTAGGTCCTGAGGCTGTCACTGACTTTCTCTAATCACATTCAAATTATTTAGCTGCCCTCACAGCAGTTAAGTAATCACCTAACCTGTTCCTTTTTTTTTTTTTTTTTTAAAGAACATTAACCTCTTTTCATTTGACTCTGGATTTCTCTTAATTTCTATACTACTTCACTTTCCTGGTTCTTTCTGCATGTTAGAGATCCTAAACCATAAACTGGTATTCATAACATTTCTTTCACATGAAGTACATGTTATCTCATCTGCCAAACCCATTTAAAATGGACTAGTGGAAATTGCCTCAGAAGCCAAACAGATTGCACCTGTGTACAAGGGACCAGGTGTCTCTGAAGGGCTCCTAGATCTTTTGTATTCTTGCTGGCACGGTGTCAGGCTGGCCAGGCTGGTGAGTGGCTAACAGTTAAGATTTTAGGTGATCTAATCCTTAACTTGATAGATGCTG
Source organism: Balaenoptera acutorostrata (assembly GCF_949987535.1). Taxonomy (NCBI): domain Eukaryota; kingdom Metazoa; phylum Chordata; class Mammalia; order Artiodactyla; family Balaenopteridae; genus Balaenoptera; species Balaenoptera acutorostrata. The sequence goes on along the minus strand of NC_080071.1, from coordinate 66,047,883 downwards.
GGTGTAATCTACAGATTCTGCATAGAAATTAGCACTTACCCCTGGGAGAGCCCCTACCAGCTGTCAAGTGCTTTACCAAATAGCTCTATACTCAAGAATGCGGCTTCTGGGTGAGGGAACAGTCGTAGTCATTTTACATGTGGTTAGAGAGAAGTCTTGGGTGATGAAAGATTTTAGCTAACCTACACGCTATAGGTAAACATTTCCAAAAACATTGCATAACCTGAATACAGAGTGAATTGTTTTCCAGTAAATACTGGCTTCAGCATTTTTCAAAAATCAAGGAATGGTATATTTTATAGAATGGGAAAACTAAGAAATGAAATTTGACCTGTTGTAAAACTAGGATTTAGTGCTGTTGAATTTCAATAATGGGCATACAGGGTACATTAGGAGTAAATGTGAAAGAATAGGGTCATGATGGAATCTGATACAGGGTGGAAAACATTTCTCTTAACCAGAAACACTGGGCCCTAAGAAGTTGTCTTAGGGTCAACCACATGAATTTAACATACAAAAATGGCAATTTAATTTGGTTCAAACATACATTTCAAACTTTTGTCTTTTCCTTGTAAAGAATAAAGTTCAGTTCACGGTATACCAGAGTTAAAATTGCACAGATATCAGTATTCCATTAGAGAAAAATCATTTTTTTTAAAAAGCGAAAAAATAAAATTTGAGTTCAGGTAGTCAGATATTCTTTTATAGTCTTACTACTTTAGGGAACAAACCCTTCCTCGGTATAAAAATCTGGAAAAAAAAATGCCATACTTGCCACCCTCTTAATAACTAGTTTCCATGCCCCATATTTGTTGGAGAACCTACTTTGTGATGTTTAAATTTTTACCTTAAGTTGCCTCAATTTCCCATTTATTAAAATGGCTGTATTGCCTCTAGAATTAAAGCTGAAGGGGAAAAGCAATTTTTAGCGATTCCCCTTATTCTACCAACTTGTTCTTGAAGCTACAGTCATGCCCAATGTTCCTATCCCCAATTTTTTTTTTTTAAACCTTCGACCACTCGAGATATGTCAGCATTTCTGCTTAGTAACTGGCATATTACTACGCGGTGCAAACTATTGATATAAACAGTGACTTGTGATAGATTTTTTTCCCCTTCTGTACTAAATCAGATCATTTCTCCTCATCAGCAACTTCACAAGAACAAAGTTAAAGATGTGACCTTAGGAAGGGAACTAAGGTGGATGAAATACGACGGCAATACTATCAGGACTGCTGGGATATTGCTCAAGTGCAGTGGCTAGGGTCTAAAAGAAACTTCAGCGATCTGGTGTATTTCCAGCTGAATGCGAAGTGAAGTAGCAGGTTAACGTCAAATTCCGGGGCTTGTGTAAAAGTCACCCTCTTAACAGTAACCACAATGCTACTGCTTCCTGTTCTTCCATTTTCTTTCCTGTTCAATTGCTTGAAACCCTCAAACAACAAGTTCTGATTCTACAGTATTCCTGTAAGTCCTTTCTCTGTGTATTTACCTACTTTTATCTTTCAATGTGCATTTCCATCTTGGCACCATAACAAACAAGTCAAAAATGCCATCTAATGCATTATGCCACTGAGCACTGTAGCCAGTGATTTTAAGTGTACTAGATTATCTTCAGGTTGAAAAGAGCGTAAGCTGAAGAAATAAATGTCTACATCTTAACTAAAGGCAGGGGTCAAAACAACTTATGAATGGTTAGTTTGAAAATGCTTTAAGGCCCGACTATCAGAGCTGACTGAAAACATTTGAGTTAGGCAGAGTTGTAATGTTATGTGAATAGTGAGAAGTGTTACAAACACAGTAGCCATATATTTTAATTAAAATAGTTTATTAGCTTTTCTTTTAATATAAACATGAGGCAGAAAAACCACATAAGTTGTAGCATTCTTTTCAAAATAAAACTGCAATCAGTACTTGAATTTCCAAGCTCCAAACTCCATAAACAATATTTTTTGAGGTGGTAGATTGTAGTATTTTATATACCATAATTTATCATTTATGTCTCTGTCCCTTAAAAATGATGGAACCTGCAGCACTCAGTATAATGTGAAGCCTTGCTATAAAGAGAGAAAGTACTTCTGGCCCAGAGATGCTTTGTTTACAGGCAAAATTCCTAGGATTACATTTGAGAAGGTAGGAGGAGAAAGATTTCACATAGTTGAGAACACTTTTTTTTTTTTTTTTTTAATATTTCAAGTTTAGGTGACATCGTTACCAATCTCCAAAAAGACTGATTACTGGACTGGACCTCCCTGCCTTTTAAAGCCTGAGGTAAGGGTTCCTAAGGTTTATATGTTTCCTCTTAAATAGAACTTGAAGTGAGACACCTACAGCCAGGTTAACACACAGGATAGAAAAGCTGTTTCGTATCACTTACTCTCCTGTCCCTACTATTAGGGTCCAGTTCAATTTATTACATGTGAATTAACACTGTTGTTCATAATTCCTTTACCAAATCTAGAAAAAAGAAACTTAGGTGATCAAGCAGGTAAGCAGCCCAGCCTTGCAAAGGACTATTTTAAAAAGAGGAGGGGAGGTATCCCCTTAAGTCTTAGTGCAATTTTAAGCTTTGATACTTGTAGAAGTATAAATGCCACAAACTTACAAAACATCATTTGAAAGTTTAATCAAATTTCTTCTAAACTCATTTAGTTTTGTAAATTTTAAACGTTAAGCGTTTATTGTTTTATTTTTTATTTTTTAAAATTTATGTATTCATTTATTTATGGCTGTGTTGGGTCTTCGTTTCTGTGCGAGGGCTTTCTCTAGTTGTGGCAAGTGGGGGCCACTCTTCATCGCGGTGCGCGGGCCTCTCATTATCGCGGCCTCTCTTGTTGCGGAGCACAGGCTCCAGACGCGCAGGCTCAGTAATTGTGGCTCACGGGCCTTCCCAAGCCAGGGCTCGAACCTGTGTCCCCAACAAGAGAGCCTGCGACAGTGAGAGGCCCGCGCACCACGATGAAGAGTGGCCCCCGCTTGCCACAACTAGAGAAAGCCCTCACACAGAAACGACCCAACACGCCATTAAATAAATTAATTTAAAAAAAAAAAAAAAAAAAAAAAAAAGCTTAATGTTTAAAATGTACAAAAGTAAATGAGTTTAGAAGAAATTCGATTAAAGTTTCAAGTGATGTTTTGCCAGTCTAGCATTTATACTTCTGCGACAGTGTTCTGGAGTTATCCAAGCACACTATATTAAAGCTTAAAATTGTTCTAAGACTTTTGGGACACGTTCTATTTCATCACCGGCTTGTTAATTACTGGACCACCATGTTGGCTGGAATTATGAAAATATCCTTTAATACAAGTATATAACAAAGAGGAAAATCATCACAAAATCAGAAGCACCATTATAGTTAACAAGAAATGCAGCACGGACCCAATAGAAGGAAATAACCTACTTTCTCTGTTTATGATCGCAAACATGCTAATATGCTAATAAGTACTGCCTGCAAAGAATTTGGATGACATGTGTTATTCAGCAGCTTTTTGGTTTAAATTGATTGCCAACAATGACTAGCAGCTTCAATGATATAGTAGGGAGGAAGAACCCTGCAAAACCTAACGATGCTACAACAGTCTGTTCCGAAGTTTGGCTTTATGAGTTGTTAGGAGTCCCATGTTTTTTTGTTGTTTTTTTTTTTGTTTTTTGTTTTTTTTTCGTTTTTTTGTTTTTGTTTTTTTTTTTTTTTGGAGTCCCATTTTTTGATGGTAATACTGCACTGATTCTAAAGGAATATGCAGCAGTATGGGACAGTGAGGTAAGAAAAACATAAAAGTTATATAGTTAGTGTCTTTAAAGTCTAAAAATTTAAACTATTAATTAAAAAACCTCACATAGTTCACAGCTATCAGATAACTGTGTGTGGATTGGGAGCAGATATCTGTGCGTGGATTGGGAGCTTTTAGCTTTGGAGTGGTTTTTGTAACTCTGTTTACAATAAAAAGGACAGAAGAGCGTGTTACATTGACGAGGTCCCGTTCTTTCCTATGAGCATAATCTTCGCTTGTCCATGAGTCTCTTGAATTCAATGTCTTTCTTTAAGGTGAAAATACTAACTTTGCTGGTTTCTGAGCAGGAGAGGTGATATTTCTCCAGTCTTTGTTTCGAGGGGTTTATGATGTTACAACCCCTCACTTCTCCCTTAAGAGAGGATGGCATTGGAGCGCCGAATACCAATGAAATGATCAGCGCTGAAAGACCTTCTCATAGCAGCTCTACACACGTCTTTGTATTTGTCGTCACACAATCTGGAAATGGCCTAGGAAAGTCAATCAGGTAGAACATAGGTATAATTAGGGGGAAAAAAAAATGTTCGGACCTTAAAAAAACAAAAAAAGCATCATTGATAAGCCACACATCTACATTCGTTTAGATAGTTCATAGTTACTGCTACTTTGGATAGCTGATATCTACACTAACTGACAATTCCCTAAGGTAATAACCTTTAAGGGCTATGATTAGATTGCTGGGGCAAGGGGTAACTTGCCCTAATAACTTAGAGTTACTTAAAAATTGGGTTCCTAATGATAGGCTCCTAATAGCAATATCATCTGTTACCTACACACGTGATCCTTAAACGTAATGGACATACACTTGGGAAAAATCAGTGTTTACTCAGCTATTCAACTTCTATTCAGTTTTCATTAGTTATTACATACTCTAAGAAAATTTTAATCAGGTAGGTATGTGCTGAAGGTAGGAGAGGTCTAATGACAAGCGCTGAAAGGTGCTATTTCACTTGCACATAAATTATGGTAGAAAAACATCTTATTCTAAAGTACCACCAAGGTACCACAGAAAGTATCAATTTTAAATGTGTTCATTTCAGTTGTGAATTTTGCTGTATACCCACCAAAAATCATAAGCCATAAGTATTACTTTGTTCCATGTACGTTACCATTTATATTAAAAACTCATGTACTTTCTACATCCAGTATCTGAATCCACATCATACCTTCCAAGTATAGGTCTCTCAGGTTAGCCACGGATGCTTTGTCTAATAAACTCAGGGGACTGAACTGTGATACACACACACACACACACGAACTGCAAGCTGAGTAAAAAACAGTTAAGAGGGAATTCCCTGGTGGCGCAGTGGTTAAGAATCCGCCTGCCAATGCAGGGGACACGGGTTTGAGCCCTGGTCCGGGAAGATCCCACATGCCGAGGAGCAACTAAGCCCGTGCGCCACAACTACTGACCCTACGCTCTAGAGCCCGTGCTCTGCAACAAGGGCAGCCACTGCAATGAGAAGCCTGCGCACCGCAATGAAGAGCAGCCCCCGCCCGCCACAGCTAGAGAAAGCCTGCGTGCAGCAGCGAAGACCCAATGCAGCCATAAATAAATAAATACATTTCTTTATTTATTAAAAATATCAAGACAGTAGAAATAGTCCAAAACATCAATTATAAAAAAAAAAAAAGACAGTTAAGAGTGGTAAGTAGATTATGTAGGTACATATGATTAGGGATACAATTTTAAGAAATTATTCATGTATGGTTATATGTAAGTGTAGAGGTTCAAATGGAAAACCATTAAGAACAGATTAAATATGATTTAAAGTATTCTGAATTATGGTTACAGAAGAGACAATTTTTTTTTTTATAATGTGGGATCCCTGTATAAACCATAAAAGACACAGGAAATATGATGCCAACGGGTCAATAAGCTCTTCAAACTGTTAACAGCTTTCCATTTTCCTAATCACTGCTTAATATAATTTAGCTACAGATGTGGCTTCGGTGGCTGACAGAAAACCCCAGTTAGTGATTTCACAGCCTTACCTCTAAGTTCTGTGCTCTTTCTTTGCTAAGAGGAGGGAATAGAACATTCAGGTTGTTGTCATCTGCTAAGGAGCGAAGGTCAAAGTAGTATTTGGCATACACACTGAAAGGAACATTAATATTAAACTGAAGTAGCTCCAGGAAGTGCCTTTCCATCTCATTCCTGGGGGAGGAGGAGAAGACAAAACCAACACAGGACAATTTTAGTCAACTGGGCTATCTTCAAAAATACCATTCTGAGCTACTAGGATGGCTCTAAATACTGTTTTGAAACAAATAGTGGCTACCCAGCTGGATTAATACCCTAATGTTCAAACAAGGTACAGCTATTTGTGGTCCTTTCTGCGTCCCAGCACTTTGAGTCTGGGACAAGGGGGAAGAGGTTATGGCCCTCTTATGCACTCATGCTGCTGACTCAGGGGCTCATTCTTCAGAGTTCCATTAGTGCAGCTGTACGAGTCATGCTCCACACTCACTCACAAGGCCCCGCTATAGTGATCAGATGAAAGGAATGATGGATGCTGTTTATTAGCTCTGAAGAGCTTGCAGACACTTGCACCGGGCTGAGGACAGGAAGGGGCTCACTGAGGTGGAGACGAGCCAACACCAGGAGTGGGCACATCACCACGGCAACACATGGATCCCTCGAGAGCCACTGCTGTTATCTCTGAGGGGGGAAAACTCTTGAGGCAACAAGGATTCATCTCAAGTAAATAAATAAGCTACATTCGATGGGAAAGGGAATCCCCCCACCCCCACCCCGTGCATGGGGCTGTGTCAAAGGGCATAATGCAAGTTTCTGTTCACCTTAAAACCTTACTAGGGTGAGTTGTCGTCACCATGACAGGACAGGATGCACTTTTTAAGCTTAGGAAGGCAGTAAGATTATGTCTCAGCTAGACTAAACCCACTTTACGATACGACCTCTGATAGAGCAGTTGTTTCCCCCGGTGTTAGGAGAGCAGCCCAGAATGTTCAGACCTACCGCCCCTTGCCAGGACAGACTGCACATGCCCACAGAGGGCGAATTCAATGAAGTGGGAAAGTAGAGTGCTGGGAGCAGGCTTCTGCTATATGACCATATCCAGCCATTTGCTTGCCAAATGTTTAAGTAAATAAATATAGAATTAGAGTAAATCTTACCACTTTCCACAGCAATCACTTTAGAGAGTTGATTATATAAAAATGATAAATACCCAAACAAACATGCAAGTGGCTTATTTTACAATACATTTGGTTTCTTGGTTTTAAAGTGTTAATAGTTTATCCATTGGATAAATCAACAAATGCTCCATGTTCTCCTGTATGGAGAGCAGAGTATGAGCAGAAATGAGGTTTCTCATTTGTTGAACTTTAAACCTAACTGAACCTACTTCCAAAATTCATTTCCTGTTCATACGGCCAGAAGTCTATAGAAATGTAAATCAGATAATGTTTTGATAATCAGCTAATCAGGACTTAATTTACTACAGGAATAAATGCACTTCACTATCCCTTTTATATTTTCTCCACTAATACATTTTAATTGTGTGGAAATACAGTACTTCATAGGATTAACATGTCTATTAATAGAGCTTTAATCACTGAAGAAAAGCATTATGCCTACAGAATATGCATCGTCTGTGTTTTTTGCTGTTTTTAAATGGCTAGGTGGCTGAAGAGCCTACCACTTACAGGCGCGCAGCAAACTGTCTGAACAGCAGCTGCTCAGTTTAACTTACTCTTTTGAAGGGAAATATATATTTAACAAGACACAGAGATGTTAGAAAGTTTTAAGGAAAAGCTGATAGACAGCAATTTTTCAATTCAGACTCAAAATGAGACCATTACAAAGAGTAGTCAACGGCAGAGGGATGAAACAAATGTGTATTAAACACTTTGTTGTAATGCTTTCCAACTCCCAAAGATCATAAACAAAAGCAGCCTATTATAAACATAACTCCTGGTGATTCTCCGTTCTACACAGAGAAGCGTTGTTTAGAATTAGTTTCTTCATAGCTGGACAGTGCCGCCAATGCTCCTGGGCTCAATGTCTATGAACACCCACACGTTTCCCTGCATGTTCTCTGATGTTGTACCTGGAACCAGAGCCCCAGTCAGCTCAGTTGCAGATTCTGAGAAAATTTCAGCTGCCATCATGGCAGGGATGGTGTTCACGATTACAAATTTTCCTTCCTTCAAGGGACCAGTTTAAAGACTGATGATAGTGTTGGTCAACGTCACTTTAGTTTCTGCAACTTCCAAAAGTACTTCTATTCATTTCAAATTCATTATCTGCTGTTACACTGTTTGCTAAGATTGCTACCAGCAATATCACCATGGCCACCTGGTTTACATGATCACCAAAGTGGGCATTTTCGCCAAAAGCCACTTTGACAGCAACTGACAGTCACTTGTCCCTTCTCTTAGTCACAACTTTCCTCGCTTCAGCTGTAAATATGCACTTTGGTAATTGTGAATTATCTAGAGTAAGGGGCAAAGGTAACAAAAACAAACTCTTGCCCCTGCCTGCCATCTTGATCGGCCTCTGCTGTCCAATATAATCAAGAGGTGTCCTTTCACATTTTCCTGAATGCCACCCACAAAGACAGGTTCACTGTCAAGCGGGCACTTCGAGAGTCTGCTGGAATTACCTCTCTGGCTCATCCTGCTTCCCACCCTTGGGGCCCTTCACCAGAGCCAGATTGGAAGCCTGGCGTTTCATGCCAATGTGAGCGTGCCATCTGTGAGGAGAACCTGCCTAGTTAACTCAAGGCCCCACAAAGTGCCGCTGTGTTTGCTGAGTGCCCTGGGTGAGGCCCCAGGGATGCTTCCCGGACTACCTGAGAGGTAGGTGTTTCCTAACTCAGCAGACTTTAGGGGAGGAGAAAGGAACACAGGGATCTGAAACCTTTATATGTGGCTACCTGTACATCATAGTTTCTGTAACAACAGAACCTCAGGTCAAAAGGAGAAAAAGACCAGCAAAAGCAAATACACAATGTGTGACTCAGGTTGAAATTATAACCTGTCAGTAGTCTAGAGGCCCTAAGACCTTAACAGTGGCCACTTGCTTCAAAGACCAGGCATGTGCCCCTTAAAAATGGACTGGACCTGGTAGACAGCTTTAAGAAAGCTGTGAAGTTACTTACTGTACCATGTTGTTCTGGTAGTGAGCTTGTAAAATGTTTGGCAAAAACCACCAGAAAAATAATTTCTATTTATCAAGCAGAATATTACAACAATAACACATCAAGACCTACCAATTAATGAGGGGAAATACAAATTGTTATACTACAGCTAGATAGAAAGAAGTCTGTAATTTTATGTCTATTTCAGCTCTCTGCACAAGGTAACCTTTCTTAAAATGTAACATTTCTTAAAAATGTAAACTTTATGAGAGCAAATGAGGTATTGGAAAATGGTTAGAAAGTTCACGGTAACCTTACAAACTCACATGTCCTCAACTGTAACGTCCTTGAGGATCTGGCAGTAGTCCACATTCCATACAGCCTGATCGTCCCAAACCTTGGAGGCAAGAAGAATGGCTCCCAAAACAATTCTTTTCCAGTTAGTGGGGCAAATGTCGATCTCAGCATAAGTTAAAAGCCTTTCTAAGTAAACCTGCAAAAGTAGAGCACTGATCTTTGATTTTAGTTCAGTTTAAGTGCTGTGATAAGAACTGTTAGGAATGACAGATTTCATCTCTTTTTGACACCCCTTTTATTCCTAGGTTCTACAAAGACTTTGCTCAGCCAAGCCAAGGCCAGAGGCCAGGTCACAGTTGTAAGTCAGATATTTCTGTTAGTCTGATATTTCTACGCTGCCCGTGTGAATTTCCAACCCAATTTTGGTCACAGGAATGAAAGGACATCTCAGCAAAGGGCATTCTAAAGACACACATTGTATTATTACCTTCCCACTTGTCAAGGGCAGCACATACAGCCCAGTGTCGACTTCAACTGTTCAGTAAATGCTTGAGTGCCTATCACGTGCAATGTTAACTACAAGACTGGTGGTGGTTGCATGGCGATTTTACATAACGCTTGAGTGTGTAAAATTCTGGTAAGACTGAGCACATCTTTACCTTCTCTTCAGAGTCCCCAGTCCTTTTGTGGCATGAACTTGAAGATAAAAACGGGTGGTCAAGAGAGCCTCCCAGTGGCTGCTGCGTGGCACAGCAGGACAGGCAGTCCAAAGGGGCTTGACAGCTGGCAAGTATTCCCATATTTTAGTGCCTTTTTAAGGAACACACATGCATACAAAGGGTAGTCCTTTTCATATCCCCAATTTTTCACATCTCCATTATCATTTCATTATTCATTTCTGTCTTACATAATCTGCAGCTTAGTCAATTCTTTTGGTTTTAAGGTGGGAAGACCTGCCTGTGTCTGTATCCCTGGGGCTCCTCTAAACCTGCCGGTTTGTGAGATGATTTCATGGTTTCTTTTACATGTATCAAATGTCTACCCTACAAAGAACTGGATGGAGTTAACAGCTGAGCAAAGATTAGAGAGGTAAGCTGTGATTTGTTGTTACCTCTGTAGAAGAGTGTATATGCCATTTGACAAAAAGAAAAATGTCCAGTTTTAAAGAGTCTGTTTACTCTCTGAAGGGTTATCAGATTGACAGCTCAGATTCGCCCATGCCCTCCAAACTCTACTGTGTTTTCAAACACGGGTATTGAGATTATATGTTCTTAGTGAAATTCGGCTCCCATTCCCCAAAGAACTCAGCACTCTCTAGTACCCTAAGAACGACTCTCCCCGCAAGGTTCAACTCTCTACTTTATGGGACTAATCAGAGGCACTGAAACGACACTGGCAATCTCTCAACTTCCTCTCACCTTTGTACTGGCAAACTTGGTACACGTGCCGATATTCATTTATCCCACTTGCCCTCCTGTCTCGGAGGAAGCGAGATTTCTTTCTTTTCACTGAAGCTAACTCTCCTATGAATGAAGTTGATCCCACCTCACTTCTGCAGAGCACTGTGCCCACAGTTAGTCTCTTTTTGAACAACTTCTCCCTCTCTGTCAGAGGCTTCCTCCAGTGTGAACGCTTCCATGTCCCCAGCCTGTCCCTCACCGCCCCTAGACGGCGTCCTCAGGGCTGAGGCCAGCTCCTCATCTCCCATCCTCTCCTTAACCCACTTCAGTCAGCCTCCTGCTGCTACCACTCTACAGAGACTACTCTTGCCGTGGTCACCGGTGCCTTCACACAAACAACCCACAGCTCTTCGTCCCAGAGCTCCACTCCCCAGGCCTTCCCTCATAAATGAAAGAGCACTGCCACACGCCCAGTCGCTGAGACCAAAAACCTGCACTTGAGTGTATCCTGCTCCAATCTGTTAGAACTTCTTGTTATCTCTACCTTCACTGGTACCCTGACCGCTTTTCTGTCTGTCACTTCTGACTTGTATCGCTGCCACTGCCTAACTTCTCTGCCTCCCAACAGACTACAGTCTGTTCTCCCCAAAGCAGCCAGGAGAGCCTCTTAAATTAAGAGTACTTTATGCGCCTGCTCCAGATCTGCCAGAGGTTTCCCATCAAACAAATACCTTCTTCCCGTGGCCTGCAAGTTACCAGGCCCTGTGCGGTACGGCCTTGTCCTTCCGTGACCTCATCACCTATGCTCTTTCCCTCATTCCCCGCTCGGATCACAATGGCCACCTTGCTTTTCCTTGAACACACAGAACAAGTTCCTGTCTCAGAGCCTTGCACTTGTCCCCTCTGCCCGTAATGCCAGCGTACCTGATCTTCCTCAGTTCAGCCAGGTCCTGGGTTCAAACATTACCTCTTTAAAGAGGCTCTTCCTGAGCTTTCTAGTAAGCCCCTCTAATCACTTTATCCCTTTACCTTGCTTTCTCTTCATGGTTTTTACCACTACTTGAAATAGTCATCTTTTAAAAAACACTCATTAAAAAAAAACACTTATACTTTGCTATACACCTGAAACTAACACAACACTGTAAATCAACTGTACTCCGATAAAAAAAAAAAAAAAAAAAAAATTGACGTCTTCCACACTTGCTCCATAAAGGCAAGAACTTTATTTATCCAACTTGTTCTCTCCTCCACCCCCCACATGTAGAAAAGTGACACAGAGTAGGTATTCAGTGACATGGTATTTATGACATGAGCAACTTCTTGGTAGCATTTAGCGTTTGGACCATACTCTCCTTCTTGAACCTCTCCTGGTGTCTCTTAGGGTTCTCTGCTGGGTTTCCTACCACTGTAGCCACTCCTCTGGGGATCTGTCCCTTAAGTGCTGACAGTCCCTACAGATCTATCTTCTACCCACTTTTTATTTTACATACTTTCTCTGCATTTGAACAGCTAGACTTAATTCCCTCCCTCTAGCTCAGATTCATGCTCCAATCCCATATATTCAAATGATTACTAGACACTGCCATTCTGCTGTCTCGCAGGTACATCAAGCTTAACTTGTCTACAAAGAAATGCCCCTCTTCCAACCCAAATACTCTCCTTCCTGCATTTCCTAGCTCTCCATATGCAAGCACCATTCCTGCCTCTCTCAAGCATGTGCTAAGCACTCCAAGTGGCCTGTAGCTCCAAGAAAAGGCCTGTGTCTGATCCAGTACCCACTGAGGGGTCTCTTTTCAAAAGGACAAGCCTCCTGTCCTAAATTCTGCCTTGATAGGAGCAGACAGTGAGTGGCCTAAGTATTCCTTCCCTGCAGACCACGCAGCTGACTTTCCCCCCTACAGGTTTGCTATAGGGAGGAGTAAAACAATCCCAACTACCTCTCACTTCAATATGATTTATTATTCAAATGATAAAATCTTACCATAGGAATTAGGAATGGATGACAAAAAGGTCCTTACACAGCTGTAGCTTAGCAGGCTAACTAGAGTAAAGCCTTCTGAAGTCCTACTGGCACCCTAGTCCTGGGCAACTTCACATGCAGGCAATAAGAGGACAGCAGGGATGGTTAACACCATTATCCATTACCCAAGGAACAGAGAACTGAGGGCAGTAGTTCTCAATCAGGACACACATCAGAACTGCCTAGGCAGTACAGTCTGGGACTCAGCTTCAAACTACCCGGAACCTGTTTCTGCCTGTGGACCAGAGCGTTCAGTTATTGCCCCGCCCTACCACCACAACATGCGTCGTCTGTGTGTGCGTGTGTGCACTGTGCGTGCATGTGTCCCCTCAGGTGTGGAAGGAGAAACCAGAAATCTCTCCTGCTGCCTTTAATAGCAATTGTTTTGTGATGAGAAAAGCAATGGCAACATTTTAAATCATAATGATTATTAAAGCTCAAATGTGTATACTTTACTTTCTTTTGATAGGTTTCTCTTAATAAAGTTCTAATGATCATTTCAGGAACCTACTTTCATTTGGGAAAAACAGGACCATACCATGTGTACAAGACAGAAATTTCTACAGATGCTTTATGAAAGAAAAAATATCTTACCAAAGTTACTACTGCACATTCAGCAGTTAGCTGTGCGGCACTAAAAAGAGTATGAACAAATCTGTAAATGAATTTGTGTTCAGGATCATGCTCGAAGTATTCCTCTGGAATCTTTTCTCGCTGAAAGGAGAAAAAATGCAATTTAAGTATCCATGGAAGAAAAATACTTAAAAGTACCCTTAAGATAGCAGTCTTCACACTTGGGCCCACGTGCCCCTTAAAATAATTTTGATTGGGTGACATGTCTTGTAGTCTTTTAAATATAAACAATGGGATCCTAAAATACCACAGTGATCCAGTACTCACCACCATTCATTAAAGAAAAATACAGGCACAACCGCAGAAAATTTATGTATTTCCACGTTCCTCCCCACAGAATTCTAACCAAATGTAAACTATTGGGTTGGCCAAAAAGTTCATTTGGTTTTAAGTAAAAATAAAAGACACAGTTTTCATTTTCACCAAGCATTTTATTGAACAATATATTCACTAACCAAACAAACTTTTTGGCCAACCCAATATTTTTAGGCTCAGAAGTCTTGCTGATCACCATATGTCATACTTTTCTGTAATCAACTTTGAAAACACATTTCCAGTGTCCTGTAACCATAAGGCTCGAAGGATGTGCTGTCCTGTACAGCAGTCGCCAGCCACGTGTGGCTACAGAGCACCCGAAGAAGTGAATTTTAAAACTTTGTCATTTTAATTCGTTTAAAATTTAAACAGGTTTCTAATTTTCTTCTTAGAGGCCTTATCATATTAGGTTTATTTACAAATATTTATATTGTTTGATGCTATGGAAAATCATCCTTTAAAAAGATACATTTTCTGTTACTTGGGTATGTTTACTTACCTGCTCACTATTCATACAAAGTGCAACTCGGTTCATATCCATCAACCCCTTATACAACACGCCTTCGGGAAAATGACTAGACACAACATGGCGTGGGGAAGAAGACTTAAAGGAAGATGAATTTGACTTCGAGCTGGAGGAAGTAATTTTCTTCTAGTAATTAATGTCAAAGCAAATCAGCATGAAATAAACACAACTGTACAAGAGAAAAATACAACTTCAATAAAACTGACACTTACTGTGAGTGGATGTAATCTCTCATCAAAAATATCCAAGGATCTATCTGCATCTCTATAAAATAAGAATGTGCATTTAAAAAATTAATTCAGGAGTTACTATCTTAGTAAAATATCTGCTAGGAGTAGAGAGAGGGGTAGAGGAAGCTTAACCTTCAACAAAGCAAACAGTTTTATAAATTCTTCTCCTGGATTCCACCCTTAGAAAGGTTTCCTGAGCTATTTTTACTCAGCACATCAACTTCTGTGAAATCTTTTCTACAACAACCAGCCAGAGTTGCCTCTATAAGCACTGACCCTCCCTAACAGGCAATGCTAGTAAACCAATATATTTTCACTCCTCTAACCTCACACTGGAATATGCAAGAACATTTTATAAAGCAGTGGTGGTGGGCAATAAATTCTTCTAACTTCAATGAATGTGAATATGAGATTCATGGTTTTTTCCCGTTTTTTTCTCTTTAGTTCTTTATATTCTTATTGTGTATTTCTTCTTGTCTCTTTTAAATAGTTTGAGTTAAAAATGTAATTGTCTTTTTATTTTAAAAGAAACCAGGCTTTTTAATTTAAAATTTCACCACACTAATACACTGCGCTCACTTGAACAGCGGTTCTCTAAATGTGGTCTGCAGGCCTCTGGGATTCTCCCCTATCCCCTCCTTCAGGAGGCCCAAGAGGTCAAAACTGCTTTTTTTTTTTTTTTTTTTTTTTTTAAAAGGAATGCAGATGTTCCTATTTTTTTTTTTTTTTTTAAGGATTTTTTTCTTATTTATTTATTTATTTATTTATTTTCTGGCTGTGTTGGGTCTTCGGTTCGTGCGAGGGCTTTCTCCAGTTGCGGCAAGCGGGGGCCACTCCTCATCGCGGTGCGGGGACCGCTCTTCATCGCGGTGCGCGGGCCCTTCTCCATCGCGGCCCCTCCCGTCGCGGGGCACAGGCTCCAGACGCGCAGGCTCAGCAATTGTGGCTCACGGGCCCAGCCGCTCCGTGGCATGTGGGATCTTCCCAGACCAGGGCTCGAACCCGTGTCCCCTGCATTAGCAGGCAGACTCTCAACCACTGCGCCACCAGGGAAGCCCAAAACTGCTTTTATAAGAATACTAAGACACTACCTGCCCTTCACATTGTGTGACATTTGCTATGGATGTATAAAAGCAAAAGTGGGTAAAACTGCTGGTTTCTGAGCATGAATCAAGGCAGTGGTACCAAACTGAATTAGAGGTCATTCAATTATTCACTGCCACTTGCAGTTAAAAATCTGCTTGAAGAACATCCTTGATAAAAGAGTAAAAATTAATAGTGTTCTTAAACCTTGGTCCTTCTTTTTAGTATTCTGAATAAGTGGAAAGTATGCATTAAGCACTTTTACATACTGAAATATGGCTGTGTTAAGGAAAAGCACTTGTGACTTGGCGGTAAGTCATTTTTTTCATAGAACACCATCTTTATTTGAAACACTTTTTTCATCGAACACCATCGTTATCTGAATGTACAACTGACACAGTCATTCTTTCAAAAATGAACAAAGTGAGCCTGTCACTTCAAGGAAAATAACTCTAAAGTTATTTGTTGCCAATGATAAAATTCAAGCCATCAAGCTAAAAATATCAGGATTTTTGGAAAACTTCTACCTTCTATTGTGAACTTGACAACTTCTCAACACTTAAAAGACTTTTCTGGTAAGACTGGTGGTGATACTAATAACAAAAGTGAGTTTTTGACACTGTCTAAAGAAATGTGAACCAATACTTTCCAAATGACCAACGTATAATATTATAATGTCACGTACAGGTAAAAAGATCTACTCAGTATGCATGACAGATCAATGGGTATTAATTTAACATAGTATTTATTACAAGTTCATTGATATGATTTAGAATTCCATTTTAACTAATTTAAGAAACTAGCACATGCAGACTTTTGGTACAGTATCAAAGAATATACCAAATTATCTGAAGGCTTTAAAAATACATCTTTTTCCAACTATATATCTGCAAGCGGCTGGATCTTCTTCATATTGTTTCTTCAAAACAAATGACTGAAGACAGAATAGATATGAGAATCAGCTGTCTTCTATTAAGGAGATACTTTTCTCTCAATATTTTTTGTTGTGGAAAATAGTTATTTTTCATTAAAAAAAAAAATGACTTATGTTAAACACTGGGGTTCCCAAGCAGGGGTGATTTCGTCCCCCAGGGGACTTCTGGCCATGGCTGGAGACAGTTTTGGTTGTCGTCATGTGGAGGGAAGAAGGTGCTACTGGCATCTAGTGAGTAGAGGCCAAGGGTGCTGCTATATATCCTATAACACACAGGACGACACCCCACAACAAAGCATTATCTAGCTCAAAATTTCAATAGTGCTAAGGCAAACCCTGTTTTAACATACAATGGATTTAATTTTTTAAATTCTCAATTTCAATTTCTAATACAGTAAATTATCAATATAACCCATATAAACAAATACTCTTTGGGATGCTCAGTAACCTAAGAATTAAGGGTCCTAAGATAAAAATAAATGATTCACTTCTATATTGTAATAAAAGCACTCTAATAATAAAAGCTTATGCCAGTAACATCTATAGTTATTACCTAACACTAAACTTGATACCTTGTAAATTAATTAGCTGGAATAACAAGATAGGTTTTAAAAGAGCTCACCTGTTCTTTATGTGGTAATATATTGCTAAGGTCATACTGTGGAGGAAAAAAAATACATTGTAATAACTGACTTTTATCATATCAGGCCTGAAGACATTTTTAAAAAGGGGTTAGTTAGCAAGGAGGGAAGACCTTCCAGAGGCCCAGTGGCCCCGAAATCCTCTAATTCAGAACAGTACCACATGGGTGCTTTCCCCCTTGTTTTAGGTTCTTTAGCTTTTAGCAAAATTAGGAGACCCAAAATGCTAGATATGCTGTTAGAAGGCATGTTTTGGTTGATTATTATAATATATAAATTATTACATATTTCCCCTGTCATTTGTCCTTCTACCCACAAAACCTTCTGTCCTGTACAAGTTATATCTATCTATACACATGCTTAAATTTAAGCCATATAGTAGTTGTTTGTGTGGGGGGGGGTGTGTGTGTGTGTGGTTTTTTTGTTAGCCCCTGCATTTCAGTTGATTTAGTTCGCTATCCACCTACCCATCCGTTTTCCATTATTTCCCTAAAAGTAAATAATAAAAGTGCTCTATACCCAAATGATTTAAAATCACTTTTACATAATTATTAGAAAATTTAATAGCAAAATTTTATAGCCACAAAACTGATGATAGGTCTAGCTATCCCGAAATAAGCAGTGCTAATAATACAGCATAATACTACACAGTATACTATTAATGACAGGTATTTCCAAATTATTTTAAATAAAGTATTAATGAACAGATAGATACAAGTCCTTAGGTAGTCTTTTTTAAGTTACTATATTCCTAAGTTATTCACAGATGTTGTATATTAGGCAACAAAGGGGTTCTCTGGTTAAGTTATATGCTCCCCTTTGTTCTCAGTGTCTAAAATGAAACTCAAAATAATTGAGGGAAGGCAAATCTGAATTTTATAACAGGTCTATAGA
The DNA here is from genome assembly GCF_949987535.1 of Balaenoptera acutorostrata. Classification (NCBI taxonomy): domain Eukaryota; kingdom Metazoa; phylum Chordata; class Mammalia; order Artiodactyla; family Balaenopteridae; genus Balaenoptera; species Balaenoptera acutorostrata. The sequence continues at coordinate 66,030,013 of NC_080071.1, read as the reverse complement.
ATCTTAGCACTTGTATAAAGGCCTGTAACACCGTTAGCATCAAAGATGGATACTTCTATAGTGCTTCAAAGTTTCATCTTCAAATTGATTTTAAAATCACAGCATTAGAAGTTTTATGATGGAAAGGACCACTGAACCGTAGATGACATTTAATTAAACAACCCATTTTACAGATAAGGGAACCAAGGCTTAAAACTGACTTACCTAAGGTCCCACTAATTATCAGAAGCAGTTCTCTTTCTCCTGCCCTCTAACCAAATAGTGGCTCCCAAGCTCAGCTGCACACTGGGATCATCTGAGAAGCTTTAAAAACTGCCTGGCTTCTGCTTCAAGATGTTCTGATTTAACCGGCACTGGGTATGACTTGGGCATCAGGACTGTTTTTAAAGATCCCCAGATGACTGCAGCGTGCAGCAAAGTTTAGGGATGAATGAGTTAGGGTTAAGATCGGAGAATCACTCGGGATGCTTTTGTCCGTATAATCATGCTTCACATCATTCCCCATCTTGTCAAAAGGTGTGTGTGCGTGGGTGAGAGAGAGACAGACAGACAGACAGACACACAGACACTGTGTCTTGGAGGCGGGGGCAGGCGGGTGGACTTTGTGCATCCAGAAACATATATCTTGAAAAGTTGCATAAGTGATTCTAATAAGGCTCACCTACCCCACTGAGAACAACTACCCCACTGAAAACTAACCCCATGATAAACATTTTCAAAATCATTCCTAAAAGCCAATTGGCCCTATTAATTTTCTCAGTAAACCTTTATTTCACCAATAATGAATGTGATGAATGATCATTTTTAAAACTGAATGAGAGCAAATTAAAATTTACTGTACTTCCAAAAATTAGACTAGGTCGGGAAAAAAAAGGATGAAACCTACTTGTCTGAGCAAGGTTAATCTTCTTTTTTTTTTTTTAAATTTTATTTAATTTTACTTATTTTTGGCTGCATGGGGTCTTTGTTACTGCGCGCGGGCTTTCTCTAGTTGCCAAGAGCGGGGGCTGCTCTTTGTCGTGGTGCGCGGCCTTCTCACTGTGGTGGCTTCTCTTGTTGCACAGCACGGGCTCTAGGTGCGTGGGCTTCAGTAGTTGTGGCACACGGGCTCAGTAGTTGTGGCTCGCGGGCTCTACGGCACAGGCTCAGTAGTTGTGGCGCACGGGTTTAATTGCTCTGCGGCATGTGGGATCTTCCCAGACCAGGGCTCGAACCTGTGTCCCCTGCGTTGGCAGGCAGATTCTTAACCACTACACCACCAGGGAAGTCCCTGAGCAAGGTTAACCTTCAAAGTACTTTTGAATTATATACTGGACATCAGACTCTTTTGAATTCAAAAGAAGCTGCGACTCTAGCCAAAGTAGAGTGGTTTTGGTACCCACAGATTCAGTGTCTTGGCTGAATAAAAACATTCAGTGATTATGTGATAAGTGCCCAAACTCAGGACTTTAGAGATGGGGCTCAGTTTTTGCTGAAACATGATTTGACTGCAACTATTATTGTAAGCAACAGAGGAAAGTTACATTATTATGACTGTGAACTTGCTGTCTTTAATTAAAGTAGAAGTTACTGATCATTTAAATAGCTAAAAAAAAGCTGGCACATTAAAAACCAATTAAAAATATAATTAGCTTATAAAATTAAGACAACAAATAAAATTAAGGATAAGGACATTAATATTTTCAAATAGCATTTCCCAAACTGTGTTCTGGAAAATCAACATTCATATCCTAAGGAGATGTTAATGTTTCGTGGACAACCGCGAGGGAGGAGGCAAGAAGCTCTGCATCCCGTTTGGTTTTTTTCTCTTAAATAAGCTTGAAAGGTTCATCATTAGGGTGTTTTGAAAGTGCATCTCCAATTGTGGACTATGAGGTGCTCCCAGAAATTAAAGAATAGTTTCCGTCATCATGACACTGTTCGTGTCTCCTTAAGTATAAGCCTGACCACAGCCATGTTTCCGAAACCTCACCTCTTTTACTGTTCTCTGCTGTGATTGATACAGTGTGTTGGAGATATATTTATAAACAAAAATTAAATGTGTCTATTAAGTTAAAACCTCAGTTGAACAAATTTCATCTACAAAGAAATTAAGCTTGAGTGTGTATTTCTTAAGACTGCTTTGATATATTCTCCCCCTCTTTGGGGGACAGGAAGGAGAAGTAAAATTTCATACAGAAATAGTGCAGGAAAAAAAAAAATGCACAGTGGGATAAATCTGACAAAATCCAATTAAATTTAAATGCAGATTCGCTTTGGTGCCAGTAGGGGACAAGCTGTTCCTTCTTCTAAGAGTAGCTTCCAAAGTAGTATACATTGTTTGAGGACTACAACTCATAAAGAAATAATTTTTTCTAGAAATAGCCAATAAAAAGTACCTCTCTTTCTCATTATGTTCAACAATGGCTTAACAACAGAAATGCGTCAAATAAAGATTTATACTTTTTCTGGGATTTCTTATTTGCTAACTGGCTTTCCCTTCTATCATGCGCTCTAAGATTAAAATGGAAACTGAAAATTCATATTTAGGTCCTTGAAATCAATATATAGTTGACACCAGTTTTTTAACCTGATCACTGAAAAGGACAATTCAAATGAATGAAATTATGTATGGCTAGGATGCTTTTAGCGATAAGGGGGTCTGTCACTCAGCCCTTGGCAACCTAGTTGTACTCACCATTTTACTGTGGTTCTAAGATTAGGCTGGCTGACTGTGCTGTCATCTAGAAATATTGTTGAGCATGAGCTATACTTTTTAGTAAGCTGCCCTGGAGATACCTGAAGGGGAAGGGAAATAGAAGAAAATGTCACAGTAAGTTAAACCTATAAAGTGTGTTTTTTTTCCTTGGTTAAAATGTCAAACGATAAAGCATTAAGATTTTTCTTACACTCCATGAACTGCCTGAGTGTGATATCATGTGCAGCTCTATGGGAAACCTCTATACTCTGACTTCCACAGACGAGCTTTGAGAAATGGGTTATAAAATGCTGCCTTGGTATAGTACCTATAATCAAACCTGGCAAGCACCTATTATACATTACCTTTATAATAATGTAAAAAGTTTAGAATAAGATTTCAGGGTTTTTTCCTTAAGCAATGAAATGCAGCTGAGATTTCCTATTTCTATTCATTTACTACAATAAAACGTAATGCTTTCTATAATACCGATGTAGGAGCATTTCACTGCAGTAAATGAACACCAATAATAAATGTATTAGTTCAGGAGACAGTGTGACGAAACAAACGTTTTCGAATCAGAGGCTGGGCATGCCAGGGCTGCTCTATCACTAAAAAGCTGGGGGCCATAAGTCTCTCTGGGCCTCAATTTCCTTATCTGGAGGACAAAAAGGTACTGCTTAAAGATTCTCTCGCATCCAAAAAAAACGGATAAAACAACTCTGAGAATTTAACTTCTCACTTCATGTTTACGTAAGACTGCCATGACATTACTCAAGTGAGAACCTCAGAGAATACTTGCCATTCATTTCAAAATTGTACTAATTCTGTTCTACGTGTTATTTGACCTCCTGCCTCACCCATGCTGCTCTCTGCCTGCAGTGCCTTTTTCTTCCTCCTGTCCCAGCAAGCTTGACCCCATCTTCCTCTAGGATCCCTCTGCCAGCAGGCACACCACAAAACTTCTCGCTTTCTGCACACTCACACGTCTAATTTACCAACCGTTCCATGGTCTCAGCTGCTTGCATAGTACCACCCTCTTAAGTAAACAAGCTTCTCCAGGTTAGGAAGATTCTTCTCCTACCTCCAGCTACTGAGCACAGAATCTGGGACAAATTAGGATTCAACAAGTGTTTGAGAAATTATTTAAGATCAGTTACAACTGGAGGTAAATCTTACTAAAGATACAAATTCGTGAGAATTTATCTACAGTGGTGTTGGATAGGTGACAAAGAACTTTTTGAGACCCTCTAGAGAATGAACTATCTTTAAAACACTTTAGAAGTATCCATTTATTTGTGAAGAGCCCATGAACACGGCAATAGTCAAATACTAAAATGGCCTAAACTATGTTAGGACAACTCTCTTCCTTAAAGTAAGGCCAATAACCAAATCCCAATCACTGAAAGCCACTGGAAGGAAGAGTAGCATTCTTTAATACCACAGAATACAAACAATTTTAAAGCTGGGTTTTGTTTTTGGTTTTTGTTTGTTTACTAATTCAGATGAGCCTTCCTTCCTCCTATTAATATAAAATAGTTTTCACCATGCTGTCACACTCTCCCATCAATGTCCTCCACAAATACATGAAAGGTGAGGCAGGGAGAAAATCTAGTTGATGCTTTTTAAAATACAGAGCATTTAAATAAAAATTGCCAGTATCCAATAATCAGAAATATCCAAATGGCATATATAAAACACCATTTTGCTTGTTTCAGATGCTTTATGCAAAGCCACTTATTCCTTATTAACAAAAAGTTCTAGATGTAACATATTTGAAAAGTATCACTATTTGGAAGACTAATTTCTCCTTCAAGCTAGAAATGTTTTAAACTAAAACTCTGATATGGTCCTTAAGCTATTTGGTTAATGTGTAATTTTAGAATCTCAAAAAACAGATACAGCATGAAAAATGAAAATTCACTCATTCAAATACTTTGATTCTAAACGAAGCAGGTTATCTTTTAAGGTCACTACTATTAGGGTATAATATGACATACACTACACGTAATAAAAGTCAATTCTGACCAAAAATCTATATATATGAGGGGAATAAAAATAGTAAGGAAATGTACCAAAATATAGACTAGTTGGTAGAGCTTTGGGTGCTATTTATCCTGTTTTCCTCTATTAAAAACTTTTTTTTCTATTATGAATGTATATTGATTTGTCTTTGGAAATATTACTGCTAAAACATTTAAAATTTTTAATTAGATGTGGTCTATAGTCCTATGGGGGCTCATTTAACGTATCAGCAACTTACAGTCTACTGGCTCGATCCTACAAAAGAAACACTTCCACAGGCCTACTCCTGAAACTATTCAAACTTTCCAGCATCTACTGTTCACTAAAGGATGGCAGAATTGAAGCCTCTGAGCAAAGCCTAGATATGTTAGCTGCCAGCAGATTACTTTCCTCTCATCTTGCTTGAAAATTTAAGATAACTGTCCTTGATGATTAAAGCCTTACCATTGCTGGCTCACAACCTCAATAAACTGCACTGACACACATAAGGGTATAAAATGCAAATACCAAAAAAAAAAAACAAGTAGCAAAAAACACTACTGACAGTTTAATGTTCATAGGTATTATTTCAATTGGTCACTGAAGAAGAGTATTTATCTTCATTCAGCACTAAGGACAAAATACGTGGACTTTTACCATCTTTATAAGGGGAAAGGTTGCTTAGTAGACTTCAGGTTTAATGGTGAAGACTAGAAAATAATCATACCTAGGAGGCTCGTAAGTAACAACCCTCAAAGCTTATCATTAAAGGTCAAGTACCTGTTGAAATCCTGCCCCCACCCAATGACTCTTCCCATTGTGCCTACTGCCTCTGATTTTAACCCATTAAAAGAATAAAGCTGGAGAGAGCGAGAGTACGAAGTGCGGCAACCCGAGTCATGGCAGGACAGGCATTTAGAAAGTTTCTTCCCCTCTTTGACCGAGTATTAGTTGAAAGAAGTGCACCCGAAGTTGTAACCAAAGGAGGCATTATGCTTCCAGAAAAATCGCAAGGAAAAGTATTGCAAGCAATGGTAGTAGCTGTTGGATCAGGCTCTAAAGGAAAGGGTGGAGAGATTCAACCAGTTAGTGTGAAAGTTGGAGATAAAGTTCTTCTCCCAGAATATGGAGGCACCAAAGTAGTTCTAGATGACAAGGATTCTTTCTTATTTAGAGATGGTGACATTCTTGGAAACTATGTCGACTAAAATAAGTCACTATTGAAATGGCATCACGTGAAGCTGCCGGTTCCCCCAATGGCATCACGTGAAGCTGCCACTGAAGTTCTGAAATCTTTCATCCTGTAAATAATTTCCGTGTTTCTTTTATAATAAAGTAATGATATCCAAACTAATGATATTCGGTGTCTCTGAAATTTAGTTCTCTCTGTATTGATTTAAACATTCCCAAATAAAAGTATATAAATGAAAAAAGAAGAAAAAAAAGAATAAAGCTGAAGTTCACTTTTTTCTTCCCCCTTTTCACAAGTTTTGGATACGTTTATTAAGAATCAATGACTTTAACTGAAAAATCTGTAATACTCCATCTATGTTGCACATTAATGGACAATATGGTAGGGTGAGTGGTTTGAATAGAATTCATACTCAAGGCCTTAGTAGAAAAGTATAATATTCTAATTATAGGTATAATCAAAAATATTGTCTGAATTAATATCGTTAATTATATTGAATTAAACTTCAAACTCAGAACCTATATTCAAAGAATAAATCTAAGTTTGAGTAGACTGACTACAAATCTATTTCCTCTCCCCCTTCTTTCAGATATCATCTCATTAGAATTAAAGGCATTTTTTAAAAAAGCTATACATAAGACAGGATAAACAGCAGATGATTTTTAATGTTTGAAAGGTGAAAAGACTAGATAAAGGAGTGGTAACTGACATGGCAGAACAGAGGAAGCACAACCTTGGTACCTACAGAGAGTGACTAGGACAGGAACAAGAAAACCAGTTTGTCTTACAGAACCCAAGGCAGGCTCAGAGTTCAGAGGCGTGGTCCCCAAATCCTTGCAGTGAGGCCCATCAGTTAAACGAGTTGTCCAAGCGATGCTTCCAATTAGATCTTAACAGACAGCCAAGGACCATCACACGTTTGAGGGAAGCCCCCAACACGTAAGAGATCAAAACAGGAAGAAGGAATGGGACTTCCCTGGTGGCGCAGTGGTTAAGAATCCGCCTGCCAATGCAGGGGACACGGGTTCGAGCCCTGGCCCAGAAAGATCCCACATACCACAGAGCAACTGAGCCCATGCGCCACAACTACTGAGCCTGCGCTCTAGAGCCCATGAGCCACAACTACTGAAGCCCACACGCCCTAGAGCCTGTGCTCCGCAACAAGAGAAGCCACTGCAATGAGAAGCCCACGCACCCAGCAAAGAGTAGGCCCAGCTCACCGCAACCAGAGAAAGCCCACGTGCAGAAACCAAGACCCAATGCAGCCAAAAAATAAATAAATAAAATAAAATATAAGGATGCTTTAAAACAAAACAAAACAAAACAGGAAGAAGGAATTGATGGGAGTGATAAAAACTCAGGAGCAAATGAAAACTTGAAATTGCATCAGTGAAAAAAAGAATGACAGGATATAAGAGAACTCTATAAATTGAAAATAAGGTAGACAAAACAATATATTCAATAGAAGGATTAGAGCACAGTCAAGGAAATCGCCAGGAAGCAGGACAAAAAGACAAAATGCAAAGCAGGAGGGGAAAAAAGTTAGCCATCTGGTAAGTCTAAGACTTCCAACATCTGAATAATAGGAACCTGGAAAAAAAAAACAGAATATCAAAGAAACACACAAAAAAGGTCTATACCAAACCAAATTATGAAATTTCAAAATCCCAGGGAGAGGGAAGGTACTAAAAGGTTCCCGAGAAGGAAGGGATGGGGGAAAATGACTAAAATCGGTAATGTACAATGTACCATACAATGTCAACAGGTTTAAGAGCAACAGTGTAAATGAGAAGATGAGAGGGAAATGTCTTTAGAACTGCAAAAATTAGTTTCAACTGAGAATTCTATAGTTTATCAAACAGAAGGAGTTTCAGAGAGGCTAGATCTCTATAAACTTTCTGCCCATGTGCCCTTTTCCCAGGAAAATGTGCTCCAGTACAACAAGGAAGTATAACAAGACAAGAGGGAAACAGAATCTAGGACATAGGGGATCCAACATAAGAGAGCAGAGTTATGTGAGATCCCAGATGACTTCACACAGATATCCCAGGAAAAGAGGCATAGAGCAGGCCTAGGGGAACACTAGTCTATATGGGAGTAGGAAGACAAAAGATTGGGGAAAAGTGTCTCCAAGAAAAAAAATGGAACAGATGTGGCTTAGTAGACGGAAAATATTTTTGATAGGCATGTGACAAATGTTAAAACATTTGGGGAAAAAAATAGCTGTTAGAAAACAGGCAAGTGAATATAGTCAGGAAATTAATTCCACAGAAAAAATGAAGAATGTGAAAGCAGGGAGACCGGGCAGGGAGCTACTTACTGCATTTGGCTGTGTGAGATCACGTTGGCTAGGAAAAGGGGGGTTGGGTTATCCTAGAGAAGTGCAGAAGGGCTCCAATTTCATTAATATTGAAGAAGAAGAATGAAGGGTGTACAAGGAGGAGGCACAGTCAGAGAACTATATGGCTCAGCAATGCACAATATTTGCAGAGTCGTAGTAATGTAAACATTGATTCTGATTTAATAAAAACTGATACATGTTGAGGGAACACAGGGAGGGAAATAACGTCATGGTGGACCAAAGAAGCTAAGCTTTCACCTGCTATGACAAGAAGTCAATGGACAGTGCTAAAAATTAACTTACCTGTCATACTTTTATTACTTTGGTTAAAAAATAAGATCAAAAAAATAAGGCAAAAGAATTTAAGGCAGATCTTTATACTACAACCATATTAGTGAAATTTAACTTAAATGTCAGAACCCTTAAAAAATGGGCACTACTAAGTCAAAGACTTTCCTGAATACATTTGATAATTAGGAAAATAGAGATTTAGAAAATCTACAAAAAAGAGGTCCATGCTAACAGTATTGGATCCATCATATTCTTAGGAATCATGGCAGACATATTTTTAATTCAAACTATTAATTTCTTAACTTTTCAACTGTTTACTTACATGGTTTAAATGGTCGCTCTTCCTCTTTTCCCGCACTAAGAATAAAAAAAATTAACTGATGAATTCTGATACAAATGCCATAGAAAAATAAAAGTAGTCACTAATTATTTGATGGATTATCAATAACACAATGAGATAAAATTCCATTCTATTTTTTAAAATAATTTCCAACAAAATATATAATTTAAATCACCCAGCAAGATGAGTCCTATAAATAAAATCTAAAAGCTTAGTTTCACTTTTTTGACCTAATAGATATTCTGTATTAGGTACAAATGAAAGACTCCCCATTTACAAAAGAAAAGGACAAAGCAAATTAGGCCAGGTGAGAAACTTAGCTAATAAAAAAATTTACCTGCTGCATAGCTGAACTACTAGCCAGGAGTATTTTCTAATTCTTCATTTACACACAGCTTACTTTAATTACCACAATCTACAGATGACAACTCTAAGAACCAGTTTCTGGCCAGGCACTCATCTCCGAACGCACCAGTATCTCTGGAAGCATCCTGAACCACTTAATGGTAACCTACTCAAATACCTTACTGAAAAAATACACAACTGGAAAGTAACCTATGTTAAACGTAAATTTTAAAATGAGTGTGCTGACCTAAATGAACATATCTACAGCACACAAAACTGTTTTGCTCCAACAAAGGCCAGAAGAATAGAAGCCTGAAGAGGGTCTTAGGCCGCACTCCTGCTCACATTGCCTCCTTTAACTCCAGACAGGCATCACAGGCACGGATTCCTTAAGGCTGAAGAGAGAGACAGGCATGGGACAGCTTTTCTTTTACTGTCTCCAGAGCCCCTCTACATGTGAGCAGCTCATGGCTCTGGAAGAAACTGAGAAATAGAGCAATCCTAACCAGAAATGAGTGGCTCAAGTACACACACTAGAAAAATGCAAGTTAGAAACCCCAGGAGCTTCCAGGTTGGTGAACATGTAGTACCCTTGCAGAGGGCATCAAAGCTCTGTGCCCTGTCCCCACGCCTGGCCCTATGCATCTCTTCCATCTGGCTGTTCCTGAGTTATATCCTTTTATAAAAACCAGTGATCTAACGGAAAAAAACAAAAAGCAAAACAACAACAACAAAAAACCAAACCTCCGTTTTTTATTGTGCTGCATCTCTTTAAATATTATGGAATGTTCACTTCTTGTATTCCTGCTCTCGTAATCAACTGCAAAACTTGGTCACGTATGGCTTTTTAGCAAATAAACTAGGATTTAACATAACATTAAGGAAGACAGGCAGGCAAGCAGGAGTGCAAAAAATTCTACGGTTCTGATTCTCATCTTAAAACAAGGACACAGGAAATTTATATGAGTTTCACATGCTGAGGATAATCTTCTGGAAAACCCCATATGGCATGTTGCTCTTATTACCCTGGCACAGCACTACATTAGGATGAGAAAGTTTTGAATAGCTTAAAAGTTCTGAGTAGCATAAATCTGGATGTGAGATAGGCTCGTCTGGTTGAACACTGTGTAAAACAGGGCCAAAATCACAAGGCTCACTTCCCATATATAACAACTGATTTTTCTGATTTGATCAAATGAAAACCTAACTGTGACCTAAACCCTATCATTTGTCTTTAACACATGTGCTCTTCGGAGCAAGGGGAAAAGGACAAAGTAGCATGGAGAAATAGACCACATCTAAATCATGTGGCCAGTTGACTATGTTGATAAAGAGGTGGCACAATGTATAAACAGATAGTCTAAGTGTTCTCCTCCCTAAAACACTGACAACTAAAGGAAACTGTATCATCAACATATTAAAATAAGACAAGTGAATACATAAAAAAGTGAAACATTTAAACCACTGTAAGAGTTTTTCTAAATACCTCCTATAATACACAGAACAAAAACAGTTTTCACTCTTTTTCTCAGGGAAAAAAAAGCATTGTCTTACCATCTGTTTGAGATTTGCTCAGAAAGATTGTGCTTGCTCTTGGGTGGTCAGAAGGGTTTGGTTCCAAAGCTAAGTCTGTATAGGAAGAAGAGAAAAAGGTGTGGTGATTTAGTTGAGTAGAAAAATACATGATTTTAAAGATAGCTACACATTGATTGAAACCACTTTTAATAGTCTTGAGAAGAGCTTTTAGTAATGACAAAAAGGCAATTTTAGTAAAGGCACAATATAAAAATTCTATTGGGAAACAGCAAAATTGTAGAAACTCTCCATACATGTGGAATAAAACCATGGCTATGTCTTAGACTTCTTTTTTTTTTTTTTTTTTTTTTTGTTTATTTATTTATTTATTTATTTTTGGCTGTGTTGGGTCTTCGGTTCGTGCGAGGGCTTTCTCCAGTTGCGGCAAGTGGGGGCCACTCTTCATCGCGGTGCGCGGGCCTTTCACTATCGCGGCCCCTCCCGTCGCGGGGCACAGGCTCCAGAAGCGCAGGCTCAGCAGCCGTGGCTCACGGGCCCAGCCGCTCCGCGGCATGTGGGATCCTCCCAGACCAGGGCTCGAACCCGTGTCTCCTGCATTAGCAGGCAGATTCTCAACCACTGCGCCACCAGGGAAGCCCTGTCTTAGACTTCTTTAACTTGCACCTAAATAATCTATGCCATTTTTAGATGAATCATATATGTGACTCCCCTCCTATTTATCAATTAAAAATTCAGTCACCCTCTTTTAAAGCTGATATTACTAGCACATTCCAGGGACAGTCTCAAGAAGCAAGTTATGCTGTGGCCAACTACTGTCAGATACCAGCTCAATATATCAAATATGCCAAAACGAAGTGAGTTGCTTTTGGCAAATGTTCTTCAGACAATCAAATGGCTAATTCTAACTCCATTCAACAAATGTACTCATTTAATTGGCTGTGGTTTATCTGGGGGCTATTCATCATGGCAGATTTAAGAGGACTACATAAAAGTTCAATGTTCTAATCTATAGGAACACTTCCATGATAGTGATTTTTAACTTTGCCCTCTATTTCCAAAGCTAAACTCACTTCTTCATTCCACGCTGCATGATTAATTTGGGGCTTCAATAAGAGTACTTTCTGGAGCAGATCATAGGGCTACTAGAAAAAAATTTTGGCCATACCCACACGAAAAGGTGGGTCTGCCTGTAGCCCACCTTGCACCAAGGTGGGATAGCGTCTTCTATTTAGGCAGAAATACAAAACAAGCACAAGCTACCACACAGGATAGTAAGGTTGTTGTTTAAAACAAACAAACAAACATAAAAGCCCTATGACACTTCCTCAGCAAAGTCCATCTCAAACCATTTAACCAATCTTTTAAGAAACTGGACCAAGATTCAGATAAAGAGTAATGGTTAAGGCAAGTATTTCCCAAACCACATAATAACTGATCTGTTTTTGAAAGATGGGTTTGATGGTCAAAGTGAAATACAAATATATCCCTGCCTCTTAGAGAATCCAAAGAATACACACATTGATATATTAAAAACTAATTAGTCTAGTAGTGAATTCTGTCTAACCCAGCATTTCACAAATGTATCTACCTAGAATCCCCTTTTCCCACCCAGAAAGAATTTTGCACGAACAGTAATTTTGGACTTCCCGTTTTAACAGGAATCTGAGCCATCCATTTTAATGTCATTGCCAGCACTAGTAATTTACATAGCTAAACCAACTGCTTTGTTCTTCATGAAAATTCCTGCACTGAATTTGAAGTTTATCAAGCTGCTTTTGGAGAAAATATTCTATTCAACATTTTTATGTAAAAGACCCATATAATTATTTGAAAGTTTTTTTCTCCGACATATTTGAAAAATTAAGACAATGGGAAAATAAATTATTTCAGCTGTACACAAAATGGCAGGCAGAGACTTTCACAGCTGCCTCTAACCTATAGCTTCCGAAAGAATTCCTGACTACTTACCTATACCAAAAAGAAAGTAAATAGACTACATTTCAATCTAAAAAATAAGCAGAAATGTTTGCAAAGTAGCTGTATTATTTAGCAGTGTCTATGGCATGGTAAAACTTAACAATTTTCAATGGAAGTCCAGGAAAATTAAGTGCCAGAATCAAAGAGACGCAAGCTTTAACACACACACACACACACACACACACACACACATACCCGCCAAACCAAGATGTGCTACTACAGATCTAAATACAAAAATCAAGAAGGCTGGGATAAAAGAAATGACAACATGCAAAAAAAAAAAAAGTAAACTTAGCCCAAGTGACCAGAAAAAAGCTGGCACTCTCCCTACTCTATCCTAGGGGGTTCAAAGGTAGGCACAGGACCCAGGACCGGCCAATCAATCACAGCTGTCCTGGGACTTCCCAAGAAAAGAGAAAGGCAGAACTGTCCTCTAGGATCCTTAGCTAGTCTTGAGCTGCTGGACACTCCCCTTGCTATCATGAGGGGAAAGCCTTTTCAGGAGACATCAACAGAGGAGAGCAGAAGTGAGGAGATCATTTAACTCCTGGGTCAAGTAGTGCTTAACTCTGTGATTTTCTTTTAACTTGCAACTGAAGGAGACCTGGTTAATCAGCAGTACTGATGATCACACTAAAGGTGGGGAAAGGTAAAAGTCACTTGCTCATTCCTTTAACAAATATCATGAACAAAAATCTGCATGAGACAAAACGATGCTCTGTTTAAAAATTAAACACAACCATTCACAATCATTAACACACAATGATTCACAACCGTTACTTTTAGTTGCTTTTCTTATACGTTAAAAAAAAGCTCTAATTAGTGTACAATTTATGTCTTCTTGTTACTAACAAGCGCTCTCCACCCCACTGTTGCATATTTATTGTTTAATGAATACACACTGGCCCATCAAGTGTTATTCCTATACTGGACTTAGCCAATCCCCTATTGCTGGGGATTGGTGCTTACAAAGTTCTATTCTTAAAATATTATGAGGAAAATCTTCATGTACATAGTTTTTTAAAATAATGGTTTTATCTCCTTAGCAAAGATCTTCGGATGTGGAATGACTAAGCCAAAAGGTTAGATCACTTTCACGGCTCCATGTACAATGCTAAATTGCTTCCTAAAGAAGGTGGGGGGCACATTAGGGTATAATGCTACCAATCATGACATTTTGAGTTCCTACCCTTGCTTTGGATACTTGAAAAAAAAAAAAAAATTCCTACTGATATGAATGAGGAACCTCACTGTAGATCTAATTTGTATTTCTTTTGATTACACAGTTTGACCATTTTCCCACAGTTATCAGTGTTATTTCCACTTTGGTGAGTTGGCCTATCATTTGAATGTACTGTAAACACCAGGGCCCTACTGCTGTCAGTTTGCATGAGGTTTTCAGAAAATATTAATCTTCTGTTTATAGCCTATATAACTAACAATTTTCTATATAACTTGCACTTTTTGCTAATGAAAAATACCACATCACTATTTTATAGAATGGACATGTGAGCCATTAGACAGTAAACTCATACATACACACAATATTTCTGCACTTCCCATTAACTATCTTCCCAAGAGCCTAAGGAGACTATGATAAAACCTACCACACTCTTCACTATCACAAAGGTAAGACTGCCAACTATTAAGCAAAGCTTTACCACCCACCATCCCTCTCATCCCTCTCCCCACCACATGCACACACAGTAATTTAGAGACTTCAGTAAATTACTGTGCATTCAGGAAATTACATGGATTCTTCCGAAAGTTATTTCTTTAGAAACCTCTAAGAATGTTTTACCCAGGAGAAATATTCTTGAGCTCATGATTAGGGGTTATGATTAAAACTGTATTTTAAGACCCATCATTTTTGTATTAGCAATTTAAATTGCAACTTATTTGACGGCATGATAGGTCGATGTAGAAAAAGTATGATTAAAAAAAAATTAAACTCGGTCTTAATGTAAACATTCCTCAGAGGAAACCTGTAAAACACCACCGACACTGAATACTGTTTTTCCTCCAATCTAAGATTCTACCAGTTGTTAAGATCCATCTCAATTGCAGTTGTTAAGAGTGTGAAAATATAGGCAACTTAGAACAAATGAAATGCGTTACTGAAGGCTAAAAGTGTTAAAACTATGCTATCAAACTGTCGATAAATGATTTTTCCTTGTTAAAATATTAGAGGGAGAGGGAAGTGACCAAGAAAGCATCTGACAGAAGCAGCATATTTCAGAAAGCGATTAATATCAACATATTGATTTCAATATATTCCAAAGAAACAGGAGACGTCAGCAGTTTCTGGGCCAACTGCTGAGCACCAGTTTACTTAACGGTAAGCACTGCATTTACTGAACTGCCCTAGCATCCCTATAGTGTACAGTGTATTAGTTTTATGGCTCATAATACAAACATTACAATCTTTACAATTACCATGTAAACTGATGATTTCATCTCTTTGAGTCCACACTTGCCACTGCAGTCAGGGAGTTCCTGCCAGCCAGCCCTGAGCTGGGCTGCCTCACCAGAGGGGACACAGCAGGCTCCTGCACCTGCCAGGCTACGGCTCACCCACGCCTTGACCCTGCTTCCCTAGCTTCTGACAATCCTGGCTTCCCAACTTCCCAGCTCTGGTTTCCAACTGCTTCTGTACCTGCCTCTACCCTGGTTCTCAGTTTTGCCTTATTTTAATCCTCAATCAGTGTTACAGTGATCATGACTGAGAGGTGACACATAGGTAAGTACACCTGGCTTTATATATTTCTAAAGAGTACTTTACTCAGTTTCTTGGACTTTTAAGAACCTTTCTGGGTTGCAAGTTACCTTCATTTCATTTCACATTATGCAGTGTTACTGTTTTAACTCTTAAGTTTTATTACTTTAATACACTAAAACAACAACAACAAAAAAGGGTGAGGAAAAAGGTAGTATTCCAAAGAAGCTCACATAATGTCAACAATAAATCCTGTTCCTATATGCCATGCATTTGGAATTTACAGTCCTACTCTCTATCAATACTCAGTTTTAAAACCTTGGACAACTCAATTTATACCTAAGAGAAGAATTCCTACACTACCTAACTCAGAACATGGTGAGAATCAAATGAAATCCAAGAGCAATCTATATACTACAGCCTATTTTAGACCCTTATTAATATCGGTTTTTTGTTCAAGCCACTGCTGGCTCTCACCTGAGCTACCGCACCAGCCTCCTAACTGGTCTCCCTCTCTGCTTCCTTCCACCCTTACAGTCTATTCTCACACAGTAGCTGCTCTGATCTCCCTCCACCCTCTCTACCCCCCTTCCCTTTTTCTAAGAATTAACATCATTCCCCTGCATATAATCCTTCCATGGTTTCCCATTACAATTAGACTAAAATTCATACGTTTTTGTCAAGGCCCACTAGGCATACAAGGTCTTAATCCCCCATATTCCTCCTGGCATTCATTCACTCAGCAGCAGCCACCCATCTTTCTGTCCTTGGCACGCATCAAGCATATTCCCTTCTTAGGAACTGCACAGAAGCCTCTTCTCCCACAGCCTCACATGGCTCTCTTAGGACTGCTCATGGGTCGCTTAAGGAGAGAAGCTGTCTTTAACCACCCCTTGTAAAACTGTCCTCCTCCCCAGCCCATTACACCTTCATTTTCTTTCTTAGTGTTCTCACTACCTGATGTTATTCTTGTGTCGTCAGCCCCCAGGCACCTCTAGAAAGTAAGGACCTGAGTTAGGATACGGGTTTTGTCTTGTCTAACCACTGTTTGTCCTGCCTCTGGAATGGTGCCTAATCATCATGTTTCAGTGTACCCAAAACCAGTTAAGTTTCTCCCAATTTTCCCACATCATCTAAGATTTCTTCTAATGCTGTCTTTTGATGTGTCTGTCACCTAAGACCAGAGTTAATTTCAGATCTCTTAGAGTAGTAGTTTAGCTACTCAGAATCAAAGACACAAGACAGGTTACCAAGAACCACGAAAACCTAAAAGAGGAAATCTAATGTTCAGTGAAAAATCAATGGTAACTTTAATTTGGGAAAAGAACATTTAATGTTAGAATACCTTTACTACAAAATGACTCACCCTATGAATTTAATGAAGTCGTAAGACAAAGTGTACAATCAGAATGCTATAGGGAAGTATCAATACAATGCATCAGTTTTTATCTGTGTCCCCTGAATAAAGCATTATAATGGGATTATAAAAGATGCTCAACCATAAAGGCTGGGTAAATGAATTATGCTCCAACCATTCGATGGCACAGTAAACAGTTGGTAAAAGGCAGGCTGTAGAGCTATGCGCAGTTGCATGGAAATACATCACCCTGGAGCACTCTCTAGGTGTCAGCACAGTTCCAGGAGCTTCATGTCGTTACTTTTCTTTATAACAAAAAGTTACAAAGTGGCACATAAAGAAAAATCCCATCTTTGTAAAACAAACACAATGTTATGTTTCTATGCATACAAAAGGTTCAGGAAGAATCAACACCAAAATATTAATAAAAATTCTGGATATTCTGAGTGTGAGTGAAGGACTTTTCTGTGTTTTCTAAATCTTTTACATCAAACGTTTATTAATACTGTCACCAAAAAAAGGAAAGATCTGTTGCTCAGAGGTTTTTCCACATCATATTGCCAATTCCTTCCCTACCCACTCTTCAGGGGGATGGGAGGTAGGGGTCACTTGAGAGAGCACCTTTCACCAGAAAATTAGCAAAGCTCCTAAGGTCAGAACGTAAAGGCTGTATGAAAAGTTGATGAATAAAAATAAAATCAGATAATAGGACCGTAGCATCTTATTTTCTATTATGACACTACCATCAGTTATATTAGATATACTGTTAAAGACAAAGTAGTAAAAAATTCTTTTGAGTCTATCTGAAATCTATACTACGTTCTTAGGAGTTACTTTTTTGAGATGGCTTGAAGAAATCATGTTCTTCTCCAATGTTTCTGAAGAACAAGACAGAGCATCATTTATGTACGATTTTCTCTAAGTAACCAAATAATTCTTCACTGTAGAAAAGCCAAAATGTTTTATATCTGAGTAGGTATTTCTCAGTTTCCAGGGAAACTGATACAAAATTATCTGAAATAAAGACATTAAGAGCAAACTTCCAATGTGCCTGTACTTTATATTTGGTGTTCTGACCTTGTTTCTGTGGAAACTTAATTAATAGGCAAATGCTGAAATTGAGGTTTCTCTTATCACTTTATTGAATGCCCCCCCAAAAAAGACAAATTGAAATGAAATTTTAACAATCATGTTAAACATAAAAAGGTAAATTCTGTACTCATGAACTCTATTTTTCCAGTTCCTGATTTAGCACTCCTTCCCTATCATACATAGTCGTATGCTAAATGCTTAGTACCTTACCTGCCCGCTTACCAGCTTCCCCTAATGTCCCTCTGTCCAGGGCATTCTCGGCTTCAATTGGATTTCACCAGAACAAACTCTTTAAATTATATCAACGTGTTTACCTGACTGATAAATTTAGGCTATTTCATGACTTCTACTTTTATTCATATCCATTGCAATGTATGTACAGACAGAGAATGGAGAGGTAAATGTTGCTTCTGAGTTGTGTACAATAAACTGGAATGGCAATAATCAAAACTGGAGTATGCTGAGATAGGCCTAACTTATGGATAAATTATAAAATATAAGGTGCACTCTAAACAGTTTCTTAAGCATCCCAAGAACTGAATTTGGCATATCTACCACCTCCCAAGTCTGTCTCTTCTGTTCAGTAGCTGTGTTACACAGTCATTTCAGATCTCCAAGTCTTGGCTTCTTCATCGGCAACACAGGGAGAATATATACGGGCCTTATTTGTAGATGGAAGGGCCAAGTGAAATACACAAGAAAATGCATTGTAAATCTGAAAAGAATTCTATAAAGGTCCAATTTTCGTCTCTCATCCTACACTAGCCAACTACTAACTGTTTTTAAAAATCATTTAGAGGCTTACCTTATAGCAACAAGCAGAGCAGTTTTCACAAGTACTTACATGCTTTGTGTTTAAAGCTACAATTAATTCACATAATTTGTTCATTCTTTCACAATATCTAACTATTCTGAAAAGGGAGTACTTTCCACTTACAAAGCCACGTCCATCATAAGGGTGAATCCACAGGCTTAATTATTCTAACTTTTAAAGAAATTAAATAAACCCAACTAAAATTTAAATAGAAGAGCTGTAAGACATTTCGTCTATGAAATAATGAAATAATCTCTGGCATTTCAATGAAACAAATGGGCCAGTGGGGCTTTAACATCTTTATGATACAATGTTTTATACTTCAAAGAACAGTCTTTATTAAAGTGCCACTATGCTACCCAGAAATTTTTTTTTTTAACCTAGAGCCATCCCTTTCCAAAATTCTAGAGGCAAAAATCAAACATTTCCTCTCTTCTCTCTCTCCTCTCCTCCCCGACAACACCCACCCCCAGCCACTTAGCCTTCAGAACTTTTACCTGAACATTTTTAAAGTTGAATAGTATTCTACTGGGGGGGGGGGGGCGGAGGAGGGAGCCATGGAGACATTTTTCTGCAGGATGGATGTGGTATGTTAACTCCCAAACCTTTCTATCACAAATGACAATCCGAATTTGTTTTTCCTCCTTTGAAACTTCTGTCCAGCAGTCTCAGGAACCACCTCACCCCTCCCTTAGAACAGGCAACGTGCAAAAGAAGTCGGTTAAGGCTGTGCAGCTGAAGACATACTTGTGTCAAAGTGGGAATTTAAAAGTAATCAGAACTCCATGGGGTCTCCTTTGGTAAAGAAAAAAAACCCAACAACTATTCTCTGCAGCCGTGGCAGTAACGTTTCACACCGTTCACAGTTATTTTAAGCCCCTCTCCCACCATTTTCTTTCCTATCGTGTTCAAATTATAGTTAGAAGGGATAAAGTAGCTTCTATCAGGGCGACTGAAAACATTAAAATCCAAAGAATTTTAGTTAAGAACACCACACTGACTCTGTCCATCTCTATTTTGAATTTAAATGACAAATCCTCTAATGTTTGTCTTAATTGTCTCGAGTATCAACTACCTTAACGAACACAAGTCTATCATCAGGCCCTTACCTAGCTCCTTCGCTTAGGTACCATCTGGATAGGGAGACGGGATGGATACGCCGAAGTTAGAGTATTTAAGTTTTCATTAAGAAAAGAGAGAATACACCAGAAAGTCTCTGCTAAGTCCCACGAGATGTTAAATAGAACCACGAACAGGAAGGGTCGCGGATTGGAGGGTCTCAGGCCGGGCTGGGAAATGGGAACGGGGGAAAGAATTGGGCATTCGGGTAGGGAAGAGGGAAGGAGACTGGCCGGACGCGACTGGTAAAGAATAAGGGGTGGGGACGCCAAGCAGAGCCAGCCTTCGTCCCCGGTGCCCAGCCCTGGGAGAGCCAACTCCGGGCAAGAAGGAGCCCTAGGCAGCGTCTCCCTCCCGGGGAACCCTGGGGGCGGCGGAGGCCAGAGGTAAGCCCGAGAGCAGACGGCGCCTACCCCGCGAGGGGCGAGGCGCGCCAGCCGCTTCTTACCTTCGGGCATCTCCCGGTCGCTGATGTGGTGCAGGTGGTGGCCTTCGCCACCTGCGAAATCCAACTCGGCGGGTTCCACGGTAGCCACCGCCGGAGCTACTGCCACCGCGTTCCCGGCCGCCGCCTTGTACACCTCAGACTCGCAGTCCGGCTCCGCTGGCCCCCTGCGCCGGCCCAACTTGGGGCTGGCATTGGGGCACAGGCAACAAGACAGCGAGTTCCCCATGGGGCGCCTTCACTCCTCGCCGCCGCCTCCGCTCGTCCGCCGACTCCGCCAAGCTCAGAAGCCGCCCCCTCCCCCAACAATGGCGCGGCGGGCACTGGCAGCCCCAGGCTATGCCGGGGCTGTGCCGCACATGCAGACGCGAGCGACTTCGCCCGCCGCTCTCCTGCTGTCCGCCCAGCCGCCGGGCCCCGGGCAGGGGCGGCAGCACCCCCGCTGTCCGCCCAGCCGCCGGGCCCCGGGCAGGGGCGGCAGCACCCCCGCTGCCGCCGCCTTCCCCTCCCCGGAGCCAACTAGTCTGTGAGGGCGGTGACCAGACCGGCTTCTTTAAAAGGGGTGGGACCCAGACAAGCGCTGAGACGCGCAGCCAATGCAGGGAGAGAGCGCAGCCGAAGCTCCTCCTCCTTCCGCCGCCCGCCTCCTGAATGAAAGTAGCTAGCCCGGCCGGCCCTTGCCTACCGGAATGTGTCCTTCGGTTACCTAGTTACCACGGACCAATCACGAGCAGAGTTCCCTCCACGCGCCCTCCTCAGAGCGCAGGCATGTGAATCACAATGCCCCGCCCCCGCCCGCGGCTGCCCCGCCCCCCTACTCTGGTTTCCATTCATCTCTCCGGCTCCGAGCTTTCCGGTCCTGCGGGAAGCGCCGCGGGAGTTTGTTAATCGAAGCCGTCCTGAGTCAGTGGGCTCTGTAGAAAGCCCCTGTTCGTAAAATGCCAGTTCAGTTAGCAACTCGGTTTCACCGGGTCGACAGTTGACTCATTTGATGTATTGCTCGACGAACTTAGTTTCACCCCAATTTTTGACCGTTGTTTATAACTGAATGCTCCTCCTGTCTTGCCTTCCAAAGAGTGTTAGTTTCCGCCTACAGTTTAACCATAGCAACCCCCGGGGCCCTGGTCCTACTCTCAATAAAGAGCTGTGGCTGTGTCTTTTTTTTTTTTTTTTTTTTTCACACACACACACACACACACTATATTTTATTTTTACAAGAGATAAATAGACTGACACCAAGCATTGTACATGGATGACCACAACAAAAGCAATAATGATTGCAATTACCAAACATGAAACACACTCATACTATGTCATAATATTGACATTCAGTCCAGTAATCCTCCACTGTAACAGCTCCTTTACTTTGCAGTGAAAATTGATTTGTATATTCTTTGCCTCTGAGTCCTTGTTGGATTTTTTCTTTTTTTAACTCAGACAGAAAGTCACAAAAATTATACTCATCCTCATCAGTTCACTCAGTCCCATGTAATTAATTTTCTTTTTCATCTTGATCTTTTGTTAGCACTTTTATGAGTTCATCAGTTTTTCATTAGAGTTCTGAAAATTCAGTTCTGCTTATTCATTCAGTTCAGCAGTACAGTCAGTTACCAGAAACCTGTACTTGTCAGAGTCTTTTCCATGAATTTCTTAAAGATGAAACCGTGGCTGTGTCTTGAATGAGACTCGAGGACACGTCACCCCTCCACTTCCTCATCAGTAAATTAGGTACCGAACTCCTCCCTCCCACCTCTGAGGCGCTGGGATTCAGCAACTCGCTTTTCTCGCCTGTTTCTCTCTTCCACGGCAGGAGTTTCCAGGTTTCCCTACTTTAGCCAACAACAACGCATAAAGCACGATTTTCTCATACAAACTTGAGAGTCACAAAGTGAAGTACCACGGTCTTGATTTGATGAAGATGATAAGGATAGTTAACATTTGGCAAACACTATGCGCCCGCCCCCGTTCCAAGTGAGGTACTCATTTAACCCTCGGGAACAAAATCCTCAGAAACCTTCATTTTACAGATTTTACAGAAGCTAAGTAACGTTCCCAAGGTCACATGATTGCTCAGGGGTGTGGCCAGGATTTGATCCCTGATTGTGTGGATCCCCAAAGGCACCTTATTGTGATCATCAGAAAATAAAGGTAGAGGTCAAATTTGGTTGGAAGTGGCATAGTGTATCAGGATTTTCTTTTTTTAAGGAGGAACAATTTTTTGATGTGGATTTTAAAATACTTTCCCTTCATTCAACATTGATTAGTCCCTCCTACATGCCAGGCACCCGTGTGTGAAAAATAGTCCTGCCCTCAGTGACCTCAGGCACGGTGAGAAAACAAAGGCTTAGAAAGCCCAATAGTCTGAGGTCACACTGCTGCAAAGTACTTAAACCTGAAACTCAAACCTAGATCTATTAACCCCAAGTAGATGCTGGGGTAAAGAGCTTGGTTTTCTTCCCAGAAACATGAGAGCCATTGAATGTTGTGAAGTTAAGGAGTCACTATCAGGTGGTTTGTAGTGAGGTCACGCTTGAGAATAAGTAGGACTGATGGAAGCAACAAAACCCATTCAGAGACTTTATATTCATCTAAGAGAGGAGTGAGGGTTCAAACTAAAGGCAGTGGCAGAGATTGGAGTGGAGGGAAAGGATCTGAGGTCATTTGGGAGGTAGAACAGAAGTGCTCAGGGACTAGATATGGAGCGGGAAGGGGAAAAGAGAAGCAAAAATGGCTGCTAGGGTTCTGGCTTAGGGAACTATGTAGAGTGTGGTTACTTTTTCTTAGATAGTGCAGGAAAAGGAAGAGGTTTGGGAAGGAAGATCATTTTGGGTTCTGTTAAGCGGAACATGGAAATGGAGCTCTCTGGTTGAAAGTAAGCCTCTGCAGGCTAAGTCCATTTTGTGATATCCCAACTTATGTTTTCAAAAATAACACATTAAATCAATTTAAAAATGTGATTGGGGAAATTCCCTAATGTTGACAGCTAAGAATATCACATTTTTCATGGAGCAACTTGGAATCTATGGTTTTAGTAAATGAGGCATCCTATGTAAAATAAAACTGGTAAATGAGAGCTCTACCCACCACCAGAGCCTCCCATCAAGCCTCTTAGATAGCCTCAACCACCAGAGGGCAGACAGCTGAAGCAAGAAAAACTACAATCCTGCAGCCTGTGGACCAAGAAACACAGTTAGAGAAAGATAGACAAGATGAAAAGGCAGAGGGCTATGTACCAGATGAAGGAACAAGAAAAAAACCCCAGAAAAACAACTAAATGAAATGGAGATAGGCAACCTTCCAGAGAAAGAATTCAGAATAATGATAGTGAAGATGATCCAGGACCTCGGAATAAGAATGGAGGCAAAGATTGAGAAGATGCAAGAAATGATTAACAAAGACCTAGAAGAATTAAAGAACAAACAAACAGAGATGACCAATACAATAACTGAAATGAAAACTACACTAGAAGGAATCAATAGCAGAATAACTGAGGCAGAAGAACGGATAAGTGACCTGGAAGACAGAATGGTGGAATTCACTGCTGCGGAACAGACTAAAGAAAAAAGAATGCAAAGAAATGAAGACAGCCTAAGAGACCTCTGGGACAACATTAAACGCAACAACATTCGCATTATAGGGGTCCCAGAAGGAGAAGAGAGAGAGAAAGGACCAGAGAAAATATTTGAAGAGATTATAGTCGAAAACTTCCCTAACATGGGAAAGGAAATAGCCACCCAAGTCCAGGAAGCGCAGAGAGTCCCATACAGGATAAACCCAAGGAGAAACACGCCGAGACACATAGTAATCAAAGTGGCAAAAATTAAAGACAAAGAAAAATTATTGAAAGCAGCATGGGAAAAAATGACAAATAACATACAAGGGAACTCCCATAAGGTTAACAGCTGATTTCTCAGCAGAAACTCTGCAAGCCAGAAGGGAGTGGCATGATATACTTAAAGTGATGAAAGGGAAGAACCTACAACCAAGATTACTCTACCCGGCAAGGATCTCATTTAGATTTGATGGAGAAATCAAAAGCTTTAGAGACAAGCAAAAGCTAAGAGAATTCAGCACCACCAAACCAGCTCTACAACAAATACTAAAGGAACTTCTCTAAGTGGGAAACACAAGAGAAGAAAAGGACCTACAGAAACAAACCCAAAACAATTAAGAAAATGGTCATAGGAACATACATATCGATAATTACCTTCAACGTGAATGGATTAAATGCCCCAACCAAAAGACATAGACTGGCTGAATGGATACAAAAACAAGACCCATATATATGCTGTCTACAAGAGACCCACTTTAGACCTAGGGACACATACAGACTGAAAGTGAGGGGATGGAAAAAGATATTCCATGCAAATGGAAATCAAAAGAAAGCTGGAGTAGCTATACTCATATCAAATAAAATAGACTTTAAAATAAAGAATGTTACAAGAGACAAGGAAGGACACTACATAATGATCAAGGGATCAATCCAAGAAGAAGATATAACAATTATAAATATATATGCACCCAACACAGGATCACCTCGATACATAAGGCAACTGCTAACAGCTATAAAAGAGGAAATTGACAGTAACACAACCATAGTGGGGGACTTCAACACCTCACTTACACCAATGGACAAATCATCCAAAATGAAAATAAATAAGGAAACAGAAGCTTTAAATGACACAATAGACCAGATAGATTTAATTGATATATATAGGACATTCCATCCAAAAACAGCAGATTACACGTTCTTCTCAAGTGCGCACGGAACATTCTCCAGGATAGATCACAATTTGGGTCACAAATCAAGCCTCAGTAAATTTTAAAAAATTGAAATCATATCAAGCATCTTTTCTGACCACAACGCTATGAGATTAGAAATGAATTACAGGGAAAAAAACGTAAAAAAGACAAACACATGGAGGCTAAACAATACGTTACTAAATAACCAAGAGATCACTGAAGAAATCAAAGAGGAAATTAAAAAATACCTAGAGACAAATGACAATAAAAACACGACGACCCAAAGCCTATGGGATGCAGCGAAAGCAGTTCTAAGAGGGAAGTTTATAGCTATACAAGCCTACCTAAAGAAACAAGAACAATCTCAAGTAAACAATCTAACCTTACACCTAAAGAAACTAGAGAAAGAAGAACAAACAAAACCCAAAGTTAGCAGAAGGAAAGAAATCATAAAGATCAGAGCAGAAATAAATGAAATAGAAACAAAGAAAACAATAGCAAAGATCAATAAAACTAAAAGCTGGTTCTTTGAGAAGATAAACAAAATTGATAAACCATTAGCCAGACTCATCAAGAAAAAGAGGGAGAGGACTCAAATCAATAAAATCAGAAATGAAAAAGGAGAAGTTACAACAGACACCGCAGAAATACAAAGCATCCTAAGAGACTACTACAAGCAACTTTATGCCAATAAAATGGACAACTTGGAAGAAATGGACACATTTTTAGAAAGGTATAACCTTCCAAGACTGAACCAGGAAGAAACAGAAAATATGAACAGACCAATCACAAGTAATGAAATTGAAACTGTGATTAAAAATCGTCCAGCAAACAAAAGTCCAGGACCAGATGGCTTCACAGGTGAATTCTATCAAACATTTAGAGAAGAGCTAACACCTATCCTTCTCAAACTCTTCCAAAAAATTGCAGAGGAAGGAACACTCCCAAACTCGTTCTATGAGGCCACCATCACCCTGATACCAAAACCAGACAAAGACACTACAAAAAAAGAAAATTACAGACCAATATCACTGATGAATATAGATGCAAAAATCCTCAACAAAATACTAGCAAACAGAATCCAACAACACATTAAAAGGATCATACACCACGATCAAGTGGGATTTATCCCAGGGATGCAAGGATTCTTCAATATACGCAAATCAATCAATGTGATACACCATATTAACAAATTGAAGAATAAAAACCATATGATCATCTCAATAGATGCAGAAAAAGCTTTTGACAAAATTCAACACCCATTTCTGATAAAAACTCTCCAGAAAGTGGGCATAGAGGGAACCTACCTCAACATAATAAAGGCCATATATGACAAACCCACAGCAAACATCATTCTCAATGGTGAAAAACTGAAAGCATTTCCTCTAAGATCAGGAATGAGACAAGGATGTCCACTCTCACCACTATTATTCAACATAGTTCTGGAAGTCCTAGCCACGGCAATCAGAGAAGAAAAAGAAATAAAAGGAATACAAATTGGAAAAGAAGAAGTAAAACTGTCACTGTTTGCGGAAGACATGATGCTATACATAGAGAATCCTAAAACTGCCAACAGAAAACTGCTAGAGCTAATTAATGAATATGGTAACGTTGCAGGATACAAAATGAATGCACAGAAATCTCTTGCATTCCTATACACTAATGATGAAAAATCTGAAAGAGAAATTATGGAAACACTCCCATTTACCATTGCAACAAAAAGAATAAAATACCTAGGAATAAACCAAAAAAAAAAAAAACTGGTAAATGAAAACAACATTTAAAATTGTGTTGTCATTAGAGTATACACAAAGTAATTGAAGCTGTAGGTATAGAAGTGATTGCCTTGAGAAGACATGTATAATAAGGAAAGGAAGAAAGGAAGGAAGGAAAGAAGGAAGGAAGGAGGGGAAGAAGGAAAGCAAGAAGGAAGGAAGAGAAGGAAGGGAAGGAAAGAAGAGGTCTTCAAACATAGGGAGATTTAAGTGGCATTTAAGTAAACCTGCCAAAGGGAGCAGTGGCAATCAAGGGACCTGAGTATTAATTAGGAATGACTGATCACGTGAGTCCCATGAGGGTAGGGATCACATCTGCTTCTCATTTCTGGAGCAGAGCACCTAGCACAGTACCTGGCCAGTAGATGCTCCATTCGCAATTGTCCAGTGTTGTCCGTGGGGCAGGAAAGCTACAAATACCATTGGCTGCGGCAACTGGGTGACTGGGGATGTGTGCAAGCTGGATGGCAGGCAGTGAGTAAAGAAATGAATAGGGAACAGAAGTGCCCTTGACCGGTGGGGAGGGCCGCGCTGTGCACCCCTCTGCTCTCGCTGCAGGGAGATGGCTTAGCGACTTCTCCTGGGGAGGTTCCTGGCCTCCATAACCTGCAGGAAGCCCTCTCAGAGTCAGTGGGCGCCCCTTGCCTCCAGGGCCCTGCAGACCCCACAGCGCAGTCCTAATAACCTGACAGTAACACCCAGCCAAGCCCAGTCAATATACACCACCAGAGTCTGTACAATGACCTTTTAACATCCAGGATGGACCAGACTTTCAAGACTGAGTTGTCAGCAGTGAGACACCAGTGGTTGTGGATTTCCATGCACAGCGATGTGGTCGCTGCAAGATCCTGGGGCCAAGGTTAGAGAAGGTGGTGGCCAAGCAGCATGGAAAGGTGGTGACGGCCAAGGCGGGTATTGATGACCACACAGACCTCGCCATAGAGTATGAGGTATCAGCTGTGCCCACCGTGCTGGCCATCAAGAATGGGGATGTGGTGGACAAGTTTGTGGGCATCAAGGATGAGGACCAGCTGGAGGCCTTCCTGAAGAAGCTGATTGTCTGACAGGCAGGGAAGCGTCCTGACTGCCCCTGCCCACCTGGGCCCCGTGGTCCCGGGGGACCCAGATAGAACTCACAGCCCTTCTGTGCCGGCCCTTCCTCCCTCCTCCCTCTGCCTGGCCCCTGTGGGTCCGTGCTTTGGAGACCAGGCCTCCAAACACAGGAGCCTCAAGTGCTCCCAACCTGGCTGACCGCCAGGGTGGCCGCCCAAGGAGCGGTGCCGCCACCGAGCTGGGACAGCCGTCTCCTCACCCACTCTCTGCTCCTTCTAGGGCTTGTTGCCGTGCTCCCAGGATGCTGGGACAGAGTCCCCGGGCCAGCCTGCAGTAACAGCTTGGTCTCCCTGCTCCCTTCTGATCTGAACCCCGGTGCCTGGCTCATCTGCCTCCTGCATTTTTCTTTCCTGCTGCTGTTTTGTAAAAAAAAAAAAAAAAAACAAAAAAACAGAAGAAGCAAAAAAGAAACCCAGGGCTTCCCTGGTGGCGCAGTGGTTGAGAATCTGCCTGCTAATGCAGGGGACACGGGTTCGAGCCCTGGTCTGGGAAGATGCCACATGCCACGGAGCAACTGGGCCCGTGAGCCACAATTACTGAGCCCGCGCGTCTGGAGCCTGTGCTCCGCAACAAGAGAGGCCGCGATAGTGAGAGGCCCGCGCACCGCGATGAAGCGTGGCCCCCGCTTGCCACAACTAGAGAAAGCCCTCGCACAGAAACGAAGACCCAACACAGCCATAAATAAATAAATTAATTAATTACAAAAAAAAACAACCCATAGAATACAGTACCAACAGCGGACCCTAATACAATCCACGGTCATTGGTGATAACGATGTGTCAATGTAGGTCCATTTATTGTAACAAATGTACCACTCTGGTGTGGGATGTTGATGATGGGGAAGGCTGTGCATGTGTGAGGGCAGGGGGAGTATATGAGAAGTCGCTGTACTTTCTACTCATTTTGCTAATGTTTTGTTATTTGTAATTTCTTCTAAAAAAAAGAGGATATTAAAAAAAAAAAAGAAATGAGTTATCAAGCCATGAAAAGACACGAAGGAACCTTAAGTGCATATTGCTAAATAAAAGAAGCCAATCTGAAAAGGCTGCATACTGAATGACTCCAACTAGATGACATTCTGGGAAAGAAAGTAAAAAGATGTGATAGTCAGGGGTCAAGGGTCAAGGCGGGGTGAGGAAGTGATGATTAGGTGAAACACAGGAGATATTTAAGGCAGTGAAACTATTCTGTAGGATACCGTATTGATGGATACATGACATTATTTGTCAAAACCTATGGAACTGTATAACACAAAGAACGAATCCTAATGCAAACTATGGACTTTAGTTAGTAATGGTATATGAATATTGGTTCATCAATTGTAATAAATTGTAACTGCACTAAGGCAAGAGAACTAAGAGAGAACTAAGAACCGCACTAAGGAGAAACTGTGAGTGGGAAAAGGAGAGGATATATGGAAACTCTCTGTACTATCTGCTCAATTTTCTTTTTTTAATTTTATTTTACTTTATTTCTTTATTTCTTTAGTTTTGGCTGTGTTGGGTCTTCGTTGCTGCACGCGGGCTTTCTCTAGTTGTGGTGAGCGGGGCCACTCTTTGTTATGGTGCACAGGCTTCTCATTGTGGTGGCTTCTCTTGTTGTGGAGCACAGGCTCTAGGCGCACAGGCTTCAGTAGTTGTGGCACGCGGGCTCAGTAGTTGTGGCTCATGGGCTCTAGAGCGCAAGCTCAGTAGTTGTGGCACATGGGCTTAGTTGCTCTGTGGCATGTGGGATCTTCCCAGACCAGGGATCAAACCTGTGTCCCCTGCATTGGCAGGAGGATTGTTAACCACTGCACCACCAGGGAAGCCCTATCTGCTCAATCTTCTGTAAACCTAAAACTGCTTTAAAAAATTGTTTATTAATTTTGTAAAAAGTGCAACCCATGGCTTGACCAGTTCTGTATATACCACTTTCTTAGGCAGTAAATTATCTTTGCAGGGCGCCTTTGGGCAACAAGCAATGATGCAGCATAGCCCACATAGACAGAAGGGTTTTGAAGACAACAAGCCTTCAAACTCATCCCCCCACTAGAGTGTGAGCAGGAATGACAGAAGGGGGAACAGAATGTGGTGTGTGGAACCCTGGGTCCCCCTTTTAGCTACAATCAAGGAGTCACTGAGCACACGAAGGCAGCCTCGCAGGGGTAGCACCGCTCTGAGAAACAAGCGACACTTCTGACTTGTTTTACCCAAATAACTTAAATAAGCAAATAATAACCAAGTGATTCATCCTACATGATCTTCAGTTTTCCCATTGATACAACTGACAGTATTATGCATTATAGATGCTGCTGTGTTGTTTTCAAGCCTTCCTTGAAAGCCTTAACAAAAACGTCAAAACATCCTCGCATATGATACTGATGATAAGGAAGTGGATATGTGTGATCACATATGAGATATCTTATTAAGGAAAGTGTGGGTGGGAGGGTTCTTCTTTAGAATATTTTCAAAAAGCTCTTCTAAACACTAGATATATTTTTTATTACTTTTACTGCTGTTCTGAAGTTTTGTCTAAGGACCGCAGGGGTTTTCTTAACCTTACAAGTAAGTTTCTGTTGAGTAGAACCTCGTCATGCTACTTGTTGCTATTGATAGAGTTTGTTAAGCCAACAGTGAAAGCAATCTGTCCTCTCAATGCATGGTAGCACTTCAATAGTGGAGATTCTGTAATGAATTTTAAAATCAGAGATGAGAAGCATTTCCCCCACCCCCCTGGGATTGGAAAGAGAAAATTCAGTAAGACAAAACAGGATGCAGAGCTTAAGAAGTGGGTTAGAGCCCACGAAGTTCTAAGAATCACAACTGTTGAAGAAATATTAAGCAGACCAGAAAATTAGTGAAATGAGTCCAGGTGGAGTGAGACTGAATGCTTTCCCCAAGTCCCACATGGTAACTGCCTTTTTTCTTCTGTAGGGAGAGAAAGAATTGGGAAGAGCTTTCAGATTTCTAGAGATTCACTTGAATAGTTCCTACTGCACTGCTCACTGGGACAATATTCTTTCTCCTCCCCAAGGTGGCCATATGCAGCAGCAGTTCACCCCATCCATTCACTCTCATCACTTAGAATGGAGTTGTCCCCATGCAAACATCGAGCAATGGCACCGTGAGAATTGAGAGGCTCATGAAAGCAAGGCTGATGGGAGCCCTGGGGTGCACCCCCAAACTAAAAGGACTCAGGTTGCAAGACCTGTCACTTAACAGTCACAGCAGGATATATTTTTGGTAA
This sequence comes from Balaenoptera acutorostrata, assembly GCF_949987535.1. Lineage (NCBI taxonomy): Eukaryota > Metazoa > Chordata > Mammalia > Artiodactyla > Balaenopteridae > Balaenoptera > Balaenoptera acutorostrata. Next base: position 65,998,908 of record NC_080071.1, on the reverse strand, counting down.
TTGAAGCCTAATTTGGATTGTGTTTTTGGAACATGATAACATTAGTTTTCTAAAAACTAGAAAATTTTTTAGGGAGGAGTGGTGGTTCTCTCCAACTCCACTTTGAAGCTAAAATGGCAAACTGTTTAGAATACAAACTTTTTCTTCCCGTGGATTTATGTAGTAGATGTTTCAAAATGACTGGCAAATACAGAGAATTCATACAAAGTTAGAGGCAAAAGGGTGCTCCAGAACCCTCTGGTTGAATCTCTTCACTCTATAGTTGAGGAGAATGAGGTCCAGAGAGGCTAAGTGTTATGCCCAAGGGCACACAGCTGGCTCACAAGATGAGACTTGAATCCGGATTGCCTATGTACTGGCCAATGCTCTTCCCTCTCTACTGTGCTCTACTTCCCAGCACCACAAGAGGACACCTACTGGGTCTTGCAGAATCTAGACTATTTTTTGACAGCTTGGAACTAAACTTGTGACTAATTAGAATACAGTGTTCCACCACCTTTAAGTCACCAGCTAAAATCCACTGCTCCCCGTCGCAGCACGCCCGAGGCCTTCTGGGTAACCAAAGAAAGATTATTGTCTCAACTCAGTTCTCTGTGTCTAGGTGCCCACAAAATGGAAATCACTTTACTTGGGGAAGAGCAAGAGGACAAGATGAGATGAAAAGGAAGCATGTTTAAAATGGATAAAAGGAGGCACTTTTTTCCCACTACACACAATTGAACTGGGGAACTCACTGCAGCAGGATATTAAGATCAATGGTGAAGATTTGTGTTTTAAAAGATTAGACATTTCACATGCATATCATCAACAGCGACACTCAATGGGATGAAAGTAAGATGGATGAAAGTTCTCAAGCTTCAGTGCGTAAGTTGATCACCAACTGGGTCAGGTGAAAAGAAAAAAAGTTGTCTACTGGATTAAAATTTCACAGAAAGGCAGATCTGGGGGGTTCCAGTCATTGCTGCTGTGTAACAAACCACTCCAAAGTAGTGGTGTGAACCAACAGGCATTTTATTATGCACATGGATACGGTGGATCAGGAATTTGGAGAGGGCACAGCAGGGATGGCTTGTCTCTGATTCATGACATCTGGGGCCTCAGTTGGGAAGACTTGAACAACTAGGAATGACTTGAGGTTGGGGGCTGGAATCATCTGGAAGCTTCTTTACCTAACCTGGGATGACTTGAAGGCTCACTCAGCTGGGACTGTCAAGTGGAGCATCTATATGTAGGTGTCAAGAGGGAGTGTCCCAAGAAAAAGCACTTCCAAAAAACAAGTGTCCCAAGAGACCCAGGTAGAAACTACACGGCCTTTTATGATCTATCCATGGAAGTTTTAGAGCATCACTTCCAACACAGTCCATGGGTCAAAACCGTCACAAGCCCACTGAGATTCAAGAGGAGGAGACTTAGGACCTCCTACATCCCTCCCCTATGGGGAATGGCAAGATCACATTGCAGAAAAACCTGTGGGATGGGAGAGGTTTTCGCAGCCATCTTTGGAAAATGCAATCCCCCAGGGAAGTGGTGGGTGATGTGAGGTTACAAGAACACACAATCTAGTGGAAAAAACTGACATATGAACAGAGAATCACAGTACAATAAAATAAATTTCAAGGTAGTTATTTCCCCCTCTTTTACAAGAATTCTTTTTTTTTCCCTTTGATAAGAGTCATCACATTAAAATTTTTTCATTCATTGTCTGTCTTCTACTAGATTGGAATCTCCATGCATTTAGTTTCCTACTGTAACCCCTGTGCCTAAAACACTACCAAGCCCAAAATAGGCACCCAATAAATATTTGCTGAAAGAGTATATGAGTAAAGTGCTGTAATAGAGAAGTAGTGGGAGGGCTGTGGGACTACAGGCAATAACAAAGCACTCAGCTTGACAGAAATGACATTTGAGTGGGTCTTGAATGCTCTTGAAGGATAAACAACAATTTTTCTGGTGGAAAAAAAAAGGGAATAAATTGTTCTCCTTAAATCTCCTCCAGAGACTTCATTAGCCAAGTTTAAGTGGGCAGATCTCATCCTAAGTGTACAGACTGCATGTAGTAGTTACAATGTCCTTGGTTGCAAGTGAAAGAAAACAGGGACTCAAATGTATTAAAAAATAAGCAGCGTATCGTATCACATAACAACAAGTCTGGAGGCCAACAGTTCAGGCAGCCTCAATGCCATCCTTCTTCACTGGGTCAACTTAGCTCCTTTGTGGTTGCAAGATGGTGCCCACAGTGGTAGGCATCACAGGCAGACAAAACAATACCCAGCAGGGGAGAGGACTACTTCTCCTTTGGAGTAAGATCTTTCCCATAAGCCCCTGACAGACTTACCTCACACTGGCCCCCACACCACGCCTTATTGGCTAGAACTGTGTCCCATGCATGTATGTAACCTAAACGCTGATAAGAAGAAGGGGAGAAACACGAGCAGTTAGACTAATCACGTGTTACTCCTTGGGGCTTGACCTGAAGCTCCTGCCTCTCCTGAAGCACAGGGCTATGCAGAAAAGGGTGGATTCCCCAACAAAACAGAACAAAACAAATAACGGGGGTTTTGTTCGGAAGGAAAAAGGGGAGATGACTCCTCGGCACATAATCAACAGTGTTTGCAACATTAGGCTTGGGGAAGGTTAATGTTCTGTTTTCTTTGTGGATGACTATTACCTAACAATTTTATTTATTCTTTTTCATGCTTTTTGCTCCTTTCCTTTCTCCTCTGCACTAGTAGTCAGTTGAATAAATCAAGCGCTGTATCAATAGGAAAGAGTGTCATGTGTACAGTGTACATACGAATCTAATTAATCAAAAATACGTTGATTAGACGGGAGTGCACTTTCAGGTAAAAACCTTGATTCAGATGCTTCTGATAGCATAGCCATGCCCAGCTGTTCACCACTTGAATCGTGCTCTTTCATGGCCTTGTGCCCGTTACTTGTGCTGATTCCTCTGTCTAGGAAGTCCTTCTCCGTTTCCTTACCTATAGTGGATACTAGTGATTGCCTCTCCAGCGTCCATTCTATCCTTCTAGTAATTTGCTTGAAGAGATGGCGAACTGCAAAACTACTTTTTCCAGACTCCCTTGCAGCTAGGGTCTTGATCTGAAATAAGTTCAGTCAATCAGGTGCACTTGTGTAAGATTTGGAGGCAGATGCAAGGAGAAGGCATCATTCTGTTGCTGTTGCTGTTGGCCAGCAAGGTTTGAGCAATAATGTTAAGAGGCATTTAATGCTGTTGGACTCAATGTCCTGTTTCAGTGTCTAGTCACCAGTTTCATGGGTGTGAAGAGCCCTTGCTGCAGCACCATCCCAACTTCTGGAACATAGCTACTGTGGTAGGCCCATGAACTCAATAGCCCAGGGGTACCCCCCTGACTTCAGCCCCTCCAGCTCATCAATTTTGTAAGCCTCTGTTTGATTCTCAGTATTAAATATTTCTCTGTTTGAAACACCTAGAGTGGTTTCTTCCTGTACTAAGCCCTGACTCATAGATCACCTAGTTCATATTCAGCCTTCCAGGCACAGCCTGGGTCTTCCCTGAGCCACCAGGTTGGGCCAGGTGCTTCCTCTGTGCTCCCACCACGTCCTGCCTGGTAAGCCCATGCCTCTTCATCTTTGCACCCCTGGCACCAGTGTTTGGCTCACAGCATGTGCAGCATCAATATTTACCGAACTGAAGCTCCCTCTGCCAAGATACCAGACAGGTCCTGAAATCTAGTCTAAAGGGTGCCCCACCTCATGCCTGGTCTGCAAAGCCCAAAGAACAAGTGGCTCTAGACTTATACTGGATTCTAGATGAATCCAGAGCCCTCAGCTTTTCCGTACTTTAGTCCCCCACACAAGAGGCCACACCAGAATTGAAAATTTGACCTGGTCCCCAGGAAAAGGATGATAAGGAACAAGGGAAGGTGCTTATCTCAAGAGTCACCATCTGGTGGTTTTCAGGACCCTCTGCTGCTGGGCCTACAACGAGGCCTGCAATCAATGGCAGCATAGCCTTTGGAGCGAGGAAAACCCAAGTTGGAAGGTGTGTGCCGTTGTGTAGCAAGTTACTTTCTGAACCTCAGATTCTTAATCTATAAAATGGGGTTGATAATATCAACCTCACAGGATTCTTGGGGGTAAAAGAGATTATATATGTAAAATGCTTAGCACACTGCATGCACATTGGAAATGCCCAATACCCATCAGTTACTGTTACGGCCACCATTGCTGTTGACTGTGCCAGCCCTGTACCACAATTCTGTTACATATTTTTTACTTCATATACATACACTTTCCTTCAGCCCAAACAGACTCACATGCAGTTAGACTAGAACGTACTTCTCTATACTTTCTCCCGAGGTGTTCCATTTTACATCATGATGTGATTAACCCTTTTCTGCAGAAGATCCAGCTAGGCCCAAGTTTGGGGCTGTGCTGAGGAAATAACAAAACCATCTGTGTCAGTGGCTCTCGACCCTAGCTGAAAATCAGGATCACCTGGAGAGCTAAAAACAAAACGGCAACAAAAACAAACAAATAAAACGAAACCAAGAAACAATGTCTGGGTCCGTCAACCAGAGATTCTGATTCAGTAGGGCCCAAGCATCAGTATATCTTAAGGCTCCCCAGGTGATTGTAATGTGCAGCTGAGAGCCATTGCTGAGAGTGGGAAAGATTAGCGCTTCCATCGCCTCTGGGAAAGAAGAAAGAAGCTCTTACTTTTCTATAATCGCCACCACAGTGGAGGAGGGGAGAGGACTAAAGATTACAGTTGAATGATTCCACTTATAATGTGAACAAGGCATTCTTATTATGAACCTGGATAAATGACTCATCATGTTAATCCTCTGATTAGTGTCTGGGTTTCTCATCTAGAGGTGTCTGATCTGATGAGAAGAGGAGTTATCAGAAATGCTCTAGGACATGGAAAAAGCTAGTCTGGAAATACCTGTGAGGGATTTCAAGTTGGCTTGTGGGTGTCTGTCCTGTGCCAGCCCTGTGCACACTCGCACACTTGCGGGCTGGTTGCTGATGTCAGGTGTACGCACTTTGATCCAGGGCAAGTGAAATGATCCCCGCTTTGGCATAAAATCTAGCTAATATCTAAATGCTAGAGATAGCTGGTGACAGCTGGGAGTGTGCTCAGACGTAAAGTACAGGCATACCTCATTTGATTGCGCTTTGCAGACTTTGCTTTTTCACAAATTGAAGGTTTGTGACAACCCTGAGTTGTCAGATGATGGTTAGCATTTTTTAGAAATAAAGTATTTTTAAATTAAAATATGTACTTTTTTTAAAGACAGAATGCTATTGCACACTTAATAGACTGAAGAATAGTGTAAACATAAGTTTTATAGACATTACTGGAAAACCAAAAAATCCATGTGACTCACTTTATTGTGATATTTCCTTTATTGCAGTGGTCTGGAAGCAAACCCACAATATCTCTGAGGTATGCCTGTACATCTAAAAAATGTAACTTTTTTCCCATTATTAAAGTGATACACAAAAGAAAATAGAGTGGGAAAACAGAAAAATAGCATGAACCCAGTAGAAACTAACAACAGACTTAAATAGAGTTACGAGGTGCTAGAGGTGGTTTTAAGCTCTTCACCATATAAATTCATTTACCCCTCACTACAACCCTATGAGGGGTAACTCCACTTTACAGATGAGGAAAGAGGACCTGGAGCTGTTGTGTGACTTGTCCAAAGTGGCAGCTAGTAAAGGAAGAGCCAAGGTTTGGACTCATGCTGCATTTAACAGGGTATGGTCAACCTCAGAGATATATATAGCTCGTAAGGTAAGCTTTATCCAAGGATTCAATGCCACTTGCTAAAGTTTAAAAAGTTAATCTCAGTTGCCATTTATTCATCCATTTATTTCACAAATATTTACCAAAGGCATCTATGGGCAGCACACTGTTCCAGGCTTGATTATCAAGATACTGAAGAGTATACAGAGGCTACCTGTCCAGTCATTCCTATAGCATTGAACTCTCAAGTGTCTCAATATGTATAATCAGTACAAGTATAGTAAGATTAGAAATGCAATAACTATTCTCTGATTACAAAATCCAAAACCAATACTTCAAAACTTTCAAAATGTCACAGTCTTACTAGATGGAATGTTTGGCATGATCCTCCGTATTTTCATCAATTAATAAGTACACCTTGGACAATAATTTAAGTTGAACCTCATGAATTCCACTTTGTAGCAACACGTTTAATATAACAGTAGTGTCTTCAAGTCAGAAATTTGGTGTTTTTGGATGGATGGATGGATGGATGGCTAGATGGAAGGATAGATGAGTGAATTAATAGCTAAGAATGCCTGGCAATGTTCTAGTTGCTTAAAAATTGCATCTTTAAAAATAATTCAGTGTTTTCCAGTTTGTTAAACAATAACTATGACTCAGAAGAAAATGGTGATTTGTGTCCTTTCCATGGACTAAATATGTAACTTCAAGGAAGCCATTATGATGCCAGTTCCATCTGATTGTTGTGAGGATCAAATGCGCTAACTGAAATGAATTATGTAGCACCCTGCCTAATACATGTTAAACAGCATATTTTAAACTGCCTTTAAAGTGAAATACTATATGCAGAAAAGCAAAAATTCAAATGATACAAAAAGCTATACAATGCAAAAGACGTTTCTTTTGGCCAAGTTTTCCCGCTCTTATTACTACTATTATTAGAGATCTCCAAGCAAAAATAACATCTCCCTGTTGATTAAGAAGGGAGAGGTTTACAGACTAGGAGATAACATCCTTTGAGTCAGAACCAAGTGAAATAACACATGTATTCTGGTTAAATTCCAGCATGAGTGATTAACATTCTCCAACTTCAAATAATTTTTATTATTAGCCTACACATGTTGCATACAGGCCACAGAATGAGGCAGCCTCTCTTGGCATGTTCACAATCTGTGCATACTTTCCACTGAGGGTTTCCCTTTCTTTTTGATTGCTATTCCATAGCTTTTCAACTCCCACTACTTTCAACCCTGGGATGTTTGCCGACACTGAGTGCCAAGTAGTTCCAAAAAAACCAAAAAAATATAAGCACCTGTAGAATCCCAGGGAATGAAAGAGGTAAAGTACATTTTAAACATATTTAGTAGCGGTTTTAATGTTTGTGAAGAGATTTATATTTATTTCTTTTAACTTTGAGGCTGGGATTAATACACGTATTCCTCATTATTTCTCACAAAGTCTTGTTGATAAGCAGGAGGAAGAGGGCTATTCTGCAATTTTGTCTCCCAGTCTGTGTAAGTGGGATCCAGGACACAAGAACGACTCAGCCCTAAAGTGCAGTCCTGAGTCCCTCAAGAACTCAGGCCCTCCTGCCTTTTTTCCGCCTTCTTCCAGTAGAAGGAAGGGGTGGGGGGAGCGGGAAACAATTCAAACCCTCTTTGTAAGCTTGTGAATGAATTTCAAGAATGTTAAACACCTCAGTCTTCCAACCTAATTAGAACATGTAGAAAAGAGGCATTTTTAGGACATTTTAAACTTGCAGCATAATAACCCATCTGGAGAGCGCCACAGTGCGTCCCAGTGGTCGAGGCGCCCAGCAGGTCTTCGCGCGGGCTCCCGCAGCTCCGTGCGCCCCGGATCCCCGGCGGCGCGCGGGTGCGCAGCTAAGCAGCGGGTAGCCCCCCGGGGGGGGGGGCGGCCCCTGCCCATCACAGAGCCCGGAGCCAGTGTTGCTTTTCTCTGCGGGCGACTTCGAACTGCCTGGATTTTTAACCCGATAAACTGATAAAGGACTAACATGTCTGGAGTCTTCCAAAGACAGAAAGAAAATCACTTTCTTGTCGCAGCAGTAAGATTTTGTTACGAAATGCAAAAGTAAAGGTTAAAGCCTGGGAGATAACCGGTCGCATATGGGGGGAGTGGGGAGGAGGTGGTAAAAACTGTGGCTGTCGCGTCCCAACTATCTCGGTTCGAATCCCGGGTTTGCCATTTGAGAGCCTACTCTGTGCTAGGCGGTCGGAATACCGCGCTGAACAAGATTATCTAGGTTGCGGCTTTCTTGGGGGAACTATCATTAGCTCGGTTCCCTTGGTATGCTTCTAAACTCTGTTTCTTCACCTATAAGAATTGTTGTAAGGATCTGAGACATCCTGTATTAAGATGAGAACGATTAACGCGCCGTCTGACACACAGTAGGGGCTCAGTAAGCATTTGTACTTCTCTCAATTTGAGCTCACCTGGTGAGGGCAGCGCAGAGAGGAGACAGGTGCCACGGTTAAGAATGATTCTTTGAGCAGTTCTTTTAAACAAGCGCTGGACTCTAAGGATGCTTAGCTGCAGATAGGAGACCCGGTAGGTGCCCTGGAAGCTAGGGTTCATAAGCTAGAACATTACGGGGAAGTGAGCCCCGCACCAGTGGACGCCAGCAGAGAACTCAGGAGGGACTTCTAGCTAGGGTTTCCCGCCCGGGGTCTCAAGAAGGCGTGATTAGCATTCGCCCCGCCCCCCATAGCTTCCCGGCCGGCGATTGGCCCACGCTCCTCGGCTGCCAGCTCCAGGCGGGGCCGGAGGGCGCCTGGGGAGAGGCTGAGCCCGCGGGGCAGTGGGCGGGGACGCGCGGAGAGCGTGGCGGGGCGGCCCACCAACCGAGCCCCAGCGCGAAGGGGCGGGGCCGGGGCGGAGCCTCCCGGCGGGCATTAGAAGCAGGTGACCCAGGCTGGGCGGGAGAGGCCAGTCAGCCCGAGGCCGTGACTCCACTGCGGCCAGCGCCGCCGCCGCCGCCGCCGCGCGCAGTTCAATACCCGCCGGAGGTGGGCCAAAGGGTGCTAGAGCGCGGGGGAGGAGCGGAGCCCGGCGCGTCCCGGGAGAACCGCCACCGCCCCCAGGAGTCCGCTGGAGCGCGGATCCCCCTGCAGGGGAGGAGAAGAGCGGCGGGCGGGACGCGGCGGCGGGCGCGCACCATGCAGTCCCGGCGGGGCCAGCGCTGGCTGCTCGCCGTGCTGTGAGGCGGCGGGATCCCCCGGTCGCCGCACACCGCCTTCCTCTTGCCCAGGTGCTGCCAGGCGCGCTCGCCCTTCGTCCGGCTCCCGGACCCTGGTGGAACGCACGGCCTGCCCCCCGTCCTGCCCCGCCCGGATCATGCGGGGGGCCCCGGAGGAGGTGAGGGCGAATGACCGGTCTGCGGCGACCTCGTTCAGGGGGCGACCCCCTCTCTGAGACGCCCCCACCTGCTGCCATGTGCTGCCTCCTCGGGTACCCAGCCTATCGCCAAACTTTCCCGATGCCAGCCTGTCTCTGAGTCGCGTTTCTGAGCGAAGTGTCCCAGAGACGGAGGGCCCAGGCTGCCTACGGACTATCTGCTTCTCTCAGGATCCTCAGAGGTGAGAGCACGCGCCTTCCCCTTCTCCCCGTTCTTTTCCCGGTCCTCTGCCCTTTTCCGGGGAACTGAGCGCTCTGACCTTGGGGTGCAGGCTGGCAGGCCCTGCGAGAAGGGAGGCGGGGTGAGGGGCGGGGAGTCTGTAGTTTGGTTCCTGAAGGTGGAGGGGAGGGGAGGGAGAGAGGTTAACTTAGAGTTTTGGAGACCGCTTGCGGGGATTGTGCCGTTGACGCCCCTCTAATTGGGAGTGGTTGCAATTCTTCTCCCCCACCTTCTTTTTTAAAGAGTCCTTTCCTTGGAATCGGAGCCCTAACCGTCCTTCCCCAGCCCTATCCAGCGAAGAGCTGAGCGCTCCCTGCGGAGGCAGCGCCCTCCCGAAACAGTTTATCTTTGGACGGATTTCTTTAGAAGACAAAGAAACCAACAGGTTGCTAGTCCCGGCGCCACACAAGTCGGCGGAGAGGGAAGCCTGGATCCCGGTTTCCCCTGCCTGAGCTGGCCCCGCGCGGGCTGCGGGAGACGAGGGGAGGGAGGGGGCTATGGCTCGGCCTGACCCGTCCGCGCCGCCTTCGCTGCTGCTGCTGCTCCTAGCGCAGCTGGCGGGCCGGGCGGCGGCCGCCTCCAAGGCCCCGGTGTGCCAGGAAATCACAGTGCCCATGTGCCGCGGCATCGGCTACAACCTGACGCACATGCCCAACCGGTTCAACCACGACACGCAGGACGAGGCGGGTCTGGAGGTGCACCAGTTCTGGCCGCTGGTGGAGATCCACTGCTCGCCGGACCTGCGTTTCTTCCTGTGCTCCATGTACACGCCCATCTGCCTGCCCGACTACCACAAGCCGCTGCCGCCCTGCCGCTCGGTGTGCGAGCGCGCCAAGGCCGGCTGCTCGCCGCTCATGCGCCAGTATGGCTTTGCCTGGCCGGAACGCATGAGCCGCGACCGCCTCCCGGTGCTGGGCCACGACGCCGAGGTCCTGTGCATGGATTACAACCGCAGCGAGGCCACCACGGCGCCCCCCCAGGCCCTTCCCGGCCAAGCCCACCCTCTCAGGCCTGCCGGGGTCGCCGGCCTCGGGGAGCGACTGCGCCGCCGGGGGCCCGTCGGTGTGCAAGTGCCGCGAGCCCTTCGTGCCCATCCTCAAGGAGTCGCACCCGCTTTACAACAAGGTGAGGACGGGCCAGGTACCCAACTGCGCGGTGCCCTGCTACCAGCCGTCCTTCAGCCCCGACGAGCGCACGTTCGCCACCTTCTGGATCGGCCTGTGGTCTGTACTGTGCTTCATCTCCACCTCCACCACGGTGGCCACCTTCTTAATAGACATGGAACGCTTCCGCTACCCTGAGCGCCCCATCATCTTCCTGTCAGCCTGCTACCTGTGCGTGTCTCTGGGCTTCCTGGTGCGCCTGGTCGTGGGCCATGCCAGCGTCGCCTGCAGCCGCGAGCACAGCCACATCCACTACGAGACAACGGGCCCTGCGCTGTGCACTGTCGTCTTCCTGCTGGTCTACTTCTTTGGCATGGCCAGCTCCATCTGGTGGGTCATCCTGTCGCTCACCTGGTTCTTGGCGGCTGGCATGAAGTGGGGCAACGAGGCCATTGCGGGCTATGCGCAGTACTTCCACCTGGCCGCGTGGCTCATCCCCAGTGTCAAGTCCATCACTGCGCTGGCACTGAGCTCCGTGGACGGGGACCCGGTGGCCGGCATCTGCTACGTGGGGAACCAGAACCTGAACTCGCTGCGCGGCTTCGTGCTGGGCCCGCTGGTGTTCTACCTGCTGGTGGGCACGCTCTTCCTCCTGGCGGGCTTCGTGTCGCTCTTCCGCATCCGCAGCGTCATCAAGCAGGGCGGCACCAAGACGGACAAGCTGGAGAAGCTCATGATCCGCATCGGCATCTTCACGCTGCTCTACACTGTGCCAGCCAGCATCGTGGTGGCCTGCTACCTGTACGAACAGCACTATCGCGAGAGCTGGGAGGCTGCGCTCACCTGCGCGTGCCCCGGCCCGGACTCCGGCCAGCCGCGCGCCAAGCCCGAGTACTGGGTGCTCATGCTCAAGTACTTCATGTGCCTTGTGGTGGGCATCACGTCGGGCGTTTGGATTTGGTCCGGCAAGACTGTGGAGTCGTGGCGGCGCTTCACCAGCCGCTGCTGCTGCCGCCCGCGGCGGGGCCACAAGAGCGGCGGCGCCACGGCCGCCGGGGACTACGCCGAGGCGAGCGCAGCGCTCACGGGCAGGACCGCGCCGCCGGGCCCCGCCGCCGCCGCCTACCACAAGCAGGTGTCCTTGTCGCACGTGTAGGAGGAGGCCGAGGCCGAGGGACCGGGACCGGGGCCGGCAGTTGAGGGAGGGAGGTTGTTTTGTTTGGTAGCTTTGCCAAGGTCACTTCCGTTTACCTTCTTGGTGCTGATGCCCCCTCCCGGGGCAACTTGGAGAGAGGGGAAAGGGACCGTTTCAAGGCGAGTACCTGTCCCAGGACTTCTCAAAGGGGCTCAGCTCACGTCTGTTCTATCTTACTGCCTTTTCAAGAGGAACCCTGTTTTTAATTTATATGTAGTTTTCTTAATTTTTAACTTTGTTGCATTTTGGCAACAAAATTTACCTTTGCTTTGGGGGCTTTACAATCCTAAAGTTGGCATTATAATGAAGGTCCACTTGGTTCAGGTGTCTTTGAACTGTGTGGTCTAAATTGGGAAAATATATTTCCTATACTTGTGTCTTTAAACATAATGTGAACAGTGAAAGTTGCTGTGACTGGGAAGTTGTTCCGTGTGCTTTCCCAGGTTGTTTCTCCTTCCACTGCTTAAAGTGTCCAAGATGCTTTAAGGTGAGCTGCTTGTCCCTGTTTATAGTTCCTAAGTTAGGGGACACCCTAAGTCACACCAAGGAGCAGGGGAGCATAATGTGGTTAGGGCCTCCGGAAAGTGACAAGGTTAGGCAATGTTTAGAGATTCTAATGTGTCCGTCCTAGCTTCGTTTAGCAAGCTTCGGTTTCTTCTCTGTAGTACTTGTAATCATTCTCATTCTTAACAGTGCCAGCTTTGCTTGAATAAGTTAGAGGTAGCATTGCAGTGTCCGGAATAAATATTTGGAAGAGTGCGAACCTAAGGGATGGTGATCGGTTGAACTTGAATTCTAGACTGTTAAGATGGCAGCTTTGTGCCGGAGGAGTGGGTGGTTCTTAATAGGCTTCGGTGATCCCACTTTTTTAAACTTGTGTTAAAATTTTGGTAAAAATAAACCCACTTCCTTCTTCTGGAAGGACTTAGCGATAGTGCTGAAGAGGGCTCCTTTTTACATTTAAGGACTAAAATGGATATACCTCCTGTAATTAAGTAAATTTCCAACACCTCTCTTATCTGCTCCACCCCCAACCCACCTCTTTTATCATGTTAAACAGTCTTTTTGCTTTTCTTATTCCTCCTCTCCTGGAGAGCTGTGATTAGAAACCACACCCACCCTTGAAGGAGGTGCTTGAACCGGGGGGAGGGAGGCTGGCTACCTGTGAACAAACACTGGCAGCGATGGGGGAAAATAAGTGTCCCTGGACTTTGGACTAGATTACAGCCAGATATTCCAAAAGCATCGAGACACTGCTCTCTGCGGCCTCTGAAAACAAATGAGACCCATAACACCCTTGCATAAGCTTTTAAAACATGGATCAGTGTAGCAAAAGGAAAGCTGTCCCCCCCCCCCCCACCTCAATATATTTTTCTCTTCCTCCGCTTCTGAGAAAGCCTATATAGTGATGAGCACACACTTTACTGTTAGAGAATTCTGTTTGCTTTTCTAATCTGTTGAACCATTCCCTCATTTATATATGAAAGCCTATGTATTGATGAATACACACGTACACACACCACGCATACATACTTTACTGTTAAAAATTCTGTTTGCTTTCCTAATCTATTTAACCATTCATTCAAGAAGAGTGTGAGGCCATTACTGGGGAAGGGGGTGACAGTGCATTGGCCAGCAGAATACCAGTGACCAGGACTGAGTGGGGACTAAATTTAAGAAGCTAAAATGGCAAAAACAATTAAAATTTGAGGATGTCTCCCTAGAAAAACAACAAGTGTAGGGATTTGCGCATCATTTATACCAAAGTTGGAAAAGTCAGATTTAAGCCCAGGTCAGTTTTTACATTATGGATATTAAGTAAACAAGTGTATAGTTTCCATAGTGTATTTAAGCACTTTGCTGGTGGAAAGAAGCCTGGTGTTATAGTTTTCATGGACTTTCAGAAGCTATTCACGTTTATAAAAATGCACTGCTCTTACACACTCATCCTCTGAATCAAAATTTCAGTATATTCGACAAAACCTTGTCCACAGAGCTACAGAACTTTTTGCACATCTAATCCCTCTACTTGTTCAGATGCTTCTTAGAACCTTGAAATAGATCCCCTGCCTGAGGGCCAGTTCCTCTCTTGTTTTTCAAATGAGGAACTTTTCTGATCACCTTGACCTCTTCCCTCAGTTAACATGTCTTCCCAGAAAGTACATAGATTATTCTGCTGCCTTAGGTCATTGTGCCTAATTTGGGTTTTTCCTCTTCCTTTTTTTTTTTTTTTTTTTTTTTTGTGGAGGAGTGTAAAGATGATGCAGAATGTATCTAAAAGTTGTGGGATGATGTGGTTGAAGTGATTTAATTCTTCCTGTTAAAACAACTATTTTTCATTTTGGCAACATACCAAACCTAAAACGAACAACCAATTTACTTTAAAAAAAAAAAAAAAAGACAGTTAAGACAAAGGATACTAAGCCAAGGAGAGGCAATACAGGTAATGCATTTGGAGGTCTAGGTCCAGGCCAACTCTCAGAGCTGCCTCTGTTTTCAGCCTCTGTTCTCACCGCTGCTCTCCCCCTCCCTTCCCTCAAAGATGAAGCCCACCTGCTTCCCTCAAGTCTTACCTCAGCCACCCCTCCCGCTACCCAGGGCAGAGAAGCCCATCTATTTATGGTCGCCCCCTATTTCCATCTCATATGCTGTTTTCTTCTGATTTTTATTTTTATTAGGCAAACGATCCATACTCGTGAAAACAATTATAAAATGGAAGGTTGTGGGGTGGTTTAGCAGCTTCTTCACAGCCAGCTCTGTGATTTTAGTGAGGATTTAAGGCCCAGTTTAGTTTCACATGTACAGCTTTTGGGCTGTCCCTTTCATGGTTCAATTGTAAGCAACGTCTCCCATCACAGATTAGGGGGTAAAGATTTAGAAGGAACTAATATGTAACCTCTCAGTAAATCAGTTGATAAGACTTAGGAAGTCATTTTAATTTATATTATTAACCTCACACTTTGAAGTTGTCTAAATTGGCTGAAAATAAGTATTCTTGGTGCCTTATTGGTTTATCCTTGCAAACCTTTGTCCTGTTTTCTCGTAGTCGTTTCCAGTGATAAGCCTGTGTGTGTGTTGTGTGTAATTGTGAGCAATGTACAAGCTTAAATAACGTGCTGACACCACTGTTTCCAAGTTGGTATTCATTAGGCCGTTTCCTCCTGGGCTAGGGCTGCACTAATCCTGACACCGGCTGCCAGGAGAAAACCTCATGGATCCCACACCGCACCTTAATAACAGCATCCGTGACCTGCAGTCTCAAGTACAGAATGGGAACCCCAGAGCTAGGAAATGTAGTTGTATATTTTAATGAACTGCTACCCCTGCTAAAGAGGCTTCTTTCACTTTTGTGCTCTACAGAAAGACCAAGGCGGGTAGGAGGGACAAAGCTTTGAATAACTGCTTTCTAACACCGAATGTGGCCAACAGGACAGAGAACATCACAAATCTAGGCAGGTGTGAGGTACAGTGGCTGAGGATTTCCTGCTCCCCCTGCATGCCCTTTCTTGCCTCCAAAGTCCAATCAAGTGATCCTGGGAAAGAAATACGCCTGGGTTGAGGAGGGTGGTTTTGAAAGAAAAAACTACCAAGACATTAAAGCAGGGTGAATGAAGGGTAGGCAGGATGAAAGTAACTAAGTAACCTGGCTCAGAACTCTCAAACGCTTCTAGCAGCTTGATGACAATTACAGGATTTATTTCAGTCTGTGGTACATCATTTGAAGACAATATTACTTCATGTTGTTACAAACTGTATGTATAGTGTGTATGTGTTGTGGGTGTGTATATAAATAATATATATTATATAGATGAGAGATTTAGTGACTTTTGATACGGGTTTGGTGCAGGTGAATTTATTACTGAGCCAAGTGAGGCACATACTGAGTCAGTAGTTCGAGTCCAGGGCATTCAGTACTTTTTCTGATTTCCATGTGTGTATAGTGCCTGTCCCATGCGGTATTGTCAGTGTCATGTCAAATCCAGAACTCACAAAGCAGAGCCAGCGATATTTTATTTGTAGACAATCAACTAGAATCTATAAAATTATTACTGGCAGATGATTATAATTCCAGATCCCTAACAAACACTAGCAAAAGGAAACCCAGAGCATCTTGATAAGAAGTTTTCTGTTTTTGTTTTGTTCCTGGAAGTCAGTAGAATAGCAGTTGTATGTGGTTATATTAGTGTCAAGATACTTAATTTGCTGACCTTATTATTTCAGAAAAAAAAAATTGTATGTATTATATTTGTGGGAAGTTAAAATAATGCTTTGAGATTTTTATCAAGTATGGAGAGTAGTTATTTATGAAAAACAAAGAAATGTCTATTTTTGTTTCTTTGTTCCCAATTAATGTAGATAAATTTTAAAGTGCATTAAAGCAATGGTAAAGCAAATAAGATGCTGTACAAGTATTTTTCTCATGCTTTCATGGAGAGACACTGTTTTCTAAGAGTATCTGAAGGAAGTATGTGCATTCTAACTTCGTGATCAGATTTCTCGGATGTACTTTGAATATAAGTGGCAACGTTTTTATTGATAATAAAATCAAAGAAATTCCAATCACCAGAAGGAGAACTAATGAAAACATGTTTTACCTGAATATACTTCATAGGTTTCTCCTGCTGATCCTGTGATTGTTTCATGATTCACTTGAAGAAATGAAGGAAAATACACATAAGAACAGAGACATTACCTGAGATTGTGTTCTATTTTATCAACCCTCCATCTATACTCTGTACTGAAGCAATTTGGATAGAAGAGCTGCTGTTGTTGTGTGTGTCTGGTTTGCAGTCAGAAACTCCCAAAACTTCATCGTTCAGCAGTTAGATACACAACTTTGTATTAAGGTCTAAATACAAGTCAGGGAACCCAGATAAGATAAGAGGATATATGGTTCTCCCTCTGTATTTGTGGGTAATTGGTTCCAGTCGTCTCCCTCCCCCCCCCCCCCCCCCGTGCCACCCCATACCAAAATCCATGGATGCTCAAGTCCCTTATATAAAACGGTGCAGTATTTACATATAACCTACGCACAATCCTCCCATCTTCCCCCGCACCCTCCTTTATACTTTAAGTCATGTCTAGATTACTTATAACACCAAATACAAATCCTAAGTAAGTCGTTGTAAATATAATGCAAATGGTTGGTGGTGTGCAGCAAATTCAAGTTTTGCTTTCTGTAACTTTCTGAAATTTTTTTCCCTAAATATTTTCAGTCCATGGTTGGTTGAATCCACTGATGCAGAACCTGTGGATACGGAGGGCCAACTGTAAATTGATTTAGAGTTGGCACTTCCCTGACAATCTGGACAGATGCTTAGTAAACCTGAGATAATTAATTTAGCATCAAAGTGAGTACTACGAGCATTATTAGATTGGTACATGTTAGGGCATTTGGGAGAACAGAAAATACAGCAGTTGAGCTGGATCCTGGTGCAAGAGCCGCTGTGCCTGACCCGTACAGGTCTCTAGTGGGCACGTCTTCCCAATGCTTTCTCATTGTTCATTCCCCCCAGTGGAAAAGGGGGGCACTGTTGGACTTAGGAAGAGCGAGAAATAGGTAATAATGCTTCTTTTAGTGATTTAGTTACAGAGCTCTTACGTGCAACAGAATGAGAGGAAGTAGAATGGTTCTGTGCATAGATTTGGGAGCTAGACTGATTAGGGATTCAACTCCCAGCTCCATCATTCATGGGCTGTTGATCCTGAACAAATTACTTAAGCTCTTAGTACTTCATTTGTGTACTGCATCTTAGTACTTTCTCATCTGTGAAAGGGGGATAATGATAGTACTTATATTTTAGGGTTGAGAGGATCTAAAAGATTAAATCAGGTTAAGGTAAGTAAAACAAGGAGGAAGCAGCCATTCAGGCATGGAATGGAAAGGGAATTGAAAGACTAGTTTTCAAATTTGTGTCTGCGTAAGAATCATTTGGGGTTCCTATTAGAAATGTAGATTCCCAGGCTTCAGCTCCAGGAATTGAGATTAATTTGGGATCCAAGAATTAGGTCTTTTTGTTCTGTTTTAGTAAACTTTTAGAATTATTTTAGGTTTACAGAAAAGTTGCAAAGATATATCCATTTTGCCTTAATATCAACATATTATCATAGCACATTTGTTAAACTAAGAAGTCAACATTAACGCACTACTGTTAACTCCAGACTTCATTTGGATTTCACCAGATTTTCCACTGATGTTCTTTATCTGTTCTAGGATTCCACATTGCATTTAGAGAAGCTTCATTTCTTACAGGGACTTTCAGCCCATGAGAGGCAGGTGGTCTGGAGACCACATCTTGAGAAACACTAGGACATGTCAAGGGCTGAGGAAGGTCAAATTGCCCCATCCTCACCACCATCCTGGTGGTGGGGGTGTTGGATATAGAAATTTGAAGAGTTGGGATGGAATCCTCTCCCTTAGATGAGAGGGGTTACCGTAAGAAGTGAGGCATCTATTCCTAATGCCAGATGAAATGAGTTTTGGAGTTTGGAAGGTGGGGTTGCTGCCTAGCCTGAGGAGATACATCTAGGGTTGTGGGCAGATCAGGGGAGTGAGTGCAGCAAATTGGGAACAACTACTTTGTGGGAACACAGGAGGGCTCAAGTAGTTGATTAAAGGGGATTACAAGGGGCCAGTTAGCCCGTGAGCCATATAAATCCTGTATTTCCTGGAACCTGGTGATAGTGTTTTAGAAATGGGTCACAGTAGTAACCAACATCAAGCACTGCCACCTTGGACACGAGCAGAGAGTCAAAGGGTGAAGCTGAGATGACCTTGCTGAGAGAGGGCAGTGGGAGGTGGACAAAACACTGACGCCCTGCGTTTGGAAGAGTCGGTTCCCACAGTGAGGAGATCAAGGGCCACCATCTGGGGAGCTAGAAGTAAAGGTCAGTAGAATTGAGAACGGTAAGATGAAGGAATAGATGTTGTAAGAAAAAGCTAGCAGAGTAATTTGAGGTCTTGAAGTAGAGATCGACATATTCTTGAGGACCTTAGGTCCTGAGGCTGTCACTGACTTTCTCTAATCACATTCAAATTATTTAGCTGCCCTCACAGCAGTTAAGTAATCACCTAACCTGTTCCTTTTTTTTTTTTTTTTTTTAAAGAACATTAACCTCTTTTCATTTGACTCTGGATTTCTCTTAATTTCTATACTACTTCACTTTCCTGGTTCTTTCTGCATGTTAGAGATCCTAAACCATAAACTGGTATTCATAACATTTCTTTCACATGAAGTACATGTTATCTCATCTGCCAAACCCATTTAAAATGGACTAGTGGAAATTGCCTCAGAAGCCAAACAGATTGCACCTGTGTACAAGGGACCAGGTGTCTCTGAAGGGCTCCTAGATCTTTTGTATTCTTGCTGGCACGGTGTCAGGCTGGCCAGGCTGGTGAGTGGCTAACAGTTAAGATTTTAGGTGATCTAATCCTTAACTTGATAGATGCTGGGTGTAATCTACAGATTCTGCATAGAAATTAGCACTTACCCCTGGGAGAGCCCCTACCAGCTGTCAAGTGCTTTACCAAATAGCTCTATACTCAAGAATGCGGCTTCTGGGTGAGGGAACAGTCGTAGTCATTTTACATGTGGTTAGAGAGAAGTCTTGGGTGATGAAAGATTTTAGCTAACCTACACGCTATAGGTAAACATTTCCAAAAACATTGCATAACCTGAATACAGAGTGAATTGTTTTCCAGTAAATACTGGCTTCAGCATTTTTCAAAAATCAAGGAATGGTATATTTTATAGAATGGGAAAACTAAGAAATGAAATTTGACCTGTTGTAAAACTAGGATTTAGTGCTGTTGAATTTCAATAATGGGCATACAGGGTACATTAGGAGTAAATGTGAAAGAATAGGGTCATGATGGAATCTGATACAGGGTGGAAAACATTTCTCTTAACCAGAAACACTGGGCCCTAAGAAGTTGTCTTAGGGTCAACCACATGAATTTAACATACAAAAATGGCAATTTAATTTGGTTCAAACATACATTTCAAACTTTTGTCTTTTCCTTGTAAAGAATAAAGTTCAGTTCACGGTATACCAGAGTTAAAATTGCACAGATATCAGTATTCCATTAGAGAAAAATCATTTTTTTTAAAAAGCGAAAAAATAAAATTTGAGTTCAGGTAGTCAGATATTCTTTTATAGTCTTACTACTTTAGGGAACAAACCCTTCCTCGGTATAAAAATCTGGAAAAAAAAATGCCATACTTGCCACCCTCTTAATAACTAGTTTCCATGCCCCATATTTGTTGGAGAACCTACTTTGTGATGTTTAAATTTTTACCTTAAGTTGCCTCAATTTCCCATTTATTAAAATGGCTGTATTGCCTCTAGAATTAAAGCTGAAGGGGAAAAGCAATTTTTAGCGATTCCCCTTATTCTACCAACTTGTTCTTGAAGCTACAGTCATGCCCAATGTTCCTATCCCCAATTTTTTTTTTTTAAACCTTCGACCACTCGAGATATGTCAGCATTTCTGCTTAGTAACTGGCATATTACTACGCGGTGCAAACTATTGATATAAACAGTGACTTGTGATAGATTTTTTTCCCCTTCTGTACTAAATCAGATCATTTCTCCTCATCAGCAACTTCACAAGAACAAAGTTAAAGATGTGACCTTAGGAAGGGAACTAAGGTGGATGAAATACGACGGCAATACTATCAGGACTGCTGGGATATTGCTCAAGTGCAGTGGCTAGGGTCTAAAAGAAACTTCAGCGATCTGGTGTATTTCCAGCTGAATGCGAAGTGAAGTAGCAGGTTAACGTCAAATTCCGGGGCTTGTGTAAAAGTCACCCTCTTAACAGTAACCACAATGCTACTGCTTCCTGTTCTTCCATTTTCTTTCCTGTTCAATTGCTTGAAACCCTCAAACAACAAGTTCTGATTCTACAGTATTCCTGTAAGTCCTTTCTCTGTGTATTTACCTACTTTTATCTTTCAATGTGCATTTCCATCTTGGCACCATAACAAACAAGTCAAAAATGCCATCTAATGCATTATGCCACTGAGCACTGTAGCCAGTGATTTTAAGTGTACTAGATTATCTTCAGGTTGAAAAGAGCGTAAGCTGAAGAAATAAATGTCTACATCTTAACTAAAGGCAGGGGTCAAAACAACTTATGAATGGTTAGTTTGAAAATGCTTTAAGGCCCGACTATCAGAGCTGACTGAAAACATTTGAGTTAGGCAGAGTTGTAATGTTATGTGAATAGTGAGAAGTGTTACAAACACAGTAGCCATATATTTTAATTAAAATAGTTTATTAGCTTTTCTTTTAATATAAACATGAGGCAGAAAAACCACATAAGTTGTAGCATTCTTTTCAAAATAAAACTGCAATCAGTACTTGAATTTCCAAGCTCCAAACTCCATAAACAATATTTTTTGAGGTGGTAGATTGTAGTATTTTATATACCATAATTTATCATTTATGTCTCTGTCCCTTAAAAATGATGGAACCTGCAGCACTCAGTATAATGTGAAGCCTTGCTATAAAGAGAGAAAGTACTTCTGGCCCAGAGATGCTTTGTTTACAGGCAAAATTCCTAGGATTACATTTGAGAAGGTAGGAGGAGAAAGATTTCACATAGTTGAGAACACTTTTTTTTTTTTTTTTTTTAATATTTCAAGTTTAGGTGACATCGTTACCAATCTCCAAAAAGACTGATTACTGGACTGGACCTCCCTGCCTTTTAAAGCCTGAGGTAAGGGTTCCTAAGGTTTATATGTTTCCTCTTAAATAGAACTTGAAGTGAGACACCTATAGCCAGGTTAACACACAGGATAGAAAAGCTGTTTCGTATCACTTACTCTCCTGTCCCTACTATTAGGGTCCAGTTCAATTTATTACATGTGAATTAACACTGTTGTTCATAATTCCTTTACCAAATCTAGAAAAAAGAAACTTAGGTGATCAAGCAGGTAAGCAGCCCAGCCTTGCAAAGGACTATTTTAAAAAGAGGAGGGGAGGTATCCCCTTAAGTCTTAGTGCAATTTTAAGCTTTGATACTTGTAGAAGTATAAATGCCACAAACTTACAAAACATCATTTGAAAGTTTAATCAAATTTCTTCTAAACTCATTTAGTTTTGTAAATTTTAAACGTTAAGCGTTTATTGTTTTATTTTTTATTTTTTAAAATTTATGTATTCATTTATTTATGGCTGTGTTGGGTCTTCGTTTCTGTGCGAGGGCTTTCTCTAGTTGTGGCAAGTGGGGGCCACTCTTCATCGCGGTGCGCGGGCCTCTCATTATCGCGGCCTCTCTTGTTGCGGAGCACAGGCTCCAGACGCGCAGGCTCAGTAATTGTGGCTCACGGGCCTTCCCAAGCCAGGGCTCGAACCTGTGTCCCCAACAAGAGAGCCTGCGACAGTGAGAGGCCCGCGCACCACGATGAAGAGTGGCCCCCGCTTGCCACAACTAGAGAAAGCCCTCACACAGAAACGACCCAACACGCCATTAAATAAATTAATTTAAAAAAAAAAAAAAAAAAAAAAAAAAGCTTAATGTTTAAAATGTACAAAAGTAAATGAGTTTAGAAGAAATTCGATTAAAGTTTCAAGTGATGTTTTGCCAGTCTAGCATTTATACTTCTGCGACAGTGTTCTGGAGTTATCCAAGCACACTATATTAAAGCTTAAAATTGTTCTAAGACTTTTGGGACACGTTCTATTTCATCACCGGCTTGTTAATTACTGGACCACCATGTTGGCTGGAATTATGAAAATATCCTTTAATACAAGTATATAACAAAGAGGAAAATCATCACAAAATCAGAAGCACCATTATAGTTAACAAGAAATGCAGCACGGACCCAATAGAAGGAAATAACCTACTTTCTCTGTTTATGATCGCAAACATGCTAATATGCTAATAAGTACTGCCTGCAAAGAATTTGGATGACATGTGTTATTCAGCAGCTTTTTGGTTTAAATTGATTGCCAACAATGACTAGCAGCTTCAATGATATAGTAGGGAGGAAGAACCCTGCAAAACCTAACGATGCTACAACAGTCTGTTCCGAAGTTTGGCTTTATGAGTTGTTAGGAGTCCCATGTTTTTTTGTTGTTTTTTTTTTTGTTTTTTGTTTTTTTTTCGTTTTTTTGTTTTTGTTTTTTTTTTTTTTTGGAGTCCCATTTTTTGATGGTAATACTGCACTGATTCTAAAGGAATATGCAGCAGTATGGGACAGTGAGGTAAGAAAAACATAAAAGTTATATAGTTAGTGTCTTTAAAGTCTAAAAATTTAAACTATTAATTAAAAAACCTCACATAGTTCACAGCTATCAGATAACTGTGTGTGGATTGGGAGCAGATATCTGTGCGTGGATTGGGAGCTTTTAGCTTTGGAGTGGTTTTTGTAACTCTGTTTACAATAAAAAGGACAGAAGAGCGTGTTACATTGACGAGGTCCCGTTCTTTCCTATGAGCATAATCTTCGCTTGTCCATGAGTCTCTTGAATTCAATGTCTTTCTTTAAGGTGAAAATACTAACTTTGCTGGTTTCTGAGCAGGAGAGGTGATATTTCTCCAGTCTTTGTTTCGAGGGGTTTATGATGTTACAACCCCTCACTTCTCCCTTAAGAGAGGATGGCATTGGAGCGCCGAATACCAATGAAATGATCAGCGCTGAAAGACCTTCTCATAGCAGCTCTACACACGTCTTTGTATTTGTCGTCACACAATCTGGAAATGGCCTAGGAAAGTCAATCAGGTAGAACATAGGTATAATTAGGGGGAAAAAAAAATGTTCGGACCTTAAAAAAACAAAAAAAGCATCATTGATAAGCCACACATCTACATTCGTTTAGATAGTTCATAGTTACTGCTACTTTGGATAGCTGATATCTACACTAACTGACAATTCCCTAAGGTAATAACCTTTAAGGGCTATGATTAGATTGCTGGGGCAAGGGGTAACTTGCCCTAATAACTTAGAGTTACTTAAAAATTGGGTTCCTAATGATAGGCTCCTAATAGCAATATCATCTGTTACCTACACACGTGATCCTTAAACGTAATGGACATACACTTGGGAAAAATCAGTGTTTACTCAGCTATTCAACTTCTATTCAGTTTTCATTAGTTATTACATACTCTAAGAAAATTTTAATCAGGTAGGTATGTGCTGAAGGTAGGAGAGGTCTAATGACAAGCGCTGAAAGGTGCTATTTCACTTGCACATAAATTATGGTAGAAAAACATCTTATTCTAAAGTACCACCAAGGTACCACAGAAAGTATCAATTTTAAATGTGTTCATTTCAGTTGTGAATTTTGCTGTATACCCACCAAAAATCATAAGCCATAAGTATTACTTTGTTCCATGTACGTTACCATTTATATTAAAAACTCATGTACTTTCTACATCCAGTATCTGAATCCACATCATACCTTCCAAGTATAGGTCTCTCAGGTTAGCCACGGATGCTTTGTCTAATAAACTCAGGGGACTGAACTGTGATACACACACACACACACACGAACTGCAAGCTGAGTAAAAAACAGTTAAGAGGGAATTCCCTGGTGGCGCAGTGGTTAAGAATCCGCCTGCCAATGCAGGGGACACGGGTTTGAGCCCTGGTCCAGGAAGATCCCACATGCCGAGGAGCAACTAAGCCCGTGCGCCACAACTACTGACCCTACGCTCTAGAGCCCGTGCTCTGCAACAAGGGCAGCCACTGCAATGAGAAGCCTGCGCACCGCAATGAAGAGCAGCCCCCGCCCGCCACAGCTAGAGAAAGCCTGCGTGCAGCAGCGAAGACCCAATGCAGCCATAAATAAATAAATACATTTCTTTATTTATTAAAAATATCAAGACAGTAGAAATAGTCCAAAACATCAATTATAAAAAAAAAAAAAGACAGTTAAGAGTGGTAAGTAGATTATGTAGGTACATATGATTAGGGATACAATTTTAAGAAATTATTCATGTATGGTTATATGTA
Source organism: Balaenoptera acutorostrata (assembly GCF_949987535.1). Taxonomy (NCBI): domain Eukaryota; kingdom Metazoa; phylum Chordata; class Mammalia; order Artiodactyla; family Balaenopteridae; genus Balaenoptera; species Balaenoptera acutorostrata. The sequence goes on along the minus strand of NC_080071.1, from coordinate 65,974,265 downwards.
AGTGTAGAGGTTCAAATGGAAAACCATTAAGAACAGATTAAATATGATTTAAAGTATTCTGAATTATGGTTACAGAAGAGACAATTTTTTTTTTTATAATGTGGGATCCCTGTATAAACCATAAAAGACACAGGAAATATGATGCCAACGGGTCAATAAGCTCTTCAAACTGTTAACAGCTTTCCATTTTCCTAATCACTGCTTAATATAATTTAGCTACAGATGTGGCTTCGGTGGCTGACAGAAAACCCCAGTTAGTGATTTCACAGCCTTACCTCTAAGTTCTGTGCTCTTTCTTTGCTAAGAGGAGGGAATAGAACATTCAGGTTGTTGTCATCTGCTAAGGAGCGAAGGTCAAAGTAGTATTTGGCATACACACTGAAAGGAACATTAATATTAAACTGAAGTAGCTCCAGGAAGTGCCTTTCCATCTCATTCCTGGGGGAGGAGGAGAAGACAAAACCAACACAGGACAATTTTAGTCAACTGGGCTATCTTCAAAAATACCATTCTGAGCTACTAGGATGGCTCTAAATACTGTTTTGAAACAAATAGTGGCTACCCAGCTGGATTAATACCCTAATGTTCAAACAAGGTACAGCTATTTGTGGTCCTTTCTGCGTCCCAGCACTTTGAGTCTGGGACAAGGGGGAAGAGGTTATGGCCCTCTTATGCACTCATGCTGCTGACTCAGGGGCTCATTCTTCAGAGTTCCATTAGTGCAGCTGTACGAGTCATGCTCCACACTCACTCACAAGGCCCCGCTATAGTGATCAGATGAAAGGAATGATGGATGCTGTTTATTAGCTCTGAAGAGCTTGCAGACACTTGCACCGGGCTGAGGACAGGAAGGGGCTCACTGAGGTGGAGACGAGCCAACACCAGGAGTGGGCACATCACCACGGCAACACATGGATCCCTCGAGAGCCACTGCTGTTATCTCTGAGGGGGGAAAACTCTTGAGGCAACAAGGATTCATCTCAAGTAAATAAATAAGCTACATTCGATGGGAAAGGGAATCCCCCCACCCCCACCCCGTGCATGGGGCTGTGTCAAAGGGCATAATGCAAGTTTCTGTTCACCTTAAAACCTTACTAGGGTGAGTTGTCGTCACCATGACAGGACAGGATGCACTTTTTAAGCTTAGGAAGGCAGTAAGATTATGTCTCAGCTAGACTAAACCCACTTTACGATACGACCTCTGATAGAGCAGTTGTTTCCCCCGGTGTTAGGAGAGCAGCCCAGAATGTTCAGACCTACCGCCCCTTGCCAGGACAGACTGCACACGCCCACAGAGGGCGAATTCAATGAAGTGGGAAAGTAGAGTGCTGGGAGCAGCCTTCTGCTATATGACCATATCCAGCCATTTGCTTGCCAAATGTTTAAGTAAATAAATATAGAATTAGAGTAAATCTTACCACTTTCCACAGCAATCACTTTAGAGAGTTGATTATATAAAAATGATAAATACCCAAACAAACATGCAAGTGGCTTATTTTACAATACATTTGGTTTCTTGGTTTTAAAGTGTTAATAGTTTATCCATTGGATAAATCAACAAATGCTCCATGTTCTCCTGTATGGAGAGCAGAGTATGAGCAGAAATGAGGTTTCTCATTTGTTGAACTTTAAACCTAACTGAACCTACTTCCAAAATTCATTTCCTGTTCATACGGCCAGAAGTCTATAGAAATGTAAATCAGATAATGTTTTGATAATCAGCTAATCAGGACTTAATTTACTACAGGAATAAATGCACTTCACTATCCCTTTTATATTTTCTCCACTAATACATTTTAATTGTGTGGAAATACAGTACTTCATAGGATTAACATGTCTATTAATAGAGCTTTAATCACTGAAGAAAAGCATTATGCCTACAGAATATGCATCGTCTGTGTTTTTTGCTGTTTTTAAATGGCTAGGTGGCTGAAGAGCCTACCACTTACAGGCGCGCAGCAAACTGTCTGAACAGCAGCTGCTCAGTTTAACTTACTCTTTTGAAGGGAAATATATATTTAACAAGACACAGAGATGTTAGAAAGTTTTAAGGAAAAGCTGATAGACAGCAATTTTTCAATTCAGACTCAAAATGAGACCATTACAAAGAGTAGTCAACGGCAGAGGGATGAAACAAATGTGTATTAAACACTTTGTTGTAATGCTTTCCAACTCCCAAAGATCATAAACAAAAGCAGCCTATTATAAACATAACTCCTGGTGATTCTCCGTTCTACACAGAGAAGCGTTGTTTAGAATTAGTTTCTTCATAGCTGGACAGTGCCGCCAATGCTCCTGGGCTCAATGTCTATGAACACCCACACGTTTCCCTGCATGTTCTCTGATGTTGTACCTGGAACCAGAGCCCCAGTCAGCTCAGTTGCAGATTCTGAGAAAATTTCAGCTGCCATCATGGCAGGGATGGTGTTCACGATTACAAATTTTCCTTCCTTCAAGGGACCAGTTTAAAGACTGATGATAGTGTTGGTCAACGTCACTTTAGTTTCTGCAACTTCCAAAAGTACTTCTATTCATTTCAAATTCATTATCTGCTGTTACACTGTTTGCTAAGATTGCTACCAGCAATATCACCATGGCCACCTGGTTTACATGATCACCAAAGTGGGCATTTTCGCCAAAAGCCACTTTGACAGCAACTGACAGTCACTTGTCCCTTCTCTTAGTCACAACTTTCCTCGCTTCAGCTGTAAATATGCACTTTGGTAATTGTGAATTATCTAGAGTAAGGGGCAAAGGTAACAAAAACAAACTCTTGCCCCTGCCTGCCATCTTGATCGGCCTCTGCTGTCCAATATAATCAAGAGGTGTCCTTTCACATTTTCCTGAATGCCACCCACAAAGACAGGTTCACTGTCAAGCGGGCACTTCGAGAGTCTGCTGGAATTACCTCTCTGGCTCATCCTGCTTCCCACCCTTGGGGCCCTTCACCAGAGCCAGATTGGAAGCCTGGCGTTTCATGCCAATGTGAGCGTGCCATCTGTGAGGAGAACCTGCCTAGTTAACTCAAGGCCCCACAAAGTGCCGCTGTGTTTGCTGAGTGCCCTGGGTGAGGCCCCAGGGATGCTTCCCGGACTACCTGAGAGGTAGGTGTTTCCTAACTCAGCAGACTTTAGGGGAGGAGAAAGGAACACAGGGATCTGAAACCTTTATATGTGGCTACCTGTACATCATAGTTTCTGTAACAACAGAACCTCAGGTCAAAAGGAGAAAAAGACCAGCAAAAGCAAATACACAATGTGTGACTCAGGTTGAAATTATAACCTGTCAGTAGTCTAGAGGCCCTAAGACCTTAACAGTGGCCACTTGCTTCAAAGACCAGGCATGTGCCCCTTAAAAATGGACTGGACCTGGTAGACAGCTTTAAGAAAGCTGTGAAGTTACTTACTGTACCATGTTGTTCTGGTAGTGAGCTTGTAAAATGTTTGGCAAAAACCACCAGAAAAATAATTTCTATTTATCAAGCAGAATATTACAACAATAACACATCAAGACCTACCAATTAATGAGGGGAAATACAAATTGTTATACTACAGCTAGATAGAAAGAAGTCTGTAATTTTATGTCTATTTCAGCTCTCTGCACAAGGTAACCTTTCTTAAAATGTAACATTTCTTAAAAATGTAAACTTTATGAGAGCAAATGAGGTATTGGAAAATGGTTAGAAAGTTCACGGTAACCTTACAAACTCACATGTCCTCAACTGTAACGTCCTTGAGGATCTGGCAGTAGTCCACATTCCATACAGCCTGATCGTCCCAAACCTTGGAGGCAAGAAGAATGGCTCCCAAAACAATTCTTTTCCAGTTAGTGGGGCAAATGTCGATCTCAGCATAAGTTAAAAGCCTTTCTAAGTAAACCTGCAAAAGTAGAGCACTGATCTTTGATTTTAGTTCAGTTTAAGTGCTGTGATAAGAACTGTTAGGAATGACAGATTTCATCTCTTTTTGACACCCCTTTTATTCCTAGGTTCTACAAAGACTTTGCTCAGCCAAGCCAAGGCCAGAGGCCAGGTCACAGTTGTAAGTCAGATATTTCTGTTAGTCTGATATTTCTACGCTGCCCGTGTGAATTTCCAACCCAATTTTGGTCACAGGAATGAAAGGACATCTCAGCAAAGGGCATTCTAAAGACACACATTGTATTATTACCTTCCCACTTGTCAAGGGCAGCACATACAGCCCAGTGTCGACTTCAACTGTTCAGTAAATGCTTGAGTGCCTATCACGTGCAATGTTAACTACAAGACTGGTGGTGGTTGCATGGCGATTTTACATAACGCTTGAGTGTGTAAAATTCTGGTAAGACTGAGCACATCTTTACCTTCTCTTCAGAGTCCCCAGTCCTTTTGTGGCATGAACTTGAAGATAAAAACGGGTGGTCAAGAGAGCCTCCCAGTGGCTGCTGCGTGGCACAGCAGGACAGGCAGTCCAAAGGGGCTTGACAGCTGGCAAGTATTCCCATATTTTAGTGCCTTTTTAAGGAACACACATGCATACAAAGGGTAGTCCTTTTCATATCCCCAATTTTTCACATCTCCATTATCATTTCATTATTCATTTCTGTCTTACATAATCTGCAGCTTAGTCAATTCTTTTGGTTTTAAGGTGGGAAGACCTGCCTGTGTCTGTATCCCTGGGGCTCCTCTAAACCTGCCGGTTTGTGAGATGATTTCATGGTTTCTTTTACATGTATCAAATGTCTACCCTACAAAGAACTGGATGGAGTTAACAGCTGAGCAAAGATTAGAGAGGTAAGCTGTGATTTGTTGTTACCTCTGTAGAAGAGTGTATATGCCATTTGACAAAAAGAAAAATGTCCAGTTTTAAAGAGTCTGTTTACTCTCTGAAGGGTTATCAGATTGACAGCTCAGATTCGCCCATGCCCTCCAAACTCTACTGTGTTTTCAAACACGGGTATTGAGATTATATGTTCTTAGTGAAATTCGGCTCCCATTCCCCAAAGAACTCAGCACTCTCTAGTACCCTAAGAACGACTCTCCCCGCAAGGTTCAACTCTCTACTTTATGGGACTAATCAGAGGCACTGAAACGACACTGGCAATCTCTCAACTTCCTCTCACCTTTGTACTGGCAAACTTGGTACACGTGCCGATATTCATTTATCCCACTTGCCCTCCTGTCTCGGAGGAAGCGAGATTTCTTTCTTTTCACTGAAGCTAACTCTCCTATGAATGAAGTTGATCCCACCTCACTTCTGCAGAGCACTGTGCCCACAGTTAGTCTCTTTTTGAACAACTTCTCCCTCTCTGTCAGAGGCTTCCTCCAGTGTGAACGCTTCCATGTCCCCAGCCTGTCCCCCACCGCCCCTAGACGGCGTCCTCAGGGCTGAGGCCAGCTCCTCATCTCCCATCCTCTCCTTAACCCACTTCAGTCAGCCTCCTGCTGCTACCACTCTACAGAGACTACTCTTGCCGTGGTCACCGGTGCCTTCACACAAACAACCCACAGCTCTTCGTCCCAGAGCTCCACTCCCCAGGCCTTCCCTCATAAATGAAAGAGCACTGCCACACGCCCAGTCGCTGAGACCAAAAACCTGCACTTGAGTGTATCCTGCTCCAATCTGTTAGAACTTCTTGTTATCTCTACCTTCACTGGTACCCTGACCGCTTTTCTGTCTGTCACTTCTGACTTGTATCGCTGCCACTGCCTAACTTCTCTGCCTCCCAACAGACTACAGTCTGTTCTCCCCAAAGCAGCCAGGAGAGCCTCTTAAATTAAGAGTACTTTATGCGCCTGCTCCAGATCTGCCAGAGGTTTCCCATCAAACAAATACCTTCTTCCCGTGGCCTGCAAGTTACCAGGCCCTGTGCGGTACGGCCTTGTCCTTCCGTGACCTCATCACCTATGCTCTTTCCCTCATTCCCCGCTCGGATCACAATGGCCACCTTGCTTTTCCTTGAACACACAGAACAAGTTCCTGTCTCAGAGCCTTGCACTTGTCCCCTCTGCCCGTAATGCCAGCGTACCTGATCTTCCTCAGTTCAGCCAGGTCCTGGGTTCAAACATTACCTCTTTAAAGAGGCTCTTCCTGAGCTTTCTAGTAAGCCCCTCTAATCACTTTATCCCTTTACCTTGCTTTCTCTTCATGGTTTTTACCACTACTTGAAATAGTCATCTTTTAAAAAACACTCATTAAAAAAAAACACTTATACTTTGCTATACACCTGAAACTAACACAACACTGTAAATCAACTGTACTCCGATAAAAAAAAAGAAAAAAAAAAAATTGACGTCTTCCACACTTGCTCCATAAAGGCAAGAACTTTATTTATCCAACTTGTTCTCTCCTCCACCCCCCACATGTAGAAAAGTGACACAGAGTAGGTATTCAGTGACATGGTATTTATGACATGAGCAACTTCTTGGTAGCATTTAGCGTTTGGACCATACTCTCCTTCTTGAACCTCTCCTGGTGTCTCTTAGGGTTCTCTGCTGGGTTTCCTACCACTGTAGCCACTCCTCTGGGGATCTGTCCCTTAAGTGCTGACAGTCCCTACAGATCTATCTTCTACCCACTTTTTATTTTACATACTTTCTCTGCATTTGAACAGCTAGACTTAATTCCCTCCCTCTAGCTCAGATTCATGCTCCAATCCCATATATTCAAATGATTACTAGACACTGCCATTCTGCTGTCTCGCAGGTACATCAAGCTTAACTTGTCTACAAAGAAATGCCCCTCTTCCAACCCAAATACTCTCCTTCCTGCATTTCCTAGCTCTCCATATGCAAGCACCATTCCTGCCTCTCTCAAGCATGTGCTAAGCACTCCAAGTGGCCTGTAGCTCCAAGAAAAGGCCTGTGTCTGATCCAGTACCCACTGAGGGGTCTCTTTTCAAAAGGACAAGCCTCCTGTCCTAAATTCTGCCTTGATAGGAGCAGGCAGTGAGTGGCCTAAGTATTCCTTCCCTGCAGACCACGCAGCTGACTTTCCCCCCTACAGGTTTGCTATAGGGAGGAGTAAAACAATCCCAACTACCTCTCACTTCAATATGATTTATTATTCAAATGATAAAATCTTACCATAGGAATTAGGAATGGATGACAAAAAGGTCCTTACACAGCTGTAGCTTAGCAGGCTAACTAGAGTAAAGCCTTCTGAAGTCCTACTGGCACCCTAGTCCTGGGCAACTTCACATGCAGGCAATAAGAGGACAGCAGGGATGGTTAACACCATTATCCATTACCCAAGGAACAGAGAACTGAGGGCAGTAGTTCTCAATCAGGACACACATCAGAACTGCCTAGGCAGTACAGTCTGGGACTCAGCTTCAAACTACCCGGAACCTGTTTCTACCTGTGGACCAGAGCGTTCAGTTATTGCCCCGCCCTACCACCACAACATGCGTCGTCTGTGTGTGCGTGTGTGCACTGTGCGTGCATGTGTCCCCTCAGGTGTGGAAGGAGAAACCAGAAATCTCTCCTGCTGCCTTTAATAGCAATTGTTTTGTGATGAGAAAAGCAATGGCAACATTTTAAATCATAATGATTATTAAAGCTCAAATGTGTATACTTTACTTTCTTTTGATAGGTTTCTCTTAATAAAGTTCTAATGATCATTTCAGGAACCTACTTTCATTTGGGAAAAACAGGACCATACCATGTGTACAAGACAGAAATTTCTACAGATGCTTTATGAAAGAAAAAATATCTTACCAAAGTTACTACTGCACATTCAGCAGTTAGCTGTGCGGCACTAAAAAGAGTATGAACAAATCTGTAAATGAATTTGTGTTCAGGATCATGCTCGAAGTATTCCTCTGGAATCTTTTCTCGCTGAAAGGAGAAAAAATGCAATTTAAGTATCCATGGAAGAAAAATACTTAAAAGTACCCTTAAGATAGCAGTCTTCACACTTGGGCCCACGTGCCCCTTAAAATAATTTTGATTGGGTGACATGTCTTGTAGTCTTTTAAATATAAACAATGGGATCCTAAAATACCACAGTGATCCAGTACTCACCACCATTCATTAAAGAAAAATACAGGCACAACCGCAGAAAATTTATGTATTTCCACGTTCCTCCCCACAGAATTCTAACCAAATGTAAACTATTGGGTTGGCCAAAAAGTTCATTTGGTTTTAAGTAAAAATAAAAGACACAGTTTTCATTTTCACCAAGCATTTTATTGAACAATATATTCACTAACCAAACAAACTTTTTGGCCAACCCAATATTTTTAGGCTCAAAAGTCTTGCTGATCACCATATGTCATACTTTTCTGTAATCAACTTTGAAAACACATTTCCAGTGTCCTGTAACCATAAGGCTCGAAGAATGTGCTGTCCTGTACAGCAGTCGCCAGCCACGTGTGGCTACAGAGCACCCGAAGAAGTGAATTTTAAAACTTTGTCATTTTAATTCGTTTAAAATTTAAACAGTTTTCTAATTTTCTTCTTAGAGGCCTTATCATATTAGGTTTATTTACAAATATTTATATTGTTTGATGCTATGGAAAATCATCCTTTAAAAAGATACATTTTCTGTTACTTGGGTATGTTTACTTACCTGCTCACTATTCATACAAAGTGCAACTCGGTTCATATCCATCAACCCCTTATACAACACGCCTTCGGGAAAATGACTAGACACAACATGGCGTGGGGAAGAAGACTTAAAGGAAGATGAATTTGACTTCGAGCTGGAGGAAGTAATTTTCTTCTAGTAATTAATGTCAAAGCAAATCAGCATGAAATAAACACAACTGTACAAGAGAAAAATACAACTTCAATAAAACTGACACTTACTGTGAGTGGATGTAATCTCTCATCAAAAATATCCAAGGATCTATCTGCATCTCTATAAAATAAGAATGTGCATTTAAAAAATTAATTCAGGAGTTACTATCTTAGTAAAATATCTGCTAGGAGTAGAGAGAGGGGTAGAGGAAGCTTAACCTTCAACAAAGCAAACAGTTTTATAAATTCTTCTCCTGGATTCCACCCTTAGAAAGGTTTCCTGAGCTATTTTTACTCAGCACATCAACTTCTGTGAAATCTTTTCTACAACAACCAGCCAGAGTTGCCTCTATAAGCACTGACCCTCCCTAACAGGCAATGCTAGTAAACCAATATATTTTCACTCCTCTAACCTCACACTGGAATATGCAAGAACATTTTATAAAGCAGTGGTGGTGGGCAATAAATTCTTCTAACTTCAATGAATGTGAATATGAGATTCATGGTTTTTTCCCGTTTTTTTCTCTTTAGTTCTTTATATTCTTATTGTGTATTTCTTCTTGTCTCTTTTAAATAGTTTGAGTTAAAAATGTAATTGTCTTTTTATTTTAAAAGAAACCAGGCTTTTTAATTTAAAATTTCACCACACTAATACACTGCGCTCACTTGAACAGCGGTTCTCTAAATGTGGTCTGCAGGCCTCTGGGATTCTCCCCTATCCCCTCCTTCAGGAGGCCCAAGAGGTCAAAACTGCTTTTTTTTTTTTTTTTTTTTTTTTTTAAAGGAATGCAGATGTTCCTATTTTTTTTTTTTTTTTAAGGATTTTTTTCTTATTTATTTATTTATTTATTTATTTTCTGGCTGTGTTGGGTCTTCGGTTCGTGCGAGGGCTTTCTCCAGTTGCGGCAAGCGGGGGCCACTCCTCATCGCGGTGCGGGGACCGCTCTTCATCGCGGTGCGCGGGCCCTTCTCCATCGCGGCCCCTCCCGTCGCGGGGCACAGGCTCCAGACGCGCAGGCTCAGCAATTGTGGCTCACGGGCCCAGCCGCTCCGTGGCATGTGGGATCTTCCCAGACCAGGGCTCGAACCCGTGTCCCCTGCATTAGCAGGCAGACTCTCAACCACTGCGCCACCAGGGAAGCCCAAAACTGCTTTTATAAGAATACTAAGACACTACCTGCCCTTCACATTGTGTGACATTTGCTATGGATGTATAAAAGCAAAAGTGGGTAAAACTGCTGGTTTCTGAGCATGAATCAAGGCAGTGGTACCAAACTGAATTAGAGGTCATTCAATTATTCACTGCCACTTGCAGTTAAAAATCTGCTTGAAGAACATCCTTGATAAAAGAGTAAAAATTAATAGTGTTCTTAAACCTTGGTCCTTCTTTTTAGTATTCTGAATAAGTGGAAAGTATGCATTAAGCACTTTTACATACTGAAATATGGCTGTGTTAAGGAAAAGCACTTGTGACTTGGCAGTAAGTCATTTTTTTCATAGAACACCATCTTTATTTGAAACACTTTTTTCATCGAACACCATCGTTATCTGAATGTACAACTGACACAGTCATTCTTTCAAAAATGAACAAAGTGAGCCTGTCACTTCAAGGAAAATAACTCTAAAGTTATTTGTTGCCAATGATAAAATTCAAGCCATCAAGCTAAAAATATCAGGATTTTTGGAAAACTTCTACCTTCTATTGTGAACTTGACAACTTCTCAACACTTAAAAGACTTTTCAGGTAAGACTGGTGGTGATACTAATAACAAAAGTGAGTTTTTGACACTGTCTAAAGAAATGTGAACCAATACTTTCCAAATGACCAACGTATAATATTATAATGTCACGTACAGGTAAAAAGATCTACTCAGTATGCATGACAGATCAATGGGTATTAATTTAACATAGTATTTATTACAAGTTCATTGATATGATTTAGAATTCCATTTTAACTAATTTAAGAAACTAGCACATGCAGACTTTTGGTACAGTATCAAAGAATATACCAAATTATCTGAAGGCTTTAAAAATACATCTTTTTCCAACTATATATCTGCAAGCGGCTGGATCTTCTTCATATTGTTTCTTCAAAACAAATGACTGAAGACAGAATAGATATGAGAATCAGCTGTCTTCTATTAAGGAGATACTTTTCTCTCAATATTTTTTGTTGTGGAAAATAGTTATTTTTCATTAAAAAAAAAATGACTTATGTTAAACACTGGGGTTCCCAAGCAGGGGTGATTTCGTCCCCCAGGGGACTTCTGGCCATGGCTGGAGACAGTTTTGGTTGTCGTCATGTGGAGGGAAGAAGGTGCTACTGGCATCTAGTGAGTAGAGGCCAAGGGTGCTGCTATATATCCTATAACACACAGGACGACACCCCACAACAAAGCATTATCTAGCTCAAAATTTCAATAGTGCTAAGGCAAACCCTGTTTTAACATACAATGGATTTAATTTTTTAAATTCTCAATTTCAATTTCTAATACAGTAAATTATCAATATAACCCATATAAACAAATACTCTTTGGGATGCTCAGTAACCTAAGAATTAAGGGTCCTAAGATAAAAATAAATGATTCACTTCTATATTGTAATAAAAGCACTCTAATAATAAAAGCTTATGCCAGTAACATCTATAGTTATTACCTAACACTAAACTTGATACCTTGTAAATTAATTAGCTGGAATAACAAGATAGGTTTTAAAAGAGCTCACCTGTTCTTTATGTGGTAATATATTGCTAAGGTCATACTGTGGAGGAAAAAAAATACATTGTAATAACTGACTTTTATCATATCAGGCCTGAAGACATTTTTAAAAAGGGGTTAGTTAGCAAGGAGGGAAGACCTTCCAGAGGCCCAGTGGCCCCGAAATCCTCTAATTCAGAACAGTACCACATGGGTGCTTTCCCCCTTGTTTTAGGTTCTTTAGCTTTTAGCAAAATTAGGAGACCCAAAATGCTAGATATGCTGTTAGAAGGCATGTTTTGGTTGATTATTATAATATATAAATTATTACATATTTCCCCTGTCATTTGTCCTTCTACCCACAAAACCTTCTGTCCTGTACAAGTTATATCTATCTATACACATGCTTAAATTTAAGCCATATAGTAGTTGTTTGTGTGGGGGGGGGTGTGTGTGTGTGTGGTTTTTTTGTTAGCCCCTGCATTTCAGTTGATTTAGTTCGCTATCCACCTACCCATCCGTTTTCCATTATTTCCCTAAAAGTAAATAATAAAAGTGCTCTATACCCAAATGATTTAAAATCACTTTTACATAATTATTAGAAAATTTAATAGCAAAATTTTATAGCCACAAAACTGATGATAGGTCTAGCTATCCCGAAATAAGCAGTGCTAATAATACAGCATAATACTACACAGTATACTATTAATGACAGGTATTTCCAAATTATTTTAAATAAAGTATTAATGAACAGATAGATACAAGTCCTTAGGTAGTCTTTTTTAAGTTACTATATTCCTAAGTTATTCACAGATGTTGTATATTAGGCAACAAAGGGGTTCTCTGGTTAAGTTATATGCTCCCCTTTGTTCTCAGTGTCTAAAATGAAACTCAAAATAATTGAGGGAAGGCAAATCTGAATTTTATAACAGGTCTATAGAATCTTAGCACTTGTATAAAGGCCTGTAACACCGTTAGCATCAAAGATGGATACTTCTATAGTGCTTCAAAGTTTCATCTTCAAATTGATTTTAAAATCACAGCATTAGAAGTTTTATGATGGAAAGGACCACTGAACCGTAGATGACATTTAATTAAACAACCCATTTTACAGATAAGGGAACCAAGGCTTAAAACTGACTTACCTAAGGTCCCACTAATTATCAGAAGCAGTTCTCTTTCTCCTGCCCTCTAACCAAATAGTGGCTCCCAAGCTCAGCTGCACACTGGGATCATCTGAGAAGCTTTAAAAACTGTCTGGCTTCTGCTTCAAGATGTTCTGATTTAACCGGCACTGGGTATGACTTGGGCATCAGGACTGTTTTTAAAGGTCCCCAGATGACTGCAGCGTGCAGCAAAGTTTAGGGATGAATGAGTTAGGGTTAAGATCGGAGAATCACTCGGGATGCTTTTGTCCATATAATCATGCTTCACATCATTCCCCATCTTGTCAAAAGGTGTGTGTGCGTGGGTGAGAGAGAGACAGACAGACAGACACACAGACACTGTGTCTTGGAGGCGGGGGCAGGCGGGTGGACTTTGTGCATCCAGAAACATATATCTTGAAAAGTTGCATAAGTGATTCTAATAAGGCTCACCTACCCCACTGAGAACAACTACCCCACTGAAAACTAACCCCATGATAAACATTTTCAAAATCATTCCTAAAAGCCAATTGGCCCTATTAATTTTCTCAGTAAACCTTTATTTCACCAATAATGAATGTGATGAATGATCATTTTTAAAACTGAATGAGAGCAAATTAAAATTTACTGTACTTCCAAAAATTAGACTAGGTCGGGAAAAAAAAGGATGAAACCTACTTGTCTGAGCAAGGTTAATCTTCTTTTTTTTTTTTTAAATTTTATTTAATTTTACTTATTTTTGGCTGCATGGGGTCTTTGTTACTGCGCGCGGGCTTTCTCTAGTTGCCAAGAGCGGGGGCTGCTCTTTGTCGTGGTGCGCGGCCTTCTCACTGTGGTGGCTTCTCTTGTTGCACAGCACGGGCTCTAGGTGCGTGGGCTTCAGTAGTTGTGGCACACGGGCTCAGTAGTTGTGGCTCGCGGGCTCTACGGCACAGGCTCAGTAGTTGTGGCGCACGGGTTTAATTGCTCTGCGGCATGTGGGATCTTCCCAGACCAGGGCTCGAACCTGTGTCCCCTGCGTTGGCAGGCAGATTCTTAACCACTACACCACCAGGGAAGTCCCTGAGCAAGGTTAACCTTCAAAGTACTTTTGAATTATATACTGGACATCAGACTCTTTTGAATTCAAAAGAAGCTGCGACTCTAGCCAAAGTAGAGTGGTTTTGGTACCCACAGATTCAGTGTCTTGGCTGAATAAAAACATTCAGTGATTATGTGATAAGTGCCCAAACTCAGGACTTTAGAGATGGGGCTCAGTTTTTGCTGAAACATGATTTGACTGCAACTATTATTGTAAGCAACAGAGGAAAGTTACATTATTATGACTGTGAACTTGCTGTCTTTAATTAAAGTAGAAGTTACTGATCATTTAAATAGCTAAAAAAAAGCTGGCACATTAAAAACCAATTAAAAATATAATTAGCTTATAAAATTAAGACAACAAATAAAATTAAGGATAAGGACATTAATATTTTCAAATAGCATTTCCCAAACTGTGTTCTGGAAAATCAACATTCATATCCTAAGGAGATGTTAATGTTTCGTGGACAACCGCGAGGGAGGAGGCAAGAAGCTCTGCATCCCGTTTGGTTTTTTTCTCTTAAATAAGCTTGAAAGGTTCATCATTAGGGTGTTTTGAAAGTGCATCTCCAATTGTGGACTATGAGGTGCTCCCAGAAATTAAAGAATAGTTTCCGTCATCATGACACTGTTCGTGTCTCCTTAAGTATAAGCCTGACCACAGCCATGTTTCCGAAACCTCACCTCTTTTACTGTTCTCTGCTGTGATTGATACAGTGTGTTGGAGATATATTTATAAACAAAAATTAAATGTGTCTATTAAGTTAAAACCTCAGTTGAACAAATTTCATCTACAAAGAAATTAAGCTTGAGTGTGTATTTCTTAAGACTGCTTTGATATATTCTCCCCCTCTTTGGGGGACAGGAAGGAGAAGTAAAATTTCATACAGAAATAGTGCAGGAAAAAAAAAAATGCACAGTGGGATAAATCTGACAAAATCCAATTAAATTTAAATGCAGATTCGCTTTGGTGCCAGTAGGGGACAAGCTGTTCCTTCTTCTAAGAGTAGCTTCCAAAGTAGTATACATTGTTTGAGGACTACAACTCATAAAGAAATAATTTTTTCTAGAAATAGCCAATAAAAAGTACCTCTCTTTCTCATTATGTTCAACAATGGCTTAACAACAGAAATGCGTCAAATAAAGATTTATACTTTTTCTGGGATTTCTTATTTGCTAACTGGCTTTCCCTTCTATCATGCGCTCTAAGATTAAAATGGAAACTGAAAATTCATATTTAGGTCCTTGAAATCAATATATAGTTGACACCAGTTTTTTAACCTGATCACTGAAAAGGACAATTCAAATGAATGAAATTATGTATGGCTAGGATGCTTTTAGCGATAAGGGGGTCTGTCACTCAGCCCTTGGCAACCTAGTTGTACTCACCATTTTACTGTGGTTCTAAGATTAGGCTGGCTGACTGTGCTGTCATCTAGAAATATTGTTGAGCATGAGCTATACTTTTTAGTAAGCTGCCCTGGAGATACCTGAAGGGGAAGGGAAATAGAAGAAAATGTCACAGTAAGTTAAACCTATAAAGTGTGTTTTTTTTCCTTGGTTAAAATGTCAAACGATAAAGCATTAAGATTTTTCTTACACTCCATGAACTGCCTGAGTGTGATATCATGTGCAGCTCTATGGGAAACCTCTATACTCTGACTTCCACAGACGAGCTTTGAGAAATGGGTTATAAAATGCTGCCTTGGTATAGTACCTATAATCAAACCTGGCAAGCACCTATTATACATTACCTTTATAATAATGTAAAAAGTTTAGAATAAGATTTCAGGGTTTTTTCCTTAAGCAATGAAATGCAGCTGAGATTTCCTATTTCTATTCATTTACTACAATAAAACGTAATGCTTTCTATAATACCGATGTAGGAGCATTTCACTGCAGTAAATGAACACCAATAATAAATGTATTAGTTCAGGAGACAGTGTGACGAAACAAACGTTTTCGAATCAGAGGCTGGGCATGCCAGGGCTGCTCTATCACTAAAAAGCTGGGGGCCATAAGTCTCTCTGGGCCTCAATTTCCTTATCTGGAGGACAAAAAGGTACTGCTTAAAGATTCTCTCGCATCCAAAAAAAACGGATAAAACAACTCTGAGAATTTAACTTCTCACTTCATGTTTACGTAAGACTGCCATGACATTACTCAAGTGAGAACCTCAGAGAATACTTGCCATTCATTTCAAAATTGTACTAATTCTGTTCTACGTGTTATTTGACCTCCTGCCTCACCCATGCTGCTCTCTGCCTGCAGTGCCTTTTTCTTCCTCCTGTCCCAGCAAGCTTGACCCCATCTTCCTCTAGGATCCCTCTGCCAGCAGGCACACCACAAAACTTCTCGCTTTCTGCACACTCACACGTCTAATTTACCAACCGTTCCATGGTCTCAGCTGCTTGCATAGTACCACCCTCTTAAGTAAACAAGCTTCTCCAGGTTAGGAAGATTCTTCTCCTACCTCCAGCTACTGAGCACAGAATCTGGGACAAATTAGGATTCAACAAGTGTTTGAGAAATTATTTAAGATCAGTTACAACTGGAGGTAAATCTTACTAAAGATACAAATTCGTGAGAATTTATCTACAGTGGTGTTGGATAGGTGACAAAGAACTTTTTGAGACCCTCTAGAGAATGAACTATCTTTAAAACACTTTAGAAGTATCCATTTATTTGTGAAGAGCCCATGAACACGGCAATAGTCAAATACTAAAATGGCCTAAACTATGTTAGGACAACTCTCTTCCTTAAAGTAAGGCCAATAACCAAATCCCAATCACTGAAAGCCACTGGAAGGAAGAGTAGCATTCTTTAATACCACAGAATACAAACAATTTTAAAGCTGGGTTTTGTTTTTGGTTTTTGTTTGTTTACTAATTCAGATGAGCCTTCCTTCCTCCTATTAATATAAAATAGTTTTCACCATGCTGTCACACTCTCCCATCAATGTCCTCCACAAATACATGAAAGGTGAGGCAGGGAGAAAATCTAGTTGATGCTTTTTAAAATACAGAGCATTTAAATAAAAATTGCCAGTATCCAATAATCAGAAATATCCAAATGGCATATATAAAACACCATTTTGCTTGTTTCAGATGCTTTATGCAAAGCCACTTATTCCTTATTAACAAAAAGTTCTAGATGTAACATATTTGAAAAGTATCACTATTTGGAAGACTAATTTCTCCTTCAAGCTAGAAATGTTTTAAACTAAAACTCTGATATGGTCCTTAAGCTATTTGGTTAATGTGTAATTTTAGAATCTCAAAAAACAGATACAGCATGAAAAATGAAAATTCACTCATTCAAATACTTTGATTCTAAACGAAGCAGGTTATCTTTTAAGGTCACTACTATTAGGGTATAATATGACATACACTACACGTAATAAAAGTCAATTCTGACCAAAAATCTATATATATGAGGGGAATAAAAATAGTAAGGAAATGTACCAAAATATAGACTAGTTGGTAGAGCTTTGGGTGCTATTTATCCTGTTTTCCTCTATTAAAAACTTTTTTTTCTATTATGAATGTATATTGATTTGTCTTTGGAAATATTACTGCTAAAACATTTAAAATTTTTAATTAGATGTGGTCTATAGTCCTATGGGGGCTCATTTAACGTATCAGCAACTTACAGTCTACTGGCTCGATCCTACAAAAGAAACACTTCCACAGGCCTACTCCTGAAACTATTCAAACTTTCCAGCATCTACTGTTCACTAAAGGATGGCAGAATTGAAGCCTCTGAGCAAAGCCTAGATATGTTAGCTGCCAGCAGATTACTTTCCTCTCATCTTGCTTGAAAATTTAAGATAACTGTCCTTGATGATTAAAGCCTTACCATTGCTGGCTCACAACCTCAATAAACTGCACTGACACACATAAGGGTATAAAATGCAAATACCAAAAAAAAAAAACAAGTAGCAAAAAACACTACTGACAGTTTAATGTTCATAGGTATTATTTCAATTGGTCACTGAAGAAGAGTATTTATCTTCATTCAGCACTAAGGACAAAATACGTGGACTTTTACCATCTTTATAAGGGGAAAGGTTGCTTAGTAGACTTCAGGTTTAATGGTGAAGACTAGAAAATAATCATACCTAGGAGGCTCGTAAGTAACAACCCTCAAAGCTTATCATTAAAGGTCAAGTACCTGTTGAAATCCTGCCCCCACCCAATGACTCTTCCCATTGTGCCTACTGCCTCTGATTTTAACCCATTAAAAGAATAAAGCTGGAGAGAGCGAGAGTACGAAGTGCGGCAACCCGAGTCATGGCAGGACAGGCATTTAGAAAGTTTCTTCCCCTCTTTGACCGAGTATTAGTTGAAAGAAGTGCACCCGAAGTTGTAACCAAAGGAGGCATTATGCTTCCAGAAAAATCGCAAGGAAAAGTATTGCAAGCAATGGTAGTAGCTGTTGGATCAGGCTCTAAAGGAAAGGGTGGAGAGATTCAACCAGTTAGTGTGAAAGTTGGAGATAAAGTTCTTCTCCCAGAATATGGAGGCACCAAAGTAGTTCTAGATGACAAGGATTCTTTCTTATTTAGAGATGGTGACATTCTTGGAAACTATGTCGACTAAAATAAGTCACTATTGAAATGGCATCACGTGAAGCTGCCGGTTCCCCCAATGGCATCACGTGAAGCTGCCACTGAAGTTCTGAAATCTTTCATCCTGTAAATAATTTCCGTGTTTCTTTTATAATAAAGTAATGATATCCAAACTAATGATATTCGGTGTCTCTGAAATTTAGTTCTCTCTGTATTGATTTAAACATTCCCAAATAAAAGTATATAAATGAAAAAAGAAGAAAAAAAAGAATAAAGCTGAAGTTCACTTTTTTCTTCCCCCTTTTCACAAGTTTTGGATACGTTTATTAAGAATCAATGACTTTAACTGAAAAATCTGTAATACTCCATCTATGTTGCACATTAATGGACAATATGGTAGGGTGAGTGGTTTGAATAGAATTCATACTCAAGGCCTTAGTAGAAAAGTATAATATTCTAATTATAGGTATAATCAAAAATATTGTCTGAATTAATATCGTTAATTATATTGAATTAAACTTCAAACTCAGAACCTATATTCAAAGAATAAATCTAAGTTTGAGTAGACTGACTACAAATCTATTTCCTCTCCCCCTTCTTTCAGATATCATCTCATTAGAATTAAAGGCATTTTTTAAAAAAGCTATACATAAGACAGGATAAACAGCAGATGATTTTTAATGTTTGAAAGGTGAAAAGACTAGATAAAGGAGTGGTAACTGACATGGCAGAACAGAGGAAGCACAACCTTGGTACCTACAGAGAGTGACTAGGACAGGAACAAGAAAACCAGTTTGTCTTACAGAACCCAAGGCAGGCTCAGAGTTCAGAGGCGTGGTCCCCAAATCCTTGCAGTGAGGCCCATCAGTTAAACGAGTTGTCCAAGCGATGCTTCCAATTAGATCTTAACAGACAGCCAAGGACCATCACACGTTTGAGGGAAGCCCCCAACACGTAAGAGATCAAAACAGGAAGAAGGAATGGGACTTCCCTGGTGGCGCAGTGGTTAAGAATCCGCCTGCCAATGCAGGGGACACGGGTTCGAGCCCTGGCCCAGAAAGATCCCACATACCACAGAGCAACTGAGCCCATGCGCCACAACTACTGAGCCTGCGCTCTAGAGCCCATGAGCCACAACTACTGAAGCCCACACGCCCTAGAGCCTGTGCTCCGCAACAAGAGAAGCCACTGCAATGAGAAGCCCACGCACCCAGCAAAGAGTAGGCCCAGCTCACCGCAACCAGAGAAAGCCCACGTGCAGAAACCAAGACCCAATGCAGCCAAAAAATAAATAAATAAAATAAAATATAAGGATGCTTTAAAACAAAACAAAACAAAACAGGAAGAAGGAATTGATGGGAGTGATAAAAACTCAGGAGCAAATGAAAACTTGAAATTGCATCAGTGAAAAAAAGAATGACAGGATATAAGAGAACTCTATAAATTGAAAATAAGGTAGACAAAACAATATATTCAATAGAAGGATTAGAGCACAGTCAAGGAAATCGCCAGGAAGCAGGACAAAAAGACAAAATGCAAAGCAGGAGGGGAAAAAAGTTAGCCATCTGGTAAGTCTAAGACTTCCAACATCTGAATAATAGGAACCTGGAAAAAAAAAACAGAATATCAAAGAAACACACAAAAAAGGTCTATACCAAACCAAATTATGAAATTTCAAAATCCCAGGGAGAGGGAAGGTACTAAAAGGTTCCCGAGAAGGAAGGGATGGGGGAAAATGACTAAAATCGGTAATGTACAATGTACCATACAATGTCAACAGGTTTAAGAGCAACAGTGTAAATGAGAAGATGAGAGGGAAATGTCTTTAGAACTGCAAAAATTAGTTTCAACTGAGAATTCTATAGTTTATCAAACAGAAGGAGTTTCAGAGAGGCTAGATCTCTATAAACTTTCTGCCCATGTGCCCTTTTCCCAGGAAAATGTGCTCCAGTACAACAAGGAAGTATAACAAGACAAGAGGGAAACAGAATCTAGGACATAGGGGATCCAACATAAGAGAGCAGAGTTATGTGAGATCCCAGATGACTTCACACAGATATCCCAGGAAAAGAGGCATAGAGCAGGCCTAGGGGAACACTAGTCTATATGGGAGTAGGAAGACAAAAGATTGGGGAAAAGTGTCTCCAAGAAAAAAAATGGAACAGATGTGGCTTAGTAGACGGAAAATATTTTTGATAGGCATGTGACAAATGTTAAAACATTTGGGGAAAAAAATAGCTGTTAGAAAACAGGCAAGTGAATATAGTCAGGAAATTAATTCCACAGAAAAAATGAAGAATGTGAAAGCAGGGAGACCGGGCAGGGAGCTACTTACTGCATTTGGCTGTGTGAGATCACGTTGGCTAGGAAAAGGGGGGTTGGGTTATCCTAGAGAAGTGCAGAAGGGCTCCAATTTCATTAATATTGAAGAAGAAGAATGAAGGGTGTACAAGGAGGAGGCACAGTCAGAGAACTATATGGCTCAGCAATGCACAATATTTGCAGAGTCGTAGTAATGTAAACATTGATTCTGATTTAATAAAAACTGATACATGTTGAGGGAACACAGGGAGGGAAATAACGTCATGGTGGACCAAAGAAGCTAAGCTTTCACCTGCTATGACAAGAAGTCAATGGACAGTGCTAAAAATTAACTTACCTGTCATACTTTTATTACTTTGGTTAAAAAATAAGATCAAAAAAATAAGGCAAAAGAATTTAAGGCAGATCTTTATACTACAACCATATTAGTGAAATTTAACTTAAATGTCAGAACCCTTAAAAAATGGGCACTACTAAGTCAAAGACTTTCCTGAATACATTTGATAATTAGGAAAATAGAGATTTAGAAAATCTACAAAAAAGAGGTCCACGCTAACAGTATTGGATCCATCATATTCTTAGGAATCATGGCAGACATATTTTTAATTCAAACTATTAATTTCTTAACTTTTCAACTGTTTACTTACATGGTTTAAATGGTCGCTCTTCCTCTTTTCCCGCACTAAGAATAAAAAAAATTAACTGATGAATTCTGATACAAATGCCATAGAAAAATAAAAGTAGTCACTAATTATTTGATGGATTACCAATAACACAATGAGATAAAATTCCATTCTATTTTTTAAAATAATTTCCAACAAAATATATAATTTAAATCACCCAGCAAGATGAGTCCTATAAATAAAATCTAAAAGCTTAGTTTCACTTTTTTGACCTAATAGATATTCTGTATTAGGTACAAATGAAAGACTCCCCATTTACAAAAGAAAAGGACAAAGCAAATTAGGCCAGGTGAGAAACTTAGCTAATAAAAAAATTTACCTGCTGCATAGCTGAACTACTAGCCAGGAGTATTTTCTAATTCTTCATTTACACACAGCTTACTTTAATTACCACAATCTACAGATGACAACTCTAAGAACCAGTTTCTGGCCAGGCACTCATCTCCGAACGCACCAGTATCTCTGGAAGCATCCTGAACCACTTAATGGTAACCTACTCAAATACCTTACTGAAAAAATACACAACTGGAAAGCAACCTATGTTAAACGTAAATTTTAAAATGAGTGTGCTGACCTAAATGAACATATCTACAGCACACAAAACTGTTTTGCTCCAACAAAGGCCAGAAGAATAGAAGCCTGAAGAGGGTCTTAGGCCGCACTCCTGCTCACATTGCCTCCTTTAACTCCAGACAGGCATCACAGGCACGGATTCCTTAAGGCTGAAGAGAGAGACAGGCATGGGACAGCTTTTCTTTTACTGTCTCCAGAGCCCCTCTACATGTGAGCAGCTCATGGCTCTGGAAGAAACTGAGAAATAGAGCAATCCTAACCAGAAATGAGTGGCTCAAGTACACACACTAGAAAAATGCAAGTTAGAAACCCCAGGAGCTTCCAGGTTGGTGAACATGTAGTACCCTGGCAGAGGGCATCAAAGCTCTGTGCCCTGTCCCCACGCCTGGCCCTATGCATCTCTTCCATCTGGCTGTTCCTGAGTTATATCCTTTTATAAAAACCAGTGATCTAACGGAAAAAAACAAAAAGCAAAACAACAACAACAAAAAACCAAACCTCCGTTTTTTATTGTGCTGCATCTCTTTAAATATTATGGAATGTTCACTTCTTGTATTCCTGCTCTCGTAATCAACTGCAAAACTTGGTCACGTATGGCTTTTTAGCAAATAAACTAGGATTTAACATAACATTAAGGAAGACAGGCAGGCAAGCAGGAGTGCAAAAAATTCTACGGTTCTGATTCTCATCTTAAAACAAGGACACAGGAAATTTATATGAGTTTCACATGCTGAGGATAATCTTCTGGAAAACCCCATATGGCATGTTGCTCTTATTACCCTGGCACAGCACTACATTAGGATGAGAAAGTTTTGAATAGCTTAAAAGTTCTGAGTAGCATAAATCTGGATGTGAGATAGGCTCGTCTGGTTGAACACTGTGTAAAACAGGGCCAAAATCACAAGGCTCAATTCCCATATATAAAAACTGATTTTTCTGATTTGATTAAATGAAAACCTAACTGTGACCTAAACCCTATCATTTGTCTTTAACACATGTGCTCTTCGGAGCAAGGGGAAAAGGACAAAGTAGCATGGAGAAATAGACCACATCTAAATCATGTGGCCAGTTGACTATGTTGATAAAGAGGTGGCAAAATGTATAAACAGATAGTCTAAGTGTTCTCCTCCCTAAAACACTGACAACTAAAGGAAACTGTATCATCAACATATTAAAATAAGACAAGTGAATACATAAAAAAGTGAAACATTTAAACCACTGTAAGAGTTTTTCTAAATACCTCCTATAATACACAAAACAAAAACAGTTTTCACTCTTTTTCTCAGGGAAAAAAAAAGCATTGTCTTACCATCTGTTTGAGATTTGCTCAGAAAGATTGTGCTTGCTCTTGGGTGGTCAGAAGGGTTTGGTTCCAAAGCTAAGTCTGTATAGGAAGAAGAGAAAAAGGTGTGGTGATTTAGTTGAGTAGAAAAATACATGATTTTAAAGATAGCTACACATTGATTGAAACCACTTTTAATAGTCTTGAGAAGAGCTTTTAGTAATGACAAAAAGGCAATTTTAGTAAAGGCACAATATAAAAATTCTATTGGGAAACAGCAAAATTGTAGAAACTCTCCATACATGTGGAATAAAACCATGGCTATGTCTTAGACTTCTTTAACTTGCACCTAAATAATCTATGCCATTTTTAGATGAATCATATATGTGACTCCCCTCCTATTTATCAATTAAAAATTCAGTCACCCTCTTTTAAAGCTGATATTACTAGCACATTCCAGGAACAGTCTCAAGAAGCAAGTTATGCTGTGGCCAACTACTGTCAGATACCGGCTCAATATATCAAATATGCCAAAACGAAGTGAGTTGCTTTTGGCAAATGTTCTTCAGACAATCAAATGGCTAATTCTAACTCCATTCAACAAATGAACTCATTTAATTGGCTGTGGTTTATCTGGGGGCTATTCATCATGGCAGATTTAAGAGGACTACATAAAAGTTCAATGTTCTAATCTATAGGAACACTTCCATGATAGTGATTTTTAACTTTGCCCTCTATTTCCAAAGCTAAACTCACTTCTTCATTCCACGCTGCATGATTAATTTGGGGCTTCAATAAGAGTACTTTCTGGAGCAGATCATAGGGCTACTAGAAAAAAATTTTGGCCATACCTACACGAAAAGGTGGGTCTGCCTGTAGCCCACCTTGCACCAAGGTGGGATAGCGTCTTCTATTTAGGCAGAAATACAAAACAAGCACAAGCTACCACACAGGATAGTAAGGTTGTTGTTTAAAACAAACAAACAAACATAAAAGCCCTATGACACTTCCTCAGCAAAGTCCATCTCAAACCATTTAACCAATCTTTTAAGAAACTGGACCAAGATTCAGATAAAGAGTAATGGTTAAGGCAAGTATTTCCCAAACCACATAATAACTGATCTGTTTTTGAAAGATGGGTTTGATGGTCAAAGTGAAATACAAATATATCCCTGCCTCTTAGAGAATCCAAAGAATACACACATTGATATATTAAAAACTAATTAGTCTAGTAGTGAATTCTGTCTAACCCAGCATTTCACAAATGTATCTACCTAGAATCCCCTTTTCCCACCCAGAAAGAATTTTGCACGAACAGTAATTTTGGACTTCCCGTTTTAACAGGAATCTGAGCCATCCATTTTAATGTCATTGCCAGCACTAGTAATTTACATAGCTAAACCAACTGCTTTGTTCTTCATGAAAATTCCTGCACTGAATTTGAAGTTTATCAAGCTGCTTTTGGAGAAAATATTCTATTCAACATTTTTATGTAAAAGACCCATATAATTATTTGAAAGTTTTTTTCTCCTACATATTTGAAAAATTAAGACAATGGGAAAATAAATTATTTCAGCTGTACACAAAATGGCAGGCAGAGACTTTCACAGCTGCCTCTAACCTATAGCTTCCGAAAGAATTCCTGACTACTTACCTATACCAAAAAGAAAGTAAATAGACTACATTTCAATCTAAAAAATAAGCAGAAATGTTTGCAAAGTAGCTGTATTATTTAGCAGTGTCTATGGCATGGTAAAACTTAACAATTTTCAATGGAAGTCCAGGAAAATTAAGTGCCAGAATCAAAGAGACGCAAGCTTTAACACACACACACACACACACACACACATACCCGCCAAACCAAGATGTGCTACTACAGATCTAAATACAAAAATCAAGAAGGCTGGGATAAAAGAAATGACAACATGCAAAAAAAAAAAAAGTAAACTTAGCCCAAGTGACCAGAAAAAAGCTGGCACTCTCCCTACTCTATCCTAGGGGGTTCAAAGGTAGGCACAGGACCCAGGACCGGCCAATCAATCACAGCTGTCCTGGGACTTCCCAAGAAAAGAGAAAGGCAGAACTGTCCTCTAGGATCCTTAGCTAGTCTTGAGCTGCTGGACACTCCCCTTGCTATCATGAGGGGAAAGCCTTTTCAGGAGACATCAACAGAGGAGAGCAGAAGTGAGGAGATCATTTAACTCCTGGGTCAAGTAGTGCTTAACTCTGTGATTTTCTTTTAACTTGCAACTGAAGGAGACCTGGTTAATCAGCAGTACTGATGATCACACTAAAGGTGGGGAAAGGTAAAAGTCACTTGCTCATTCCTTTAACAAATATCATGAACAAAAATCTGCATGAGACAAAACGATGCTCTGTTTAAAAATTAAACACAACCATTCACAATCATTAACACACAATGATTCACAACCGTTACTTTTAGTTGCTTTTCTTATACGTTAAAAAAAGCTCTAATTAGTGTACAATTTATGTCTTCTTGTTACTAACAAGCGCTCTCCACCCCACTGTTGCATATTTATTGTCTAATGAATACACACTGGCCCATCAAGTGTTATTCCTATACTGGACTTAGCCAATCCCCTATTGCTGGGGATTGGTGCTTACAAAGTTCTATTCTTAAAATATTATGAGGAAAATCTTCATGTACATAGTTTTTTAAAATAATGGTTTTATCTCCTTAGCAAAGATCTTCGGATGTGGAATGACTAAGCCAAAAGGTTAGATCACTTTCACGGCTCCATATACAATGCTAAATTGCTTCCTAAAGAAGGTGGGGGGCACATTAGG
This sequence comes from Balaenoptera acutorostrata, assembly GCF_949987535.1. Lineage (NCBI taxonomy): Eukaryota > Metazoa > Chordata > Mammalia > Artiodactyla > Balaenopteridae > Balaenoptera > Balaenoptera acutorostrata. The sequence continues at coordinate 65,948,387 of NC_080071.1, read as the reverse complement.
GTATAATGCTACCAATCATGACATTTTGAGTTCCTACCCTTGCTTTGGATACTTGAAAAAAAAAAAAATTCCTACTGATATGAATGAGGAACCTCACTGTAGATCTAATTTGTATTTCTTTTGATTACACAGTTTGACCATTTTCCCACAGTTATCAGTGTTATTTCCACTTTGGTGAGTTGGCCTATCATTTGAATGTACTGTAAACACCAGGGCCCTACTGCTGTCAGTTTGCATGAGGTTTTCAGAAAATATTAATCTTTTGTTTATAGCCTATATAACTAACAATTTTCTATATAACTTGCACTTTTTGCTAATGAAAAATACCACATCACTATTTTATAGAATGGACATGTGAGCCATTAGACAGTAAACTCATACATACACACAATATTTCTGCACTTCCCATTAACTATCTTCCCAAGAGCCTAAGGAGACTATGATAAAATCTACCACACTCTTCAGTATCACAAAGGTAAGACTGCCAACTATTAAGCAAAGCTTTACCACCCACCATCCCTCTCATCCCTCTCCCCACCACATGCACACACAGTAATTTAGAGACTTCAGGAAATTACTGTGCATTCAGGAAATTACATGGATTCTTCCGAAAGTTATTTCTTTAGAAACCTCTAAGAATGTTTTACCCAGGAGAAATATTCTTGAGCTCGTGATTAGGGGTTATGATTAAAACTGTATTTTAAGACCCATCATTTTTGTATTAGCAATTTAAATTGCAACTTATTTGACGGCATGATAGGTCGATGTAGAAAAAGTATGATTAAAAAGAAATTAAACTCGGTCTTAATGTAAACATTCCTCAGAGGAAACCTGTAAAACACCACCGACACTGAATACTGTTTTTCCTCCAATCTAAGATTCTACCAGTTGTTAAGATCCATCTCAATTGCAGTTGTTAAGAGTGTGAAAATATAGGCAACTTAGAACAAATGAAATGCGTTACTGAAGGCTAAAAGTGTTAAAACTATGCTATCAAACTGTCGATAAATGATTTTTCCTTGTTAAAATATTAGAGGGAGAGGGAAGTGACCAAGAAAGCATCTGACAGAAGCAGCATATTTCAGAAAGCGATTAATATCAACATATTGATTTCAATATATTCCAAAGAAACAGGAGATGTCAGCAGTTTCTGGGCCAACTGCTGAGCACCAGTTTACTTAACGGTAAGCACTGCATTTACTGAACTGCCCTAGCATCCCTATACTGTACAGTGTATTAGTTTTATGGCTCATAATACAAACATTACAATCTTTACAATTACCATGTAAACTGATGATTTCATCTCTTTGAGTCCACACTTGCCACCGCAGTCAGGGAGTTCCTGCCAGCCAGCCCTGAGCTGGGCTGCCTCACCAGAGGGGACACAGCAGGCTCCTGCACCTGCCAGGCTACGGCTCACCCACGCCTTGACCCTGCTTCCCTAGCTTCTGACAATCCTGGCTTCCCAACTTCCCAGCTCTGGTTTCCAACTGCTTCTGTACCTGCCTCTACCCTGGTTCTCAGTTTTGCCTTATTTTAATCCTCAATCAGTGTTACAGTGATCATGACTGAGAGGTGACACATAGGTAAGTACACCTGGCTTTATATATTTCTAAAGAGTACTTTACTCAGTTTCTTGGACTTTTAAGAACCTTTCTGGGTTGCAAGTTACCTTCATTTCATTTCACATTATGCAGTGTTACTGTTTTAACTCTTAAGTTTTATTACTTTAATACACTAAAACAACAACAACAAAAAAGGGTGAGGAAAAAGGTAGTATTCCAAAGAAGCTCACATAATGTCAACAATAAATCCTGTTCCTATATGCCATGCATTTGGAATTTACAGTCCTACTCTCTATCAATACTCAGTTTTAAAACCTCGGACAACTCAATTTATACCTAAGAGAAGAATTCCTACACTACCTAACTCAGAACATGGTGAGAATCAAATGAAATCCAAGAGCAATCTATATACTACAGCCTATTTTAGACCCTTACTAATATCGCTTTTTTGTTCAAGCCACTGCTGGCTCTCACCTGAGCTACCGCACCAGCCTCCTAACTGGTCTCCCTCTCTGCTTCCTTCCACCCTTACAGTCTATTCTCACACAGTAGCTGCTCTGATCTCCCTCCACCCTCTCTACCCCCCTTCCCTTTTTCTAAGAATTAACATCATTCCCCTGCATATAATCCTTCCATGATTTCCCATTACAATTAGACTAAAATTCATACGTTTTTGTCAAGGCCCACTAGGCATACAAGGTCTTAATCCCCCATATTCCTCCTGGCATTCATTCACTCAGCTGCAGCCACCCATCTTTCTGTCCTTGGCACGCATCAAGCATATTCCCTTCTTAGGAACTGCACAGAAGCCTCTTCTCCCACAGCCTCACATGGCTCTCTTAGGACTGCTCATGGGTCGCTTAAGGAGAGAAGCTGTCTTTAACCACCCCTTGTAAAACTGTCCTCCTCCCCAGCCCATTACACCTTCATTTTCTTTCTTAGTGTTCTCACTACCTGATGTTATTCTTGTGTCGTCAGCCCCCAGGCACCTCTAGAAAGTAAGGACCTGAGTTAGGATACGGGTTTTGTCTTGTCTAACCACTGTTTGTCCTGCCTCTGGAATGGTGCCTAATCATCATGTTTCAGTGTACCCAAAACCAGTTAAGTTTCTCCCAATTTTCCCACATCATCTAAGATTTCTTCTAATGCTGTCTTTTGATGTGTCTGTCACCTAAGACCAGAGTTAATTTCAGATCTCTTAGAGTAGTAGTTTAGTTACTCAGAATCAAAGACACAAGACAGGCTACCAAGAACCACGAAAACCTAAAAGAGGAAATCTAATGTTCAGTGAAAAATCAATGGTAACTTTAATTTGGGAAAAGAACATTTAATGTTAGAATACCTTTACTACAAAATGACTCACCCTATGAATTTAATGAAGTCGTAAGACAAAGTGTACAATCAGAATGCTATAGGGAAGTATCAATACAATGCATCAGTTTTTATCTGTGTCCCCTGAATAAAGCATTATAATGGGATTATAAAAGATGCTCAACCATAAAGGCTGGGTAAATGAATTATGCTCCAACCATTCGATGGCACAGTAAACAGTTGGTAAAAGGCAGGTTGTAGAGCTATGCGCAGTTGCATGGAAATACATCACCCTGGAGCACTCTCTAGGTGTCAGCACAGTTCCAGGAGCTTCATGTCGTTACTTTTCTTTATAACAAAAAGTTACAAAGTGGCACATAAAGAACAATCCCATCTTTGTAAAATAAACACAATGTTATGTTTATATGCATACAAAAGGTTCAGGAAGAATCAACACCAAAATATTAATAAAAATTCTGGATATTCTGAGTGTGAGTGAAGGACTTTTCTGTGTTTTCTAAATCTTTTACATCAAACGTTTATTAATACTGTCACCAAAAAAAGGAAAGATCTGTTGCTCAGAGGTTTTTCCACATCATATTGCCAATTCCTTCCCTACCCACTCTTCAGGGGGATGGGAGGTAGGGGTCACTTGAGAGAGCACCTTTCACCAGAAAATTAGCAAAGCTCCTAAGGTCAGAACGTAAAGGCTGTATGAAAAGTTGATGAATAAAAATAAAATCAGATAATAGGACCGTAGCATCTTATTTTCTATTATGACACTACCATCAGTTATATTAGATATACTGTTAAAGACAAAGTAGTAAAAAATTCTTTTGAGTCTATCTGAAATCTATACTACGTTCTTAGGAGTTACTTTTTTGAGATGGCTTGAAGAAATCATGTTCTTCTCCAATGTTTCTGAAGAACAAAACAGAGCATCATTTATGTACGATTTTCTCTAAGTAACCAAATAATTCTTCACTGTAGAAAAGCCAAAATGTTTTATATCTGAGTAGGTATTTCTCAGTTTCCAGGGAAACTGATACAAAATTGTCTGAAATAAAGACATTAAGAGCAAACTTCCAATGTGCCTGTACTTTATATTTGGTGTTCTGACCTTGTTTCTATGGAAACTTAATTAATAGGCAAATGCTGAAATTGAGGTTTCTCTTATCACTTTATTGAATGCCCCCCCAAAAAAGACAAATTGAAATGAAATTTTAACAATCATGTTAAACATAAAAAGGTAAATTCTGTACTCATGAACTCTATTTTTCCAGTTCCTGATTTAGCACTCCTTCCCTATCATACATAGTCGTATGCTAAATGCTTAGTACCTTACCTGCCCGCTTACCAGCTTCCCCTAATGTCCCTCTGTCCAGGGCATTCTCGGCTTCAATTGGATTTCACCAGAACAAACTCTTTAAATTATATCAACGTGTTTACCTGACTGATAAATTTAGGCTATTTCATGACTTCTACTTTTATTCATATCCATTGCAATGTATGTACAGACAGAGAATGGAGAGGTAAATGTTGCTTCTGAGTTGTGTACAATAAACTGGAATGGCAATAATCAAAACTGGAGTATGCTGAGATAGGCCTAACTTATGGATAAATTATAAAATATAAGGTGCACTCTAAACAGTTTCTTAAGCATCCCAAGAACTGAATTTGGCATATCTACCACCTCCCAAGTCTGTCTCTTCTGTTCAGTAGCTGTGTTACACAGTCATTTCAGATCTCCAAGTCTTGGCTTCTTCATCGGCAACACAGGGAGAATATATACGGGCCTTATTTGTAGATGGAAGGGCCAAGTGAAATACACAAGAAAATGCATTGTAAATCTGAAAAGAATTCTATAAAGGTCCAATTTTCGTCTCTCATCCTACACTAGCCAACTACTAACTGTTTTTAAAAATCATTTAGAGGCTTACCTTAGAGCAACAAGCAGAGCAGTTTTCACAAGTACTTACATGCTTTGTGTTTAAAGCTACAATTAATTCACATAATTTGTTCATTCTTTCACAATATCTAACTATTCTGAAAAGGGAGTACTTTCCACTTACAAAGCCACGTCCATCATAAGGGTGAATCCACAGGCTTAATTATTCTAACTTTTAAAGAAATTAAATAAACCCAACTAAAATTTAAATAGAAGAGCTGTAAGACATTTCGTCTATGAAATAATGAAATAATCTCTGGCATTTCAATGAAACAAATGGGCCAGTGGGGCTTTAACATCTTTATGATACAATGTTTTATACTTCAAAGAACAGTCTTTATTAAAGTGCCACTATGCTACCCAGAAATTTTTTTTTTTAACCTAGAGCCATCCCTTTCCAAAATTCTAGAGGCAAAAATCAAACATTTCCTCTCTTCTCTCTCTCCTCTCCTCCCCGACAACACCCACCCCCAGCCACTTAGCCTTCAGAACTTTTACCTGAACATTTTTAAAGTTGAATAGTATTCTACTGGGGGGGGGGGCGGAGGAGGGAGCCATGGAGACATTTTTCTGCAGGATGGATGTGGTATGTTAACTCCCAAACCTTTCTATCACAAATGACAATCCGAATTTGTTTTTCCTCCTTTGAAACTTCTGTCCAGCAGTCTCAGGAACCACCTCACCCCTCCCTTACAACAGGCAACGTGCAAAAGAAGTCGGTTAAGGCTGTGCAGCTGAAGACATACTTGTGTCAAAGTGGGAATTTAAAAGTAATCAGAACTCCATGGGGTCTCCTTTGGTAAAGAAAAAAAACCCAACAACTATTCTCTGCAGCCGTGGCAGTAACGTTTCACACCGTTCACAGTTATTTTAAGCCCCTCTCCCACCATTTTCTTTCCTATCGTGTTCAAATTATAGTTAGAAGGGATAAAGTAGCTTCTATCAGGGCGACTGAAAACATTAAAATCCAAAGAATTTTAGTTAAGAACACCACACTGACTCTGTCCATCTCTATTTTGAATTTAAATGACAAATCCTCTAATGTTTGTCTTAATTGTCTCGAGTATCAACTACCTTAACGAACACAAGTCTATCATCAGGCCCTTACCTAGCTCCTTCGCTTAGGTACCATCTGGATAGGGAGACGGGATGGATACGCCGAAGTTAGAGTATTTAAGTTTTCATTAAGAAAAGAGAGAATACACCAGAAAGTCTCTGCTAAGTCCCACGAGATGTTAAATAGAACCACGAACAGGAAGGGCCGCGGATTGGAGGGTCTCAGGCCGGGCTGGGAAATGGGAACGGGGGAAAGAATTGGGCATTCGGGTAGGGAAGAGGGAAGGAGACTGGCCGGACGCGACTGGTAAAGAATAAGGGGTGGGGACGCCAAGCAGAGCCAGCCTTCGTCCCCGGTGCCCAGCCCTGGGAGAGCCAACTCCGGGCAAGAAGGAGCCCTAGGCGGCGTCTCCCTCCCGGGGGACCCTGGGGGCGGCGGAGGCCAGAGGTAAGCCCAAGAGCAGACGGCGCCTACCCCGCGAGGGGCGAGGCGCGCCAGCCGCTTCTTACCTTCGGGCATCTCCCGGTCGCTGATGTGCTGCAGGTGGTGGCCTTCGCCACCTGCGAAATCCAACTCGGCGGGTTCCACGGTAGCCGCCGCCGGAGCTACTGCCACCGCGTTCCCGGCCGCCGCCTTGTACACCTCAGACTCGCAGTCCGGCTCCGCTGACCCCCTGCGCCGGCCCAACTTGGGGCTGGCATTGGGGGACAGGCAACAAGACAGCGAGTTCCCCATGGGGCGCCTTCACTCCTTGCCGCCGCCGCCTCCGCTCGTCCCCCGACTCCGCCGAGCTCAGAAGCCGCCCCCTCCCCCAACAATGGCGCGGCGGGCACTGGCAGCCCCAGGCTATGCCGGGGCTGTGCCGCACATGCAGACGCGAGCGACTTCGCCCGCCGCTCTCCTGTCCGCCCAGCCGCCGGGCCCCGGGCAGGGGTCCGGCCCCGGCCGCACCCCCGCCGCCGCCGCCTCCCCGGAGCCAACTAGTCTGTGAGGGCGGTGACCAGACCGGCTTATTTAAAAGGGGTGGGAACCAGACAAGCGCTGAGACGCGCAGCCACTGCAGGGAGAGAGCGCAGCCGGAGCTCCTCCTCCTTCCGCCGCCGCCTCCCGACTGAAAGTAGCTAGCCCGGCCGGCCCTTGCCTACCGGAATGTGTCCTTCGGTCACCTGGTTAGGACGGACCAATCATGACCAGAGTTCCCTCCACGCGCCCTCCTCAGAGCGCAGGCATGTGACTCACAATGCCCCGCCCCCGCCCGCGGCTGCCCCGCCCCCCGAGCGGCGCGCCCCGGACTCTGGTTTCCATTCATCTCTCGCGCTCCGAGCTTTCCGGTCCTGCGGGAAGCGCCGCGGGAGTTTGTTAATCGAAGCCGTCCTGAGTCAGTGGGCTCTGTAGAAAGCCCCTGTTCGTAAAATGCCAGTTCGGTTAGCAACTCGGTTTCACCGGGTCGACAGTTGACTCATTTGATGTATTGCTCGACGAACTTAGTTTCACCCCAATTTTTGACCGTTGTTTATAACTGAATGCTCCTCCTGTCTTGCCTTCCAAAGAGTGTTAGTTTCCGCCTACAGTTTAACCATAGCAACCCCCGGGGCCCTGGTCCTACTCTCAATAAAGAGCTGTGGCTGTGTCTTGAATGAGACTCGAGGACACGTCACCCCTCCACTTCCTCATCAGTAAATTAGGTACCGAACTCCTCCCTCCCACCTCTGAGGCACTGGGATTCAGCAACTCGCTTTTCTCGCCTGTTTCTCTCTTCCACGGCAGGAGTTTCCAGGTTTCCCTACTTTAGCCAACAACAACGCATAAAGCACGATTTTCTCATACAAACTTGAGAGTCACAAAGTGAAGTACCACGGTCTTGATTTGATGAAGATGATAAGGATAGTTAACATTTGGCAAACACTATGCGCCCGCCCCCGTTCCAAGTGAGGTACTCATTTAACCCTCGGGAACAAAATCCTCAGAAACCTTCATTTTACAGATTTTACAGAAGCTAAGTAACGTTCCCAAGGTCACATGATTGCTCAGGGGTGTGGCCAGGATTTGATCCCTGATTGTGTGGATCCCCAAAGGCACCTTATTGTGATCATCAGAAAATAAAGGTAGAAGTCAAATTTGGTTGGAAGTGGCATAGTGTATCAGGATTTTCTTTTTTTAAGGAGGAACAATTTTTTGATGTGGATTTTAAAATACTTTCCCTTCATTCAACATTGATTAGTCCCTCCTACATGCCAGGCACCCGTGTGTGAAAAATAGTCCTGCCCTCAGTGACCTCAGGCACGGTGAGAAAACAAAGGCTTAGAAAGCCCAATAGTCTGAGGTCACACTGCTGCAAAGTACTTAAACCTGAAACTCAAACCTAGATCTATTAACCCCAAGTAGATGCTGGGGTAAAGAGCTTGGTTTTCTTCCCAGAAACATGAGAGCCATTGAATGTTGTGAAGTTAAGGAGTCACTATCAGGTGGTTTGTAGTGAGGTCACGCTTGAGAATAAGTAGGACTGATGGAAGCAACAAAACCCATTCAGAGACTTTATATTCATCTAAGAGAGGAGTGAGGGTTCAAACTAAAGGCAGTGGCAGAGATTGGAGTGGAGGGAAAGGATCTGAGGTCATTTGGGAGGTAGAACAGAAGTGCTCAGGGACTAGATATGGAGCGGGAAGGGGAAAAGAGAAGCAAAAATGGCTGCTAGGGTTCTGGCTTAGGGAACTATGTAGAGTGTGGTTACTTTTTCTTAGATAGTGCAGGAAAAGGAAGAGGTTTGGGAAGGAAGATCATTTTGGGTTCTGTTAAGCGGAACATGGAAATGGAGCTCTCTGGTTGAAAGTAAGCCTCTGCAGGCTAAGTCCATTTTGTGATATCCCAACTTATGTTTTCAAAAATAACACATTAAATCAATTTAAAAATGTGATTGGGGAAATTCCCTAATGTTGACAGCTAAGAATATCACATTTTTCATGGAGCAACTTGGAATCTATGGTTTTAGTAAATGAGGCATCCTATGTAAAATAAAACTGGTAAATGAAAACAACATTTAAAATTGTGTTGTCATTAGAGTATACACAAAGTAATTGAAGCTGTAGGTATGGAAGTGATTGCCTTGAGAAGACATGTATAATAAGGAAAGGAAGAAAGGAAGGAAGGAAAGAAGGAAGGAAGGAGGGGAAGAAGGAAAGCAAGAAGGAAGGAAGAGAAGGAAGGGAAGGAAAGAAGAGGTCTTCAAAAATAGGGAGATTTAAGTGGCATTTAAGTAAACCTGCCAAAGGGAGCAGTGGCAATCAAGGGACCTGAGTATTAATTAGGAATGACTGATCACGTGAGTCCCATGAGGGTAGGGGTCACATCTGCTTCTCATTTCTGGAGCAGAGCACCTAGCACAGTACCTGGCCAGTAGATGCTCCATTCGCAATTGTCCAGTGTTGTCCGTGGGGCAGGAAAGCTACAAATACCATTGGCTGCGGCAACTGGGTGACTGGGGATGTGTGCAAGCTGGATGGCAGGCAGTGAGTAAAGAAATGAATAGGGAACAGAAGTGCCCTTGACCGGTGGGGAGGGCCGCGCTGTGCACCCCTCTGCTCTCGCTGCAGGGAGATGGCTTAGCGACTTCTCCTGGGGAGGTTCCTGGCCTCCATAACCTGCAGGAAGCCCTCTCAGAGTCAGTGGGCGCCCCTTGCCTCCAGGGCCCTGCAGACCCCACAGCGCAGTCCTAATAACCTGACAGTAACACCCAGCCAAGCCCAGTCAATATACACCACCAGAGTCTGTACAATGACCTTTTTTTTTTTTTTTTTTTTATAATTTTTTTTTTTCCCCCTACTTTATTTATTTATTTATTTTTGGCTGTGTTGGGTCTTCGGTTCGTGCGAGGGCTTTCTCCAGTTGCGGCAAGCGGGGGCCACTCTTCATTGCGGTGCGGGGACCGCTCTTCATCGCGGTGCGCGGGCCTTTCACTATCGCGGCCCCTCCCGTTGCGGGGCACAGGCTCCAGACGCGCAGGCTCAGCAGCTGTGGCTCACGGGCCCAGCCGCTCCGCGGCATGTGGGATCTTCCCAGACCAGGGCTCGAACCCGTGTCCCCTGCATTAGCAGGCAGATTCTCAACCACTGCGCCACCAGGGAAGCCCTGTACAATGACCTTTTAACATCCAGGATGGACCAGACTTTCAAGACTGAGTTGTCAGCAGTGAGACACCAGTGGTTGTGGATTTCCATGCACAGCGATGTGGTCGCTGCAAGATCCTGGGGCCAAGGTTAGAGAAGGTGGTGGCCAAGCAGCATGGAAAGGTGGTGACGGCCAAGGCGGGTACTGATGACCACACAGACCTCGCCATAGAGTATGAGGTATCAGCTGTGCCCACCGTGCTGGCCATCAAGAATGGGGATGTGGTGGACAAGTTTGTGGGCATCAAGGATGAGGACCAGCTGGAGGCCTTCCTGAAGAAGCTGATTGTCTGACAGGCAGGGAAGCGTCCTGACTGCCCCTGCCCACCTGGGCCCCGTGGTCCCGGGGGACCCAGATAGAACTCACAGCCCTTCTGTGCCGGCCCTTCCTCCCTCCTCCCTCTGCCTGGCCCCTGTGAGTCCGTGCTTTGGAGACCAGGCCTCCAAACACAGGAGCCTCAAGTGCTCCCAACCTGGCTGACCGCCAGGGTGGCCGCCCAAGGAGCGGTGCCGCCACCGAGCTGGGACAGCCGTCTCCTCACCCACTCTCTGCTCCTTCTAGGGCTTGTTGCCGTGCTCCCAGGATGCTGGGACAGAGTCCCCGGGCCAGCCTGCAGTAACAGCTTGGTCTCCCTGCTCCCTTCTGATCTGAACCCCGGTGCCTGGCTCATCTGCCTCCTGCATTTTTCTTTCCTGCTGCTGTTTTGTAAAAAAAAAAAAAAAAACAGAAGAAGCAAAAAAGAAACCCAGGGCTTCCCTGGTGGCGCAGTGGTTGAGAATCTGCCTGCTAATGCAGGGGACACGGGTTTGAGCCCTGGTCTGGGAAGATCCCACATGCCACGGAGCAACTGGGCCCGTGAGCCACAACTACTGAGCCTGCGCGTCTGGAGCCTGTGCTCCGCAACAAGAGAGGCCGCGATAGTGAGAGGCCCGCGCACCGCAATGAAGAGTGGCCCCCACTTGCCGCAACTAGAGAAAGCCCTCGCACAGAAACGAAGACCCAACACAGCCATAAATAAATTAAAAAAAAAAAAAAAAAGAAACCCAAACAAGTGAGAATAATATACATAATTCCCTCATTTTTTGTAGGTCTGTAATAAAGAACTTTATGTGATCCCCTCTAAAAAAAAAAGAAAGAAATGAATAGGAGGTGAGAAAATGGAGACAAGGATTCTCTTCCCAAACATTTGGTTGAGAAGAGAGACGTGGTAGTCATTAGAAGGAGGTGTAGAGTTAAGAATGCTTTTTTTTTTTTAAGATGGAAAAAAAATGTGAGTATAGTTATATGTTAAAGGGTGAGAGCTGATAGAGAAAAAAGGAGTTTGAGGTTAGAGGAGACAGGAGAATTGACAGAGCGAGGTCCCCAAGAAGGCAGAACTGGATGCATTCCAGGGCAGGCATAGATTAGCTTTGGACTGAGAGAAAAGCAAGGAGAGAGGACGTGGGTGACAGACCTCTATTCTGGGTCTGTCAGAATTGAGACATTTCTGATAGAGGACAGGTTTAGGAAGAGCTCATCTGACGACCTCTATTTTTCTCTATTATAATAGGCTTCTGTTTGGAAAGCTACTCTGGGAAACAGAGGATAATGTGTAGAGAAGTTAACACATCAGAAAAGCTCAATATACCTAACAAAAAAAGAAATAATATCTTCCCTCAAAGTTGGATAAATTGAAAAGAAATTTGAGCAAAAACCAAGGAGCTCAGGTATAAATAGGTATGTCACAAAAGTGGAAGATATGAACTATTTGTTCCTCCAAATAGTTAAAAGACATAGCAACAACTTTGGGGGGGAAGAGTTTAAAAAATTAAGAAGAAAATGGCATGTAATTGCAAAAAGTGTGAACTTTACAAACCCTTTAATCACATAAGAGACCAAAAAAAGACCACAGGGAATATTCTTCTTTATTAAAAGGCTACCAGGAGGAAAAGGTCACCTCAAATATCAGGGAAGCAAGGATGATTAATATTTAATTTAGTTGTTTAAAAGATATAAGTAAGGTCTGGGGACAAAAACAGGCAACAGATTGAAATGTGGGAAACCACGGTGGAATGGGAAAGGATTCAATGAAGTTCAGTTTCAGTAAACAACATCTTGTTAAATCCTTAGGACCTACTGACTACATTCCATGACAATAATAATATTGTCTGAAGTCCTAGGAATGTCATTAGATACCATTTTGGATGATTCTTGTAGTCTTGAGACAACGCCTAAGATCGTTTCAAAATAGTGCCTGCATTTAACAGCAGATGCATACAAAAATAGGTAGGTGTGACCTTGAAAATTAAAGAATTTTTAATTTGCTAAGCAGAAAAAATATTAGGAAGCATCGTTATGAAAATAGATTTGAAAATATTTTGTTTTAAGAGAACATTAGAGGGCAGTAAGAAAAAACTGTATCCTTTTATGACAGTGGCAAGTCTGGGAGAGCAAAAGGAAGCAAAGAGAAGTAATGTGGTTTGAATTAAGCAAGAGTTTGATTCTGTGATAGAATCTGACACCTTGCATATGCCTACTGATGGCTGAACATTCCCTGGGAGAACTTTATGATTAGTGCTTTACATGGATCTGGAGTAAACTCCTTCATTCATTCATCTTATTCACTCAGTAGCTGTTCAATACCCAAGCCCTTACCACAGGCCACACTTTTTAGGTGCAGAGAATGTTGCTTTGACCAAGAAAAACAAGGTCCTTGTTCTCATGAAATTTATCTTCTAATAGGGGAGTCAACAGATAGTCTTATCCATCACATCTCAAACTCATGGCCCAGGATGGCTATTGGTCTCCAGCTATTGTGACTTCATTCCAGACAGTAGGGTGAAGGAGGAGAAGGGAGATTTTTCAGAAGATCCACATAGTACAGTACTTACATATCATTGGCTTAAAGCTTAGTCACATGGCCACACAGAGCTGCAAGGGAGGCTCAGAAAATGTAATCATATAGCTGAGTAACTAATGCAGAAGGGAGAACTAGATATTGAAACTGGATATTGAAAGCACTCTCTGTAACAAACAATCTGTAAGAAAAGATTAGAGAAGTTTCAACTTCAAGAAGGATCATGATAAAATTTCATAGCCCTTTGCAAGCACGTATGAAAAATTTATACAAGGAGTTTTGTAATGATCTTGTCTTAAGCTAAGAGGACAGAAAAAGTGGAGAGAGGCTTAAACTCTAGAATGAAACTAGGTTAGATGCAAGAAAGTCTATGATGGTCAAGTGAACAGGATTATATATCATATTTGTGTGTTGTAACTAATTGGATTCTATCTTGAGTATTACGACTAGTTCTTACAGAAGAGGATTCTGTGTGTAAGTAATATGTACATTTTTTTCTGGACATAGAGTCTACCCTTATCATATTCTCAATGATGTATGTAAACAAAAAAAGTTAAGAATAACTATTATACCTGATTTGATGTGGAACAACTTGACTTCTCTCATTCCCAACTTCAGAACATTATAATCCGGATTTTTTAGTAAGTAGAGCATTCAGTGGTACTGGTATATTCAGTACCATTGTAGTAAACTACCCAGTGTCTCTTCTACGTGTCTTTTTCTACTCCTTCTGAACTCTTCTCCCACCTTCTCTCTTCTCACAACATCTAGGTTTCTTTCTGCCAAGTGAGTCCGTTGAGATGAGAATGCGAATTTAGTTGAAATGATGCGCTAAAAAAAACCTGAAAAGGTGTTAGTTTACCATACCATCAGGGCAATTAATGCTCACTGGACAGGTCAGTTCTGGCCCCAAATGTCCCCTGTGGCTACAATTCCAAAACAAACATCAGAGACAAACTTTCTGTGACAAGTTCTAGGAAAAGGCTGCAGTTTTAAGAGAGAGTAGGGGTTTCCTTTTGCCTTCCTGGGACGGTCATTTTTCTCTGCTATTTAATGGTTTATTTACTTCCATTTGTCTAAGTGTTACAGGAAATCTAAAATCTTTCTCAGCCCACTGTTAGTGCTTCCTTCAATCACCTCCAAGTGGGGGTGGAAGAGCCTATCTCTTCTGGAAGTGCCTTTCTCTCCTGGTTTTCTAAAGCAGATGCCAGCTCTACTCCCAGCTCCAAAGACTGTAAAAGCATGTGGCCTGCACTTAACTAGTTTCATAAGAGAGCTCCCCTCTACACTTGCCCAGGAAATAACTCACTGCCAAATCCACTTAGAACAAGGCAGAGTGTTTTAAAAAAAACACATTAGATGCTTTCAATTGTATTTTTCTTAATCATGCCAATGCGCCTTTCCTCCCAGCATTTCCATATTTCCATTTGTTTCCCTTGTGTGACATCTTGGTACATTTAAGATATTTCAGTTTTATTCTCTTAAAGTTGCCTTACTGAAGTTAGAACCATTTTCTTGCAGTGATTTAACATGTTCCCCTCAGCATCTCCTAGTAGCCTTTTTGACAACAGCTTCCTCAAATGAAGTTGATGTTAGAAGGAGGAGTTTCATTAAACTTGACAGCAGGGAAAAGTTTGAAGATGTCTTTTTAACCAGGTTTGCCTCCTAGAAACAAAGATCATAGGCTTTAGGACATGAATTTTTTCTCATGATGGCTCTATTGTCCTGTTCTGGAGACAAATCGATTTTTATACTCATAGCATGGCATCGACCCTGAAGTACCTCTAGAACTTTTCTATCAGAAGGGATTAGGACAGCAAACTGGATGGAGGTAGGGGCCAGGGAACTTGTCTTAAGAGTTATATTTGAATAGAAAGAACACTTGGAGAAAAACCCAACGACTGAGGTTACATTTGGGGGGCGGGTAAGGCCTTGTCCCTTCTAGTGACTAGACCTGGGTGCTCATTTGATGAGCCTAGGTTGAGTAATGCTATACACCCCATGAGTTGTTTCATTCCAGTTGTACTTACTACGTAGATAAAATCAAATACTCCTCTGAAAATAATACTTTGTTTATGCAATCAATGCTTTGCCCAGGAGAGGCAAAGAAAAGCCGAGACCACAGAAGCAGCTGAAGCCAATGTCCAAAATGAGTCTACCGTGTTCTTTGCAACCAGTTTGCTCTGTCCCACCTTGGCCATCTGGTAAACCTCTACTCATTCTTTGAGGCTTAACTCAAGCGGGTCCTTCTCTGCACTGATTCTCTGACTCCCTCAAGGCTGTGAGATTCTACATCTTCAGAGCATGAGTTCCTTCTGGAAAGCAGCCTTGTATCACATTGTGTGGTCATTGTTTGACACCCTCATTAAACTAGCCACTCCCCTGAGGACAGAGCTATTTTACTCAGCTTTTTGGTATCCCTGGCACTAAGTATAATACCTAGCTTGCAGCAGTCTCAATACATTTTTCTTGAATGACCAGATAAATGAATGAAAAAGTTGAATTGAGAGCACCAACAATCACAATTTGAAAACTGTTATAATTATTTTTTACTTTTCAGTCTTCTCTATTCTCTTTTGTGCCTCTGCTTCTAGTTTCTGTTCCCCTGCAGCATTTTTAAACAACAACAGTCATCTTCTAACGCTCACAATTTTATGGGTGAGGCAGGGCACAGTGGGGACTGCTCATCCCTTTTCCAGGACTGCTGGGGCCTCAGCGGGAGTGGATCTAGCAACTGGACATGGCAAAGATGGCTCACACAGGGCCACACAGCTGGAGTGTCTGTTCTGGCTGTCGGCTGGGGTCCTCGGTTCCTCTCCATGTCACGTCTCCTGAGGCTGGAATGTCCACAGTGGCTTCTTCACTCCTATGTCAGGTGCCTGGTCTGCGAAGGCTGCAACATCTGGGTCTGGCTGGACATCCCTCACCACATGGTGGTCTCGGAGTAGTCAGACTTCTTACTAGACAAGGATATGTAATCCCAGTGTGTTTCACTTCTCTGGTAAACACATTAATCTAAAAATATGGGGGAGGGACTTCCCTGGCGATCCAGTGGTTAAGACTCTGTGCTTCTAATGCAGGGGGCACGGGTTTGATCCCTGGATGGGGAACTGAGATCTCACATGCCGCATGGTGAAGCCAAAAAATTAAAAATTAAAATAAATAAATAAAAACAATATGGGGGAGGTGTGGTGAGCAGCATTCCTTCAATTAGAGAAAAAAAACCTCAAAGCCAACTTCTTCACTGTTATGAAGTTCGTCCAGACCATCACCTTACAATGGATTATTCTAAATTACTGCCACCATAGCTAAGTCTTATGCACTACCCACCATTCAAATAATTCCTTTCCCCACTTGGTCTCTGAGTTTTTTGGTAGCTAGAAAGAACGCAGATTTCTGCAGAAACAACTTCGCCATAGGTTAAGTTTATTTTGTGATGTCCCAACTTACATGTTGAAAGTAACATATAGTCCATTAAATCAAATGGAGAAGAGTAATAGAGGAAATTTCCTAAAGTTTAAGTGCTAAGAATATCTTATTTTTCTAGTGATAACTTTGACAGAGCAAATTAGAATCTATGGTTTCAGCAAAGGAGGTGTCCTATGTAAAATGAAACCACTGATGAAAACAGCACTCTAAATGTTATTATCACTGCTACTTATAATTAGTAATTTCCATGTGAATGTGTACTGTGAAGTCCTTGACATGCAGAAACGAATACCCACAAAACCCCCGGGATACAGTAATATAAAAGTCCCTAAGGGAGACTCTCCACATGGGACCAAAGGCCCATCTGACCCATTACATAAGGATCTTCCCTTCTGGGAAGTAGGTGGAATGAACACGCTGTTTGCTATTGCCTGCTTTTAAAGCAAGGTATGCCAAGGTCTGTGTGCCCTTCTCCAGAAGTATCAGGGGAGAAGCCTGAAACATCTGCAAGCTCTGTTTAGCGCTCTTTTGGGTAGAAATCATGCTTTGCTGGCATTTTATGTTTCTATAAAAGAATAGGGAGAAACTTGCCTCTCAGAGTCCTCAATGAGATAAGAAGGTCGTGGTTAGGTAGCAATTGTGATTAGGTGTCTGCTGAGGAGAAAGAAAGAAACCGGATCAGAAAAATATACATTCCCTACAGGTATCCTTACAGGGCCTTGACTGAGGGCCAAATAATCACAGAGAGAGCAATGCCAGTTCTGAGGCTCAGGATAATTTGGATAATTAATTATAATTAAGTAGCGATTAATAATGATTTGAATAATTGAAGGTTCCCCACCTTCAGTCTGTGGGCTGGGAGCAGTGCCATGCTGAGCCATAATGGAGCCTGAAACAAAGCAGAAATTAGTAATACTTATCTGGCTCTTTAAAATTGTTGATATTTTGTTCATTATAGATTTTTAAACATATTTTCATTAAAACTATTCCATTAAAATATTGTTTATCTTGATCATGGTTTTGATATCCCCTTAAAAACTTGGCACTGGCAGCAAGTGCCTCATTATTCCCCCGACCCCAGGCCCTGTACCCAGAAGCAATGTGAGGGGTACTCTGGATATTGCTTGGTCTGCCCTTGACAGAGAATAAAGGGAGAGTCAAATCCTTGGATTGGTCCCTGACTTTTTGTGTCCTAAAATTTCTAAATCATTGAGCTCAAAAGAATCAAATTCCAGTCTGGGCCAGAGATGGAAGGCAGCCCCAAGTCTTGAGTGTACCACTATTACCCCATTTTACAGAAGAGAAACTGAGACTCAGTACGATTGACATGTATGCCTAGATGACAAATCTAGAAGGTGGAACATGAAGACTTGAATCCAGGCTATGTGGATTCCGTGGGCTGTGCTCTCAGCCACTGGCCTCCAAGGGACTGCCCATGTACTGTTTCCTACCATTTCCCAGTGAAAAAGACAAATAATGTATTTTTTCTCTCTTAGCATAACAGCCAGTTATGAGTATGAGTAAATATCTTCTATTAACTTTTAATAAATTTATTGTCTTTTTACTCTTACAGAAGTAATATATATTCACTAAAGAGAAATTAGAAAATACACATAAATGAGAAATCAAAATCCCACCCCCAGAGCCACCCACTATTACCATTTTTTTGCATATCTCTCCAAGCTTTATTTTATTTTATTTTTTCTGTTCTCTAAGTCTTATTTTAATAAAGATAAATTATATGTATATGATTTTAAAATGAAACTATGCTACACATGCAGTTTTTTAAAATGTGCTTTCTTCACTTAACAATATACCTTGAACATCTTTCTCTGTCACTGCTTTTTTGCAGAGTAATTTGTAATGGTTTCATAATATGCATTCATTCTTTCATGAATATTTATTGAGGGCCTGCTACTTTCCAGGCATCAGCTAGGCGCTAGAGATGCATCGGTTAACAAAACAAAGAATTTGGCCCTCTAGGGTTGACATTGAAGTAGGAGACCTTCAAAAATGAATAAATGTGTGTCAGTTAATAGGGACGCTATTTTGGATGTGTCAGGGAGTCTTCTCTGATAAGAGGCTAACACGGGCTTAACTGTCCCATAAAACTGTCCCCCCTAAAACTTATATGTTGAAGTCCTAACCCCCAGTACCTCAAAATGTGACCGTATTTGGAGATAGGGTCTTTAAAGTGGTAATAAGCTACGGTGAGATCTTTAGGGTAACCCCTAATCTATTATGACTGGGATCCTTTTAAGAAGAGGAAATTTGGACACAGACACATAGAAGGAAGACCATGTGAAGACACAGGGAGAAGTGGGCCACCTGTAACCCAAGGAGAGAGACCTGGAACTGATCCTTCCCTCACAGCTCTCAGAGGAAACCAACCCTACTAGCATCTTGATCTTAGGCTTTCAGCCTCCAGAGCGGTGAGAAAATTAATTTCCATTGTTTAAGCCACCCAGTCTATAGTACTTTGTTATGGCTGCCCCAGGAAACTAATAAGTTCAGAGAAAGAGGTCTGAATGAAATAAGAGGGTACCAGCCCTCTGGAGTCTGGGGACCAGGGAGGGCCAAGGCTTGGTAGTTTGCATTAGAGGAAAGCAAAGGGGTCTGGGGCCTGGAAGGGTGGCTGAGGGGAGAAAGGAAGCAGAGAAGTCAGAAGAGGCAACAGGGCGCCGCTGGGTCCTCAAGCACCCTGCAGGCCTTGGAAAGAACTTCAGATTATACTCTGGGGAGACAGGAAACCACTGGGGAACAGTTGGATCTGACATACTTTAACAAAGGCCCTCAGCTTCTGCATGGAACCCAGATAAGATGTATCAAAATGTTTGTAACCCTTTTATTAATCAATTAAATTATTTAAGCAGTGCATCTTAGTGAAAGGAATGAGAAGCAGGGAGAGGGGTTTCTGGGACACTGGCCCCAAGCCTTAAACCTTCTTTGTATCCCCACCATCCCAACTGGCCATCCCATTCCCCGATCTGACAAACTGTATAAACTGTCATTTTAAACCAGCTTCAGACTTTTCCATGAGTCCTTCTCCACAGGGTCATACAGTGGGACCTCTCCTCCCCCAGGCTGAGGCCAGTTGGTGGCTATCCCTCCCTTCGCTTATGTTTGTTCCCTCTCCCTGG
The DNA here is from genome assembly GCF_949987535.1 of Balaenoptera acutorostrata. Taxonomy (NCBI): domain Eukaryota; kingdom Metazoa; phylum Chordata; class Mammalia; order Artiodactyla; family Balaenopteridae; genus Balaenoptera; species Balaenoptera acutorostrata. The sequence goes on along the minus strand of NC_080071.1, from coordinate 65,928,937 downwards.
GTCTCACACCAAGGTTCCCAATCCTCAGGCTCCCTCCACCCAACTCAAGCCTTCTTAACTCACTGGCACCAACCGCCATCTGCCAAGATTCCATCTTACTCTTCTCTCTCCCTCTCTCCCTCCTCCTTTCCCTCATTCCTAGCTTTTCCTAGGAAATGGAGAAATGGAAGCCTCCTCTGATATCTGAAAATGAAATTTCATGGATGTGGACAATCCCCATATGAACTCATGGTTACTCAGGCCAATTGGAAACCTCATGCCTTCCTAACAAGTCAGAGGTAATGGCTGCATGGGCAATAACAGCCCAGGGTTGGACCGAACTTTGACCAGCGTGCTCCTGTTAGGAGGCTTTCATTAGTTTCCAGACTCCTCTTAGGCTACTGAGAGGTCCTCTCTTGTAGAAAGAGCCCTCATCAGTAACTTCCTTTAAGAATGTGTGTGCTTATTTTTGCCTCCTGCTCAAAATCTTTCTATGTCCTCCATTGCCTCCCACCGAAGGCCTATTGACTCTATCACTGTACACTTGTCATTCTATTCTAGGCTGCGCTTTGACTGTTATTCACTGAAAACAAGGGATCAAACTGATCCTCTTTCTCAAAGAGCAATAAACACATAGAAGCGGAAAAAAACAAATGGATTCCATTAGTTAAGTGTGCCAGTTCAGCCCAGACTAACAGGCTAATCCACTCTTTGACCGCAGGAGAGAGTTGACATTAAAAAAACAGGCAGTGGTACCTATATAAGCTGGATATTCCCAAGTGCAGATGCCCTGGGCCTACAAAGGGGAACACCACGAGGGCCACTGGCCCCGGTCCTCTGTCACAAAGGGCCTCAATGCCACCAGGTTATACCTATAATTACAGAGAAGCATTGGCAGGTTTGAAGAAAGAAGATATCACCACCCAACTTAATTCTGGGTCTCATTACTGGGCCACATCTGTTGTGTATGATCACATCTGTTGTGTATGTTGTGTATGTGTATGATGTAACTCCTTTAATCATTTTGGGAATGGCATAATTATATTGAACTGAATAAATACATGTGTACATGTGTAGGTTGAAACAGTTTACTCCTTAGATATTGACATTGAAAATATACCACAAATTTTGTAACTTTCATTTCTATTTTGCACTTCTTTTCCTTCTTTTTCTTTCTTTTTTATTTTGTTTTGGTTTCATATAGGACTGGCCTCTCTTGACCTCTGACAGGCCCCATGAAAACCTGAAACCGAGGCAAGGTGACAAAGTCTGGTCCTTCAGCACTAAGGGCCTCCTCATGTTACTTCTTTACTTAGAAAAATAAAATGTTGTTGCAGAAGACCCAGAGCCACAAATGTTCTTCCCAGGTGAATCAGTTTCTGGAATTCTTAGATTTTTAGTTTAATTTAGCCGTCAGGGAATTGTGTAGAATGGAAATATCTAGGCAAGACCAAAACAAAATCTCAAGTGGGCATCTGTCTCTTCCAGGTGAGTTAGAATCAGATACGCCTCTGCGAGGAAGCGAGTGAGGGAACCATTCTCACCCAACACATTCGCCTCAAAATCAGATACAGGGTGAGTAAATAGTTACACATCTTGCTTCATATCTTACCAGATTCCCATTTCTATTTTTTTTGAGCAAAACAGCAAAGCACCTAATATATGTCATTAAGTATGTTTGCAATACTATAATTTAATCTTTGTAACTGCCATTGCTAACCAGACACTAACATGCCCATATGTTCAGTATAGAAATGACGGCATGAATCTTTTTAGCAACTCCTTGTACTTCATAATAATACTGGGTCATCTTGAGTGTGAGGGATCATGACGCTGTCTGTATGTAGTTTTAAATTCCCTAGTGATGCCAAATATATTTGTGTCAACAGATACTGTTCCAAAATACCGGAGTTCAATGTAGCTGAATACCAGAGGACTGACTCAAATGACTGCAGAGGAAATAAATACATCTTTAACTAACTCAGATGGCAAAATGTTGAAAACTCAGAAAATCTGTATTACAAAGAGCTGGAAAGTAGTAAAGTAAAACATTTCCAGAAAGGCTAATCAATATAGTGTTTTCTTTAATTATATTATTGGAACCCTTTTCAATTCACATCTTTTCTCAGCCATATGTGAAAAACTGTTTTTTTTACCAACTTATGATAGCATCTAATGAATTATGAATAATAAGTCATCGTTAGAAATGTAGAAATCTGTTTTATACTACAGAAGTATTCAATATAGTAAAATACCAATAATCATAGTAATAATAATCACCAAAGTAATATGTAATTCTGATTGAGTACTTAATATGAGCTAGAAGCTTCACTAAGTACCTTTATGGATTGTTTTATATTAACCTCCCAACAACCTTGTGAGATAGGTAAAATAATTTGCTAATTCCTATTCTAATGAATGGCTAAGATTTTTATTGAGAATTTTCTGTGTGTCAGGCACTGTGCATGTATTAACTCATTCATTCCTCACAACTCTCCACAAAGCAGATGCTCTCATTATTCCCATTTTAGGCATGAGGAAACTGAGATAAAGAGTTGAAGTGACCTGCCCAGGGCTACTAAGCTGTAAGTGACATAGCCAACCCCCAAACTCCATCTGTCTGGCTCCAAGCTCAATCTTTCCTTACTAAACAGCGGCTCAACACCTGCTATATTTTCTTTGAAACTTCTGTGTGCCAGGCACTGTAGCAAATGGTCTTCATATGTTAATTATCCCTCCTTGAGGAGCTCATTGTTTTCCCATTTTTCAGATGAGAAAAGGAAGGCACAGGCCACTTGCTCCGGGTTCTAAACCCGGTCTTACCTGACTCTCGAGGAAAGTGCTGGCCCCAGAGACAGAAAGTAAAGAAGCTGCCATCTTCAAAAGCCAGCTCTAGACAGCACCCATCATCAGTCTTGTGGCAAGCCTGACTTTTTATGGGCTTGCTCAGGCTGGGAGAGTCAGAATCTATCCGCCTGGGTCCACCCTTTTCTTAGATTTTTGAGTCATTTGTTTAGGCCAGTGGTTTGAAAAAGTCACAGACGGGGGCTATAAGCACAAGAGAAACTATTCTTGCAGAGTGAAAACCAGCTTGTAGTTTTTCCTGTTATTCATTTTGAGCTTCCTCTTCCTTACCACTGAACATTGTTTAAGGAATTATTTCAGTACTAAATTGCAGTAATTTCTATTTCCTTAAATTTCTATTTTCTTAAATTTCTTTCTGACACACATTCGTAGCCTCAGCTTTTTTTTTTTAAATCTTGTATTTCTCTACCATACGTATTCTTATATGCTTATATTCCAAATCAAGTCCAAGCTACATGAAGTCAAGGTCTATATCTTACTGAACTTTTTAATCCTTATAGGACCTCACATCTTATATTGCATAATGTGGGTGTTTGAGAAATATTTGGTAAATTAATCAACTTCATAGGCAGTATATTTGGAACTTAATGATAGCACCTAAAACTATCCTAAAGGGCAAGTAACTACATTCCCAGTACACAAAATCACATACATAAAGATACAAAATCCATCTTTTTGATACATAGCTTCAGCTTTTGACAGCCACCTTTCAAAAATTGGGTGATGCTGCCATCCCAGCCCGGTGCCCTGTGCAAGAGACATTTCCCCTGCAAAATGGTGTTTCATTTTCCTGAACTGTGTACAGGATTGTCACTTTTCTTTGTTTCTTCAGAAATGAGTCCCTTCATACAATAAATCATCATCATTTCTTCTTTCTGAAGCCATCTCAGTCTATCGTATTTTATATATAAATACATATATATATTCACAAATTGACTTAACAAAGCTTGAGTCCTCAACCAGGGCTCACTGCGAATGGCACCCTCTAGGACTGGTCAGTGTATAAACGCATAACCACACACAGTGCCCTTGAAGTTAAGAGCTCTGTGCTAGAAGAATCCAGCACTTAGAGCACAGAGTTTAACAGGAATTTGCTGTCCTTTGATTTTTTTCCCCCCTGCTGTATATTATTTCCAGATTTTAGCATTATGACTTTTAAATTCTTTTCTCTGCAATGCAGAACCTGAATAGACAAGCAAAACAATATATCTAGTGTGTAAGACAGAAAATCAGTTGTTGGCCTACTTGACATAGGTTCAACTTAATTTTTTTTTAATTTGGATTTTTTAGGAAGTTGTTATTGTGGGGTAAATTTGATACATTTGATCACATCAGGTTAGTGTTACTTCTCTTAGTTGAAACATAATGAAGAGCTAGAGTTTATAAACATGGCTCCAATGGGTACAAGCTCTTGTTGAATGGACATTTTGGTAAGCTAACACCATTTTTGAATGTAGCTACAAAAGTTGTCATCAAATCCTAGAATTATAATGGGAGAAAGTCTGGGAAGGAAGTAATCTAATTCACCTGTTTTAGTGCATATATATTCTAAAGACCAAATGAAATAAACTGGAGTTTTCTCTTTACTGACTTAGATCCTATACAAAGAAGGTAGGTGAATTCCCTCATGCTTCTTCTTTCCTATTTTTTCCTTTTACACACACACACACACACACACACACACACACACACTTGCACATGTGTGTATGGTTGCCAAATTTTCTACAGTGCATGTGATGATTTTGACAATCAGAGGAAAAAAACGCACAATAATAAGTGTATAGCACACAGTACATACTCAATAAATTTTGTTGAATGGGAAAAAAATACATTTGAAAACATGAACTATAAAATCAAGTCTTGTCCCTTGATTTAAAAAAAATTTTATGGGCTTCCCTGGTGGCGCAGTGGTTGAGAATCCGCCTACCAATGCAGGGGACACGGGTTTGAGCCCTGGTCCAGGAAGATCTCACATGCCGTGGAGCAACTAGGCCTGGGTGCCACAACTACTGAAGCCTGCGAGCCACAACTACTGAAGTCTGTGCGCCTAGAGCCCGTGCTCTGCAACAAGAGAAGCCACCACAATGAGAGGACCTCGTACCGCAATGAAGAGTAGTCCCCGCTCGCCGCAACTAAGAAAGCCCATGCGCAGCAACGAAGACCCAACACAGCCAAAAATAAATAAATAAATAAATAAATAAATAAATAAATAAATTTATTTTAAAAATCATAGATACAGTCTCAGGACATAACCAACCCTGTAAACAAAGATTTATGCACAAATATTTATTGCAGAGTTATAGAAATGAAAAAAATGGAAGCAATCTAAATAGTCAATAATAAAAGAATTATGAGATAAATGCTATATCCATGAGGAAATATTATGTAACCCTTTAAACTATATTTATAACAACTTTAAAGGACATGGGTAAATGCTCATGACATAATGTTAAATTTATAAAATCAAGGGCCTACTAAGTTGTATTTCAGTAAACGTTTAGCTCTGTAAGGACACAGTGCACGGAAAGAACAACTGGAAGGGAATATACTAAAATGTTAATAGTGTTTCAGGGTAGTGAGACTACTGAGTTTTGTTTTGCCTCTTTACCGTATTTCAGAATTTGTCTCAAATAATAAAGGTGCATTATTTTGCTGATGATAAAACAGTTAAAAACTAGAAAAATGTTTCTATGGAAGAGAATTTATTCATGTAGCAGCTCAAACTCAATGAAAAGTTTATGCATTTATAATCTAAACTAAACCTATCAGATGGTTTTAATTATAATGCTATGAGAGTCACATAATTGAGTTTCCATTATCCCTGCAGGTAATCTGTTCCAAAGTATAACAATCAAAAAATGTCAAGTTTACCTTCAATTCTTTGGTTTCTATTTGGATTCATTATGACTCAGTGACTTTGTGGGAATATGTGCGCTTATATCACATTCTAACATCTTTCTTTTACTAAATAATCTATTCGTTTCATCTTCTCTTCCTTGCATTTTCTTATTTTATTGTCTCTTAATTGTTTTATTTTATTCTGTATTATCTCAAGTTCCTGGGGTGCTAATTCTCTCATTTATTGTCTCCTGACTCTCCCTCATGGTGGATCATTTCCTCATGTAGTCTGTAATTTTTAATTGTGAGCATATCTTAAGCAGGTACATTGTTTCTTTAGATGTTCCAGGTGCTTTGCATTATAAAAGTGTCCTCAAAGAAAGATTCTGTATTTGCTTCTGGCCCAGCTCTCAGGGATTCCACCCCATTCAGGACCCATTTTCATAATTTCTGGGCTTGGGATTCTCATACCATGCGGATCGTGTTAATTCAGATCTTATACCTCTGCATAGGTTTGTGTTTTTTTTTAGAAATTTATTTATTTTATTTATTTATTTTTGGCTGTGTTGGGTCTTCATTGCTGCGTGTGGGCTTTCTCTAGTTGCGGTGAGCGGGGGCTACTCTTCCTTGCAGTGCACGGGCTTCTCATTGCGGTGGCTTCTCTTGTTGTGGAGCACAGACTCTAGAGCACAGGTTCAGTAGTTGTGGCACACGGGCTTAGGTGCTCCGCGGCATGTGGGATCTTCCCGGACCAGGGATCGAACCTGTGTCCCCTGCATTAGCAGGCGGATTCTCAACCACTGCATCGTCAGGGAAACCCCTGCATGGAGTTTTCATTTCTCAGAGGAGACTCCTTATTATGCACAAAGTGCTAAGGGCACAAGCTTCCTTTATGCAACCAGTGTGGTGTGTCTAATGCTCTCTTCACAGAAGGGCCAGACCTCCAAGACTCTGCTCTGAAGCAGAGGTCTTGGTTCTAGTTCCCCACCTGGTGTGAGCCTTCAGTCATGGCCTTCATCCCTATATGGATACACAGCCATACACAGCCTGTGGCTGGGCCCAGTGTCCCCAGGACTTTGATGTCATCTCATACACATATTGCTCTAGTTTTGAGTTCCATCTTCGGTTCTGGTGCCTAGGTATTTCCTTTCAAGCTATATATATATATATATATATTTTAAAAGTGTTTGCATCTTATCCAGAAATCCTATGGTTTGGAGTGAGAGGAGTTCTGTGGGATTCTTGGAACTCTGGAGTGGGAAGAGTTGTCTCAGCTGGATCTCGAGTCCTCAAGAGGGTCTCTGGACAACAGCATCTCAGACTATATTATCAGCACGCCTCGTGTGTTACCATCCATTTTGAGGGAGTCACAAGAGATTAGCCCTTAACAACAGTCAGAGCATCTAACTTTTTCAATTTTTCACCTTTTAAAACAAATTCAAGACTCTTCCTGTATGATAACATGACCTTCATTTCCTCAGATTCTTTAGTAGGTAGAAATGCTCTAAGAATGTCATCTTTTGTGTATGTTGAGGTGGGCAAAAAAGCTAAGAAGTTACTCTGGACTGTGTTCACCACTCTTTTAGGCATCATCTGAAGACATCCTCAACACCAAACCATGATCAAATTAATTCTTTAAAAATAAACATCATGACAAGAAGAAAACTAGATTTACTTTCTGCATCTTTCCCAAGATTTTTCTTATGATAAATTCCAAAGTGAAGTTTCACCCAAATGAAACATAATTGATAAAGTATGTGCTGTAGTTGCTCAGTTACCATAATAGGGAAATGATGTGGGCTTTTCCCCTCACAGCAAGTCCAGTCCTGAACTTAGGCAAAGAGCTCAACAGAGGAAAAATGAAAGCTACCTTAATGGGGCACCTCTCACCTTTTGCCTCTTGTTCATGCCAGTGGCCACTCTTGCTCCTGAGATCTCTGCCATTTGCACCCACGTTCTCCTTACTGTTGATGAAAAATTTAAGGAGAGGTCTGGATACAGATAAGCACAACCCAAAGGCAATTGATTGGTAGGTTCTGATTTTTAGCTACATCACTAAGATGAGTTTTCCTTAATTATATGATACCTCAACAGAGAGTAATGGTAGGAATTATCTTTTTTAAAAAGACATAACATTTGTTTCCAGTTGTGTAGGACATCACCAAGATTTTTGTAAGCTTTTTTGTCACCCGTCATCTCATTGGCTTTAAGAGAGTCCTCTAAGAAAAGGAGAGGGAGTTATTACTCATCTCACAGCAGAAGCTGTCAGTGCTAAAGGCCCTCAGGTGTCCCCTGGGCAAACCTGGGGCATCTGGGTTAGCATTGACCTGAAACCTTCCTTGACTCATGTTTCCCTTTGCAGCCATGATCTTGATTCAGTGGTTCTTCCTAAACTTTGCTTCTCTTAGCTCAATAGTTGGGTCTCACCCTCTCATTCTGATCCCTCTGTATCTCAGCTCCATTACTTACTGAAATTCCCACGCATATCACTGCCCTCCCACCATAAATCTTCCCCCGGTTACTCCTGAAACGAACCCACACGGGCTTTCACATGAGCCAACTGCACATTTATCACTTCAATTGTATTGACCATTGGCCACAATCTTCTAAGTTGTAACAGATGAGCCCGGATGATTCACGCAGGAATGGTAGGAATGACTGTGACAAATCTTTGGAAAGACAAACATGACTTGGTACCTCATTTGTGATGGGAAAATTTTCTAGCATGTAAAAGGCATCTGAATTTATTAGCTTGGTGTAGCTATAATGTAACCACTAATGTATGGGATTTTTTTTCTCACAGTCTGATAACAGCTTTATTGCATGCAAGCCTTTGTCGTTTATTGCTTCCTATGACTGTAAAAAGAGAAAAGAGCATGTTATGCCTTGACTGGCTGACTTAGATTTGTGATTTATTTGATCAGAAATGTGCTCTCTAACCACAGCACTTCAATTTATGGTTGCAGTTGGTTTGACAGTAGATGAAAAAACGTAATTAGAGAGCACTTAGGAAAACGAGCTGCTTCCCTAAATTACAGTTTCTAATTTGGTCATTATTTTAGGCCCAAACGCCGCTTGAGTTTTGATTTTTGCCCCATAATTTTATAAAAGTCATATGGATAAGTCAAAAGGGCTAACTAGGTGACGACAAGGCCGTGAAGTCTCTTTACGTTGCTTCAGCCTGAAGAGGAGGATCTGTCTGTCCAGGGTCACACTTCTGTGTGTGAGGAGCAGGAAACAGCAGGGAGATGAAAGGGAAGGGGCTGGGAGCTACAAGTCTGTGGTACAAAGATGAAAACACCTGTGGCGAGGGTAGAACGTGGACAGAGAGGGGAGAGTCCTGGCGCTCGGCTCTGCCCCGTGCCTGGGCACAGAAACAGTGGTGCAGCATTAGTCTGAAGAGAACGTGAGAAAAACAGATCTCCCAGAAACAGACTCACAGACATAGAGAACAGACTTGTGGTTGCCAAAGGGGAGGGGGAGTGGGGAAGAAATGGATTGGGAGTTTGGATTAGCAGATGCAAACTATTATATATAGAATGGATAAACAACAAGGTCCTACTGTATAGCACAGGGAACTATATTCAATATCCTGTAATAAACCATAATGGGAAAGAATATGGAAAGGAATATATATATGTATAACTGGATCACTTTGCTGTACAGCAGAAATTAACACAGCATTATAAATCAACTATGCTTCAATAAAATAAATTTTTTTGTTTGTTTATTTTTGTTTTTCTTGTTACTCATTTTCAAATATCTTTATTCACAAACCTGTTATTATCAGTCAGTTCGAATGCCATATGTATGATAAAATAGATTATAAGAAGTATCATATTTACAATGAAATCATTATTTTATATAGCTGAATTAACTGATAGGCTACCTCCTGCAATAATAACTTAATGGGCCCAATTCTACCTTTTGAATGGACCAATTTTATGATTCTCCTAGAAAGTTTTGAGTTGGGTATAGTTTCTTGGTGCTTCTTTCTGTGATCCAAGGCTTAAGAGAAAATCCCTGGAAATTCCAGCAACTGGAACCAGACCTCTCCAGGATTGAGGAGAGACAGGAGTGAGAAAAAAGACATCCTGTCACATCTTAAAAGTCCCACAACTGCTATGCTTTGCAGGAGGAGGAAAGAATCAGTCCCAAGAATTATACTGAACATTTCTCAATCGTCAACATCAAGGATTAATCTCTAAAACAAGTTTGCAGATAGAAGCTATTCAGCTAGTCATTATCTAAAATGCATATGCAATACAGTCAAGGATGCTGTGCTTACAAAACCACATACATCTTATTTATCTCTAATTTTAAAATAATTCTTTCCCTTATTGGGTATGCAAGTGAGCAATGAAGAAAGTGGTGCATCTGCAATACCGGCTGGTGCTAAGGATTTCAGTGCTTCCAGAAGATGGGGGCTAGAGAACTTAACCAGGCACCGGAGGGGTTCTTCTCTCTCAGCCAGGATGCCCCCATTTAGGTCACTTTTGAATTTCGTTTCAAGCTTATATTGTGCAAATTCTAGTCTTGGTTGTGGATAGTCTCCAAAAATTTCTTGAGTCACTCTCTGGACTCTCTCTTTTTCTATTTTGTTTTCATGAATGATCCTTGAATCCATATTTATATCTAGCCCAAGGCTTCTTTCTTGTACAGGTGTAGTAGAGTTGTGAGTTTCAAAGGTCTGATTATACTGTTTAAAAACAGTATAAGAGCGTCCAGATACCAGCTTCTGAGGTCCATTTTCACAATCTGATGGTGTTTGCTAGCAATTGTCAGTGCCTGACCCAGAAGGGGTAGATGGCTTTTCAGTTGGGAGGAAGAAGTGAAGGCATGTGGAGTTTGGGAATAATACACCACGTAAGCAGGTTTGTACTGGTTTGGCTTTCTATACTGTGTTCCCCAGGCAATTCGAATCCATACTGCATTCTCCTCGGCGTCTCTGAAGCTGACTGTCACATTTTTTAATGCTCTCTTAAGAATTTTTCTTAAGAATTTTGAATTGTTCCATATCAAAAAGGTCAATGTCTTCACCTGGTCCTTTACTCATCTCAAAAACATCCCAAACTTTCTGATGCCAATGAAATTGAGTATAAATGATGTCTAAAAGAGCTGCATCATTGAGACTTGCACGATTCTCCTCACAAAGCAGAACCAAGTCCTGAAGGAGAGATTCCTTTTTCTGCCAGAAGTTTACAGTCTGCAGTTGATTTTCAGACAAAAAATTCCAGGTTTTTAGTATTGTCATCATTTTAGTCATTGGGATTTTCAAGGTGGTCCTCCTGAAAAACTCGGAAACAGTTTCATCCATCTCTTTGGCACTTGGGACTTGGGGCAGTCGCGAAAGAGTTGCCTCAGAGGCGTGGGACGAGGCTTCAAGGCTCCCGCCACACTTGGGGGCCCGATGCCATGCCGCCAGGGGTTCTCTTACCGTCCCACATCCGGCTGGCTCTCTCCTCATCAGCTGTTCCCCAATAAAATAAATTTAAAAAAAAGAATAGAAAAGCAGATCTCCAAGGTCATGGCTCTGATGAGTGGCTGGCATATAATGCTGGTAAGGATGGTCTGGGGTAGACTAAAGAAGAGAACAACTGAACTTGGCAGAAAGAATAACTATGAGAGGGATTATTGATTTATTTTCAGTATTTAGCAGATATACTGGATCTCTTTTATTTTTTAATTTTTAAAATTTATTTTATTTTTAACATCTTTATTGGAGTATAACTGCTTTACAGTGGTGTGTTAGTTTCTGCTTTATAAAAAAGTGAATCAGCTATACATATACATATATCCCCATATCTCCTCCCTCTTACGTCTCCCTCCCACCCTCCCTATCCCACCCCTCTAGGTGGTCACAAAGCACCGAGCTGATCTCCCTGTGCTATGTGGCTGCTTCCCACTAGCTACCTATTTTACATTTGGTAGTGTATATATGTCAATGCCACTCTCTCACTTTGTCCCAGCTTACCCTTCCCTCTCCCCGTGTCCTCAAGTCCATTCTCTACGTCTGCGTCTGTATACCTGTCCTGCCCCTAGGTTCTTCAGAACCTTTTTTTTTTTTTTAGATTCCATATATATGTGTTAGCATAGGGTATCTGTTTTTCTCTTTCTGACTTACTTCACTCTGTATGACAGACTCTAGGTCCATCCACCTCACTACAAATAACTCAATTTCATTTATTTTTATGGCTGAGTAATATTCCATTGTATATATGTGCCACATCTTCTTTATCCATTCATCTGTCGATGGACACTTAGGTTGCTTCCATGTCCTGGCTATTGTAAATAGAGGTGCAATGAACACTGTGGTACATGACTCTTTTTGAATTATGGTTTTCTCAGGGTATATGCCCAGTAGTGGGATTGCTGGGTTATAGGGTAGTTCTATTTTTAGTTTTCTAAGGAACCTCCATACTGTTCTCCATAGTGGCTGTATCAATTTACATTCCCAGCAACAGTGCTAGAGGGTTCCCTTTTCTCCACACCCTCTCCAGCATTTATTGTTTCTAGATTTTTTTTTTTCAACTTTGGGTTTATTTATTTATTTATTTATTTATTTATTTACTTATGGCTGTGTTGGGTCTTCGTTTCTGTGTGAGGGCTCTCTCCAGTTGCGGCAAGTGGGGGCAACTCTTCATCGCGGTGCGCAGGCCTCTCATTATCGTGGCCTCTCTTTTTGCGGAGCACAGGCTCCAGACGCGCAGGCTCAGTAATTGTGGCTCACGGGCCTAGTTGCTCCGCGGCATGTGGGATCTTCCCAGACCAGGGCCCAAACCCGTGTCCCCTGCATTGGCAGGCAGATTCTCAACCACTGCGCCACCAGGGAAGCCCTAGATTTTTTGATGATGGCCATTCTGACCAGTGTGAGGTGATACCTCATTGTAGTTTTGATTTGCATTTCTCTAATGATTAGTGATGTTGAGCATCTTTTCATGTGTTTGTTGGCAATCTGTATATCTTCTTGGGAGAAATGTCTATTTAGGTCTTCTGCCCACTTTTGGATTGGGTTGTCTGCTTTTTTGACATTGAGCTGCATGAGCTGCTTGTAAATTTTGGAGATTAATCCTTTGTCAGTTGCTTCATTTGCAAATATTTTCTCCCATTCTGAGGGTTGTCTTTTCATCTTGTTTATGGTTTCCTTTGCTGTGCAAAAGCTTTTAAGTTTCACTAGGTCCCATTTGTTTATTTTTGTATGTATTTCCATTTCTCTAGGAATTGGGTTAAAAAGGATCTTGCTGTGATTTATGTCATAGAGTGTTCTGCCTATGTTTTCCTCTAAGAGTGTTATAGTGTCTGGCCTTACATTTAGGTCTTTAATCCATTTTGAGTTTATTTTTGTGTACGGTGTTAGGGAGTGTTCTAATTTCATTCTTTTACATGTAGCTGTCCAATTTTCCCAGCACCAATTATTGAAGAGGCTGTCTTTTCTCCACTGTATATTCTTGCCTCCTTTATCAAAAATAAGGTGACCATATGTGCATGGGTTTATCTCTGGGCTTTCTACCCTGTTCCATTGATCTATATTTCTGTTTTTGTGCCAGTACCATACTGTCTTCATTACTGTAGCTTTGTAGTATAGTCTGAAGTCCAGGAGCCTATTTCCTCCAGCTCCGTTTGTCTTTCTCAAGATTGCTTTGGCTATTCGGGGTCTTTTGTATTTCCATACAAATTGTGAAATTTTTTGTTCTAGTTCTGTGAAAAATGCCATTGGTAGTTTGATAGGGATTGCACTGAATCTGTAGATTGCTTTGGGTAGTATAGTCATTTTCACAATGTTGATTCTTCCAATCCAAGAACATGGTATATCTCTCCATCTGTTTGTATCATCTTTAATTTCTTTCATCAGTGTCTTATAATTTTCTGCATACAGGTCTTTTGTCTCCTTAGGTAGGTTTATCCCTAGGTATTTTATTCTTTTTGTTGCAGTGGTAAATGGGAGTGTTTCCTTAAATTCTCTTTCAGATTTTTCATCATTAGTGTATAGGAATGCAAGAGATTTCTGTGCATTAATTTTGTATCCTGCTACTTTACCAAATTTATTGATTAGCTCTAGTAGTTTTCTGGTAGCATCTTTAGGATTCTCTATGTATAGTATCATGTCATCTGCAAACAGTAACAGCTTTACTTCTTTTCTGATTTGGATTCCTTTTTTTTCTTTTTCTTCTCTGATTGCTGTGGCTAAAACTTCCAAAACAATGTTGAATAATAGTGGTGAGAGTGGACAACCTTGTCTCGTTCCTGATCTTAGACGAAATGGTTTCAGTTTTTCACCACTGAGAATGATGTTGGCTGTGGGTTTGTCATATATGGCCTTTATTATGTTGAGGTAAGTTCCCTCAGAATGTATGCCTACTTTCTGGAGAGTTTTTTCATAAATGGGTGTTGAAGTTTGTCGAAAGCTTTTTCTGCATCTATTGAGACGATCATATGGTTTTTCTCCTTCCATTTGTTAATATGGTGTATTACATTGATAGATTTGAGTATATTGAAGAATCCTTGCATTCCTGGGATAAACCCCACTTGATCATGGTGTATGATCCTTTTAATGTGCTGTTGGATTCTGTTTGTTTGTATTTTGTTGAGGATTTTTACATCTATGTTCATCAGTGATATTGGCCTGTAGTTTTCTTTCTTTGTGACATCTTTGTCTGGTTTTGGTATCAGGGTGATGGTGGCCTCGTAGAATGATTTGGGGAGTGTTCCTCCCTCTGCTATATTTGGAAGAGTTTAAGAAGGATAGGTGTTAGCTTTTCTCTAAATGTTTGATAGAATTCGCCTGTGAAGCCATCTGGTCCTGGGCTTTTGTTTGTTGGAAGATTTTTAACCACAGTTTCAATTTCATATTGGTCTGTTTATATTTTCTATTTCTTCCTGGTTCAGTCTCAGAAGGTTGTGCTTTTCTAAGAATTTGTCCATTTCTTCCAGGTTGTCCATTTTATTGGCATAGAGTTGCTTGTAGTAATCTCTCATGATCCTTTGTATTTCTGCAGTGTCAGTTGTTACTTCTCCTTTTTCATTTCTAATTCTATTGATTTGAGTCTTCTCCCCTTTTTTCTTGATAAGTCTGGCTAATGGTTTATCAATGTTATTTATCTTCTCAAAGAACCAGCTTTTAGTTTTATTGATCTTTGTTATTTTTTCCTTCATTTCTTTTTCATTTATTTCTGATCTGATCTTTATGATTTCTTTCCTTCTGCTAACTTTGGGGGTTTTTTGTTCTTCTTTCTCTAATTGTTTTAGGTGTAAGGTTAGGTTGTTTATTTGAGATGTTTCTTGTTTCTTGAGGTAGGATTGTATTGCTATAAACTTCCCTCTTAGAACTGCTTTTGTTGCATCCCATAGGTTTTGGGTTGTCTTGTCTTCATCGTCATTTGTTTCTAGGTATTTTTTGATTTCCTTTTTGATTTCTTCAGTGATATCTTGGTTATTTAGTAGTGTACTGTTTAGCCTCCATGTGTTTGTATTTTTTAAGATTTTTTCCTGTAATTGACATCTAGTCTCATAGTGTTGTGGCCGGAAAAGATACTTGGTATGATTGCAATTTTCTTAAATTTACCAAGGCTTGATTTGTGACCCAAGATATGATTTATCCTGGAGAATGTTCCAGCACTTGAGAAGAAAGTGTATTCTGTTGTTTTTGGATGGAATGTCCTATAAATATCAATGACGTCCATCTCGTTTAATATATCATTTAAAGCTTGTGTTTCCTTATTTATTTTCATTTTGGTTGCTAGATCTCTTTTAAATCTTCCCCACTTTTTGTTTAAAATCAAAGGATTGGTTGAGGCTGAGTCAATGACAGTTGTGAGAAAAAGTGGGAAATTTAGAGTTTGGCACTTACGGGTTCTTATTCAGAAATCTCATAAAAATCCACAGTAGGCACAATATAAAGAGATGAGAGGCATCAACAAAGACAGCATCTGAAAAATGATGAGGAGGTCAAAAGATAAGACACTGGACACCCTTCAAATGCTATTTCTCCTAGCATTTGAGTCTTTTTAAATCTCACTATCCTCAGTTAATCCTTAAAAAACATAATTTATTTTCCATTTAGTGACTGACAAAGGGCTATCAATTCTTCACTTAGGCAATGTGATGATTAATTTTATGTTAGATCATAAAATGTCAGACTGGGCTAATGGATGCCCAGGTAGCTGGTAAAACACTATTTCTGGGTGTGTCTGTGAGAATGTCTCCAAAAGAGATTAGCATTTGGTTGAGTAGATTGGGTAAAGATCTGCCCTCACCATTGTGGGTGGGCATCATCCAATCCACTGAGGGTCCAAACAGGATAAAAAAAGGAAAGCAAGGGCAAAATCTTGGCTTTCTCTTCTTGAGCTTGAATGCCTATCTTCTCCTGCCCCCAGACATTAAAGCTCCTGGTTCTTGGGCCTTCACACTTCAGGACTTACAGCAGTGCCCACTCCTACCCTTCCATCCCACCCACAGCCCCCTCCGCTTCGCAGGCCTTTGGACTCAAACTGAATTATTCCACCAGCTTTCCTCATTCTCCAGCTTGCAGAGGACAGATTGCGGGACTTCTCAGCCACCAAAACTGTGTGAGCCAATTCATATAATAAATATCTTCAGTCTATCTATCTATCTAGCCATCCATCTATCCATCCATCCATCCATCCTATTGGTTCTGTTTCTCTGGAGAACCCTAATATAGCCCATTTCTTCACATAAAAACTATTCTGTTATAAAGAGAATATGAAGCAGACTGAAAAGTAGAATCAGACTTCTCTTCCTCTTCTATTCCATTCCCTTCCCTTCCTTTCTCTTCTCTTCCTAAACAATTCAGTCCTAAGCTATTAGATGGGACAAAGCAAGGCATGTGTCTGTGGTAGTAGGGGTGGAGTGTGAGGAGCCATGATGGCCTGGCATGGGGCACCAGAGTCTGAGCAGAGAGGAAAGGGTGCCCATCAGAGGTGCAGCCCTGTGCAAATGCAGAGCCCCAGTGGAGTATAGAGGCCATTCCATGGAGGTGGAGGTCTTAGCCTAAGTAGGGTAAGGAGGTAGGGTTGCCAGATTTAGCCAAGGGAAAAAAAAAGCCAATAAAACAAAACCTGACACCCTATTAAATTTGAATTTCAGATAAACAATGAAAAATTTTTTAGTATAAATATGTCTCAAATCTTGCATGAATTGTTTGTAGTTTATCTGAAATTCAAATTTAACTGGACATCCTGTATTTTATCTGGCAACATTATGAGGAGGGCATCCACACAGAGGGTGGCCTGCTGTTGGGTGTGGAGTTCCAGTGGGTGAGAAGGGCATCCATGAAGAAGGTGGGAAGTGGCTTGAGCTGGGGAGTCAGAGCTGGAGCAGAGAAAGACGGCACTAGCACGGGAGATGGGGCAGCAGAGGAGGCGTGAGGTTCTTAGAAAATCAAGGTGTCTGCAGGGCGATGCTAGCTCCAAAGGCTCTAGGGGAGAATCCTTCCAACGTCAGATGGCTTGTGGCTGCAGAAGTCCAATCTCTGCCTCTGTCCTTGTATGGCCTTCCCTTCTTCTCCCTGTGTGTCTCTCCTCTCTGTGTGTGTTTTTTATAAAGACACCTGCCATTGGATTTAAGTTCCACCCAGATAATCCAAGATGATCCCACCTTGAGATCTTTTTTTTTTTTTTTTTAAAGAAATTCACGTTATTTATTTATTTATTTATTTATTTATTTATGACTGTGTTGAGTCTTCGTTTCTGTGCGAGGGCTTTCTCTAGTTGCGGCAAGTGGGGACCACTCTTCATCGCGGTGCGCGGGCCTCTCACCATCGCGGCCTCTCTTGTTGCGGAGCACAGGCTCCAGACGCGCAGGCTCAGTAATTGTGGCTCACGGGCTTAGTTGCTCCGTGGCATGTGGGATCTTCCCAGACCAGGGCTCGAACCCGTGTCCCCTGCATTGGCAGGCAGATTCTCAACCACTGCGCCACCAGGGAAGCCCCCCACCTTGAGATCTTAATTACATCTGCAAAGCCCCCTTTTTCAAGTAAGGTCACATTCACAGGTTCCAGGGGTTAGGATGTGGACATATAATTTTGGGGACCACCATTCAATCCACTTACAGTTAGTCATATATAGAAAATTGATCAAATAAGCAAATGTTTTAAAGATAATAGAAGCCTGGTTTTTCCTAACGGAGAACAATATAAAAAGATATTGGATTGGAATTAGGTGTGTCAGTGTGAACATATACTTTTTAATATATAACTAGAGAAATAATTCTAGATGGAAATGTCTACCTGTGTGTATACCTGTATGCTGTCTACTGGCCAGCAACATCCCAACAGCAATGAATACATCTAGCACCCAGGTCCTGGCTTCTAAATACCATTTTCCACTAAAGGGAATCAAGTTTCCTTGGAGAAGTGGCTGATTCCAGGGCCGGTGCAAGAAAAGTACAAGGCAATCCTAGAATATTTTGTTGTACCAGAAAACAAAGAGGTTTTCAAAAAATAAAGAAGACATGTCAAAAGGACACAGAAGCCAACTTGAATAGGCTCCCAGTTGCCAAATCGGGGACAAACTGAACGTGGACATAAATAATGATAAAAATGGATTATAATCCATGAATAAAACATGAATCCATGAGTCCATACTGATCTAAATGAGTGAATAAATTAAAAGTTTGATGAGAAATAGAATATTTTCATAGCTCCAAAGAACCTCCCCACAAAGTATTTATTAATTACAAAGGGGAAAAGAGTAATTTTACAATGAAGAAGCCTGGCAGACACCACCTTAATCAAATGGTCAAAGTGAACATCATCAGTAATGGGACATGTAAATCACATACGACCTGGTAGACTGCAAAGAGGAAAACTCAGCATTAGTTCTGTTTTTCTTGCCAAATACTCATAATAAATTTCAGCTTAATCATGAGGAAATATAAATTAAACCCAAACTGATAAAATAAAAAAATAACAGGCCTGTACTCTTCCAGAGTGTCAAGACCATGAGATCAAGAAAAGGCTGAATCAATGTTCCAATATATAGAAAACTATATAGAGACATGACAACTGCATATAATACCTGACTCTGAATTGGATGCTTTTGCTATAAAGGAATTATTGGAACAATTGGCCAAACTTGAATGGAGACTATAAATTATTAGATGGTAGTAGTGTATCAATGTTAAGTTCTGGATTCGGGTTGTTATTCTATGGTTAAGTGGGAGAGTGTTATTTGTAGGAAAGCACACAGAGAAATATTCAGGGGTGATGTGGCATTGATAACTTACTCTCAAATGACTAAAGAAAATAAAATTCTTTGAATTGTACTTTCAACTTTTCTGTAATTGTTTCAAAATTTAAACCTGTTATTTCAAAATTTTAAAAAATGAACAAGTACAGTCAGAAAGGCCAAGAATTGTGTTCATATATGTCCACTGCAGCATTAGCTATAATATCAGAAAACTAAAAACATTGAAAATGTGTAACAATTTGTACATGATGATCTCAAGTGTGTTTAAAAATACGGAAAAATGATTATAAAGAAATATATGAGGGGCTTCCCTGGTGGCGCAGTGGTTGAGAATCTGCCTGCCTATGCAGGGGACACGGGTTCGAGCCCTGGTCTGGGAGGATCCCACATACCGCAGAGCAACTGGGCCCGTGAGCCACAATTGCTGAGCCTGCGCATCTGGAGCCTGTGCTCCGCAAAAAGAGAGCCCACGATAATGAGAGGCCCGCGCACCGCGATGAAGAGTGGCCCCCACTAGCCGCAACTAGAGAAAGCCCTCGCACAGAAACGAAGACCAACACAGACATAAATAAATAAATAATAAATAAATTAGAAAAAAAAAAAGATATACTTTAAAAAAAAAATAAGAAATATATGAAAATGTTAAGGTTATGTATATCTATGTGGAAGAACTATGATTTTGTGTTTTTGCAGGGGTATGTATTATGTACAGAAGGAATGTTATGGTTCACTACTAGATAGTAGAATTATAAAGTAAATAGAAGTGAGGAAAGGGATTAGATGAAATCGTATGAAGTAGATTGTAGAATTGAATCATACAGAGAAATTGCACATATATGTCTTTAATTTCTGCCAAGTCAACTGTGCACACTCAAATTGTATTTTTCCTACAACCTAGGGCTGAAATGCAAGCCAACAACCTCGTCTGTTGCCTAACAATAGAAATGGTGATGGACTCCAACGCTGTAGGAAGAACTGGTTGCACTGAATTCACTAAGAAATGGTAAAGACTAGACTAATCCTGATTATTGCTGTACTCTGGGCAATTCAACACCTTTTCCAGGATAATTTTCATTTGACATGCTGTGTAGGAGGTAACCTTTGGTTAAAAAGTGACTCTAGCTTTGATTTTTAGGTTAAATTTTAACATTTACTTTAATTCCTTCTAGGGATCTTAACTAAATAGTCTACATTTTTAAAAAATTGAGATATAATTCACATAGCATAAAATTTTTGTTTTAATGATCCATTTTTAACATGGTGCAGGATATCCACAGTGAAAAAAGAATTTTCATTTTAAATAATTCTACAGATTTGTTGAAAAGAAATGGAAATTCAAATTTTAACATTTGGAAAGAAAAGTGATTAGATCAAATCAATGGGAAAAACGTTTGACTGGCCTCTTCATTAAAAACAACCAAGATTGGGGACTCATCTGAGCCTGGCTGTCGTAGCCGAAGTATTCATAGAAGTAAACAAAGTTTATCTTTAGTGACACCCTCGCAACAGACACACAGACACACACACACACACACACACACTTTTCTTTGTCTTTCTCTCTTTGGCACTTTTCCCCCGTCACTTCTTTTTGCCCTACCTCTGGACAAACTCCCTTTCCCCACTCAGGATCCACTGCGGGAGAAGCTGCAGTTTACCATGTGTGAGGCCTGGGCAATTTCACAACCTCTCCAAGCCTCACTTTCCTCCTGGTAAAATGGTTGTAAGAGTAGTTCCAGCTTTGTTACGATATTGTGAATATTTTTTAAAGGATTAATGTGAAGTGCTTTACATTAATTCTTCAATGTTACTTTTCTTTTGTATTAGTTTCCTGTCATTGCTGTAACAAATGACCACACACAGTGGTCTGAAACAACACACTGTGAAAGCTTACAGTTGTGAAGGTTAGGAGTCTAACATGGGTCTCACTGGGCTAAGATCAAGGTGTTGGCAGGACTGTATTCCCTCTGGAGTCTCCAGGGGAGAATCAATTTCCTTGCCTTTTCAGCTTCTGGAGGCTGCCTGCCATCCACGGCTCGTGGCCCCCTTCTTTCCATTCCCTCCAAGCTCTGCTTCCGTGGTCACATCTCCTTCTTTGACCCTCTTGCCTTCCTCTTATATATAAGGACCCTTGTGATTCCATTGTGCCCACCCAGATAATCCAGGATAAACTCCCCATCTCAAGATCTGTAACTCATATCTGCAAAGTCCCTTGTGCCATGTAAATTGACATATTTGGTCACAGATATCTCTGGGGTTAGCATGTATTATTCTGTCTACCACACTTTCCCTTTCCTCCCATATTTCTTAACTCCCAGGTATTCCCAACCTGGCCTAAACCTCACTTTCTTGCTTGAGTTCTCTCAGGTCATCTACTCATGCCTCCACACTTCCAGCTATAACTTTCTCCTTCTCTTCCAGTTCAAACCCTACCCATTCCACAAGTCCCAGTCAAATCATGAGTCCTTTGGTAAAGCCTTCCCAGGCCATCGGCTTATAAAGATAGCTTCCTAAATCCCATTGCATATAGTAGCTGCACCACTCATTTGGCAAACACTCTGCCTTCTGGTCATATGTTCATGGCACACAGGTGCTGCATATACATTGAATGAATAAATGAATCTCCACAAGACCATAAGAAATTGACAGCCATGTCTTTTTTTTAGCTTTATTGAGATATAATTAACATATAACACTGTGTTAGTTTGTGTAAAATATGATATGATATACATATATATATTGCAAAATGATTACCATAATAAGGTTTATTAACACACCCATCGCCTAACATGATTACCATTTATTTGGTGTGCAAACATTTAAGATCTACTCTCTTAGCAATTTTCAAGTACACAATACAGTATTGCTAACTGGGACATTAGCTCCCCAGAACTTATTCACCTATAACTGGAAGTTTGTATCCTTTGACCAACATCTCCCCATTTCCCCCACCCCCCAGGCCCTGGCAATCACCAGTCTACTTTAAGAACTGTGTCTTAAGCTACTTTCTAATCCAGCACTGAAGAATGGTTGAGGGGAGATATATGGCAATGATGAAAAGATAAAGCATGTCCAGGAGCTCCAGGGAGGAAATGTTCCAGAGTCCCATCTGTTTCTTTAGTTTAGAGCAATACCAACTTACTTCCTACAAACACATCTAGGGCAAGGAGTCTTTACGTATTCTCTTTGGGCTGGTGTCAATGATAACTTTAGCAACAATTTTTCCTGGACTCTTCCTGCCCAGCTTCTCATGCTCTCTTGATTTGGTACCTGTGTGTATGGACAATAGAAGCTCTTACAGAAACACAAACGGCACCTCTGAGGAGTGCTCCAGAGCCCATGATGGTCTACAGAGGGTAGGGCAGAAGTGAGAAGTGGGAAAACCCTCTCATTCTACCTCAGGATACTATTCAGAATCTGTGGTCTGCCTTAGTTTGCACACCACTAGCATATTATTTACTGGCTGACATTTTTCATTCTTTTAAGAGTTTTGGAGACGGGGCTTCTGTGATTCTATCTTATGCCCAAAGATGGATATCACTATTTCATGTGTAATTCTGTCTTTCTAGTTTATGATGACCATTTTCTGTAAGTAAGTGTTTTTACTTTTCTATTACTATTTTGAAAAAATATCTTTATCAGAACTTTCTTCATTGGCTACTAGCATTCACTGGGCAGTTCTTCCCAGTCAAGGAAAAGGGATAAGAAAACTTCTTGGTTACTTTTGTACTTATGATTCTAACTACCAGCCTAAAGTTCACATCAAAATACACATCACACAATGCTATTTGTTGTCTCACATTTTTGACAGATGAGTTGAAATCTTTTTAAATAATTCAGCAAAATATTAATATATGAACACTTTGCTGGGTTTTTGTGAAATAAATAGATGAACAATAAACAGTTCTGGCCATCCAAAGAAGATCAGACATGAACGTAAAAAGCTGCACATGAACTATTTCAGGCATTCCTTCTGACTCACCACTAGTGACAGATTGGGCCTTAGACCAAGAAAAATTAAACCCCAGATTAAAAAAAAAAAAAAGTCCTTTCAATTTACTGGGCAAACAGCCAAAACTTCAGACCTCTCAGGTTTCAGATAACATTACAAAGAATCTTTACTGATTATAAATTTGCTCTTCCAGCAATATACTACTTTTTCTGACTTCATAGTTATTGTGCCATTTCTGTGACTGTGTTTTAGAGTTGGGCACAAATGTGGAGTTTTGCTTGTGTTCAATCGAAGAGGATGAATTTGTAACTTTCCCCCTTCCCTTTGGGGAAAAAAATCAGGAAGGAACTTAAATACAAGGCTTTTCCTCCCATTTTACATTCAAACATGTCTTGCAGGAAATGAACAAATAGTGATTCTCAAATATAACATTGTACTTTTATGTGCTGCAGTACAAAAAGAGCTTTACAGGAATTTTGTGTGTTCCGGAAGTTGAGATTTTTAAGGACAAAAGTGGGACTTGGATTTTTTTCACTTCCTGCAGAATATAAATGCCAAATTCCTTAGCCTAACATTCAAGATCTCCAAAATCTCATCTCAACTCACCTCCAGTCTTATCTATGTCCATCCTTACTCCATGAACCCAGCAATGTCCTGTGAGCCATGCTGAAGATTTTTATCTCCAAATCTTTTTTGCCCTCTGGATTGCCCTTCTATCTTTCCTTTTCCCCCAGTCCCACTGTCAAATTATCCATTCTTCAAGGTACATCTTCAAAGAAAAGGCATCTATAAAGCAACCTGTACATCATCTCCAAGTTGAAATTTCCCCCTCTCTTGGGTTTTCATAATTTCCTGTAATTAAGGGTTACAGCTTTTGTAATGAGGAATAAAAACTTAAAAACTACTTAACTAAAAACTATTAACAGCTTATCAAATAAAACTTGAACATAGTTTTTTGAAAAGGGCAAGGAACTCTTTCAGAATCAGTTACATTCATGCCTTTAAATGCTTTCACTAGTAAGAAAAAAGAGATAGAAATGCCAGCCAACATAGGAAGCAGCAACAAGATAAAGTTGTCCTATGGACCACAAATTACTATTTTTAAAAATAATGGGGGCTTCCCTGGTGGCGCAGTGGTTGAGAATCTGCCTGCCAGTGCAGGGGACACGGGTTCGAGCCCTGGTCTGGGAAGATCCCACATGCCGCGGAGCAACTACGCCCGTGAGCCACAATTACTGAGCCTGCGCGTCTGGAGCCTGTGCTCCGCAACAAGAGAGGCCGCGATAGTGAGAGGCCCGCGCACCGCGATGAAGAGTGGCCCCCGCTTGCCACAACTAGAGAAAGCCCTGGCACAGAAACAAAGACCCAACACAGCCATAAATGAATGAATAAATAAATGAATAAATAAAAAAAAAAATTAAAAAAAAAAAAAATAATGGAAAAGGGGGAGAAAGCAATTAAAAAACTAGAATTACCTTAAAAGATGAATATGACATGAAAAGAAAATCAAAAACATTTTAATGGGAGATTTAAAAAATGATAAATTAATGCATGCATACTTCTGCAAAATTTCTTCAAATTAATATGTGGGTTTAATGCAAATACTAATAAAAATTCCAATGTGATTTTTTAATCAAAAAAAGGAAGTAAAGTTTATTGAGACATGAATTAAAACATATTTTGTAAAAAGAAAGAATAATGCAGTGGGATTAGGTCTGCCTCATATACTAAAACATATAAAAGCTGCAATAATTAAAGCAGAATGCTATTGGAAGATAACTAGAGAGGTAAATTAATGGAACAGAAAAGATAGTTTAGAAATAAATATTATATATAATACTTTAGGAAATGATAATGAGAAAAGAAGGGACTTTTCAATAAATGGTTTTGAGAAGATTTTAGCTCTTTAAGAAGAAGTTCCTCGTTTCATACTTTGTAATAAAATGTGTTCTAAGTAGAATTTTCAAACTAATGATTAAAATAAAATAGTAAAATCTTCAGACAAAGTAGAATATTTATTCAATGTCTGGAGGAGAGAGTTCTTTGAGGTTTGAAGTATGAAGAGGAATCAAAAGAGAAATGAAGTAATATTTGATCACATAAATCCCAAAGAAGTAAACGACTGATGTCTGGTCAAGTGGTGAAGCAGCTTCAGGCTCTGATAAAACCCTCCCACCTTTAGTGCCCACACCTGTCCCAAACACAGTAATAATAAATAGGATATGAAAATGGAAAATCAAAATGATATAATTGAGTTCAAAAAAGGAAACAAAAGCAAAATATAAACAAATGGGACCTAATTAAACTCAAAATCTTTTTTGCACAGCAAAGGAAACTGTTGAAAAAATTTAAAAAGGCAATCTACTGAATGGGAGAAAATATTTTCAAATGATATGACTGATAAGGAGTTAATAGCCAAAATATACAAACAGCTCATACAACTGAATATAAAAAAACCCAAACAACCCAATTTTAAAAAGGGCAGAAGGCCTGACTAGACATTTTTCCAAAGAAGACATACAGATGATCAACAGGCACATGAAAAGATGCTCAACACTGCTAATCATCAGAGAAATGCGAGTCAAAACCACAATGAGACATCACCTCACACCTGTCAGAAAGTCTATCATCAAAAAGACCACAAATAGCTCTCTGCTCTCCACCACGTGAAGATACACTGAGAAGACAGCCATCTACAAGCCAGGAAGCAGTCCCTCACTAGACACTGCTGGTACCTTGATCTTGGACTTCCCAGCCTCCAGAACTGTGAGAAAGAAATATTTGCTGTTTAAAAAAAAATACATTCATAGAAGGCTGCTCCTTTTATAGATCACATGTGTGGATTCACAGAAAGATAGACACGATGAAAAGGCAGAGGGCTACATACCAGATGAAGGAACAAGATAAAACCCCAGAAAAACAACTAAATGAAGTGGAGGTAGGCAACCTTCCAGAAAAATAATTCACAATAATGATAGTGAAGATGATCCAGGACCTCGGAATAAGAATGGAGGCAAAGATCGAGAAGATGCAAGAAATGTTTAACAAAGACCTAGAAGAATTAAAGAAAAAACAAACAGAGATGAACAATACAATAACTGAAATGAAAACTACACTAGAAGGAATCAATAGCAGAATAACTGAGGCAGAAGAACGGATAAGTGACCTGGAAGACAGAATGGTGGAATTCACTGCTGCGGAACAGACTAAAGAAAAAAGAATGAAAAGAAATGAAGACAGCCTAAGAGACCTCTGGGACAACATGAAACGCAACAACATTCGCATTATAGGGGTCCCAGAAGGAGAAGAGAGAGAGAAAGGACCGGAGAAAATATTTGAAGAGATTATAATCGAAAACTTCCCTAACATGGGAAAGGAAATAGCCACCCAAGTCCAGGAAGTGCAGCGAGTCCCATACAGGATAAACCCAAGGAGAAACACTCCGAGACACACAGTAATCAAACTGGCAAAAATTAAAGACAAAGAAAATTATTGAAAGCAGCAAGGGAAAAACGACAAATAACATACAAGGGAACTCCCATAAGGTTAACAGCTGATTTCTCAGCAGAAACTCTACAAGCCAGAAGGGAGTGGCATGATATACTTAAAGTGATGAAAGAGAAGAACCTACAACCAGGATTACTCTACTCGGCAAGGATCTCATTTAGATTTGATGGAGAAATCAAAAGCTTTAGAGACAAGCAAAAGCTACGAGAATTCAGCACCACCAAACCAGCTCTACAACAAATGCTAAAGGAACTTCTCTAAGTGGGAAACACAAGAGAAGAAAAGGACCTACAAAAACAAACCCAAAACAATTAAGAAAATGGTCATAGGAACATACATATCGATAATTACCTTAAACGTGAACGGATTAAATGCTCCAACCAAAAGACATAGGCTTGCTGAATGGATACAAAGACAAGACCCATATATATGCTGTCTACAAGAGACCCACTTCATACCTAGGGACACATACGGACTGAAAATGAGGGGATGGAAAAAGATATTCCATGCAAATGGAAATCAAAAGAAAGCTGGAGTAGCAATTCTCATATCAGAAAAAATAGACTTTAAAACAAAGAATGTTACAAGAGACAAGGAAGGACACTATATAATGATCAAGGGATCAATCCAAGAAGAAGATATAACAATTATAAATATATATTCACCCAACATAGGAGCACCTCAATACATAAGGCAACTGCTAACAGCTATAAAAGAGGAAATCGATAGTAACACAATAATAGTGGGGGACTTTAACACCTCACTTACACCAATGGACAGATCATCCAAAATGAAAACAAATAAGGAAACAGAAGCTTTAAATGACACAATAGACCAGATAGATTTAAGTGATATTTATAGGACATTCCATCCAAAAACAGCAGATTACACTTTCTTCTCAAGTGCGCACAGAACATTCTCCAGGATAGATCACATCTTGGGTCACAAATCAAGCCTCAGTAAATTTAAGAAAATTGAAATCATATCAAGCATCTTTTCTGACCACAACGCTATGAGATTAGAAATCAATTACAGGGAAAAAAACGTAAAAAGCACAAACACATGAAGTCTAAGCAATATGTTACTAAATAAACAGGAGATCACTGAAGAATTCAAAGAGGAAATCAAAAAATACCTAGAGACAAATGACAATGAACAGATGACGATCCAAAACCTATGGGATGCAGCAAAAGCAGTTCTAAGAGGGAAGTTTATAGCTATACAAGCCTACCTCAAGAAACAAGAAAAATCTCAAATAAATAATGTAACCTCACACCTAAAGGAACTAGAGAAAGAAGAACAAACAAAACCCAAAGTTAGCAGAAGGAAAGAAATCATAAAGATCAGAGCTGAAATAAATGAAATAGAAACAAAGAAAACAATAGCAAAGATCAATAAAACTAAAAGCTGGTTCTCTGAGAAGATAAACAAAATTGATAAGCCATTAGCCAGACTCATCAAGAAAAAGAGGGAGAGGACTCAAATCAATAAAATTAGAAATGAAAAAGGAGAAGTTACAACAGACACCGCAGAAATACAAAACATCCTAAGAGACTACTACAAGCAACTTTATGCCAATAAAATGGACAACCTGGACGAAATGGACAAATTCTTAGAAAGGTATAACCTTCCAAGACTGAACCAGGAAGAAACAGAAAATATGAACAGACCAATCAGAAGTAATGAAATTGAAACTGTGATTAAAAATCTTCCAACAAACAGAAGTCCAGGGCCAGATAGCTTCACAGGTGAATTCTATCAAACATTTAGAGAAGAGCTAACACCCATCTTTCCCAAACTCTTCCAAAAAATTGCAGAGGAAGGAACACTCCCAAACTCATTCTATGAGGCCACCATCATCCTGATACCAAAACCAGACAAAGACACTACAAAAAAGAAAATTACAGACCAATATCACTGATGAATATAGATGCAAAAATCCTCAACAAAATACTAGCAAACAGAATCCAACAACACATTAAAAGGATCATACACCACGATCAAGTGGGATTTATCCCAGGGATGCAAGGATTCAATATACGCAAATCAATCAATGTGATACACCATATTAACAAATTGAAAAATAAAAACCATATGATCATCTCAATAGATGCAGAAAAAGCTTTTGACAAAATTCAACACCCATTTATGATAAAAACTCTCCAGAAAGTGGGCATAGAGGGAACCTACCTCAACATAATAAAGGCCATATATGACAAACCCACAGCAAACATCATTCTCAATGGTGAAAAACTGAAAGCATTTCCTCTAAGATCAGGAATGAGACAAGGATGTCCACTCTCACCGCTATTATTCAACATAGTTTTGGAAGTCCTAGCCACGGCAATCAGAGAAGAAAAAGAAATAAAAGGAATACAAATTGGAAAAGAAGAAGTAAAACTGTCACTGTTTGCAGATGACATGATACTATACATAGAGAATCCTAAGAATGCCACCAGAAAACTACTAGAGCTCATCAATGAATTTGGTAAAGTTGCAGGATACAAAATTAATGCACAGAAATTGCTTGCATTCCTATACACCAATGATGAAAAATCTGAAAGAGAAATTATGGAAACATTCCCATTTACCATTGCAACAAAAAGAATAAAATATCTAGGAATAAACCTACCTAGGGAGACAAAAGACCTGTATGCAGAAAACTATAAGACACTGATGAAAGAAATTAAAGATGATACCAACAGGTGGAGAGATATACCATGTTCTTGGATTGGAAGAATCAATATTGTGAAAATGACTATACTACCCAAAGCAATCTACAGATTCAATGCAATCCCTATCAAATTACCAATGGCATTTTTTACGGAACTAGAACAAATCATCTTAAAATTTGTATGGAGACACAAAAGACCCCGAATAGCCAAACCAGTCTTGAGGGAAAAAAACGGAGCTGGAGGAATCAGACTCCCTGACTTCAGACTATACTACAAAGCTACAGTAATCAAGTCAATATGGTACTGGCACAAAAACAGAAACATAGATCAGTGGAACAGGATAGAAAGCCCAGAGATAAACCCATGCACCTATGGTCAACTAATCTATGACAAAGGAGGCAAAGATATACAATGGAGAAAAGACAGTCTCTTCAATAAGTGGTGCTGGGAAAACTGGACAGCTACATATAAAAGAATGAAATTAGAACACTCCCTAACACCATACACAAAAGTAAACTCAAAATGGATTCGAGACCTAAATGTAAGACCAGACACTATAAAACTCTTAGTGGAAAACATAGGAAGAACACTCTTGGACATCAATCACAGCAAGATCTTTTTTGATCCACCTCCTAGAGTAATGGAAATAAAAACAAAAATAAACAAATGGGACCTAATGAAACTTCAAAGCTTTTGCACAGCAAAGGAAACCATAAACAAGACGAAAAGACAACCCTCAGAATGGGAGAAAATATTTGCAAACGAATCAACGGATAAAGGATTAATCTCCAAAATATATAAACAGCTCATTCAGCTCAATATTAAAGAAACAAACAACCCAATCCAAAAATGGGCAGAAGACCTAAATAGACATTTCTCCAAAGAAGACATACAGATGGCCAAGAAGCACATGAAAAGACGCTCAACATCACTAAATATTAGAGAAATGCAAATCAAAACTACAATGAGGTGTCACCTCACACCAGTTAGAATGGGCATCATCAGACAATCTACAAACAACAAATGCTGGAGAGGGTGTGGAGAAAAGGGAACCCTCTTGCACTGTTGGTGGGAATGTAAATTGATACAGCCACTATGGAGAACAGTATGGACGTTCCTTAAAAAACTAAAAATAGATTTACCATATGATCCAGCAATCCCACTACTGGGCGTATATCCAGAGAAAACCGTAATTCAAAAAGACACATGCACCCCACTGTTCATTGCAGCACTATTTACAATAGTCAGGTCATGGAAGCAACCTAAATGCCCATCAACAGACGAATGGTTAAAGAAGTTGTGGTACATATATACAATGGAATATTGCTCAGCCATAAAAAGGAACAAAATTGAGTCATTTGCTGAGACGTGGATAGATCTAGAGACTGTCATACAGAGTGAAGTAAGTCAGAAAGAGAAAAACAAATATCGTACATTAATGCACATATGTGGAACCTAGAAAAATGGTATAGATGAACCGGTTTGAAGGGCAGAAGTTAAGACACAGATGTAGAGAACAGACATATGGACACCAACGGGGGGAAAACTGTAGTGGGGTGGGGATGGTGGTGTGCTGAATTGGGCGATTGGGATTGACATGTATACACTGATGTGTATAAAATTGATGACTAACAAGAACCTGCAGTATAAAAAAACCCAAACAAACAACTAATACTAAACTTTCATTGGGTTATTTGTATGGAAATATGTTAATATAAATGTTTCAGACATTACATGAAATTTCTAAAAATCTTATATGTTCTGGTATAATGTTATAAGTCATAATTCCAGTTATTACTTTAAAATTTATATCTCAGAAAAAAAAAAAAAAAGACCACAAATAAATTTTGGTGAGGATCTGAAGAAAAGGGAGCTCTTGTACACTCTTGGCGGGAATGTAAATTAGTGCAGCCACTGTGGAAGAGTATGGAGGTTCCTCAAAAAACTAACAATAGAACTACCATACGACCCAGCAATTCCACTCCTGGGTATACATCTGAAAAAAACAAAAACACTAATTTGAAAAGATACATGCACCCCAGTGTTCATAGCAGCATTATTTATAATAGCTAAGACATGGAAGCAACCTAAGTGTCCGCCAACAGATGAATGAATAATGAAGATATGGTGTATATATAAACAATGGAATACTACTCAGCCATAAAGAAGAATGAAATTTTGCCTTTTGCAATAACATGGATGGGCCTGGAGGGTATTATGCTTAGTGAAATAAGTCAGACAAAGAAAGACAAATATTGTATGTTATCACTGATATGTGGAATCTAAAAATAAAACAAACATATAGAGCAAAACAGAAAAAGACTCCCAGTTATAAAGAACAAACTAGTGGTTACTAGTGGGGAGAGGGGAAGGGTTTGTAGCAAGATAGACGTAGGGGATTAAGGAGTACAATTATTATGTATAAAATAAATATGGTACAAAGATATAGTGTACAGCACAGGGAATATAGCCAGTATTATATAAAAACTTTAAATGGAGTATAATCTATAAAAGTTTTGAATCACTATGTTGTACACCTGAAACTAATATAATATTGTAACTATACCTCAATAAACAAATTAAAAAAAACATAAATATGAATACCACCATGGAACTGAAACAAACAAAAAATGCCACATTGAAGAGAGCAGAATTGCATCTGCATACCTACTGGTCTTCCATTCCTATGTCCAAGGCTTCAGATCCCTTAGGTACAGCTTCATACAGAGAACACTGAGGACAAGGATTAGGGCTGGGGCTCTCTCTAGTCATATGAAACTGGTAGAAAAAGTTGGCTCACCCATTGCTTAGAGGTATGGGTTCACAGGAAAGTGCAGATGTTGGGAAGCAGGAATTCAAAGACACAACCTGAGGCAGTGAAGAAATCTGTGATGACTACAATGCCTCCCACCCAAGTGCTAACCAGACCCGACCCTGCTTAGCGTCCGAGATCAGAGGAGATCAGGCGTGTTCAGGGTGGTACGGCCATAGACTGATACCTACAATATCAAAGTAAGTCAGGAATACCAAAATACTATACGTACCCAGTTCTAAACTGGGGACTCCAGTGGGTGCTATGTGCCAAAAAATACGTTGTCAGGAAGGGGTGAACATGGAGGGAAAGGGAAAGAGAAGAAATAAGTAAAAGACTAAAAAACTTTCTACTAAAAATGAGCCTTCTGCAAAATAGAATTCCAAAACCACATTAAAATATCTAACAACAACAACAAAAAAGAGTTTGAACCCCACCTCCCCAGTTGGAACATGAATTCACTTCAGATAAAATTAATTTTCTGGAACTGTTTGATAAGGAACTGGAAAGTAAATGTTCTGATGATGCGCAAAGAAATCAATGAAGATAACCTTTCCATTAAAAAAGAACAAAAAAATATGAAGCCAAAATAATCAATAGTGAAACAAGAAACAGGTGGATCTGAAAAAGAAACAAATAGAAATAAAAAAATAGACATTAAAATTTAAAAGTCAATAGACAGAATGAACTTTAGGCTGGAAATATTTGAAGAGAGGAGTACTGAATTGGAGGGAGGAATTCACCCAGTTCATGGTCAAAGAAAAGAAAAATATGGGTAAATAACTAAAGGCTACTGAGGTTAGATGGTGAGGATCCCAAAAGAAGAAAATGAAGAGAAAGAGTTGAATCCTCATATCAAATGTGTTCTACATACCAAAAGGATACAAAGTTAAATCATTACAGGGTGAGTGCAAAACATCAAGAATCACAAGAAAATCTTAAGAGCTATCATAGATAAAAGACAGATTATGTGCAGCTAAGCAACAGTCTTCCCACCAGAAATATTAGATGCTACAAAGAAGCCAGTGAAGTAATGTCTTCAAAATGCTGAGGGAAAAATAGATATCTACACTGCTAAACTTTTGCAACGTAGACACAAAATGAACCCATTTTCAAATAGCAAAGCATAAGACCAAGAGTTTAGCCACCTACAGACTGTGGCTGATACTTACCCACTATGACACTAGTGTAAGCAAAGTGGAGATCCATTACACAACAATGTGAATATACTTAACACTACTTCACTGTGTACTTTAAAATGATTAGAATGGTAAATTTTATGTTATATGTTTCTTACCACAATGGAAAAAAAATATCATGCTCAGGCTCCAAGCAATGCCACATTAATTTCTCTGTAGGGGCAGGCAAAGTGCATGGAACATAGGCAGAAGGTATTTTCTTAAACTTCCCAGTTGATTTTTATTTTTATTTTATTTTAATTTTTTTCCCAGGTGATTTCTAATGTGCAGTCAAGGTGAAAACCACTGACTTATGCCTAAAAGAAAACCATATGAAATTTGAAAGAAAAAAAAAGAAAAGAGGATGGGAAAGAGTGTTTGGAAAGAGAGGTATAAGGCAAATACAGAAACAGAGGTAATACTCTCCCCAAAAGCCAGTGTAGTAGTTATTGTATTAGACAAAATATAATGTAAAGCAAAAAACTTAGATAACAAGAGATGCTACATAATAATCAAGGGAAGAATCATATACAATCATGAATTCGTATGTACCCAACAACATGGTTGCAAAGTATATGAGGCAAAAACTGACAGAATGACAAGGAGATACTTACAAATTCAAAATCATGGTGAGAAATTTTTAACAACTTTATTAGAAACTATTAGATCAAGAAGACAAAAAAACTTTAAGAAAGATATAAAATATTTAGAAAGTAAAACTAACTAGTTTGGGGGCTTCCCTGGTGGTCCAGTGGTTAAGAATCCGCCTTCCAATGCAGGAGACGTGGGTCTGATCCCTGGTCAGGGAACTAAGATCCCACATGCCACGGAGCAACTAAGTCTGAGCGCTCCAGAGCCTGCTCACCACAACTAGAGAGCCTGTGTGCCGCAACTAGAGAGAGGCCTGCGCACCACAAGGGAAGATCCCGCATGCTGCAACTAAGACCGGATACAGCCAAATAAATAAATAAATAAATATTAAAAAACAAACAAACAAACAAAACCCCAAAAACTAACTAGTTTCATCTAATAGGTATATAGAGAATCCTGCAAGTTGTAACAGAATGTTTTTTCTTTTCACAAACACATAAAACAATTATAAAAACTGATACCATACAAGGTCACAAAGTAAGTCTCACCAAATTTCAAGCAATCAGTATCATTCAGATTATATATGTATTTTGTAATTTGTAACTTTTTCTTCTTGAAAAAATTTTGAAATTATGGCAAAACATTATTTGATAAAGCTGGATGTAGGTTCATGAGTGTTTGCTATATTATTCTCTAAATGTTTCTTTATGTTTGCAATATACTAATAATAATTTTTAGAATTTGAACCACCTGAAAAAATGTATTTCCAACAAAGATAACAGCCAATTAATGTCACTTTATATAAAAAGCCCAGAATAAAAGATAAGAAAAACACTAAAATGTTAATATGTAAGTACACAAAAGACATTGAATGACATCCAACATAAAGAAAAAACAAGTACTTTACAAATGGAAGAACATTCATTCTGAGTAGAGTCAAAATTATGAAATACCATGCTTACTAATTTAAGATTTAAAAACCTGATTGTACCCACGGTTGGTAAGGAGATAACAACACATTCCTTCTCCTACATTTGGGGTGGCAGTCTAAATTGTTTAAAACATTTTGGAAACCAATTTAATAATATCCATCAAAAATCATAAAATTTTGGGCTTCCCTGGTGGCGCAGTGGTTGAGAATCTGCCTGCCAATGCAGGGGACACGGGTTCGATCCCTGGTCCGGGAAGATCCCACATGCCGCGGAGCAACTGGGCCCGTGAGCCACAATTACTGAGCCTGCGCGTCTGGAGCCTGTGCTCCGCAACAAGAGAGGCCGCGATAGTGAGAGGCCCGCGCACCGCGATGAAGAGTGGCCCCCGCTTGCCGCAACTAGAGAAAGCCCTCGCACAGAAACGAAGACCCAACACAGCCACAAATAAATAAATTTTAAAAAAAATCATAAAATTTCCCATGTTTTTTGACTCAGTAATTCCAAGGATCCAGCATATGGATATGATCCTAAATATATGAAAAAC
Organism: Balaenoptera acutorostrata; assembly: GCF_949987535.1. NCBI lineage: Eukaryota > Metazoa > Chordata > Mammalia > Artiodactyla > Balaenopteridae > Balaenoptera > Balaenoptera acutorostrata. The sequence goes on along the minus strand of NC_080071.1, from coordinate 65,893,862 downwards.
TTTATGTACAATGATGTTCATAGCATGTTATTTATAAAAAAAAGATTGAAAACAAATTAAATGTACAGTTACTAAGAAAGTAATTCCCCAAATTATGATATAATCTCTTGAAACATCTTGTAGCCATTACAAAGGATAGGTAACAGGGGAAAATGCTTGCCAGAGCATGTCAAGTGAAAAGACCAAAATTCAAAATTATTCACTATGATTGCTAGAATTTGTAAGAAAAAAGCTTTGCAGGAACTACATCAAAATGTTAAACCTGATTATTTTTTCGATGGCGGGACCATAGGTGATTTTTCTTTCTATTATTCTTATTCTCATTTTTCTTTGTGTTTCTATTACTTTAATAATAACCTTTACACAAACTACTTTAATGTTCCTGCATCTTCCCTAGGTGATGACGGATTGGCAGATTGCTAAATATGTTATAAACTGGTCTCTCTCCCTTTTGGACCAGGGAGGCACCCAGTAGAACCCCAAAGAAAACACAGGTTCCTTCTTTTGTCCCACGGTGTTCTCATGTCAGTAGACCAGGTTGAGGACTTGGCTTGGAGGGAAAGTCAGCTCCAAGGTGACAGCCAGGCTCACTTCTGAATTGGGAGGGGAGAGGGGAGACAGAACACACTCACATGGAAGACAGAGCATCTTTGAACTCATATTGTGCCATTGTAGACGAGGGTAAATACAGCCCCCCTTGGGATGAAATGTGAAAGTTGAATAGCTCCAATAATTTAGGACAAAGTAGCAAGTCAAAGGACCCTAAAAGGATTTTAATTACTGGAAGAGTACAGAATCCCTTCAAACAGACTCCCTTTCTAAAAAGACGGCAATCCTAGTTCTGCAGGGGTAAAAAACCCAACAACAACAAAAACTGATGGAGACCACACAGAAAAGTAAGATTGCAAAGGAGAGCTAAGTAATTTAAATCAGAATTTGCCGTAGAAAGAATTTTTTTTAAAGATAATATTTAAAAACATTTTGGCCTATCCTCATTTTACAAACCCATTCATAGGGTCAGGATGGCTGGAACTGCTGGGTGTTGGTTGGGTATGTGTTTCTCCACAGGACCTTTCCACGTGGCTAGCTTTGGCTTCCTTACAGCACGGTGGCCTCAGGGTAGTTGACTTAAATTGTGTCTCAGGGCTCCAAGAGACAAGAAGTGGAAGAGGCCCCTCTATGAAGAGCTGTGCACTGAAACTGGCACAGTCACTTTCCTTTATTCTATTGATCAAGGCAGTTGCAGATCCTACCCAGACTGAAAGGAAGAGTCATAGACTCCACTTCTTTTTTAAATTAACTAATTAATTAATTTTAAATTGAAGTATAGTTGATTCACAACATTGTGTTAGTTTCAGATGTACAGCAAAGTGATTCGGTACATTCTTTTTCAGGTTCACACATATATTCTTTTTCAGGTTCTTTCCCCATTTAGGTTATTACAAAATATTGAGTATAGTTCCCTGTGCTATACAGTAGGTTCTTGTTGTTCATCTATTTTATCTATAGTAGTGTGTATATGTTACTCCCAAATTCCTGATTTGATGGGAGGAGTGACCAAGAATGGGTAGCCATCTTTAATCTGCCAAAGGATGGCCAACCAAATGGATAATCTCCATTATCCCAGTCGGGCTACCACTGGGATGAATCCACTGGGATGAATCACTGGCTACCACTGGGATGAATCACTGGCAATTTTTGTCCTTGTTCTGCCTGAGTTCTGTCTCCATGAGAGTGTGACTGTCTAGGCCAAGGGGACACGCAAGAGGGGAGTCGTAGTTCCCCAAAAGAAAATCATGTAGTCCTTACTACAAGAAAAGATGACGGGGCGCTATAGAGGTAAAAACAATGTCCGCTTCAGACACTGTTTGTTTTAAACCTATTTTTGTCCAGCGTGAGAATCTTCACACAAACCCATGCCCCTCCCTCCCTTTCACACCCAAACTTACTGTCTGTGTCTCTCCTTTTATTCAGATAACAAATGTTTACCTGCAGCAATGCTAGGCAGGCCTAGGCTAGGCTCTGTGCTGGGGATCAAAGAAGAATCAGCCCCGGAGCTTGCCCACCAGTTGTCCTCTCTTGAGTAGGGGGATAATTGAGGAACAACAGTAACATCTGAGATAAAAGAGGAGGTACCATAAGAGGCACAGATAAAGAGCTCTAGAAGTTTAGAGGAGAGGGAGGTAACTTCCGGTTGCGCCCTTAATCACATAGTGCCTCACATCTCTTGTATTGTTGTCTTGTCTGGTTATTAACGCCTACATTGTTGAACAACAGCAAACCAGTCACACTGAATAATTCACGGCGCTGCTCCTTCCTCTGCCTCCCGGTCAGGAGCTTCTCCGAGGCAGGGCTGGAGAACTCTGACAGGCACATTGCAGGGGCTAACATGCCGGCTCCAACATTAGAGAACATCAACAAGATGCTATCTGAATAAAGTCTACATATGCTCAGAAATATAGGCCTTTTATTAGCTTACTAATATTTCTTCAATGCACTGAACAGGAGATTAAAAGATTGCTTTTCTCCATGGCCACCTTTTTTTTTTCCCCCTAGTGGGCGGAAATATCTTTCTACTGGCACCTCCTGCTTCCAATGACTGACATCTCAGTTGGGTGTGTTCTTCCACCTCAGCTATGGAAAGATGTCAAATAAAGGTGATTGAATGTTATAGTGATGGCTCTACAAAGACCTTTTACACATAGTAATCTCAGATTTCTTCATGGAAAGTTCTTTTGTGTGTATCCCACTAGAGTATCGCCTTTTGGCATCAATTCCAAGTCTTTCTGAAAAACATACTATGTTTTCTTTTTTTGTTTCTTATTTTTAAATGGCAGATGGTTAGGAAATATCTTCTCACTCTTATATTTTCCTCAGTTTTTCTCCATTCAACAGCAATTACCCTCATGTATAATCTTTCTAAGTAGTTATTTTCTAGCTCCTGAAGAGAATAATCACAGTGAAGTCATTCATCTTATACTTCATGGTTTTTCTCAGCAGGAAACTTCTATTGAATATAATTTGTACCACAGTAACTAACATAGACACTTAAACATGCTTGGTAGTTAATTTGTTTTTAAGTGGACCAAGTTTTCAGATGAAACATTCAGCTGTTACACAAAGGGTGTTTTTCCTGGATTCTCTCCAAAAGTACCTTCAAAGAAAATTAGATATGTGACTACTGTACTTCAAATATTTTCCAGGGGAGAGGTGGAGTGAAAAAAATTGTTTCCTCTGGCTTAGATAACCTCACATTTACACTGTGCTAAGCACTTTACAAAACATGTAAATTGTTTGCTTTATGGAAAAGTAAAACCCCTTCTGGATTTATTTCTTGATGCTAGCAATATTGAAAAACAATTCAATTTACATTATACAGAAAAGTCTTTAGATAGATTTAACAATTAAACATATAAATCAAGTCATACCAAAGTAGCAGAAAACAGAAATGAACAGTTATGATATCTTTAGAGGAATTATAACTTATCCAAGCTTGGAAATGGTAAATGAAATATCAAAGGACAAAAACAAGAGATTTGATGATTTGTAACTTGTAATATTAAAGATGATTTTAACAAGCAGCATTATTTTACCAAAGGTCATTCATGATTAATTTAGAAGAAATTATCCTTGGCCTTTGGCATTCAGTGATGTCCACAAGTAATCCCAAAAGCCAGTGATATGGAGAACTATGTTATTTGGAGTCAAAATTGAATTATGCCAAGAGCGTGGTATGCCTGACAGAGTCCCTTACTTGAAAGTACCCTATCTGACCCCCAGCACCTGAATTGCAAGGTGACCTTGTCCTTCTCACTTGCTTATTGTGTGTGATACACTTCTCTCCAGAAGTCACACGTATTTGTACAAAGGAACCATTGCATTCACTGAAACGGTTTTTCTCAAATGTGGAGATTCAAAAAGGTTTCACCTAGGATACATTTCTGGAGAATGATATCATTGATGGAAAATTCCATAGAATGGAGAGAACAGAAAGATCAATGGAAAGTTGCTGAATTTCTAGAGATATTGCCTGAATCAGGACTCTCTCTAATTGGCTTTAGGAAAATTGCAACTTTGAATATGAATGACAGTATTCAAGTGAATCAATTAATGTTACTGTTAAAAAAAAAGAAAGGAAAACGAAGAAGAAAAAATAAAGACACACACACACACACACACACACACACACTAAGGACCCTTGTCCCAGTCATATAGAACAACAATCACAAGAAGTTAATGTGATTTCTGACAGGGAGCCCTCTTGAATCAAATGATCTCTCCAGGCAATATTAACAACACACCCAGCTGGACAATACCCAGAATTGCCCAGGCGGACAGTGTTGAAGGTTACACACCTCAGAAACGACAATAGCGGTTCCCAGCCACACCTGCATTCCTGCGTGCTGTCACGTCTCCTTCCTGTTTCTCTCTGAGCTGGTCACACTATCATTAACCCGTATCTGGACCATGTTAGGCCCTCAGCTGGTCTCTCCAGGCTCCAGCCCATTCCATGACCAATCCATCAAACACATTCCCAAGAGGTTGCTATCACAAATGCAAGTGTGACTTGTCCCTCCCAGCTTTAAAATGCTTCAGGGAATGGCCCATTGCCTTCAAGAGACTTCCCAATTCTTTCTTTTTTTTTTTTTTAATTGTGGTTTAAAAGTGGCAAATCATAGTTATTGTTTGCCTTGGATGTGTCAATAAGTTATTTGAAATTAGTCAGGAAGAGTTTTATGAATTTTCAAACGCAGCTTTTAATCACATGTCTGAACTCACAATTACCAGTTTTTTGGGAAAATTTCCAGGTTTTTTTTTATTACACCACACTTCGTGTGATATTCCTTTATAATAAAGTTTTATTAATTCAAAAAAAAATAACATAAAATTTTCCACTGGAGTGTTAATTAAGTATAAGCACATTGTTGTGCAACAGATCTCTTGAAGTTTTTCATCTTGTAGAACTGAAACCCTATACCCATTGAACAACTCCCCATTTCCCCTCCCCCCAGTCCTTGATAATCACTATTCTACTTTCTGTCTCTATGAGTTAGCAACTTTAGATACCTCATGTAAGTGGAATCATGCAGCATCTGTCCTCTTGTGACTGGCTTATTTCACTTAGCATAATGTCCTCAAGGTTCATCCATGCTGTAGCAGGTGACAGGACTTCCTTTTTACGACTGAATAATATTCCACTGCATGTATATATCACCACATTTTGTTCATCCATTCATCCATTGATGGGCATTTGGGTTGCTGCTATCTCTTGGCTATTGTGAATAATGCTGCTTTGAGCAAAAGTGTACAAATACCTCTTCGAGATCCTGCTTTCTATTCTTTTGGATAAATACCAAGAAGTGGGATTATTGGATCACATGATGATTCTATTTTTGAGAAACTTCCATACTGTCTTCCATAGTGGCTATACTAGTTCACATTCCCAGCAGTGCACAAGGGTTCTAATTTTTCCACATCTTCACTGATACTTATTGCATTATTCCCCCCACCCCTTACCTGTGGTTTCACTTTCTGTGGTTTCAGTTAGCTGTGGTCCAAAAATATTACATGGAAAAATTCTAGAAATAAACAATTCATAAGTTTTAGATTGCGGGCAATTCTGAGTAGCATGATGAAATCTCGAGCCATCACACTCCAACCCACACAGGACGTGCATCATCCCTTTGTCCAGCGACCACCCCTTCGTCACTTAGCAGCTGTCTTGGTTATCAGCTCATCTGTCATGATATCTCAGTGTCTGTGCTCAAGTAACCTTTATTTTACTTAATAATGGCCCCAAAGTGCAAGAGTAGTGATGCTGGCCGAGACTATTGTATTATTATTATTATTATTATTATTATTTTACAGTGGCCATCCCCTGGTGATTAGTGAAATTGAGCATCTTTTCATGTTTTTTGGTCATTTGTACATCTTTTTTGGAGAAATGTCAAGTCCTTTGTTTTTTAATCTGTTTTTTTGTTTGTTTGTTTTTCTGTTGTCAAGTTGCTGTTCCTAATTCTTTTTTTTTTTTTTTTTTTTTTTTTTTTAGGATTTTCTTATTTATTTATTTATTTATTTATTTTTGGCTGTGTTGGGTCTTCGGTTCGTGCGAGGGCTTTCTCCAGTTGCGGCAAGCGGGGGCCACTCCTCATCGCGGTGCGGGGACCGCTCTTCATCGCGGTGCGCGGGCCTTTCTCTATCGCGGCCCCTCCCGTCGCGGGGCACAGGCTCCAGACGCGCAGGCTCAGCAATTGTGGCTCACGGGCCCAGCTGCTCCGTGGCATGTGGGATCTTCCCAGACCAGGGCTCGAACCCGTGTCCCCTGCATTAGCAGGCAGATTCTCAACCACTGCGCCACCAGGGAAGCCCGCTGTTCCTAATTCTTAAGCATGGTCTACACCCTTCCTGATCTGATCTGGTCATAAGCCTCATTTCCGTCCTCTCCTTACCTCACACACTACTCATTGGCAAGCTCAGTTCCTAGAAGTTCTTTACTGGAGGAGCCGGGCTATTGATATCTCCACGTGTAGTTCCTGATGGCGTGCTCCCCTCCCTACCCCAAACACATTTTGACCGCTGGAGCAAAATCTACTTCTGTCAGAAAGAAAAATTACCTAGGGGGAATTACCTTTGAGAAGTCTTCTCTCACCATGTCGTGTAGCCCACCCACTATCCCTTCCAAATTTTTATTGGTGGATCTAATAAAACATTTCCACTACTAAACAGATAGTAAAAGCAGTGAATACTCTTCATAGCAAAGGCTTTTTGTTGATGTCTGTTGTATTTTCCCTTTGCACTTCCCATGGAGTGAGTAAACCTATCATACTTGATAAGGTCAGCAGTAATTATACACAGGAATTTTATCTGAGACATTCTGGAATATATCCAGAAATGGAAACCAATCTAGGTAACAGGTGAGCATACTTTTTTTTTTTTTTTTTTATAAATTTATTTATTTATTTATTTATTTTTGGCTGTGTTGGGTCTTCGTTTCTGTGCGAGGGCTTTCTCTAGTTGCTGAGAGCGGGGGCCACTCTTCATCGCGGTGCGCGTGCCTCTCACTGTCGCGGCCTCTCTTGTTGCGGAGCACAGGCTCCAGACGCGCAGGCTCAGTAGTTGTGGCTCACGGGCTTAACTGCTCCGCGGTATGTGGGATCTTCCCAGACCAGGGCTCGAACCCGTGTCCCCTGCATTGGCAGGCAGACTCTCAACCACTTCGCCACCAGGGAAGCCCGAGCATACTTTTTAAAATGTCATTGATACGGACCATTGTGACCGAATAATAGTCCACATAGCATTTCCAAAAAATGTCTCTGCAATGTAAATTCTGTCAAAGGATTTTTGAAATTCTTTCTTGCCACAAAGATAGATTTTGTTGTCATGGTCTATCATGGAATGTATAAGACCAGTTAGAAGGCTGCTTGAACTTTGGTGCCATGTTGAAACCCTAGGTGTTGCTCAGGCTGAAGTGGAGCTCAGAGGCCTCAGGCAAAGCCTGCTAGAAACCAGCCCACTTGTGTTGTCACCATCAGTCTACCCTGTGTTCAGGGCTGACCATGTGGGCTTGCGATTTTTTTATTATTTTCTGCCTCCCAGATGAGATGATAAGCTCCTTAAGGTCAGCGCCAATCTTACTTAATATTCAGGCTCTGGTGCCAAGCATGGAGACTGCCACGGAATCTATAATGTTAAATTTTTTCTGAAGGAAGGGAGGGGAGGAGGAAGAAAGATGGGTGGGCAGGTGAGCAAGCAGGAGCAAAGGGAAGCACACGGCCAGGCTTTGCCTCTGTGCCCTGTGCTGCCCAGTTGTCCTCGCCCAGGACTAGAGAACCCCGAAGACCTGGTCACCCGGGCTGTGCACTCAGGTCCCACCTGCACCCCTGTCTCAACTTCCCCAAGCTGAAGTGGCTTAGTCTTCACGAAGGTCACCCTCCACTTCCAGCTGCAGGGTTCAAAGTGGGAGTTTAGATCCAGGGACTGCAGACAGCAGTCCCGTGCCATCTGGCAAATATACTGATCAGGTCTCGGATTATTGAGAAAACTATCATTTAGGAAGCATCTACTCCATGCTAGCCAACATGCGAAGGCCTTCAGATTTGTTACCACATTTCACATATTTCAACCCCTTTTCAATCCTTTGGGGACTTTGTTATTATCCCCACTTTTCAAGTGAGGAAAATGAGACCCAACCAGGATTGTAATCAAGTTTCTTTAATGCTAAGGCTGTGCTCTGATTATTATATCATGACCCCCAAGGTCGGAGTCCTTTCAGATTTACGATAGACGCGGTCCATTGCTTTCATATTAGGTATTGGGGCCGTACACTTCATAGACTGAGTCTTTTAGGCCTTGCAGATATCTTAGAAAACACCGAGTCTAAATCTCCTTAATTTACAAATGAGGAAGCTGACAACTTGACGTGATTTATAAACCATACAGTGAGTAGAGTGATACCATCATTCTCTGTAAAGGTTTTTTTCTATTTGATTTTTAAGTGTTTTTTTCTGAATATGAAAGCAATACAGGGCTTCCCTGGTGGCGCAGTGGTTGAGAATCTGCCTGCCAATGCAGGGGACACGGGTTCGAGCCCTGGTCTGGGAAGATCCCACATGCCACGGAGCAACTGGGCCCGTGAGCCACAATTACTGAGCCTGCGCGTCTGGAGCCTGTGCTCCGCAACAAGAGAGGCCGCGATGGTGAGAGGCCCGCGCACCGCGATGAAGAGTGGTCCCCACTTGCCGCAACTAGAGAAAGCCCTCGCACAGAAACGAAGACTCAACACAGTCATAAATAAATAAATAAATAAATAAAAGAACGTGAATTTCCAAAAAAAAAAAAAAAAAAAGCAATACAAGCTCAGAAAAATTGAAAATTAATAAAATTAATTTAAAATAATCCATAATTCATATTCCAACAATCCTAACACATTAATAAACATGGTTTTAGACTAAGTTCATTTGTACCTCATTTTAGGCCTTAGAAAACAGATGTATTTATTTGGCGAATGGTTATATATTTGTACATGTATGCACACGTACATATAGGATTAGTTGATATTATATTCTTTATAAAATATGGTATTCTCACTGAATATTATGAATAGCTTCTGATTTTATTAAAATTCTTTATAAATATTCTTAAATGATGGAAAGGATTTTTACTATAATCATAAAAATAATATTTTTTCACTGGGGAGACATTTTAAAAAAATATATAATTCCAAAGTAAAACTACCTATTATCCTATCACCAAGAGATAACCACCATTAACACTTTGGGTTTTCTGGTTTTTGTTTTATTTGAGGGGAGACTGTCTTTTTGCTGTTTATGAATGTGTATATAATAGAGACAAATGGAACAGACATTTTCAACCCTTGATACATTTGTGGCAAATTACTTTCCAGAAAGTTTGTTCTTATTTAAATCAACAGAATCAGTGAATGAAAATGTTTATCTCACAGTATCCTCACCAACTTCAAATATTATCTTTTAAATTTTTTGGCTAATTTTATAGTGGGGGAAGATGGTTATGAATGTGAATTTTAAAAATATTGATGGTTGTGAAAAAATTGCTTATAATTGTCTCATTTTATGAAGAAAAAAGATTAAGTACATAATATTAAGAGCTCTATACAACTAAACTCTAGTTTATATCATACTTAGACTATTTTAAACCAAGATAACAGTGGCTTAAAAACTGTTTTGCAAAACTGCATTATATTAAATGGAATTGAAAGAACAAGAAAGTACCTGGTAAGGCAGGTCAAACAGCCTCAAATAAGACTTCCGTGGGAAAGACGAAGGCAGCATCTCTCTGTAATCTGTTTGTTAATTCGTCTCTTTCCTATCTACCCTATTTCAAAAGGGAAGACAACTAATACACTGATACATGCAGCACAATGCAGACAGTCAGATCCTACCTGCAATCAGAATTTTTTAAATGTTCAACTTGGGTATATTTTAAAGCCACTGTTGATTTGGAGGGCTGTACATCAGAGTCACAATTCACAGAACGCTAGAGTCAGAAACCTAAACACTTTCAGAAAAAGTTTAATTTCTAGTCCAGTTACTACTTTCCTAAGGCTCCCCAATGCTGCTGTACGTGCCCCTCCTGTCTCTTTGCACCTGAATTTTTAAAAACAAACATTTATGCCTATTAAATGTTCAGTATAAATTACACACCACTGGTGACCTTAATATTGTGACTGAGCCATTGGTGGAAGGGGAGGGGCAGTCACGTTTTTGGAACGTGCAGTGTTTGGTGTCGGCATTCAGAGTTCACAGCCCTGGGAAGGTTCTCTGCCATACCTGAGGGGAGGCACGGCCAGTGTGTGCTATCAGTGTGTAAGGCTACCCCTGGCATCTCTAGATAACTATGTGAGATAAGCCTGGGAGAAGGAGCAAGAGTGAAGTGGAAATGTTTGGATTGTATTTCGTAAACATCAAGCCACATGTAAACAAATGCAAAATGTTGGAATCTATTACAGCCTGTGAATGCAATACAATGCTGTCATCAGTGTTACCATCTGAAAAAACGAAATCCCTTCATACTGAAGGTATTGTCTGGAGTGTGACTGTTATTCATCAGGGATTAATGCTACCATTGTTCTGGGGCCCTTGGGTTAAAAATGCATGATAACCATGATAATGGAAGCACAGAATTCAAACTCTTTCTCCCAACATTCAAGGCCTGACACATAACGTTGACCTAACCAACATTTTAAGCATATCTCTCTCCTTTGCTAAGCTTTGTTCCAGGAAAACTAGTTACTCAACATTCTCTCCCCACCTCCATGCTTTGTTAGTGCCAGTCGCTCGATCTAGAATGCCCCTCTTACCAACGCTATCTGGCAGTTCTGTCTGTCAATCAAGAATCATCTTCTCAAACGTCACCTCCACGATATTTCCCTTGTCGACCTTTTTCTCTACTCCGAGGAAGGTTCTTTGAAGGTAGAAGAAGCTACATCTTACACAATCTGAATGACGGAGACCTTTAACTGGTTCCCTTCCTTCCTGAGTGTAAACTTGTTGCAGGAAAGTGGCTACCCAACCAGGGACTACAGTGGTCAGTATTGTACAGCCAGGGGTGCCTGAATGACTTGTTCTTACTGGTTGAATGTAAATGGAAGTGACAGGTGTCACTTCTGGGCTGGGAGTTTTACGTGTGCCTGCATGAAAAGATGCTTAACGTCGCTAACTATTAGAGAAATGCAAATCAAAGCTACAGTGAGGTACCACCTCACACCAATCAGAATGGCCATCATTAAAAAGTCTACAGATGACAAATGCTGGAGAGGGTGTGGAGAAAAGCGAATCTCCCTACACTGTTGGTGGGAATGTAAGTTGGTGCAACCACTATGGAAAACAGTATGGAGGTTCCTCAGAAAACTAAAAATAGAGCTATAATTCAAAAAGATGCATGCACCCTAATGTTCAGAGCAGCACTATTCACAATAGTCAAGACAAAGAAACAACCTAAATATCCATCGACAGATGAATGGATAAAGAAGATGTGGAGTGTATGTGTGTGTGTGTGTGTGTGTGTGTGTGTGTGTATATATATATATATATATATATATATATATATATATATATACACACACACACATACATACAATGGAATAGCCATAAAAAAGAACAAAATAATGCCATTGGCAGCAACATGCATGCAACTAGAGATTATCATACTAAGTGAAGTAAGTCAGAAAGAGAAAGACAAATACTATATGATATCACTTATATGTGGAATCTAAAATACGACACAAATGAACCTATCTATGAAACAGAAACAGAATCACGGACACAGAGAAGAGACTGCTGGTTGCCAAGGGGGAGGGGGTTGGGGGAGGGATAGAGTGGGAGGTTGGGGTTAACAGGTGTAAGCTTTTACATATATAGAATGGATAAACAGCAAGGTCCTACTGTATAGCACAGAGAACTGTATTCAATATCTTATGATAAACCATAATGGAAAATAATTTTTAGAAAATAATTTAAAAAAAAAAGAAAAAAGAAGTGTGCCTGCCTTCTTCACTCTTCCTCCTCTTAGGCAGCTTGAAGCCAAAGATTTTGGTACTGCAGAGCATAGCAGGGACTCAAGATAGGTGGGACCCAAATCCCTGGATCATCAGGTGGAAGAAAGTTGCCTGCTGACATAAAACAGAATCACTGAGTTATTAAGTGAGGGTAAAATTAACTTCCATGGGATTAAGCCACTGAAATCCAATGTTTTCTTTCTTACAGAGCTGGAGCCATTTCACTGACTAGTACAACTTGGTATATTCATTTAGTGCTTGGCTCATTCCATTTCATATAGCAGGTGCTCAAAAAGTGTTTGTTAAACTGAAAGAAATGTAAATTAGGTTATACTGCTAGAACATAGTTAGAGATATCTGTTGACACCAAAATGCTCTTCCAACCCTATTTTCTTAAAAAAATATCCCCTCACCCCAAGTCCCTTGTTTTACATAAGTACCTATACTTTGAGATCAGTTGTCACTTATTCTCAGGAAGAGAAAATAAGATGTTTTGAGAACTGACAGTCATTCTCATTGGAGATAGGTGCCAAGTTTTCTTCTGGTTGTATGAACCAGATGGCATAACTGTGAAAAATAATGGCAAGATGAAAGATATCCTCTCTGATTGTCAGATACTTGGGTCAGATTTTCAAATAAGACATAATTAGTGGATAGGGGCCCTTGGCCAGTAGCACTTTTATTCACATTCCAATTCGACTTTCATTGTAAAATGATGATGTTATTATTGCTGGTATAATTTTTTAAGGCTGAGCGAAGTTATACAAAAGGGAGATCTCTATTAGCTTCAAGTCCAAAATGTCATCAAAACGAGATTGGGACCATCTTGTTTCTGCCCCGACAGAGTCTCCTGTCACGGTCACTGGGGCGTGAAGACCCAGTGTGGACTGTTGTGTGGCCGCTACCTGACAATGCTGTCCCGGGTGGTACTTTCTGCCGCCACCGCAGCAGCCCCCTCTCTGAAGAACGCGGCCCTCCTTGGTCCAGGGGTATTGCAGGCAACAAGGATCTTTCACACAAGTCTTGCCCCTGTACCACCTCTTCCTGAATATGGAGGAAAAGTTCGTTTGGAACTGACCCCTGAGGAATTTTTCCAGTTCCTTTATCCTAAAACTGGTGTAACAGGACCCTACGTGCTCGGAACTGGGCTTATCTCATATTTACTCTCCAAAGAAATATATGTGATAACTGCAGAGACCTTCTCTGCCACATCAACAATAGGGGTTCTTGTCTATGTAATTAAAAAATATGGTGCCTCTATTGGGGAATTTGCTGATAAACTCAATGAGCAAAAAACTGCCCAACTGGAAGAAGTGATACAGGCTTCCACCAAACAAATTCAGGATGCAGTTGATCTGGAGAAGCCACAGGAGGCACTGGTTCAAAAGCGCCATTACCTTTTTGATGTCCAGAGGAATAACATTGCCATGGCCTTGGAGGTTACTTACTGGGAACGGCTGCATAGTGTATACAAGGAGGTAAAGAATCACCTGGACTATCACATCTCTGTGCAGAATATGATGCACCAAAAGGAACAAGGGCACATGATAAACTGTGTGGAGAAGAATGTGGTACAGAGCATCTCTGCACAGCAGGAGAAGGAGACAATTGCCAAGTCCACTGCAGACCTAAAGCTGCTAGCAAAGAAGGCTCAAGCACAGCCAGTTCTGTAAATGCATCTGTCCCAATTGAGACAGCTAGCAACAGTTGACTGACTAAATGGAAATTAGTCTATGTGACAGTCTTTCTGTATTTCTCTCTACTGAAGTTAGTTTCCCTTTCCTAAAAATGAAGTTTGAGTTTCATATAATGAGAGAATTAAAACAATCTATTGGCCAGTAAGATGTTTCTCTCATCCTTCTTGCTCTGCATTTTGAGTTGTTCCATGATCACTTTTGAATAAGCAGTTTGCTTTGAATAAAATTTGGTACCTGACTAAAAATTATCAAGTTATAGTTTAAGTTTGAATTAATTCAACCATCTTGCAATAAAGTGACAGTTGAAACAAAAACAAAACAAAACAAAAAAACCAAGATTGGGTTGTCAGCCTTCCAAATCAAACTTCAGGCTAATCCCGTGTGACTGAATTATTGCATTAGAAAATCAGCGTGTAAAGCTTGATTGAGGAAGAGGAAGGTGATAAGGTAATCAGAAATTTGGCATACAGCTATATAGCTTTTCTTGGAGTTACTCTAATCTCTTCTCAGTGTGCCTCTTTTTTGTTTTTGGCTGTATGGCTTGCGGGATCTTAGTTCCCCGACCAGGCATGGAACCTGCGCCCCCTGCAGTGGAAGCGTGGAGTCTTAACCACTGAACTGCCAGCAAAGTCCCCACAGTGTGCTTCTTCTTTTTTTTTTTTTTAAACTTCTTCACCCATTTTATTTCTCATCTATCTCAATAAACAAGCATCCACATGGAGCCCTATTCCTGCCTCTGTTCAAATACATTTTCTTATGATCTATCTGTATTCCTAGACCATTTAATTTGCCTGGCCAGCCTACTGTACCATCAGATTGTTTTCCATAAAAACATTAATGAACATATATACACTTATTTTTGATAATTTTTTCCCAATTTTTTTTTTTTTTCCTAAAACAAAAAGCTGAATCCACACTTTCTGATAGCAAGTGGACTAATTATGATTCACACCCACTTTTGGGGGCCCATTAGTGGTTCATAAAAATCAATTTACTGAGTCACAACCAGCATTTCCAAAAATGAAATAAAATAGAATAGGAAAAACTATTAGAGGGTGTTATACATGGTAGTGAGTAAATATTGATTCATGAAAATTCTATTTAAGTTACTTATATACTGGCATGTACTAGGAGGCAAAATAAAATATTTCTCAACGTGAGCTGTAGTAAAAAATATCTGAAACCCATTGCTTTAGCAGATATTTTTCTGGTTATTATTGTCTTAATAATTTAGCTGCCTATTATTGTGGTTTCTTAGGGAAGAGGGAAAAGGGGAAAGATCAAGATTTTAATAATTAGTATTGTTCCTTAAGGTAAAATGAAGAAGTAGAGATAATTCCTCAATGAAGAAATAGAATAAAAACTTTAGTAATTCTTTTTACAGTGAAAAACTTTGAAGCCTAGTTCCTACAACATCCATAAAATTCATAAGGAAATGATCACATTGTCCTAAAATTACACTAATACATTAATTTGCTTAATTATTAGCTTTAAAGGCAAACTCACTTTTTAAAAACAGCTTTCTTGAGATATAATTCACATACTATAAAATTTACCCAATTAAAGTGTACAACTCAGTAGTTTTTAGTATGTTCAAAGAATTGCGCAATCATTACTACAACCTAACTTTAGAATATTTTCATCATCACCCAAAGAAAGCCCATACCCATTAGCAATAACTCCCAATTCCCCACCCTCCCCAGCTCTAAGAAGCCACTATTCTATTTTCTGTCTCTATAGATTTGCCTGTTCTGGTCCTTTCATATACAGCTGACTCTTGAACAACATGGGCGTTGGGGACACCTACGTTCCTTGCAGTAGAAAATCCATGTATAACTTTGCAGCCAGCCCTCCCTATATCCAAGTTTCCGCAACCTTGGATTCAATCAATTGCAAATTGTGTATTACTGTAGTACGAATTTATTGAAAAAAATCCATGTATAAGTGGACCCACACAGTTTAAACCCCTGTTGTTCAAGGGTCAACTGTAAATAGTATCATACAATACATGCAGTCACATATACATACATTCTTACTGTCTTTTGGGGCTGGCTTCTTTCACTAAGCATGTTTTCAAGGCTCATCCATGTTGTAACATGTATCAGTATTTCATTCTTTTTTTATGGTCGAATAATATTCCATTGTACAGATATACCACATTTTCTTTATCTATTCACCAGTTGATGGACATCTGAGTTGTTTCCACCTTTTGGCTATTATTGATAATGCTATTATAAATATTTGTGTACAAGTTTTGTGTAGATATATGTTTTCATTTCTCTTGGGTATATACCTAGGAGTGGAATGATGAGTCATATAGTAACTCTATATTTAATATTTTGAGGAACGACCAAACTGTCTTCCAAAGTGGCTGCACCATTTTACATTCCTACAGCAACTTATGAGGATTCCAGTTTCTCCACATCTCTCCAACTCTTGTTATTGTATTTTTGTTATAGCTATCCTAGTGGATATGAAATGGCATCATATTATGGTTTTGATTTGCAATTCCCTAATGATCAATTATACTGAGCATAGTTTCTTGTGCTTATTGGCCATTTGTATATCTTTGGACAAATATCTATTTAAATCCTTTGCACATTTTTAAATTGGGTTATCTTTTTCATTGTTAAATTGTAAGTGCTCTTGATATATTTTGAATACAATTTTCTTATCACAAATGATTTGCAAATATTTTCTCCTATGGATTGTCTTTTTACTTCTTGGTGGTGTCATTTGAAGCACAAACCTTTTTAATTCTGAAAAAGTCCAAAATCTTTTTTTTCTTTTGTTACTTGTGCTTTTGATGCTGTATCTAAAAAGGCATTGCCTAACCCAAGTTTACAAAGATTTATTCCCATGTTTTCTTCTAACATTTTTATAGCTTTAGCTCTTACATTTTGGTCTATGATCTATTTTGAGCTAATCTTTGTGTATGCTGTAAGATAAAGATCCAACTTCATTCTTTTGCATGTGGATATCCAGTTGTTCTGGCACCATTTGTTGAAAAGACTATTAATTCGCCCATCCAATTATCTTGGCACCCTTGTCAACAGTCTGTTTACCATAAATATAAGTGTTCATTTCTGGAATTTCAATTCCATTCCATTGGTATATATCTCTCTCTTTGTGTCAGTACCACAAAGTCTTGATTACTCTAGCTTTGTAGTAAGTTTTGATATTGAGGATTGTGAGTCCTCCAACTTTGTTCTTTTTCAAGATTGTTTCAGCTATTACAGGTGTCTTCCATTTCCTTTTGAATTTTAGAATCAACTTGCCAATTTCTCCAAAAAGTCCAGCTTGGCTTTTTGATAGGTATTGCATTGAATCTGTACATCAGTTTGAGAAGTACTGCCATTTTAATAATACTGTCTTGTGAGCCACCATCATGGGATGTCTTTCCATTTATTTAAGTTTTAAATTTCTTTTTTTTGGTTGCTCTTTGTGGCTCATGGAATTTTAGTTCCCCAGGCCCTCGGCAGTGAGAGCACCGAGTGGAGTCCTAACCACTGAACCACCAGGGAATTCCCTAAGTTTTAAATTTCTTCCTAATACTATTTTGTAGCTTTGTACAAAATACTATTTTGTAGTTTTCAGTGTACAAATTTTACACTTTTGTTAAATTTATCCAGAAGTATTTTATTCTTTTTGATGCTATTGTAAATACAATAGTTTTCTTAATTTCATTTTGGATTGTTCATTGATAGTGTATAGAAATACATTTGTCTTTTGTATAATGTCTTTGTATCCTGCGATCTTGCTGAATTTGTTTATTAGTTCTAATAGTGTGTGTGTGATTCTTTAGAATTTTCTATATACAAGATCATGTCATCTGCAAATAGAGATAGTTTTGTTTTCCTTTTCAATCTGAATGCCTTTTCTTTTTCTTGTCTTGACTGGAACCTCCAGTACAATATAGAACAGAAGTGGTGAGAGCAGACATCCTTGTTTTGCTCTAATGGAGAAAGCATTGTCTCTGACCATTAAGTATGGTGTTACCTGTGGATTTTTCTTAAATGCTCTGTATTAGGTGAAGAGCTTCCCTTCTATTCTAGTTTGTTGGTTCTTTTTTTTTTTTTTTTGAAATCACAGAAAGGTGTTGAATTTTGTCAAATGCTTTTTCTGTGTGTATTGAGAGGATCATATTTTTTTCCTTTATTCTATTAATATGGTGTATTAAGTTGATTTATTTTTGGATGTTAAACCAACTTTGCATTCTTGGTATAAATCCCACTTGGTCATAGTGTGTAATTCTTCTTATGCATTTCTGGAATTGTTTATCTTTTATTTCATTGAGAATTTTTGCATCTGTATTTATGAGGGGTATTAATCTGTGGTTTTCTCTTCTTAAGATGTCTGGTTTTGGTATCAAGGTAATTCTGGCCTCATAGAATGAAGAGGAAGTATTCCCTCCTATTCCACTTTTTTAAAGAGTTTGTGAATGGTTGGTATTAATTCTTCTTTAAATTATCAGTGAAGTAATCTGGGCCTGGGATTTTCTTTGTGGGAAATTTTAAAATTACTAATTCAAAGTCTTTACTTGTTATAGGTTTATTCAGGTTTTCTATTTCTTCTTAAGTCAGTTTAGGTAGTTTGTGTCTTCTTAGGAATTCATCTAAGTTATCTAGTTTGTTGGCTATTCATAGTATTCCCTTATAATCCTTTTTATTTCTATAAGGTTGGTGGTGATACCCCATTCTTCATTTGCATCTTCTCTTTTTTTTTTCGTGGTCAGTCTAACTAAAAGTTTGTCAATTGATCTTTTTTTTTTTTTTTATAAATCAATTGGCCTGAAATTGTGACTTGAATCCCAAGTTTAACAAATAACATTTTTCTTATCTCTGGTATGTGTTCATTGTTGAATTTTATTTTTTTTAATTTTATTTTATTTAATATTTATTTTTTATTTTTAATTTTTAATTTTTTTAATGCTATTCTTGTCTGCTTACATTCTTTTTATTTATGTATGTATGTATGGCTGTGTTGGGTCCTCGTTTCTGTGCGAGGGCTTTCTCTAGTTGCAGCAAGTGGGGGCCACTCTTCATCGCGGTGCGCGGGCCTCTCACCATCGCGGCCTCTCGTTGCCCAGCACAGGCTCCAGACGCGCAGGCTCAGCAATTGTGGCTCACAGGCCGAGTTGCTCTGCGGCATGTGGGATCTTCCCAGACCAGGGCTAGAACCCGCGTCCCCTGCATTGGCAGGCAGACTCTCAACCACTGCGCCACCAGGGAAGCCCCCGTCAATTGATCTTTTGATCAATTTGATCTTTCTGAAGAGCAATTTTTGGTTTCATTGATTTTCTGTGTTTTTCTATTCTCTATTTCATTTATTCTATGTTTACTATTTGTTTTTCATATAGTTCATATCTTTGTTTATTTCTCTATTCAATTATTGCCTGCTTTTGTGTTAGATATTTTCTAGTGTACCAGTTTTATTCCCCTGTCATTTCTTTTACTATATATTTTTCAGTTATTTTATCAGTGATTGTCCTTGGGATTATAATTAACATCTTAACTGGAAACAATCTAGTTTGGATTAATACTAGCTTAATTTCAATAGTATACAGAAACTTTGTTCCAATATAGCTTTGTTCGCTCCATCTTCTTTTGTATTATTATTGTCATATAAATGACATTTTTATAAGCTCATGAACATACAATTTTATAACTGTTGCTTTATGCAGCTGTCATTTAAATAAGATAGGAAAAGTTACACACACACACACAACTCCCATTTATACTGTTATTTATATTCACCTATGTATTTACTCGTGTTTTTCATCCCTCTCACTTTTTTTTTTTTTTGTGAGTAGATGCATTCCTGAGAAAATAGGGGAAGCCCAGAAGTGAGAACCAGTAAGAAAAACCAAATGTTCCTCCCTATACCATGCTATTGATCTAGAAGGCAGAAGTAGAAAGTCCTTGGTAGAGCTTCCCTAAATGTGTGGTATGTCTGGCCTTTTCCTCCATATTCTTGGTACTCAGTATGGTCAAGGGTGAGATCTTTATCTTTTTATGTGGATTCAATTACTGTCTAGTGCCTTTTCATGTAGTCTGAAGGACTCCCTTTATTATTTCTTGTAGGGCAGATCTACTAGTGATAAATTCTCTCAGGTTTTGTTTAAATTTATTTGAATGTCTTCTCCATTTTGAAAGGATATTTTGCTGGATGTGCAATTCTGTTTTGTTTCAGCACTTGAAATATGTCATCCCACTGACTGCTGGACTCCATAATTTCAGATGAGAAGTCAGCCATTAATCTCACCAAGGATCTCTTGCACATGATGTGTCATTTTCTCTTGCTACTTTCAAGATTCTCTCTTCATCTTTGGCTTCAGACAGTTTGACTATGTGTATTTCAGTGTGGATCTCTTTGAGTTGATCCCACTGGAGTTTGCTGAGTTTCTAGGATGTGCAGATTGATCTTTTCCATCAAGTTTGGGAAATTTTTGGCCATTATTTCTCCAAATATTCTTTCTGCCTCTATTCTCTCTTTTCTCCTAATGGGACTCCCATTATGCATGTGCTGGTTAATTTTCATTTCCTTATTCAGATTTTTAAATGCAGGCATAAGTACTCCTATAGGTATACTCCTGTAGGTGAAACTGCTATGTTATGGTAGTGACATTAAGAACTTTGATAGATATCACTAATTGCCTTCTCAAAAGTTTATAACAAGGCACTGTATATCAGCAATGTATGAGCAACCCCATTTCTCTTAGGGACATTTTATTGATTATATTGGAGGTTTTTAAAAATTATTGGATGAGGTGCTTATTTTCAGTTGGGCTGTAGTTCCTTAGCTGTAACTTACTGCCTCTCAGAATCTTTTATCAATGGTGCTGTTATTTCTAGTTCCTTCTAGAATCATCCTCAGAAAACATTCATGAAGAAGAAGAAATGATGGGCATATTTCCCAATGCTTTTTTGTTCTGTCTAGTTTTATTTCTCACTAAAGAGAAGTCTATTTGTTCTAAATTACATCTGTCTCAAATGCTAGGCAGAGCTGTGGCCTTTCTCTGAGCCCTCAAGGCCACGAGGAGGCTTATATTATATACACAGTTTTGTTAACTGCTTTTTTCCCACTCAACCACCTCATGTGAATATTTTCCAGTGAATTCTACAATTTATAATGGCTACATAGTAATGCATAACTGCAAAAAGAAACACTAATATTGGTCGTTTTGTTAGTTTCTGATTCTTCCCTGTAATAAATAACACTGCAATGATTATCAGTAACCTCCAGGCGAGCAGGAGCCCTATTTTATTCTTTGCTGTGTTGCAGCATCTAGCACAGAGTCTGCCTTATAAAAGACACCAATAAATGTGCGTAGAATGAGTAAGTGGTTGAATAACAAGCTTTTATGTATGTATTATATGTAACAATACAAATGTGATTATTTCCTTCAAAAAAATAACCCAGAGGAGAAATTGATGGGTGGGTAGATCTATAGTTTTTAAGCCCTTGGCCAATGTTTTCAAATTGCGTACAGAAAGATTTTGCCAATTTACACACCCATTGGTATATAAGAGAATACCTGTTTCTCTACTCTGGCCAACTACTCGTTTGTTTAAATCTATGCAACTGATGGTTGAAGAATAAGGTATTCTTAACAGTTTTAATGTGCATTTCTTTTAGGACAAGTGATGTTGAACTTTTTAATGTCTTTCGCCATTTGCTCCTTTAACCAGCAGAGCTCATCACTTTGGGAGGAAGGCTGGTCTCTTTGAGTCATGGGGGCCACAACCTGGGGCTGCTCAGGGAATGAGAAGGCTGTTCTGTGACCGTCACAACCCACTTGCTTCTCAGGCAATCTCACAGGGTGTCATCCTCATTGATAGGAAGAAAAGCAGGGAGAGGTCTAATTGTACCTTGCTTCTGGCACCACGACCTGGGCAATTCTGGTTTACCTTTTGGATCTTAGGAACTTAGGGGGAGGGCTCTCACTGCCACCACCTCCACTGACGTTCACCTTCCTCTAGGCAGAGAGTCTCCAAGCTTTTTGGGTTTGGCACCCATGTTGGCAAACAATTTTTAAGCGTGCCTTTCCAATATATGTCTGTTAACTAATGAAGTCTATATATGCCCAATAATATTAATGTATTAAATACATATAAAGCTATCACATGAAACTTAACATTTTAAAGGGTGAGATTAAAAAGATCTATAGAACCAGCAGTTCCAACGTTCCTTCTTGCTCAGTGATATTTCCCTTTGGGCTCCCCCACTTTGGAGTCCAGTGCTCTAGGGTATTTGTGGGAAAGTGGGTTGTCTCCTGTCTGAGCAGGTGAGTTGTTTACACAATTCTTAGGGAGCTAGACTTCCTCCGCCACTGTCCAGTTGGCTATATAGATCAGCAATTTTTATGGGGTGCTGTAGAAGGACACTTTAATTACTGTCCCGTCAACTGCCCAGTGCCCTCTGATGCAAACATTTTAGGAGGGCCAAATCCAGAAAAGTGACACTACTGGCTGTCTTTCCCACTCTCCTCTTATCTGGCTGCCTTGCAATCAGCAGCTAATTTGCTTATTCAAAGAAGGCCATGACATTTGAGTAAAGGAAAGCAGCAGCGGGAGCCTAGTCAGGACCTACGTTTTGCTGTTAGATTTTGCATTACAATGATGGAACTGAGCAAAATATTTATATCACATCATACTGTGTAAACATGTAAGGTCTCTGTACAGAGAAATACACATGCAAAATAATGTAAAAATTCAACTGAACTAATAAAGGAAACAATATGCAAATAAATATTATGAGACAATTTCTTTGTAGTAAAATTTACCACCAAATGCTTTCATGGAAATAGCTTTCCCCAAAGAAAGAAGAAAAATCCTCTAATAGACTTCATTTGAAAACTTTGGTGTAGGGCGCGGAGCGGTGCAGCGAGAAGGCTGATGTATCTGAAAGGGCAAGGAGCTTTGGAGACAGACAACTGGATTTGAACTAGGTCTAGACCCCAAGCTTGCCATGGGCTAGAGTGTGACCTTTGACACTGAGATTTTTCTTTTAATAAGAGGAGATAATAATCCCCTTACCCTGCAATATTATGAAAATTAAATGAGAGAATGTCCACCAACCATTTTGCTTATGGTATTGCTTGATAAATTTTGGTGTTTTTTTTTTTTCTGGCCACACCATGCAGAATGTGGTATAGTTCCCTGACCAGGGATCAAACCCACACCCTCTGCAGTGGAAGCACAGAAAGCATGGAGTCTTAACCGCTGGACCACCAGGCAAGTCCCTGCTTGTTTATTCTTTCTTCACCTTTTTTAGACCATGGGAATTTCTTTCATGCCTGCTTATGCCCTAACTTCAGTTTGCCTCTTTTTTATCTCAGCATTAATGATGTAGAACATTTTTCCTAGAGTTGCTTTAACTACTTAAAAAATGTCTTAAATTTGAAACTTCTATTTTAAACATCTCTGTTCTATTTGACCATTTCTAAGTCTGTAAAATGCAAACACATGGGTTTATTCTGATGAAAGTTAGAGCATCTGCACTCAGCTACTTCCATAATGCAATTGGCATCAGAATTATTTTTAGCCTCATAAGCTGATTTTTTTTCTTTTTTTAATTATAGGTAACTATAATAGGAGGGCCAAATCCAGAAAAGTGACACTACTGGCTGTCTTTCCCACTCTCCTCTTATCTGGCTGCCTTGCAATCAGCAGCTAATTTGCTTATTCAAAGAAGGCCATGACATTTGAGTAAAGGAAAGCAGCAGCGGGAGCCTAGTCAGGACCTACGTTTTGCTGTTAGATTTTGCATTACAATGATGGAACTGAGCAAAATATTTATATCACATCATACTGTGTAAACATGTAAGGTCTCTGTACAGAGAAATACACATGCAAAATAATGTAAAAATTCAACTAGAAATTCACATATACAGCAAAACACACACCCACACCCACTGAAAAAACCCTGTTTTAGGAGAGAGCTTCTCCATCCAGCTCTTTCTGTTCAGCTTTTCTGTGCTCCTTCTTCAGTTCTGCAAATACAGGTTTATATTTAGCCCCCTTTTGATTCTCCATATGTTCCTTCTAAAAACATTTCCTATTAAGGACTTTTCAATGGCTGATCTCTTGGAGAACTACTGAGTGAACATGACCTGGGGTAGGTGTGAGTGAGGTTTGTCCGCAGGTGGCATCCCGACCAAACCATGAGTCAAGGAAGCCCCTCAGGGAAAGTTCTGGCCCACAGCTCTCCCATTTTTCCGGAAAACTTACTGCTGATGACCAGAGACGGTCAAACACGGTGTGTGCGGGGTCAGTGTCACTTCCCTTTGCCTATGTTCTCCACTCTGCGGGGAGGGTGAGTGGACAGCCAGAGGATGGGAAAGGTGGAGTCCCAGCACCACAGACAAGAGGTAGCCAATTTACTGGCAGGGAGAGCCCAGCATGCCTACCTGCCCAGGTTCAGGGCGGGCAGGGGCTTCCCAGCCCAGCCAGGGGCCCTGACTCCAGACTGAGGTCCTCTAAGGGAGATGACCCTGGCTGCCTGTTCTCAGGGCAACCATTTATGCTTGGCCTGAAGGACAGGAAGAGAGAGGGGAAGGGTTTTGAAGCCGGTGAGACTAGCCTTGGAGTCCTTCCACTGGGCCTTTGGAATCACTCTGGGCCTTGGTTTCCTCATCTCTAAAGAGTATACAGTGCATGACTCATATCTGCTTTACTGCGGTGGTCTGGCACTGAACCCGTAATATCTCCAAGGTATGCATGTACTGCAATAAAGCAACTCGCGTGAATTTTTTGGTTTCCCAGTGCGTATAAAAGTTATGTTTAGGGCTTCTCTGGTGGCGCAGTGGTTGAGAATCTGCCTGCCAATGCAGGGGACACGGGTTCGAGCCCTGGTCTGGGAAGATTCCACATGCCGCGGAGCAACTAGGCCCGTGAGCCACAACTACTGAGCCTGCGCATCTGGAGCCTGTGCTCCGCAACAAGAGAGGCCGCGACAGTGAGAGGCCCACGCACTGCGATGATGAGTGGCCCCCGCTTGCCGCAACTAGAGAAAGCCCTTGCACAGAAACGAAGACCCAACACAGCCAAAATAAATAAGTAAATAAATAGCGTTCCCTTTTAAAAAAAAGAGTAAACAAACATTTAAAAAAAAAAGTTATGTTTACATGACACTGGAGTCTATTGATGTGCAATAGCATTATGTCTAAAAAAACAACGTACATACCTTAATTTAAAAATACTTTATTGCTGGACTTCCCTGGTGCGCCAGTGGTTAGGGCTCCGTGCTTCCACTGCAGGGGGCACGGCGTTGATCCCTGGTCCAGGAACTAAAATCCTGCATGCTGTGCATAGTGCGGCCAAAAAAAAAAAAAAAAAACTTTATTGCTAAAAAAATGATAACCATCATCTGAGCCTTCAGCAAGTTGCAAACCTTTTGCCTGTGGAGGGTCCTGCCTCGTGCTGATGGCTGCTGACTGATCAGGGTGATGGTTGCTGAAGGCCGGGCTGACTGTGGCAGTTTCTTAAAATAAGACAACAGGGATGTTTGCCGCATCGATTGACTCTTCCTTTCATGAACGATTTCTCTGTAGCATGCGGTGCTGTTTGATGGCATTTTACCCACAGTAGAACTTCAACATTTGAGTCAATCCTCTCAAACCCTACCACTGCTTTATCAACTGAGTTCATGTAATATCCTAAATCTTTTGTTGTCATTTCAACAGTCTTCACAGCATCTTCACCGGAAGTTGACTCCACTTCAAGAAATCACTTTCTTTGCTCATCCATCAGAAGCAACTCCTCAGCTGTTAAAGTTTTATCATGAGATTGCAGCAATGCAGTATCATCCTCAGGCTGCACTTCTAATTCTCGTTCTCTTGCTATTTCCACCACATCTGCGGTTACTTCCTCCACTGAAGTCTTGAACCCCTCAGTCATCCAGGAGGGTTGGAATCAACTTCTTCCAAACTCCTGCTAATGTTGATATCTTGGCCTCTTCCTATGAATCACTAATGTCCTTCATGGCCTCTAGAATGGTGAAGGCTTTCCAAAAGGTTTTCAATTGACTTTGTCAAGATCCATCAGAGGAATCACTATCTCTGGCAGCTATAGCCTTATGAAATATATTTCTTAAATAAGACCTGAAAGTTGAAATTACTCCTTGATCCATGGGCTGCAGAATGGCTGCTATGTTAGCAAGCATGAAGACAACATTAATCTCACTGTACATCCCCATCAGAGTTCTTGGGTGACCAGGTACTTTGTCAATGAGCAATAATAATTTGAAAGGAATCTTCTTTTCTGAGCAGTAGGCCTCAACAGTGGGCTTAAAATATTTAGTAAACCGTGTTGCAAACAGATGTGTTGTCATCCAGGCTTTGTTGCTCCATTTATAGTGCACAGGCAGAGTAGATTTAGCATCATTCTTACGGACCCTAGGATTTTTGAAATGGTAAATGAGCACTGGCTTCAACTTCAAGTCATCAGCTGCAGTAGCCCCTAACAAGAGTGTCAGCCTGTCCTTTGAAGCTTTGAAGCCAGATATTGACTTCTCTCTAGATATGAAACTTCTAGACGGCATCTTCTTCCAATATAAGGCTGTTCCACACACACAGAAAATCTGTGGTTTAGTGTAGCCACCTTCGTTAATTATCTTAGCTAGATCTTCTGGATAACCTGCTGCAGCTTCTACATCAGCGCTTGCTGCTTCACCTGGCAATTTTATGTTATGAAGACGGCTTCTTTCCTTAAACCTCATGAACAACCTCTGCAGCTCCCTCACCTCTCTCAGCCTTCATAGAATTGAAGAGAGTTAGGGCCGTGCTCTGGATTAGGCTTTGGTTTAAGGAATGTTGTGGCTGGTTTGATCCTCTATCCAGACCATTCAAACTTTCTCTACATCAGCAATAAGGCTGTTTCGTTTTCTTACCACCCAGGTGCTCACTGGAGTAGCACTTTTCATTTCCTTCAAGAACTTTTCCTGTGCCTGCATAACTTGGCTAACTGGTGCAAGAGGCCTAGCTTCTTGGCCTCTCTCAGCTTTTTTTTTTTTTTTTTTTAAAGGAATTCCTTTATTTTTATTTATTTATTTATTTATTTATTTTTGGTTGTGTTGGGTCTTCGTTTCTGTGCGAGGGCTTTCTCTAGTTGTGGACAGCGGGGGCCACTCTTCATCGCGGTGCGCGGGCCTCTCACTATCGCGGCCTCTCTTGTTGCGGAGCACAGGCTCCAGATGCCCAGGCTCAGTAGTTGTGGCTCACGGGCCTAGTTGCTCCGTGGCATGTGGGATCTTCCCAGACCAGGGCTTGAACCCATGTCCCGTGCATTGGCAGACAGATTCTCAACCACTGCGCCACCAGGGAAGCCCTCTCTCAGCTTTTGACATGCCTTCCTCACTATGCTTGTTTCTAGCCTTTGATTTAAAGTGAGAGACAGTGACTCTTCCTTTAACTTGAAAACTTAGAGGCCACTGTAGGGTTATTAATTGGCCTAATTTCAATATTGTTATTTCTCAGGGAATAGGGAGGCCCCAGGAGAGGGAGAGAGATGGGGGAATGGCTGGTCAGTGGAGCAGTCAGAACACACACAATACTTACGGATTAAGTTTGCTGTCTTATATGGTTGAGGTTCATGGTGCCCCAAAACTATTATCATAATAACATCAAATATCACAGATCACTATAACAAGTATAATAATAATGAAAAAGTATGAAATATTGCAAGAATTACCAAAGCGTGACACAGAGACACAAAGTGAGCAAATGCTGTTGGAAAAATGGTGCCTATAAACTTACTCGACACCTGTCTCATCAGCACATCTTGGATTCCCTTTCAGTTCTTTGTCTTTATTCTTTTGTCTTCATTTTCAGTTCTTTTCATTCCAGTTGCTTTTTAAAATTTATGATTAATTAATTTATTTTTAAAATATTTATTTACTTATTTATTTGGTTGCACCAGGTCTTGGTTGCAGCAGGCAGGGTCCTTAGTTGTGGCATCGAACTCTTAGTTGCGGCATGTGGGATCTAGTTCCCTGATCAGGGAGCGAACCCGGGCCCCCTGCGTTGGGAGCACAGAGTCTTAACCACTGTGCCACAAGGGAAGTCCCTATGATTAATTTATTAATTTATTTTATTTATTTGGCTATGTCTGGTCTTAGTTGTGGCACATGGGATCTTTCATTGCAGCACGCAGGCTTCTCTCTAGTTGTGGCACGTGGGTTTCAGAGCACGTGAGCTCAGTAGTTGCTGCGCACAGGCTTAGTTGCCCTGCGGCATGTGGGATCTTAGTTCCCCGACCAGGGATCAGGGATCGAATTGAACCTGCATCCCCTGCACTGGAAGGTGGATTCTTTACCACTGGACCACCAGGGAGGTCCCTCATTCCAGTTGCTTTGATTCCAGTTTGACCCAGTTGATTCATTCCAATTGATACCAGTAGCCAGTGGGTTCTGCTTCTTCCTTTCTAGATACTTTGTTTCCATCATTGCTGAATGTTACCATATTTATTTACCTAGAGCTAAAAGCCCCTTGAAGAAATCACCACAATCACTGAAGGAGACGGGTGTTCCTGGCCTGGCATGTTGTGGAAACCTCCTTCCTCCAGCCTTCCTCAGCCTCAGTGCCCCCAAGAGCCAGGCCAGCGAGCAGTGTTCCTTCCCCTCTCTGGGAGGGGACAACAGTGAGGAAATAGGTAATAGCAAAGACAGTAAATGCTTCCTGTGTGCAAAGTACTGGTCTAAGCCCTGAGCATGGGGTAACCACCTTCCTCCTCATATCAAGTGGGCAGGGTCATGGTAAGATGCCCATTTTGCAGATGAGGAAAATGAGGCACAAAAATGCTAATTCATTGGTCAAGGTCATACAGCTAGAAAGGACACAGGAGTTAAATCCAGACCTTTGACTCCAAGCCTGTTTTCTTAATTCTTAGCTCTAAGGATACTCAATAATATGCATTGCAGTGTTCAGCGAGCTCTTCCATACATCTCCTCCTTTGGTGCCCACAGCAACCCTGTGAGGTGGGTATTGTCATCAACCCCATTTACAGATGAGGAAACCGAAGCGCAAGGCACAGGAGTGACTTGCCCAAGGTCCCGTGACTGGGGACTAGTGGAACTGGGACTTGAGTCCACGTCCTGCAACCCCAACACCCCACCCTTCCCCTGCCCCGCCGTGCTGCGGAGCAGAACACTGGCCTTGTGCACAAGTGGTACTTTCGAATAAACTGAACCCAAAGTTGCAGTAAAGCTGCTAAGCAGGCAAGAGCATAGGAAGAAAGAAAGGCCAGCTTTCTGAGAAGCTGCAGCAGCCTGGGGGAGCCTGGTGGCTGAGTGGAGGTGGTGGGAAAGGGGCGAGACCAGAGACTGGTGCCCTGGTGGCCCAGACAGAAAGGCCTCTTTAAGTCCAATGCCCAGAGAAGTCTGGTGTCCAGGAGAGAGGCAAGACCTGGCGTTGGCCAGAGTCGCTCAGAGAGAACAGAACATGTCGGCTGGGCGCAGAGAGCAGCCAAGGGCAAGGGCAAACCTGCGTCGCTCTTATAATCTTGAATTTTTAGGTAACAGGGGACTCTTGGACTTGTTTGAAGGCAAAAAGGACAGGCCGTTGGTGGAACAAGTTGGGGAGCAAGCCTCCCCAGAACTGGAGAGGGGACAGAATTCTTAGGGCCAGGTGGGGAGGGGACACCTTTTCATCGTAGGATGGACAAGAAAGGTGCAGCCAGAGATCACGCTTCTCCTTCGTGAACATTTATCAAGGTGTGTGTGGACTCAAGTCACCTGCTGACTGTGAGTGTAGAGAGGACATTTTTGTCTTTCAAACACAAGTTCATTTAAATATTAGGATCACAGTTGTTGCTTGGCAAATACGACAGCAAGTTATTATATATGAGGACCTTATAGAACGTTTATATTCTGTTTACATTACTTCCTAAAAACACACAACAGAAAATATACCAGCTAAAGTGAAAAAGGGAAACTTATTCTCAGGTTACACCGGCATCCTATAGGTCCTGGGAGCCCAAGTGCAGCCAGGAACCAGACACGATGGCTCTCCTGTCATGCCCAGGACAGGAGAACCATCGGGAAACCTGGCTTCTCCACACACAGCACACTGAGGATGGCCCTGCACGGGCACGACTTAACTCTCTTTTGTTCACGGAACCAGCCCAGACTGAAAGTATCAGGATTGTTTTTCTTCTTCAGGGGACCAAAAAGAAAAAAGCAGTTCAAACTGGCTTAAGGTAATTAGGGAATTTAGCGGCTCACATAACAAACAATTCCTGGCCCACTGGATCCAGGTGGTCACACGGCACCACAGGAGGCACCTCTCCCTCCACTGGTACCTGTGCTGGCTCCAGTCTCTGCTGGCTCAGCCCTCTTGGGACCAGATGACTAACAGGAACTCTGGTTCTCCGAGAGTCCCAGCAAATCTCAGGATGGGCTGCGGGTAAGCCCAGCGTTAGTCACATGCCCACTTCTGACCCACTCATGGCCAGATGGAAGGAAATGTCCATTGGCCAGACCTGGGACACGTGCCTGGTCCTAGAGCCACAGCTGAGGTCAGTCCCACCCCAGACACAGAACAGTAAGAGTAAACGCTACAGGAAGTTCACTGTTTGCTGGGCACGGTTTTAAGTGCTTTAGATAACTCATTCTAACCTCAGCTTACCGTCTTTGTTTACTAATTTAATCAGCACATTATCCCCTTTTTATAGCTGGGGAAATTGAGGTGCAGGTGAACGTGTCTTAGCCAAGGTCTCACAGCTAGTTGCAGCTAAGACGCAGAGCTGGGATTTGACCCGGACTCTTGGGCCCCAGAAGCTGGGCTCTTGACCATTAGCAAAAGGGGACTGCTACCAACAAAACGGGAAATGGATACTGAGCTAATAGAGATAATAACAAGAGATGTCCAATAGCCACCCTGAACTCTCGCTCTGCAGAGGGAATTATCTGTCCAGCCCGAGTGGCCCAGGGCAGGATCACACTGTACCAAGGTGGCTGCATTTACTGTGACCTTGTACACTGACTAGTTCCAGAAAACAGGAGGGATAAAAGAATAAGCTCCCTTCTACCACTATTCTCTAGTGAGGTGTCATATGATTGGGGAAAGGCAATTGTAGTCACAGGGATAAAAATAAAAAGCTATCAACTAAAAGACCCTGGGCATAGTTATTCTACCCCACCCTAAATTCTGCTCCCCGCAAGGGGTGAGTGGGTAAGAAGGGTTCAAAAGCCTGCAGGTACCTGGGGGAACTGTGGAGCTGGAGAGGATGCCCAAGCATGGTCCGTTTCAGTTGTCTGGGTCCAGGAGAGGATCAGGGAATGAAGCCCAGTCCCGAATGCTATAAAGAAAAAGCACATAGATTTACAGATTGTTATATTATGATTGAGCCACGTTGTGGATTTACAGATAATCCAAAGTGAGTCTACCTTTTGCACATCTCCCACAAGACTGTCCTAAGTAGGAAAACAGTCTTCAAGCCTTAGAATCACAGTTGGATAAAGGCGGTCAGTAGTTTCAGGTGATGCTGACAAGGGGGAGGGGGACAGGTGTGGGGCAATTAAGGTGTCATCATGAGCTAGGCGGAGCTCCAAAAAAGGATGACTTTACTGAAACTAAAGCCACCCACACTAAAAGCTCCTACCTGTTTTGAAATTTCCGTCCCTTTCACACCTGTGTTCTGACAGCTTCTGCTGAGTTATACTACATAACAAACCCCAGTCTCAGTGGTTTGCTCAACAAAGGTTTATTTCTCACTCGTGGCTCCCATATTTTACAGGTCGTTTGTGGTTCTGCTCCACCTGGGATGGGGTTACGGAGCGCCCCCATCTGGGGCCTGCAGGTCTTTAGCAAAGGGAAAAGGCGCAATCCTGCTGTGCCTCATAGGTGGCACCCACTTTCTATTGGCCAAAGCAAGTCATGTGGCCAAGCCTGACTTCAACAGGGTGGGGAGACATCCCTCCTTTGGGAAGGGTCAACTAGGACAGGTCTGTAGAAGGCGGACTGGGTATTAAAAATAATGCAATCTACCACATGCCCAATTTGTTTTTGAGGATTAAAAATTTGCAAGTATTCACGGGGAACCACTGGCTGTCTTGGTTTATTCTGATAAAAATAGAGCTGCATTAAAAAAAAAATAGAGGGCTTCCCTGGTGGCACAGTGGTTAAGAATCTGCCTGCCAATGCAGGGGACACGGGTTCGAGCCCTGGTCCGGGAAGATACTACATGCCGCGGAGCAACTGGGCCCATGCGCCACGACTACTGCGCCTGCACTCTAGAGCCCGTGAGCCACAACTACTGAGCCTGTGAGCCACAACTACCGAGCCCATGAGCCACAACTACTGAAGCCCGTGTGCCTAGAGCCCGTGCTCCGCAACAAGAGAAGCCACCGCAATGAGAAGTCCGCGCACCACAACGAAGAGTAGCCCCCGCCTGCCACAACTAGAGAAAGCCCGCACCCAGCAACAAAGACCCAACGCACCCGAAAATAAATAAATAAAATAAATAAATTAAAAAAAAAATAGAGCTGCACTTAATGTTTACGGAACAAGTAGACATTAAGTGTCTACATGAGTTGCATATGTTCCTAAACATTCTTTCTGGTGCTCCCTGAGCCAAATGCTACCAATCAGAACACTGGCTGGGGCTAAAGGACACTCTTGTCTAATACTAACAAGGAAAAGCAAATGACAACTTTCTAGATAAACTGTAAGTAAATATAATGAGGTAGATGTTCTATGTCAGTTTAGTGGAGTGCTGGAGAGGTTGGGAGGTTTGGTTTTGTTTCGTAAAGACCTATGTATGATTTCAGCAGAAACCATGGAGAGCAGGGAGAAGGAATGGGGGAGGGGCACAATCTGTGACAGGCTTTATGGATGAGGAACCTGGGATCTTGGGAGGTTTATAGTACAGGTAACCTTAAGCAACAAGAGGGTTAGGGGTGCTGACCCTCTGTGCAATCAAAAATCTGCATATAACTTATAGCCAGCCCTTCCTATCCGCAGTTCCCCTGTATTCTCAGGTTCACCAAACTGCAGGTCACGTAGTACTGAAGTATTTACTATTGAAAAAAATCTGACTATAAGTGGACTGGCATGGTACAAACCCATGCTGTTCAAGGGTCAATTGTAATTACTCAAGGTCATACCAATTAAACTGTCAGAGGCAGAATTTAAATTTTCATAGTTCCTCTGGCTCCAAAGCACATCCTTTTTCTTGTGCCCAGTGATGGCTCCCCAAAGGAAAGGGACAAAGAGAGGAAAAGAGAAAATAAGGAGACGGAAGGTTTAAAAAAAGGAAAGTTGAGAGGGAGAAGCAACACAGAGAGGTAGAGGAGGTAAGAAAGAAAGGAGATACTAGGAGAGAAAAAAGGAGAGGGAGAGAAGACCAAAAAAATAAAAATAAAAAAGGAAAAAATGAATAATAATATTGAAGGAGAAGAATAAAGTTGGAGGACTGACACCATCTGACTTCAGACTTACTGTAAAGCTGTAGTAATGAAGACAGTGTGGTATTGGTGAAAGAACAGACAAATAGATGGAGCAGAATAGAGAGCCCAGGAATTGACTCATATGAATACAGTCAGGAGATTTTTGACAAAGTGCCAAAGGCAATCCAAGGGAGAAAAAGATAGTCTTTTCAACAAATGGTGCTGGAACAACTGGACATTCACATGCAAAAAATAAATCTAGACACAGACCTATACCCTTCACAAAAATTAACTTGATATGGATCACAGACTTAAATTAAAATGTAAAACTATAAAACTCTTAGAAGATAACATAGGAGAAAACCTAGATGACCTTGAGTAAAGTGATGCTGTTTTAGGTATAATACCAAAGGCATGATCCATGAAAGAAATAATTGATAAGCTGAACTTCCATTAAAATTAAACATTTCTGGGGACTTCCCTGGCAGTCCAGTGGTTAAGAATCTGTGCTTCCACTGCAGGGGGCGTGGTTTTGATCCCTGGTCAGGGAACTAAGATCCCACATGCCATGTGGTGCGGCCAAAAGAATAAATAAAATAAATCAGGGCTGGAAGCCTAATGAGACACAAAAATGAGAAGTGAAAAAAAGTTAAACACCTCTGCTCTGTGAAAGAAACTGTCAAGAGAATAAGAAGACAAGCCACAGACTGGGAGAAAATATTTGCAAAAGACACATCTAATAAAGGACTGTTATCTAAAATATACAAAGAACACTTAAAATTTAACAATAAGAAAACAATCATATTTTAAAATGTCCAAATAACAGGTACATGAAAATGTGCTCAACATCACTAATCATCACAGGAATGCAAATCAATGCCACAATGAGATATCATCTTACACCTGCTGAATGGCTATTATCAAAAAGATAAGAGACAGCAAGTGTTGGTGAGAATGTGGAGAAAAGGAAACCCTTGTGCACTGTTGGCAGGAATGTAAATTGGTACGACCACTATGAAAAACAGTATGGAGGTTCCTCAAAAAATTAAAAAGTAGAACAGAATTACCATATAATCCAGCAATCTCACTTCTGGGTACATATATCTGAAGGAAATGAAAACACTGTCTTAAAGAGATACCAGCATTCTCGTGTTCTATGCAGCATTATTCACAACAGCCAAGACATGGGAGCAACCTAAGTTCCATCATCAGATGAATGAAGAAAATGTGGTGTGTGTATACACACACACCCCCCACAGGGAGTATTATTCAGCCATAAAAAAGAAGGAAATCCTGCCATTTTCGACAACATGAATGACCTTGGGGGTATTATGGTAAGTGAAATAAGTCAGACAGACAAATACTATATGATCTCACTTAAATGTGGAATCTAAAAAAAAAAAAAAAAGACTCATAGAAATAGAGAACAGATTGGTGGTGGCCAGAAGCAGAGGATGGGAGGTGGGGGAAATGGGTGTAGGTGATCAAAAGGCACAAACTTCCAGTTATAAGTTCTGGGGATATAATGTACAGAATGGTAACTGTAGTTAACAATACTGTTTTATACATTTGAAATTTGCTAAGAGAGTAGATCTTAAAAGTTCTCATCACAAGGAAAAAAATTGTAACTATGTGAGGTGATGGATATTAACTAAGCTTATTGTGGTAATCATTTTGCAGTATTTACATATATCAAGTCATTATGTTGTATACCATAAACTGATACAATGTTATATATCAATTACATCTCAATAAAACTGAAAAAAAAGATGCTCTACATCATATGTCATTAGGGAACTGCAGATTAAAACAACAATGAGGTACCACTACAAGCCCATTAGAATAGCCAAAATCCGAAACACTGATGACACCAAATGCTGGTAAGGATGTGAAGCAACAGGAACTCTCATTTCTGGTGGGACTGCAAAATCATACAGTCACTTTGGAAGACAGTTTGGCAGTTTCTTATAAAACTAAACACACTCTTACCATATGACTCAGCAATGATGCTCCTTGGTATCTACCCAAAGGAGCTAAAAACTTATGTCCACAAAGAAGCCTGTACAGGAATGTTTACAGCAGCTTTATTCATAATTGCCAAAACCTGGAAGCAACCAAGATGTCCTTTTGTGGGTAAATGGATAAACTGTACTACATCTATACAATGGAATGTTTGTCATTCAGCACTAAAAAGAAATGACTACCAAACAATGAAAAGACATGGAAGAACCTTACACACTAAGCAAAGGAAGCCAATCTGAAAAGGCTACATACTGTATCATTCTAACTATATGACATTCTGGAAAAGGCAAAACTATGGAGAGTTAAAAAAAAAAAAAATCAGTGGTTACCAAAGGTTATGGAGGAAGGACGGATGTGTAGAGGACCGAGGATTTTTAGGAAGTGCAACTACTCTGTATACTATAATGGTGGATACATATCTTCTACATTTGTCCAAGCTCATAAGATGTACAACACCAACAGTGAACCCTCATGTGTAAACTGTGGCCTTTGGGTTCTAATAACGTGTCAGTGTAGGTTCATCAATTGTAATAAATGTACCATTCTGGTGGGAGATGTTGAGAATGGGGGAGGCTGTGTATGGGGCAGGGAGTGTTTGGGAAATCTCTGTACAAATCTCTGCCAATTTTGCTGTGAACTTAAAACTGCTCTCAAAAATACATTAAAAAAAAAGTTAAAAATGAATAATTGAGCAAAGCAAAGAAAGAAAAAAAAAAGTAAAAGACCTTCACTGGTGACCTTCAAAGTTCACTTCAAGCCATCTTTGCAGCCCCACGTCCCAGCCTTCTAAGACCTGGACAGAGAGCGGGGCACGCCCCCAGCGGGAAGCGAGAGGCGAGGAGAGGGGGTGGTCTAGGCCTGGCCTGAGCCTCTTACCGGTGGCTGGCGGCGGGAATCACCCGGGAAGCTCTGAAAAACAGTAATTCTCCGGCCCCACCGCGCACCAGCTGAGCCTTTCCGGTGGCGGCGTCCAGCTCTGCGGAGTTGAAAAGCGCGCCAGTTCATCCTAACGTGCAGGCGGAGCTGAGAACCGCCATGAGAGCGGCGGCCGGTGGGGTCGGGGGTTAAGGTCCGAGAGGAAAAAGAAACCTTCCCGGGAGAAGGATGCGCCCCTGCCCCGTCCCCCAGCGCGGTCACATTCTTGGATGTTCACTCCAGCCGCGCGCTTCCCAGGGGCCTGCGGCCAGATGCCACACTCTCAGCAGCTCTCACCTCAAAAACAGGTGCCCCCAGGGAAGGTGCGCTAACCTTCTGCCCCGGGAGGAGGGAGACCGAGTCTGTGACTGGGGCCGACAGCGTGCCCCGCCCCGTGTAACAATCCAGTCCCGGGAGCCACGGGCTGGCTCCGCGAAGGGCTTGGTCACGTTTCCCACTCTATTGGCGCGGAGCGCGCGGTTACACCAATTCGGACTTCACTTTAGTGACACGAATACGGATGGGTGTGACCACGTGTTCTTTGGAGCGAATTTTCTCCTATACCTCCTAACTGACCACCGTTAAAACTAAAAACAAGCAAGCACACACATTGAAAAACACACCCAAAAAAGGCGCGCGCGCGAGAACGAGCACACATACAAGTGGACCCAGCGCCTGTCCAGCGCCAGGCGGGTGGCTTCCGGGTTCCCGGTCGCCCTGGCACCCACGGCCTCCGCGCACCCCCCCCACCCCCCCGCGCCTCCGCACCTAGCTCTCCCGGCCAGTTCTGCCCTTGGCAGCCCGAGAAACTGACTTGGGGGCCCAAATACCTTGGGGACCTACGCGGAGGGAGCACCGCCTCCGCCCCGCCGCGGCATCCCCGCTCCGGGCCCCTGGCCCACACCCGCCACTCCGCGCCGCCGGTACTCGGGGAGCACTTGTCCTGGGAAGGCGGGGGACCGGAAACGCGTGGCCCTAGCGCGGACCGACCACCTCCGCCCGCCTCCGCCCGGCCGCACGCCGGTCTACCGGCTCTCTGGCCCTTTAAGGCGGATTTTTCCGCCGTCGACCTGGGGGCGGGGAAAGCGTCGCGTGCACCAGGAGGGGGCCGCCTCCGGAGCCGTAAGTGGAGGCGAGGCGGCGCCGTGGGCCTTAGGGTGTGGCGGGCCAGCGCCGCTGGAGGGGGGCTCCTCTCCAAGCTCCCGCCCCTACCTCGCCTGTTCCCGCAGCTCCGGAGCCCGCGGGAAGGACGTGCGTACCTGTCGGCCCTTCAGTGGGGCGGGCGGGGGGGCAGGTTGGGCGACTCTGGGGAGGCCTCCGAGCCGCGGGTGCCTGAGTCCACGCGGACCCGGGGCCTCGCTACCCGCGAGCGACTCGGAATCCACGAGTGTCTTTAACTTTCAGTCTCCAGAAAATGGAACTGCGTCGACCGTGTATCTCTAGCTGGTGTCCTAAAGCAGGAAAATCATCGTTAACACCCAGTTTAAGTTCAGGTTCGAGTCCGTGGTGGTCGCAATTGAACGCACCGATTTAGAGGGAGTGAGGGAAGAACAAAACACGAAAAAATGCCCTGCAGACCGCAGCGGGTTGCCGCCGCAGTCCACGCAGGCCCGGGCAGTTTAGGAAGCGGTACTTTCTCCGCGGCCCCGGGCTGTCACCGCCGCCTCGCTCACTCTTACCCCGCTGCGAATTCACTGAGTGGTTACAGCTGAGTGCATAGCCATCCCGCACCTTTGGCATGAATTCCCAGCGACATCTCACTTCCCAGGAGAGCCAGGCAAAAGGAATTAGACAGAGGCTTTCCGCAACCCCGTTTCTGCTTTTGAACTTGTAAAACGGCCTTAAGAAGCATTTGGAGCTTCTAAAGAGATAATGCATTTTCTGGCTAGAACCTCACTCAGGATTCTTTTGCCTCACAGCTTTGAGCGAGCAGAGAGCTGGGCGCGGGCGAGATGGCCCTGGTGCCCTATGAGGAGACCGCGGAAATGGGGCTGCAGAGATTTCACAAGCCTCTTGCCACCTTCTCCTTGGCAAACCACACGATACAGATCCGGCAAGACTGGAAACAACTGGGAGTCTCAGCGGTAGTTTGGGACGCGGTAAGTAAGCCCGGGGGGCCTCTGAAGGCATCAGCAATTGATTGTAAGACTGGTCTTTATTTTTTAAAAGTAACGGCTTTATTGGGTTGTAATTCATATACCGTACATTTCACCTATTTAAAGTGTGTGTGTGTGTTTTTTTTTAAAGTAAGTTCACAGAGTGGTACTGCTCAATTTTGAAACATTGCATCACTCCACCCCTTCCAAAAAAAAAACTCCTACCCATTAGAATCACTTCCCTGATCCTTCCCCACCAAATAGATTGCATTTTAAGGGTGAGTAAAGAAAACTGAAAGAAATTAAATGACTTACCAGTAATTTACCCAGCAGGGAAGAGGGAGGGCTGGAAGGAAAGCTGGGGCCCCTAGCTGCTTTGGACAATTATTCAGTTAGTTTTTAAGTTTAACACTGCGCAAAGGATATTGTAAACTGACAAAACCAAAACTGAAGATTATGTGTTTTCTTTAAGTTTTCCACAGTTGTAATGATCAAAAATGATACTATAATTGCTGCTTTACTTTTTTCTCTCCCAGCACTGTTCTTTCAGCTGCTTGTGACAGAGACTTGCCCTAAGCATCTAGCCACACCTGGGATTCAGTGGGAGCTCAGTGAATGTTGGATGAATGATTGGTGTAGATGCAATTTTACAATCTAAATATTGTATTAGGGGTGTTAGAGAAACACTTAGGAATAAAAGTCTTCATATATCATAACCCAGTAATATCATTTCTAGGAATCTAGTCCAGGGTAGCTACAAGAAAAGTTTTCTCAGAAAGAGTAATAAAGATACATAACAGTGAGGAATGGGTGAATCTCCTACATTCTCACCAAGAAGAGGAATTGCTAAGTATGCTAATAGTATGTGGCTATGAAGAACAAATTATATTTTAAAATTACGTTAACAGTATACAGTGATTTATAGAGTTATATGCAAATGCTAACTCACACATCAAGTCCAAACCTTTGGCTAAAACTTACTTTTGATGCCCAGCTCCTCTGGGGTGATGAGCGTTAGGGACGCAGGAGAGGAGGAGAGAGGGAGGAAACTCCAGGAGCCTTGGCGCTGCTCTGCTTTTTCATTTTGGTTGTGGCCTTGCTGATTTGAACTTGGTTTAGGAACTGGACATTCCTTTAAGCAGAATCACAGAGACTGTTCATGTCAGCTCTACCAGAGTGATTTTATAAACCTCGAGTGTAAAAATGCTGTGACACAGTAAGAAATTAGTCTTCCCAGATTCAGCAGAACCCTGTCCTGGGTGGTCAGTGTCCCTGACCACTGCTGTCCCCGTAAGGGCCTCTGTTGGGGCCTGGGGCAGCTGTGCTGGGGAACTCGGTGTCTGTGCTTGCTCCAGGTGACCTCCCAGCAGCAGCTGAGTTCCTGTGTGTGCTGTTACACTGGGAATTGAACCTTGCGGTGGGAGGGGAGTATGTGATGTCTTCTTGGAGCTTGTAGCCTGCTTGAAACCCTTCAGGCCCTGAAGCGCTTGTTTACCTAAATTGTCATGCTGTGTTTTGACTCAGGCTGTCATTCTGGCCACGTATCTGGAGATGGGAGCTGTGGAGCTCAGGGGCTGCTCTGCCGTGGAGCTGGGTGCTGGCACGGGGCTGGTGGGCATGGTGGCTGCCCTGCTGGGTGAGTGTCACGCATGGCTCACTCGTGTGTGAGTGGAACTCACGGAGGGGCACCTTTTCCTGACACACAGCTCATTGTTAGTTTCCCTCTTACTGGGTTACTCTTTTTCCTCCTGTACTTATTATGAGTCATAGGCCAACTGCTGTGCTCTCAACTCCAGGAAGGCTAATTCCTTCTCTCTCTCTCATCCTATTATTTATACTTGTCATGGGAGATTGCTTTGCCCACTTCACTTCTGTGATGCCCATAATATGATCTTAAGGCAACTGAGTTCAAAGAGAATTATCTTTGATTATTATTATAATAATTATTATTATTATATTGATTATTATTATTATTTGTGTACATAGCTTTTTACAGTTTAGGTGTTGTCTCTGTACTCTCGGATTTAACCCTAGGAGGTCGGGAGAGCAGATAGTCTCTTACTTCATTGCTGAGGAAGCTTTGCTGGTTTTTTTGTTTTAGGGAGGGCTGCCCCCACCCCCACCCCCACCCCCCACCCCGCAGTTTGTACTGACATCTATTAACCAGTGTGCAGTTCTGAAATGATACCAAGGTTTGTCGTTTTTTGCTTGGCATACAGACATTAGCTTAGGCCTAGAGTATTTTTAAGCTTCACTTATATTTTATAGTTCATTGTTGACTCTTTTCTACAACTTCCTGCTCATACATTTCAAGCTGTGCCTTGATTGGATAGACCAGCCTCTGAGATACAATGTATAATATTCCCCACTTAAGTGTTGTCACCTGGAGCTCTTGTTAAAATGCAGTTTCTGCTTCTGTAGGTCTGGGGTGGGGCCTGAGAGCCTGCATTTCTAACAAGCTCCCAGGTGATGATGATGATGCCGTAACTGCTGGTCCTCAGACCACACTTGGGTGGTCAGGATCTAGAGTTCCATCAAGTGTGTACAGGTACTTGAGCACCCACTAAAGCCCCGCTTTTGTCCTGTCCTCTTTCTGGTAGCATATCTTTTTCAGTATGCCTTTCTCTGTTTAGGTTTTGCCTTCCAAGATTTGATGGGGAGCACGGGCAGGAGTGGTGGGTGGAAGTGTGTACATAGAAACTGATTTAGGTCCATCTGTCTGACACCACAGCACTTTCAGTCACTGAGGAGGCCCTAGCCGATACACCACCTTTTGATCTCCTCAGGCTAACCTTATATCGTCCCCGTGTATGTTAGGTATATTTTTAATTTTCATTTTTCCAGTGAAGCTGGGATTCTGGGAGATGAAGCCACTTTCTGAAGTCCTGATCAGGGGTGACCCCGAGACTCAAACCAGGCTTGTCAGACACAGAGGCCCAGGTTCTTTTCTTTCCATGGTACTAACTCCCATCTCTGTGATGTTTGAGAGGACTTAACTGGAAGGGGAAATGAGGTTTCTTCTGTCTCCTCCTGAGAACAGGGCCTCCTCACTGCTGTCGAGACAGCAGAGCACGGTGACCTGCAAAGGGTTAGAGGCCCACTTGGCTCTGACTTTTTTTTGTTTCAATTTAATTTTATCGAAGCATAGTTGATTCACAGTGCTGTGCCCACTTCTGCACAGCAAGGCGACCCAGCCATGCATACACACATCTTCCGTTACGGTCCATCACAGGATACTGGATACAGTTCCCTGTGCTACACAGTAGGACTCTGCTGTCTGTCCATTCCACATACAATAGTTCGGCATCTGCCGATCCCAGACTGCCAATACTCCTTCCCCACCACCACGCCCTCAAACCCCCCAACCACAAGTCCGCTCTCCACAGGCTCTGACCTCTTTTAATTCTTACTAGCTGTGTCACCTTGGGCAAGTTGCTGAATCTCTAAACTTCAGTTTCCCAATAAACTGGGGATAATAACCATATTGACTGACCAACAGGGATCAAATGAGATCACGCATAGAAATCTGTTAGCCTGCTGACTGGCACAAAGTAAACGCTCAACAAGCGTTCTCTGCATTTTCATTTCTGATCTAGAAATCTGGATCTGTGGGCTTGGGAAAGCCAGCGTAAGGTTCTTCAAAGACCAACACAGAGTGAAGGACTAGTTAGTTGTTGCCACAAAAGATGGGGACTCTGGGAGGGGCGAGAACAACAGAGTGGCAGACGGTGTTCTTGTGGTTGCCCCAAAGCAGAATTAATTGCTGCCTTATTTCTCTTCCCCACAGCGCTCGGTGTTCTCCGCCCCAGCTCTGTCACATTTCCCTGTAGGCAGTTGTTTCATGTGTCTGTCTCTCCTGGCAGGCCGAGGCTCCTGAGGAATGGGGCCGTGCCTCCTTCTGTGTGTCCTTGGCCCTAGTACAGCAGCTGGCACACAGTAGACACCCAAATAGTTCTGGAATAAGAGATGAACTAGAAAATCATGAAAATTACTGTTTCTGTTATAAAAATGATATAACTCTATTACAAAAATAGCCCTAGAAGCAGTCTAAAAAAAAAGCAAAAACCCACCAAAGACTCTGCTTATTCATGACTTTGCAATATAATTACCATTAGCATTTTGGTGTATTTCCTCCTATTCCTTTTCTCCATCTGTATGTTAATCATAGTTATAATCGTGATTCCATACATGTGCCTATGTGTGTGTGTGTATATTTTCACACACATATATATGATGTTTCACT
Source organism: Balaenoptera acutorostrata (assembly GCF_949987535.1). Lineage (NCBI taxonomy): Eukaryota > Metazoa > Chordata > Mammalia > Artiodactyla > Balaenopteridae > Balaenoptera > Balaenoptera acutorostrata. Next base: position 65,851,469 of record NC_080071.1, on the reverse strand, counting down.
TAGCATGTTGTGCACATTTCTCTGTGCTATGGCATGCCTTTCATGCTCATTATTTGTGGCTATAAAGTATTAGGCTGGAGAAATATTGATGCTGAAACCTAAGAGTAAGAAAAAGTTAATCTATTTAAAATGGAAACAGAACTAGAATAGGTAGTGCTTTGGAAATGTCAGAAAAGAGGTTGATTGTTCCCACTTTTTAAACTATTTTCATTTTTTGTAACCTTACTCATTGATTCCCGACTCTGGGGAACACCCACCGCGTGCCTGTCATGGTTCTAGAGCAGCAGGTCACTGCTCTCAGGAAGCGTCCATTCTAATTCTAACTGGGGCGAGAGGGGGGAAAAGACAAATTACATTAAAAAGCACCCCCTTCAAATGGTCAATGATATGCAGAATGTTAATCTAGGGTGATGAAATTTTCTTGTTAAAAGAAAAAACAGCTGCTAATTCCTGGGCGGTTCCTGTGTTCTGGGTGCTGTGTCTTTATGGCCTTCATCCTCACCACAAGCTGGCATAGTAGGTCTACTTGGAGCTCTTTTCAAAGTGGCGAAATGGAGGCCTAATAGACGTCAAGTAACTTGCCCAAGGTCACAAGCTAATGGATTGTGAAGTTAGAATTTGAGTCCAGTTCTGACTCTCAAATCCTGGTTCTTAGTTTGAAAACCTCTTCAGCCTTTATACTACTTGAAAACTATTCTTAGGAAAAAAAATCACATCTTAAAGACAGGGTTCTGTAAGTTGGGTTGGGGTCAGGAATCTGGATTTTAAAAGCTTCCCAGGCGATTTGATGCCCAAGCAAGCCTAAGGACTGCTGTCTTAAATATAATGCTCAGCAAGAAATTGTCTTTCAGTTTTTTGTTATTCCAGTGCAAGTCTCCACTGAACTTTCAACTTGTACGTTTAAATGAAAGCTGTTGATGTCTCTACCTGGCTATTTGTCAGCACGTGTTTAAACTTGAACTCTTCTTCCCTTTCCAAACTTGTCCTTTCTCTTTTGTTCTGAGTTAGCATCACTATGCAAGTAGTCACTCAAGCCAACTCCTTGACCTGCCCTCCCCGCTGTCCCCCAGCCCTTGAGCGCTGCTGGGTCTTTTAACTATTTCTTGATTCCATTTCTCCCTTTCCATTCCCAGTGTCTGGCTGGAGTGCTCATCATCTGTCTCCTGCTAGATTCTATCCACATTCCCACCTGACCTTTCTACCTCTGTCTTATCAAACCCGCTTTTCCCAATAGCTGTCAGTGTGGCCCATGTAAAATGCAGAAGTGATGGGGTGACCCTGTGCCTTCCCATTGCCTGCAGGCCAAATCCCAGGCTTCTTAGTGAGGCTCTGTAATCTCACTTTGCTGACTCTTTTTCAGCACAGTTGCACTGAGTGAAGTTCCAGTGACACACACACTGCCTCTGGCCTGTCCCTTCTGCCTTGAATTCCCCTGTTCACCTCTTTCCTCTGGTTAATGCCGCATCTTTCAAGTGTAAGCTCAGATTTCCTTTCCTTCCGAAATCTTTCTTCAACGTCTGCTCCTCTCGAAGAATTTTTCCTTTGTGACCACATAGTTTCCTGGCACACCCATGTTCCTATATTTTACTCCCTACACTGCATCATAATTACGTTTATGTGTGTCTGTCTCATGAGACTCTCAGTTCCTAGAGGGCAAGGACTTTCTTACCGATCTCTGTATCTTTAGCGCACACTCTGCTCCAACATTTGAATAAATTAAGGCGTCGCTTACAAAACTAAAAACTAAAAGTAATGACAAATGTTTACATGTTCTTTTTCCATTACCAAGCGAGTGACAGCAGACTATGTTGTCTTATTGGGTCAGTTTCCATTAGTTTTTCATGAACTAAATGTTGTCTCATCTCCCTCCTTACCCAGCATAAATCTCACCGGCAGTCATTTTATTACCATCTTCACGTACCATCAATACCCTGCACTTCCTTGCTTCATCCTCTTCTCTGGGCTCAAAACAAGGTTACGTGCAGCTCTCCACTTGTTCCAGGCCTGCACCCAGGCAGCTGAATGTGGCTGGAGGAAACAGACTACTTCTGGGTCTCATTTTAAATTCCTGGTCAGGACCCTCTGGGGGCTCTTCGTGCTGCTGAGGAGTCCAGCTCTGCTCCCTCTCTGCTGACCTCCAGTCCTCCTTTCTCCACTTTCACTCTGAGCTGATGACATTTCTCCTTATTTTACTGAGAAGATTGAAGCAATCAAGAGAACTTCTGTAATGTCCCGGCACTGTCTCTAACCACCCCCTGCGTCTGCACCCACGGTCTGCCTTTGTTCCTGATGCCTGCCGTATGCACGTGGACTGTGTCTCCTCCCCGGGGCCAGCCCTCTCTTGCCTGTTCAAGGGTGTTGTTGCAGTGGTTCTCTTTCCTGCATTATCACTTTTCCCTCTTTCTACCTGATCATTCTCATCAGCGTACAAACTTGCTGTTATTTCTCCCATCCAAAAAGTAAAAAATAAAACTTAATAAGCGGCTGATTGTAGTTCTGTAGCAGGAAACGTATAAGTTGACCCTGGAATATCTTGTCGTACCAGAGAGCAAGGAAGCTATCAAGGATGACTGGGTTTGTGTCAAAAGTCCATTGGCAAAAGCTAGACAATTTGAACATCGATAATGATGATGGCATGGGTTTAAATACGTCAGATATGTTTAATGCATGAGTTCATGATACAACAACAACAAAGTAAACCCAATCTGTCATCTTTGGAGGATACTTAGAAACCAGCTCTTTGAAATCTGGTTTATAAAAGGGGAGAGAGCAAAATTTATCCTGCCTTTCCTATTCAAACAATTCCTCTACAAAATGAATAACCGAGTAGTAATTGAAAGAAGCTTTCTCAACAAATAAATGCAAAAGGAATCTAATAAATTAAGGATCTGGGCATTGAGTATTTGTGGTTGCTCACATGACAAAAATAGAGCCTACCGGGTATTACATCCTCTTGATGAAAAACACCACCACCACCTGTGAAATACTCTTGTTCAAAAAATCAGACTCAAATCAGACAAATTTCCAGGAGATACAGAGCACAGAGGAACATGTCAAACTATACAAATGGCATAATGAGCCAAATCTAGATTGTGGGAAACTACAGGACAGATGATTTGTTTCTTCCCTAAATTGCAGGAGAAAAAATAAATAAATAAATACATACAGGAAACTGATAGATTAAAAGAAACTTAAGACATCCTGCATACCCTTCACCCAAATAAACAAACAAAAACTCCCAAAACAAAACCACAGGCAAGATGATAATATTCTGTTAGCTGAATATTTGGGGGATAAAAATCGAGTAACTAGTGAGGGAGTGATTGCCACAGCCAGGAGAGTGGTTACTGCTGGGTGGCCTGTGTTTGGGACTTGGCCTGTGGTGGGAGTCTGGGAGCCGTGACAGCAAGGAGGGAGCCTGCAGCTCGCCCACCCGCATCACTGTGGACACCTCCTCACAGGTCTTCTTGCTCTGGCCTTGCCTCACTGCTAGGAATTCTGTTAAAACCTAAGTCAGATCACTAGTACTTCTGCTCAGCACTCTCCAGTGGCTTCCCATCTCACTCAGAAAAAGCCAGAGCCTTTTTGGAACTTAACCTGTGAAGCCCCAGCTGATCTGCCTCCCTCCGGTTACTTCTTTAACCTGTTACTTCTCTCACTTTGTCTCCTCCTGCTTTATCCCTCCTTCCAACCACTCTAGCCTCCTCCTTGCCTGCCCCTGTAGGCCTTTGCACTTGCTCTTCTACTTGCTAGGAATGTTCTTCCCCCTGATATGCATTCGGTTATTCCCTCACCTAAGTCACCTTCTCAGTGAGGCCTTCCCTTTCTACCCAACTCTCTTACTTCCTGATGTTTTATGTCTCTCTTTCCTGCTTTATTGTTTTCCGTAGTATGTATCTCCAACTAACATACTAGATATCCTACTTTTAAAAACACCTCTTGCTGCCTATCTCCTCACTTGAATGTAAGTTCTATGAGGGTAGAGGTTTTTCTCCCATGCTGTTGGTAGACACTTGGATGTTTGTAGAATTGATGGACCTTATGGGGAATGGTCAACTGACATTAAGATCCTACTGAAACTCCTGGAACACCTGGCAGGTTAGAAGTAGCCTCAGAAATCCCTGAGACAGGAGTTAGAGGAGGTCTCCATCTAAGAGCTATTAACAGGAACACTGAGGTGACATGCAAAAGACCAGATCACTCCAGTATTCCCAGCAGAGTGCTCTGTAGACTGTTAGGAAATCCAGAGGTAAAGTTCTAAGTTAAACCAGGAAAAGGCTGTTTGTGATGTCTGTTATCAGGAGAGATGAAAAGTATCACTGAATTTTGCTCATTGGGCAGCACCCTGTCTAGCAACAAATGGTCAAAGTGGTAGGTGCATGCATCTAACAACTTGCACATTTTCATAGTATCACACTCAGGACTGAGTCAGATGTCAAACTGAATTACATACTGTCCTAATGTTACATGTCAAGATAAGAAACATTCAGTATAAGCTGCCACTGAAATGGTCTGGGATCCTCTTGGGGATTACCCATGAAGATTGCAGACTGAAGGATGCAGATGAGAAATTTTAGGAAAGAATGAAACATTATTTTTAAGTTTCAGAATTTATGGGGTCAAAACCAGGATTACATGTACTGTAGTGTTAATACAATGTAGATGAGGTATTTCGGGGCTGACCTTATGTGGTTGCTTCTCCTGAAGGATACCTACCAGTTCAGACTCCTCTCGGTCATATTGGTTCAAAAAGTTGGATCTCTTAGTTCATGGTAAACAACCCTCAAGAAACAGATTAATAAAATATTGCCTCATTCATTTTACACATTGCATGTAGAAACTTAGCACATAGAGAACATTACCTCACATTTTAACCTGCAGTACTTTAATACAATCTAGTCATTTCTAACTTTACTATTTTTCAATAATTATATATGAATTGCATGAATACATATAGATTGTCTGCTTCATGACAGCATAAGGAGAGGAAGACTGAGATTCCTTACTAGCCAGCTAATCTTTTCCTTGATTCTTTTTAAAGCTTTAGCCCTAGAAAGGAACCTTTCCCGGTTTATGGTACCTTGTCATCTTCATAATTGTTTGCTCCCAGATTTTTCATCTTTGGACTCCATTTTACCCTGAGGCCTACTGACATGAAGACGGTGACCTAATAAATGAAGTATAATGGTAGATACCTGTGAAGGGTGGGCCACTTCTGTCTGCACAATTCAGAAGCATCAGCTAGCTTGTCACCTGTATTTAATAGGCATAACTTCAGCAAACAGCAACTGTGTCATAGAGGCAAACCAAAGTTTCACTTTTACCTACAGGCAGTAGAGAAGGAGCTGCTGGCCATTGTTCTGACGTATCACAGCTCTCCACGAAGGCATCATATTGTGTCTTATCAGGTGGAATATTTAGAGACACTCACCCTGCTGTTTAACTTGATCCCTCTACCTATTAGTTGTACTGATGTGTGCATTACTTTCTGTCCCATGTTCTAGGTGCTCATGTGACTATCACGGATCGAAAAGTAGCATTAGAGTTTCTTAAATCAAACGTTCAAGCCAACTTACCTCCCCATATCCAGCCCAGAGCTGTTGTTAAGGAGCTGACTTGGGGACAGAATTTGGGGAGTTTTTCACCTGGAGAATTTGACCTGATACTTGGAGCTGATATCATATATTTAGAAGAAACATTCACAGATCTTCTTCAAACATTGGAACATCTCTGTAGCAACCACTCTGTGATTCTTTTAGCTTGCCGAATTCGCTATGAACGGGATCACAACTTCTTAGCGATGCTTGAGAGGCAATTTACTGTGAGTAAGGTTCACTATGATCCTGAAAAAGATGTATGTATTTACAAAGCACAGAGGAGAAGCCTGAGGGAGGACTTATAGTTGGCTATAATTTATAAGAATGTTGTCACTGAGTGTGTCAATTAAGGTCTTAGACTGGGAATATAACCATACGTAATGAAATGGCTTACTGTACAAAAAGTCTAACCAAAGGTTCTCAAAAGGCAAAGCAAATGTGCAGTTTTAAAACAAAGCAGCACTTTGTCCCATTGCTGTGACTTTTTAGTTATGTTTTACTCGCTCTGAAATTCAATTAACATTAAAGGAAAGTGTGCGATTTTGGTTTATGTTGTTTCTGTATCCCATACTGCTCCCTCTCAATAAACAATTTTCACTGATGCTGTGATGAAGGGTTGGTATAAAGGCATCTTCAAAGCAGTGAGCTTGTTTTGGTGAGGCTAGATCCTGCAAATCATTTAAAACACATTGTAAGACATACGTTTAGCCCAGTTTTCTAATTTTCTGAGTATAAAACAAGAGGTGTAATGGACATTCCCTGAGCTGTTAATACTCTTGAAATCTTTTGTCTACTGCATTTAGGTCTTAACTACTTTTCGTTGTTTGAGATTAGGATGTGAGTTTTCTGAGGTCTCACGTGCTTTCTGGCGTAATTTCGGATTTAGGTATATAAACAAAGGCGTAAATCAAAATAAAATTTTAGTTACTTTTTGATAGCACCTAAAATCTTGGACCTCTATGTGCTGGGAATAGGTTATCTTCAAATCAAAAGCTGTAGTTTCTCCCTTCCGCTTTACCCTTGGTCAAATGTTGCTTTTGTATTTCTTTCCTAGGCTTTCCCTGCCTCCTTATACTGCATAGGATGACAATGAAAAAAAGTTTTAAACCTCATCCCGCCATGGGAGGTTAGCTCCCCAAGTATAAGCTCCTTCTGTATTGTACTGATAATTGCTTATTCAGTGTCTGTGCTCCCCAGAAGACTGTGAGCTTCTTGAGGGCCAGGAATGCTTCTGCCTCTTTCTTTATTGCCTCCCCAGTATCTAGTATATCATAACCAAATATTCGGTGATTGAAAAAGATACATTACATTTAGAGGGTATTGATCTCTGTGTAATTGACTGCTACATTGTTTTATGATTATCTTTGATAGACTTTGTGAAGTGACACACATACCCTGCCCTTTTTTCACAATGTAAAAGCTTAAACAACAGCTTAAACAGATTTAGATCCCAAGAATATTATAATCTCAGTATGGTATTCGGTACTAGATATAGATTTCCTTCGTAAACCATTAGAAACAAGACCTCCTCCCTCTTAACCTTTTAATGAATATTTTGGATGTGGAAACACCAAATACATTGTTTTCTACACATATTTTAAATAGAGGTTTGGCTTTAATAAAGGTGAATTTAAAGTTCTGAGATTGTGATGTACCAGTTCAACACAATTCTGATAAATGCACGTGAAATAGAAATATCCACAGCTTACTGAATCCATAAAATGCCAGTACTGCACCATAGGCATGGAAGGTCTTTTAAAAAAAAGTAAAATAAAAGCCCTGCAATATCAATAACACTATAATGAAAGACTAATCCCATCTAGGTATGATATTAGAAATGAAGATACTAACTGGAATTCAGCTCCTTTCCTGTAACATGCCTAGCTTTGGAGGGAGGTATTAGAATGTCTTGGGGTGTGGACGGCGTGGGCGGAGAGCTGGATGCTCTGCCAAGTGAAGTGAGCAGTGATCGGCTTCTTTTACATTTTCGTAAAACAGTGAGACTCAGAAAAGGCTGAAAGTAATTCTTTCCCCTTGGCCTACAAATAGAAGAAGAGGTGAGAAAAATGCAGCAGGAATAGCTTGGTTGTCTAAGTGAAAATCAAATGATTTTTTCTGGCTTTGAGTTCAAAATGTGGCCACAGGTCCAGTTCCCTAGAGAAATAAACTCAGAGGTGAAGGTTAAGATGCAGAACGTTTAAATGAGAATGCTTTCGAGAGCGACACCTCTGACGGAGTAAAAGTAGCAGGACTGGGAAAGAGGAAGAAATTGGGTTGGGATGCAGTCAGGAAAGTCCTCAGCGGAATTCAGAGCTGAGGTGGCCGGAAGCTGGGTATTGAGGCAGGGGGGTGGGACTTATATCCTTGTGTCGTCAGTCATCGGATACAAGGAGCTGAACCTTGGGGTGAAGACAATACCTGAGAGACTCAGCTGAGAGCCATCAGCCACGAACATTCCCAGAAGCAGGGAAATGAGTGCTTCAGGGATGTGTGTGTGGGGATGGGGACGTGAGACTATATCTGGATACTGGAGCACATTGTCCACTGTAGATGTCAACGAAGTTGTGACATCTTAGGAGAAAAGGATTAATTTATCCCATAAATGTGCATGCTAAGTGTGCTTGTTTTGTCTTCAAGTTAAGGATAGAAATCTAGTCTCCTCTGGACCTACTGTACTAAGCCTTGATCCTCACATTGCTCTGTTTCTTCAAACGGTTATGCAGTTAACTTAGCCAGTGGGTATCAGTAACTTTCTTCCCAGTTAAAATCAACTACCATGGCCAAGATGCTAAATTAACGTATACATCAGATTCTTAGAACTAAAACTACAAAGTACGCTGTTGTCTTCTAAGTAGTTACCTCTTAAGGGTATCTTGCTTTAGTTCATGATAGAACCATCTGAATCCATGGTACCATCTTCAGATAGTTTCTAGCGGTACATTTATTCTTTTATACTAAAGGATCAGAATTATAATCGATCAAAATACTTTATCTAAGTGAACTGAACACTAGATTGAAAACTGAGGGCAGAGTAACATTGTCTGCAATGTTTCATCTTACCAAATAGTTTATGCTCCAGTAAGACAAGGACCATACCTCATATTTATATTTCAAGTGTTAACAGTGACCTCTTCATAAAGGGAGTTCAATAAACATATACTCATGAAAAATAGATTCCTTTACAGATCAGTTACCTTATTAAATTGCCTATTCTCAGGGACATCAAAATGTAAAGCATATTCTCAGTAACAAACTTGTTATGAACGTATATAAAAGATTCACTTCCAACATCATTTCTGTTTAATCTCTATGCTTTTAGTTTATAGTGGTTGATAGAAGCATTTTCAGTCATTTTTAAAATCAAGAAACAAAAATAACAGTTTAAGGTACCTTTAAAAAAATTCAAGCACTCTATTTTTTTATTTTTTTGGCTGCACCACTCGGCTTGTGGGATCTTAGTTCCCTGACCAGGGATCGAACCCGTGCCCTCGGCAATGAAAGTGCAGAGTCTTAAACCACTGGACCACCGGGGAATTCCAACAATTTAAGATACTTCTAAAAATCATTTTTCATGTACCAGTATCGGTTAGAGGTCCTAGATATAGTTGGTGAAACAGACGTGTGATTTTAGTGTCAGAGAAAGTCGTAATTTTACTGCTCCCCAGAACCTCTACCAAGACAGAAGTAGCATTTTCAAGTTCTTTCACAAGAATGAGGTGAGACACTACAGTGAGTATATTTCCCTGTTGTGGGAAACTGGAGACATCGGTTCTCTTAGCACTGACGTGAACTGCAGGAAAAGCAGGGCAGTCCTCAGGGTCTTTTTTTTGCACTTTAAAAATTGAGGATTTGTTAGCTCAGAAGTTTCTTTCTGCTCTAAAAATCATGTTATGCTTTTCTTTCTACAACCAGAGAAGGGTTAAAATTTAACACTAGAAAAGATGGCATACTGAAAAATTGTTTCCTAGCTGAGAACAACTGTTTCTCAGGGAGATTAGAAGGGAAAACAGTATAACAGAGGTGAGAAAAGGAAGGGCCAGCTTTTTTGTAACTTTGTGTAAGGCTGGTTCTGCTACTTCTAATTTTTTTTCATGTAATATATGTATGAAGAGACTATGAAGTTTGACATAAAAGATTCTAACCAACATGACATTTTTATTAATTTAACAGATTATTAATACTGCTTAGGAAACCACCTCCAAATATGAAGAAAACCATACTTAATAAATACGTTTCCACTTTTCAGTATCTATCCTGGAGATATACTAACTTGTATATATCTATACTAACTTGTATATATCTTAACAGTCAGCAGTTTCAAGCAACCTGAATGTCCACAAAAGAGGGTACTGGTTAAATGAACTATGCTATATCTATACAATGGAATACTTCACACCTGTTAAACTGAGGTAGATATACATATAGTGAAATACAACTATTGCCAAGACACATTCAGTGAAAAAAAGCACCATTTATATAAAAATGGGAGAGGGAGGAGAGAAAAGACATTTACATTTGTGTGTATATGCACAGATTGTCACTAAAAGGATACACAAACTCACCCATTTGTACTGTTTAGTTTTTTCCAAATATACATATTACTTTAAAAAACTAAGTTAAAAAATAAGAATGAGGACATTATCAAGAAAGTGAAAAGAAAACTTACAGGATGGGAGAAAATATTTGCAAATCATATTATCTGATAAGGGTCTAATATGCAGAGTATATGCGGAACTCATAAAACTCAACAACAAAGAAACCATTAAAAACTGAGCAATGAACTTGGACATTTCTCCAAAGAAGTATACAAATTGCCAACAAACACATGAAAAGATGCTCAATATCATTAGTCATTAAGGAATTACAAATCAAAACCCCAATGAGATACCACTTCACATCCATGAGGATGGCTTTACTATTTTTCTTTAAAAAAGCAAAATAACAAGTGTTGGCCAGGATGTAGAGAAACTGGAACACTCATACATCACTAGTGGGAATGTAAAATGGTGCAGCCAATGAGGCAGTTTGGCAGTTCCTCAAAAAGTTAAACAGAATTATCATATGACCCGGCAATTCCACTCCTAGATGTATACCCCAAAGAATTGAAAACAGGGACTCAGAACAAAAAACTTGCACACGAATGTTCATGGAAGCATTATTTACAGTAGTCCAAAAGTGGAAATAACTGCAACGTACACCAGATGAACAGATAAATTGTGGCATGTACATACATTGGAATACGACTCAGACATAAAAAGGAACGAAGTACTGATAAATGCTACAATGTGGAGGACCCTCAAAAACAGTGCGCTAACTAAAAGAAGCCAGACTCAAAACATCACATGATTATGTGAAATATCCAGAATCGGTGAGTCTACAGAAAGATTGGTGGTTGCCAAGGGCTGAAGGGAGGAGAAAATTGAGAGTGACTCTTTACTGAGTATAGCATTTCATTTCGGAGTGATGAAAATGTTTTGGAACTAGATATAGGTGGTGGTAATACAACATCATGAATGCACTAAACACCACTAATTGTTCACTTTAAAATGATAAATTTTGTTATGTGAATTGCACCTCAATCATAAAAATTACATTCAAACTCCTGGAAATTACCTTTCCTCTTCACTTGTTAGGCCCTCATTAGAATCCTAAGCTCCAGTTTGGTCAATGTGCTTGAGAAAGTTGTCGAGAAATTAAAATGCAGTGAGGGGAAGGAAAATACTGATTAAGGCAGTGCTTTTCTGTGTTTTTGCCAGTTTAGTGGATAATGGCAGCATCTGCAAGACGGAGAAGAACCAGCCAAAGGAAGAATAGACTTAGAGGAGTAATTAAAAGTTCAGTTTGGACCTATGTTTTGCAATCAGAGTAGAGATGACAAATATGAGTCTGGAATTCAGGGCTAAAATTGTATAAACGTGTTAGAATTGCTTCCTTGGCTGTGTGTCTTAGACAGAGCATCTTGAGGACAGGAACTTCTCAGTGCCCAGAAGTATGTTCTCAACGGGTACGTATTTGTGAAATGAGCAAGTGACAGCAAAGATATGGATGGAGGGAAGATAGGCATTCGTTGCTTTTACTGGAGGTCCAAGCACCTGAACACGGTTTGCAAGGAGGGTCAACGTAGGTCCCAATTTGCTCAGCACAATCCTGGTTTACACCTCACCCTTTCACTCTCAAAAATGTCTATCTGTACAATAAATTATGTGTTACTCTTTGTAGAAGAAAAAAAAGAGGAATACAATTCATGTAATTCCTTCAATACAGTGGCAGATATAACAGGCTTAATAAACATCGCAATTAAAAAAAGTCCTTTAAAACGCAACTGCTTATTTTCAGAAATTGAATCAATAGTACAGGAGAGAATCTTTTATTCTTGTGCTTTAAGCAAAGAGCAGATTAACCACATCTCCTCCCCTTTCCTTCCATTTTATGATCACAGAACTTTAGAATTACAAGGGGAGCCAGGAAGTCATCTGTTCTTATCAGTTCTTCCAATGCAAAGATGCGTTTTATGACATTAGAGACAGCTGACCATGTCTCCTCCCATTGGTTGTCTCAACAGGGGAGTAACATCTCCAGATCTTCAAACAGGCACTGTTTAACCTTACTGAAAAAAGAAATCTTGTGCTAAAAACTAGGAATACAGTGAAATTAAGTAACTAAAGATATGTTCTTGTTGCTTGAGTTAGTTTTCTGTTGCTGTGCACCACAAGCTTGTGATATATTCTAGCATAACTTTTGCCCTTTAACAAAAGTAATAAACCAAGTCCACAAAATATAGCTTGACACAACTAGCGAAAACCACAATGTAGAGATCCCATCCCAAAAAAGAGACTTATGGAGTTTTTAAAAGCACGTTTATGTGACTGCACATAAATGTTTGTGTAAAAAGGGCATTATGACAGTTGATACCACAAAGATTACAGTAAGAAAAAGCACTTTATGACAATATTTCACAAATTCACAAGGATCACTTTAATATACAAAGCAATTGCTACCATTCTGAACACAAAGCAGCTAATATGTACATAGTGTTAATAAAATCCATTATAGCTCAGTACATTTTTTCTCTTTACACAGATAAAGCACAAAAAGATTTAGGTAAAAAAATTAAAACAGGGATGTTTCTAGAATGTAGGGAATTTTATTAGAAATGTATTTCCCTCACTATAGTTACTTATTTAGTATTCAACTCCAATAGCAACATCAGAGTTAAAAATCAATACCCTGTTTTGTGCTGATAGTTTTGGGGGGAGGTATTCTTTACCCCAATCCTCAAGCAAAAACCAAAAAAAAAAAAAAAAAAAAAAAAAAAAAAAAAAAAAAAAAACCACCCACAAAACCAAAATCAAAAACCCAAACAAACACCTTTCTCTCTAGAAACTTCCCTGATTATTTTGTTTCTAAAGTTTCAAGTGATAACAGCTAGGTTAGAAATAATTCCTCTTCTTGGGGGGGATGACAGCTGACGTGACAAATTAGTCGGGGACTTTACATGGAAAACTGCAAACTAGCACTCTTCTTTGCCATCCTAACCTATACTCACAGAAAAATGTTGACGAATTATTTCCCACTTTTAATATAAATAATTTTATTACATACACAAATTGGAGTGGCACCTGGATAAAAATACAATGTCTATAAAGCATATACCAATTCAATTTTAAAAACATAAGAAAATAAAACCTCCCAAACACAATGATAGATCATTTCACTCGGCCAACTAATGTAAGATCATTATCTGCAGGGATTGTCTTCCTTCCCTACCAATTTTTAAACTACTTTAGATTTACTCTCACATCTCCGAGATGCTCCTCAGACACAAGCTTAGAAATGCCATACTTCTGTAGGCAAGTATTAAATAATGCCTCTATAAAGTACGTAAAATTTGAATTTCCTACTGTATGACCCTTTCAAAGACATTTCCTGAAGACTGTTCATTTATTTTCCTTTTACTTGCTGGTGAGAATAACTCAAAATGTATCGTGTTTTACCCAGCTAGGACCTGTATGCACAGTACCAGAATGCAGACAGGTCAATATTTTCTCTCTGTGCTAAACAACTCAGCCTGTTTTTAATATCAAATTGCTTCACAGGCTTTGTTCTATTTTTTTTCCTATTTTAATTTTTTTAAAAAATAAATTTCAAGCTAAAACACCTGAAATATAATCCCTCCATTCAAACGTTATCTGGTCCCTCTTAAAAGTTTGCCCCCTGAGGACACATACAAAGGCTTAAGCTACATTCACTCATCAATAAGAACTTATCATAAGCAGATGAGACAGATGGAACTTCAGCACCCTGTTTGATTTATTTGAAATTCTTCCATACTGACTCAGCTTCATGATATGTTCGACCCCTCAGGGATTAGTGCCTCTCTTAGCCGTTGATTCTAGAAAGTTAAGGAAACCAGTTCCTAGTACATACAGTGACTGTGCAGTCAACTTAAAAAAGTCAACATATCAACATTAGAAGTATTCAAGATGTATGTAAGACATCCAACAAAAAGTTCTAGTTGTGCTTTGTACAACTGAGTGAACAAATTTATACCACAATTCTTCACCTACAGGGCTTACTTAAGCATACCTCACTTTTCCCCTCCTCATCTGAAATCAGTCAAATTTATGCATTTTTTGATGTTAACAAAAACAATTTAAAGTGAAAAAATTTAATCAAATTATTACGTGTTCTCCATGATAATAATGATTAATTGCTTTGAGAAGTCTTTTACTGTTCTAGACAAATTCAAGGATATCTTGGGATCCTATAAACAGTATTAATGTTGGGGTGAGGACAGTCTTATTTAAAATTGGAAATAAATATTTATTCACTTGAGTTGCTTTTCCTTCTATCTGTCCATGATGAAAGAGAGTAAGATAGGGTTTGAACCCATCTTTTAATTAATAGGGCTAGTCTAATCTAATTTCCTGATATTTTTCTTTTACAGCGTTTATAAGGCTAGCCTTTAGGTGTTAAAATATTTTAATCAATGAAAAAAGCTTCCATAGAAAAAGCCACATGATTTGAAGAGAGGAGAAAGACATAAAAAGTCAGATGACAATTAATTGATGAGGGAATTTCTCAAGTTTGCTAATACCCAAACAGGGTCATTTTTAAAAGTGCAAGTTACACCAAACATTTACAAAGAATATAATGTAAAAATAATCCAAATAAATATACAACTTTTGTATTAAGTCAATGGGAAACAATATACCAACAGTTTTCAGGGTTACAAAGGCAACAAATAAAGCCTCTTGAAAAAACTGAAAAGGTGTGTAACAGTTGTCTCTAAAACCCACTTTAATTCAAAATCTTAACTTTAAGATATTAGCCTTATTTTAATCCTGCAAAATGAAGCAGCCTTCTGATCTTCAAAATAAAGAGACCAATATATGCTGATAGCTGACTACAGCTGATCACAGAACTAAAAACATTAAAAATGAAATCTAGATTGAAGTCACTTAAAGTAAGTAAAAGCATCCTGGTTTAAACAAACTTGTTTCTTCCTAAGCCTTTGTATGATTCCACATGTCACCCCAAATGGTCAAAAGGATCAGGGATTAGGCCTGAGAGACAGAGATAAACTTCAGCCAGATGACTTCTGATCGGACAGCCTGCCTGACTGGTATTGTGCTTTCAGATACTAGCACTGCTGCTGACTTACCATCAAGATACATTTTCTGACAAAAATCCCTGCTCAAATGAAAACACCAAAAATTCTCCCCCAGGATGATTTTTGAAAAATCAGTGGTACCTTTGAGAAGCTATCTTCAAAATGTTCTTACCACTGTTATAGCTGCCAGAGACAAAGCATAAAAACCAAATACTTTTTTTGGGGGGGTGGGGGTGGTGGTTCAAGTGACTAGTAACATATTTAAAAGTATCAAGCCAAAGAAAACTGACAATTTAAAAAAAACACTTAGAAGAAAATCAGGAGATTAAAAAGCATCAATCATGAGTGCTGGGGTAATTCAGTCCAAGAAACTACCAAAAGTGATGCAATAAAATACACAAAAATGTAAAATTTCATCCGACCTCAGTATACTACTCAGCATTCCTGACTTAAGAGCTCTCAGAGCTTCAGATTATATACTGTATGTATATATATATATGTACACATATATTATACAAATGCCATTCCCCCCCGCCAGGAATATCTAAATGAACAGAGCACCTATGACAATATTATGGTTGCCAATATGGTACTTCAGTTTGAAAAATGAACTTAAAAATTACATCTGGTATCAATTTTTTTTAATAATGTGAACACATTGGATCTAGCCCTTTCTAAACCACTTTTCAGTTAAACACTATCAAAGCCTGAAAACTCATAAGAGCAATATATAAAAAATAAACCCCTCCCACTTCATTTTTATTAGAGTTAATCTGTCCTATAGATAAAAGTGCCACATGGCCCTATATTTGCAAAGTGAGCAATACCAAA
This sequence comes from Balaenoptera acutorostrata, assembly GCF_949987535.1. Taxonomy (NCBI): domain Eukaryota; kingdom Metazoa; phylum Chordata; class Mammalia; order Artiodactyla; family Balaenopteridae; genus Balaenoptera; species Balaenoptera acutorostrata. The sequence goes on along the minus strand of NC_080071.1, from coordinate 65,835,428 downwards.
CTTGCTATTTTCTAGGCAAATCAGTAGCATATGTACACATTCCTATGATGACATTTTTATTCCCTTTTGGCCAATATGAAGAGAAAAAACATTTATAATGTGGCCACATGTTATTGGCTATAAGATTTTTAAAAATTATGTTTTCTTAACAAAGATTCTCAAAGTTGCATGCTTAAAAACAAACACCTTTTTCCCAATTCTCTTAAAAAAAAAGTTTGCTCAAAATATGCTTAATTTCTATCTGTATAAACTGAAATCTTCAAGTCTCTCCAAGGGTCTAAACAGATTTAGCAACAGAATACATTTCTTACCTCACCATTAAGTAACTGACTTCAAACCAGTGCAATCAGTCTTTTATAACTTATAAATTCAGCCAGCTAATATGGATGTGACTTGCCTTGATTTATCAGGGACTAAGAGGACCACCAACTTTCTAATTAAATAGAAAGCCTCAACTTTTGAAAACATTTAACTTGCTAAATACTAGGCAATTTTCATTTATAAAGCTTATGACTTTTAAAACGTTCAGGTCTGACATTCTGACTCATTAAGAAAGACTTCTAGTTTGTGAATCGATTTGTGATTTTGCTTGGTTTCTATTAAACCAGTTTTGGAAAACTGACACATCTATGCAGGTATACAAATAATTTTTACACTATAACTTTCCCCATTAGCTCAGCAGGATAAACAACAAAATTTACAGTCGTTTGAAAGCCTTCTTGAGAATCTGGTGAACTGTCCAGATATAAGACTACATCACTCAATTCTTAGAATGGTGCTCCTTCATAAACTCTGTTCATCCTTGAAAAAAGACAACGGTTTGTTACAAATAAAAATATACCATTTACAAATATTAATTAAAAATCTTACTTTTCAAAATGGACTCAATAATTAACACCCATATCTGCATATTTTCTTAACACATTAACAAACTTAACTTTTAAAAACAACCCATGACTAAATATAAAACATTAAATTCTAGACTCTCTTTGAAAAAAGAAATACCTTCTCAAATGAGAAATGAGAAATTATCTAACATTATGTCAATTTCCAATTTTTCAAATCCACCTCAGTCTTATTTTTTTTTTAAAGGGTAACTTTTAAATTTATCAGGCTTAGTGAATAAAATGAGTATTGATAATTAAAAGTAGTACTGGAAACAATGTGTGATACATACAAATACAGAATGTTATAGGTAAGGAATTAAAACAGGTAGCTCCTTTACAGAATAACAAAGGATATACAGCATATTGGAAAGCTAAAGCACAGCTATCCTTTTTATCAATAGAAGAAAACAACAAAAAAATGTTTTGCAAGAATGACAATCCAAATATTGTACAGCAGTCATTCAAATATGTCTGAAGAAAATTATTTTCCTTGTGCATATCTAATACTGTACTTTAAAAGAACTATATCCTTATAACTTCATTAAAAAATTCACTACTCTGTTAAAGTATGTTAATATGGAAAAGATTTAAAATCAGTATTTTTCTACAACACATAACATTTTATAAACAAATATAGCACTTTGCTTTAACATCTTGAAGGCTTTCCTGTTGGTGGTATAAGTGCAAAGGGGAACAGTTTAATTAGAAAAACCTTTTAAAGTAAATGAGTGACAATATAAATATTTTTGAAGGCGATGACAAAAACATTTATTTAAAAACCTTGTTATATAACTCAAGGGACTGGTTTACTAATGAGCATCTTTTTACTAAGAATTTAGTACTAAACTAAAACAAGCTTTGTACTTTTACTTACTTTGATTTAATTTAAAATCAAATACCATGCTTTTTCATTCAGTTGGTTACTTCTTTTAATGTATTCAAAAATGTTGAACACATACAGAACCGAATTAAGAAGCAACAACTGCCCTATGGAAGAGCTGTAGTTAATACAGAATATTTTTAAGAACCAAGGACAAGTTTTCAGTATTGAAGAGAATGTACATAGAAAGCACTCCGAATTCATTCTTAATTTCTTCAACACCATCCTAAAAATTTTTTTTAGAGGGTATGTCTCTTAACAATCTTACATAATTCACAATGAAAATGTGAAAACACGTCAATTTGGCAATCAACACGTCTTCATTGCACCTACTTACTTTATGCATGCGGCCCACACATTACTTCAGCTCAAGAGGCTGGGGTAATTCTGTCCCTAAGGCAATCAAGGAGCTCAGCACAAACCTTGAAATCATTTAAAAAAAGATTTTCTTTTCCTCATTTCCCCCATCAATTTACAAGTAAACAAATTATTACTTCTTGAAGAGGGCGGGGGATAAAAAGCAGAAGTCTCTTCATGATTCGTGGTGCTGAAAATTTCTTGAGGGGAGAAGTGGAGGCAGGTGTTGGAGCATTCACAGTTTAATGCGAAAGCACAAATGAATGAAATTCTGTAGTTGCTTTCAGGCAGTTTTGCGCATAGAAAAAAAGAAATGTTTAGAAAATAAATGTTTATTTCGTCTTTCTGGTTGTGGCCAAGCCAGTCCTTTTTCCACCATAATAGGTGAAAATTTAAATCCCAAATTAATCTGATTTGTGGCAGTAAAGGTCCTTAAGTGCTTTTAGCTCCTCAATCAGTGTCTTGTTTTGGTTTTCAAGCACTGCCACTCTGTTTTCTAGACATTTCACATATTCTTTCTTCTTTCTACGACATTCTCGTGCTGCTTCCCTACAAGCAAAAAAGGACAGGAAAAATTATGCAACATTTCTGTATCATTTATTTTGCGTTAGATAGAATACATTAAAAAAAAAAGACTTAGCTCAAAGCAACAAACGTTTTAATATATTATAGATTAGGCATTTGAGAAAAATAAACAGAATGACTTGGAAATTGTCTAATGTAAAATTTTAACATACCATAGAAAGTTGATTAAGAAAAAACATTCAAAGCACCAATTTTAATTGATGGGGCAGAAGGGTGGCAAGCATTTTCATACTAAATTAAGAATTACTATATTTTGGCGCAGAATACAAACTTCAAATGAGCTTTAAATAAAAAATAAAAAGAACTCTTTAGCTTGGAGAGTGCCTCTTAAAGCTTCTCAAAAATTTCTATCTAAATATTTTTAGATAGAATGAAAAGATTCTCCTAGTGGATTGTATGGGCGAAAGGATAGATACACAGAACAATGAAGCATGCTAGACACCCCAGAAACAAACCTATACAAATACAGTCAATTAAATTTTGACAAAAGTACAAGGCCAATTCCACAGAGAAAGGATAGTCTTTTTAACAAATGGTGCTGGAACAAACAGGTGTTCATACAGAAAAGTGAACCTTTTACACATTTCACACCTTATAAAAAAGTTAATTCAAAAGCGATCACAGACCTAAATGTAAAACATAAAATTATAACATTTGATATAGAGCAACTGGAACTTTCATACATTGCTGGTGGAAATGCAAAACGGTACAGCCACTCTGGAAAACAGTTTGGCAGTTTCTTATAAAGTTAAATATACACTTACCATTCCATCCATCCAGGCCACTCTTAGATATTTACTCAAGTGAATTGAAAGTTCATATAAAAACCTATATGTAAGTGTTTATGGTAACTTTATTCATAATCCTCCAAAACTGGAAATTAAGATGAACTTCAAGGTGAATGGATAAATAAACCACATCCATACAATACCAGGGATAAAACTAATTCCTGATTCATGCAACAGTATCAATGAATCTTAAATGCACTGTGCTAAGTGAAAGAAGCCAGATCTAAAAGGTTACATACTGTATTTATATGAGATTCTGGAAAAGACAAAACAAAAAGATGGAAAACAGTTCAGTGGTTTCCAGGGGCTGGGGGAGGGGGTAGAGGCTGACTACCAAGAGGTATCACAAGGGATTCTTTTTAGAGTGGTGTAAATGTTCTGTATGGCACTGTGGTGGTAGACACATAACATTATATGTCTGTTAAACCCCACAGAAATATACAGCACAAAAAGTAAAGTAATGAAAATTTAAAATAAAAAACAGGGTATCGGGGAATCCCAGAATTGAATGAAGATTTTGAGAAATCTAACTTTACTATAAATGTATGTATATGACATAAGAGGGTGGAGAAAAAAGCAGCAGAGCTAAGTAACTTTGAAAACAGTGCTTTCACTGGTACTTTAAGGCTAAAAACAGAAAGAACTGTATATAAATGCTATACTGTAAATTTGTTTCTCACAGGGGTACAAGTTAGCAATTATGAAACTATTTTATATGATACTAGAGTTTAACAAATACATAAATAAACCATCTTTAGTGGGAAGCCAAGTTTCTGTCAGAGAACGAAGTTCAAATAAGCAAAGGGGGGAAGGGAAGGCTAAAATAAGCCCTGTGGTTACAGATTAGAGTCAGAGTGATCAGTACAAACATATTTATTATAGTAATGTACACGTACAGAAATGTAGTTGTGTGCATACATGGGTGAGTACACACACACACGTGTATATTTCCTAGCTCTGTCCTTTGAGAGGGCCTGTGAAACCTCAGTAGCAAAGAGCACAACTACTGCCTGATTTCTAAATACCATTTTCCAATGAAACAAACTAGGACTCACTGAATAAATGGCTGATTTCAAGGCTAAAGCAGGGAAAACACAAAATGAGAAGTTGAACCCAGATGATCTTGTAGGGCCAGAAAGTAAAGATGTGCTTGAAGAAAAATAAGACGCCATCTAAAGGACATAGGAACCAACTTGTAAGAGCTCCCGATGGCCAAAACAGGAATAATCTTATCATAATTAAATAATATTGAATTACAGCCCAAAGAATAAAGTATCTATAAGACCGTACTGATATAAATAAATATGTGGGGAAGGGACAAATTTTCCTTAGAGAAGAATTCCAGTTAGTAAATGTAGAAGGGATGGGGAAATAGAGAATCCTCATTAGAATATCACAGTAATAATTACTGCAGGAAAGATTCCCCTGTGAATACTAAAATTAGTGGGGAAAACCTGAAAGAGAAATAAAATATTTGCATAGTCTCTAAGCAACTCTGTGAAAGTAATACCAATTACCATGTTGGTTTTCACCTATGACCACAAGTTCTCTGATACTCTCCTTTCCAGGAGGTGGAGTTTAATTCTCCTCCCTTTCTAAATCCGTGACTTGCTTCTAAGGAATAGTGTGTAAAAAGAGAAAAATGATAACTGCAGCGGGAGCACTTGGACAGCACTTTAACCAAGTGATCAAAGTTAACATTGCCAGTAATGAGTCATGCTGGTATGTGCTCCCTGATATGAAGTGACAAGAAGGACAGACTACAACATCTCTGTGGTATTCTTCCCCCAAATCCATTACCTTCATCTAATTATAATAAAAACATCACACAGGCCCAAAGTGAGGGATATTCTGAAAAAAACTTAACTACTACTCTTCAAAAGTGACAAGCCCATGAAAGACAAGGAAAGAACTGTCACAGATTGGAGGAGATGAGGAGCCACGATGACTAAATGCAATGTGGTACCCTGGATTGGATTCTGCAAGAGAAAAGGAATAGAAGTGGAATAACTGAAGAAATTCAAATAAAATGGATAGTGCAGTTAATATTATTATACCACTATAAAAAATACTATGTTAATTACTATACAGAATATATGACAGAATGTTAATTTCTTAAGTTTTGATAAACACAGCCTAGTTATGTAATATGCTAAACTTACAGAAAGGTGGATAGAGAGTATCTGGAACTCTGTACTATTTTTATAACTGTTCCCATAAGCTAAAATTATTTCAAAATAAAAAAATAAAAACTGTATACTAAAAATGTATTATTTATCTTTGCACATATGTATTAGGGGAAAAAATTATACACCAGAATGTTAACATTTTGGGTGGCACAATTAGTGGTGAGTAAATATTTTATCTTATGTTTTCTAATGTGCTTATAATGAGCATGTTTTACTTCTGTAATAAAAATAAAAATGGGATCATAATACATATTCTTTGGTAACCTGCTCTTTTCCACTATGAACATCTTCCCATCTCAATAAAAACACATCTCCATTATTAACAGTTGGTTTTATACAGTTGAAAGGATGTACCTTAATTTACATAGCATACACTTCAACTGGTTTGAATTTTCAGTTTTTTTACCCCATTTCTAATTCATTTTCTTTGAATCTACTTATTTATATCCTTATCAGTCTCCTGACTTTGTTAAAATGTTTCTAGTTTATTGTTTGCTTTGCTACTTTATCTTTTCCTTGGCTAATCAGAGGTTTCATATTTTTAGATGGTCAAACCTACTTAACCTTTTCCTTTATTACTTCTGCTCTTAGGAAACCTATTAAATTCTTCCTGCACTCTAAAATTGTAAGACTAGAGGTGCTGGGTTGTATTGCTTCCATAATTTTTTACTCCTCCCTCCCTGTGGGAAGAGCACACCATTCCCATTTCACTGACATTGGCCTTGTCCTAGCCTGTGCTTTTTGGCCTATGGTACCCGAGTGGACATGATGTTCACCACAATCAAGCAGATGCTTCAAAAAGCATTTCCCCTTTCCCTTTGCTACAAGAATGACAGGACTCGAAGAGGTGCTCCTCCTTTGGCTGGGAGCATGTGGAGGAGAGCCATAGCATGACTTGCAGCTGCCAAAATGTAACATAAGTGAGGAAGAAATTTTTGTTGTTGGTTTTTTGGTGTTTTTTTAAATAAATAAATAAATAAATAAATAAATAAACTTATTTATGGCTGTGTTGGGTCTTTGTTGCTGTGCGCGGGCTTTCTCTAGTTGCGGCGCGCGGGGGCTACTCTTTGTTGAGGTGCGTGGGCTTCTCATCGCACGCGTGGCTTCTCTTGTTGCACAGCATAGGCTCTAGGCGTGCGGGCTTCAGTAGTTGTGTTATGTGGGCTCAGTAGCTGTGGCACATGGGCTTAGTTGCTCCGCGGCATGTGGGATCTTCCCGGACCAGGGATCAAACCCGTGTCCCTTGCATTGGCAGGCGGATTCTTAACCACTGCGCCACCAGGGAAGTCCCTGTTCTAAGACACTGAGATTTTATTATTTTTTGTTACTGCAGCAACACAAATTAATGTAACCATCTATACTTTCTTTTAGAACATTTACCACTTATCTTCATTTTTGAGTAAATGGCAATTTGAATGTTATAGAATTTGGGGAATCACAACTTTTTCTTATCAAGTTTAGAAGACAGGCTGTGTTTGAGGCACATAGGGACATTTATCCTCGTGAACATGTTCAGGAGGAGAGTGCTTCTCTAACTTTTCCACCTAAGTAACCATAATGGCAGAGGAAACTAAATATGGGAGCACAGTCCAAAGCAACTGCTGCTGGTGTGAATTATATCTTTAAGTTTACCTTAAAAATGTTTTTTCTCTCAAACTTTTGAGCCAAATAAATATTCAAGGAAAGCGTTCCATGTCTGCCTCTTGGTGCTACGTACCTCCAGCACACTGCCATGTGTTCTGGTCTGAGTGGCAGAGCAGGAGATGATGGTTGAATCTGACAGGTAGCAGGTGCACAGGCTTTGGTGGCAGAGCAAGGCTCATATCTCAGTTCTACCCATTTTTTAAAAGGTGTGACCTTTGGCAAAATATTTACCTTCTTTCTGAACCATATCTCCTCTGTAAAGTGGACATAAGCTTCTTTCTCATTGTGGGCAGAACTAATAAAATATGTAAAGAAACGAGGTATCATGTCCAGCACATACCGGGACCTAAATAAGTAATATCTCAAGGGAAAGGTCAAAGCCGGAATATATATAATTAGGTGGTATCAACATATAGGTGATGCCTGAAATACATAGGTATGGATGAAAGTTTCAAGGGAAATTTTGAAAAGTAGTCAGAAAACCAGGTGAGTAAGCCAAAGAAGAGTTTAGAGAAATGAGCAGTCAAAAGTGTCAAATACTCCCGGTAAAGGTAAAATTAAATGAAAAGAGAATACTAGATTTGCCAAATGGGAAGGCATCTGTACCTTTTTATAGACATTGGAGTGGTATGGTGGGCACAGAAGCCAGATTCTAGTGAATGGAAGTTGAAAAAGTAGAAGCAGCAGATATCTGGGAATAAAGGGAAAAGGAACTATACCAGAGTCAATGGGAAGCTTCCTTATAGTGAAATTAAATCCAAGCCAAAGTATTTTATTAAAGAGTTCACAGTAAGTCAGGTGGCTTCCCTGAATATCTCAGGCAAGCAGAGGTTGTTAGGAACTGTAGCTATGTGTTCCCTGTCCCCAGCTTGGTGTGTATGTGCCCAGTGTGTGTGTATTTGTGTGTGGGGGGGTGAGAATCATAAATCACACGAATAGAGGAAAAGGAAAATTTGGTATGCCTGTCAAATTAATGTGCTTTCATAAATGGGCAGCCCTCTATACACCAGAGCAGACAAGAAGCTGTAGTGCTGCCTCCTCACCCACTACAATTAAGCTGCTTCTTAAGTGATTTCTGTGTAAGGGGAAATGTTTCTGTTCCATAGAGCCAAACTACACAGACATAATCTGAAGTCCTTTGTTGCTTTCATAATCAAGAGATGTATTTCTTACCTGACTGCTCTGTTGTGTCTGCTGAGAACTGGTTTCTTTAGTAAATGCTGTTGTCTTAAACTTTATAACCTAGCCTTTACTTGAGACTTCTAATCAGACTTGCTTCTAATTTTCAAAAGGGTTACTTACACATTTCCTTACAAACAGTAAAAAAGTTTAAACACACAGTTTAATTTATACTTTAAAATACATTTAAACATGAACACAGCTTTTATGCTTCTGTTTATTATTGTAGCTTAAATACTTAAAATCACAGATTGATGGAGCACAAATGAAATAAGTTACTCAGCTTGTTTCCAACTCTTTTCCTAATAATCTGGAAAAAACTGTGCCGTTTCTGCCTAGGTGTAATTTACCAACATTCTATAACAGCTAGGAATATTTTAGGAATGAAAGAGGTTGATCTAAGCTGAAACATGAAATTGCACAAAAACAGACACTTCAACAGAGCACTGCAGTTACAAAGTGCTTTCAAAGGAATTATCTTATTTGACCCACATGTTTGACCCACAGAGCAACCCTCTGGGTGGAGCAACCTTCTGGGTGGGTAGTGGGATCCTGTTTTACAAAGGAGAAAACTGAGGTTTAGAAGGTTATGTTCTTCTAAAGTCACAGCAAAAGGGGTAGATCTAGGACTTGAATCCACATCCTCTAAGTTCAACCTCTATGTTTCTTTCACTTTATCATAGCATTTGAAGAATCTTGGGGTGAAAAGCAGTGGAGTATTTTCAGTTTCAAACTTTTAATATCTTTATTTTCATTTCCTTTGGTTTGTCTTAGGTCATTTCTATATCTTAAGCTAAATATTTAAATCCTAAGCTAAATAAATAAAAATACTAAGGTAAATATAAGTAAATAAAATTTTTTATTACGTTTTGTTGATGACAAAGCCATTTACAGCTATGAATTTACTTTATGGGAATAACTTTCCCACATTTAATAAATTTTCGATATGTAGCATTTTCATTGTTGAAGACTAGTTCTATTTTAAGATTTTTGTCAATAATAAGATATTCTCGGCATTAATCTATTTTTGAAGAATCTTTATTTAGGTGTTAAATTGTTATTATTTTGAGTAAAGATAATATGCATTAAAACTAAGACTGGCCATCATACATTTACCTTATTACAAATACATTTAATATAAATAAAACTTAACACTTAATTTTAATATATATATACATGAAACTCTTAATCTTAACAATACTACTCATGAAAAGAAACAATTTTTAAATAACCTAGTTAGTTGGTTGAAGCAATAGTGAAAATATAGCAAAGTTGTGCGTTAAATCTCCCATGGGGAAATTGCATGAAAGAAAACTACTCTATCATCAAAGATGGACCCATAATCCCATTAGCCATCTCATAAGTGCAGCTTATGACAAGCTAAATAAAGAAGTTTTAGCAAGATCCATCAATTTTACCAGAAAAATATCTCAATGCAAAGATCCTATTGTCAGCAGATGTTAAAGACACACATCTGGCAGAATCTGAAGATATGCCTGACCTACAACAGTATAAGTAAATGCAATGTATGTACCTGTTCTTCATGAGGCGAACCTCTCTCTTTCGTGCTGCTTCTTCAGCAGGCTGTGTAGGAAGTGCTGGGGAGGACGCCATAACAACTCCAGGGGCAATGGTGCTAGTGGGTGCTGTGCGAATCTGGTATGTTTGTACATCTCCAGAGGCAGCTGAAAAGAAAAATAGTGAGCATGGTGTAAGACACTGAAGCACTGTGACTTGGTAAAACTACATGTCAATCATCAATCTAAACATATATTTTGGATTAAAAGGAAAAAAAGGAACAGATGATTCTGACTAAAATGTTGAAAGAATCAGCACTCTTTGGGACATTACTCAGAAATAATTCCCAATTTAGTGTATTTTTTAGTATAGTCACTTGGATGAAAGAGGTCTTAACTTATGTCCGCTGGGTCTTATATTATCTTTCATTGGAATGTAGTTCTATTCTGTTGTTAACATGCTTACCAACCTCAAGTCTAAAAGGTATGTGGGGCACAGCTTGGATGATCTTCCTAGATAGAGTATAGTCCTCAATGTCTTCCTTTGATATTGGTAAATTCATATTAAAAAATTTCAAGTAGACTCTTGCCACGACATAAAAACGACCATGATTTTTCATAAAATAGCAAAATGGAAGAGAAAATAAAGCATAATGGTCAACTATTATAAATTCCTAACTGTAACAAAACAAAGTATGAAAAAGTGTACCATTTGATGCCAATTATATTACTTGTAAGCATTGTTTTAATGTAAATGATAATGGCTAAACAAATTGAAGTTTTACTTTTCTAACCAAATGATCCATCATTTGTGAAAAGAAAAAGTCTCTATTTGTCAAATCGCTTCTAAAAACAGCTTAATAATATGCCCTCCTAGGAATAAGAAACCTAACATTATCTGAGAGGTCTTTATAAAATCATCCATATTTGTTATTAATATCAATTAAAATGTGTAGTTTGAGTGGAAAAGATTTATATACTAAACATGTTACCATCTTCAAACTGACGTTCAGAATTCAAATTCACTGACATCCTGCTTTACAATTTTTGAGTACCTGCATGTAAAGTGAAAAGGTGTTTTACTCCCATTAATAAGCAAAATATTATCTTCTTCAAATATTATTTGTTTAGTAACAGAAAATATTCTGTAAATACATTAGGGCCCTTTAAATAAATTATGACTCTCTAGTTGGTGTTTTAGAATTATTCAAAATTAATCATCCATGGTGAAGGGGCACATCTGTCATTACCCAACAGAGGCAAAACATATTTTTAATAAAAATATTTTTAGAAACAGATTTATTAGTATTTCCTTAATATGCAAATTTTAAATGTGGCATAAATCATATTCTTAAAATATTCAAGTGAATTCAAAGAAAAATGGTCAACTCCCATCCATAAAGATTTCTGAAACAAATAGGAAGAAAACAAAAAAATTAAAACAAAACAAAACAAAACAGAAAAAAGCTATTTCTATAATTCACCATGGATTTAACTACTTTTGCTCATAGACCAGCAGACTTGCACACTGGTGTAAGATTTTTCAGAATATAATGCTATCCTTTGAAATAAAAAATGATGATCTTAGAAATGAAGACATAAATTTCTTTTGACTTAAAAGCAGAGGAACAGAATTTTGAACCTCCAAAGATTCTTATCAGTGATTTAGTACAACTTTTCATTTGACACATGAAAAAAAATGAGGCCCAGGGAGGCTGGGTCTTACTCAAGGTCACAAAGTGAATCTATATATATTTAGATTTAGAACCTAGCTTTTTTAACTCCTAATTTTATTGTCTTTCCCTCTAACCTACCTCATTTCTCCTATATCCAAATGTTAAAGGTGTTAAAGATAGATGTTATATTTTTAAAACTGAAAATAGTTGTTTTTATGCCATGACATTTTGGTCCAACTGGAATAATGGAAGAAGAGTTCATGGAAAACAGTATCTATAATGAAGAAAAATAAACTATATTTTAATAGTGCTTTGCAGTATCATACTTACTTTTTCTGAGTCTATAAAATTTTAACTTTTCAAAGAATTTACCACACCTGTGAATTCTGAATCCTCTTACCTTGAACAACAACTTGGTTGCTGGGCACTAAGATCTGCTGTCCATCAGTGGTCTGTGCATACTGCAGGATGGTAGTACCCGGCTGAGTGGCAGCTGCATTGGTCATGGTTAATGTCTGCAGGCCCTGTACCCCATCGGTACCATTGTTAGCCAGCTGTATTGCTCCTCCCTGGGTAATGGCAACTAAAACCCAATGGATTTTATTGTTACAAGTTTAATTAATACCATGTAAGTCTTATACACACACTAAATTCAAAGCAGAATAATTTGCAAGACATAATCTAGGAGAAATTATTACAGCAAATAACATCACCAAGAAGGATTTTGTATACTCAAGTAACTTTCTGCTCAGGAAACCTATATCCAATTTCAAGAATACAAATGTAGGGGCTTCCCTGGTGGCGCAGTGGTTGAGAATCTGCCTGCCAATGCAGGGGACACGGGTTCAAGCCCTGGTCTGGGAAGATCCCACATGCCGCGGAGCAACTAGGCCCGTGAGCCACAATTACTGAGCCTGCGCGTCTGGAGCCTGTGCTCCGCAACAAGAGAGGCCGCGATAGTGAGAGGCCCGCGCACCGCGATGAAGAGTGGCCCCCGCTTGCTGCAACTGGAGAAAGCCCTCGCACAGAAACGAAGACCCAACACAGCCATAAATAAATAAATAAATTAAAAAAAAAAAAAGTAACAGTCTTTAAAGATTATCTTAAAAAAAAAATACAAATGTACTCTATGAACCACATAATTTATAGTAATGTCAGTTAACAAATAAAAAATGAGAAAATATTAAATTCCACTTGAAGTTATTTGGTTCAGAAGAAGGACCACTCTGTGATCCACACTTCCTTTATTCTGGCATTAACTACATAATATTTTCCTTCTCTACATTCATGTACTTATTAGCACAGATATGGGCATGTAACAGGCACCCAATAAATGATTATTTAATTCATAGTTAATAAAGCAGTTCAGTAGTGCATTCTGTTCTCTAACTCAGCAATGCATAAAGTATAACAAAAGTCCACTCAATGAAACAACGGAAATGTCCTATGGTACTTAATTATCACAGACCTCTCATGGAGTTTAATATTAGAGCCCAAGATCATCATTTAGAAAAAAATATTTTACTGCTATTTCTAAGTTACCTATTCAAGCATTCTCATGAAGGATCCGTTGATTATTCACGAATTAATCATACTTGCCATTTATCTGTTACAAAGGAATCAACTTTGGCTCATACTAGTAGACATTTCACTTTATAAAAAACCTGAATTAACCTTTATGCTACAGTACATGGAAAAAGTTAATAAGATACTTTCCCTGTTACAGTTTAAGTTTTCCAGAAAGAGAAGGACTAAGAATCACAATATTACATATAAAATTGCATAATGGATTTTAACTAAGTCAACATGTCTGATTTGAGCATGTTACTTTTTGTCTGTTAGAAGGAAATTAGTTTGGGATCAACTGTCAGCTTGCTCTGGGTAACTAATATCCTGAGTCATCTATGTATGAAAAACTGGATTATTTACTGTTCAATCAAGAAATAATAACAGTTAATGGCTGTGATTTGGTTTAGTAAATAATACTTGTGGAAATTAAGATATTGGCATATACAATCCACCCACTTTAGCTAATCCCATAAATTTTACTTATCTTAGACAAAGAGAAAAAAAGGAATATGTAAAAACTATTCTGAGATTAATACTTCAGGATAACTTGAAAGAATCAGAAGGTTAACAGAATCAAACCACAATTTCTCAAATAGAGTTAATAAGCAAATTCCACTGTATTCAACGCACACAACTTTCTTCTTGACTACCTACCAATGAACTCAAGGTGGGAGGAAAGAAGGAAACTAGAAATCAGGAGATCTGGGTTCTAGTTCAAGTTCCATCACTAAACTGTTATTTGAATCTGTTATCTCTTCTGTAAAAATAAAAATATCTGGTTCTAGCCACTAAGTACAATTGTTATAAAAATCAAATGAGATCATGTATATAGGAAAGTACTCTGAAAAACTGAAGTCTGAGCCTATCAAACATTGTTTTTCTCTTAATATTTATTTATATACTTCATATTCCAAAAGGACTTAAGATAGCTTTCAGTAAAACTAAATTCATTAAAACAAGAAGAAAAAGATAGAAATCAAGTAACTGATGTTATCTTTAGGTGTATATAATGATTCTACCACAAAATCTAGAAGAAGGAAAAGAGTATAATTAAACAAACTCAGCTGAGATTTTGAGGAGCCAAAATGAAGAGGAAAACAGTTTTAGTTAGTGAAATAAAACATGTTTTTCTAACTAAGAATAAAATCTCTCAAACAAGACTTTATTATCAGGGACTGTGAACCAAGTAATGGACAAAACTAATAATAGTATTAGTTAAAAAAAAAAAACAAAACCAATTTATTGAAGGAGTATAAATTGGTGTAGCCACTGGGAAGGGTAATTGGGCAGGCTGGCTTGGCTTCAACAATTCCACTCTTTAGATGCTATCCCCACTGACAGGACAGGATACTATATATATAAAAGAATGTTCAGATAGCATTGTTTGAAACAGTAGAAATGTCCTAAATATTCATCAGTGTGTGTGATTTTTAAATAAATGTTATATTTATACAGTGAAACACAATGTAGCTATTAAAAGAAACTACATATATAACTATATATGCATATATTTGTCTATGGTATATAAATAATGTAGGTCTCACTTGTATAAAAATACATGACATGTGTATGTATAAACAGAATGAAAAAGAATGGAAGGTTATATACCAAACTCTAATGGGGAGGGATGGAAAGGGTTTTTACTTTTTATTAATACTATAAACCTCTACCATTTGAATTTTTTACAACCATATATTTCTTTTATAAGTTAAGAAACATATAAATATTGTATATGTAAGTGGTCATTATACTGATTCTTAATGACAATCAAGAACATAATGTTAAATCAGTTCCATCAAGGTCATATGTGCACATACAGAGAGAATAAAGGATAAAGATAATGTATAAAGCTTTTAAAATCTCAAAGTATTAACCTTTAAAACTAGCAACTGTCAGTTGCCAAATTAAACATCTATTTTTCTCAGCTTCACCTCCCTCAACTTCACGTCCCTATTTGAGATTTTGATATGCCTCTTTCCTAAAGAGCATGCTTTCTATTTCTAGTTCAAGTGAGAATTGCTGTGGTGAGTGAATCTCTGTTCCTAACAGTATGCTGTATCCCTCAAGCGTGCTGAAGTTGGAGAAAAAAAAAGTTCATTTATCAAGGTCTTAGAACACACACCTTGAATAACTCAAATTATTTGGATATAAGGCTAAAAAATAGACACACACATATATAGATAGTATCTATTTCTGCCAACAAAGAACTTAAGAAGGAAAAGAATGAGTGAACTCTAATGAGCTTACAGAATGGACAAGAAGCTCAGCCAGAAATGCCTGCCTTCTACTTACTGTTACAAGTTTCAGCTTTGGTTGAGCTAAAAAGTCTGCTACTGGGGCTTCCCTGGTGGCGCAGTGGTTGAGAATCTGCCTGCCAATGCAGGGGACACGGGTTCGAGCCCTGGTCTGGGAAGATCCCACATGCCACAGAGCAACTAGGCCCGTGCGCCACAATTACTGAGCCTGCGAGTCTGGAGCCTGTGCTCCGCAACAAGAGAGGCCACGATAATGAGGCCCACACACCGCGATGAAGACTGGCCGCCACTTGCCACAACTAGAGAAAGCCCTCGCACAGAAACGAAGACCCAACACAGCCATAAATAAATAAATAAATAAATAAACAAAAATTAAAAAAAAAAATAAAATAAAATCTGACTTAAAAAAAAAAAAAAAAAAGTCTGCTACTTGTTTTTAATTCAGTTGGAATGCAATTAGTTATGCAAACCAAGGCTGACCTGTAACTGGAAAACTATGAACTTGGGAGTCAAACTTTTATACATATTTCTGACACAGACTACCCCAGGGCATTAGAAAACCAATGCAGCAAGAGTTTCAATGTGTACATTTAATTTGTAATTAAGGAAGAGAGGGAGGAAAACTATATAATGGGTAGCACTGGATTTAATGAACAAAAATCAAAATGAAGACATCAATGTGTGAGGCACTTTGGGAGGCAAAAAGATATTGGGAAAAGAGAGGAAAAAGGTACCATTCACACAAATGCCTTTGATCAAACAAAAGCAGAACTCAAAAGTTCTTTATAACAGATTTAGGTGAAAGATAAGAAGAGAGACCTAAGTGTCAGAGACATCAGAGAAATGGAAACTTTGATGATTTTGCAAAAGAAATCTTTGCTTTCTGTGCGACAAAAAGCAAAGTGCCCTCTTAATTTCAGCAGTCCTTATGCTCACATTATTATAATTCACTACACTACCTTTTATCTTAAAAGGAATAATAATTAAATGTGCTGGTAGACTGCAACCAAGCCTCTCCACCCCACTGTGAAACATTAATATGATTTAAAAATGCTACTTTTAGAAGGAAAGATGAATTATTAAAATAGATGAATAATGAGACCATTTTTGGCCTTAAACATAAACAAAGAATGATTATCTGAAAAACTCATGTTTTCTATTAACATCATATGCTATATGAGGACTGAAATATAGAGTTTTAAGCAGTGGTTTGAAAAACTTGTAAGACTCTCCATGCATCTGCACAAAACAAAGGGCCATTTAAAGGTCTTACATACCTGAGCAATCCTAACTAAACCCTGAAGGAAAGAAAATACTTCTGTTACAAAACTTTGCATATAAGTAAAGGTAATATAATAATGACAACCGAGATTTAGAAAAAAGCTGGCGCTTATAAGATTACTTTAAGGAAAATGCAGTCATTAGTTTTTCATCGCATTTTCCAAAACAGAAATTTCTATTACTCACTATACTGTCCACTGCTAGTTTGGTAAATCGGAGTTGGCACCGTTACAGTGGTGATGGCAGGTGCTGAAGTCTCCTCTTCAGACTTCTCTTCTTCAATCCTTGGCACTCCTGGTGCATCAGAAGATAAGTCATTCAAAATTTTCCTAGAAAAATAGAGAACTATATCAATTAAAATAAAAGTAACATTTACTGGCTAAATACAAAGAAGAGGAAAAGATCAGAAAACTGGCAGAAAGCTGACAGTGCTTAAGAGAGAATTTTAAAATTTTACAGTTTAAAATTTACAATAATAAACAATAAAATTTGCAACAATAAACTAAAAATGGATCGGGGATGCACATGTCAAAACCGTACGAGGACTAGAAAAAACACAGATGCATTTCTCATTAAAATGAACATAAAGAAAGACTATGATTCAAAATCCAGTTGCAACTAAAGAAGAGATTAATAAAATTGACTACAGGAAAAAAACCCTTTTTTATGGCAAAGAACACCCAAAATAAAGTCAAAGATGATCAAAAATACTAGGAGAAAATGTTCACATATATTACAGATAAAGGTCCAATATCCCTAACATACAAATAACTCTTGAAAACTGAGGGGGAAAAAAAGACCAAAAACCTGATTTTTAACTTCTCAACTCTCAGATTGGTAAAAATTAAAAAAAGTATAACAATGTATTCTGTTAGTGAAGTTGTGAGAAAATACATGCTCTTGTACATTGCTGTTAGAAGTATAAAACTGGCACAACCCTTATGGAGGGAATTTGGGAAACCAAATGTGTTTACACAGCAATCTTACTTCCAGGAATTTACCCTTAAAATATACTTCCAACAGTACAAAATAAATATGCATAGGATTAATCATGGCAGCATCGACTGCAACTGCAAAAGACTAGAAACAATCTCCATGCTCACATATAGGAGAATGGTTGAATAAACTATGGCTCATCCAAATAATGGATATAGCATGGTACCTTTTGTATACGA
The DNA here is from genome assembly GCF_949987535.1 of Balaenoptera acutorostrata. Lineage (NCBI taxonomy): Eukaryota > Metazoa > Chordata > Mammalia > Artiodactyla > Balaenopteridae > Balaenoptera > Balaenoptera acutorostrata. The sequence continues at coordinate 65,817,446 of NC_080071.1, read as the reverse complement.
ATGAAGGTGAAATAAGAAAATAAGAAAATATTCGTGTATCTGTTCATCTGCTCAAGAAACAAAGGAAGGATAAACTAGATGGAGTTCAATTTGATTAGTTATCTACTGGGGGTGGGTGGGAAAGAAGTAAAAAAGGATGGGTGGAGGGACACTTCTGACTGTGTGTGTGTGTGTGTGTGTGTATGTACAATTCTGACTTTTGGAACCATGTTAATGTTTTACATATTCAAAGAAAAATTAATTATTAACAAGGATGGGGGAAGAATTCTAAAATGGAAAACAAACAAAAACAAATGAATCTTACCACATTTCAAATGAATAACATAATCACAGAAGAGGGGAAAAAAATACTAACCCAAGTAGTTTTTAAAATCTTAAATTTCTAACAAACCAGTTTGAAACTTAGCCTTAACCGTCTACCAAAAATTTCCCCCTTATGTAGTTACTGTAACAAATTACATCTTCATGCCTTGTGTGTTCATTAACAGATTTATAATTATTGTTTTATGCACTGGCTTTCAAATCATGGGAGAAAAAGAGGAGTTACAAAGTAAAACTATAATAATACTGGCTTTTTATATATTTATGTACGTAATTACCTTTATTGGTACTGTAGAAAATATTCTTACAGTTGTTTTTTTTAAAAAATAATTCCTCTGATTATATTTCTCATTTGTAAGATTTCTTACTCATTCTTTTCCACATCTGCCTGTTCTTATTTAGTAAAGTTCTATTTTTACTGTAAGGATGGTTTTCTCTTCTCTCTTTGCAAACAAGACACAAAACTACTTTAAACAGCTTGGGAACTGACAGCTGGTCAACATATCATGATTTGGGTATCACTGTTCTAGAACACTTGTTTTTCAAACTTCAGTATACAAAAGAAGCTCTTGAAGAGCATGTTAAAACACAGACAGATTCCTGGGTCCCCTCCCTAGAGATCCTAATTCATTAGGTATGGGGTAAGGGCCTGAGAATTTGCATTTCTAACCAGATGCTGATTTACCAGTCTGGGCTGTGGACCATATTTTGAGTAGTATTGGTCTTTAGAGCAATGTTTTTCAAACTCAAGTCATAACCCCTATGTGGGCCATGAAAACAATTAAGCGTGTTGCAACCAACATAAACAAATAAAAAATAGCTAAGCATCACACATGATAAGGATGAGTATTGCTTTGTATTAACTTTTGCTTCAGATCCCTATATGTGGGTATATACGTGTGTGTATACATACACACCTATATATAATGAAGAAAGAGAGAACTGTAAAGATACATTCCTTATTGTGGTTTTAAAAAAGTTTAAAAGCTACTTTTCTAGACCTACAAATAAATCTACTTCTCTTCTGCACGAATCCAGCAATCATTCTCAGTCTTTTTTTCCAGTTTTTCAAATTCTTGCTCCAGACCATCTTGGACATTCTCCGCTTAAGAGAGAAAGTTCACTTTCTCTTAAAGTGTATTCCAAATGTGGTCTGAGCAGTGGGATTAATTCCCTCCCTTAATCTAGACACTAGGTTTTTTTTTTTTTTTTTTAAACCAACATAGTCTTACAGTGTATTGGCTTTCTTGGCAACCACATCTAATCAATGATAATTAAAAGAGCATAATTACATTTTTTAGATGAATTCTTAATCCAGAAGCCTATACTTGAATAATCGATTTTATTTTAAACTCAAGCTCAGAAATTTTACAGTTATCACCAACATTTTATCCTATTTGTTTCGATCTATTTCCCTTGGCTGCTATGATCTTTCAAGGTTCTTATTCTACCACCTATTAGGGTATTTAGCCCTTTAGTTTCTGTCATTTGCAAATCTGATAAGCATGGCTTCTCTGTTTTCAGCTAAATTGCTGGTAAAAATACCGATCCAGATGAGAGCAAGTGAGAACCCTTCAAGGATTTCCTCTGAGTAAAAACTGATCTCTATAAAGCTGGGCTGTTCCAATAAAAAGTGTGTATTATTTAATTCCCATTTCTCCAACTTCACAAAAACATACTAAGAATTTTGTTAAAGATCTTGTTATAATCAAGACATAGAGGCTAGGTTTCAAGAGTTCATAAACCAAAAGCAAAATAATGGTATACTCCACTATGGAGGTTTGATTATAAGGGAAGATATCATCATCTTTCATAAAAGTAATGCTTTCCCTACACATGTGTGGTCTCAGGCATCTTTTATTTGATTCGTAACTGAAGTGCTATATATAATGATTTTTGCTGGGATATACACTATAAGCCAATTAAGGCAAATAAAAGATTTTTTTTCAACATAAAACTCATATAAGGTCTACAGCTAAGATTTGCCTAGAATTTATATATAGAGAAGCCATGGAGCTTGTTTCTTAGTACCAGGTTGAATTTGCTTCAGGATCAAATGTCTTATATACTAACATGAGATATATTTCGAAGTTCAAAGATAAAACTAGCTATATTTTGAAAAAATTATGAGTATAAATAAATGTAACACATACTTGGTAACACAGAATTTCTTAAGACCTCAAAGTCAATTTATTGGTATTCATTTAGGGTCCTTAATTTATTTGTGAGGATAGAGAAAAGGACTAGCTTAGCAGCCAAGAAAGTGGAAAAAAAAATTTTCAACATCCCTTTGAAAAACAGAAATATATATAAATAGAAATAATTTAGGCTAAAGCAGGGAAGAACAGGTTTGACGTTTATTAAACTCTGAAGTAAGCTTATGAAGATTTGTGGAATTGCTCTTCCTGGAGATATTTAATATGGAGCCAATTTCTATGTAGTATTAAGAAACAGTTTTGGTCCATCTTGGAGGCAAGGCATGAATTTACACAACTTTCGTAGCTCAACACAAAACTACAGTAAGGTGCCCCTAAAATTAGGGAACATCAGCAAACATCACCCTGAACAACTATTAAATTAACAAGCAGCTATCATGCTAAGTACCACGGCATAAGAAATGTGTTGTGAAGTAGGTAGTGTAGTCTCAGAATTGACATATAGCTAGAAAATGCTATAACCTTATCAAACGTATTCCAATCTTTTTAACAGAAAAGCAGCAGCCAGCAAAGTCTACAAAAACAGAAGAAAAAAAAAAATCAGTGTTTATCCAGGACTGTTCAGAGTAAGAAGTGCTCTTATTCTGTACAGTAAGCTTCAACTTATTTGAGAGAAGCAACTCAAGATGAAGAGAAGTACTCTGTATGGTCCTGAATCCAGCAGCTCATCGGCCTTCCGATATCTCTTCATCTGCAACTACACAAGGGTACCTTTATACTTTTGACTCTAAGTTCTTTTAACTATTAAATTCCATACCTGTAGGAAGGCCTCCTTGAAAGAATTTCTCTTCGTTTTTGGGAATCGGTTACACTATCCACTGACTCCTGTGAATCTTCACTTTCTGCAATAGTTGAAATCTGAAAATAAAGAAGAACTTTATCTTGATAATCAAATTTAGTTCCCATAAAACTTTTATGAATTTTAAGAAAAAGTGAAATACAAAAGGATATATATAAACCTTATACATGCTTCAGTAGAAAAAAAATCAGTTTTTATGGGAGACAACCATACCATCCCTTTCCTCTCCCCTTTACTCATCCTACAGAAGTCAGAGGACCTAAAATTTTTTTGTCAAAACCAAACTTTTGACAAAATTTTTTTGTCAAAACCAGCCTAATCTCTTTCAGGACTTCTTGTAATCAACCCTGAATGTATCAATATTACTTGTCAGTTGTTTTCTTACAGTTGTAAGAACAAAACTACCAAGTAAAATAAAGTTTCTGACATGAAAGAAAGAATAAACGACTAAATATTTGGCCATTAAGTCTAGTGACTATACAAATATTTTCCTTTAACTGCTGGGTAAATAGTTTTGAATATATTTACAATTGTACAAGTAAGATCGGTGATCCTTCAACTGTGTTCCAGATGGTTGTTTCTAGCAATTTTGGAAGAAGCCCTCTGCTGCATATAGACATGTTTCAAAGTTGACATTCTACAATTTTTATTAAGCAAAACTTCAAGGTAAAGAACTGTGCATTTCTGGAAAGTATCCTTGGATTGAGAAGTAATAAAGATAAGTTGAATACAGATTTTACATGGGATAATAACAGCAACTAGCATTTATTGAGAACTTACTATGTGCCAGGTGCTATGCTAAAGCATATACATATATTACATTACTTAGTACTCACTAATACTTACAGTAACTTTAGGTGCTAGATAAGTACAATTATTATGTCCACTTTACAGATGGAAGAACTGAGGCACAAAGAGTTTAAGTAACTCACCCAAGTCACAAAGCTACGAAGTAGTGGAGCCACTGTCACACTTGCCATATCAATTTTAGACATCCTTACCAGCATCAAAATCTTGTTGGTTCCAATCTCAAACCAGTTTTGTCAGAAGCAGCAACCCAGGAGCGTCTTTAGACCATTTTTAGATTAGAAGTTCACTCATCTAGGCAAGCTTGTCTGTCAAATTTATCCTGCCAAGTTTCTCTAGTCTAATTAGCAGGAGCCTCCTACTCTTTCCTGAACTAGGTGAGCATGATGCTGTCAGAGTGAGAATTAGATTTAGCCAAGGCAAAAGGGTCTGTGTAGGTTAGCTCCCCCAACAAAATTTATGGCAATGGCAATAAGAATGAACACACTTAGAGGAACTTGAGAAATCAAGTATGTAGTCTGAGCCTAAGGGTTCTGGACAGCAGGTACTCATTTTCACAGAGCTTTGTGATAGACACTCACTTTAAAATGAAATTTGCTAAATCTAGTAATGCTTTACAAAATATATCTATAATAAAGTAATGTATGTGCCCCTCCTAACACTTTAAAGCGTAAGCGGTATAGTCTTATAGACCTAAAAATTAACAGGTAACACTGAATGAATCCAGAAATGACAGATAAAAAGATGGACAAGGCTGAATTTAGTCTGTGATTCTCTGTAGAGTAATAATGCTATAGTTACTGCCAAAGGAGCACCCAGAACAATTTCCTACTAATCTGTAGCTGCTGTTAACTAGCCCACTCAGCATAGTCTCTGCACAGACTTTCTCATAGATGTAGAGTGATGAGTTGTGAAACAGCCTTAGCAGAGAGTCAGAATTTCGAGGAATAACAGGAAGACTGAACTCAAAGTGGATAGTATCCTGACAAGTGTTTACCCTCGTTAATGCTTCTCAGAACCTTAGTTTCTCTATTGTTCTTTCTGCCTTTTTTTGCTTAACCCTCATTCTTACAACCTTCTTTTAAGGATACATAATGACTTAGGCACACTCTCCCAAGTTGAAAGTCATTAAAACAACAATTTTAAAACATGCTACATAAACCACCCATAGGACAATTTTGAAATGAAATAAATTATCATTGCTTATTAAATATATGGCCCTTAATTTTTCCCCCAAACTCAATGGATCTATTGCTCCCAGTAGAACAAAAAGCCCCCCATTCCTCTGATCTGAAAGAATTTGTCAATTCATACAAAAGGAATTAACTTATCACTCTGTCGTGACTGCAACTTAAAAAAAATTGAAGTATGATTGTTGTACAATATTATATAAGTTACAGGTGCACAGTACAGTGAGTCGCAGTTTTTAAAGGCTATATTCCACTTACAGTTATTATAAAATGTTGGCTATATTCCCTGTGTTGTACAATATATTCTTGTAGCTTATTTTATACGTAATAGTTTGTACCTCTTAGTCCCCTACTTCTATATTGCCCCTCCCTGCAGGTAACCACCAGTTTGTTCTCTATATCTGTGCGTCTTTTTCTTTTTTGTTATATTCACTAGTTTCTTGTATTATTAAGATTCCACATATAAGTGATATGTACTGCAACGTTTTAAATGTAAAGGGAATTCAGAACTATTCAATACTACATAATGAATGTAACATTTCCTCTTTGGGGGAATACTATCCAGAGAGAACTTCGAATTAGGAAGTCAACTCCTATGGACTATCTACCAAAAAGCAAAAACACCCCAACCCCACCCCTCCAAAACCAAAAACAAATGAAAAAACAAAAAAACCCCAAACCACTGAACCCACATTTCTAAGACCATTAAAAATCATGTCAAAAATCCTTTGATAATAAATAGTTTAATATATATTTAATAGGTTATTAAAAATAACCACATGAAAAATTATACCCCAATTGTAAGTATCACAGTCTACCATCACATTTCAATGATAGAGCCCCTTCCTCTGGTCCTCACCTCCTGTCGTCTCTTATTAACCCCTTCCTGAGCTCCTTAAATAGGTCTTTAACCATGGCCACTTATATGTTAAGAAATTTTCAAAAAGCCAAACCACCACCTGTACATGTAAAGTTTTAGATCTGTATTTCTCTACTTTCTCTTAGTTTGTTAAAAACCCGTATCTCCTATTTATAAGGGGGGGGAAAAAGTCCTATTCTGATGCTATTTGAAATTTCAAAATAAAATATACAGTGACTAGAACAAAATTTAAAAAATGGTTGTATTAGATGTTTTCTCAAACTATACATGGTCCCCTGGAAACTTAAGCACTTTTCTTGGGTAGAGTTCAGACTCAGGTTTAGGTACAGTTTTTTACTTACTGGATGAAGCAGTTTAATAAAAATCTAGAGCAATAATCTCCAAACTCTTTTGATCTGCAGATCTCCCTTATAAATAAGAAAATTTTATATAAGCATATATATTTATTTGCAAGTTTTAAGTGTTACCTATATCATAAAACAAATTAATTTTTAAAGAGTTAGGATAAGTATAAATATTAAAATACATCTGTAAATTTCTTAAAGATAACTCATTTAATATTTCATAACAGTGAGAATGATGTGCTTTAATATGATTAATTAAAAATCATTTAATATTTTATAACAGTGACTCAAAAATCTGATTCTAAGCTTGGACTTTCTGAAATGTGATTTAACATCTGCTATTGTTTAAAACAATCATTTTCCATTTTCATCTATCAATTACACAAACTTTTGATGAGATTTACTAGTATATTTTCATCTCCCTGGCTCTTGGTCAGTTATTATACGCTAATAAAAGGTTTTATATTTTAACAAATAAGTTCAACACCTACTGAACTCTAGAAGACTTCTGAATAGTTTAGAAACTCTATTTCCAGAGTTTTGAAAGTATACAGATTTGAGTTTTTAGGTGACAAATTTACACTGTTTGCAGGTTAAAAAAAAAAAAAAAGTATGGGAACATTTCCAAACTTCTATATTCAAAATGCTCTGTCCACAGCACAAGTTTCTTTCAAAATGCAGTTATTCTCTCATGCATTGTTAAAATGCCACTTTCTCTCAGAAAGGATAGTTGAAAGGAATTTGTTTTTTTCAAAAATATCTGTTAGGTAACATACCCCTTGCAAGTCATCCCTTGCTTGCCATTGTTAAAAAGATCGGAAACTTTGGAATACTTGTCTTATGTAAAAAGCAAACAAGTAACTCATCCTTATGTTAAGCAACTCAAGTACTTTGCTATGTGATAACCACTGAATCTCTATCTTGCACAAAAGATTTTTATTGTTGTTCCCATCACAGCATGAAGTACTGTAAAGACTGTATCAGAAAGTTCATCTCCAACCGCTATCCCTCTTGCTCACTCTATTCAGGCCACTTCTTCTTGCTATTCTTTGGTACATAAAGCATACTCTCACTTCTGAGCCTTTGGACTTGCTTTTATTATTTGTATGGCTTAGCCTCCTTCTCTAGTTTCTAGTTTCACTGCTCATCGTGTTCCCTGACCACCCTACATAAAATAAAACACCCTTCCCTCTACATCATTCTCTATCCCTTTCTCCTGCTTTAATCATTTTCCCAGCACTTAATCCTCACCTGACACATTTTATTTTTTCATTGTCTCTCTTCGCTCAAATGTGATCTTCATGAGAATAGAGAAGTATTATTTGTTCACTGCTGTCTTTCATAGCACCTAGAACAGTGACTGGCACATAGCATGTGATCAATAAAAATTTACTGAAGAAATGAATGTATTAAAAATGCATCCAAAACTAACAAATGAAAAGTGAGGATGCCACTGTTAACTTCTATGCATCTGTGTGACTCCCATTATTTTTGTGGGAATTCTTACATAATCTTTGAGATTTGATGTATACATATACATAAGGATAATGTTAGGGCACCAATGTCAAGCCATACATGAAATATTAGTACAGTTTAGTTTCTAATACTCTGAGATGAAAAAAGATAAACAGAAGTCTTATTCTCACATCAAGAGAAATGTACCTTGTATATTTTGGAAATGCTGTTCTATAATACTAATATTCTCCCATCGAGAAGTTTGAGGAATCACTTCTCTCCTTGTTTGATCACCTCTTCTGATATAAACCACTTCCTACTTATTAATGCTAATCACTGTTAACCAGCTGACATGACCACTAAAGTTTAATAGCTTCTCCATAGTTTAGGGCGTTTAAAGAAAAAAATACTGTTTATGTTTCTGTTTGTAGAATTCAGGCTTTTAATTATAAGCACAGCTCACTTTGATGGAAAAATGTATTTTTGAAAAGATGAATACACATTTCTATAAAGTTAATGGTCATATAACCCCAAGTCCAAATTATTATTATTATTCTTACCACAAAGTAAAGATTAAAGTTAAGAATATAATCAACAATTAAGCATCATATATTAAAACCAGTGTTTGTAATCTTAGCAAATTTTGTGATAATTTTTGTGTGTTCTTTATAGAAAGACCACCCACTGTAAGTGAAAAAGAAAAAGTAAAGGTTAATGTGAGGTCTGGAATCTAGGTCTCCCGACTAGCAGGTCAGGTTCTATTCCACTATTATCAAGAGGAAGATAAGAGCAGGGAATTAGTAATGACATACACAGTATGAACAACAGTTAGGCAGCATTCAATGAAATAAAAACTGAGGCACAGGATAGGAGACCTATTGTTCAGTCAGTGTGGTTCCACAGGAAAATCAAATTCTTCGGTCTTTACCTGGACTATATCGTCTCCTCCTCAGTAACAACAAATTCCATTCCCAATATCTTTCAGTATGGAAATGCATAGAACTTGATGATTTTACATCAAAATATTCTTTCTTTCTTTCTCCACCCCCCCACACTGCCCTGCCTTAAATGTCCAAGCAAACCAAAGGCACAGGGCCAGAATGAAGCAGAGGTGGGTTAACAGTGGCTCAATGACTCAAGAGTATGATATGGCTGACAAAATCTGGTATATCCTTTGATGACACTAATAGAATGCTTCTAGGACAAAGGAGGGACTTCTCCCCTCTCCAAGTATCAATCAATCTGGCTACTAAACTCAAGGAAAACACAACAGCTCTTACCCACAAGAAGACAACAAAGATGGTGAAGAGGAATCAAAGCTATGTCATATATAAATGGCTGAAGAAAAACAGGCATTTATTTAGTCTGGACATTTTTTTTAAATGGGAAGGATGTGGGAGATGGGGAAAAGGAAGCAGCCCAATAGAAAAAGGAGTTAAATTTGCTTAACTAGTTTCTGAGAATAGAATTGGGACCACTAGGTAAAAGTTTTAGAAAGATATTCTGGTTCACCACAGGGAAGAATACTTCAGCAATTACCCCCAATTATAAAGCAGTTACCTCTGGAGATAGAGCTTCCTTTCTCTGAAAGTGTTCAAGTAAAGTTGGACTGCCATTTGGAGGAGGAGAGAAGGATATTATATAGGGAAATTAAGCAACAGACTAAGGGCTGGGTAGGTAACAAGTTTGGCCTAGACCTAGAAGATCTCTTAAGATTTTTATTCAAACCTTGAGTTCTATGTTTATAGAGAGGGACAAAGATATAAAGAATAATTTCTCACCTTCCTTTCTAAAAATAGTTCTCTCCAAATCTAGGACCTAGGACTCACCTGAGTTCCGGAGAAAAGTCTTTTTAAGTCCTTACAGGAAGACTGTGAAGCAAAAAATATGAAATGGGAGGCTGGGGTTATGGCCTACTTGAATGAACGTTCAAGTCTTTTTTTTTCCCCAATAAGCTCATCGAGAAGATGTACACAGCCCTAGTTTCCCTACAGTTAAGTAGAGGTTTACACGCCTTTATTCCCTTTGGATCCAAACCAAAGGAACAATCTTTCCAAAGAATAAGATAACATGCATGGAAAAAATCCCTGATTCTTAAAGTGCACTTTCTGAATATATCATTTCAAAGTTATATACTCTAACTTAGAATCCTAAACATTGCTGGTTTTCTCTACATTCAAATAATATCTTAGGTAAGGTTATTAATTTTTGACAAGGGTTATTTTTTCCAATTGCATGTTTAGAAAATAATTACAAAGTTATTATTTTTGTATCTTAATTTTCCCTGAGGTACATCAGCCTTATAGTCTCTCCCAACATTTCCACTTTATCCCATATACTTTATGATTTTTCCCATTCAATTCTTTTTCTTTTTTAGTTTAAGAAAAAGTTTTTTCTTATATGTCTGTTCTTGTGTATATATGTTCCTATACTTAAGGTGACTATACAGATGCAGCATATTCCATAATTACTATAAAGTAAAATAAACTCTGAACTAGATATGTTCCTATTTTCATAATGAAAGGAGAGAGATATGGCTATAAACAACAGTTATGAAAGCAGACGCAGAACTTTTTATACACATACCTGAACTGTCTGGACTTGTGGAGACTGAATAACTGATGGCTGGGCCGCCTGAATAACTCCATGGACTTGAACTGTCTGCCCATTGGGCAGCTGCACTAAAGTTACGGTGGGAGCAGATGATGTTGCATGAGCTGCTGGCATGGACACCTATGGTGTTGAACATGGAAAAAAATTACCATCACAGATACCTCCTGGGGAGTACTCATGTTTAGTAAGAAACAACTTTTTAGCAGCAAAAGGATGACCCTCCTGCTAGGTTAAGTATTCCATTGGTGTGAAAGAAACTAACCATTAAACTTAATATTCTTTTTGAAGAAAGACTACAAATGCTTCCCATGCCCCCTACTTTTAAACTCCTCCCAAATGAAAAAAACCAAAAAACTATTTTAATGTAATATCAAAATATATAACACAGACTTCCTTGGAACACTAAATACCACTTTATTTGTATAGTGCCTTACATTTTCCCACCTGCTTTCATATTCAATTTCTCACTTTGCCCTTCGAAGAAATCAGACTGGTTAGAATAAGGGTTATCTCCATTTTAGAGACAGAAATATGAAGTGCTCAAAGAGATTAAGTCACTTACCCAAGGTCAAGAGATATGCTAGCTTTGAAGAATCGTGAGTCTTCAGAATATCATGTGTTAAATAACCCATGTTCTAAAACATAACTGTTCCCAAACTTGGGCAAAACTTAGCTACTAAATCTAGAACAGATACATATCTTACAGTATACAGCATATTTTTCTCTTGTAAACTAATTACAAGTATGCCTTTCATTAATGAGAAAGTGTTAATAGATATTATAAACTGAAAATTTCTATCCCCACCCCACCCACTGAACTGATAATAACTGACATTTCAAGGATTTATTTTCCTCTTGAAGAAATAAGGGAGCAGAATTGAAAGAATATGAGAAACCAGTTTTCTCCTGAGGCACAAAGAAGGCAAATTTAATGCCTCAGTACCCAGGTTAAAAGGGTTCTTAAGTCATACATATCTATCAGATGGTATTTACTGTTCCTGTGCTTGAATGCGTTTGGGGGTAGCAATTTTATTTGTTCATTTGGTAAACAGTTATTGGGGATATGTGTGCCAGAAACAATGTTAGAACTGAAACTACAGAAATGAGAAAGACATAGGTCCCTGCCCTTAAAGAAATTATTGAGGCACGTGTATGAAGGAATGGGGAAAAGAACACAAATAAATATAATTCAGTGAAGTAATGAGGTTTGCAAAGAGAAGAATGGACACACTGAGGAAAGCTACCCCGCCCCACCCAGGAGGAGGGGACGCTACCAGGGAAGCATGTGAATTTGAATTAAAGAATACAAGTAAGGCACGTTATTATGATTTGCAGGGGGGAGGCAAAGAATTCCAGGCAGAGGGTAGCAATGGCAAAAGCAAAGAGAAACAGCAGTGTCTGTAAATGGCAGAGAGGGATGACCAGCAGTCAGTACTACTGGAGCACATAAGTGTGTTACTATATGATGTAGGAAGTGTGGAGAGATGGAATAACAGAAGTAGGCAGAGGCCAGACGGGCTAGTCACGAAAAGTCTTACATATGTTACGTTAAAGAACTTGCATTTTACCGTGAGATTGGGAAAAGCACTGAAGGGCTTTTGAACTCCTGAATATCACGGTGAGGCTTGCATTTCAGATAGATCACTTTACTTTAGTGGCAGTGTGAAAGATACTTATCTCAGAGGAAGAGAAAAGTGGAGTGAGACCAACTGAGAAAGTCTATATATAGTAGTAAAGGTGAGAGGATAAAGGCCAGAAATTAGGCATGAGTTGTGGTAGGGATGGGAATGAGAGAAGTGATTTAATGAAAATTCAGGAGGCAAACCAGAAAGGGCTTTATGAATGACTGATTGAAGGAGGTGAGACAGAAATCAAAGACGACCCACATATTTCATGTTTGGGTGAGAATTAGTAGACTATGACATAAAGAGAGAGAACAAAAGAAGAAGCTTATGGGTGGTTGGGGCAGTGGTGGAAGATGATGGAATTGATATGATATCTGAATTTGTAGAGATGTTTAGCAGGCAGTTAAATATTTGACTATGAAGCTTGGGGGAAAGACACCTACTGAAGGTAGAGGCTAAAACCATGAGCTTCTCCTTTGGACAGTTAGGAAGGCCTTCCTTATCAATCGTTTTTCTGGCCACTATATATCTTACTTAGTTTTACCTGGTTCTCAAAATGCGGTCCATGGATGACCTCCATTAGAGTTACATAGGGTGCCTGTTTATAAAGTCAGAATCTCTGATGAACCCAAGGACACTTTCGCCTACGCCAAAGTTTGAGAACCAAAACCATAATTTATTCAGAGTATCCCATCTCAATGGAAAGCTCTTCTAATATTTGAAGCAATTAGTACGTCCTCTTCTCTGAGTATTCTCTAGGGTAAATATAACAAGCTCACTCAACAAATAATCCCTTTTCTACCCTAATTATTCTACATAATGGCTACTCTTATTTTAAGTTTATAAAATACAGATACACCAAAAAAGAAAAAATTGCTTATATTCCCACCACTCAGAGCTAATCACTTAATATTTTTGCTGTAGATATAGGTGTTTTTAAAGATGCATATATATACACTCAATTTTCATAACACTATCATAGAATCTACTTTATCTTTCAAATCCATTCTAAATATCTCTTCATACCATTAATAGTATTCTTTAATGGTAAAGAATGGTATAATGGTAAAAATTACATAATCTGTTTAATAAATCCCAACAAATTATTGGAATTAAATTATCAGTAATAATTAATTAAACAATAATTAAATCATTAACTTAATATTATTAAATATTAAATTATTGAATATACAAAAAATTATTATTGGATATTTAGGTTTTCAAATCTGCCTATTACAAGAAAGTTATTTTACAAAAAAATTGCAACGATCATCCTTTTACCCAACTCTTTACTTAAAACCATCCATAAAAATTAACATTCCCATACTCAAAACCAACATTGTTTTTTTTTCCAGTTAAAAAAAAAATCTCTGTAAATTCTAAAAGTAAAATAAGGCATTTCGTTACTGTTTTAGATTGATTTTCTTCCTTTACTAGTTAGGCTGAATTTGTTTTTTTACTGTTCATTGATCAAATCAAAATGGTCTTGGACTTGACAATTTTATTATATATTCCTAGTATTAAAGACTGACAACCAAAAAATAACTGGTATCAGAATTGCGAGAAATAATGTCAAAAATGTATAATACGTGTGTTAAGAACTTGGATGAGCAAGTGAAAAAAACTCTGTAATTAGGTATTAAAAAGAACAACAACAAAAAATATAAATGGGAACAGACACTAGCTTTCCTAAAACTCAAATATCATGTCATTCCACTTATCAGTGATTATATGCAAATTGAACATGTGCATGTAATTTTGTTCCTTCTTGAATTTCCAATTAAGCTTCATGAAACTGATTTTGTTTTTACAGGCATAATCACACCAGCAGAGAAGAATGGGAAAGGAGGTAACAGTAAGAGTTTTGGAGGCTGGAAATGGATGAATGGTAATGAACTTGGAAAACCGCAGAAGGCCAACTCATGAGGCAGAGGCAGGGACAGACTGATTTCTGCCACAAAGTCCTTAAGAGGCTCAGGATCTAAGGCACCCCAGAAGGTAGAGTGAAAGGAGAGGCTGAAAATAAGAAAGGCTGATTGAAGGTCTTTGAAAAGCAATTGGGTCCCCTCTTCAACTCTCTGTGGAAGAATAACTAATCTATACCCTATGCTGACAGAAAAATGGAGGTTTATTTTCTGGATAAAAGGTTTCTTGACTGCCTAACACCAGGCACTGCTGAGGTGGGGTACTAAGCCCCAGTCCTCTTCCCTCATCTGGCTCAAAGGTCTTCACCTATAAGCAGAAGATTAGTAAAGCTTTTCTCCGCGAACCTGACCAACACTAAAGGGAGAAGAAAGACTTAAGAGATAATGACAGTGGGATGCCACAATCATCCTACCGTGAAGCTCACAACTCATAGATGTTAGGCCCCGAACAGATCCACATAACTTCCAATACAGGTTTTTGGTTCCCTACTTTTAAATGTAGGCAGAAAACCTCGAGTTATCAAATATTCAAGGAAATCTTCTGATAGGAAAGATGGTGACCAAAACAGATAGAAGGGAGAAAAGGTACATAGAAGAAAATCTTAGATGAAAATCTATGTGGAGAAAACTTAAAACTTAATATTATCAGAGGTAAGAGAAAATACTGCCTTTGTGAAACATAAAGAGGATGCTATTAAAACACAAAAGGACTATTCAGAAACAAAGGGAACTCTTGGAAACATGACAGCAGAAATAAAAAAAAATCTGACAGATGGGTTGAAATGTGAAGTTGAGAAAATCTCCCAGAAAGACAAAGAAACAGAAAACAGGAGAGAAAAGATGAGAAAATCAGAGAAATAGTCCTATAGGTATAATATCTGGATCACAAGAATCCTAGAGAGAAAAGAGAAAGGAGAAAGAAAAAAAAAAATCATCAACCAAATAAAGAAATTGCCCAGAATTGAAGACCCCAGATTCCACTAAAAAAAAAAAGCCCACTGAATACAACTGCACAATGGATGAAAACTGATACAAACCAAGGCCTTGATAATGAAACAGTGAAGCACTGTGAACAGAGAGATTTTTACAAGATAAGAGATACAAAGTAAGAAATGGATTTAGTCTTTTCAAACAGCAACACTAGAAGTTGACTGTGGATTAATGCCTTCAAAATTTGAAAAAATGATTTCTTTACCAAGAATTCTTTACCGAGTCAAACTTGCTCAAGGGACCACTGGAAACAAAAACTCCCCAAGAGAAAGACAGTAGGAAGAAAGGAATTTCCAGGACGACATTATATAGTGGACGTGGAGGACAAACCAGACCAGAAAATGATGTCCCAAGAGATAGATATGTTGAGGGTTGTCACCACCAAGATCCCTGCTGGTAGTGTATCTTCTTTTTACCAGAGGGCTGAATGTTTGGATGAGCCCAGATTCTTATCTGTGCACACTTGCCTTGACCATGTGCTAATGAAGTCCTGATGCTCTTACCTTCGTTCCCACACCTGCTTCATCTTGAGTACTTTTACTTCATCCCTAAATGTATTCTGCTTTGCCTTACACCTGAGGGCTGGAGGTGGGTCGAGGTGATCTTAGGAGAAAACACAAAGCAGCCCACCGCTTCTGACTACATTCCTGCTGGAGGTCTAGTATTTGGCCCATATTTTAGCTCAGTGTGGTAACCACCTGTGGTTAGCCCTCTATATCCCAAGACCCATTCTTGCTCATGACTCCTCTAGGAGAGCTTTTAAACTCTTTGGGAAGCTGAAGCTCGACATACCACAGCCTTGGCTAGGATTATTTTCTTTTGGGAGCTTTCATCTGAAAGAGGCAATATCACATTTTCTTACCTAGCAGGTTATTGTTTGCTATTTGGTTTTTATATTAACCACCTTTCTCACTCATATATATGCCAACAATTGTTAATAAAACATTTGAGAAAAAATACACAAGAACAAAAAATAAGGATGAGAGAATATAACCTTAGAATGCCAAGACAAAGACAAAATGAAAGAATCATGAAT
This sequence comes from Balaenoptera acutorostrata, assembly GCF_949987535.1. Taxonomy (NCBI): domain Eukaryota; kingdom Metazoa; phylum Chordata; class Mammalia; order Artiodactyla; family Balaenopteridae; genus Balaenoptera; species Balaenoptera acutorostrata. Next base: position 65,801,245 of record NC_080071.1, on the reverse strand, counting down.
CGTATTTAAAATATACAGGGACAAAAACTACTATCATCCTTGAAATTTACTTGTGTGTCAATTTATTTGCTTATCCTATTTTTTAGTTTAAGCACATGTAAATTTAGCCTTTCAGATTATCTGCATTCCCATGCTCCCAAATAAATCTATATTATATGAAAAAAAGCAGTTATCATATTAGCTTTTCTTCCTTTAAGAGACAATCTACCCATCAGTTTAAATGTAATTATTTCTGAATCATGTCACTACAAATAGTGTGTTAGTGTTTAACAATACATTTTTCTGTTATGTTACTGAATCAATACTATCATTTCTAAAATTAGGCTAATACTAAATAAATAGGAATTTTGATATTCTAAGAATGTTTCTGCTCATTTTATGTATATCTCTGTAATAAAAACTAATAAGTTCTCTTGTTTAAAACATATTCCTCTTAGAAGAGACAACCTGGAATCTCTCCATGTATTTTATACCTGGGCTAATGTGGCAATCTGTGGCTGGGCTTGAACTGTCATTTGCTGGCTTTCAGCTTCTGTTACAGCTGCATCTCCACTCTGCTGGTTCTCTGCTCCAGATTCCATGGTCATTTAGTTACCTACAATAATATGGAAGAGTGTTACAAGCACTACAGTGCTTTGTGCTTTTGTGGTTTTAAAGGCAATTTTCAAGTTGTAAATAAGTATATGTGGTGGTTAGGTTAGCAGATGCACTCAGAAATCTAGTTGAACTATAATGTAGTTGAATTATTGTCAGACTCGTCCAAATATGCTGAGCTATAAAAGTTCTAGTCTTTTCAAAAAAGAAAAAACTTTTTCCTTTGCCATTTCTTCCCAATGGGATATTACTCCATCTATTATAGAAGACGGGATTCCTCTCTTCCATGAATCTTCCCAAATAACAAGGGGAGGAAGGGCAGCAGCAAAATTATAATTTTTTCAAAAATGTATCAGTCAGGTAAGGAGGGAGGGTAGAGAGTAGAAGTGAGTTGATGACAGGGTCTATGAGATACTGGCTTCAAGGTACCGCCTATATGGGTATTCCCTCCTATTATAGGAAGAAACAGAAGAATTATAAGCTACTTCCTCAGGAAATTATTGGTGGTAGGACAAAATAGCCCAAGTTTCAACAGCCCAAGTTATGGGGTCTCAAGGTAGAAAGGTGGGATTAATAGAGACAGAGTCAGAGACCTCAAACACTGAAAAGGCTATTTTGTGTTCTGACTCCTTACCCTATATATAGTGTGCAACATACACATATGTGTGCACACACACACACAATAAAACACCTTTTAAAATTTTAACTGCAAAATTCTGGATAAGTTAATCAAGGCTGATCTTTCTTACTTTTTGGAACCTGCTTTGCTAAGAGTTTACTATATTTCTTAGATCTGGCACTGGATGACAGCAAAAGTGAAGAGCAATTCCTAGCAGCAGTAGCTGCTAACCTTGAGGTTAGGGAAATTGATTATATATAGCAGATATAACTGGGAAAGCAACTGTGTCTAAAGGAGTCACAATAAAAGGGATTACATCTTACTTGTGTACTACTGTTATCATTCAGTGCCTAGCATATTACCTGTCAAAAATAAATTTAATAGTGAGGACTACCTATGGTGATTCCATAAACAACACAAGAACTCCAATGCTTTTCCAGAATTTATTACATTTATTTCATAACTCCGACATCAAAATAGTCACTGATCCTTATGTGATTATTACATGCCATCAGAATGTATCACATGCTAACATTTTGCCATCATTCACAGGAGTCTATAAAAAGAAAGTGTTTACAAGTGACAGTTAAAAATGAAAATATCTCTGTAGAAATGAATATAAATAATGTAGAAATACAGAAGCCACAAAACAGATGACAAAGGAAAAGATCAACAGACTTGACTGCATAATTATTTAAAACATTAATATGACAAAAGCCACCAAGGCAAGTATACAAGGAGAAAATATCTGCTACATAAAATCAACAGAATAACATCTAGAATACAGAGAAACTACTAATTCAGTAAGAAACTCTTATTATTGGCTAGTTCACAAAGATATATGTTTCAAGGATGGAATTTTTTTTTATAATAGAAAACTGGAAACAAGTATCCATCATTAGGAGGACCATTAAAAAATTAAAGCAATAAAAAATAATGAAATCTATAATGTAATGACACTTAAAGCTTTCCAAGACAGACTGAGTTAAATGGCAAGTTATGAACATATTATAAAGTAGAACCCCATTTATGTTAAAAACAAGTAAAACAAATTGTTGTAAAGGTGTATGCATGAAAAGAGGTATGGGAAGTTATAACTGAATCGTAATAAGTGGTGGCTCTGAAGAGAGAAAGATTTGATAGAATTGTATAGGATAATTTTCACCTTTTACTTTTTACATATTTTAGTATTTTACTTTTATTTTTTTCTTTCTTTCCATAAGCATGGATTCAGGATTTCGTGCAGGATTAAAGAAATTTTAATACCAGAAATGACAGATAACATTTTGAAACTCTGAACCAAAAGCTTTACTTCAGTCATGATTTTGAGATATCTGCTGATAAAATTTTTTTAATCTGATACTTTTTATATGAAATTTGTATTTTTGTTTAAGATTTACCTAAACTGTTTACCCTACATTTCCAAAGAGTAAAAATGACTATTTAAAAAAAATTACCAAATAACTTTGTTACCCTCTGTGATAATTCATTGAATTGTACACTTAAAACCTGTGCTCTTTTAAACTAAAAAATTTAAGAAAGACATCAAAAATAACAGAAAGCAACATCAACAGCAAAATAGTTTATGTATACTAAATACTGTCCATACTTTTGCTCTGGAAGAAAATGGCACATGAAAGCAAAAAATCTAATCTTAGTAACAATAAAATAAGTAAGTGAATCCATTTGAGGACAGTACTGAGTCAAGCTAAATAAGAGCAGAAACCCGCAAACTTTTCTCTTATCTTCTCCTCTAAGTCATCAATTTAATGAGAATGAGAAGATAAATACAAATTTATCATCATAATACTTCCTTTGTAGAGAGAGAATATGCAACCACTTTTGAAAGACTTTAGTCCAAGCCACATTTTTTTTAACCTACGCCGTCATCCATATAGTTTCACTCCACCATTTGATTAAAAGTAATCCAAAGCACAGATCATATTTCTTTTGTTTTTGTTTACTTTTCAGTATGTCAGGGCTACTTAATTTTTTTTTTTTGACATTTAAGGTATAGGGTATCATTACAACTTTTTCTTTCAAAAAATAAAATATTTATGACTCTATAATAATAAAAGAATAAAACCATTAGCTAACATAAGTAATTACAGCTACAAGGACACATTCAAAATAGGAATGTGATTTGCATCCTTTTTCCCTCCCCAACTAGATAATATTCTTTTTACTTTTTACTTTCTTCTAAAAACAAAGTGTGGTATTTCCAGTGGTTAGCATCCCCCATGTAAATAAACTGCCAGTGTTTTATTATCATTTCATTCAGGCAGACTACCAAATACTTTTTCAAGGTGGGGGACGGCCTTCTTAATTAGTTTGAGTAGGTATCAACCACTTGGGCAACAGTACAATTACTGTCTTTCATCAGATAATTCAGGCCTTTCTCAAAGTACAGGTGAGAATTACTTATAGAAAAACAATTTGTTTTAGATAAGAAATTCAAACGACTCAACTAAAACAGAAACTATTCTTTTGGTTTTCACCTTGAGGGTACTGAAATAGCAGTCTCCAACTAAACTAGCATTTAATGCGAGCGCATTAATTATGACTTTGAAAGCTTTTACTCTTTTTTTGTTTGTAGCTTCAGGTGGAGAGAGAAGAGATGCTATGGTATGATGTGTACAGTCTTCAATTTTTCTATTAACCCAGGAGCAGTCTTAGCCAGCAGCAGAGCAGTATTTCAAACACAGGATCAGCTACTAGACCCAATATGTAGGTTTCCAAAATTACTCAAGAAAGGAGATTCCTAATTCATTACACAAATGCTTTCTGAGAGTGCAAAAACAAAGAAAGACTGAATACTGCTGTAAAATTTAAAAAAGATCAGGTACATATGAACTCAGAGGGAATACTGTACAAATATTGGACCTGGAACATTAGAAACAATGAATCTTAGAAATCATGAAAAATCTAGTCTTGACAGTTTTGTCAAGAATTCTTAAGAGTTCTTCCAATAATTCTGAATTCCAAAATTTATCTGTGATTGATATTTAAGATTTAGGTATTTTCATGAATTTATCCCTAAAAATTTACATAATTCTTTGAAAACTATGAACTTAAAGCAAATTTCAAAACAGTGTCACTCCGAAAAAAATCAAATTTAAAAAAATAAATTCACAAAGATACATGCCATTTTGGGACCTCCCTGGTGGTGCAGTGGTTAAGAATCCACCTGCCAATGCAGGTGACATGGGTTTGAGCCCTGGTCCGGGAAAATCCCACATGCTGTGGAGCAGCTAAGCCCATGCGCCACAACTACTGAGCCTGCGCTCTAGAGCCCGCGAGCCACAACTACTGAGTCCATGTGTCACAACTACTGAAGCCCGTGCACCTAGAACCCGTGCTCTGCAACAAAGAGAAGCCACTGCAAAGAGAAGCCCGTGCACCACAACGAAGAGGAGCCCCTGCTCGCTGAAACTAGAGAAAGCCCAGCAGCAACAAAGACCCAACACAGCCAAAAAAAAAAAAAAAAAAAAAAAAAGATACATGCCATTTTGCTACAATGGTCTTCAGAGTTCTAACTCTTAACATGAAAAATAAAAAGGGAGTGATCCTGCCGTATTATGCACCCGATCTTGAGCGAAACAAAGAATGCTGTTCTAAGTAGTTGGGAAAGAGCCTAACATTTGGTGGAAAGCTGGATCTGTCACCAAGTGGTCGTTGGACAAATTAAGCTTTTTGTGTTCCAGCTTCCTCATCTGAAAACAAGAGAGATGAATTAAAAGATCTCTCTCAATTTTAAGTGCTCTGATCTTAGGAACTGACAGCACAAGATGTATGCACACACATAATTATGCAGACCACTTAATAAAATAATATATGTATTATTTCCTTTTAGCACATGGTTCACAGTAAAGAAAACAGACTAAGAATAGGTCACCTAGACTCTCAATCTTGGGCAAATATAAAAATATTACCATTCACATATAATATATAAAATTTATCAAACAGCTTAATAGTCCCTTTTCTTAATTTTCAGAGGATAAAGCAGCTTTTTCTTTCCATCCTAGAAAGCTTCAAGAAATTTATCTAAGACTGTATCACTTTTGTACCTTTATACAGTAAAGACAGTAAATATTTAAAAGTTTAAAATATAGTTTAGATAAACATCCCAATAAAGTGTCAAATGACTGCTTCCATAATATTTAAAAGGAGAGTATGCTGCAATAGTCAAGAGTGCTGGAATGCCAAAGAAACACTAGAGACAAATACAGTATTGATAAATTTGGGGATTTATTTTCTGATAAGAAAAATGGTATAAGCAAAGGCTTAAATTATAGTAGGCCTTTAGAGAAATGGGTGAGTCAGTGGCTGGTGTCTGACCTTGCATAGAAGCAAGGATAAAAGATAAAGAAAGAATGGTCATTCCAAGCCAATCAGCAACTACTGGGGCAAAATGAGAATATGAGAATGATGTCTCTTTAAGTCATTGAGTTTAGAATTTTTATGTTGCAATGTATTTTACTTCTACTTTGTATAGCAATATATCCTGAGGTAATTCACAAGTGAATAATTCACTTTTCCAAAACCAACACTATCTTCAATTTTAACAATTTATATTATATACATTATACTTGTATTACAGTATCATATCTGAGCATTTATATGTCAGGAACTGTTCAAGTTACTGGGGATGAAGAAATAAATTTTTAAAGAACTTTGTGGAATTTATATTCTAATATGTGGAAATAGCAGAGAGAAAGTAAACAAGTAAAATGTGTAACAAATCAGAAGGTAAGAAGTGTTGGGTAAAAAATAAAGCTGGGAAGGATATTGGAGGGATTTTCAGTACTATAAAAGCGGACCAGTAAAGCCCTCATTGATAAGGTAGCATTTAAATTCACTTATCCAGCACCTGTACAGAACTATACCAAATCAGGGATAAATTGCTGGCAGCACTAATTCTGTATTTTCTGCCTCTACCAAGTCAAGTCAACTAAAGGTCAACAAAAAAGAAAGCAAGCCCATATCATCACTTTTGCTAACAACCATTAAGCAAAAGGAAAGAATGCTCTAAATCTTCACTTTGTTCTTTGTCCTAAAATATTTTGACCTTTAAGAAGTGCCCAAGTCCTTATGATCCTAAATGTTCTAGTTCACGTTTATGAAAAATAAATCCATCTCCCTTACAACTTAGTTTACTTTTTAATCCCTTAAATCTATGACAAATTTAATCCAGTTTAGGATGAGAGGTAAGTATTCAGAGAAATGAACTGTGAATTTTGACTCTGAAGAAGAAACAATATTCATAATTAATAGAACATATGAACATATGCTGTGGTTTTTAAAATGCAAATGACCTTAATTATAAATGAGAAGAAAAACTTCCCCTGCACCTAGCAAGTGGGGGACTCCTCCTGAACTCTTTCGTCAATCTGGAAGTCCAGGGATTTAAGGAAATCACATAAGCAGAAGTCTAACGTCTCCAGGGTAATCACAGCAAAAGTCACATTTGGGCACATGATTTTAAAATTAAATGACTAGTTTGTTGCCATAGGCAGATATATTACTAAAAACATTTTGCATAAGTATACCTAAAAACATCTAGGGGTGATGTACAATACTTTCTACAGTTATTTTGTACCTGTTATTTAGTTTTTAGTATTTTACAACTGCTTGAAAGCCTTGCTAGCACATTCTTGCACCTTCAACATGTCTTAATATTCTAAAAGTGTTATGATTAATTTACTAAAGAGAGTGGCAAAATGTTCAGCTGCTACATAAAGGACTCTAGCTTTCCAGGAATCAATGACTATGTTGCACTGCCTCTTTTCCTCTGCTTTTTTTTCCCCTGTATATTTTTTGGTTAACCTTGTAATCCTTCATTTATCTTTATCTCATATGTCCTATCTAGCAGAACTGAGATGTATGCAATCAATACTGGAAATTTAATGGTCCAGGTTTCTGATGCTAATAGTCTTTTGCTATTAAATACACCATACTTTCACTGAAACCAGCTAGGAAAATAGCATATTCAAATGCTGCATGTGTACATATACATGTGTGTAGGTATGTATATATGTACACATTCACACTCCCCTCTCAACACACATATCTTCAACTGTAAGAATCTTATTAGATTAGACTGATTGCACCCTAACAAAATAAGGTTATATACATACATTTTTAGGGAAAGAGTCAGAACAGCCAATGTGATAAACTAAAATAAACTGGTATCTTTATCAAGCTAAGTAAATTCTAACATAATTTTCAGAAACAGTTTTCTCTATGCTCCTACTAAGGTCTTTCTCCCTTAACTGGAATACAAATCCATACTTTAGCCTATAGTCTAGATATTAGAGGAAGGCAAGGTAAGTTGTATATGAAATTAATTCTGTGTGATCTGAATTTGGTGAGATTTAATCATTTATGAGACAAAAATAAAAGCTTGAAAATTTGTATGTTTTAATAAATTCTTTGTATTAATAGTACATGCCAGTACTCAACTACCACTACCTAAAAAGAAGGCATACAACAATGGGGAATCTTTTCAATGTTATTTAATAAAACTATTTCCCTGATTTGTTTATTGGACTGAACTCGGAGGAACTGCTTTAATTAAGTTCAAGATTTGTATGTTATGATTTATTGCAGTTTTGTGATTACCAGAGCATTTAAATGCTATTTTTAATAAGTAAAGTTATTTTAAAATGTGTAGCATGCTCTATAAGAAAGATACTGACCTCAAAGGAAGTACTTAACAGAAGTGAATTAGGAAAGTATTATCTGATTTATAGAAATGTATTGCATGATTTATGATATAGCCATCCTCATATTCTAGTGTGACTAATTCTATAGTATCTTTCAGTAAGAAAGCTTTAGTGATTTCTCAAATCAAAGTTACTATTATTGTTTTAAGTACTGGCAAAATGTATTTGCCTTGTTTTCCTTCAGGTAAGACTACTCATGGCTCTGAAACAAGCGTTCACGTATCTGGTCACCAAGAGACAAACAGTGTTGCTTAGCAAAGCAGCAACTATGACTATGCATTATTTTAGATAATAACATTTTATCCCAACTCTTCCTATTCTCCTTTCTTTGCAAACACACATCTGATACCATTTTCTCACCTTGAGCCTTTCAAAGAAGTGACCCTATATAAATTTCTATATATGAAGTTCTACTAAATAGATTTTTGAAGCTAATTTTTTTTTTAAGGAAAAAAGCATTATGCACCTCCTACATACAGTTACTTTTAGAAAAGCAATTTCCGTGTTGACTAAAGAGTGAAACTGTCTTCAAATTTTAAGTTCTGCTTCATAAACTAGCTCAAGGCTAATACTGTAAGAACCTACAAAAGTTATGCCTTAAAGTTAAAAATTTATAGCCTACTATTCCATTTACTCAATAAAATCCCAGGGACTATGTGAAAATCACTTACATTGAAATGGAAAATGAATGTCCAAGTGTTTCCAAAAAATAAGTTTATAAAGTTAACGTTTATTATTTTAACAGTTCTGTTTTGAACTAAATTTTAAAATGCTATTCTTGGTGAATTATTTACAAATTAGACATCAAAGAGTGAAAATCAATTTTCCTGAAGTGAGACAGCACATGTTATATGGTGGGAGTCATAAAACAGGAATTCTGGTTTTAGCTGTGACTTCACAGATGGAGAACTAAAGATGTTAAGAGATTTGTAAGAACTTCACAAGACTGTTTAGGGCTATACCACCTAGCCTCAAATATTATAAAAAGTGAAGAAATATTTGACAGCAGAACTGCATGAGCTATTAAGCAACATGCTAATCATTTTAATTATGTCTTGCTTACCAGAAAAATCCCAAGCACTCAAAGCACCAAGGGTATATTGAACTATATCTTAAAAATTAGCCATGGTTGGGCTTCCCTGGTGGCGCAGTGGTTGAGAATCTGCCTGCTAATGCAGGGGACACGGGTTCGAGCCCTGGTCTGGGAAGATCCCACATGCCGTGGAGCGGCTGGGCCCGTGAGCCATAATTGCTGAGCCTGCGCGTCTGGAGCCTGTGCCCCGCGACGGGAGGGGCCGCGATAGAGAAAGGCCCGCGCACCGCGATGAAGAGCGGTCCCCGCACCGCGATGAAGAGCGGTCCCCGCACCGCGATGAAGAGTGGCCCCCGCTTGCCGCAACTGGAGAAAGCCCTCGCACGAACCGAAGACCCAACACAGCCAAAAATAAATAAAAAAAAAAAAAAAAAAAAAAAAAAAAAATTAGCCATGGTTAATCTACAAAGTTGAAAAATGACATGCAGACAAGAGCAAAGACTTTACGTACAGTTTTGATAAAGACTCACTTCAGGTTTAGATATCTCTATCTCTAATCCTGAAAGAATCAATGCTGAATCAAGTCCAGCATTTCAGGTAAATGTACTTTTTTACCAATCAGGCAGTGATTTCTGGTAATCACTTTGATTAATACAATCTCATGCTATTTTTCACGTTTCAGAGGTGGGAAGTATTAGTAAAGCATCAGAATTAACTAAAACTCAAAGGAGAAAACTTTCTTTTTAAGCTATGAAAAACGAACCTAATTTCCTTGGCTTTTAAAAAATAAATCTGTAATTTCAGTGTTTTAGTTGTCTAATAAGCATTTATGTCTGCTTCCTTTAACCTGTGCAAATCTAAAGGGGGATTGGTTTTAATCTTGCCTTTTAAATCTGTGACCCTCCAAGAGGGACTCATTCATTATAAATAAGTTTTCTGTGCACATTACATAATAAGTGTTCTGCCAAAAATTATGAGGACTATAGTTTAAAGCAGACAAGAACCTTTCTCTCAAAGAGCTCACAAGCTAATAGTAAGAGATGAAATATGTATTATATACATATAAAAGAGCTAGGCAAATATAAACTAATCGCTACCATCAGTTTACCTACAAATTCCCTCCAAACAAGTATTTAGTTAAAATGACTTCAAACCATAAACTTCTATTTTGAAATGACAGGAAAACAATGAATTATGGAAAAAAGGAAAGCAAGAGCTGGCTATTTATGGTAATCTTTCTGTTGATGCAGACCTAATTAATAAGATAATGAAATCAATATATTTCTTCAAGACCTTGGCTACAATACTTCCTTCAAGTGAACTTTTATAAACCAAAACTTAACTATTGTTGAGGAACAAAAATTTCTAGTAATCATCAATAAAGCTAGAACCTTGGAAACTTTCTCCACAAAGGGATAATGCTGTTAATATTCAGAGTGATGAAGACTATGCTTTATTGTTATTTCTTGCCCAGGGAAAAGGCTCTACCAGTACGTAAATTTAAATTCTCCAGAGCGCAGTTTAGTCATCTGCAAAAAATGAAGGAGTTACTACTGCCTGCATGGTAAAAGTTTGCTAAGTGTGAATTCCCCCAAAACAGCAGGATTTATGAGTAATATACTACACCCACACAAACATAATAAATTCTCTCATACCAAATAATTTGCAAAATATAGTATACTGTATCAAAATGTTTCACTCAAAGTTGTTATTTCTTGATTTTTATCTTTGCTTCTTTTGGTCAGTCACTCAACTAAGGGATCCGGACACAGGATAAAAGAGAAGACCAGAGCAGGTGGGGTGTAACTCCAAATATGCATTAGTAGATTTAGTTATTTTTCATTAAATAGTGGTGTCCTGTTTGCCTGGGCTTTCAGAGATATTTAGAAAATATCTGTAATAATTAAATAAGAATTTATGATGTCCAAGATATGACACCAAAAAGCACAAGCAACGAAAGAAAAAAACAGAACTGGAAATTGTCAAAATTAAAAACTTTCGTGCCAAGAAAGTGAAGACAATCCACAGAATGAAAGAAAATTTTATAAATCATATATATCTGGTAAGAAGCTTGTATCTAGAATAATTAAGAACTATTACAACTCAATAATAAGACAAATAACCCCATTTAAAAATGAGCAAAGGATCTGGACACTTCTTCCAAGATATATAAATGGCCAATAAGTACACAAAAAGATGCCAGACAGCATTAGTCATTAGGCAAATGCAAATCTAAACCACAATGAGATACTACTTCACACCCACTAAATGGCTACAATAAAAAATAAAAACAAGTGTTGGTGAGGATACAGAGAAACCAGAACCCTTATATATTGCTGGTGAGGATGTAAAAAGATACAACCATAGGTCTGGCACAGTCTGGCAGTTCCTCAAATAGTTAAACATAGTTACTATATAATCCAGCAATTACACTCCTAGGTATAAACCTAAGAGAAATGAAAACATGTGCAATAAATGAATGCTCATGGCAGCATTATTCACAATAGCCCAAAAGTCCAAATATCCATGAATTCATGAATAAAATACTGCATATCCATAAAACGGAGTATTATTTAGCAATAAAAAGGAATGAAGTCTTGATAGATTCAACATGGATGAACCCTGAAAGTATTATTATGCTAAGTAAAAGAAGCTCATCACAAGAGAGTCCATTGATACGCAATGTTCAGAATAGGCAAATCTAGAGACAGAAAGTGCATTAGCAGTTGCCTAGGGCTGGGGTATGGAGAGATTGAGGCGTGATGGTTAAGGGATGTGGAGTTTCTTTTTGGTGTAACAAAAATGTCCTAAAACTGACTGTGGTGACAGGTGCACAACCTTGTGAACATGCTAAATAACTACAGAACTGTACACTGGAAATGGGAAGATTGTATGGTACGTCAATTGTAGTTCAACAATGCTGCTAAAAATGAATCAATGATGTCCAATTTTTAAACTGCAATATAATCTATCATGAAGGAGAAAGGATTAAGAGTCAGGATATCTACATTTTAGCCCAAAATATCATGTCGTTCCTCCTCTTACGTGAATAACTTAATAAAGCTTCCTGCCTCACGCAGGGTTCCTCGTAGTGTGGATTTATAGTGAATGTGACACTTTCTTCACCTCACCAACTTGTGAACATATCAAATTCACTCTACTTCCACGTCTTCATTTTTGTTGTCCATGCCACTGCTTACAATATACTCCCCTTTACTTCTACCTGCCAAGTTCTTCCATATGCAATTTGAATACTATCTTTCTCACAAAACATTTCCTCACTGAACGCCTTCCCTTCTAAACTCAATAGTCCTTCAAGATAGTGAAAACTGATACTCTGCCACATATAAATCATTCTTTCTTGTACTTTTGTCACCTCCACTATACTGTGAGTTCCGTGAGGGCAGTAAAGCCACATACTCAGGCTTTACTGTTTATATCAACTAGAACAATACTTCATTTAATATCTATAAAAATACCTAAATGAATAAATTTTCTTGTGATTATTCCACCAACTATAAAAAAGCTGATGGTCAATAAACATTCACTGAATAAATGACTAGACTGATAAATGGCAGGAAGTAAAACCGTAACAGCAAACAATAAAGCTGCTACTGACACTTTTAAGGAAATGATACCCCTTTAAGAGTACAGAGTTCAGAACAAGCAATAATTTTCACTTCAGTGATGAAAAAGAAGATATTTGAGTCTCCTACTGCTAATCGCTTACACAAATAGGGATAACAACCCTCAAAATTGTTATTCAGCTTTGTTTAGATAACACTTTTAGTTCCATCTATGCTGTCATATAATTATAACCAGAAACTCACATGCAGATAACCAGCTCATTAAGAAAAGAGTTAAAATTGAAGAAAGAAAACTTAGTTTCCAAGAAGATTCACTAATCTTTGGGAAAGACATTTTATATTACCATTGGTATAAATAAACTCTCAGATCCACCCTCTACTCTGACACCAAGGTCATTACTTAGTTATTTTAACTTCTCACTTAATTCTCTCTTCTCCAACCAAATGTCAGTCTTTACTTCTCTCCTTCAGGAAAAAACTTACCATCGATCCCTCAGACCTCTTACTCTCCAAACCTTGACTGTTGATAGACTATTCAGAGAGTCTAGATTAATCCAGCCAGGAACAATTTGTTCAGACAGCCCATCTCGTTTATGGTAAACTTTTATTACCTTACCTCAACCCTGAGAAAAAGCAACTCAGGCATTTAAAAGTTTAACAAGGGGTACTACTGTTAAGTTGAGATTCATGTAACTAGCCTCAAGAATTGATTAAATACATAAAGGTAATTTTTCATCACTGGATATGTAAAATACTGTCACCAAAGTATGAATGATAAATCTTCCCCTACCCCCTTCTTATTGGTAACCTAGGAGACAGGTGAACAAAACTAGGTAAAATAACAAAACATATCTTTACAGGGCCAGGACTGGCAGAGCTAAGAAAAGAGAAGAATGCAAAACAAAATAAAACAAAACAAACAGGACGCAAGACAAGACTTTGTATATACTAAGGAAAGAGGGGCATGCTGGGTGAGAAGAGAAACAAATGGCTATTCTTATCTGTGTTTCAAATGTCTCAAAAACCTACATTTACAGATTTGATAATACAGAATAAATTTAAAACCATACTTTCTTCTTACAACTCCAAAAAGTTTAACCAGACTAACCACATATAATGACTGAGTTAGCGTATGCATTAAATTGGCAGAGGAAAGCAAGTAGCCATTGTTCTAGTTCATGATCTTTACCTCTACCCCAAAAGGCAATTCACTGATACAATGACACTGTGAGAAATCATTTCATTCCCTGCTAGCCTCCAGATTATGTTCCAGAAGAAAACTTTTCTGCCTTTACAGATTTCAATTATCCACTCCCCCCACCACCAAATCTAGAAAGATAAGTGCTTTGTAAACATTTTAGTCACTGAGTGGGTAAAAATAGCATGTATTAGTATTTTATATAAAAATACTAGTAAATCCTCAAAATAATAGTTAAGACAATATTCTTTCATTAAAAGCTTTAACATATGTAACTGTCAACCTAAGCATACAAAGAATGAGATACACCGTAAAAGGTTCATTTAATGATTTTTTTTGAAAGATATGGAACTTTTTTCTGTCCCTGCTGCTGGAGTATTAGTTATCATTTTCTAAGTTTAATCAACTTAAAAAACTTACAGCATGTGTATTTTAAAGATAAATACACTAACAGCATGTATATTTAAAATGAACTATAGTTAAATGCTGCTTAGAAGGTCCAAAAAAGAAAGACAGGTACTGAAACTTGTTTTGTGTTCTAGTTGAAATGAGTATTACTTGGGTCAACTGGTTGACCAAGGACTTTCACAGTAAAAAAAAAGAATAAAAAATTCATCTCAGCAGTAAAGTCTCAGTAGACAATCATATAGAAGAAACTCACCATTCATTTAGATATCAAATATAAAACTCACTGATTAATGACACTAAGAAATATTAGAAAATCATCAAAAAATAAGTTAATGAGTATATAAAAAATTAACTCAGGGAGAAAGCTAGTACACTAATCAGGATTACTGAGTAATAATATTCCATGAGAATAGTCTGTTTAAAAAAAGGTCTGGACTACATGAGATGTTCTTTCTCATTCAGAGAGAAAACTATAGACTTTTTTTGGTTGAAATAACAGAAGGAAGCAGTTTGTTCAGGGCTATAAGAACCACAACAAAAGAGTTAAATTCAGATTAAATTCACTTGGAGACTTAAATCTTCTACAGCTTGCTTTCCTCTTCATGTACATCTCGATCATTTTAATAAAACTTAAAAAAAAACCCTGAAACTAAAAAGGTAATTGAGGCAGTTCAAATAATTTCCTATCACAAACTGGCATCTCTCATTCAAACGAAATCTTTCATTTAAAGAAATAAAGGCATAATGACAGCATTCCTTACTTTAAAAGGTCACAAAAGAGCTAAAAATAAAATCAGCTCACCAACCGGTTAACAAACACAGGTATATCCAGATGATGAGGTGCCTCATAATTAAAAGAATGAAGCTCTTTATGTTCTGACACAAACCAACTGCTAAACCATGTTAAGTGAAAACAGCAAGATATAGGAGTGTACATAGTATACTACCATTTGTATAAAAGGGATGTGCGGGGAGGAGAGTACATACATATTTGCTTGTGTATGGACAGAACACCTCTGAAAGGACAAACAAGAAATTGGTGACACGTGGGTGACTGGAGGGTGGGGGCAAAACACATGACTCCCTGCTGTATTACATCCTATGTGTTTTGAATTACGGACTATCTGAATGAATTACTTATTAAAAAAATAAAATTGGAAATACAAAATATAATCCTCCTTTCTTCCATCTTCATCAAGTGTGATCTCTTTTTCCTTTGACTGCTTTCTGATGACATATACTCTGCATTATTAGTCATCATGTCCCCAAAAGTTCCTTGAGGGTAGAGATATGACAAGGTAATTCATCTTTGGATTCGCTGCAGCTTCTGGCCCAGTGTATTAAAACACAGTAACAATAATAATGATGAGTAATTTTAAACATAATAGGAAACACTTGTTGAGCACTTGTGACATGCCTCATGTTTAATATGCATTAACTTATTTAATTCCCACATTTGTATGAGCTAGATATTGTACACTTATGACCAAGGAAATTGAGGTATAGAGAAGAAACCTGCCCAAGGTTCCAAGCTAGGAAGTTAAAATAAACCTTAAAAATAAATAGCTGTCATTAATTGAATCCTTAAGGAAGTACTTTATAATTATCTCACAATGCTATAAAGTAGCTGGTATTATTCTAATTTTATCAGATAAGGAAACTAAGGCTGAGAAAGATCAAGAAACTTCTTGTAGGTCACAAAATTCCTTGAGGGTAGGCACATGACAGTAGTGGCAACAGGAGGATTCAAACTGGCATGTGATTCCCAAACCCCATGCTCTTTCCATTAACTACATTCTCTGTCACAGTAAATGCTAAATATTTGAAGTACCACAAATTGTTTCTCAAGTGATAATGTAGAGATGAGTTCATACATGAGTAAGAAAAAAAACAATCTTTTCATTTTTTCCATTCCCTATATCCTTAAATTCAGATTTGAGCTCTAACTATTCAATAAAGAAGCCATCACTGGAGGTGACACTGTAACATGAAGAAAGATATGCTTACAAGATTATGTCACAGGCTGGCTATAAACAAGTCTACATAGCCGTTCCTGATAAGATACTGAAATGAAATTATAAATTTCAGTGATACATTGTAAGCATTAGGTTACAAGTAAATATTTTTTTTCTACTGTGTAAAAAAAGGAAAAAGGTTTTTAAAATGAGGTGAAGTGGGAGATATATACTTGGTTTTACTGTAACCATATTATACCCCCCAAAACAAAACCCAATGTCTTAGAATGAAAAACAAAATAAAGCTACTTCTCTATGAAGAAACAAAAAGTCTATTAATCAGATCTAATCATGAAAATGAATTTCAGAAAGCAGAAAAAAGAAGGTGCCATTTTATGAATCAGGTTTCTAAGTTTCCTTAGGCTCTTATGTGGAAAAAAAAATCATTCAAAAGGATTAACACTGAAGTTTTAAATTCCGTAAGAAGTGTCCTTTTAATATTTTTCAGTCAATTTGTGTGAAAGACTCATTGGCTTTCTGAATACATGTCCATTAAAAAAAGGATTCAAGCAGATTTAGCTGTAATTTTTGCTGATCCCTGGGAGGGAGCAGAAGTATAATTTAGTAACAAGCTCTAAATGAATATTCAAATATTAATGAATATAAGTTTAAAAAGTTTCACCTGAGATTACTAAAAGAATTAGATTATGAATTTATAAATAAAAATTAAAAAAAAACTTTTGGATAAGACTGAAGAAAAAACCTGTCAGAAAACTTTTTTTTCCCCCTAATTCAACAAAGGAAGAGTCATTGTCATATAGTCTGTAAGGCAAAAAAATTCTACTCAACTTATGCTGGTTTGCAGAAAATCCTTAAGGAAAACCAGTAATCTATAGCATCATCAAGACCATAATTTCCTCAGTGTTTGGAAATAAAACCATCTTCCCAATTCTTACGGAAAAACTCTTTATTACATCTTCTTAATTAGGTTTCTTGGCAATGACAAATTGCTAAGGTGGTTTTTTAGACTTGCAATACAGCAAAGTAGGTTTTGGAAAAGTGACTTGCAAACAGAAAATCAGAAGACAGTGCTTCTACTAACAATATTTATTCCTAACAAGAAACCTTGTTACCAATCACAATTCTATCACACCCTGAGACAGGTATTTTAAAAACAAATAATCTGTTCATCTTTTGCATCACTTAAAATAACCATTTTGGCTTTATTTTTAAATCAGGAAATGAGTGTAAAAGATTTCAATAGCTGGCAACCAAAAGTATCTTTTATACTAACTAAACCTTTAGAAAGCAAAACTGTTGTAAGCTAAGGCTAGCATGAAATTCTAACTTCTGAAGAAGGCAAGACAAATAGGTCATATCCCAGGTCCTTTAAAAATTGTCTTTTAATCTTTGATGTGTCAATGACTTTTCTGCTGTCCCTTTTCCCCAACAGGGAAAGAAAAAATAAACCTTGCGGCTTAAATTATTGTCGGTCTGGGGCTGGGGTTACCTACCGCATGCTAGACTAATAATGGATACTTTTAAATGCCTGTTTTTAGAATTGGTATTAACCAATCTCTTGTTTACGTTTAGACAGAAAGATGTGCGAAACATGGTAGGGGGTGCGAGGGGAGATCCAGAAGACCCAACACCACGGCTGCCCCCCCCAAAAGATGATGTAAAACAAAAGTACATCGGCTAATATGCGTTTCAACAAAGTGTTTCAGAATCTCTCAAGTGATTATTCCCTTATTGAAAAGGGTTAAAACCGAAACTGTTTTCAAACATCAGCTTCCCTTTTACAAGATCCCAACAGTTTTTTAAAAGTTACTACCAATGTTTTTCTTAGCACCCCCTTCCTCCCCCAAAGAATGCATTTCCATGACTACTGATTAAAAAAAAAGAGAGTGAGGGAAAAAGTCAAAAATTATTTTAAAAAGCGCGAGTTCTCATTCCTTCATGTAAGCAGAAAAACACAGAAAACATCTTTACAATGGGGTGGGAGCAGAGGGAAAGGGCGTGAATAAAATACAGTACGAGAGGAAACACTGGGTTTCGAACTTTATTGCACAAAGAGAGAGTGGAGAGGAGAGTAGGTCAGCCGGAGCAGCGCTTCCCCTCGCGAAGCGGGCATGCAGACACGGAGGCTACCGGGAAGGCAGGCACCTTCACCTCCTCTGCCCTCAACTGTCGCCTTCTTCCTCCTCCACCCCCCGCGGGCACCCCGGCGGCGCTGCCCGGGCGGACGGCGGGGGCCGGGCGGGCGGCGTGGGGGGCAGCGCCCGGCCGGGCCAGGCCGGCGGGCGGCCTCTCCCGGGGCGGCTTCGGGCTCTAGGCTCCCGGCTCCGCGCCCGGCCCGGCCCGGCCCGGCGGCGGCGGCGGCGGGAACGCGGGCGCCAGCTCGCCGCGGCCGGCCGCCCGCACACACCCCCGGCCGCCGGCTCCCACCCCGCCCGCCGCCCCCCGCCATGAGCGCCGCCGCTGGCTGCAGGCAGAGTCGCTGCCGCCCCGGCCGCCGCTGGCTCCAGTCCGCCGCCATTATTCTTTGTTCGCTGCGAGCGGCGGCGATGGTGTGGGGTTCGGGCGGAGGCTCCATCTTTACCACGGCCCCTCCTGCGAGGGGAAGGCCCCGAGCGCTGGTGTCCGGCGCCTCCCCGTCCCCCCTCCGTCCCCCCGGCTCTCTCCGGCTCCTGCCTCCTCCTCCTGCTCCTCTTACCGGTGGTACAAGCTCCTCCGTCACTGCTTTCGTTCGCGGCCCGGATCTCGCTGGAGTTTTATTCTCTCCCCCACGTAACACACCGCGTCAAACTACACCTCCGCCGCGTCACTCACCAACACTCCGCTTCTCCCAGCCGCCCGGGCCACAGGCAGCAGCAGCCGCCGCCGACTGAGGACTCGCAGCCAGGGAGCCAGCCAGCGCCGCCCAGTGCCGAGTGCGCAGCGGCCGCGCACGGAAACAGCCGAGCTCGGCCCGGAGGAGCTCGAGCGGCCCCGCCCTCAGCGCTGGAGGCGGAACTTGCCGAAGACCTTCGAGTTCCTTCGGGCACGGCGAAGGGCTTCCGCGGGGAGAGGGAAGGCGGAGGTGGTCTGGGGCCAGGGGTGGGGAGGAGTGATCCAAGTCCGCCCTCCCCCTCCCCACCCCTCCCCGCCAATTATCGACGGATAAAACCCGCGGCGGAAATTTGCAGGAAGAGTTAGGGTTTGTGTGTGGCGGGTGGGGAATTCCCGAGGGGTGTCGACGGCTGGATGGAAACCCCCGCGCGGGCTGCCCTTGCGGCGGTAAGCGGCGGGCTCTAGGGCGGCTGCGGCGTGCCGGGTCTGTGTCCCCGAGCGCCGCCAGCCCCGGGAACTTTCAAACGCTGCTGGGACGAGGGAGACGCGCCACTGGGTCGGGGCCGCGGCTGAGTGCGAGAGTCCTGCGAGCCGGGGAGGAAGGCTTGCAGCGGCTCTGCGGTCGCCCCCGAGGCCTGGGGCCTGGGCTGGACGCTGGGACGGTAGGGCGCGGCGCTGCGCCGGCGCGGCCCGGGGGCGTCGTTGGCCCCGGTGGGGAGGGTTTCCCGCCCCTCTGGGCGGGCCGGGCGGCTCTGCTTCGAGAATCCGCTGAGAAACCTGGCGCCCGCCGGCGGGGCCGTTCTATTTCGGGGGACGGAGGCTCTGGGACTCCGGTCACCTTGGCGGGGTTCAGTCCAACAGCGAGGACGGCCAGGCCTGGGGGGCACATCTTCGGCCTCCGAGCCGTGACCTGCCCTGACCGAGGTTGCTCTTCTACACTTTCGAAATGTCTTACCTTCCTCTTCCACCTGCCCGCCTTTTTTTTTTTTTTTTGCACCATCCTGTGTCGGTTTCTTTTCACAGCCCGTTTTCTACAGCACAGGGTTGCAGCCGCTGCACCCTTTTCTTCACCACCCACTCCGCCTCTGAACCCGCAGTGTGACTTCCGTTGCCTCGAAGCTACTGAAACTGCCCTTTCAGAGGTCACCCGAGACACGATACCGACTTTACCATTATTCTTTTTATTGAACTCGGCAGTCCTCTCCCGGGCTTTTATGTCTATTGTAATTCACTTTCCGTCCCTTAAAGCAAACATGTTTTAGGAAGCCGAGAGGGTCTAAATCTGAGCTCCGTCCCATATTGGCTTACTGTTGAAAAAGAAAGAGTTCCCTAGCCTGGTACTGTATATCCCCTCGTCCTTTCTCTTTGGGCTGAAGAATGTCCCCCTTTGCTTCCGTTATTTTCAACCTTTCCTCCTCTACCGGCGTTTCTGTCCAGTATTTGAACATCGTGAAGTCTCTCATTTTTTGAAAAGGTTTGTCTCTTTAAATTCCTCTCCAACCGCGATTGTCTCTTACCCCGTGGACGCTCATGTCTCAGTCCTCAGCCCTCTCCAGTCTAGCTTCTGTTCTTACCACACACCCGAAGCAGCTCTGAATTGTCACAGACAAGCTTCAGGCCTCATTTACAAGACCTCGTTCTGGCATTTTACACCATTGCCCACACCCTCATCCAAATATTCTCTGCCCTCTGCTCTTGTTTTCCTTTTACCTCTCTGGTGGTTCTTCAACAACCAGCTTCTCCTCTTTTAGCCAGCTGTTAAATATTGGAATCCTGTTGAGAGCTTCATCCTCTTCTCGAGTCCCACCATGTGCATTTTCCTAGGTGGTCTCATCCCCTTCCGGTAGCTTCAAATACCCTCTGCCAAAGACTGTCCAGCTCAAAACTCAAGCCTAGATCTTGCTCTTGAACTCTAGATGCATGTTTCTAACTGCCTGTGCTACACTTTCATCTGGATGACTTGATGTCAAACTCAACCTATTCCCTCCAAAAGCCTCTTCCCATAGACCTCGGATCAGTAAAGTACAGCCTGTCCATCTACTCAGTTCAGAAACCTAAGACACCTCTGACACACATCAGAATCACCTAGACCTGCCTTAAAAATATAGGATTTGTGGCTTCTCATCCCACTCTAGTCTAAGCTACCTTCATCTCTTGCTTGAAGTTCTGCACTAACTACCATCGAGGTCCTACAAAACTGCTCTTGGCTCATTCCAATCCATTTGCCATACTGCAGCCAGAGCAAATTTTAACAAATACAAATCTGATCAAGTCACTACCCTGCTTGAATTCCTTCAGTCCTTCCCTTCGCTTACTGAACACAATCTAAGTCCTTGTCATTAAGGCCAGGCCCTCCATTATCTGGGCTCGTCTTCTTTCCAGCCTCCCCAGCAGTCCCTCTAGCTCTCTGCACTCCAGCCATGTTAGTCTTTTTATTTTTTCCAGGCTCTTTTCTCTTGTTCCCTATTGTAAACTCTCACCTCAAGGAATTTATACATGCTATTCCCTTCCCCTGAAATTCTTTTCTGTTACCCACTCCTCCTGCCTAACTGTAACTTAACACTTTTCTTTTCTGATTCTTCATACTTGTAATTATTTGTTTAATGTCCATGTAAGGTCTGTGCAGGTAGGGACCATGTCTATCTTGTTCACCACCAGAATTTCTCTCCTCCCATCCCCAGCACAATGTCTAGAATGTAGTGGTGCTCAGTAAATACTGAACAAATAATATCTCTATGGTCCTGGGAAAAATTCCTTAATATTTTGGGGTTCAAATCCTGGTTCAGCCACTTACTAGCTGTGTGACTTTGGGCATATTTTTCATTCTTCCGCCTCAGTTTTCCCATCTGTGAAATGAGAAGATGATAATAGCACCTACATCATAGTGTTACTATGGTAATTAAATGAGATCATTCATGGAAAGTGTACTTGGCACAATGACATGTAATAAGTGTCGAAATGTTGCCTATTACTAGCTTTATTTGTATATCTCAGCCCTGTGTCAAATACATTTGCAAAATTGAGCTTATCATCTTCCTGCTCTTCTTACCCTGGCCCTATACATGATATCAAAATATTAGAATTATTTGCTCATAACCAATACTTATCACTCACCAAATATGGTAATTTTTTATTTAAAAATTTCCTTATATTCTTTCTGTTCACACTGATCTTCATTTAGGGCCTACCTCTTCATGCCTTAGTTACTTTGCTGACTTCCTAGGTGCTTCCTAGGTGCTAGTGGGACTGCAGGCCCACTTCTCCTATTCACTGGTGCCCTACTCTCAGACCAGTGGGCCTCAAACAGTTATTAAATCATACCTTCTCCTTGACTTATGCTCTCCTGGCCTCTGTTTTCACCTAACTTTGTTCATTCACTCATTCAATCATCCAGTCATTCAAGTGCAAGTTATTTTACTAAACACTTTGGATATACTTCAGATTTGAAATGTAGTCTCCCAATTTCATGTATTTGCTCTGGCATCTCCATAAACCATAGAAATGAACTAGAAATGTCAAGCTTTAGCATCCATTTTTATCTCTGGGACTTGAAAGCTACTCCCATTTTTGACTCAATTTTTCAATTGGAAAACAGGGTCAATATTGGGGAGATGAAAGTAGGGAAGAACACATGGATATAAGTTGACATAGTATAAGATAGATAAGATGGCAAAGGGGGAAGGTCTCAAGAGATGATTATAAAAGGCTTCAAGGAGAAAGTGGTAGCTGAGAGCTTTTTTCTAACCACGGCTTCCTTTTCCTGTTATTTTTCTCTCTTGCTTCCGCTGTTGAACCTAATTTTCACCCTCACTGTGAACTCAAGTTCCATGAACACTGCCTATTCTAGTTCATCACCTCTCAGGACTTAATTTGTTTTTCTACCTAACCCCAAGGCCATGGTGACCTATTTTGTTTATTCTAAAAATACCTGTTGAGTACCTACTTTGTGCTATGTACTACAAAACTGGGGCTATCGCGGTAAACAAAACATTGTTTCTGCTCTCAAAGGTACTAGAATAAAATCTTCAACTTCTCCTCTTTCTGACATTTCTCTTTTTTGTTCACTCCTTTGTGCCCTCATCTAGCATCATGATTGTAAATACAGTGCCCATGCTGACAACCCTCAAAATTATATCTTCCCAAATCACTCTGCCAAACTTTAGACTCATTTAAACAACTGCCTACTCACACCTCCACTTGGATGTTGTCTTGGCCTTGGTTCTCCTAGAAAGCAGAATCTGAGGCAAAGTCTTCTGTGCTCTTATCTTATTAGGGAGTACAATCTTGGGGAAATGAGGGTAGGGAAAAGTAGTGAGTCAGGACAGGAGGTTAAGATTCAGTCAGGGGATGCTAACACCACCCTCCTCTGCAACATACACATACTTCCGTTTCATGTGGGCACCAAACAGACCCTTGTGTGAGAGATGTGGCCTGAGCATGAGACAAAACACTATTGGGTGGTTACTGCCCGAGGTTGGTTGGCCATGGCAATGAAGACAAAATAAGTGGTAGAAGGCCCTGCAGGCAAGGAGGCCAAGAGAATCCTGGGTGATACAGAGGTGTCTAATAGACATCTCAAACTCAGTATGTCCGAAACTGAACTGATTTTCCCCCTCACATCTGCGCCCGCAGTCTTTCCCATCTTAATTGCTGAGGTTAGAAGTCTTGGAATGATTCTTAATACCTTCCTTTCTCTCACATCCCACATCTATTCCCGTAGGAAATTTTATTGGCTGTACCTTCAAAATATATCCAAAAACTGACTACTTCCCACCTCCACTGCAAGTGAGCTGGATCTATAATACTTTCATCTCTTACCTAGATTACTGCAATTGCTTCTTAAGAACTTCCCCTACTTCTTCCATTGCCGTACACCAGTCACTCTTCTGCCTTAGCACCTGGGGGCTGTTTCAGTGCTTAAAATGCTCTTTTTCCAGATATCAAGAGAGCTAACTCCCTCACCTCCTTCAGGTCTTTGCTGAAATGTCACTTTCTCACTGAGGCCTTGACAATAGTATTTAAGATTACAATTTGACACCCACCTCAATCACCCCTATTTTTTCCTATGGCACTTATTACCTTCAAATATACTGTCTGTTTTACTACTTCTGTTTTTTTTAAAAAATAAATTATTTATTTTTTGGCTACAGTGGGTCTTCGTTGCTGCGCGCGGGCTTTCTCTAGCTGCGGCAAGCGGGGGCTGCTCTTCGTGTGGTGCGTGGGCTTCTCTTGTTGTGGAGCATGGGCTCTAGGCACGCAGGCTTCAGTAGTTGTGGTGCGTGGGCTCAGTATTTGTGGCTCACGGGCTCTAGAGCGCAGGCTCAGTAGTTGTGGCTCATAGGCTTAGTTGCTCCGCGGCATGTGGGATCTTCCTGGACCAGGGCTCGAACCCGTGTCCCCTGCATTGGCAGGCGGATTCTTAACCACTGAGCCACCAGGGAAGCCCTGTTTTACTACTATTTATGTTTATTGTTGACTGGCTCCCCTGCTAAAATACACGTTCTAAAAAGCATTATCTTTGTTGTGTTCACTGATGTATCTCAAACACTTGAGTATGAACCATGCCCTGACATATAATAGGTGCTCAATATATGTTTGTTGAATGAATTCCCAACTTGCCTGTGTTCAGGTGGTTCATACTGTTCAGATTTATTTTCTTGGTTGCTTTTGTAATGAGCAGGAATATAATAGTTTTCCTTCTTATTTGGTAAGATTTCCTATAATCTTGATGTAACAGTTATCAATAAGAATTGCTAGAAACAATTGAAATCCCAAACACCCCTCTATCTATAAGAGCAAAAAAAAAAAAAAAAAAAAGGAATGACCCAAATGTCCCCATACTAAACAGTTAACTATTTAATTCAACTTTTGTCCCTTATATGTACTCATACCTCTTTTAACGTTACATGGGAACTATTCATTTGTTTGTCTGCATCCTTTATTGAACCATGAGCTCCCTAAAGGCAAAGTTGTGTTTTGTTGAACTTGCATCCCTAGTAACTGACATATAATAGGTGCTCAGTAATGTTTCTTGAATGAAAGAAAGAATGAATGGGTTAGAGTTTTTCCAGCACTGGTCAAGTGAGCGGTACCCTGCCCAGGTGATTCAAACATCTGATCTACTTAGCAGTTCTTCCCCTGCAGTGTAGATGGATGCTTGAGAGTCTTCATAATTGGAAAGAGCGCAAGGTGGAGCTGTTGTCAGCACGCCTGAAGTAATCCTGTGACTGTAATTTCCAAATAGTTTTCCAACAGAGAGGAGAAAGCACTGATCTGTTACATCTATTTCTGTTCTGTTTACCAGTTATAGTTCCCTATGTAAATTAATATGTTGCTTCTTAAAATTAATCTTCAACACAGCAACAACAAAACTCTCCATTTCTACTTTCTCCTCCAGCTACTGTCCCTTTTTTTTTTTTTTGCTCTCTTTACAGTATCTCTGAAAGAGTTATATATTTACTGTCCCAATTCCTTTTCTCTCATTTTCTGTTAAATCCACTCCAGCTAGCTCTTGCCCTAAGCATTCCACCAAAACCGCTCTCCACATTTCTTAATCGAATGGCCTGTTCTCAGTGGTCTCACTTAGCAGCACTTGACACAGTTGATCACAGCCTCCTCCCTGTAACACTTTCTTCACTTGTTACACTTGTTTCTTCAGTGTTACAGGGCACTTCACTCTCCTGATTTTCATCGTGCACTACTGGTCATTGTTCTCAATCTCCTTTGCTCACTGACCTCTCAATATTGGAGTGTCCCAGGTCTCTGTCCTTGGACCTCTTCTGTTACTCTACTTTCTCCCTCAGTGTCTCATTCAGTCTTACAGCATTGGATATGATAAATATGCTCACAACTCCCTAGTCTCAGATTCAGCCTTGTATATCCAGGAAACTCCGCATCTCTACTTGGGTATTTAATAGACCTCTCCATTTTATTAAACCCAAAACCAAACTCCTGATCTCTCCTCCCCTCAAAAACCTCTGCCTACAACCTTCTCTATCTCAGTTAATGGCACCTCCGTCATTCCCATTGTTGAGGGTGACTCAGCAGCTCTTTTACAACCCACATCCAATCCGTCATCAAATCCTGTTGCTATCTCTTCAAAATATGTGACCGCTCTTCCCATCTCCACTGATACCACCTTGGTCCAAGCCACTGTTGCCTTTGGTTAGGATGCTACATCAGCCACCCTTAACCTTCATTCTTTTCTCAACCCAGCAGCCGGAGTGATCCTTTTAAACTTTAAAGCTGACCACACCATGATTCTGTTCAAAACTATCCAGTAGCTCCCCATCTCACTCAGAAAAAGCTGTGATTCTTACAGTTAGGCCTACAAGACCCCATTTCCTCTCTGATTTTACTTTCTGCTCTTCCTCCCCTACCTTTCTCTGTTCAGAGGCCTGTTGACCATCTTGCTGTTCCTCAAACACTTTGGACCCATTCCCCTCAGGGACTTTGCATTTGCTGTTCTCTCTGCTCGGGATGCTCTTTCCAGATGTTTCCATGTCCTCCTCATCTCCTCAGGTCTTTGCTCAAACGTCCCCATTTCTGTGAGGCCTTCCCTTACTACCCTGATGAAAATTGTTCACCCTGCACCCCACCTCTCTCTTTGCTCTTTTGCTCTCCCTATCTCCTTTTGCTACTTAATTTTTCTCCATAGCACCTGTCACTTTCTGGTATGTTATATACTTAGCTCATTTATTGTGTTTGCAGGTACTTTTGTCTCTTTTTTCACTGCTATATTCTTAACACCTAGAACAGTGTCTTGTACATAGCTGGCACTCAAATGTTTGTTGCGTGAATGAAGTTGAAATTCTGGACTTAATCTCCCGGCATTGGTTTGCGTAAACAGGTCTCTCTCAGTTTGATCATCTCTGTATGCATCTATAAATATTGTTTCTGTATTGCAGCCTGAATCATGGTGGGCCCACCAAAGTTTTGCCTTCTTGTGGGGCCTGATTTCGTCATGGCCACGCTCTCTGCCATCTCTGTCTCAGTTCCATACAACTTGAAAGAGATGAAGACCTCTTTGAAGCTTTCTGATCTTCCCATGTCTCAGAGTCAGAACTGATCAGGAAGATTCTGGTTGCTTCTTATTTCTATTCTGAGGACCAGGTGGTTAGCTACTAGTACTGCTGCATTCTTTCTTCCTTGTGACTGAAAGCAGTGCCATGTAAACAAAGTCAGATGGCCTCTTATCCTCCTGGAAATTACAAAAGGCCAGTGGTTGGCAAATAAAACTGGTAGCAGCAACAAGTGAAGATTTATTGAGTTCTTTGTGCCAGGCACTGTTTTAAACACTTTTGATTTATTGACTAACTTAATCCCCATAATAACTCAATGAGGAAAATATTAATATTAGGAACATTTTATAGATGAGTAAGCTGAAGCATGGAGGGGTGATGAAATAAGCGTCTCCAAGGTCTTAGAGCTAGCAAGTGGCAGAGTCAGAATGTGAACCCAGACAGGCAGCCTGGCTCCAGAGCCTGCGCTCTTGGCCAGTGTGCTCCACTGCCTGGTTGTAGAATGAGAAGTGGGAGAGGGAATTTGCTTTGAGAAGAAAGCAAATTATAATTCCATCGATGTGAGTCTGTCATTCTGAAAGCATCATTGTAACCCAAGCACTTTCTTCTCATATCAGTTCTATCACCATTTTCATGCATGACACAAGAATTAGGCTAAAAAGCTTCCACGATACCTTGTCACTCTTCCTAGGCGAAGAAGTAGGCTCCTTGAAACCCTCTGCCTAACCACCCCCTTTCATTTTTGCTTCACTAATTCCTAGTCTTTAGCTGAGCCCTGAAGGGCGTGTCATGAACTCTGAGTACCCTACCTAACTCCCTACCCCAAACCAACACTCTAGTCTGATTTAGGTGCCTGAATTCCATGTTTTTGTTTCTGTCAAAGCACCCATCACACTTGGGACTTCCCTGGCAGTCCAGTGGTTAAGACTCCGTGCTTCCACTGCACGGGGCAAGGGTTCGATGCCTGGTCAGGGAACTAAGATCCCACATGCTGTGCAGCACAGCCAAACAAATAAATTAAAAAAATAAAAATGTTGGCACTTCCCTGGCGGTCCAGTGGTTAGGACTCCGTGCTCCCAATGTAGGGGGCAAGGGTTCGATACCTGGTCAGGGAACTAAGATCCTGCATGCCACATGGCATGGCCAAACAAAACAAACAAAAAAAAAGTAACAAATAAATCTGGAGGAAAAAAATTTTTAAAAAAATACCTATCACACTACTTGTCATTATTTGTTTAATTTTCTAGTTCCCTGCTAGATTGTAACTTCGGTGAGGGCAGAGATTGCATCTGCCTCATTCACTGCTATATCCTTAATACCTAGCATGGCGTTTGGCACGTTGGAGGAGTTCAATAAAATGGTTTTTTTAATGAATAAAAGTGATATTTCCATAGAATATCTGCATTCATACCCATGCATTAAGGTGAATTTTCTTATGGCCAGACTAGTCCATCTTTTTAGAAGTGTGAAAGATAATTTTCTTTCAGTCTGCCTTCCAGCTGTTGGGTTTTTATGTTATCATTTCTTATGCCATAATGCTAGTTTTCAATTAGTGGCCCTTTCTGCTTCAGATTCAACTAACATTCAACTGCAATGTAGCAGATGTCTCTCTGAGGTCTTTCATATATGTCTGCTAATTAAAATTAAGATAATTTCTTTGGGTTTCAGCTTCTTCAGCTATACAACCAAGATACCTGATTGACTTGTGCAAGATCAGACTGTAAGTTTGAGAATTGGGGTTTGAATTTAGAACTTCCAATTCTAAATTTAGCTTTCTTTTTTTCATATGTGGTGTTGCCTTTCTGTTCCTATCTCTGATTCTTGTCTACTAGTCTTTGGTTAGCACCCATATTACTGAGCGACAAGCATATTTCTTAATCTTATAAGCACCTCCTTCAAAAAATTTTTCCCCACTCCTTTGTTCTGTTTTCCAATTTTACTTATTTTCTTCCCATTTCCACTCTGCCAAATTCTCTCCCAAACAGTGGCACTCAGGGTTTATGAAAACATTTCTGGGACCTGTCCTAATCTCATGTATGGATTAAGGGCTTTAGTGATATTTGGTTATTTCTATTATTATTCCTATACTATTATTATTATTATCTATTTGAGAAAAAGATATGAGAAGAATCCCAGGAATTGTAAACAGGACACATACTACTTGGGCTCCTGATCAAACAAGGTGATTGAACACATACTTTTTGCTTTGCTTATTCCTGGCACCCTACAGTAAAGGAGGAAGAAAAGTATAAACCCTTATGATAGATAGAATAATGGTCCTCTCATAAATACTCATGTCTTAATTCCTGGAACCTATGAATGTGTTATCTTACTTGAAAAAAAGGACTTTGCAGGCATAATTGAGTTAAGGATTTTGAGCTGCGAAGACTATCCTGGATTATGTGAGTGGGCCCAATGTAATCACAAAGCTGCTTATAAAGGAAAGAGGGAGACAGGAGAGTTAGAGTCAGAGAGAGAGAGAGAGAGAGGAACCGGAAGATGCTCAGCTGCTGGCTTTGACGATAGAGGATGGGATCACTAGCCAAGAAATGCAGACAGCTTGTAGGAACTAGAAAAGACCAAGAAACAGATTCTCCCTTAGAGTTTCCTCGAGGAATGCAGCCTGGCCAGCACCTTGATTTTAGCCAACTGAGACTGATTTTGGACTTCAGATCTCCAGAACTATAAGATAATAAATTTGTGTTTTTTTAAGACAGTAGGTTTGTGGCAATTTGTTACAGTAGCAATAAGATACTTATACAAGCCCTCAAGGACAAAAAGAACAGAAAAACAGACAATAGCAGTTGAGAGAATTCAGCACGTGCTTAGAAGACAGGATGGATGGAGGAAGGGTAGCTGACTTGGCAGAGTGGGAGAAGCTGATACCTAAGTGCCTGCAGAAGAGATACCGGTGAGAAGGAAGCCAATTTGCCTGACAGAAATCCAGAAGGGTTCAGGAATTAGAGGCCATGCCTGCTTTATCCCATTTGCAGAGCCTGGGAAAAGAGTACAAAGAGAGGCCTACAGAACATTTGTCCAAATATTTAAAAGTTATAAATCCAGCGAACAAACTGCTAACTAAAGTATATTCAATCCTTCTATCTTGAGAAATGCGGAGAAAGGACCTCCATTTGGGGTTACTCCTGTGAATTTAAGGAAATTGTTCTGCATGAAAGAGAGAAACCAACTAACCACCAAACAGAAAGTCTGATATGTGTGAATGTATTGAGATGAGATTTAAACAAGTAGTAGAGAATTTTGAATTGGTGATATATGCTTGGGAAACTAAGTAAACGAAGAGAACAATACAATTATTCACTCCAAGGAAAACAAAATATTTGGCAGGAGAGGAAAAGTAATCACAGTTATCACATGGCTCAAATCTAACTAGAATACAAGGTCCCAATAACATAAATACTCATTATTAATCTAATTAAAGTTATGATATATAGTGAAAGGAGCATGTATGTGGTGGGCTTGCAGAGAAGGAGAATAAATCCTCATTTCCATAATGAAAATCAGTAAGTAATGCCTACAACAGAAATATCGAGTTACCACAATTAAAACGTGTGTAGAGATGTGGAGGTCAATTCCAAAGAATTAGCTAAAAAAATTCACAGTGGTTATCTCTGGGGAAGGGTAAAATTCATTGAGAGAGCTTTGACTCTGCAAACTTTGAGCATGTATAACTTTGATACAACTAAATTCTTATTTAAAAGATGATCTTAAAGGGAATAAATATTGAAGATTCTTTCCTGGATTTGAAAAACATGAGAATTAAGATTGAAAAAGATATTCAGGGGCTTCCCTGGTGGCGCAGTGGTTGAGAATCTGCCTGCTAATGCAGGGGACACGGGTTCGAGCCCTGGTCTGGGAAGATCCCACATGCCGCGGAGCAACTGGGCCCGTGAGCCACAACTACTGAGCCTGCGCGTCTGGAGCCTGTGCCCCGCAACGGGAGGGGCCGCGATAGTGAGAGGCCCGCGCACCGCGATGAAGAGTGGCCCCCGCTTGCCGCAACTAGAGAAAGCCCTCGCACGAAAAAAAAAACTAAGAGACCCAACACAGCCATAAATAAATGAATAAATTAATTAATTTAAAAAGAAACCTATTATCCAGGCTTAATGTGTTATCATCACTAGGAGTTGCCTTTAAAAAAAAAAAAAAAAAAGATATTCAAATCTCTTGAAAAAGGCCCATATCAGAGCACACGACCACAACCCATTAAAAGCCTCTGGCAGGGGATGAAGGTACGTACAAAGGACTAGAAATAAAAACAACAGTGGTCTTCTCAACAGCATCATTGGAAACTAGAAGACAATGTCTTAATGCTTTGTGATTCTGTGGGAAAATTATTTCAAATTCAGTATTCTATTATTTTCAGACATATTAGATCTTTCTTGTCATGAATACTTTCTCAGGAAACTACTAGAAGATATGCATTACCAAAATGAGGTAGTAAAACCAAAAAAAGAAGATCTAGGAATCAAGAGTATTATCTGTCTGCTTGGGCTATGATGCAGTAACAAACAATACCAAACTCTCCATGGTTTACAATATAGGTTTATTTCTTTTCACCCAATGTGTCCATCGTGTAGTTCTGCTCCTTGTCACCTTCATAATGAGACCCAGCCTGATGGAGCAGCCTTTATCTGGGAAATTGCTAGTCTTGTGGCAGAGGGAAAAGAGATGATAGATCTCTTAAGCTTCCACCTTGGAATGTCCCATGTCGTTGGCCAAACAAGTCACATGGTCACTTCTGAGTTTAACAAGGCAAAAATGTAAAATCCTTCCATAAGATGGAACCTCACAAGTCATAACCAAGCCTGACATCAATGGGGGCACATATTGATATAATCGACCCCAAGGCAGGAGCTGCAAATATTTCAAACAGTAGTACAATCTTTCTCAAAGGGAACCCCTGCATAGAAGGAGGCAGAGGGAATACCCAGGTCAGCAGCTGTGAGAAGAAGAGAGCCCAGGAGGAAGGTCAGACTGGGGGAGGGGAGATTGGCATTAACAGCTTTTCTGACAAGTTTGATTGTTAGATAGCTGCCACTCTGAGCAGGCACTGGAAGACAGAGTTGGGGTAGGAGACTGCTGTTTTCTCATCGGCTTTTTTTGTATGAAGTGAGATCTAAAGAAATATGTAATATAATAATTTAATATAAATTTGAATTATTTTTTAAATGGATAGAAATTTAGCTTTACTTTGATGTGTTTGTGTGTGCTTCTGTGATGTATATGTGTCCTGTGTTTGTGGATAAGTGTGTGATTAGGATGGTTCTTTTCAGACTGTAGTTGGGAATAGTTTGTTACCCATCTGCCACAAGGTAAGTATAGAAGTTAAGAATAAGCATTTATAAACTTTAATAGCAATTCGGCAGAGTATTTTGTGTCTGTTGAAATCAATCATACAAAATTTGGGGGCTTATGTTTGTATATTTTGTTTTTTTAAAATTTACTTTTCTAGTAACTCATTTCTATTGTAATTTACAAAAGTTTGCAGTAGATTGGAAATTTTTAAATTTGGGCCTTCACCACAGATAGTTTTAGAAGCGCTGATTTAGAGTATAAAGGTAAGGATTGAGGATGAATATATTTGAGAATTATTGTGTTAGAACAATCTGCAAATGACCAATGCCACATTTTCTGACCATCCTTCTTCCTCCACAATTATAAATATGAGAATGTTATGTAGAAAGAACAGAAGCATATTGAGGTCAGCATTTGCTGTCCTTCCACAGTAAAGTTGTTTATGATATTTTCCTCTTCCTTCATCTTACTCTCTCAATAAAGCACCTGGAAAGAAACCAGAGAAAACAGTGGTATTTTCCAAGAAGCCATGGGAAACAGCATTAGTAACCCCGAGAAGGTGGAGACATTTGGCTTTCTAAGGATAACAGCTTTCTTTTTTGCAGTCCTATCCAAATTCTGCATTTTTGACTGCAGTACTCTCATACTAGTGTTAATAGTCAAATATCTAAGGCATTAGTAATAATAACATAAAAAGATAGGGTTTCTCTTGCCTTTTTAACTGTCTTACTAGGTTCTTAAATCCTTTCCCTTCAGGCTTTATGCCTTTGCTACCTGATGCTTATTCAAAGAAAGCAAGGAAAACATCCACACTAAATGTCTTTTGGGGCTTAAAAACTGATGCTTACTGTGCTGAAGTAAAATACAATTTATCATAGGATGTACTTCAGAAGTACCAGAGCACATTTCTTCTCCAGAAGAGTAACATTTCTTTCAATACATGGATAAAAAGAATGAAGTGGTCATTAATTCTATCAATCTTAATGCTGATGTTCACCTTGATAAAACTTTTCTGATCTCTGTGTTAGTTGTGGTTCAGTCATGTATGTTGTCTTGGTGACACTGGAAAACAACACAGCTGATTCATACCCTAACAGGAATTGCTGCTCCTGACTCAGGTACAGGATACAGGGGTTCAAACCACACTCTAAGAAGCATCCCACCTCTGCATAGTGAAAGGCTATCGGAGGTTAGCTTGTGAGGTAGGAGTTACTGTATCTCCTAAGACTGCATCAAGGTATCTGATTTGTGTGTTCAGATACTTAATGAGTGGTTCTCAAGTTTTCTGTCTTTTTCACACACAGTACATTTCCATCAGTAGCATCCAAAGATGGAGTGGGGGAAGGGACACTGTCTATTTTAAAAAGTTCCTCCCAGCTAGACTTTTACCCCCCTCCTTCTACAAGGAATTTAGAAAGAAGTTACTTGTTTGAATATGTAAGGATGATGGGGAAGGACAGAATAAATCTTTTCATCTGTATACATCCCAAGGTTGCAGATGAGAATAAGAACCCTTAAAAAATCTCAGTGTCATGATTGCCTGTGTCCCTTCTTTGTGTAGACAGTTCTTAGCAAAGAATCTAGTCCTGTCAGCTAAGTTCTTATATTTTAGTATTTGACACACTTTTTTTAAGGGACCTGTCAAAAATGACAGTGATTTGGTATATGTTTCTATAAACTGCATTAACTACAGTGTTACTTCTTCCCAGGAAATATCTTCTTGCCAACTGAATTTAGAGGATGCACTTGCTCATGCCTCCTTGCACCAGCAGATTTTATATCATTAGGGTCTTGCATTTGTAGATCAGGAAGGAAAACTTTGTTTCATCCTAATCCATTGGTTTGAGCAGATACTGTCACAGTTCTGAGATCCTCTTAAGAGATCCCTTAGTACATGTATTCTCAAACTATGAATGAGGGTTATAAACATCAGTGAAATGGAATTGAATTTACTAGAATTTGTTGTGCTTCCAGCCCTGGTTCTTATTCTAGGTTCACAGAGTCTCCCTAACTAGACAGATCCTTTTCCAGGATGGACTACATCCCTTTTCCCCCCACTCCCTACCCTCCAGTACAATTACCCTGTGTAGATTCATATAATGAATCTGCAAATGTTATTGTTTAATATATTATTTTCTAATACTCTGTAAATGTCACTAACATCTATTCTATGGTACATTGCTAAATGGTTTTTGTAACTGTGGTTTTTGAGCCCAACCAGTAGAATGCTTTTGTAATTGTGTGTCAGAGTTTCTTGTAATTTTTCTGGGAAGCCGGAACTGAATCATTTTCAGGACTTTTATATAACCTAGTCTGTCATCTTTAGTCCAAGGTTAAACAAACAGCGTATGCTCTTGTGGCCTACGTGATACAAGGTATGAAAGAGCTGTAATCAAAACACTCCCTGAGTGGCTCACTGCAGCCCAGGAATGTTTGTTGGAATTACCCGTAATACAGCGTGAAGCCGAAGGAGTTGAGAAAACACCCTCTCTTTCTTTCTGTTCGGACTTGCCCTAAGTTGTAGCTTCACTGTCAGAGCTTGCTGCGCACACAGAGGCAGAGCACCTGGCACGTGAAAGGAAGTAAATCACCCATTCATGTATTGTCTTACCCGTTAGACTGTAAGTGCCGCAAGCCCAGGGACAAAGTTTTACTCATCCCTTTAGCCCTGCACCTCCTTCTATGCCTGTTTTTTGACCTGAGCAGAGGGAACCAAACAAAACCCAAAACACAAAACCCAGGACACAAAAGACTGGAATTAGAGGTCTATGTGCAGCAGAGAGAGCAGCCACGCTTGGGGTAACATATGGAGCATGTGTGTGAGACCCATGCTAAAGATTTCATTCTTAAAATCCTTAAAGGTGAGGAATTATTAAATAAGAGGCTGATAATTTTTTTTCCAAGAGGAAAAAAACAGCAAAGCACAAAGATCATATGGGCCATACAGAAGACACATAAGTTTTCTTCACTATTTTGAGCTTTCTCTTAAACGGGGGGAAATTGGTAGCTACTTCATAGGATTGTTGTGAGAGTGAAATAAAAATTTCCATGTATAGCACTTAGCACTGTCGCTGGCTCATTGTGGCTAGTAAGTATTAGTTATTTTTACCATAATATTTCATTGTATCCAATTAAAAGATATATTTTGTGTCACTAAGAAAAACACTGCCCGTTAAACTATTACATGGTGATTTCTTATCACCAAAATTATTTTCTATTTCTTGAAAATTTAGGTCTATCTAGATGGATTTTTAAAATAATGTTTTATTCTCAGGTCATACATGAAAAGGTAAATGTAAACAAATTATTTGAGGTATTTCTAGAACTTTTTCATGTTCAGAGTCTAATTCTTCAGAATCACTTTAAGACTCAGAGACATTAATTTCTGTGTTTTTCCTCACAATGTTGTCTGTGATATCAAGTACTGGGAATTTGAAATGGAGCACCTCTAAAATGTGCCCCTCTGCTGAATCCCAGATTTTCTTTCAAACCACTGACACCCACTCTTCTTGTGCTTATTCCGTCTTACCAGAAAGTGTCAACAGCACATTTTCAGATAACAACCAAATTCATATTCTTTCATGAATTCCATGGAAGCATGGTCTTCCCACATTAGTTCATGACACCTCTTTGTAGTAGTTGCTCAGGACAAAATCCCTGGAGTCATCCTTGGCTCTCCTCTGTTTGTTATACCCCACATCTATTTTACCATGATGCTAAATCCAAACTGGCTCTCATCTGCCCCTCTCCACATTACTTCTCTGGCCTGGGGCATCATCCTCTCTCACTTATAATTACCCCCTAATAGGTTTTTCTGCTTCTGTCTTGGCTCCACTACAATTTTATTCTCCACATAATGGCCTGAATGAATCTTGCAAAAATAAGTCACATCATGTCTCTCCACTACTCAAAACCCAGCAATAGCTCACCGTTTCACATAGAGTAAAAGCCAGTGTTTGTAACGGCCCCCAAACCCCCATGATTGATGCTCCCTGCTTCATTTCTCTCTTCCCCTCCTACTCCCTTCTGGGGCATTTTGCTCCAGACTCATTGGCCTCCAGGCTTTTTCTCAAACTCACCAAGCATATTGCTGCCTGAGGGTCTTTGCTCTAATTCTTTCCACTACCTGGAAGCCTCCTCTTTTGGGATCTACAGAGATAATTCCCTCACTTCCTTTGAGTCTTTGCTCAGATCTACTGTTCTCACAGAAGCCTACCTTGCCACCCTAATTAATACTATAACCTGAACCTTCCTCTGTACCCTTGTCCACCCCAGCCCCCTTAACCCACTCCATGTTTTCTTTTTCCATAGCACTTATCATTATAACATACTATAAAATTTACTTACGTATTATAGTTTATTTATCATCTAGTTTTCCTCACAAGGGTAGGCAACTTTGATTTGTTCACTGATGTTTCCCAGATGCTCAGA
The DNA here is from genome assembly GCF_949987535.1 of Balaenoptera acutorostrata. Taxonomy (NCBI): domain Eukaryota; kingdom Metazoa; phylum Chordata; class Mammalia; order Artiodactyla; family Balaenopteridae; genus Balaenoptera; species Balaenoptera acutorostrata. The sequence continues at coordinate 65,764,526 of NC_080071.1, read as the reverse complement.
ATGGTACCTCATCTGCATTCATTCAATACTTGTTGAATTTTACTGAATGGTGATAAATCCTATGACTGAGGTCCATGCAAGGTGCCATGGCCCACAATGAGTAGGCTAAAACTTTGTGAAGGACCTAATGCCTCAGCTGAACTTTTAAGGATAAATACAGTGAGGCAGCTAAAGGAATCATGAGAAGCAATGAAGTTACAGATGCAAAATATTCCCTTAGGTGTTGTTTCAGGTGGATATTTAGATTGGACTCTACCTGTTGACTACAGTTCTGGGCATGAAAGTCAATCCCCATAGGTAATATATTTTGCAAAAAAATTTCAACAAAGCTTATTTTCATTTCGGCATACCACGTTATCATAGTGAGCATGGATAACATTTCATGGTCAGACTACATGGGTCAGGAATTAGATCAATCGAGGTGCCAAATCTTTGTTTTGATCAACAGAGTAATCAGTAATGAAAATGTTAAGGTTCTGCTAACCAAAATAGTAGTTAAGGAAGTTTACAGTCTTTAGAAAGGAATGCAATGACATAGAGATTTTACTCATTTGAGGTGTTCTTTCAGCATAGACCAGGGATTGTCCTCAGAGATAGAGCCTTAGCTATTTTGGTACATGGGATAAGATACAAATTCACTCTCAGTCAGCTTTGTAATTTCTGATGTATGACTTATGTGTTCTTAAAAATTTATGCCAGCTAGTAGCTTCATATTTAAATAATTATTCTTGATAATTAGATGTCAAGCTCAGTTTCTAGCTGTTGGACGACTATATGTGCTGTCAGCATGTAAATATAACACATTTTAGAGTTGTGCACGCTTTAAAATGTTTGCTTGTGCCCTTTAAATTTCAGTAGGCAGATACAAAGCCCTTTCTGCCTTCCTAATTTTGACTCTTTTCATAGAATCACCTAAGCTCAGTCTCTGGGTGGCACACAGTAATCAATACGCATTATTTGAATGACTGAATCAAATATATTTTGATGCAGAAGAAACATATACTCTAAGCCTTAGGGACTTGGGGAAACTGAACTTAATGTACTCTTTTGTATCTGTAAAATAGGGCTCATCATACTTCCCATCTGAGTCTTCATGAGAATTAATATACGTAATAAGAGTTAATATATGTAAGTCTTTGGCATGTTTCTTTTATTAATAGACTTTATTTTTTAGAACAGTTTAGATTTACAGAAGTGAGCAGAGAGTACAGAGAATATATACCTACATCTCCTCCCCTCACCCCATCCCAAGCCTGATTTCCCTATTATTAACATCTTACATTAGTGTGGTATATTTGTTACAATTATCGAGCCAATACTGACATCTTATTATTAATTAAAGTCTGTAGTTTATTCAGATTTCCTTAGTCTCTACCTAATGTCCTTTTCTGTTCCAGGATCCCATCTAGGATACTAGGTCACATTTACTGGTCGTGTCTTCTTACGTTCCCTGTGACAGTTTCTCAGACTTTCCTGTTTTTGATGATTTTGACAGGTTTGAGGAGTACTGGCCAGGTATATTGTAGGATGCTCCTCTATTGGAATTTGTCTTTGGTACATTTTAACGTATGTAAAAGTGTTAGTTATTGTTATTGTGCTTCATATTTAGATTACACTGTGGAACAGAAGTAGGATGTGGTGGGGAGATAGTTTTGCTGGACGTAAAAGAAAGATTATTTGAGGCTTGGTCATTTTATCAGTGCTTAAAGACTCTGGAAAAAGTGTGGTTTTCCTACATCCATCCTTTCATCTGTCCATTTGATTCAGTAAATATTCACCAAGTCCCTGTTGTGAGGGTAGAAGTGTGTTGGATGCTGGGGATTCAATGATGAACAAAGCAAAACTGCCCTCATGGAGCTTCTAGTCAAATAAGGAGACAGCTAATAGGCAACTAAAAAATTGAACAATCTAAAGAGTAACTTGTGACAAGTGAAGAAAAAATATTCTTATATTGAAGAATATCTCAGCTGGTGAGGGGAAGGGGGACTACTTTATTCGAATTATATACTAGTTAGGATCAGATTTAACTGTGAGGCACAGAAAACTTTAAAAACAGAAGCTTAAGATAGGAATTTCTCTCTCATGTTCAGGAAGTCAGGGAATCAGTCTAGAACTAATGTGGCAGCTCCACAGTATCAGGGTCCTGGGCTCCTTCCATATTGTTTCTCTGCTGTACATGGATTCATTTCCCAGGATCACCTCATGATGTAAGACATTTTCCAGGGCTCCAGCCATCATATCTGAATTCCAACTAGCATGAAGGTGAAAGAGGCAGAGAAGGGAACACCCACTTACCCATTTCTGCTTACTTTTTGCTGGTCAGAACTTAGTTGTGGCCTTACCTAGCCTCCTTACCTAGTCTTTATCCAGGTGGCCAGGTATACCAGGTAAGGATCAGAAGTGTTATTGCCATAGAACAATGGTTCTCAAACTTCAGCATGCATCAGACTCACCTGTAAGACTTGTTGAAATACAGCTTGCTGGGCCCCACCCCCAGAATTTCTCTTTCAGAAGGAAGCCAAGAATCTGCATTTCTAACAAGTTCTCATGTGTTGATACTGCTGGTCCAGAACCACACTTTGAGGGCCACTGCCATAGAAGAAGGGGAGCATGGATATTGGGAGAGTGGTCTCTGATTTGGAGCATAATTTGGACTTTGATCATTTGCCTTTTTGTATTGAGACAGATTATGCTTTCTGAGGCCAAGTATTTCATCTCTGATGTACCAGATCTGGGTAGCTGTACACAATTCAGTCATTTTTGTATAAGGTCAGTATTTTGGTTATCTACTGGTAGGTAACAAATTACCCCAAAACACAGTAGCTTAAAGCAGAAATTTGCTTAGGATTCTGTAGACCTGCAATTTGAGTAGGACTCAGTGGAAAAGGCTTGCCCCTGCTCTACATGTGTTGGCTGGTCATGACTCGGGCTGGAGGATGCAACATGGCCTCACTCACATGTCTGGGGATGGCTGTCAGCTGGGCACCATGGGGCTCCTCTAAGAGACTCTGTCTAGCAGTACAGCTTGGACTTCCTTACATGGAGGCTTGGGGCTCCACGAGGATGCCTAGAAATCACACTGAGTCCCTTCTGCCAAATTCTGTGAGTCAAGCAAGTCACAAAGCCAGCCCAGATTCAAAGGGAAAGGAAATAGACTCCACTTATTCATGGAAGGAGTAGCAGAGTCACATTGAAAAAGAGCATGCAGTTGAGGGGAATTATTGTGTCTGTCTCTAGCAATAGTCTACCATAGTCAGGACTGAGAATGTTGATATTACAGCAGGAATCCCTAACAATTGTAAATATGGACATAGACCTGTCAACCATTGTGTTTTACCCCACCAGGACCAGAGTATAATGTGGATAAAACACTTCCAAAATATTTTTGTGAGCTGGTAGAAAAGAAGTATGACAAGATTAAACAGGATTTTAGAAAGGATTTTTTGGTTATTGAAAACACTTTACCATACCTTTATTGATCTAAAAGTTCACACACGAGGAAGAGAACACAAGTTGGAAATAAATTCACAAATATTTTTCTGCTGGCCTTTAGACCCATGGCTCTTTTTTTTTTAAATTTTTTTCTTGATTTTTGAATTTATTTTTTTATACAGCAGGTTCTTATTAGTTATCTATTTTATACATATTAGTGTGTATACATGTCAATCCCGATCTCCCAATTCATCCCCCCACCCCCCTACTTTCCCCCCTTGGTGTCCATACGTTTGTTCTCTACATCTGTGTCTCTATTTCTGCCCTGCAAACCGGTTCATCTGTACCATTTTTCTAGGTTCCACATATATGCGTTAATATACAATATTTGTTTTTCTCTTTCTGACTTACTTCACTCTGTATGACAGTCTCTAGATGCATCCACATCTCTACAAATGACCCAATTTCGTTCCTTTTTATGGCTGAGTGATATTCCGTTGTACATATGTACCACATCTTCTTTATCCATTCGTCTGTCGATGGGCATTTAGGTTGCTTCCATGACCTGGCTATTGTAAATAGTGCTGCAGTGAACATTGGGGTGCCTGTGTCTTTTTGAATTATGGTTTTCTCTGGGTATATGCCCAGCCCAGTAGTGGGATTGCTGGGTCCATGGCTATTTTGATTGAAAGTAGTGATCTCAACTTTTGAAAGTCAGTATCTTAAAAATAATGTTCTCATACCCGTATAACAGGAATTCATACTGTAAAAGAGGTCAAGTTTATAGTATATTTATACGTAGTATCATTTAGGACATGGGTAAGAGACATTCCTCCCCCTGTGAAATCTCTACAAGTTCCTGAAATTTTCCAGGGAGTGATTCATTATTTGTTCCACGCATTGCTCATTTTCACTGGATTCTGACATAGCAGATTCTTCTGGGAAGCGGAGGATAGGAAGTCAGTAGCACTGCACTGTGAATAATTTAGAGGAACACTCTTCTCAGGGAGTTCTGGGAGTCCTGGAGGCCTTTGGAGGAAGGGGTTGCTGAAGCAGGAGCTAGGTGACATGGGGAAGGGAAGGATGAAGAATGCTAAGATGGGGTACTGAGCCACACACCTGCTGCTGAGGTGGCATGCACTGGCCTTAGGTGATGTCAAAACAACTGATTCCACACCAGCTCTTTATTTTAGAGAGAACATTTTGTTCCTATAATGTGATATTCATGCACTATTTGTGTTTTTTCCCTAAACACTTCTCCACAAAGAATATTTCTTTACCCTGAAAATAACTCCAGCCGCCTGCTCTGAGGTCCTTCTCTTATAATAACTTTTAGCTGTTGTGCTTTTCCTTCGGAACGAGGTATCTGTTCCAGCCCTTCCTTCTCACTATATTTTCCCAGGTCGGAGAGACAGCCCTGGCATTCTGCTGGACCTCTGAAGCTGCCAGCCCACTGTGGGAAAAGTCCAGCTTGGGCGGAGACCATGCTGTGTGTTTGCCAGGTGTTGAATTGACTGCAGGGCGGAACTGCCCTGCAGCCTGTGTTTTCCTTGTTTGGATAGCAAGCTTATTTACCTCTGATTTTCTTAAGGGTCTTTCATTTTAACCTGTGCCTTTACCCAGTGAAAACTAAATCCAGCTCAGAAACCCCGATGGGTTACATTCTAGGGAGCTGCTTTTGTTTGAGGAGCTAATATAGTGCGGGACTGTGATATTATTGTTCCCACAGAAAGCGAGAGCCTGTTCTGTGGTTCAGATGAAAAGCTCTGTGACTACCAGGATTCTTTCTTCCCTTGTTTCTTTTTCTGGGTTACATTTCTCCCATTAGCTGCCGGGTCCTTTTGCGACACTTCCGGCTGAAGTGATTTATCACGTAGAGAGAGTGGAGGAGCGGTGGGAGCTGTCTGCTTGCCTTTCAGCCCCTGCCGGTGGGGCTGCTCCTCCTGCCCTCAGGGCAGGCCGTCAGCCTGTCGGTGAGGTGGGGTCAGCCTCAGAACTGCTGCAGCTCTGGAGAAGTCCCTGGGTGCAGGGCCGTGAGCCAGTGGGTGCAGTCTGCCTCCTGGTTTTCCCTCCTAAAGCCAAAGGCTCTTGAAAGCCAAGACTTAGTTTGTCAGCCAAACTAGAGCTAGGGGTCCTTCTGCGGTAGTCCTGGGGATCTACTCAGTATGGATTTTACAGTTAGCCAGAGCCTGCTGTATAAACTGGAACTAGAGCTGACCAGGCATTTTGCCTCTCTTAAGCCTCTGCAAAGGCTTCCTTCCCCACACCTCAGCTGGTTGGCAGGATCCCAGGGGATACCCACAGGCTGTTGAAGGCTTCTCGATGTTGGAGTATCCCATTTTGCACCCCGAAGTCACTGTTTTCTCCCCAACCACTTCATAGAGACAAGCACTTTTTTTTTTTGGGAAATATGTGACAGTTTGACAAATCCAATTAGTAGCTTAGTGTCATGACAGTAGCTGAAGAACCATGTGATAAAAGCATCTCTAGTCTTGACAACTTGCAAAGGTCCACCTGAAAAACAGGTGAGCCATGGGCAAGAAATGTATTGGAGGGAAGTGCTAATTTGCTAACAAGATAGACCAACAAGATGTCAACAAGTAGAGAACAAAAATACAGTCTCTGGTATCCTCTTGGAGAAATCTCTGCTGATGAGTCCTCCACCTTCTAGCCTCTGTGCATGGGCTCCATCCCATGCCTAGAACTGCCCCAGTTTCTGAGCCAGTCCTGACAAGTAGGAACTATAGCAGTGTACTATAAAAGTGTTACCAGGAAAAGAGAAACCATGCTGAGTATTTGAATTGGGGGAATGAAATGCAGGTAACTGTTTATACAGGAGATGGAAGAGCTGAGAAGCCGAACAATGGATGGTGAGATAACTCAAAGAATAGCAACAGCAGGAAGCCACTGATACTTCTGAACTGGAACTCAACAGGGAAGAAGTGCTTTTTTACCAAAGTGCAGGAGGCACGAGGGTCATCTGGTAGAAAACCACTGTGGGACTGTCTGGTGGGAGTTGGAGCCACAGAGGAGATGCCAGAGACGCTGCCCTATACAGAGAGGGAGGGGGAGAAACAGCCTGGGAAACATGGCTCGCCAAGGGTCAATCTCCTGGAATCCAGAGCAGAGCAGCAGAGGGTGAGGGCTAGCCCAGGCAGGGAGTCCCATGTGGATGTGTGTGGAACGGAGTTCAGAATCAAGTCTTGCTGCTTGTGGACCTTGTGTCTTCAGTGCCAGGGATGACTCCTGGCTGCCATGAAATCTACCAGTAGCAACACCTCCTGTCATAAAATAGTCTGGTAGAGTGTAATGGTTAAGATGTACAGTAGAGTTCTTGCTAGGAATGTGGGGCATATGAATGTACACATTTTTTCAAAACTCATTGAACTATAATCTTTGTTATACCTCAATAAAATATAAAAATACAGAAAGAGTATTAGGCTCTGGAGCCATACTGTCTGTATTTGCTACTAACTAGCTGGGCTGAATTGTGTCCTTCCCCCACTCTCCCCCCACCCCCAAATTCAGTGTTGAAGCCCTAACTCTCAGTGTGACTGTATTTGGAGATGGGGCCTCTAAGAAGGTAATTAAGGTTAAATGAAGTCATAGGGTGGGGCCCTCACCTGATAAGACTGCGTCTTCATAAGATGAGGAAGATAAACCAGAGATGGCTCTCTCTGCATGTGTACCGAATTAAAGGCCATGTGAGGACACAGCAGGAAGGCAACAATCTGCAAGCCAGGAAAAGAGGCTTCACCAGAAATCAACCTTGCCAGCACCTTGATCTTGGACTTTGAGACTCCAGAAGACTGAGAAAAATAAATTTCTGTTCTTTACATCACCCAGTCTGTGGTATTCTGTTACAACAGCCCAAGCTGACTAATACACTAGCTGTGCAACTTTGAGCAAATCACAAATCTTCTGTCAACCTTAATTTCTTCATCTCAAAAATGGAGATGGTAAAAGTTCTCCTTCACAAGGTATTTGGAAGAATTAAGTGAAATAAGAGTTTAAAGCACTTAGCATGCAGTAAGTATGCGTATGTAGCTCTTACTATTCATACCCCTGAATTTCTGCCTCAGTATCCCTCCCTGGAATTCCAGGTCTCATCTGTCATCAGCTGCTGCCTCCCAACCCCCTAGCCTACAGGGGATCTTGCTGGTCCTCTCCCTGTGTTCTGCTCCTGGCATCCTTCAGCCACCACTTGGGGTCTTGCTGGCATCATTCACCTGCGTTTCTCTTTGCTGTCAGTGCTCCACTTGCTGACACCATCTCCACTCTGAGAATGTCGTGTCCCTGTGATTTTCTGCTTTGGTCCATCTACCAAGTGGCTCGTGTGGCTGAGCCAGCTGTATCCCTTTCCCACGACCCCATCCCCTCTGGTCCTGGCTCCATCCCATCAGCCTGTGTGCTTAGGTTGGCCCAGCATACTTCCCATCTTCCTTAGCGCTCCGGGCTATTTACATTGACTCTTGAAGCTGTGGCTGCTCTAGATTTTTCTGTCTAGAAATGCATTGGGCAGGGTAAATGGATGAGCTTGCTTTGAAGCTGCATTTGCATAGCAAGCACACCTTTATGTTTGTTTGTTTGTAACTTAGATTGTGGGCTTATTGGGTTGGATTTTAGGAAAAATAATGGAAACTATATGTTTGGGAGGGCAGGGGCCATGGTCACAGGCCGACTGGGTACAACTTCCCAGCATTAGTTCTTCACTCAGCACTTACTACTGCTTTTATTCGGGCCTTGGGATTTGTGGTTGTCTGACCGAGGTTTGTTGGGTGGTTTGTAAGCAGTGGTTCTCAGGTTTGTGATGACTCGTGTATTAGTTTTCAATTGCCACACACCTCCAACTCAGCAGCATCAGACAACACACACATTATCTCAGAGTTTCTGCAGTTTTTAGTCTTTTAAAAGTACAAAAATGATACAAGCTGGTTATAACAAGTTTAAACATTAAGAAGTTTGTAAAGTAAAAAATGATACATATGTCCTTCTTACTCCCCTCTATTCCAGTTCTCCCCAGAAATAATTGCTGGTAGCCGTTCAGTACATGCATTCATATTTTTCCATGCTTAGACGAACATACACTCATACACACATACCCACATTTTTTGTAAAACAAGAGTAAGCTCACACTTAAATTAGGCAGGACTTTTGTTTGCAAGTGATAGAAACTCTACATCAAATATTTTAGGCAAAAAGAGGAATTCACTGGCAGAAGACTCTAAACCACAGGGCACACTCCCTCTGTCTTTGTCTCTGCTTCTCTCAGACCAGAATTCTCCACTAGCTGGAGCTCTCATTACCAGCCTCCCCCGGCTTCTCCACACAGAGAGCTTATCCCTCTGCCTTCACCTCTAAGTAAAATACTCCCAAGAAGTACTTTGGCTGCAAATAACAGAAAACCCAACTATCAGCAACTTAATAGGGGCTTACTCTTCATGGAACAAGATGTCTAGAGGTAGATGGTTCTGTAGCCCAATGGTGCCATGGTTCTGGGTCAGTTTCTCTCATTCTCTTGGTCTTCCCCTCATGGTTGCAAAATGGGTGCAGCAGCTCAATGCATCATTTTTTCCCTTGACAATGTCTTTTTTTTTTTTTTTTAACCTGACTTCTCTCAAAAGCAAAGCCTGAGAGACAATGGCTGTGTGCAGTGACTTGGGCGATGATTGCAGGGAGCAGGAGTAAGGACTGGGGGAGTGAAGCAGGGAAGGAGGGACAGCTAATGTAAGGATGCATTACTGAGTGGAACAATGCTGTGAGTGAACTAGTGCTAGATCCTGCTGGCCTTATGAAATATGTCTCAGGACTGTGCCCTGGGGGACCAAAGAGAGAAGCATTTTTCTATTGGTGTAGAAACTAAACAATACATCAACGAGCATATTTTCCAATCAGCATATGTATGTGTGGTATACACAGTTCATAGCTCATAGTATTTTGCTATACAGATGAGCCACCCTTTGCATTTTCTCCTATTAATGCACATTTAAGTTGCAGCCCTGCTTTTATATCAAGTTGCCATAAGCATTGAAAGGGGCATGGCTTTTCCTTTTTTTTTTTCTTTTTTCCAGTCCCAGGACTGAGGAAATTTTATCCCATTTCAAGGTTTTGGCACCTTGAAAAATATAGCAATATTTCATCTTGCCAAAGCACAACTATTTCAGACTAACCTATTCAGAATAAAAATAGAAAAGAGGTAAAAATAGCTTCTAAGTAGCCAAATAGATGTCAAACAGTCACAAAATCCAATGGAATGGGCAGTGCTGTGTGTAGTGTCACTCTGGTTTTGTCTTAAATCTCACACATTTCACTTGTAAGAGAGGGCTTTACTGGGAGCCTATTTAACCTCCTTTTACTTAAATTCTAACCAGTGTGGTATCCTAGTTACTATTTCCACAGCAAATGAGAAAGGGAAGGAAGCTGCTAAGGAAGCCACACTGACAAACTCAAAATCAAAAAGTGACCACTGAACAGAGGAGGCAAAAAAAACCAAATAGCAATAAGGAAAAAAACCTTTAAAAAATGTCTTAAACATGCAAAAGAATATTGTGTTCTATCTACTGTATGGGACAGTAAATGGACTGAGGTTCACAGCCAAAAAGAATTGTTAAAATTGCATTCAAAGTGCTCTTTACAAGGCAAGGGAATGAATAATTTATTTTATGCTGTTATATTCTTTCACGCAGTATTGACTCAGTATGATTATTCTTTATGTGTAATATATTTTAGAGAGATTTCCCAATAAGGTTTAAAATGATGAAAAAAAGTTGATTCTAAAACCTCTGGGGAGAGGGTGTGGAGAAAAGGGAACCCTCTTACACTGTTGGTGGGAATGTAAATTGATACAGCCATTATGGAGAACAGTATGGAGTTTCCTCAAAAAACTAAAAACAGAACTACCATACGACCCAGCAATCCCACTACTGGGCATATACCCTGAGAAAACCATAATTCAAAAAGAGTCATGTACCACAATGTTCATTGCAGCACTCTTTACAATAGCCAGGACATGGAAGCAACCTAAGTGTCCATCAACAGATGAATGGATAAAGAAGATGTAGTACATATATACAATGGAATATTACTCAGCCATAAAAAGAAACGAAATTGAGTTATTTGTAGTGAGGTGAATGGTCCTAGAGTCTGTCATACAGAGTGAAGTAAGTCAGAAAGAGAAAAATAAATACCGTATGCTAACACATATATATGGAATCTAAAAAAAAAAAAAAAAAGGTCATGAAGAACCTAGAGGCAGGACAGGAATAAAGATGCAGACGTAGAGAATGGACTTGAGGACATGGGGAGGGGGAAGGGTAATCTGGGACGAAGTGAGAGAGTGGCATGGACATATATACACTACCAAATGTAAAATAGATAGCTAGTGGGAAGCAGCCACATAGCACAGGAAGATCAGCTCGGTGCTTTGTGACCACCTAGAGGGGTGGGATAGGGAAGGTGAGAGGGAGACGCAAGAGGGAGGTGATATGGGGATATATGTATATGTACAGATGATTCACTTTTTTAAAAAAAATTAATTAATTTATTTATTTTTGGCTGCATTGGGTCTTCGTTGCTGCACGCGGGCTTTCTCTAGTTGTGGCGAGCGGGGGCTACTCTTCGTTGTGGTGCGCGGGCTTCTCATTGCGATGGCTTCTCTTGTTGCGGAGCACAGGCTCTAGGTGCGGGGGCTTTAGTAGTTGCGGCACGTGGGCTCAATAGTTGCGGCACGTGGGCTCAATAGTTGTGGCTCGCGGGCTCTAGAGTGCAGGCTCAGTAGTTGTGGCGCACGGGCTTAGTTTCTCCGCGGCAGGTGGGATCTTCCCAGACCAGGGCTCGAACCTGTGTCCCCTGCACTGGCAGGCGGGTTCTTAACCACTGCGCCACCAAGGAAGTCCCTCACTTTTGTTATACAGCAGAAACTAACACACCATTGTAAAGCAATTATACTCCAATAAAGATGTTAAAAAAAAAATAAAACCTCTGGGGGAATTTCACTCTCTAAACAACCATTTTCCATGGAGTTTTAGCCAAGAAATTTCTTCCAGCAAACCAATTGGGCAGCCAGAGGAAATGATTTCTCCACCTCTCTGCACAAGGGGGCGATGTCGACCAGCCTTTGCCTCTAATTCAGGCCAGCGGTGCTCTGTCTCCAGAGTGCACTTGCACGGTCACCATCCATTCTGGTACTGTGACGGATTAAGCTGGGTAGGCCAATATTAAGAGTTTTATCCATCCTCCTAGAACTTTTCCAGAAATGTTAGAGGTGAGCTGGAATGGAGGGGGCAAGAAAAAAAATCCTTTATCAGGAAAAAAGGCATTTGGGAACTTTTTCTACAAAAGTTAAATAACTAGCAAACATGTCATTTATTTCTTGTTTAGTTTGTGTAATTAGTAAACAGTAATATCCTAGCTGTGGCATCAGCCAACCAAGCCATTACTCTGTGTGTGTGTGTGTGTGTGTGTGTGTGTGTGTATGTGTGTGTGTGTGTGCTTGGAATTAACTAATAGTATTGAATAGAGATTTTTTTTGCTTTGTTCCAGATTCTTATAGTTTAATGCACTAATTCTTATATATTTGTAATCTTATTACTGTTCTTAATGTTACCACTCCATTTTGTTTATTCCTTGTTATTTCTTCCTCTATTCTTCCTTTTTCTGTTTTTTGGGTCTTACATGCTTTGTTAGAGAGAATAATGCCCCCCCTGCCCCCACACCAAAAGAAGTGCATGTCTGAATTCACAGAACCTATGAATATGTTATGTTACATGGCAAGAGGAATTAAGGTTGTAGATGGAATTAAAGTTGCTAATCAGCTGACTTTAAACTAAGGAGATTATCCTGGATTATCTGGTAGGCCAAAAGTAATCACAAGAATCCTTAAATGTGCAAGGCAGAGGCAAAAAATTTAGAAAAAGAGAAATGGCATTGTGAGAAAGACCTGCCGTTGATGGCTTTGAAAATGGAAGGGAGTCACAAGCTAAGGAAGGTGGCAGCCTCTAGAAGCTGGAAAAGGCAAGAAAATGGATTCTCTCCTAGAGCCTCCAGAAAGGAATGCAGCCCTTCCAAAACCTTGGTTAGCCCAGTGAGACCCATTTTGAACTTCTGACTTCTACAACTCTAAGATAATAAATTTGTGTTGTTGTAGGTCTGTAAGTCTGTGGTAATTTGCTCCAGTGGCAATATGAAACTAATACACATGCTCATAAATTACATTTAAGATGTATTTATGAATTGTTTATTATATGCTCAACATTGTACGTAGGGAGAAGATGCAAAAGTAGTATAAATGTCACACCTTCTCACAAGCCATTGATATTTCAGGACATGAAATAGGGTTTTATTTCTGTTATACAGATCTTTAGCTATTATTATATGATGCTCATAGTTGCATAGGTAACTCCTATTCATCTAATCATCTACATATGTTAGTGCCTTCTCTGTGCCAGGCATTGCGCATATAAAGATAAGTGAGATACAAAGATGAAAAAGATAGTTACTTAATATGACCAAGCAGATTTCTTCATCTCTACTACCACCTAATCTGCACCCCCTGCAATCTTTCCCCAATCTACCAATTCCTCAAACTCCAAATCTATAGGATAGTTGGAGTAGAGGTTTTCAACCAGTGCTGTGAGTGAGGGACATTGCTGTCATGGGTATGAATGGGCAGGTAAAAATACAATGCCTGGACCTGCCCCTGGAGATCCTGATTCAGTCGTCTGGAGAAACATTTGGCTATAGGTTATTTTGTAAAAACTCCCTAGGTAATTCTTTACCTTGTTTTAGAGAATGAGATAAATATAGTAAAAAAACAGGCCAAAGAAATTTCAACAAGTTAAACATTTGATATCATGGAGGTGGTACCATTAGTTGATTACAATGTAATACAGGTAGAAATTAACAATAACAACAGTAAAAGAGAGCTACTCAAAATCTATACATTTGGAAATTAACAAAGCACATTCCTAAATAGTTAATTTTCTGGATGAAAAGGGATTCAGAGTAAAATTGCAAAATATTCAGAATGAAACCACAGTGAAAGTAGTACATATCGGGACTTCCCTGGTGGCACGGTGGTTAGGAATCTGCCTGCCAGTGCAGGGGACATGCATTTGATCCCAGTTCCGGGAAGATCCCACATGCCGCGGAGCAACTAAGCCCATGCGCCACAGCTACTGAGCCCGTGCGCCACAACTACTGGAGCCCGAGTGCTGCAACTACTGTGCCACAACTAATGAAGCCCGTGTGCCTGAGAGCCCATGCACTGCAACTACTGAAGCCCGCACTCTCTAGGGCCCGTGTGCCGCAACTACTGAGCCCGTGTGCTGCAGCTACTGAAGCCCACGCCCTCGAGCCTGTGCTCTGCAACAAGAGAAGCCACCACAATGAGAAGCCCGTGCACTGCAACGAAGAGATGAAGAGTAGCCCCTGCTCGCCACAACTAGAGAAAGCCCATGCACAGCAATGAAGACCCAATGCAACCAAAAAAAAGAAAAAAAAAAAAGCAGTACGTACCAAAATTATAAAAAGTAGCCAGAGGGAAATTTATAGCCTTAAGCTTTTGTTAGAAAATAAAAAAGATTGAAAATAAAATACCCAGCTCAAGAAGATACAAAAAGAAATCTTAAAGAGTAGAAATATTCACATCAGGTTAAAGATAAAAACAAAATTAATGAAGCAAAATAACCTTAGTGGAATTGATTAATAAAACTAAAAGTTTGTTCCTTGAAAAAAATGAATAACACAAACTTTAGCTGTGACAAACATATGGTATTATTATTAGTTGTAGTATTAGTATTAATAGTAGTGGTAGTAGAAGTATTAAGAAAACATGTATATAATGCTCTATATCAGAGACATTTATTACCTACCAACTATGCATGTACTTGCTACTTTTCCAGGCCCTCTTAGTCATGAGCCTGTAAGCAGAATGGCCACTGAACTGTAAGCGGAGCGACATGTACCATTTCTCAACTAAAGCATTTAAGAGCTTGTGTATGATCCTTCAGCTTCCCTCTCTCCCTCTTTCTCTGCTGCTGTGATCTTGAAGGCCATGTCCTGACATAGCAAAACCATTCAGTGGAAGCAGCCTAGATTACTGAGTCCCCAAATGAATGACAGATGCTCTGGGGAGTTGCCTAATTGACATAGCACCCTGTGTGAGCAAGAAATTAAACTTTCTTGAGTTAAGTCACTGGCTCATGTTTTAATGTAACATAGTCTATCTTATTCTCTGTCATTCATGTTTTATAAAATGTGTTTTTCTAGAGTACCTCTCAGTTGTTAGATACCTATAACTTAACCAATTTACTGTGAAAGTTAAAGTGTAGGAAGAGAGTGGAAAAGGAGAGATTAGCTGAGCTCTTCAAAGTTCATTTTTCCTGTTTATTGCCAGACAAATATACCTAAAGTCCCAATTAGTTTCCAAGACCTAATAGCCCAGGTCTAGTATGCCTCAAGTCCTGTAGAAGAAAATGGTTTCCAGGCACCTCCTTTAGTGTTTTCTGTTTAGAATATTTTTCTTAATTTGCTAATTCACTGTTGCTTTAGAAAGCTAGTAGACTAAGCATCAACTCTTTTATTTCTAACTCCAATAAACTATTAATGTGATTTATTACAATTAACTTATTACAGCATATTTCCATCAAAATGAGAAAAATGAAAATAACACACAGACAACAGGTCTCTGCATTAAGTTACCTGTAACTGAATTTGACTTGATTTTAATGCTAATTCTCACATTCAGAGTGCAGTAGAGCAAGCCACTTATTAACATTTATTGTAACACTAGTTCTATATTATTTGTATAGGAATGTTTTAAATTGTTAGTCATATTTCTGAAATGCACAGAACATTGAAGCACACACTGGTTTAATATACAGAGTCAGTTTGTCTGAGTTCCTATCCCAATTTCACCACCTTACTAGCTAGGTGGCCTCGGGTATTATTTAACCTCCGAGCCTCAGTTTCTTCTCCTGTAAAATGGGAACAACAGTAGTTGAGGTGGGGATTAAAAATGGTACTGTATGTAAATTGCTCAGTAAGTGTTGCTTTTGGTGATGATGATGATGCTTATGATGGAACAGGTTTGAGGGTAGTCTAGTCACATGGAGCTGGCATTGATGAGCAGCTCTGCCTCTTACTTCCAGTGTATCTTTGAGCAACTTACCCTCTCTCATTTTCAGTTTTCTCATGTACAAATGAGGGTAATTATAGTTATCTGGTAGGCCTGTTGGGAAGATTAAATAGAGTATTACAAATAGTGTTTAGCACAGAGTTGGGTACACAAGGCACTCAGTGAATAACAGCTATTATTATGAAAACCAAAAATTGGAAAACTGCTATTTAGTTTACCTATATAGGACAAATATCATCCAAAATAATATTCTCTGTTACCATGCTCTTCCACTCCTTCCTGTGGCCTTAAACAATGCTATTTCCTGAACTCAGGCCAAGTTCTGATACCAAGAATTCCAATATATAAAAATAACCAATATTTTTTGTTTTGTCTTTTTTTTTTTTTTTTTTGTCAGCACCACACGGTTTGCAGGATCTCAGATTTCCAACCAGGGACTGAAGCCTGGCCACGGCAGTGAAAGCCTGGAATCCTAACCACTAGGCAACCAGGGAACTCCCTATTTTGTATTTTTTAATATCTAGGTTTCATGAGGTTTTATATCTGGAAACTTGAAAAGCTTTTTGTTGTTGTTATACTGATTTTATTTGCCCATATTGGATTTAACTCAGAGTCCACGTTTTGGTTTTCTTCTTTTTTCTTCTTTCTTCCTCCTCCTCTTATTCCACCCTTCTGATTTTCCTTCCTCCCCTCCTTCTTTATAATTGCATATACCGCCAAACTGTCTTCCATGCAACCCTCTATAGCACGCAAGACTAGATCTGTTTTGTGGAAGAGTGGCTCTGAGAATGCAGCATTGAAGCTAGCACTGACCTTTCTTGGCTTCCATGTGCCCATCTAAATGATTATCTCCTCTGCCACACAGAGGCTACCATTGCTCTAATTACTGCTTTCACTCTCATTTCTGTCTAAGCTTTGCATTCTCCCAATGCACTGAATATTAATTTCAGGTTGCAAACATTCGATAATTTTTAACCCATGCTTTTTTCTTCAATGCTACTGTAAACATATTAGCTTCACATTCTCTATTGTTTACAAATTTAAAATATTAATAAAATTAATATTTTATTTCTAGAGAAGAAAAAGTACCAGTGATATTGATGTTGATGTTAAGATTGACAGCTCTTGTGTGGGGCGTATTATCTCTTTTTCTGAAGAGGGGAGGGTCATTTTGAGGTTTGGGGAGAGAATCCCGTCTTCAGGCATGTTTGGTGAGGCTCTTGGAAGAGCAAGTGTGGGAGGAGGGAGTACCACGAGCTTGTAGGGGGTGCAGATTTGCGGTCAGCATTCTTGGCCCTTATGGGGAGTGGGGACACAGTTGTGCATATCCATTCCCTGGGGGGCAAGATGGCATAATGATTAAGAGCACAGGCTTTGGAGGCCGACAAAGCTGGCTTCAAGAACTAGCTCTATCATTTGCTAGTTGCATGGCCTTGTATAAATTACTTAACTTCACCAAGCCTTGGTTTCTTCATCTGTTAAATTGGAACAGGAATAGTACCTTTCCTTCAGGGTCATTGTGATGACTGAGTGAGAATACCTGGAAAACATTTAGCACAGTGCCAGGCACAGGGTAAACGTAGTAAATGTTTGGTATTGTTATGGCTCTTTTATTATTATTATTATTATTAATTTCTATAATTTAATAATTTAGTTTAGTTCCAGAATGAGAGTTTTTTTAAAATTAATTAATTTATTTATTTTTGGCTGTGTTGGGTCTTCGTTTCTGTGCGAGGGCTTTCTCTAGTTGCCACGAGCGGGGGCCACTCTTCATCGCGGTGCGCGGGCCTCTCACTGTCGCGGCCTCTCCCGTTGCGGAGCACAGGCTCCAGACGCGCAGGCTCAGTTGTTGTGGCTCACGGGCCCAGTTGCTCCGCGGCATGTGGGATCTTCCCAGACCAGGGCTCGAACCCGTGTCCCCTGCATTGGCAGGCAGATTCTCAACCACTGCGCCACCAGGGAGGCCCCAGAATGAGAGTTTTTTCACTCCTCCAATCAGTCATGTGATCCTTGACTTCAACCCCTGGCTTTAAATTGGGAAGCTGTTATTTCTTCTCATGTGTTTTTCTATGTTTGTTTGACTATAAGGAGGATAAATCATCTTCTTCCTTTTCTCCTCACTCTTTTTCTAGTCCATTTAAATCTAATAAAACTCTGCCTGGTGTAGGTTTCACTCTAAGCCATATAGACATCAGAAGAAAGTGGTTGCTTGCTCCTGCCATTTGAAACATGGATTTGGACACAGTGGAGCCCTGCTGGATGAGACAAAGTTCTAGAACTCTCACGGGCTTGACTGCATGGGTGTGAAGGACTCAGCCGTCTCAGTCTCACTAGGGGTGATTTTGTTTTTGGAGCCTGGGGAGTTTGATGGGGCTATTTTTGTTCTGGTGGCGGGGGACTCCCCAGACATCTGTGTGACCTTCCTGGAGGCCTCTTCCTCCCATGTTAATCATATGCTGGGATGTGAGAGGACCGTCATCTCAGTCCCTCCCCGGCCCTTGTCAGCAGCATGCGAGCTGGGAGAAGTGAACATCTTGGCTGAAACCAAGAGGTGGCAAGGAATTGGAAGCCTGACAACAGACATGGGCAAGATCAGTACTGAAGCTGCAGGCCTGAAATAACAATGTGTGCGCTGGAATATTTTTGGCTTAAATTATCTGTGATTGCTTCATCACTTCAACCTATTTTTGTGAATATATTTTTTCCTTACAGAGTGCTTTCACATTAAGTAGAAAAACCCAGTCTTTCCCTCCCTATGTTTTTCCTTTACTCTCATAAGGCTATCACATTCACAACACTACTGACACTTCTGGTCACCAGACGTGTGGGTTTTTTCTCCCCACCAAGGATTTCTCTGATACCACCTGGGTGTTCTACAATGTAACTCAATTCTGATACTAGCTACCTGGAGACAGTATCAGATCCCACAGGTTAAGAGCTCAGTCCCACAAGACTGTACCCCACACCCCCACTTCAGATGCCAATCACAAGTAGTAGGTCCCCAGCTCACCCACAGCTTCTGTCAGATTTGGCTGTAAGTCAGAGGTTCCCACAACCCTTTCTTTGGGTTCCATTGATTTGCTAGAGCTGCTCACAGAACTCAGGGAATCACTTATAATTACTAGTTTATTAAAAGGTATGACAAAGGATACAGGTGGACAGCCAGATGGAAAGATACATAGATCGAGGTCTGAGAGGGTCCCAAGCACAGGAACTTCTGACCCCATGGAGTTGGGGTATGTCACCAACCTGGAAGCTCTCTGAACTCCATACTACTGGGATTTTTGTGGAGGCTTCATCACGTAGGCATGATCAATTATTAACTCCATTTCCAGCCCTTCTTTCTTCTCAAGAGAATGGGGGGTGGGCTGAAAATTCCAAGCTTCTAATCATGGCTTGGTCTTTCCAGTGACTAGCCCTCATCCAGGAGCCCACCCAGAGTCACCTCATTAGAACAAAAGACACTCTTATCACCCAGGAAATTACAAGGGGTTCAGGAGCTCTGTGCCAGTAACTGGGGGCAGAGACTAATATATTTTCTATTATCTCACACACATATGCCAACTGGCATGATCCTCACAATAGTCTTTTGAGGCAGGCAGGGTACCCTGGTCTCAGCCCTATGTGACAGAGAAGAAAACTAAAGCTTTCTCCAATTAATCTTTCTAGTAAGCGGCCATGCAGTTTCTGGCTCCTGGTCCCATTGTTTAGAGTGTTTTTGGCTGGGCTGATTGTGTTCTTCTAGGTAAGCACTATGGTATGGCTTGAGGCCCGCTGGGACAATCTCCAGGCACCAAATTACTTCTACTTTTCTGCATCATTTTCTGAAATTCCATCATTTTGAATCAATCATACATTTGATTTAGCCATACCTCTCCAAGCCCTCTCTTACAAAATGCAAAGGGGTAGGTAAATAATAAATGGTAAATCAGTTTGCCAGATTACTTTCTCTCTTGACAGCTAGATGAGATCAGGGCAGTTGGGGATGGAAATGTAGATGATAGATGGAGAGAGGGAACCTCTGGAGTTTGAAGGGCTCTCTGAGAAGGGCAAGCCTAGGAAGGTTTATTGGTTTTCTATTGCTGTATAAGAAATTACCACAACTGTAGTAGCTTAAAACAGCACACATTTATTATCTCACAGTTTTTGTAGGTCAGGAGCCCAAGGATGGCTTGGCTTGGTCCTCTGGTCAAGGTTACAAAGCTGCAATCAAAATGCTGGCTGGGCTGCATTCCTTTCTGGAACTTGGGATCCTCTTCCAAGCTCCCATGGTTGTTGGCAGGATTCAGTTCCTTACGGTTGTAGGACTGAAGCCCTCTGCTCCCAGAAGCTGCCTGCAGCTTCCTGCCATGTGGCCCTCTCCACAGGCAGTTCATATCATAGCACCTTGCTTCTTCAAGGCCAGCCACAGATTTTCTCTCTCAAGTCTCTAAGATGTAGTGTTATATAGTGTAAATATGATCATGGGGGTGACATTTTGAGATTTTACCTAAAAAATCTAGATCTTTCAGTGAAGCTGGGCCTACATTCTCACTGGCAAACAGCTGGTAGGAGCTGAGTAGTACCGGTAGTTAGTAGCTTGGCCGTGAAAGGACCTTAGTTTCCTGTAGGATCCCTGCCTTCCACGGATGCTATATCTGCACTGCCATAGCCTGCTTCAGTCATTCACTGTACCCTTCCGTCGATCATGGGTGTTGGCGTTTGTGACACAGGATTACATTCTTGAAGAAACTGAAAAAGTGTATGACTCCAGGAAATGGAATAAGGAGGCTGTGATTGAAGAAAGGGGGTGGGGCTGAAGCAACTATGGCCCTATACCCTCTCATATGTCTAATCATAACACCAGAAAAGGTTGGGCTGAACATAACTGGGTTTGTTCCTGGCTCTGCACTCACATATGTGGATTTGAGTCTATAATTTCACCTCTCTGAACCTCAGTTTCCTCATCTAGAAAGCCTCCTTTCCCCCAGAGTTTCTGATTCAAATAGGCTGGGGTCAGGGACTAGGAATCTATCATTTTGACAAGTGCCCAAGGTGATTCTTCATGATCAGGCAAGTTTAGGTGACAAGTCCACTCACAACTGGTCACTGGCCGGCAGCTCAGGAAATAAGAGCCGGTTTTTGGCACTGACAGTTAGGGCTTATCTAAGCAGGCTAGAATTCATGGAAATATTTCAGCTCCAGAAGGGATATTCTCAAGGAGAAAATATTGAGAAGTTAAGAATCTAGGAAACTTGGTCAGAAACCAAACCATATAGACTGGGCCATCATGGTGGAGCAGGGGAAGCATGGATGTAGTACACAGGGTCCCCCAACCACTACCACCTCCTTCTCACTCCCCAGTAGCTGGCTTCCTACACTCCATAGATGTAGCTGCCTACTGGGTCAGTGCAGGGGCTGAACATTTGCGTCTTATGTCTCAAAATATTTTGTAAACTGCCGCTGGGGCAAGGCTATGCAGCCCAGTAACAATCAGGGGCTCAGTAAATGTTGGTTGAATAAGGGAATCAATAAAAAGTAAATGTTTTCTGAGGTCTGGTACTTGGTACCCCTTTGATGCACTCTCCCACTCTTAATCTCTCTGAATGTCTCTGAGAACATGGAGAGAAGTTCTCCTCTGTCTCTCCACACACTCTACTGAACTGAGTTCTATCTATAGAGAGATTGTAGTTAATGAGGGGCCCAATTTAGGAAAAATCTTTCATTTCTAGCCAAAAGCAAATAAGTGCCCACAATTTCCTGGTTTAAAAAATGCAAAGTTACCATTTTTCATTGAAAAAGAAATTCTTCTAGTTACTAGAACACATTTTTCCCAACTAAGGAGAATTTCTAGTAACTTATAGGTGTGGAAAACCTCCCTGTAGGCAAACTTGATTTTATCATTACACTGTCATGTTTGAAAATATAAGAGAATTTTAAGTAGCCTAACACAAATGCTGATCTTTATAAAGCTTTGTGGTTAAAAGGACATGAGATTTATCAGTGTTGTGCAGGCTCCTCTTTCTAATCACACCTCAATAAGGCATGAAAACAAAAGACATGAAGCACAGAAGGACACACGCGCTTTATGAAGTCCTGCTTTGGGTAAGACTTTGCTTCCCCTAAAATATATTTTGGTCAATTAGTTCATATATTTTTGGTCCTATCTCTTTTGAACACACAACATTTGTTTGGGTTAATAGCCCAAAAGAGTCTTTAAATATTTCATAGCTGTTAGTCCTGATGAAAACTTGTACCAAAGTTATTTTTTATTTATGGGCTTCTGGGGGCATCCATAGTGCTCCACGAAGCATGGGAAAGACAGGTTTATGCTCTGGGCCTTCTGTGAGTGCTTAGCATTTACATAGCAGTGACAGGCAGGAGTGTGAGTGGCTTTGTGAGTTATTTGGAATGATAGCCTCCTGGTTGGAATGACATGCTGTCCTGCTTGGGGGAAAATGATTTCACAGGGTATGGTCACTGGTCACTGCATTTGGAATCATTTTTCTGGAAGTGGTGATGAGCATTTAAGGGACAGATAGATTGGGAGGATAGATGGGAAAAAGAAAGGCATTTGAAATGAGGGAAATTGCATGACCAAGGCACAGATGTGCTGTATCTGGTATATTTGGGGAACATGTTTGGAGGAATAGCATTAGATGAGGCTGAGTGGTGTAGTGGGCCTGTATTATGAAGGATCTGGAGAGGCAGGCCTTGGCATTCTAGCCAATGGAAATAAAAGGTTTTCTATGGAAGGTTTCTTTTTTTAAAATTATAGTTGATTTACAATATTATTTTAGTTTCAGGTGCATAGCATAGTGATTCAGTATTTTTATAGATTATACTTCATTAAAAGTTATTATAAAATAATGGCTATCATTCCCTGTGCTGTACAATATATTTTTGTTGCTGTCTATTTTATCCATAGTAGTTTGTATCTCTAATCCCATATCCCTACCTTGCCCCTCTCCACCATGGAAGTTTTCTGAGTAGAGAAATGCCATAATAGTAATTATTTTTTTTTATTGAAGGATTACCATACACAAGTAATGATACAAGTTCTTCTATATACATTGACTCACAGCAACCCTGGAGTGTAAACACCATTTTCAGGACCTCATTTTTCAGATGAGGAAACTGGTCATTGTAAAGTGGCTGAGATAGGATTTGAATCCAAGCTGTTTGGCCCTACTGCCAATGCACTTAAGCAGTAGGCTATCTAGTACTCCTCAACTGGATAAATGGTATCTAAGGAAGGTTAATCTCAGAGTTGATTGGAAGGGGGAAAAAAAATCTTGGTGATGAGAAATCCAGTTAGGAGGCTACGGCAGTAATTCTAGGCATGTGAGAAACCATTCACATGTTTGCTTCCTGCCTCTCCGTCACTGCTTTCATCCATCCCTACTAGTCCTATGCTAATTCCAGGCCTCATTGTTTTCTGCCTCCTGCCCTGCTCCCCAGCAATCCATTCTCCACTCTGCAGCCAAGGATCTTTGTAAAAGCAAATTGGAGCATGTTGCTCCCTTGATTAAACCTTCCAGGTAAAATCCAAACTCTTCATGAGCTGGCTCTCATTTCTTTTCAGCCCCATTTCTAGGCACCTGCATAATTTCACACCAGTAAATGTCAGCTGGTATTATTATCCCATCACAACCCACTTATCACACCATTGTATTTGCTGAATGAAGAAAATCAGTGAGTGGGAATAAGAGATTAAGAGATGGCTATGTGTGCTCGCTTCGGCAGCACATATACTAAAATTGGAACCATACAGAGTAGATTAGCATGGACCCTGCTCAAGGATGACATGTAAATTCATGAAGCATTCCATATTAAAAAAAAAAAAAAAAGAGATGGATATGGTTAATAGGCAGACGTCTGATTTTAACATTTTCTCCCCACCTGTAGGCCTGAGGCAAAGAAACCCAGAGGAGAAACGATCTACCTTTTTATTCCGGGGCCTCTGCAACTTTTCCTTCCAGAACCTATCTAGCAAATATTTTCCCTCTTAGTGCAGCCCTTTGGGGGGGTCTGTTTCCTGGTCTCCATCCTGCATAACTGCCTTGACTCCTGGCTCTGCTGCCTGGAAGCCTGGGGCTTGGCTACGCTTACTGCAGCTCCAGCTCCAGGAAGCCAGCCCCAGAGCCTCTCGCCCCTCTGCTGCCTTGGGAAGGGGATTCAGATCATTTCGAGGAAAAAGGAGAGGATGATTCAAAGATGAGTAGATAGTTTCAAGATGGCTGACTCAGAGGATGACTCAGAAGAAAGCTGGAGGGGTAAGGAGGGAGGACAGTAGCTGTGATGGTAAAGGGCAGGGAGGCCTCTGGAGGCAGCAAGGCTGGACTTCAGTCCCATTTCCTGACCTCAGGCATGACACTCAACTGCCCCAAGTCTCAGCTTACTCTCCCTCAAGTGGGGCCAATCGCAGCGTCTGCTGTACAATAGTATCTTGAAGGTTAAAGGGAAAGTGACCCTCAGGCACTCAGCATGATGGCCCATCACAGGAAGCACCCTCTAAAAGTCAGCTGTCATTGCTTTAAGTGGGAAGTGACAGTAAAAGGGTGAGGCCTAAAACAGGGACTTTCAAACTTTTTGGTATCTGGAGGGCCCCTTAGGCTCGTAAATGTTATCGAGGACTTCAAAGAGCTTTTGTTTATATGTTTGTTATATCTAGTGATACCACATTAGAAATTAAAACTGAAATATTTAAAAATATTTATTAATTATGTAAGAACAATAATGAACCCATTGTCTGTTAACATATTTTTTTTAATGGGAAATAAGTTTTTCCAAGACAAAATAATTAGAAGAGTGGCATTGCTTTACATTTGTGTAAATCTCCTTAATGTTGGGCTTAATAGAAGACAGCTGGATGATTCTATAGTCTGGTGCAGCACCACATTCAGGTAGCCTCTGGATAACTCCACTATACTCCTGCGAGAGAATGAGTGTTAAAAAGGCAAATAACATTTGGTGCTGTTATGAAATAGTTGTGATCTCAAAGTCTGCCTGAAGGAGTTTCAGGGATCTTCCAGGGGTCCCCAGACCACACTTTGAGAACCACTAACCTAAAAGATCATTTTGAAAAAGATTTTGTTTTCAATCTGTGAATAAAGATAATGCCATAAAATGAGATTATATATCACCTCCATCAGATGGGCAAAAATTAAAGAGTCTGCCGCTATCAAGTGTTTCTGAGGATGTGAAACGTCAGAAGCCCTCAGCCTGTGTAGCACGGCTGTAAATCGGCTTGACTGCTGTATTAGGCATTACCACACTTCTCTTTAAAGCTAAAGATGCTCATACTCTACCACCCAGCTATTCCACTCCTCAGGAGAATTAAGAAGCAAATGATGATATCTTTATATAACAGAATACTACAATTCAATACTAAAATGAACAGTAGTGGTAATAGAAGAGTATAATAGTAGTAATGTGATATATTTATGTAATAGAATGCTGCAATTAGAAATGAATTCACTAGAGCCATGTTAATATGAGTAAATCTCAAAAATGATGTTGCGCAAAAACTGAGTAAAAGACATGCGAGTCCAGAGTAACATTTATGTAAAGTTTGAAAATGTGCCAAACAAAAGTACATGTTGCTGATGGACACATACTTACATAGTGAAAATATACCATCACGCAAATTCAGGACAATGGTCGCCCCTGAATAATGAGGACAGGCAATGAAATCAGGGAGGAGTTTGGGGAGGCTTCAAATATACCTGTAATGTTTTATTTATCTATTTTAAAAATCTGAATTTAAAAAGTTTTGTTTAAGTGTTTATTTATCTGGGAAAGCAAATATGGCAAGGAAACAAGGCCATGACAATAAAAAATGAAAACTCACTGCAAAAAGCCTATGGGCAAGTGACACCCCCAACTCCTTCCATCACACTGACCATGAGGTCAGGGTCCACGTAGGAGCAGCTTGGTTCCAAAGGCTCATTTGTAATTGATTCTTTGGTGTTTACCATGGGTTTTCCCATGGATACAGTTAATTAAGTTGCCTAGACTAGGTCATCTGCCCGGCCCACAGAAACCTATTAACTTCACAGCCTGCCTGACCAATAGAAAGGGATCAGCAGGGTTGAGAAAGTGTTTCCTGGGAAAGTTTGTTCTGACTTAGCCAGGAACAGATCCTCTCCTGGGCGTCCTTGGCCTGACTCACCTTCTACTTCCCTTTCCAGCCAGGTTTTTGAGAGAGGGGATTCTCACATTTCTGAGCCAGTCAAGCTTGGCAGGCGTAGGATCAATATCTGGCAGCACAGTGTGGGATATGTGGTTCTGTGGGTAGATTGTCTGGGAATTTGGGTCCAAGAGATGGGGGGGCAAACCTGTCAGCCCAAATCTCTGAGTTGGAATAACTCTTGATCTTTGGTCAGCTTTAGAGTTATCTCACTGATTTTCTACTAAGACCTCTTTTACTTTCTCTTTTACTGACAATCTGGTTGTTTCTGACCTGTTTCTCTCCTCTGTGCCACTGTAGAAAAAGACCACAGTCCCACAGAGTCTCCTGAGTCCTTGGCAGTGGACACTCTGCTACTAGTGACTCCAGAATTTCCTTATAGGCAGGGTTTAGGGTGCTGACTTGGTGGGGAAGAAGGATTTGAAGATGTGCTTATGTACCATTTAAAAAAAGATGGAGGCAACGTCATTTGTCTTATTAAATAGGGTGGGAACTGGTGGAGAGATGGAAGTTGAGGCTAAGATACCTACCGCTCCCCGCCCCTGCTCCCCCCGCCCATCCCCCAGTATTCTTACCCAACTCAACAAGAGTTAATTCTCCTTCTTCCCCTCCTCCACTTTTCTCAGTGTCTGAACTAGCATTCAGCTTGGGGCTTGGGGAAAAAGGCACTGATAAAAGTAAAAAGCAAAAGGAGAGTTAAGAATTTTAAGAATTCTCTGAGTCTCCAATATGAGTTGGTCCTGGTATTCATTGAAACATAGGTCCAGTTCATTAAAGTACGTTTTAGATTTACAATTTAAATTTGTCTTAAACAATAATAATAACATATAAAAAGACACTACTCCTCATTCCAACTCAAGTGCTCTCATTTTTGGACATTTCTTTCAGTTCTTATTACCTTAATATGTTTGTATGGCTATAGATTATAGGGGTACAGAAAGTCCCCTACATACAAACGAGTTCCGTTCCGAGAGCAAGTTCGTGGGTACAATTTGTTTGTAAGTCCAACAAAGTTAGCCTAGGTACCCAACTAACACAATAGGCTATATAGTACTGTACTGTTATAGGTTTATAATACTTTTCACACAAATAATACATAAAAAAACCACAAAAAATAAAGAAAACGTTTTAAATCTTACAGTACAGTACCTTGAAAAGTACAGTAGTACCAGCTACATCACCACTGCTTTTACGCTTGCTTCTGGACACCCTGGACTTGAAATAAAGATACTGTACTACTATACTCTATACAGTACTGTACAGTAAAGTACACAAAAGCACAACCACTTGTAGAGGATGCACGCACATGACAATGTACGCCAGACACGTGAACTAACTTACGTGATTGGATGTGCAAAGCACATTTGCATCTTTGAAAGTTCGTAACTTGAAGGTTCGTATGTAGGGGACTTACTGTATATGCTTTTTATCTTACTATTCTCACTTATTATATACACATTTCTTTATGATCCTACCTAGTCCTCAGACTTTTTTTTTCTTTTGGAAGCAGCTCTATTTTTCCAGTTTTATTGAGATATAATTGATACAGAACTTTGTATAAGTTTAAAGTGTACAACATAATGATTTGATATATGTGTATATTGAGAAATGATTACCATAAGTCTAGTTAACATCTATCACCTCACATAGTTACAATTTTTTTGTGATGAGAACTTTTAAGACCTGCTCTCTTGACAACTTTCAAATACACAATACAGTATGCGTGTGCATATATATATATATATATACACACACACACACACACACACACATATAGTCACCAAGTTGTGCACTACATCTCCAGGACTTATTTATCTTATAACTGGAAGTTGGTACCCTTTGACTCGCTTCACCCATTTTGCCAACTCCCCAATCCCTGCCTGTTCTCTGTTTTTATGAGTTTGGTTTTTTTAGATTCCACATACATATACTTAACTTTTTTAAAGGCCTGGTAATGCTCTGTTGAATGGATATTAATGGATTAGAGAAAGTGTTCTGTATTCTAACTCAGGGAGAACATCAAGACCTCATGGAGTTGATTCAAGGGTGAAAGGTTACAGCAGATGTAGTGTATTTACAATAGTATCTAGACAGGATAAAGGCTGACTAAATGTTGGCTGTTATTATCTATAATTATATCTTCACCTTTTTTCTTTTAAAAAGTCCCACCCATTTAATGAAAGTCTGGGCCTCTCCAGTGACACGCTGCCACCTCTTTTTTTTTTTCCTTGTAGAGACAAAGGTACATATAGTTGATAACTCTGGATTTCAGGCTAGCAAAAAGACCTAAGTAGCTTCGTTTCCATTTCAGGAGAGCAGCTCAGTTAATATTTAAAATCTTTTATTTTATATTGGAGCATAGTTGATAAGCTCAGTTAATTTTAACTTCCTTCCTTACCAAGGAAGAGTAACTTCTGGTGGGAGAAAGTTGGGGGAAGGCCAAGGCAGGGGCTCTGGGATGAGGCAATTGGAAAAGTTCTGGGGCCGCTCATACATGATACAACAAATACTCTTTTGAGCACCGCTGGTGTTTTTGAACCAGTCACTGAGCAAGGCTGCTAGGCCCTGAAAATACAGGTGAAAGACATTTTGTGCTCACAAGTTGCTCACCGTGTAGAGGGGAAGATGTTAAATGGGGAAAGAGTACACAGGAAGAATGAACGTCCTGAGTGCTTAGGGAGGAGCCTAATGCACACCAGACTGATGCTCAAACTGAGCTGGGAAGGGTTCCTCCTGGGAATTAGTCTGTTGAGGCCATTACATTACATTAGAAAAGGCAAGAGCCAGATCATGAAGGATCTTTTGTGCTGTGGTAGGAGGGTTCCCGAAACACCCCTGCCCCCAGCAGACAAGGTAAGAAGTTATAAGGTACAGAAGGGACAGAAGAAATGGGTGATGAAGTTTTACCTTTCTTCCTCCCTGACATTTTCCTTTCCTTCCTCCTCTATTGCCCTGCAGATTTATCCTGCAATATCACAAGGGTAATAGTTGAGAAGGTGGAGGGGAGAGGAGAGACAGAAGGAGAGAGAAGTCCCAAATAACAGCAGTGGAGAGGAAAGGAAGTATCGGAGCCACCTGGCTGGTGCAGTCATTTGCATTTAATAGATGTACCTGATTGAGGCATCTGAAACCCAGAGACTGTCCTAGAAAATAAACTTACCATGTTATGCAGTGATTCATCAGCCCCAAACTTCATCTCCTAGTTATTTATGAGTTCGTAGAACTTGAATAAATGCCAGGCAAATTTTTCTGAGTTGGATTCTTCATTTAGTAAGTTTATTTTGGAATATTTTTTTCCTATGACCAAGTTAAAAGTTAGGTTCACACACTGAAAGGTGAAGAGTATTGATATTTGGGGTAAATAAAGCAGTCATCCTGATAGCTACTAATCGCAAACCAACTTTTCTCTCAATAATGAGGCAATTAAACAAATTGAGGTGGTGTTTTTACTTGAGATATATGAATAAGTGCCTGTAGATTTAGCAGAATATGTATTGACATACCAACTTTTTGTAAGGTTTTTTAAAAAAACTTTTTAAGCCTCTGTGAAGTTAAAAAATACATAAAGTGTTAAAAAATATTGGGCTTGGTTTAAATATTTTTGTTTCTGCTATATGAGTCTAAGGCTAACAAAGTGATGCCTAGGATACTATTTAAGCATCTGAAAGAACGTGTTGATTCCTTTCCTTTAACAATAATTTTTGAGCAGTCATTTCAGTTAATTTAGAAGTTATGTGAAAACCTTTTAGTGGAACAGCTATGATTTAGGAGTGTTAAAGTTTTCACCTCTAAGAATAAATTGTATAATGTTTCAAATCTATCATGGTCTTGAATATCCTAGATATCATGGTAGTTTAGTGCTGGAGCAAGAAATAGTTATTAAAATTGACTGGAAAAGTCTAGTGGGAGATCGTTCAAAGGCCTCAAAGTAAGGAAACTTGAAGAGGAAAACAGCACGAACAGTGATTTCATCAAGAAGAGGTGTAAAAATTAAACAGATGGGGGACATTTCAGGAAAAAAATGTTATAACATATCTACCATTTTCCTTCCAAATAATTTCCCCAAATAATCAAACCTGTGAAAGTTACATCACATGCAATTAGTAATGTTTTATTGTATTTCTTTTAGTTTTTTGCCTCTCATATCTCTGCCTGTGGCCATATAGGCAGAAATTAGAAGACATATGCTCCTCAAAAGCTGTGAGGGGAGAGGATGTACAGACCCAATAAGCAGTTACCATCATTCAGGCTTATGTTCAGCTGCATGGAAGAAGGCCCTGGCTTCTTTGGCTTAGACAAGGATGCATGTGGTGAGGAATCTGGGTGGGGCAGCCCAGAGCAGGTGCTGGTGCCTGAGGAAGTCACTGAGGACCTGGGTTCCTTCCTATGTTCTGTGGTCACCTTGCCTCCACCACGAGCATCGTGTTCATGCTCCAGGCAAGATAAAAGGGGCAGGATGAGACCTGCGGAGATTGTACCATGGACGGTCCACCCTGTGAGTTTTGCTCTCATTTGCAATCAACCAGCACTGATTTCCATGGCCACCTCTAACCATAAGGAAATCTGGAAGAGGGGAGGATTTTTAACTGGCTACTTTGCCATCCCAAATAGAATCGAGTTCTCTTGATAAGGAAGAAGGGGAGAATGCTTTCATTCTTGATCTTTAAAGTATTTAGTTTCTCCCATTTGCCATTAAATGGATGTTAGGGTTAATCTATTTCTCTTATTATCTTTCATCTCCTGCTGCACCTAATAGTAGACATTCAACAAACGTTAGTTGATTGATAGATTGATTTACTCATCAGAAGTTTTCAAGCATACTTCATGTCAATATACTAGGGACTTATAGTTGCAATTTCAGACATTCATACACATGAAATAGAAAACAACCTGACTGACATAAAGGGTATATTATCTCCATTTGTGTTTTGTTTTCTACTTATTTATAATGTTAATATACTTGTTGAACTGGACTTGGTTCCAAGCATGTTTTCATCAAATTACTTTGTTAAATGTGACCAGAAGGGCAGAAAAATATAATGTGGGCATTAGACACTTGGATTCTCATTGCATCATGGTTTGTGGGATTATTGCACAGTCTTTCTGTTTCTCAGTTTCTCTCTATAAAATACAGGCTGTAGCAATGGCTGTCCAGTATAGGTATTGGGAAGGTGAGAGGCTGCATAAGACAGTGAAGAGCATGCATGGGCTCGGAAATCAGATCACCTGGATTCCTTTTCCAAATCTGTCATTTACTAGCTGTGTACCCAGTTTCCCTGTCTGTAAAGTGGGATGATGGAGGTACAAACGACAGAGGGCTGATGTGGAGATGAAGTGGGTCAGTATATGCAAAGTGTTTAGAAAGAACTTGGCACATAGTAAACACTCAAAAAAATTAGCTGCAATTATACAGTGTTTCTAATTGTTTATTTAGAAGTAAAATAGGATCAGTCTAGAAGTATGAGCTTGTTTTTCTCCCAGGCATGTTTTCATGAGTGCTTCCATAATCACTCCCTCCCCTTTCCTCCCTCTTCCCTTCTCCCCCCACCCCTCAACTCCCTCTCCTCCTCATATGTTTTGCCTGTGTCTGCTTTGACATCTTTGGGGCCAGAGGGGACAAAGGGAGCAGCTAAGATGTCTTCGGAGGCTGGGAGAAGCAGCCCTGTGGACTGATTGCCATAAACCAGTGTGATGGGCTCTCGAGCTGGGTGCCAATCAAAGTAAAGCAATGGGACCTGTCGGGAGAGATGTTGATTTCAGCTGTCACATATGTCCCTTTTTGGACTCTCCCCGGGACTCTTGACCCTACTCTGCAGTGGTTTGAAATGGATTTTATTAGGCTTTCATTAGTCCTCATACCTATTTTTTTTCTCTTGGTATCTGGTATCTAAGCTACATGAGAGCCAGTACCACATACTTGGCCAGCGTTCTGCCCAGACTTCTCCTGCATGTTCAGCCCTCTCTCTGCTCTGCTGTACCAAATCTAGAGAGTGAGGTCAGGGGTTCGGAGGCCCAACTCAGCTGGTTAATCAACAGAGCAATGAGGCTATGGCGTGTTCTTCCCCTTCTTCAATTTCCTCATGAACCAGAATTATAAATAGGATGCTCTGTGACCTTGGGGTCAAAAAGGGAATAATCAGGCAAATGAATTTCAATTCTAATGACTATTATGAACATAACATATTAATAATGAATATCAAGGATTCAGCACAAAGGCAATAAAGGCAAAGTCTCCATGAGTCTTTTCTCTCTCCCTTTTCCCATTTACTTTAGAACTTATCTCTGGGTAGAGTGATAATAGGATTTTTAAAAGTGAGTAAAAATTTTCACCCCCAAAAATAACTTGCTAATTTTTATCCTGAATAATTCCTTGACTGATGAAGCCCCATTTAAACTGTTTGCAAACACAAAAGGAACAATAATCCACACTAATAAACAAATCTGAGAAGGTGTATAAAACTCTTTTATTTGCCTAATTGGAGAAATTTCTGGAGAGTGATTTTCAAAGGAAAACAGTTATAGCATTTGTGTCTAAACATATCTTCTTGCTTTTGTTATACTTCAACCTGAGTGTTTTTAAAATTCTTGTGTAGAGTTGATTCTCCTTTGTTAAGGATACTGTTTTTCAGAATAAGTTAAAAAAATTTTTAAATTTATATAACCCTGAGCTTCCACATTTCTTGTTGAGAGTAATTTTCTCTCTGAATTTGAAGGGAGTGATGTCTTGTCAGCATATTTGATATTGAGGGTGCGGGTTTCATTTTACTCCAGCAAAGCATTGAGTTCACACTTTCTCTCATCTTCCTGGGTAGAGAGAAATGTAAACAGTGACAAAGTGAGCTCTTCACAACTCTTTCCCTGATTTTTCTTTGTGATGTCACCTTCTACAGAGTTCAAATACATGGGATCTTAAGAAGAAATAATCTCATTCGACAGTAAGCAATGGCTATTATGAAAAGGACTAGTAAATATTTTGTAAAATACCAAATTATCAGATAATTTAAATCTGCTAGATGGTGCCCCCTCCTCCCCCCCATTTTGATTATTAGGTACAGAGTTGTTCACCTTCATCCCTGTGATTCCAGAAATACCTTTATGATACTTACTATATCTGATCTGAGGGCATTTTTCATTTAAGCAAGACTTCTCAACCCATTATTACTAATTCTTCATTGTGGAGCCTGTTCTGTGCATTACAGGACATGGAGTAGCATCCCTGGTCTCTCTCCACTAGACGCCGTTAGCATCTCTCCTCCAGTGCGGCAGCTAAAAATGTGTCCAGACATGGACAGATGTCCCCTGGGGAGCAATATCTCCCTCAGTTAAGAACCATGGGTTTACAGCAGTATTTGAACTGGGAATACAGTGACAGTTTCTCTACAAAGTGCAAAATTACTAGAGGATGTTAAGAATTAGACACTCCATGTTCTGACATGAAAACACAGGCACAGAAATTTACACATGCCTTGTGTGTAATGAAAGAGGGAATCAGAAAGTTAAAGTTCCTGTAGTGCTTGGATCAGTCTGCCTAATTGATTCTGATGAGATAAATATTAGGAAGGGGAAGGCACAAAATAGCGAATCAACAGCTTCACCTTGACTAGTCCATTTTGCTTGCTAGCTAGCAATATAGTAAAAAATATTTCTCAGGAGATTTCTAATTTTCAGATTTCTAACACAAGACATATACTTACTATAAAAGGAAATTTTATATATGGTTGCCGTTGAAATCAGTGATTATTCAAGTCCATTAAAATTAAAAATGTAAAGAGTTTTATTTTCTTTCTCCCAATCTCTGTCTTTTTCATTATTGTTTGTTATATTTTTTTACTACACAGCTTACATATGTTCCTTATAGGGAAAGTAAAAAATTGGAGTTAAGCCAAAGGGGGAAATATCCCAAATCCCATTGCCTAGATATAACTGCTATTAACATTTTGATGTATATTCTCCAAAGATATGTTTGTAGAGCAACAGCTTCTTTTTTCAAAACAGCTTCTTTTTTGTCTTTGAATACCACTCTAGTATTTACTTTACATCTATTGCTGCATCATGGTAATGCTGTCTTGGTCTTTATAGGATTTTCTTCTGTAGACTCAGCTGTCTTCTGATTTATGGTTATTGTTACAAAATCCCGGTGAGGTAGAAGGAACAAGTAGTATTATCTCTTATTTTTGGAGTATTAAAAGGTAAAGAGGGTTTAAGTGGATTACTTCATGCTCCAGAGTTTATCAGGGGAAAATGTTTAAATAAGATCCCAGGTTTTCTGCTTCCTAATTCAATGTGCTTTCCATTAGTCTGATTTAGTTATTTTAAATATAGCTTTATACTAAAACTTTCTTTACCAAAACTTGAGGTGCTTTAGAGACAACTTTTAACTCAAGTAATGCCTAAAACCCTTAGGGAAGTTGTAATTGTGAAGGGAGACAATGGAGGAAAAGTGTAGGTGAAATGAAAAGAGATAAACCAGAATTAGTGCTTGCAAACTTTGCCCTCCCCTCCCTCAAGTTGGAGTGCTATTTAAATTTGCTGAGCTCTGTGGCTGCTAACGAATAAATGTGTGCATCATA
This sequence comes from Balaenoptera acutorostrata, assembly GCF_949987535.1. Taxonomy (NCBI): domain Eukaryota; kingdom Metazoa; phylum Chordata; class Mammalia; order Artiodactyla; family Balaenopteridae; genus Balaenoptera; species Balaenoptera acutorostrata. The sequence goes on along the minus strand of NC_080071.1, from coordinate 65,730,217 downwards.
ATTCTCTGAGCTAGAGCAGAAAGGTAAATAACTTAAAGGCCTACAAGGCACAGACAAGAACTGTAAATCAAGGGAAAGGGCTGGGTGTGTGTCAGGGAGTGGTGGGGACTTTGGCAAACAACAGTGGGCATGCTCCATCCAAGGGGGCTGCCACTCCTCAACTCTAGTGGAAAGAGAGCACCAGTGGTGCCAGGTCTTCTGATGTTACTGAGAAAGCAAACATTGGATTATTATGTAAAATATTCTGAGCAAACAAACAAGCCACGCTAGTATGTTAGCAAATGAAGTGTGCCTTGCAGGTCTCAGTCTACTCTTGGCATTTTTGAGCTTCGGCTTCCATATATTTTCAGATTTAGAGTTCCACCAAGAATAACAATTGGATTTGGTGAGTGAACATTCCCCTCTCACTTGCATATATTCCTCAAGAGGGACCTTGATGGTGGCTCTATTTCTTCCTCTTTGCACAATGCTCCCCAACCTTATTTCTGTAAAAGGCATTTTCTCTCTTTAGGGTCACTAGATGGTCTACCCACCGTCCACATCATGACTTCCATGTAGGTGTGGCTCTCACAGGACAGGTGCTCATGGCACAGGCTGGGAGGCAGCAGGCTTCTGTTAGTGGTTCTGAGAGCTGTCACTCAGGTCTAAGAAAATTGCCTTGCAGTGTCTACTCTTGGTGTGGTAACTCTTATCTGACAATCTCTTCGTGGTCTGCGATTTCTCCAAGTATAAATGATCTGTCCCTGCAGGAAACCAGAAGGTGATTTTCTGTTCACCACCAACAACCGTTGCTTTTACTTAAAAATATATTTATGAACTGATCTGTTGTTTCCTTCAAATATAATAACCCCTTTTCCTTAGAAAGGAATGGCATAGTCATTTCTGTCAGATAGTGTTCAGATTAGAGACACTCAAATATTTTCTGCTCTGGAGCTCGTCTAAGTTTTCTGTCATGAGAAAAACATTTCTTCCCTGAGGAACTGAGTTCTGAAAGTTCAGGAGCCCAGTAGTAATGTGATTTATTTTCCATTTATTTCCTCCAGTTCTCTATAAAACACATGTAAAAATGATACAAACCCAATCCCAAGTTATATATAAAACTTTGAGAGTATGTGGAACCTAGAAAAATGGTACAGATGAACCGGTTTGCAGGGCAGAAATAGAGACAGAGATGTAGAGAACAAAAGTATGGACACCAAGGGGGGAAAGTGGTGGTGGTGGGGTGGTGGTGGGATGAATTGGGAGATTGGGATTGACATAGATACACTAATATGTATAAAATGGATAACTAATAAGAACCTGCTGTATAAAAAATAAATAAAATTCTAAAATTCAAAAAAAATTTGAGAGGATATTGTGCTGTGTAAATAATATATCATATGCCTATATGTGATGCTAAATGGATGCAAAATTCTTCAAAGTACTTTGGGAAAATAGGAACAAAAAATGTTCCGATTTAAATACAGAATCATGTTATTAAGACATTGGCCAGGAGAGGGCAGCATTGCCTACATAAATCCCAGAATGAAGACTAAATCTGAAGCTCGCAGATACATCCTGAGCTTCTTCCACCTTTCGGTTTCAAACACAAGGACTAATAATAGAAGCAGCGTTATTTACGTTTGAAAATTTGCAGTTTTTTCAATAAAGCATCTTTACCTCAGCCATTAGGATCAGGCTGTTGTCATCCAGCGATGGCACCTATCTTATGTTTCATTTTTTCTCTTTTCTTTTCCAGCATGTCTCATTCACATTCTCCTCTCAGTTTCTGTAGTTTGATGATTTATTTTAAAAAAATTCACCCGACTCTTTTATGATCCTGGTCACATTAGTTAACCCCGGGGGCGCCTCTGTATCTCTATCTATAAAACTCCCAGGCAGTTTCGTGGGTAAAATGTTGCCCAAGCTGTGGGCAGGTATTGGTTCTGCCACTTAGAGACTTGCTTTTCCCCATTGGCGAACAGAAGGTAATAACAGTATGGATGCATAAGATAGAGAGTGCTCAATAAACACTGAAGGAACCACGGTGGATTTTTTGTTTTTAATTGAATGGATTGCTAACATTTAAAAGTCTGGAGAGATCCTGTGAAATTTCTCACTGATCCAGTTTCGTTCACACATATTACTGGCCTGGCTTCTGTGGGAACTCGGGTTGATGTCCTTCCCTTGGTCCTTCCATCTCCCACTGCCTATTCATTGTCTTCTGATGATATTGAAAACTGTACCACGGCCAGCAAGAACAGCTGAAGGAAAGGAAACTGTATTTTCCCCCCAGGTTGCAGAAGATGATTTTGCTTAGTCCTAACAGCTTTGCTGAGTCTTTTATCTGAGGAATCTGAAGCCCTTAGTGCTGCAATTTAATCTAATTTGTTTCTTTTGTCAGATTTCATTTTGAGGTGGAAGCCTTTGAGAGACTAGGAAAGGGCATTTCCTATGGGAAATTTGGCTTCATTCATTCCTAGGTGGCAGGTTGGGGGGTCAGGACTGTCAAACGGGGAGGACATCTGGGGCCTGATGGTAGAACAAAAAGTCCCTAGGGACAGACTGAGGACAGTTACGCTGTGACATCCTTTCTCCTTTATCCCTCCACCCCTATGTGTTAGGGTTTTCTTATTTTTAGTTTTAATCTTGAAAAAAAAAAGAATTTGTGATTTATAAAATAAGGTTCAAACGGTTATTTCCTCACAGCAGGAGGCTGGGGTGAAGCTTTGCCCTCCCCAGGAGCCCATGGGGAATTTAGTCATCCTCTCCTCTGACTTGTAGAACTGTGCTAAGTTACTTAAGGAAACCACCACTCATTTATTCAACCCTTTGCCCTTAAGCATTCGGAGACTAATGCGCTTGTTGGAACTGCTCTCAGGGTGGCAGCAGATACTCAGAATGGTGTTTCCACTTAACATTGCATTTCAGCTCATTGAAAAACATAGCACATCGAAAGGCTGCTGTGAGAACACTTTTCAGACTATAAATCGGGGCTGGAGGAGATGCTTAATTAAATCAGTCCTGAGGTTACAGGAAGGAAAAGCAAACCTCTCCCTCCCCGAGTTGACCCGATTCAAGTAACGTGGCAGCTAGAGAACTTGGAAATGTGTTAGTAGGACTAACGTCAATATACTCGAATGAGGCACTTCCCTGTCCAGCTGACAAGCAAGAAATCACATGTGGAGACAGATGACGGCTCTGATCTTCCAACTTAATTCTGTGGGCAAGAGACACATGAAGATGGCCAGAGAGGCTGAATTGCTGTGTTTCAGATTACAGTGCCAAGGACAGACTTTTTAAAAAGAACTTATTTCTGCAGAATCCTGTTATTCACCAGCAGGCACTTGGGAAGCCTCGAGTCAATCCTGTATGGAGACTCAGTGTTTGAAAGCGTAAATCATTAACTAAAACCTACCAGTTCATGAATGAGGAAACCTGGTCAGAGTTTGGGATCCTAGACCATGGAGTCTGCCACAGAGGAAAGCCCGTCCACACAGAAGGGACAATGAGAATGTCGTTAGTAGGGCTGGGGTACCGAGTATGTCACCAACTCGGCAGGGCACACGCAGGAAGGCCCGCAAACCCAGTGGGTCCCTGCTTTCTCACTGAAGTCTCTCTGAGGTTCACGGGCTACAAGATCACCGTTCATGCAGCATCTCTCAGTGGCCTCCTCTCTCCCCATCTCCCCAAATTTAAAGACAGGATCACACGACTGAAAGAAAAAGAACAGGACATAAACGTGAAATCACAGCATTTGGTTTTAGCCAGAAGACAAGAAGGCTGAAGACGTAACTAATTCAGTCCAGCAGATCAGTGTAGGTCACCGTGGTACATCCCGGTCTAGATCGCACGGGCTCTGGTGGTACGTGTCACGTGGGGAGGAAGAAAGTTTTCCTCGACCCTTGTAGCGTCCCTGGCTGGGTCCGAAAATTAAACTGATGCAAAGACAGATGGACAGGAGAAAACTACACACATTCATTTAATATGAGTTTTATGTGGCATGGGAGCCTCCATCAGGAAATGAGGGCCTGAAGAAATGGTTAAAACTGAGTGCTTTATGCCAGGTTGGATGAGGAGTGGAGAGCTGTGGAGGGATATGGCGGGGCAAAGAGTGTGAGCTGAAGGTAGTGACTGGGGGGCTTAGCCAGGCCTGCTGGGTGGGATTCTTCCCATCTTGGGAGGTAAGGGTGCTCCGTTCCTCCCTCCAGGTACGGGGAGGACACCTCTCACGTGAGGCTGTGCCCTGCTTCAGCAGAGACAGGCACGGGAAGGAGGCCAGAGGGTCCTTCCTGCACCCACTGTTTCCTCACACTCCGTCAGCTTAAAATACTCAAGGCACCAAGGTGCCGGTTTGGTGGTAGGGTGTCCAAAACTCCATCAGTCCTGATGTGAAACAAAGGAGTCAGTGCCTTGGAATCATTACCATCCCCCCTCACATCTATTGTCACATATTGATTACATTTGTTTTTCATTCATAATTTTCCATGACTCATTATTGCCCATGATACATCCACATCAACCCTGTTAGCCCCTTTGGATCTATTTGTTAGCTGATCAATTCTTGTTAGGACTTTAGGTTAAGTTCATAGTCAGAGGAGGAGGGAAGGAGAGCTTTGGGGGGAGGCGTTTACTCGCATCTCCTGTGTCTGAGTACGTAGATGAAAACCACTCCCCTTCCCTACTTTTTTTATGTGACCCCTTCCTCTCTGGCACCTTCTTCTTTTCTTCCTGGTTTCCTCTCCCTTGAAAATTACAAAGACAGCCTGAATGACCCTCAGGGTTTGTGAAAGAGGTCAAGTGTCTGCCTCACTCCAAGCGGCTCCCCCTCGTCCCCGTGCCCTCTCCAGTGAATGGAGAAGAAACGCACAGCTGAGGGATGGGAAGCGGGGAAATGAGGCCAGCTGAGTGGAAAGGTGTGTGGGACACCTGCTGAGCAGGGGAGCTGCTGAGGGCGGGGAGTTGGGTCTGAGGCTGAGGTGACGCGCGGTTTGACTCGGGCCGTCCCTCAGCTGTAAACTCGGGGGCCCGGCTGCACGCGCTCGAGGGCTGGCCCTGGGCTTCCACGAGTCCGTGAACCAGGACGCGGCAGTTTGCCATTTCAAAATCCTGTAGCACGCTCTTAAAGTTCATTTATTAAAAAAGAAACCTTCCTGTGATCTATATATTTATACCCCATTACCAATGCAGGTATATATGAATAACTTACTATAACCAATCAAAAAAAAAAAAAAGAAAAAGCACCCAAAGGCAGAATGATGAAGTAGGCGATGAATACTACCAGGCTCGCTCTGGCAAGTGAGTAATTTGTTTATTCCCTCTGTACTTGGGGTTGCCACTAAATCTGGACTGGAGAAACCAGTAAATATTTTTAATGTGACAAGAAAATCAAAGCATTCTGTGCATTGCACACTGTTGTTACTACAAGTTTTATTTCTTTTTTTATGATTAGTCATAACCTCTTGGGCCTGATCTCCTCGGAGAGCCTTGTGAAATCCTGAGACGGGTGAGGGGCCAGCTGGAGCCAGCTCCGTGTGCCGGGCCATCTGCTGGTCATCCTCACCGCACAATGGCTGGGGCCTTTCTGATGTGGTGCACAGAGCTGATTTGTGACACGATTCCAGAATATTTATTTTTATTCTATTTCCTTTATTTATTTTATGGTGTTACCACATCTATCTTCGGCTAATCATGTAGATGGGTTCAAAACCTGTTTAGACCCATACCCAGTTTTCAACCAGCTAATACCATTTGCATTGTACATCTTGATCCATACACTAGCTAGTTGATTTTCTTCTCTCCAGTGCAGTAGGTGAAGGAAACGCTCACACACACACACACACACACACACACACACAGACACACACACACACAAAACCATCTGCCCATCCTTGTGAAAACCTAATAAAAATAATAGCAAAGAGAGGCAGGGTTTATTCAATTTGGTTTAGACCTGGGCAACATTAATTTCCTTGTCTCAAGACAGCCCATGTCTTGGAGGGTTGAATGAAGCTCAGCAAAGGCAGACGTGGAGCTGGCGAGGTTCACTTGGTGACTCCTTCCAGCTGGCACAGAGAGAGTTAAACTTGAAAACAAAAATTGAAATGCAATCCTGTCTCATATTACCCATTAGCTGGGTATATTGACCAGACTTATAGTCAGATAATGCAAACAATAACAAAGTTATTGATTGAGGAGATGTCAGGCAAATAGGTACTTATCATGATGCTGCTGATAAGCTCGGGGTCTCCCTCGTGTGGCAGCAACAGAGGCCTATTGATTCTGCAGCTGGTCATTTGTGGCTTCCAGCCGACACAGGCTGATTGTATAAGCAGGAGCTAGACTTCCCTAGCATAACAAGGGAACACTGCAATCACCTAAAAGAAGGCCACCAAACTCTGGCTGTGGGGAAAGGTGGGGTTGACGCTACGTCAAAAAGAGGGGCCTGTGAATAAAGCCTGTCGGCGCCACTAGGGCACAGAACGCTACAGGGCCGTCTCCTTCCTAGGGTACGCTTCTTTCCATGTGACTGGAGGATTCACACAGGAGCAGGACCTTAAGCAGCTGGCATTAGCGCTGAGCTCTGAGCTGACCAGTAGGGGTGCCGAAGACAGATGAGACCCACAGACCCTCCCCACTGCAAACCAAATGTATCACCTCCACAGCACATCTGCTCCCCAACCTGGGCCTTCCAGTTGGCAGGGAAATCTGGCCAGACGTATTATTATTGCTTCTCCCAGCATGTGATCAGCCTGAGGCATTCATGGTTGATTGTCTAAATTTTAGATGTGAACCACCAAAACGCCATCTCTCTTAGCACTTTTAGTATCAGACGATTACATGGCCGTGGAGGAGATGTAATAATACTCATTATTTTTTGGATGGCCTGTAAGAAAAGGATGCTTGATGTCTGCCAAACAGAACTGGTGATTGTTTTGACACTTGAGTGTGTGAGGGAGAGAGGGAAGCTGGTGTGGGAGTGTGGTGTAGAGGATGGAGGAGTAGGGGGTCACCGTATTTATTTTGTTACCTTCCCACAGGTAATTCTGTAGGTGATTTGGCTGGCTTCATAAGTGAGGGAACAAAACACTTTGTATTCATCGTTATTGTCAGTTCTTCCTCATGCAGAATGACACAAAAGGATCTGGGATATTTACACAAAGGTTATGCTCTAGGAAGGAAGAGGAATTCCATTCATTCATTCATTCATTCATTCAACAGATATCTGAGGGTCTATCACGTGCCAGTGTCTGTGCACAGAGCTGTGTAGAGCAGGTGGGCAAGGCAGCCGGCTCCTGTCTCTATGTTGGTTTCCATCTGATGAAGGGTAGGGTGGGTTCGAGGCAGGTAGTACACAAACACGTTTGCTTTTAAAGATTTAGGTTGTTTCCAATTTTCTAGCTCCTGTAGATAAGCAGTGGGCCTCTCTAGGAGGCCTGGGATTATTTTGTGGGACAACTGCTGCCAGTTTTAAAGGCACCACTTTCTCAATTGAGATGTCCGGCATTACAGATGTTGCTTTTGAGACTTCTCTTTGGGAGTTATCATTCAGAGCTTACTTTTAATATCCTCAGTCCTTAGAGGGTGAATCTAATTAGACTTTTAGAAATACTCAAGTATCATCTGGCCTTACATCTGGTGAATGTGATGGGATGAATCATCACCATCTTCTTTGGCTGTTCTTAAAAGTGTGTGACTATAAAGTAACGTGACTGATTCGGGGGAGGGGGGAAGGCTGCTACGAGCCCTTTAAAAGCAATGCAGAGGAGGGCTTCTGAAGTGTTCTGAACAATGGCAGCATCTTTGTCATAGGGAAGAAGGATAGAGGAGAGTCTGTGGGCTTTGACATCAGAGCGTTCTTGGGTCTCATCACTGCTCCTTCCCTTCACTGCTGTGTAATGTGAAGTCAGTTCCTTAGTCCCTCTAAGCCTCAAGTTGATAATTTACAAAACAAAGCAATTTTACCCACCACACGGAGTTATTATGAGGATGAAATAAACTAAAATAACTAGCAGTTGTTATTATCAATGATACAGGAAGCGCTTCCCCCAAGGAATAAGTTGAAGGAGCTAGCTCCTTTTTTTTGAACTGTGACTGCTAAACTGTTTATAAAAAGTATCAGTTGCATGTTTAGGATAGTGGGATACCGTGCTGGATATTCTCTGTTTGCTGCCCAGGTCCACTCGCCACCCTTCCCCAGCCTGCTCTGTGCCGGTGTGGACTGCATGGGGGAGACCCTGATTCCCTGGCTTCTGGATGGATTCAGACAAGGGTGGCACTGACAGGTGATCAGAAGGTAGGAGAACTGAGTAGTTGGGGTATTTATTCATCCTGCTTGCTTTCCAAGGGGGTGCGGTCCTCACCTGGAGGCCATAGCTCTCAGGTGCTAGCCCCTCTCTGCAGTTCCGCTCCCCCTGACCCCCACCTAGGGCTGGATCCCTGACTCATCTGGTTACCATGTGGTTAACCTTATAGTGATCTATTGCCCTAAGGTTGAGATTAAAATGGTTTGATTGTGTTAATTGTATCTGGAAAGAGAATAGGTTTTTATAAATTTTGAGCTATGCAAAAAGCAGAATTTAACAGAGACCCTGAGAGCGGGCTTTAGAAATGCTTGACACTCAGAGTTTGCTTTCTAGGCAAACCGTCAGACTTTGCTTTTTCCTCTGTCCTCCTGTAATATTACACGTCTTCATGTTAAGTGCTTGCATTGTCAGAGGAGCACTCAGAATAAGTAATGCTACTCAGCGAGTCACAAATGGAATCCATGTCAGCCAGTGTCGTGAAATGGATCTATAACTGGCTTTTTGTCCCTCAATTTGAGATGATCTAATTCAATTTCTATGATTTATGGCTTGAGAGAAGACACTTTCTGTCCCCCTCCCGAATTTTATTGTTTCTCTCTTACTCCCAAATTTCCTGAGATCTGAAGGAAATTCTTTTCTGAAGGCAAACTGGAGCCTATTGCCACTGCCTAGCATTAATTATAATCACTTTGTTTTACTACTGCTCCTAACACAAGAGATCTGATGTATCACTGAAACTAATCTACGTCTTTGGTATTGAGATGCGATTTCTTCTGTAGGAAAACCCAATGATTTTTTTTAGACAGTGGCTGTGCAAATCACGAGGGCAGTGTGAAAGTGATGGGCTGGTCTGATTGCTGACATGAACTGCTAATTTAAAGATGATGGACTGGGCCTCCTTGGTGGCGCAGTGGTTATGAATCCGCCTGCCAATGCAGGGGACACGGGTTCGAGCCCTGGTCCAGGAAGATCCTACATGCCATGGAGCAACTAAGCCCGTGTGCCACAGCTACTGAGCCTGCACTCTAGAGCCCGTGCTCTGCAACAGGAGAAGCCACCGCAATGAGAAGCCCGCGCACCCCAACGAAGAGTAGTAGCCCCTGCTCGCTGCAACTAGAGAAAGCCCGTGCACAGCAACAAAGACCCAACGCAGCCAAAAATAAATAAATAAAATAAGTAAAAAAAAAAAAAAAAAAGATGATGGACATAGTGCTCAAATAGCTACCATAGTGGACAATGTCCAGCCTAGATCCCTCTACCAGGTTGGCACAGCATCCCTTTCTCCAAAGAATTGCCCTTGGCTATCAGGAGCCTCTTTGTGGGAGGTTAATGTCTTCTCCACCCAGCCTGTAGTAAAGGATTGACAGGATGGGTACAAAAGACTAAACTCCTTGCTTAAAGGGGTACACCTCTGCAGGGGCCTCCCCTCCTCCACTCTTCATCTCTCCTCTTCCCCAGCCTGCTTCCCTCACCTCCTGACAGCTCTTTTCTTTCAAGTACGTCCTTGGTAAATCACGTATCCCTGAATTCCGGTCTCAGGCTCTGCTTCAGGGAGCTCAGCCCTTCTCCCAATCTTATTATTTGAAGACATGGTAAATGTGAGAGGTGGATAGAGAAAGGTGCTCGTCCTCTTATGTGCATGCAGTTGATTTGCCCATGGCTGCTTCTCAGAATGCTCTCGCAATAAATAGATGCCATTGTGATGACTGCATCTGACACGTCTGTAGACACAAACAGTTGTTTGAGTTCCAACTTTCTCCAGTTCTGAGAAGACTTTAAATATTCTCACCCTAAATCTTGGATTTATTGTCTTGGGATAGCTTATGTCACCAAAATTCTTGAGTCATAGAACTGTTCGCTATTTGTTCAGCTGAGAGCATTTTGCCAGATCTTTCACTCTTGAACCTTCCATTGTAGTCATAGGTCCATGGTGTTTTTGATGACTTGGAAACATAGTCTTGGACCATCTGGGCACCTTTTGCTATTCCTTTGTGGGAAGTGCTGTCTACCTTCCTCTTTGCCAAATCAAGTCCCTCATCACATGGAAACCACACTCCTAAAACCTTGTCTGAGGGACCCTACCCTTCTGTGCTACTCCAGCCACTCCTGCATCCCCCTGACATCCATCATTATAATTCCACAGAACTATGCCCAGTCAAACTTAAGGCACCTATATAGCTTTGCTTTATTTAAAAATTTAAAAAAATTGTGATATAATGTACATAAAGGGCACACATCTTAAGTGTGTAGGATGGTGGATTTTTACATATGTTCTTTCCCAGGAAACCACCACCTGGATCGAGATCTAAGAGGCACCCACTCTTTGACTTCTAATCATAGATTAGTTGTGCCCAGTCTTGAACTTCCTATAAATGGAATCATCCAGTATAGATCTGTTCACTTTCACTTGTTAAATACATGTGAGATTCATCTACATTGTTTGTTCTTTTTTTTTAAACAGCATTTCTTGTTGTTTGTTTTTATGTCTTACTATTCTTTATGTTTTGCCCTGTCTTCCCTTTTACCTTGCATACCTCTTAAAGTACCGGCTGTGTCTTTTATATATTTAATATATTAACATATTGTGGACATTTAAAAATATTACACAGGTGAATGCTGACTAGATTCTGGTTCATATGGCTACTTAGTGAAAGCAAGCTTTTGTCTCCTTTCCCTGGTTGCATGGCATGTGTAGTTGAAATAGTTGTATCTGGGGCTGAAGCATGTTTTACTGTAATAATAATAGCAGTAATAAATATTTATAGGACTTTTATCTGAGGGATTCAGAGTGATTTGCAGTTTCTAGTTTATCTTTTCATTTTCTTTTAGAGTTTGGCAGGAAAGCCATTGAGGTTCTTTTGCCGATGGGTAAGCTAAGATGCTCTGAGGTTAAGCCACTGACCCCAAGTCCTAGAGAACATTAGTGGCAAAACTGGTATTGAGATGCGATCTAGTTTCAGCTTACTCTCTCTCTTGGATTCAATCCCAGGCAGCTCTCATCCCTGGCAAGTGTTTTAGGATTATTCGCATGGAAAGAGATATATTAGTATAACCACAAATATCAGGAGAGGTTTAAAGTTTTGGAATTCTATTATTATTTGAGTTCTTATTATGGTGTTGTCTCATTCTATGTATGTAAGGATTGATGGCCTGTCTTTAAACATATTTTGTCCTCTACCTTTTGTGATGCTTTTTATAAGTGTTGTTTCTACATAAATCAGATATAGGATATCATAAATTAACATTCACCAATACATGCATTTGGAACTTTTCCACATAAATAACATTCAATAGTCACTTTTCACATGAAGAGTTTGAAGACACAGGGGCTAGAGAAGTGTATGTACAAGTTTTGAGAGGACTTGTGAAACAGTTTAAAGTCAAATCCATCTCTTCCTTTCTTGCCCTAAGGTTGGATTTTGTTTTTATTCATGTTGTTTGGTCTGTGCTTTGTCGTGCAGGGGAGGAAAAATATCTTTCCCTTCTACCTTTCTGGATTTTGGCTGGGACCCCTATAACAAAAGACAGATGAGCAAGAGAAAAGCATAGACACTTATTTCATGTAAGTTTTATGTGACATGGGAACATTCATAAGGGAATGAAGACCTGAAGAAACCGTTAATCCTGAGTGTTTTACCCTAGGTTTGATGAAAAGTAGAGAGTTGTAAAATGTGATAGGACAGAGGGATATGAGTTAAGGGTGGTAAATGGGGGAACTTAGTGAGGTTCAGGTTACTCTCAGCATCCCTCCATCTTTGGAGGTAAGGATGCTCCTTTTCTCAGGGTATTTGGGAGGGCACCTCTGACATGACCATCTTATTACCTTACCTGCTTTGGGGGAAGGTCAGAAAATCCTTCCTGCACCTGCTGTTCTCAAATTCCTTCAGCTTAAACTATCCCATATGCCAAGGTGCCATATTTTGGGGTAGCACGTCCTGAACCCCATCATTTGGTATACTGAAAGCTCTTGATATCATCAGCATTTCATTGCTTCTATATAAATGGACTGAAATGAGAATGTCTCCCAGTTTTTAACTTCTTTCCATTTTTCTTAACCAACCCAAATTCATGACTGGGATAGTTGTAATTCTTAACTTTTAGGGGGATTTAATGAGAAGCTTTAAGAATAACAATATAATATGGCAATTGATCCCCTGACTTTGAGATCTCTTTAAGTGTTTCTGATTCCTCAAGCTCAAATCGTGAAAGTACTGAACTAATGAATAAATAACTATTCTTGCAAATGCACACACTATAGTGATTAACAAAAGATCTGGTGATGGCACATATTAAAATTCAGGTAATTATGCTCTTTCTCTGCTTTGAAAAGAGCTCAAAATGCTATGTAGGCACTGAGTCCAGGAAGGAAAAGGCTTTACAATCTACTTTGTTCATGAGATGCTGTAACAATAAACAGAACTGCTATTCTGGAAGCATCTGTTAAGCCAATTACATGGCAAATTTTCAAGTTCTAGAATGGGTGGATTTGCAATTGGTGAAAAATTTGGTAACCAAGAGAAGACAGGATCTAGAGAAGAAGAGGGCAGGTGATGAACAGAGAATGTGTGGGCATGATCTTGATGGTGTCTATGTTTTACTGAAACCTGGAAATTAGACACTTTTACATAAAATTTTTTTTTTTCTTCACGTAACAGTTCCCAAACAAACAGTTAAAGTGGTTTCAGGTGATTAAAGCAATATAGAAGATTAGTTTTCTTATGTATAATCACCTTTGCTTCTCCTTTATTGATGAAAAGAGCTTTTCTCAGCGGGTTGTGTTATCTATTTTAGATGTTGCCTGATCTTGTTTTTTAAATGGAAATCAGCTTTTTAATCTTTTTTAATGTAAATTTGATAGCCTGTACCAGTAATTATTCTGCTTTGTTGCAGCTCCCTCTTTAGAACTGTCTCTGTTTTATGTTTAATTGTCCTAATTGTCCAAATTTGAATAAACCTGGAGAACAGCAATGGAGATCATTACTTGTTTTTAAATTTACAAAAAGGTTTAAGCACTCCTTCCTGAACTTCCCTTTAGTTCTTTACACTGTTAATTATGATCTGGCAGATTGGAAAACCTTGTTATTTTCCCCAGAGCGTCTACTCCAAATTATAGGTTTGTTTATTTTTGTTTTACTACTGTATATCAGACTTCTCCTTCTTATGAACATGATAAAAAGCTCATCAGAGAAAATTTACATTCACTTTTTAATCAGTGCAGGATTTTAGCAAGGGGGTATCTACATGGAGAGGTACATTCTGTACTCTTAGAGGTTGGAACCAGTAACTATAGTCCAGGAAAAGGAATTAATCCATTTCATCTATCCATCTATTACCCATCCATCATCCATCCATTCATCCATCCATCCATCCATCCTTCTAGCTTCCAATCCATCCACCCACCTATCCATCCACCTAGCCATCAATTTTTGGAGGGCTTGAACTGGATGACACATCAATTCAATGAGATTATGTTCTGATTTAAAAAATTTTAGAAAATAAGTAGATTAGATTCTAGGTCAAAACTGACTGAATATTAAAGTTGATTTTGTGCATAATTTAATTGGAGAAAAAAAAACAAAAGAAGATAACAAAAGGAAGTCTTATCTCTGTTTATGGAGGTTCTTGCAGCTTGTGGTTTTATGCTTTGGTTCAGATCAAGGCCTTGGTCAGGAGACAGGGCACTTGATTTAGCAATAGAGCATGAGGCTCATCTGTGTCCACACATCTATGTTCCACACAATGTCTCTAGCAAGACATTTCTAGCATCACCATGCTAAAGAGAAGCCACCTTCACAGGCTCACTCAATACCTAGAGACACTTGGAATGAACAAGGAGGTAGGTTAATTTTTGGTCAATCTGGCGTGCTGGTTGGGTGGCATCAGTAAGAGAAATCCTTCATGTAATATAGGCAGTCACATATAGATACATAGATAACTAGCTTAACTGATTTTTGTGACCAGAATTGCCTAAGGAGACAGAGCCTTGGGATGACCTTGGGCAAGACACTAAAACTCTCTGAGGTTAATTTCACCCCTCCCCACCCCCATGGGGCCAGGGGAAGGAGTAATTTTCTGGGGTGCAATATATGGAGAACAGACCAGCGTCTCAGTATTTTAAAGAAGCTCCATTATCATACACAAGGTCAGATCAAATGAAAATGAAATGTTCTCTCATAGCATCTCCAAGTTTCAGCAAGTGAATTCTAGTCATGCTTTGTATTCACAGACAGGAAATGTCTATTCAGAAGGAATGAATAATAGATAACTACTTTCTTTGCTTTACACCTAGTTATAATTCTACAACTAACATAATTTTAAATGAGTTCCCTTCCTCCCAGGGATGTTTCATATTCGAGTTACATACTATAACCTCAAAACTCAACAGCGTGAAAAATCAAACAGCTGGGGAAAATGTATCTTTAATTTTCCCACCAATTTACCACCCCCTGCCCTCTTGCTCCAGATTATCTGCCTGGTTCTTAGGCAAATGATATATTCTAAGTCCCTCTACTCTCATAAAGATGATGGACCCCAGCCAATCTTAGCTCCAGTTTTTCAGATCCAGTTTTTATTTGCTGGGGTTTAAAACCAAGGTTTACTCTCACAGTGGTATGTTAAATACCTCATTTGCTGAATCATACCTGAAATAAATTTAACAAAATTGTGTTTGAAATTGCATGTAGTGTTCATTTTTAGTGTTATATAGCTCACGAGTAGTAATTTATGTTCAGTAGGAAGTAGTAATAAAAACTTAGCCTGGTTTATAAGAATTGTAGATTATCTTGTTATATAGAGTATATTAATTGTAAGAAGAAAGGGAATCAGGGTCAAAGAATAACATAACGTAGACTGGGAAGACATCATAGGCATAATTTTATTAACTGTTCATTAAAGAAGGGAGGGAACAACGGTTATGAGAGATGCAGTGACTTGTTCAAGGTCACACAGCTGGTTTGCTCCAGAGTTGGCCCCAAACCTCACAGTTTTTGGCATCTGGTCCAGCACACTTTCCATCACAACATGCAGCCTCTTAGTTTGTTGGTTTTGGGTCAGAACTATAATTAACACAGGGCAGGAAGCCTAGATTATGAAAAAGTTGGAGGGGAAATCTAATGAAAATCAAGCTTTTATGAAAGTCGTAGGCAGTCAACCTGTTCTATGATATATTCATGGTGTCCATCTGCAAGTGGAGTTTGGCGAGTGGCTCTTCTTTCCTCTTTGACCTCCAGGTTCTCTTTCTAAACAAGTGATTTAAGAGTCTACAGTTAGTGAAGAAATTCTAGCAGAGTGAAATAAGTAATACAGCAATAAATAACTGTAAACAAAATAGTACAAAAATAGTAAAAAAAATTACAGAAGAAAGTAATGTAGTAATAAAAGTAGTACTTTTTCCCAAGAATTCTGATGTGACGTGATGAAGCAGTGGATGGGGAGCACGCATTCCCCATGACAAAAAGTTTAGCCATTCCCCAGAAGTTTAGCCATGACAAATTAGGAAAAGTAGTGTTTGGTGTCAAATGATAATATAAAAGTACGGCAGCTTGAAAACCAAGATGGCACGAATACAAAAGGGGCAGGATTTAGGACTCTGATGGAGATCCACTGGCCACACAGATGGCATGAGTATGGGATGCAGCAGAGCCCTAAGGGATTGGAAAAGAACACCAAGCCCACACAGAATCCTATTTAAATATATACACACAAGTATAATATGTGTATGCATATATATGCATACAGATATGCACATGGATTTTTGTTCCCATTCCACAGGGTGGGATTCATTAGTTATATTTATAATATCCATTGATAAATAACATCCCCAGGAATTGCTCGGGATGCCAAATGGATCTCATTAACAATTACAGTCAAGACGCTAGGAGAGGCAGGCTAAGAAGTACCTCTTACAGAATGGCTCATTCCTCCCAGGTTGGGATATCCATTACCCCTTTCTTCATCCCTACCTACTAATAACCAGTGTCTTCTCACAAGATCCTGGTCTACTGACTCTTCTGTCTTGATAGACACTCTTGGAGAAGGTCCTATGATTATGTTATGTCTGTTAACATCTGTATAAAAATTATTTTCCAATATCTCTGTTCAGTGGTGATTTGTGGGGAGGGAGACCATGATGAGGCTGATGTATGGCCCTAGTGACACAATCTCTCAGGGGATCAGCTCATTTGAGCCACCATATTAGAGTGAGGACACTGAGTGTTTTAAGTACTCCTAGACACGATCATTCTTTTGGTTATTGACTCATGTGATCAATTCCAGTTGACAGCAGAATGTCATCATTTTAATTTATGTTTATCAATATATATTTATAATTTTACATTTATATATTAATTTATAGTTATATTTTAATTTCTACTGAATTATTTGCATTCTCTATCCTGAAATGTCCCTTCCTGATATCAAGTTACCTGGAGGTGAATTTAATCAGAATGCTGACTGGTGAGCATAGAGTGAAAATTGCTTTGGGAGGAAGTTCTATGTAAACTCTAGAAAAGCCCGATGAAATATCCATACTCCACAACTGAATAGATGATTTGATGACCAGATCATGGAATCTCAATATTTGTTACTCTTTTACCATCAAAAGTATGAGTTCCTTTGGAGTGGAGAAAGTGGTGAGGAACAAAATTGATAAGCTATATGTAATAGGCAGAATGGTCCCCAAAAGATGTCCAAGCCCTGATCCCTGGAGCCTGTGAATATACTTTCTTGTATAACAAAAAGGATTTTGCATCTGCAACTAAGATTATGGACATGGATTATCCAAGTGGGCCCAATGTAATTCCACAAGCCCTTCAAAGCAGAGAAGATTCTCTGGTTGGAGTCGAAGACACGTGGTAGAATCGGAGACAGGAGAGGGAACCAGAGAGATTCCGAGTGTGAGGAGGGTTTGAAGTGCTGCTGCTTGTAGTGAGTGTAGGAACCACCTATGAGGCCTGAAGAGAGGCCTTTAGGAGTGAAGGGCAGCCCTTGGCTGAGAGCCGTTAAGCAAACAGGGCCTCAACCCTGCAATCCCAAGGAACAAAATTCTAACAACAACTTGAATAAGCTTGTGGGCAGATTCTTCCCTAGAGCCTCCAGAAAGGAAAGCAGCTCTGCCCACACCTTGATCTGCTCTGTGAAACCCAGAGCAGAAGAACCAGTTGAGTCATGCTCTGCCCGGACTTCTGATCCATGAAGTTGGGAGATAATAAATTGTTTTGTGTTGAGTGTTGTTTTAAGCCTTTAAATTTGTGGTAATTTGTTGCTTTAGCGGTAGAAAACCAGAACACTATGTTAGTATGTTTAAGTTCAATCTAAGAAAAATCATCTGAGAAAAATCATACAGTTGTGCATGTGAACACACACCGCAAAACAGAATTCAAAGGAAAAGGACAGTGAAACACGAGGTAGGTCATTCAAACACCAACTGTTACCTGTAAGATAATGAAAAGTAAACATCTGGTTCTTTGCATAACTGTGATCAAAGGAGCATAATGTGTTTTGCATACATTTGGAGGAAAACCAACTGCATCAGGATTTTCATCAAGGGAGGATTGTACAGGTGTCAACCCGGGGTTCAGGACACTGAACCACTCCCTATGTTATAATGACAAGGAGGTAGATGTACAAATCTAATCTGGGTACGTAAGTAAGCAATCATAGAGTGCCCAGCAGAAGATACAGACCACCTTAATTGGCATCCTGCGTGGGAACCATGGTGAAGTCAAAAGAAAGAGGAAAGAGAGAAAGACTTTTCTCTGGGCCCACTTTTTATGCTTATCTCTCATTTTCCGTTGACACACTTTTGCCGGCCTTTCCTCCTGGTTCCAGTGTTGGGCATATGATCCAGGGCTGACCCATCCATATATATTTTTTCTCTCGCCATAGGGATTGGTTCAAGATGTGGCCAAAAAGCAGTCCAAAGAGCACCAGGACTTTTTTGGGAAGAGTTGCAAAGGCTCTCTTTCCACTGGTGTCACTAAACTGGTAAGGTGAATGCTCAGATTGTTGGGGGTTCTCTCGGCATCTTGTGGGAAGAGCATACCTGGGAATGAAGTCAACACAGACAAAGCAGAACTGAGAAGATGGGGCAAGACAGATAGCTGATTTTTTGAGCATGTAGATCCAGCTGAGCCTCTGGATTTTACTCTGGACTTTTTCAGTTGCTTGGTTCTTAAGTAATTTGAGGTGGATTTTTGTCCCTTGACATACAAAGAGTTCTGGTAAAACTGTTTCAGTTACCATGTCACTGCAGATGATTTGCAAATCTTATTACCTATTATCCCATTTCAAGTTGCCGGTAGAGTATCTACACTGGAGGCAACATTGACACCAAGATTTGAATGTGTTTAAAACCGAGCTCATCATGATCTTTACTCCTCTCTGACCATTCTTTATGTCCCCTTGGCTATGCCTCTTTTTCTGTTAGGGTTAGAGACATGGGAAGGGAGCCTGTTTCTACTAGTAAGCATTTCTTTACTCCTGCTTCTGTTAATGGCTCTCCCCTTCTTTGAGTATCTGCTTGTCCCACACTACACATGGATTCGGTGGCTCTTCCACCCAGAGTTGGTGCACTACCCTTCTGGAAACTATAATTGACCCAAGGATGGGCACGTGACCCAAGCTAGTTTTTATTACTTGCACCTAAATAGTCCTGACAAATAAATTGTCTGCCATCTCCTCCTCTGCCTACCTCCAGTCAGCCTGCTCCATTCTCAGATCCTATAGTTTTGGGAGTTATTTTTCTATTTCCCTTTTTTTCTTTTCATCTAAATTGACAACACTTTTTTCCTAATTATACAAGAAATAAATGTTTAATGTTGAGATGGAGAGCATATAAATAGGTATATGACAGAAAATGCAATTCACTGCCTCTAAGGCTTCATATGATTAGATTGGGCCCACCTAGATAATCTATATCCATAACCTTAATTACATCTGCAAAGTCCCTTTTGTCATAGGGAAACAGATTCACAGGTTCCAGGGATCAGGGCTTGGACATCTTTGGGGGGGCCATTCTGCCTGTTATATATAGCTTATCAATTTTCTTCCTCATCACTTTCTTCACCACAAAGGAACTTTTGATGGTGGTAGGGTACTGAATTTAGGAATACCATTGTCTGATCATCAAAGCAGTGTATTTGGCTATGGAGTAGGGATACTTCTTTGGGTTTTTCTAGAGTTTGCATAGAACATCATTCCAAAGTAATTTTCAGTCTATGCTCACCAATCAGCATTCTGATTACATTTGCCTCCCAGGTAACTTGGTATCAGGAAGGGATTTCCCAGGATAGAAAATATAAATAATGGGGTCAGTAGAAATTAAAATATATCTTAAATGTAAGTGTAAAATAATAAAGAAAGTATAAATATAAAATATAAACTATTATCTATAACTATAATTATATTACATAAAATTTTAATCTATAATTAGGCCATTGGCCTAATATGCTGACATTTTAGTTTATTTCCTTTAAGTTAGTTTGCTTGTGTATTCATCTATTTATTCAATTTTATTTTGATTTATTCTTATCTGATGCAATCAGAACTCAGTGGTTGGTCAGTTCATTAAAATATTCAGTTAACTTGATGTAATGGAAAGTAAATTAGGTTTACAGTAGGAAGATTTCAGTTACTTTGAGCAAATTATTTAAGTGTTACATGGTAGAAAGATCCTGGGATTTGGAGCCAGAAGATTCTGGGTTTATATCCAGCTCTGGAACTTACTGTGTAGCCTTGAGGCAAGTAACAACCTAACTGAGCAACTGAGCATCAGATTCTTTGTCTATGAAATGGGGCTAAGGATACTACCTGGCAGTGTTGCCACCTAAATCAGTGATAATGTGAGTAGAGAAGATATTATTATGCCTGACACATAGTAGGTACTCAGTAAATGGTAGCAATAAGTAACCTTACAGTCTTTCATCTATCTTTTGATGTAGGGCTAAGGTCTTTTCTTTGAGCCTGAGTCTGCTGTGTGAAGGCTGCAAAGTCTTTCTTGCATTGAACACATCCATAATAGGCTACAGTTTCCAATTTTAGGCTGTTTAAAGTGGAGTGAGAACTTAGAGCCACTTGCAAAGCAATCCGAATCAAGAATTCTAGAATTTTATTTATTTTCCCCTATTCTTTTGTGATGTTTTCCACATCTAATTGATAACATTTCCCTCAATAACCTTCCTTTATTGAGTCTTTCCAATGATTCAGTCAAGTTTTTATAAAAACTCTCTTCACAGACACACTTCACTGGTTTCCATAGTTGAATAGATTACGTGATTACAATAACAAATACAAGTGGCATTAACAGGTTTGGGAAAGTAACTGACTTTAGATAAGGATAAAGGAATTCAATTTAGAGTAGAATCACAGTCTCTTAGAGAGGAGTATACCAACACAGGCTCATTCATTCATTCATTTAATCTTTATTTAGTGACTACTACATGCCAGGCACTGTTTGCCAGACACTACTATATGCTGGGCACCTGAGGATACAGAAATGAGCAAAGCTGATAAAAACCTTTGCCCTCCTGGGGTTTCCATCTAGTGCTAGCATACAGTGTCCTGGGACATCAGTCAGCACATTTTACAGAGGGATTAATGCCATCAGTTAATGAAACAAGTTGGTCATTTAAAAGCACTCTTTCAGTATTTCTGTATTTTCCTTTTTTTTATATACTCCTGCTTAACTTGAAGTGATTTCAAACCTTCATTCTCCTTTATGCCTTACATCTTTTCTATTGTCAACTTCTCTCAGATTTTTTTCTGCAATGTTTCTTGACAAATAACAGTGAAGAGTCACCTTATGAATCTCTCTACCCCAAATATTTTCCTTTTCAGTGCATCGCATGAGTAGATGCTAGAATCATAGTCTTTGCGAAATATATTCACCATCACACTCTGAAAGAGAAGTCTGGTTTCATGGGCATTTGACCTGTGTATTTACACAGGGCTCAGGCTCAAAGAGCTCCACACTTGGTTTAATGCTCTCCTGCCAGTCTTGAAATTTTTAATAATTTTTGAACAAGGGGACCCACATTTTTGTTTTGCTTTGGGCTCTGAAAATTATGTGGCTGGCCTGCCTAAAGATCCTTATTTTCTCACTCTATTAAATCCAAACTCCTCTGCCTAGCCGCTAAGGTGATTGCCCACCTTCCCGTCTCAATAACCTCTTATTTTAACTTCTCCTTGATGGAATCTTTGTTTGAGATTTGCCAGACCTGCTGCCCTTGCATAAAATCGACTCACTTCTGCAACTGTGTTGTGGCTTAATCAGCTCTTTCTGATGGGAAGGGGCCCTGTGTTTTCTCTGCTCCAACCTGAATCTCCAAACCTTTATAATCTGACTTAGAACTCCCCCCTCCAACCTGAGTTTGTTTCCTCTCAGTATTTATGTAATTATGAATTTAAACTTTCTAATAAAATAACCATAATAGCTACTCCTCCTTTAGTGTTTACTGTGGGTCTCCCTGGCACGGAACTAAGTGCTTTGCATTCATTATCTCGTCTTTACATAGACTTCTGTGTTCTCTCTTCAGTTTGGGGTATGCTTATTCAGTAAGGTCTGACTCTCTATGTAGACCACGTTTTCTGAGCCCACGGGTCGTGTCTTCCACATTCATTTGCACTCTCTCGGCACCATGCACATGGTGTTGGTGTAGTGCCAGGTCTCTGTGCCTGTTGCCAATTGACTGACAAAATGTTAATAAAAGCTGAAAGTATAAAGTATTGCACTTCTTTCATCTACTGATGTTTTTGCAGCTAGCTGTATCCTAGGAAGACTTTGCTGGCCTGAGGAATTTAAAAAGTGGTCTGTATCATAACTTGAAGTAATTGTTCTTGTGATTGAAACTAACAACTATATAATGCCTGCCAGGCATAATGTCAAGACATGATTTGATTTCAGATTAAATTTGCAGCTAAGTTGATTTTGCAAAACATGCCCACATGTGCTCAGGCCGTATGAATGTCCTCCCTACCTCCATTCACCCTCAAAAGTGCACTTGTCCGTAGAGCTGGATATCCTTCACTTGTTGGAATATTTGACCCTGTGCATTTAAGGCTGAGGCTTCCAAGACTCATTAGACAAAATTGTTGTTGATCAGCGTCTGCCAAATGTAAAATGCCATATTCAGATGCCTTTAGGACGTCCATAAAAACAGCCAGAAATAGGGCCATGGTATTTATCAAGTCAAGGGAGACTCATGCCTAATAACAGTGAGTTGTTTTATGCTATTAAGAAATGAGCAGACCTGTCAGGAAAATGTTCAACATAAGCTAATGTCAAACTTGCTGGAATAACTTACACACTGTGGGGTTCCCATCTGTGAAGTCGCTGGGGAAGTGGCTGCTTCCATGTGATTCTTCAGATTTGTCAGTTAAATTAGATACTCAAGGGCAAAACCAACAGACAGGGGCATTGTGGGATGCTCCTGGAGGATTCAGAATCCATAAGCCATGAGTAGGTCCCATTCACAATTTTGTTCATGCTGATACTAGGGGTCATATCAATTTTATAGGAAAGCAAGGGATAAGAGAGCAAGCCAGCAGGTCAGCCCTCTTGAGACTATCAGTGGCAATATGCCCAATGCATATTTTGTATGACTGGAGAGAAGGGAATGGCTTTATTTTGTTTTCCAGTAGGAAAGTCCCAGAATATTATGTTGAGAGAAGAGTTGGTAGTTTTTTAGGAATTAGATGTCTTTGCTGTACCAAGCCAGGCTACTATCAAGAAAGTTATATTTATGAGAAGCTGATCGAAGTTTTACTAATATTTCCCCATGACACACTGATCTGAGGATAAAACTAGGATACAATAACAAAAAGAAGAGCAAGTTTCTGTTTTGACCTCCTTTAGAAACTGTAAGGAAAGCAGCCATTTCATATATTCTAGTTTATTTTTCTCCCTCTTTTTCATTGCCTTCCCTCTCCTCGCCCTCACCATTCTACACTAGAGGGCCTTCAGAAGATCATGGGTATGGAGTAAGGATATCCTGCCTATGAGAATGTAGAAGGTATATTAACATACTACTCAATACTGTCTCAACCCACATCCCCTCCCACCAATACTGATCTAAAGTCTTTGGACCAACTTGATAAGGCTCACCTCTTTCTTCTTTTAGGGTAAGTTATTTCCCAGGAAGTTCCTTGAACTTTAATAAAAAAAGGCTCCTGGTGAGTTTACTCCATTAGTCCCCAGATTCAACCCCAGATCCAGGTATGTCTGGATTGTAGGATGAACACTGAGTCAACTGAGAAAGCTTCACTGCACCACAGCAGGATAGCATTTCAATGGCTTCAAGATTTAAATGTCAGATAGTGGAAGTCAAATATTGTCAGGACAATCCCAAGTATTTTCCCTTATGATCCTCAGAAGCAGACCCTGAGACAAGGAGTCAAGTAGAGATGATATTTTTGAGAGATGAGCCCAGGAAACACTGGCAGTGGAGTGAGTAAGTGGGACAGGAAGGAATGAGGCCAATAAAGGGTGCATTATCAGGCTAGTCATCACTTTGGGTAACTGGTACCCTGGAAGACAGTGTAGAATATACCTCAGAACTATCCCAACTGAGAGTTGAGGAAGCTGGGATGTGTATCCACCAAATACTCTCTGTCATTTGTTGATTCCAGGGGCATCAACCCTCCAGCACTTTAGGCTTGTCCTATAGGAGACCCATCTCTTGAAACCAGAAAACCTAAGTAGAGAATTGCAGGTATTTGCAGTTAGCATCCTTTGATGTGTAGAGGTGAGTGGATATGGATAGGCACTGACTCAGCCTGTTATTGCGAGTGGGAAGCAGAGTAATTAATAATCAAGTTCAGCAGAAAAGCCACTTTTTGGTCGTTCTCCTATCAGTGCATTAACAAAGTTCATCTCAGACAAAAGAAAACTGGGAGATTGGCAAGCGAAAACTAAAATACTTATAGTTTATATAATTTCTGCAAGGTAACTAACACTCAACTTGCTGTTGGGTAGGTGTGCAGGAAGTTTTAGCAAGAGAAGAGAAAACTGATCGGCAGATGGGCTCAAAGAAATCTGATTGTACAGTATACTTTGAAATTATCCATTGTGGACTTAATCTCTTTGCACAAACCCAAGAATCCTTTAGCTAATTCCTTTCCCAGTGTAGGAGGCAATCAATGTTCTTTCAGGGGAGAAAATTACTAGAGAGCCTAGTATGTGTTTTGATGCCCTAATGAGGCACTATGAATTACCCAACCCAAACCAATTAAGTTTTAGCCCAGATAGAGGGCTACTGAGGTGATGAGGACACAGCATGCATTTAGGACAGAATTAAGTACTCCCATAGCCTGGAAACATGCTTGGGGGAAAGCCAAACCTTGTAGGCTCTCTGCCGTCCTTAAAGCTGGCAGTAAAAATGTGATCCAGCTCAATGTTAGCTTTTGACGCTTTTGCTTCTTTGGCCTTAAATTTTTAAAATGTCTGTAAAACATAAAATATGTTTTGAACATTACATAAGGCTATTAAGAGAGGGTGAATCATGAAAACATGGTATGTCAGAGACAATAAAGTAAGCGAAATGAACTACTGCTGACTAGCTGCTTGACCTTGGGCCAGTTGCTCAGTCCTTTCTTGTCAATCAAATAGGAAATTATAGCCCAATAATGTGGTTTTGGATTGCAGCTCAATAAGCAAGCTCTCATCTCTTGGTTACGCCTTACTGTACAATGGGAAACCGAGCACTTACTTTCATTTTAGTGTGACCTGTTGCAGTGGACTGTGACTTGCTAAAGCACCCGCCACAATACGTAGCTTGCCTTAGGGACTCAGGAGCTACGTGTTGAATAAATGTGAAATGAATAGTGGAAAAAGTTATTTCAAATATTATGGTGCACCTAGAAATATGTGAATAAACACACCATCAACACAAATAACTGTTTTAAAAAGAATGATGAAATTTGAACTTTTATGCAGTCCATGTACATCAGTGGGGCAGAGGAAGCATAGCAGGAGTGTTTCCATTAGTGAGAAGCGTGTTGTGTGGTGACTGAGACACAGCCTTTGGAGTCAGGCAGCCCTGGGATGGAATCCTGGCTCTGCTACTTGCTAGCTGTGTGTCCTTGTGCAAGTTACTTTACTTCTCTGGGTTTCAGTTTCCTCTTCTGGACTTCATAGTTTGTAATAAGGATCCTGTAACCTTGCAACATCTAGAAGGGCTTGAGGAACAGTATATTACTTAAAAGAGCTCAGTCCAAGATGCTCATCATACATACACACAAAGTCCAAAGTGAGGTGCAAAACTTCTTCTATTGGGGTAGCTTCCAGGTGTCTGCTCCTCTGGTGAGATGGGACTGGGAGATTCTCTCCTCAGCTCCTTGCCTGGGTGGGCAAGTCAGGCTCTAGGGCTGGCAGAAATCCTCATTTGAGGGTCCCAGCGAGTTCCCCAGTCAGAGTGCTGCAGCTGAGTGGAGCGGCTGCTTGGGACTACTGCTTGGGGGCTACAGAAAGCCTTGTTGGAATCTGACAGGTTATCACTTTGGGATCATTGGCCAGCTGCTCCTGACATGGCCACATGAAGGCTCAGACTGTCCCAGTCTCTGAACTGAAGAGAGGAAACACTATTAGCATATCTCTCACCACCGTGAATATAGGTATTTCAATGAAGAGTATCAGGAGGACATCTACAAATCCCAGACTGGCATGTGCAAGTTCTAAGGAATGGTGGAATAACCCAATACCTGGGTGACCTTTTGAGACAGCTGAAACAGCTACAACAGGGCAGTGGTAGACACCCAACTCATAGCCCATCTTCTACAGCCGTGTGGCTGACACGGTCTTGGTGCTCTGGCCGGCTGTCAGGCCTGGGCCTCTGAGATGGGAGAGCTGAATTCAGGACACTGGTCCACCAGAGACCTCCAGGCCCCACGTAACATCAATCGGCGGGAGCTCTCCCAGAGATCTCCATCTCAACGCTAAGACACAGCTCCACTCAATGACCAGCAAGCTCCAGTGCTGGACACCCCATGCCAAAAAACTAGCAAGACAGGAACACAACACCACCCATTAGCAGAGAGGCTGCCTAAAACCATACTAAGTTCACAGACACCCCAAAACACACCACCAGATGTGGTCCGGCCCACCAGAAAGACAAGATCCAGGTTCATCCACCAGAACACAGGCACCAGTCCCCTCCAGCAGGAAGACTGCACAACCCACTGAACCAACCTTACCCACAGGCAGACACCAAAGAAAATGGGAACTACGAACATGCAGCCTGCGAAAAGGAGACCCCAAACACAGTTAAGTTAAGCAAAATGAGAAGACAGAGAAATACACAGCAGATGAAGGAGCAAGAAAAAACCCCACCAGACCAAAGAAATGAAGAGGAAATGGGCAGTCTACCTGAAAAAGAATTCAGAGTAATGATAGTAAAGATGATCTAAAATCTTGGAAATAGAATGGAGAAACTACAAGAAACATTTAACAAGGACCTAGAAGAACTAAAGAACAAATAAACAGTGATGAACAACACAATAAATGAAATTAAAAATTCTCTGGAAGGAATCAATAGCAGAATAACTGAGGGAGAAGAACGGATAAGTGACCTAGAAGATAAAATAATGAAAATAACTACCACAGAGCAGAATTAAAAAAAAAAGAATGGAAAGAATTGAGGACAGGCTTAGAGACCTCTGGGACAACATTAAATGCACCAACATTCGAATTATAGGGGTCCCAGAAGAAGAAGAGAAAAGAGAAAGGGACTGAGAAAATATTTGAAGAGATTATAGTTGAAAACTCTCCTAATATGGGAAAGGAAATAGTCAATCAAGTCCAGGAAGCACAGAGAGTTCCATACAGGATAAATCCAAGGAGAAACATGCCAAGACACATATTAATCAAACTATCAAAAATTAAATACAAAGAAAAAATATTAAAAGCACCTAGGGAGGAGCAACAAATAACATACAAGGGAATCCCCATAAGGTTAACAGCTGATCCTTCAGCAGAAACTCTGCAAGCCAGAAGGGCGTGGCAGAACATATTTAAAGTGATGAAAGGGAAAAACCTGCAACCGAGATTACCCTGCCCAGCAAGGATCTCATTCAGATCTGACAGAGAAATTAAAATCTTTACAGATAAGCAAAAGCTAAGAGAATTCAGCACCACCAAACCATCTTTACAACAAATGCTAAAGGAATTTCTCTAGGCAGGAAACACAAGAGATGGAAAAGACCTACACTAACAAACACCAAACAATTAAGAAAATGGTAATAGGAACATACATATTGATAACTACCTTAAATGTAAATGGATTAAATGCTCCAGCCAAAAGACATAGACTGGCTGAATGGATATAAAAACAAGACCCACATATATGCTGTCTACAAGAGACCCACTTCAGACCCAGGGACACATACAGACTGAAAGTGAGGGGATGGAAAAAGATATTCCATGCAAATGGAAATCAAAAGAAAGCTGGAGTAACAATTCTTATATCAGAAAAAATAGCCTTTAAAATAAAGACTATTACAAGAGACAAAGAAGGACACTACATAATGATCAAGCGATCAATCCAAGAAGAAGATATAACAATTGTAAATATTTATGCACCGAACATAGGAGCACCTCAATACATAAGGCAAATGCTAACAGCCATAAAAGGGGAAATCGACAATAACACAATAATAATAGGGGACTTTAACACCCTCTTTCACCAATGGACAGATCATCCAAAATGAAAATAAACAAAGTAACACAAGCTTTAAATGACACATTAAACATGATGGACTTAATTGATATTTATAGGACATTCCATCTAAAACAACAGAATACACTTTCTTCTCAAGTGCTCATGGAACATTCTCCAAGATAGATTATATCTTGCGTCTCAAATCAAGCCTTGGTAATTTTAAGAAAACTGAAATTTTATCAAGTATCTTTTCCAACCACAATGCTATAAGACTAGATATCAATTACAAGAAAAAAAACTGTAAAAAATACAAACACATGGAGGCTAAAGAATACAGTACTAAATAACCAAGAGATCACTGAAGAAATCAAAGAGGAAATAAAAAAATACCCAGAAAAAAATGACAATGAAAACATGACAACCCAAAACCTATTAGATGCAGCAAATACAGTTCTAAGAGGGAAGTATATAGCAATACAATCCTACCTCAGGAAAGAAGAAACATCTCAAATAAACAACCTAACCTTACACCTAAACCAATTAGAGAAAGAAGAACAAAAAAACCCCAAAGTTAGCAGAAGAAAAGAATCATAAAGATCAGATCAGAAATCAATGAAAAAGAAATGAAGGAAACAATAACAAAGATCAATAAAACTAAAAGCGGGTTCTTAGAGAAGATAAACAAAATTGATAAACCATTAGCCAGACTCATCAAGAAAAAAAGGGAGAAGACTCAAATCAACAGAATTAGTAATAAAAAAGGAGAAGTAACAACTGACACTGCAGAAGTACAAAGGATCATGAGAGATTACTACAAGCACAAGCCCTGAAATTGAAACTGTGATTAAAAATCTTCCAACAAACAAAAGCCCAGGACCAGGTGGCTTCACAGGAGAATTCTATCAAACCTTTAGAGAAGAGCTAACACCTATCCGTCTCAAACTCTTCCAAAATATAGCAGAGGGAGGAACACTCCCAAACTCATTCTACGAGGCCACCATCACCCTGATACTAAAAGCAGACAAAGATTTCACAAGAAAAGAAAACTTCAGGCCAATATCACTGATGAACATCGATGCAAAAATCCTCAACAAAATACTAGCAAACAGAATCCAACAGCACATTAAAAGGATCATACACCCTGATCAAGTGGGGTTTATCCCAGGAATGCAAGGATTCTTCAATATATGCAAACCAATCTATGTGATAAACCGTGTTATCAAATTGAAGGATAAAAACCATATGATCATCTCAATAGATGGAGAAAAATCGTTTGACAAAATTCAACACCCATTTATGATTAAAACCCTCCAGAAAGTAGGCATAGAGGGAACTTACCTCAACATAATAAAGGCCATATATGACAAACACACAGCCAACATCGTTCTCAATGGTGAAAAACTAAAAGCATTTCCACTAAGATCAGGAACAAGACAAGGTTGCCCACTCTCACCACTCTTATTCAACATAGTTTTGGAAGTTTTAGCCATAGCAATCAGAGAAGAAAAAGAAATAAAAGGAATCCAAATTGGAAAAGAAGAAGTAAAACTGTCACTGTTTGCAGGTGACGTGATACTATACATAGAGAATCCTAAAGATGCTACCAGAAAGCTACTAGAGCTAATCAATGAATCTGGTAAAGTAGCAGGATACAAAATTAATGCCCAGAAATCTCTTGCATTCCTATACACTAATGATGAAAAATCTGAAAGAGAAATTAAGGAAACACTCCCATTTACCATTGCAACAAAAAGAATAAAATACCGAGGAATAAACCTACCTTAGGAGACAAAAGACCTGTATGCAGAAAACTGTAAGACACTGATGAAAGAAATTAAAGATGATACAAACAGATGGAGATATATACCATGTTCTTGGATTGGAAGAATCAACATTGTGAAAATGACTATACTACCCAAAGCAATCTACAGATTCAGTGCAATCCGTATCAAACTACCAATGGCATTTTTCACAGAACTAGAACAAAAAATTTCACAATTTGTATGGAAACACAAAAGACCCCAAATAGCCAAAGCAATCTTGAGGAAGAAAAACGGAGCTGGAGGAATCAGTCTCCCTGACTTTAGACTATACTACAAAACTGCTGTAATGAAGACAGTATGGTACTGGCACAAAAACAGAAATAGAGATCAATGGAACAGGATAGAAAGCCCAGAGATAAACCCACACACATATGGTCACCTTATCTTTGATAAAGGAGGCAAGAATATACAATGGAGAAAAAACAGCCTCTTCAGTAAGTGGTGCTGGGAAAACTGGACAGCTGCATGTAGAAGAATGAAATTAGAACACTCCCTAACACCATACAGAAAAATAAACTCAAAGTGGATTAAAGCCCTAAATGTAAGGCTAGACACTAAATACTCTTAGAGGAAAACATAGGCAGAACACTCTATGACATACATCACAGCAAGATCCTTTTTGACTCACTTCTAGAGAAAGGGAAATAAAAACAAAATAAATAAATGGGACCTAATGAAACAGAAAAGCTCTTGCACAGCACAGGAAACCATAACCAAGATGAAAAGACAAACCTCAGAATGGGAGAAAATATTTGCAAATGAAGCAACTGACAAAAGATTAATCTCCAAAATATACAAGCAGCTCATGCAGCTCAATATCAAAAAAACAAACCACCCAATCCAAAAATGGGCAGAAGACCAAAATAGACATTTCTCCAAAGAAGATTTACAGATTGCCAAGGAACACATGAAAGGATGCTCAACATCACTAATCATTAGAGAAATGCAGATCAAAACTACAATGAGGTATTACCTCACACCAGTCAGAATGGCGATCATCAAAAAGTCTACAAATAATAAATGCTAGAGAGGGTGTGGAGAAAAGGGAACACTTTTGCATTGTTGGTGGGAATGTAAATTGATACAGCCACTATGGAGAACAGTATGGAGGTTCCTTAAAAAAAAAGATAAAGAAGATGTGGCACGTATATACAATGGAATATTACTCAACCATAAAAAAGAAATGAAACTGAGTTATTTGCTGTGAGGTGGATGGACCTAGAGACTGTCATACAGAGTGAAATAAGTCAGAAAGAGAAAAACAAATACCGTATGCTAACACATAGATATGGAACCTAAAAAAAAAAAACGGTTCTGAAAAACCTAGCAGCAGGACAGGAAAAAAGATGCAGACGTGGAGAGTAGACTTGAGGACATGGTGAGGGGGAGGGGTGGGCTGGGACGAGGTAAGAGAGTGGCATGGACATATATACACTACCAAATGTAGAATGGATGGTTGGTGGGAAGCAGCTGCATAGCACAGGGAGATCAGCTCGGTGGTTTGTGAACACCTAGAGGGCTGGGATAGGGAAGGTGGGAGGGAGACGCAAGAGGGAGGGGATATGGGGATATGTGTGTACATATGGCTGATTCACTGTGTTATACAGCAGAAGCTAATGCACCATTGTAGAGCAATTATACTCCAATAAAGATGTTAAGAAAAAAAAAACAACAAAATTTCTTCCATTGGGTTTGGTTTTTGGGCCTACTGGGTCCATTTTGATGGGTATCAAAGCAGACTTTTTTCCCCGATCTCTTTCTCTCTCTTTTTGCCTCTAATCCCTCTCCCCTCCCCCAGGGTCCTAGCTCCATTTTCCTGGCACTAGGATTGGCCAAAGCTGGTAAAACTGTTGCTCCAATCTCTGTCTTCAGAGGTTGGTGATGGTGGATCTTTGGGATAGATTGTAGGTTCTCAAGGTCCTCCATGTTATAGGCATGGGTGTTCCACAGGCCATAATTCTTCACAATAGAACATTCTTTTGCTCATATTGACCACTTCTTGTAATATCACTTTGAGTAACTATGCTGAAGTCAGCTCCTGAGGTGAAAGTGGAAAGCCAGAAAGGGCATGGAGAGAACAGAGAACCGTTTCCAGCCACACTGGACTAAAGCAATGCATACAAATTTCCAGTCCCTCCCACATGGTAGATGGTTGAGACATAACAGCTATACTCAATCTTTTTGGTGTTTGATAGTGGTCAAGGGACACTCTTTACCTCTTCTTGCTTTACCTCTTTAAACTTGTTTTGAGTAAATAAATCTGGCAAGTACAACAGAGAAGATGGTTGAAAATTACACAATTTGGGTCAGCACCAA
This sequence comes from Balaenoptera acutorostrata, assembly GCF_949987535.1. Lineage (NCBI taxonomy): Eukaryota > Metazoa > Chordata > Mammalia > Artiodactyla > Balaenopteridae > Balaenoptera > Balaenoptera acutorostrata. The sequence goes on along the minus strand of NC_080071.1, from coordinate 65,698,144 downwards.
CCCTTGGGCAAAGATCCCTGATCAATGGATTCATCCTACTTCATCAGTCTCCAAGAAGGGTTTTATATCTTGTCTACCTTCCTGAAACGTATGCCCATTTCAGGGCCACTGGTATGTGAGTACCTTCTTCCGGAGGAATTCCACAACCCCCTTCCCAGCCCATGGCCATGGAAATGATCAACAACCGCTTGTCCCAGAAATCCTGGGAACCATTCTTTTAGGTCACTTTAAACAGAGGCTACCCATGGGAAAGCTTTTGAAAAATATCTATTTAATCTTCTATTATGAAATAATTAACTACTCAGTTTGCTCTTTGTTTATGAGTTTCAAGAATTTTAGCAGTGGAAGGATCTTAAAGCAAAAGTAGTCCAAGTCCCCTTTACTTTAAAGAAGAGAAGATGTAAACTTTGGTTTGCTACAAATCCTTCATATCTTTTTTTTTTCTCCTTCCAGTATTTCTGGATGCAAAGAGCTTTGTTTGGGGGGAAAAATCTAAAAATTACATGCCTGTAGACTATTTTGTGCAGACTGATATTTTAAAAAATTCCTTAAGATAAAACAAAATTCACAGTTGAAGTTATGTAGCTGCTTCGTGAGGTAGTGACATGGCATAATGCTTAATATAGCTTATTTTTATTTATTGTTTTACACCCATGTAATAACAAAAAGACACAATGACATCAAGAGCCATAAAGCCAAACAACTCTCCCATTTCATTTTACAGCACAAGGTGGGGAAAGGCACAATTTGGTATCCTGACCATTTTTATAGGTTCAGAGACAGGTTAGACATGTCTGAAATATGTCCTTCAATTCTTAGAACTCTTTCAGGCATTCCTACTGAAGGATGTTCCTTGGAGAAATACTCCTATAAATACAGGATGTTTTCATTACTGCATGTGGTTGATTCAGCCTGTTGGCTACATGACAGTGAGAAGAAGTGCCTGAGAAACGACTTCATATAGACCACGTTCAAACAGTCCCTAGAGCTCCCCGGATTAGAATGACTCTAGTGGGAGTGCTTGGAAATGAATGTTCATATATCACTGGGGTCTTTAAAAAAAGGTTTAAGGTTCTGTAGGCTGTCTCCCATAGTGCAGTGAAATGATGGAATGATAGCATGTATGGAGATGAATTTCTGCCTATGAAAATTTTCACTTCTTATTGAAGAACGCTACAAAATCAATAACTCAGATAGAAAGACAACAAAACAAAACAAATCCCCCACCCCCAAACCAAAACAAAAAAACAAACCCATGCAAGGAGAGAGCAGGGGGATTTATTTGGGAACAAATAGTAAGTAATGGGGGCATATAATGTAGGTTCAATTTGGGTGTTTTCTTTAGGGCTGTAGAGTTACCTGCCAATGGAGTGGAAGCTTGGCCTTTAAAGCATTGTATGTTATTTTAAGTAATAATAATAATAATATTCCATGTTCATGCACCTCCCTACAATTTTCAAATACTTTTACTTCTTTTTTTGAGCCCCCAAATAATCTTAGAAGATGGGGTATATTTTTATAAATGATGAACCTAAAGCTCAGGAAGATGAAGGGACTTGCCCAAGGTCGCACAGCAAACAGGTCTCTAGATCTTCCGACTCTCAATCCAGTGCTTTTTCTACCATCCCACACTGACAAATAAAATATTGCTTCTCTGTTTCTGTAATATTGCCAGTGTTGTAATACTATTACAACCCCCCCCCTTCCCTGATCAAAAGTTAACTTCTGTTTATTGAATAGAGATTTTTATGATGTGAAAGATTGAGGAATACAGTGCTCTTGACACTGGGTGAGGAAGGAATTGACTTAGGGATGAATCACTTTTGGAGTGATGTTGAATTGGTAATGAAACATGCAATTTTGTAGTAGCTTATAGAAAATCTATAGAAAATAATGGGCAGGTTGGAGAAAAGCAGAACTGTGAATTGAGAAAATTATTTACTATAATTAGATTGGTCTGTGGGTGGGATAAAACTTATGAAGAATGCTAACCTTTGCCTGCCAAGACAGGAGTATACAATCTCATGTGTGGAATAAAACTAATTGCCATCAGGAAGGATTTTTTTCTCTCTCTCTTTGCTTGTTGTTGCCCTGGATATTATAAAAATTTCTATCTAACCATCTGTCTTTATTTTTTTTTCTTGCAACACCCTAAACAATTTAGAAACTGTGTCAGAGAAGTTTAAGAAAACAAAAACAGAAATAAGGCTGTAGAAGAATGGATTCTAGCTTGATGTAGAAAGCTCATCACTTACGAACATGTCTGTCCTTTTTAAAGAGAATGTATTTAAGGCTGAATTGAAGTGTGATTTCTGGGTATTTAGTAGATATAAAAACCAACTGACCATAGAACAAAAAAAAAACAAACCAAAACACAGATCCACAAATGAAAAACACTACCAACTGACTATGATATGCCGTTAAAAGATGGGCCCAATGCTGGCCTTCGAAGCACTAGATCTCTCACCCACATCTTTCACCGACTTCCTTTCTGCATGTGTGACCTACTCGTGCTTGGCTTTCCTGCCTACTGCCAGATCTTCCTGTCTGGCTCGGAACAACTTCTCACTCAACACCCTTCAAGGTAGCTTCCTAATGTTTGTGCAGGAAATACAAAAGATATTCTAACAAACATCTGTGTGCTCCCCACCCCAAATAAGTGCTAACATTGGTTCTAAAGCAAATATAACCTATAGTTTGTTTACATTTACTTCCAACTCATAAACTTTCATGGATCATGATGACCAATCCAGGGGTAAATATATGAGGGATGAGAAGTCTGGATCTAAGAATATGCATATTTCAAATCAAAACTGAAAACAGGGGGCTTCCCTGGTGGCGCAGTGGTTGAGAATCTGCCTGCTAATGCAGGGGACACGGGTTCGAGCCCTGGTCTGGGAAGATCCCACATGCCACGGAGCAGCTGGGCCCGTGAGCCACAATTGCTGAGCCTGCGCGTCTGGAGCCTGTGCCCCGCGACGGGAGGGGCCGCGATAGAGAAAGGCCCGCGCACCGCGATGAAGAGCGGTCCCCGCACCGCGATGAAGAGTGGCCCCCGCTTGCCGCAACTGGAGAAAGCCCTCGCACGAACCGAAGACCCAACACAGCCAAAAATAAATAAATAAATAAATAAATAAGAAAATCCTTAAAAAAAAAACAAAAAAAACTGAAAACAGAAATACTGGTTTAGCGCAGTGAAGCTGCACTCATTCAGATTAATTTTTAGAAAAGACTGAATTAATGAAAAAAATTATAATGCATTTTGTAAAGAAGTGTGGATGTGAAGTTTAATAACTTACAGAAACATATAACTAGAAGAAAGTTAGCAAAAATTTTCCTAATAAAGTTGTTTTTACAGAGCAAATCAAAAGGAATAATTTTTGTGTGCATACCAGTTGCTTCTAGGCAAATGGAGTCAGAAGTATTCAGAGTGTGGTACTTTGAAACAGCAAGCCTTTCGTAAATATTTATTGAGTGAATGTATACTATTTGCCAGGCACTGCAGCAGGCACTGGAAATGTGAAAATAAGGAAGCTCTGAGTTCTTTACAGACAGGACTTTTGTCTAGGAAAAGATACATATAGGTAGGCAGTTACAATGCAACCTGGTAAGTAAAACTATAAAGGTAGACAAAAGTTGCATTTTAAAAAAGTACAGTGAATTTTCTTAAATGTTTTTCATAAAATTTTACATTTACACTATTCATTTACACTATGAATCTTTTGTGTCAGATAATGTCCTGCCAAATTTGTTATAAGTTTTCAAATGAATAGAATTTGCCTTAAAGATGGTTTATTATAGAACAATACGAAAGAATGTATTGGTCCATCTTCCCATATTTAAAATGCAGCAATTCAGTGTTTTTAAGTGTATTTATAGAATTGTGCAATCATCACTTTTAGAACATTTCATTGCCCCATAAGAAACCCTGTACTCAGTAGTAGTCTTTTCCCATTTGCCCTCCAATATCCCTATCCTTAGACAAACACTGATCTACTTTTTGTCTCTGTGGATTTGCCTATTCTGAATATTTCATATACATGCAGTCATAAATTTTGTGACCATTATCTTGTGCTTAGCATAATGCTTTCAAGGTTCATCTATGTTGTAGCATGTGTTGTTACTTCATTCCTTTTTATGGAGAAGTAATATTCCATCATATGAATATACCACATTTTATTTATCCATTAAACAGCTGATGGACATTTGGGTTGTTTCCATTTTTTGTCTATTATGAATAATGCTGCTATGAACATTTATGTGCAGATTTTGTGTGGACATACATTTGTTTTCAGTTCTCTTGAGTATATACCTACGAGTGAAATTGCTGGGTTATACGGTAACTTTGTGTTTAACCTTTTGATTAACTGCTAGACTCTTCTTCAAAGTGGTATTGCTGAGAAAAAGATATAATAGCTGCATCATTTTATATTCCCATCAGCAGTGTATGAGGGTTCTAATTCCTCCACATCCTTGCCAACACTTGTTATTATCTGTCTTTTTGGTTCTAACCATCTCAGTGGGTGTGAAGTAATATCTCATTGTAGTTTTGATTTGTACTTCCCTGATGGTTTGAGTACCCTTTCATATGTTTATTGGCCACTTGTATATCTTCTTTGGAGAAATGTCTATTCAAATCTTTTGCCTATTTTAATTGTCTTCTGATTATTGAATTGTATGTGTTCTTTTTATATTCTAGATAAAAGTCTCTTAGCAGGTATATAGTTTGCAACTATTTTCTCCCATTCTGTTAGCTGTCCTTTCACATTCTTGATGATGTCCTTTGCAGCACAAATTAAAAAAATTTTGATAGAGTCCAATTTATTTTTTTTCTTTTGTTGCTTTTGCTTTTACTGTTTGTATGTAAGAAACCATCACCTAATCCGAGATAATGAAGATTTATGCCTGTGTGTTCTTCTAAGAGTTTTATGGTTTTAGATCTTACATTTAGACTTTTGATCCACTTTGAGTTAATTTTTGCATATGGTGTGAGGTAGAGGTCTCACTTTATTCTTTTGTATGCTTAGCTATTTGTCCTAGGACCATTTTTAAAAAAGACTATTTTTCCCCATTAATGGTCTTGGCACGCTTATTGAAAATCAATTGACCAAGATATGTGGGTTTATTTCTGACTCTAAGATTCATTCCATTGATCTACAGTCCATCGATCTATCCTTACACCAATACCATATTGTCTTATTTACTGTAGGTTTGTAGTAAGTTTTGAAACAAGGAAGTGTGAGTTCTACTTATTTTTCTTTATCAATATTGTTTTGGCTACTCTGGGTTTCTTGAATTTCCATAAGAATTTTAGGATCAGCTTGTCAATTTCTTCAAAGAAGCCAAATAGAATTTTAAAATTTAATTCAAAAATTTGCTATTTAAAAATGTGAGATGGTAGAAGGAGCTTCTGAGTGTGGCTGCCAATAGGCTAGTGTCTGTGTCCCCATTGTGAGCCACAGCCACCCCCAGCCTCAGCAGGAGACTCTGCAGACCAGCAGTTTTTTTCAGTTGAACTTTTGGTGACCAACAAAGGGACCCAGAGCAGACTTCTCTCCTTCACCTGAACTCTATGAGGATCCATAGCTTGGTAGCAGAAGAAGCTTCTGGACCCATCTGCCACCTTGGATAGTCCAGATGAATCTGGCTGTGTGGCTGACAGGGTCTTGATGCTCTGGCCGGGTGTCAGGCCTGAGCATCTGAGTGGGAGAGCCGAGCTCAGGACATCAGACTGCCAGAGAACTCCTGGGCCCATGTAATATTAATCAGTGAGAACTCTCCCAGAGATCTCCATCTCAACGCTAAGACACAGCTCCACTCAATGACCAGCAAGCTCCAGTGCTGGACACCCCATGCCAAAAAACTAGCAAGACAGGAACACAACACCACCCATTAGCAGAGAGGCTGCCTAAAACCATACTAAGTTCACAGACACCCCAAAACACACCACCAGATGTGGTCCGGCCCACCAGAAAGACAAGATCCAGGTTCATCCACCAGAACACAGGCACCAGTCCCCTCCAGCAGGAAGCCTGCACAACCCACTGAACCAACCTTACCCACAGGCAGACACCAAAGAAAATGGGAACTACGAACATGCAGCCTGCGAAAAGGAGACCCCAAACACAGTTAAGTTAAGCAAAATGAGAAGACAGAGAAATACACAGCAGATGAAGGAGCAAGAAAAAACCCCACCAGACCAAAGAAATGAAGAGGAAATGGGCAGTCTACCTGAAAAAGAATTCAGAGTAATGATAGTAAAGATGATCTAAAATCTTGGAAATAGAATGGAGAAACTACAAGAAACATTTAACAAGGACCTAGAAGAACTAAAGAACAAATAAACAGTGATGAACAACACAATAAATGAAATTAAAAATTCTCTGGAAGGAATCAATAGCAGAATAACTGAGGCAGAAGAACGGATAAGTGACCTAGAAGATAAAATAATGGAAATAACTACCACAGAGCAGAATAAAAAAAAAAAGAATGAAAAGAATTGAGGACAGTCTCAGAGACCTCTGGGACAACATTAAACACACCAACATTTGAATTATAAGGGTCCCAGAAGAAGAAGAGAAAAAGAAAGGGACTGAGAAAATATTTGAAGAGATTATAGTTGAGAACTTCCCTAATATGGGAAAGGAAATAGTCAATCAAGTCCAGGAAGCACAGAGAGTCCCATACAGGATAAAACCAAGGAGAAACACACCAAGACACATATTAATCAAACTAAAAAAATTAAGTACAAAGAAAAAATATTAAAAGCAGCAAGGGAAAAGCAACAAATAACATACAAGGGAATCCCCATAAGGTTAACAGCTGATCCTTCAGCAGAAACTCTGCAAGCCAGAAGGGAGTGGCAGGACATATTTAAAGTGATGAAAGGGAAAAACCTGCAACCGAGATTACCCTGCCCAGCAAGGATCTCATTCAGATCTGACAGAGAAATTAAAATCTTTACAGATAAGCAAAAGCTAAGAGAATTCAGCACCACCAAACCAGCTTTACAACAAATGCTAAAGGAATTTCTCTAGGCAGGAAACACAAGAGAAGGAAAAGACCTACACTAACAAACCCCAAACAATTAAGAAAATGGTAATAGGAACATACATATTGATAACTACCTTAAATGTAAATGGATTTTATGCCCCAACCAAAAGACATAGACTGGCTGAATGGATACAAAAACAAGACCCATATATATGCTGTCTACAAGAGACCCACTTCAGACCCAGGGACACATACAGACTGAAAGTGAGGGGTTGGAAAAAGATATTCCATGCAAATGGAAATCAAAAGAAAGCTGGAGTAGCAATTCTCATATCAGACAAAATAGACTTTAAAATGAAGACTATTACAAGAGACAAAGAAGGACACTACATAATGATCAAGCGATCAATCCAAGAAGAAGATATAACAATTGTAAATATTTATGCACCAAACATAGGAGCACCTTAATACATAAGGCAAATGCTAACAGCCATAAAAGGGGAAATCAACAATAACACAATAATAGTAGGGGACTTTAACACCCTCTTTCACCAATGGACAAATCATCCAAAATGAAAATAAAGTAACACAAGCTTTAAATGACACATTAAACATGATGGACTTAATTGATATTTATAGGGCATTCCATCCAAAAACAACAGAATACACTTTCTTCTCAAGTGCTCATGGAACATTCTCCAGGATAGATCATATCTTGGGTCACAAATCAAGCCTTGGTAAATTTAAGAAAATTGCAATCATATCAAGCAAGCATCTTTTCCAACTACAATGCTATAAGAGAAGAAATCAATTACAGGAAAAAACTGTAATAAATACAAACACATGGAGGCTAAACAATACACTATTAAATAACCAATAGATCACTGAAGAAATCAAAGAGGAAATCAAAAAATACCTAGAACAAATGACAATGAAAACACAACGACCCAAAACCTATGGGAAGCAGCAAATGCAGTTCTAAGAGGGAAGTTTATAGCAATACAATCCTAACTGAAGAAAGAAGAAACATCTCAAATAAACAACCTAAGGCTACACCTAAAGCAATTAGAGAAAGAAGAACAAAAAACCCCCAAAGTTAGCAGAAGGAAAGAAATGATAAAGATCAGATCAGAAATCAATGAAAAAGAAATGAAGGAAACAATAGCAAAGATCAATAAAACTAAAAGCTGGTTCTTTGAGAAAATAAACAAAATTGATAAACCATTAGCCAGACTCATCAAGAAAAAAAGGGAGAAGACTCAAATCAACAGAATTAGAAATAAAAAAGGAGAAGTAACAACTGACACTGCAGAAGTACAAAGGATCATGAGAGATTACTACAGGTAGCTATATGCTAATAAAATGGACAACCGGGAAGAAATGGACAAATTCTTAGAAAAGCACAACTTTTTGTGCTTTTCTAAGCACAAGCCCTGAAATTGAAACTGTGATTAAAAATCTTCCAGCAAACAAAAGCCCAGGACCAGGTGGCTTCACAGGAGAATTCTATCAAACCTTTAGAGAAGAGCTAACACCTATCCTTCTCAAACTCTTCCAAAATATAGCAGAGGGAGGAACACTCCCAAACTCATTCTACGAGGCCACCATCACCCTGATACTAAAACCAGACAAAGATTTCACAAGAAAAGAAAACTTCAGGCCAATATCACTGATGAACATCGATGCAAAGATCCTCAACAAAATACTAGCAAACAGAATCCAACAGCACATTAAAAGGATCATACACCCTGATCAAGTGCGGTTTATCCCAGGAATGCAAGGATTCTTCAGTATACGCAAACCAATCTATGTGATAAACCGTGTTAACAAATTGAAGGATAAAAACCATATGATCATCTCAATAGATGGAGAAAAATCTTTCGATAAAATTCAACACCCATTTATGATAAAAACCCTCCAGAAAGTAGGCATAGAGGGAACTTACCTCAACATAATAAAGGCCATATATGAGAAACACACAGCCAACATCGTTCTCAATGGTGAAAAACTAAAAGCATTTCCACTAAGATCAGGAACAAGACAAGGTTGCCCACTCTCACCACTCTTATTCAACATAGTTTTGGAAGTTTTAGCCATAGCAATCAGAGAAGAAAAAATAAAAATAAAAGGAATCCAAATTGGAAAAGAAGAAGTAAAACTGTCACTGTTTGCAGATGACGTGATACTATACATAGAGAATCCTAAAGATGCTACCAGAAAGCTACTAGAGCTAATCAATGAATCTGGTAAAGTAGCAGGATACAAAATTAATGCACAGACATCTCTTGCATTCCTATACACTAATGATGAAAAATCTGAAAGAGAAATTAAGGAAACACTCCCATTTACCACTGCAACAAAAAGAATAAAATATCTAGGAATAAACCTACCTTAGGAGACAAAAGACCTGTATGCAGAAAACTGTAAGACACTGATGAAAGAAATTAAAGATGATACCAACAGGTGGAGAGATATACCATGTTCTTGGATTGGAAGAATCAACATTGTGAAAATGACTGTACTACCCAAAGCAATCTACAGATTCAATGCAATCTCTATCAAACTACCAATGGCATTTTTCACAGAACTAGAACAAAAAATTTCACAATTTGTATGGAAACACAAAAGACCCCAAATAGCCAAAGCAATCTTGAGGAAGAAAAACGGAGCTGGAGGAATCAGTCTCCCTGACTTTAGACTATACTACAAAACTGCTGTAATGAAGACAGTATGGTACTGGCACAAAAACAGAAATAGAGATCAATGGAACAGGATAGAAAGCCCAGAGATAAACCCACACACATATGGTCACCTTATCTTTGATAAAGGAGGCAAGAATATACAATGGAGAAAAGACAGCCTCTTCAATAAGTGGCGCTGGGAAAACTGGACAGCTACATGTAGAAGAGTGAAATTAGAACACTCCCTAACATCATACACAAAAATAAACTCAAAGTGGATTAAAGACCTAAATGTAAGGCCAGACACTAAAAACTCTTAGAGAAAAACATAGGCAGAACACTGTATGACATACATCACAGCAAGATCCTTTTGACCCACTTCCTAGAGAAAGGGAAATAAAAACAAAAATAAACAAATGGCAGCTAATGAAATTTAAAAGCTCTTGCACAGCATAGGAAACCATAACCAAGATGAAAAGACAACTCTCAGAATGGGAGAAAATATTTGCAAATGAAGCAACTGACAAAAGATTAATCTCCAAAATATACAAGCAGCTCATGCAGCTCAATATCAAAAAAACAAACATTTCAATCCAAAATTGGGCAGAAGACAGAAATAGACATTTCTCTAAAGAAGAAATACAGATTGCCAAGGAACACGTGAAAGGATGCTCAACATCACTAATCATTAGAGAAATGCAGATCAAAACTACAATGAGGTATCACCTCACACCGGTCAGAATGGCGATCATCAAAAAGTCTACAAATAATAAATGTTGGAGAGGGTGTGGAGAAAAGGGAACCCTCTTGCTCTGTTGGTGGGAATGTAAATTGATACAGCCACTATGGAGAACAGTATGGAGGTTCCTTAAAAAACTAAAACTAAAAACAGAACTACCTTATGGCCCAGCAGTCCCACTACTGGGCATATACCCTGAGAAAACCATAATTCAAAAAGAGCCATGTAGGGGCTTCCCTGGTGGCGCAGTGGTTGAGAATCCGCCTGCCAATGCAGGGGACACGGGTTCGAGCCCTGGTCTGGGAAGATCCCACATGCCGCGGAGCAACTAGGCCCGTGAGCCACAATTGCTGAGCCTGCGTGTCTGGAGCCTGTGCTCCGCAACAAGAGAGGCCGCGATAGTGAGAGGCCTGCGCACCGCGATGAAGAGTGGCCCCCGCTTGCCGCAACTAGAGAAAGCCCTCGCACAGAAACGAAGACACAACACAGCCATAAATAAATAAATAAATAAATAAATAAAATTAAAAAAAAAAAAAAGAGCCATGTACCACAATGTTCATTGCACCTCTATTTACAATAGCCAGGACATGGAAGCAGCCTAAGTGTCCATCGACAGTTGAATGGATAAAGAAGATGTGGCACATATATACAATGGAATATTACTCAGCCATAAAAATAAATGAAATTGAGTTATTTGTAGTGAGGTGGATGGACCTAGAATCTGTCATACAGAGTGAAGTAAGTCAGAAAGAGAAAAACAAATACTGTATGCTGACACATATACATGGAATCTAAAAAAAGAAAAAAATGGTTCTGAAAAACCTAGGGGTAGGAGAGGTATAAAGATGCAGATGTAGAGAATGGACTTGAGGACACGGGGAGGGAGAAGAGTAAGCTGAGATGAAGTGAGAGAGTGGCATTGACATATATACACTACCAAATGTAAAATAGATAGCTAGTGGGAAGCAGCTGCATAGCACAGGGAGATCAGCTAGGTGCCTTGTGATCACCTAGAGGGGTGGGATAGGGAGGGTAGGAGGGAGACGCAAGAGGGAGGGGATATGGGGATATATGTATACGTATAGCTGATTCACTTTGTTATACAGCAGCAACTAACACAACAATGTAAAGCAATTATACTCCAATAAAGGTTGTTAAAAAAAAAAAGTGAAAATTCTGAATGTCCAAGAAAACACTTAGAAGTACCTTGCTATTTTATAGCTATGAAAACCCCCGTTGATCCATTTACAAACTTTGGTAATGTGGACACACTTTTGAGCAGAAGCGCTTCCCTCTTATTAGATACACATCCTGGAAAAGTTATAGGGCTTCTCTGAACGTATTTATTAATCTATTAAGAAGAAAGATAAATTGGATTCCACCAAATTTAGAATTAGAAACTATTAGAAGAGTGGAAAGGCAAGCCATAGAATGAGAGAAGACTTTGCAAAACATCTGACGAAGAATTTGTATTCAGGATAATAAAGAAGAACTAATAAATCAATAAGAAAAAGGCAAATCTCCCAGCAGAAAAGACTTGAGCGGGAACTTCACAAAAGAGAACATAGAAATTAAAGGGTGCCTACCTGTAAGCTGAAAAATGGCCCCCCACAGATATATTCACTTCCTAATCCCCAGAAGCTGTGAATATCACCTTTTATGGCAAAAGATATCTGGGTAAGCCCTATATGCAATTACATGTGTCTTTATGAGAGAGACAGCAGGAGTTTTGACACAGACATACACAGAAAAGGCACACAGACAGAGGCAGAGGCTGGAGCGATGTAGCCTTAGTACAAGGAGTGCCACTAGAAGTCACCAGAATCTGGAAGAATCAAGGAATGGATTTTTCCCTAGAGCCTTCAGAGGGAGTACAGCCCTGCTGACACCTTGATCTCAGACTTCTGGCCTCCAGAATTATAAGTGAATAAATTTATTTCGGCTTAAGCCACCATATGTATGGTAATTTTTTACAACAGCCGTAGCAAACTAATAAACTGTCTTTATCAGTTGTCAGGGATAAGCAAATTAAAAGCACAATGTGATACCTCTGCCCAGCCCCAGAAAATTAAAATGAAAAAGATGGATAATTTTAAGTGTTGGTGAGAATGTGGAACCACTTAAACACCCATATGTTGCTGGTGAAATGTACATTACAACCACTTGGCTAAACTGTTTCGAAGTATCTTCCAAAGCTCAGTAGATGCTTCTCCTATGATTCAGCCATTCCACTTAGACGTGATATACCCAAGAGAAATGCACACTTTTACTCAAAATCATGAAAATAAATGTCCAGAATAAAACTGTTTTAATAGCTCCAACTTGGAAACAACTCAAATGTCCATGAACAGTAGGATGGATAAATACATGACGATATATTCATACTATGGGATACTATACAATAATGAAAATGAATAACTACAGCTTTACAGATTAATCTCACAAACATAATGGTGACAAAAGAAGCCAGACACAAAAAGAGTATATATACTGTATGATTCCATTTATATAACATTTCAGAAACAGGCAAAACTAGTTTGTAGTGTTACAAGTCAGGATAGTAGTTACTCTTTAAGATGGGTAATAACTAGAGGGGGACATAAGGAGTTAGACTTTAATAAAAGGAGATGAAGTTAATAAAATCTGTCAGTTCATAGGATGTGTCTCATCCATTTATTAATTTATTTAAAATATTTATTTAATAAATATTTATATTTATTGAGCTTCTATTGTTTGCCAGGAACTGTTCTAATGCTAGGGTTATAGAAGTATGCATGACAATGTTTCTGTGCTCATAGAGTTGACATTCTAGTAGTTTCCTCTCTAAACACTGGAGTACACTGTTACATTGTTGGCTCCCTATGATTCACACCACATGACACTCATATCCTTGGGTAGTTCTTTCTCACATTGATTTGGATTTGGCCACGTGAACTACTTTAGCCAGTAAGATGTTAGCAGGATGCAAGCAGAAGCTCTGAAAAGTGCTTGCATATTGGGGCTTTAGCTCTTTGAATGTTCCTTTCTGGAAGCCAGATGCTATGCTATAAGAAGCTTGGACTCAATGACTGAATATTGAAAGGCCATGTGCAGGAAGTGCCTGGAGGATGAGAGTCCATCTTGGATGTTTCAGGCCCAGCCAAGCTCCCAGCTCAACGAAACCACATAAGCAACCTCAGCTACACCATGGCAGGCAGAAAAACTACCCAACAGTGCCCAGTCAATCACAAGACTTATGAGAAACAATGAATTGCTGTTTTTTTAAACCACTACGTTTCGGGGGTGGTTTGTTACAGAGCATTTGATAACCAAAACATACAAATGGGTGAGCAAATAAATAAGAAATACAATTTTAGAGTGTGATTTAGGCAATAAAAAATTAAACAAGGTAATGCTGTAAAGAGTGACTGAGGAGAAATTCAGAGAGGCTGGTGTGAGCACATTTTTAAAACTTTAAAGTCACATATGCTTGTGAGGAATTACTAGGGTGTTCTATACAGAAACTGAGGAATTAACTGTTTCTTGTTGGGAGTGTCAGGTACTGTAGGGGATCAACAAAGGAGGAAAATCATTGGAATTTTTAAGAGCTGGATTGGAGTTAAGATTCTGCTTTTGACCTTGGGCAAAGCCCTAGTGCTTTGTGAGCCTCAGTTTCCTCATCTTTTATATGGGGATAATAACACTTATCTTACCTACTACCCTCCAGGATTGCTGAGGAGGTTATACTTGGTAATGTTTGCAAAAGTACTCCAATGTCTTAAAATATTATTTAAGTGAAAGCATTTCTATGAAAAAAGACATTTTGATCACCCACTTACTTTCTGAAGTCTCTGCTCTGTCCGCAAGACGATACGTTCAAAGTCAATGAAGTCAGTTTTATGTGCCATACCCACAGCCTGTCTGTACATGCTACTGGCATGGCCTTTGTTACACACTAGCCTTTTAAATTTATTTAGCATCCATTGGGACCAAGGTTCTGCGGTTATGAATAATCCACGAAGTTGTCACTGAAAGCTGACATTCTCTATGTTGATAATGAAGAAAAACACCAATGAACAGCCTTATTAGTGTAAAAAGTCACACAGTCTAAAGCCTCTATCCCATTAGGAAAAAACTCAACATATGTCATGTCACATTAATAAATACTGCATTTGCAAAGTGCACCTTATATCAACAGTAAATTCCCCCATGGAAAATTGATTCGCTTTTAAATTTTAATTGACTTCTTTTTTCTTTATAGACCCTAGTTAGGTTTCCCCCCTCTCCTTTTCTTTCACAAATAATGTAAGTTTGTACGAGAAATGCATCATTCTCTAAACCAAACAGCAAAAAAGAGAAACAAAATGCAGAAAAAAAAGAGGTAAGGAGAAATAAAAGTGGAAAAATAACAAATTGGTCATTAAGAGCAAAAAGATGCCTGAGATAAAGGAGAGGGAGGCAAGACGAGCATCTACTATATTGGGCTTCGTGCAGATGTAAGTATAAAATGCTCCACAAGTCCTGTAATTGAGAAAATCTATCAAATGTCCTGACAGCTGCTACGGCATTTCCAGAAGCGATAAAACTTGAATTTATTTCACTCCTAGAAAAGGGGCAATATCACCTTCTGGCGGCTTTAATGAAATGCCATAAAATTCGAGGAAAAACCGTGTTGTAAAGTCATAAAAAGGTAGTCGGAAGTGGATTGTTGGAAATGCTGCGGGAGGGGTCGGCGTGTCTGAAGAGTGATGGAAGGGGATCAGAGGCCTCTCGGCGAGGTTTTTGGTCACCAGCAAGGCGTTCACTTTCCCACCGTTCCTGACCCCTGCTGCCTGGACTGCAGGACCGGGGGAGGGTGTGCTGAGAGGAAAACGCAGTCCGCGCGCCGCCCCTCCCGCTCGCCCACTCCCAGAGTTTGGCCAATGGCTTCATTGCGCTCTGACTTTTCACCTTTGACACCGGGACTAATAAACCCTTTTCAGGCTCACCTACTCCATTTGTATTTTGTGGAGGTGACCAGCAGGAGTACTGTCACCTGCATGTCTTCAGATGGCAATAATGCAGTAAATTGGAATGGGTGCTCCCCAGCCATAAGGTCACCCGTCCCGGCTGCAGACCTGGAGAGGAAGCTACCAGTTCTTGCTTGGGGCAGGATTTAGAGCAAACACAGACACATATTCTGCTTTAGAATCTGATTATTCAGGGCTTGGCTCACACTTAACCTTCTTCCAGTGTTCTCTGGCCTTGGTTCTACTGAATGATATTGTATCTGTGGGTCTACTTTTTCCCCTAGATGATGAAAAACTAAGAGGGCAAGGATTGTCTTAAAGTTCCTTTTTAACCCCTTTGGCACTTTGCCTCACACTTTGCACATAGTATGAGCTCATTAGATGTTTCCAAGTGGAAGAGAATTTTCAAAAGCCTCAGGTTGTCAGGTAATGTCTTCTGTTATTCAGTCACTTCTGTGTTGAATAACTACCCTTGGTAATATCTATAGAAGTGTGAGCTAAATTCATTTATTGAAGATTATAGTACAAGTAGCAGTTACATAGTATTTTACTTTATATTTTCAGTTTGGTATTTTAATAAAGTCACATTAGATCCATATAAAGAATTCTATTTCAAAGATAAATAAACAGAAGCCCTGAGTCTTATAGTGAATTTCTTTGGTCTGTCAAACTCTGTGCAAAGATTATGAAGTTAAACTGTAAACTTGAGAATAAAGGCCTAAAATGAGGGATTTATATGTGAAGATCAAGATATGCCTATGAGATAATGTTATTCAAAAAAGAGAAGGTGAAGAGAAAGTTATTTTAACTGGCAGCAGCTCTAAGAAAGATTTTAGCACAGACCTTTTGAAGCTGTCCTAAAAACAAAAACAAAAATGAAATCTAACTAAATAAAATAAATGATGATTTCGGAACAGTGCAAGGAAGTGAGAGGATCAATAAGATTAATGAAGACAAAGAAAATAAAAATGGATTGTGAAGTTTCAAAGTGGGAATAGGTATTTTTTCTTTAGTGAACTGATGACCTCACGCCCTTGGCATAAAGGGGAATTTCTGCAGTATAGGTTTGACCCAAACCACAGGTTAAAGAAATGTCAGTAAGAAAGTCAGTCTTTGGAAAATCTTGTGAGCACTGTTACTGAGTTATGACTGTCACTTGAGCAGTGCCTTCAGTGGAATAGGATATAAATTTCCCCAAGGCAAGAGCAAGTGCTTGGAAGCCAACAAAGTTTAGTGATCATCCTTTCATTTTTCTATGCTCAAGTCCTTTGTCAGCTTCAGAACCGGGAAGTCAGCTATTAAATTAGAGATGAAATAACGCCAGACTCCAGATGTGGCTGCCTCACACTCCTGTCTTTAGCCAGATGTGCCCAAACTATCACATTCATCATGATTAAAGGTGGTGGGAAAGCGGCATACAACACACCCACAGGAACCCGCATTCACACAGGAGACTCTCCTCCCCAGTGAGCAGACAGTCACTGCTCGGAGGCAGGGAGTAATGGTAAAGGCTCTTCAAAAGTCCAGTAAAAGGAGGTATACCTTTCGGGCTTCCCTGGTGGCGCAGTGGTTGGGAGTCTGCCTGCCAATGCAGGGGACACGGGTTCGAGCCCTGGTCTAGAAAGATCCCACATGCCGCGGAGCAACTAGGCCCGTGAGCCACAGCTACTGAGCCTGCGCGCCTGGAGCCTGTGCTCCGCAACGAGAGGCCGCGATAGTGAGAAGCCCGCGCACCGCGATGAAGAGTGACCCCCGCTTGCCACAACTAGGGAAAGCCCTCGCACAGAAACGAAGACCCAACACAGCCAAAAATAAATAAATAAATAAATAAATAAACAAAAAACAGAAGCCTCCTCCTAACAGTTGTATGAATAAATTTGAAAAAAAAAAAAAGGAGGTATACCTTTCTTTTTTATGCATAATTGATCCCAGCTCTAAGTTCCAATGGTCTCCATTAGGTCATTTACAAAGCTCTTTGCACAGCCATATTTAAGCAGTCACCTCTGGTGCTGCAACTATCCTGCCTTTTTGGTACAGATCTATCCTTGCTTAATTGCTTTCTGTTTTGGGGTAAAACCTTCCACTTTCCTCTCATCTCTCTTCACCCACTTTTGATTGGTGAAAAGCTTAAATCAGCACCAGATGGTGTGGGAACGATACTGAGGGCAACATGGAAGGACCGTGGATCTCAACGAGTTTTTAGAGGACATTGAGGGGGTAACTGAAGCTCATGGTGGTGGTGGGAACTGGGCAGGCCAGACTGAAGTCTTACCAGGGCTTAAGGGCACTTGGGCATAGTTATCATGCTGGTCTAAGTGTGAGCTGGTCTCCAGGGTGATATGAAGAGGTCACAGATTATCACTGTCCCGCTGATCAGAATCTATAAATCACGCGTCTTTCACAAGTGGCGATGAGACTGGGAATAACTGAGGGGTGTGAGAGCCTGGAAGCTGCCGTTTAGACCTGGGTGAAAATGAGCATGTGCTCTGTCATTTCTGCCACAGCCTGCAGCCCACGAAACTGTAACAGGTTTTGTCAGGTGTGAGGTAAGCCATTGTCGGAGCACGACTGGGAAGGAGTGAGCTGTGTCCTGTATGCAGTTTAAGGAGTATATTTATCAGGAATAGTTTTACTTAGAGCCATAAACTGTCCTCTGAGATCTTTGCTCAAAGAGAGACTTTGATGAATAAAATGATAGTAACTACTTGGATTGAATGGCCGCTTCTCATGTTAACTAAAACAAAATGCACAATGTCAACAAAAAAGGTCACATGCAGGTTCTAGGTGTTTTATGCTGAGCAAGCATGATAGATCACTTCTAAAAATTCCCAGACAACATGATGCTTTTCATTAGGGCAAGGGTATTAGGATTATTTGAAGAAAATATTTAGGATGTTCTAACATTTCTAAGTGGCATTCCACTACTGATAAAAAAAAAGCACACAGTATTCTCTGAAATGTTTTCTAATAATATTCTCCACCTTGACAGTGTGGAAAAATTTCAATCTTTTCTCACTCTTTCTAAAAAGCAGAGAGAGAGAGAGGAGGGAGAATGGCAGTGGGAATCATGAAAATTTTTAGTTCATTCGGAAGTTGAAGAGACTTATTTTTCAAATGTATTCTTTCAAATCCAGATTCCTATAACAGATGCTCTCAGCTCCCAGGCTCCTTCCATCTGTAATTCAGTTTCCTTCTAAACATGATGCTGACATCTGTTGCAATGCAGATACACACTTAAGTACCTGCAATTTCTCTGTCAAGCTCAGTGTCATGTTAAAGAACTGTGAACTTTGCAGGGTTGGTTCCAGCAGACACTGGAATCCACACGTCTGCAGGCAGAAAGAAATTTAATGTCTCTCTCATGATTCTGATGCCTCAGCATCTTTCCCTCTCTGACACGGAGGCTCTTGTTAAAGATTTTCAAGGGAACACAAAGTGTTTATTTAATGCTGCAATTAATTGTTTCAGTTTCACTTCTGGAGCCACCTCAAATCAGCACATTCTAAGGTTTACCAGGGAGGCGGAGATTGTGCCTTCAGATTTCTTCCTGACAGAGGGGAGTAGATGAATTCCCACACAATTCTCTAAAGTATTTTAAAAACAAAGCACTGCATGCTGCATTTAGAGATGCTGATCTTTGCCCTCTTTCTTTTCTAATCCCCTTCCCCCAGCATTACTATAAAGCAAGACCATTTAAGGCATAGATCGAGTTCAATCATTCCATCATTAATTAATTCATTAAATAAACATTTGTCGAGTCTCGATTCTGTGACTGGTATTGTGCCAGGTGCTGGGAAAAGAAAGATTGATGTGATGTAGGATCCATCTTCAGGAATTTCAGTAGTGCTTTATTTTAGAAAAGTACTGAGCCTTACCGAGGCTCCAAGTGGTGAATGAAATCAGGGTTTTATGCCGAAGGAAAATTTATAAATTATGTCAAGAATACAACCTTTTATTGGGTAAAATATTCTTCCGTTAGCAAGAACTTGTTTTTGAGCTTCACAGGAAAGTAGAAATCTTTGCTATATACCAACTAATTTGGGGCTGATGTTGTTGGGGGGAATGGGATATTCCTTTCAACCCTTCCTGCCTCACCGATGCAGACAAGCCGCTGACATCTGAAGCATGACTCTTGATTAGCCATGTCATTTCTTCAGGTGGCTTTGCTGATGCTGTGTTAAAGTCATGAAATCATCCAGGTCTTTAAAAAGGTTTGTCACGACATTTAACCTGGACATCTTCTCTACCAATTACCATCATTTCGGTTTTGTACAACACCGTCAAAAGGCTCAGTGGGCTGTGTGAATGTGGTTTGTGTCATTCCGTACTGACTCAGGATGAGTCTTGCTACGAGAACCAGTCCAACTGTGACTGGCAATAGGCAGAGACAGAGGATAGGACTGCAGGCCGGGGTCACAAAGCTGCTTGCATGTGGGTCTGGTGTAAAGGATAGATAAGGAGAGTCTGAGTTATCATAATTTCTCAGGAATTTCCTTTAACTAAGATATTGCAAATTGTTGGGCCTGGGCTGAACCTGTTCCACAGATGTGTTCTATTGGGCCTGCACTGTATTAACATTTTTATTTTTTAAATTGGTTGCCCTCATGTAAAAGTTGGGAGATTTCACATTAAATATCTATCTTCTGCCTAAAAATGGGAACATCTAGCAACACAGGGCCTACATTGCTACATGGCAAGAGTGAGGTGGAGCTGAGTTCCAGCTGTCCCTTTAGATGGGACATGCATTTTTTATATAACCTCAGTCCCCACTACTCCATATTGTCTCACACCTAGCCTGCTTCAGTATTCAGTTACTTGCCTGGGTCCCTGATCTACATGAATTAATTAAACAAAAAGTATTTTCAGTCAATCAAAATGTTTTTATTGGGTCACTTCTCTACTTTTAAGAGCTTGCTAGGTACTGTGGGAGAAGCAAAGGATATTCCTGCCCAAATGAGGAAGAAGGCAGTAACATGTGCAATAATTAGAGGCATGGCCTGGAAGACACCACAGATCAACATAAGAATTTAGAGAAAGGAATGTCATTGATATTCTTAGTCATTAGGCTTCTGTATTTTATTAGTTCTATTTTCCAAAAAAAGAGAAAAAAAAATTCTCATTCATGAAAAGGAAGTTCTTAGGAAGTTTAGAATGTAGCTATTTAACACATTTAAGTGCATAAGGTATTTGTATTCTAATCACATTTTCAAGAAAATCTTTTTGTTTATGCAGAAAAAGAACACAATCCCAGGCAACAAGTATTACTTACACCTAAGAGAATATAAAAAGAAATGATGCTGAATAGACTACAGAGATTTGGAAGAAGGATTAACAATACTAGTTCTATTCTGCAACTCTATGGGACCCATACAGAAAATCTAATGTTTAAAATGGATTGTAATTGTTGAGAAAGACCTGGGCTATGTTTTAAAATTCTAGGTTTAATTTAATATCGACTTTCTGGCTAGACTTGTGGTCTGAATTTGTTTTGTGAGAGGAAGGCTGACATAGAAGGCAGGAAAGGTCAAGGTCTTATTGGCATTAAATAGGAAACAGTTGGCTACCTTCCCTAGGAGCGAACTCATAGTCCATTACCGCACCACTTTGCTTACATCTGAAAACAAGATCTAGTCAGCACAGCTGGACAATTTAAAGCCACCACCGATGACTGGGAGATCCTAGTCTCTCACATGACTTAGGGCACACGTGTACGTGCATGAGATGCCCTGCTTCTAGTGGTGCATGCTGATCAGTGGGGACACTAGTAACTAACAGTATCAGTGAAGTCCTTGTTTGAGCCTTAATAAAAGTTAACATTTATTGACCACTTATTATGTCTTAGACACTGTGCTAAGTGCTTTATACGTTTTATTTAATCCTCACAACAACCTTATGAAGTATGCTCAACTAATACCCCTTTTACAAATAAAAAAATGGAGACACAGACAGGGTCAGTAACTTATCCAAGGTCACCAGCTAGCAAGAGGTACCGATGGGAGCTGAACCCACGCTTGATACCAGCGTCTCTGCTGTGAACCACAGGCTACACTTTAGGTACACTGTGCCTTGGCCTTTCCCCATATGGCTTATCGGCCCTCAGACTTTTCCTCTTTGGAAGAAACTGCATCATAATTTCAACACCCTGGGGCATCCATGGGTTTGCAAGTAGTCCCCAATACTAAGGAGGACCTCAGTCATTTTTTTTAATCCTACTCCTGTACTTCCAGCCATTGCTGGGGAAAATCAGAAAATCAGGGCAAATGGTTTCACTATAAAGTCAACATAAGCTCAGAAAGGGGCCCCAGAGCTGCTGAGTCTTGCTTACATTCACCCGCAAGGGAGCCCAGCCCAGCAGCTGCTTCAGACATGCCAAGGTCTTAAACTGTAGCTCCAACCCAGCCCCTCTACGAGTAGAGACCTTGGCAGACACCTTTGCTCTAATTCACTGAGAAAATGAGACCTATGGGACACGAGCTAGCCTCCCCTGCCTTGCTAGAACGCTCTTGTGCGCTCACGCCGTCGTTTCTATTCTTTCCCTCTTATCTCAGAGGAAGACAAATTCCAATCTTTCTTTTTAAGATTCACCTACTTGTGTGCGCACCAACCCCTGCCCTTGTGCTGCCTCCAAGCCCTGCTTTCCCGGTTTTTCCTGGTGTTTCTTGCATCTGGAATCTCTCTCCTCTCCACTGCTCCTCCCAGGGTGGCATGAAGGCAGTGGCCTAGTGACTGGGAGCTCATCCTCCGGGTCAGGCTGCCTGACAAGTGCCTATTTCTTAGGCACTGCCACTTAACCTCTGTGTGACCTTGGGCAATTCACTTCACTTTCCTTTGACTAAACATCTTCATTTTAAAAATGGAGATGACGGAGAAACCTAAAATGGTTGTGAGGATTAAGTGAGATAATTCATGCTGAGGGACACCCATGACCTTGATCTCTCCACTTTGTTTCAGTGCCAACTTTCTTCACTTCCTCCCCCTCCCCTAACATTCCTGATCATCACTTCAACTACTCTCTAGTCAATGACCTCACTTCCTACCCAGAGTTCTTTGGTTTTAACCAACTTTCTTCTCCTCACCTTGAAGTGGGCTGTGAGATCCACTAGTAAATATTTGTCTCCACTCCCCACTGAATCATCCTCACTGCCCTATGTTCCTTCCCACATTTTCAGGAAAAGCCAGTGGCTCTTGCTTCTACTTTGAGGGTATCATCTTCCATGGTCCTTATTTTTTAATATATTTTAAAATAATTTCCATGTAAGCTCTTATATTCCCAGTTTTCCTTTAGAGGAAGAAAACTCGGTAGTACCAAAGGATCTAGGTAGAACAGGAAGGAGAAACATCCCCACGGGCTCTGGGATCATACTAGCTGTGTTCAGTCCCAGCGTTGCCTCTTTTTCTCTGTGTGACCTTTGGCAAGTTCCTTAGCCTCTCTGTGGCTCAATTTCTCATCTCCCTGTAGGATTGTTGAGAGTTATTATGAGCAAAGTGCTTAGAAGAGTGCCTGTTATGATTAAGCACTCAGGTCAATGTTACATATTATTACAAGAACTGGCACTTGGAGACCTCTCTGTTGTCCTGTATCAGTAGATCAAGCGAATACACAGGGATCTCAACATCACATTCAGAGGCAAAGGAAGCATATGTTATCACCAAGAGGCTCTGTTTAATAGATAAGGAAGTATGGGGCTATAATAATGTTTGGTTCAGAATAATAAAGGGCTGGAAGCTAGCCTCATTCCTGCAGCTATGGCCTGGGAATCTTGGTAAAGTCCAGAATTCTTCCTAGTTTTGTTCAAAGTCCTCCTGCCATACAAACCTCATTGGTTCTGATATTACTCTGGTTAGGACAATCCGCCTCTTGAAGGAAGATGGGAGCGTAAGCGTAGAGCATCGCAAAGTGAAAAGGGATTTTGGGATCCTGGTCCAACTTCCAGTTTCTACAGGCGAGCAGAGTGTGCTGTGATGCTCGAAGGCTGGCCCCCTGATTCAGAAAACAGCAGGCTTCTAGACCCAGGGAACCCCTCTTCCAGACGGTGAGAGGCGGATGTCAGAGAGACATGTGCTGTCTGTTGACTCATCTTGTGCATTTCCTGTGTGGTTCTTGTGTCTTGCATCTAAGTTACTGACTCAGATTAACCCTGCTTAGCTTGCAAGACTTTTCAGGGAAATCAGAGAATGAGATGCAGTCACTGCAAGTTGTCACACATGATTAAAGAGCTGGAGGGAGTGATTTATGTGGAAAGATTAAAATCCCTAAATATGGATGGTAGTGCTGCCCTGATTGAGTGGGGCTTTTGGTATTTGCAAAGGGAGGGAAGGCTGCAAACTTCAGTGGAGGTAGGACTGCTTTAAAGGAGTCGAAGGGCGATGCAGATGGCAGAAATGTGATGATATGAAAAACAGGATACTACTTCCTGATGAAGCTGAAAAGACCTGATTCAGACAGGAAGTTCTTTGTGGCTTTTGTCAGGCAACTGGCTATCTCTGGAATTTTCTACATGAAGAACTTGATGCTCTGTGCCATCAGATAGTTCTCAGTAGCTCTTACCCCCTTCTTCTGCAGTGTCCTCATTCTTTTTTTTTTTTAAATAAATTTATTTGTTTTATTTTATTTATTTTTGGCTGTGTTGGGTCTTCGTTGATGCGCGTGGGCTTTCTCTAGTTGTGGCGAGCGGGGACTACTCTTCCTTGCGGTGCGTGGGCCTCTCACTGCTATGGTTTCTCTTGTTGCGGAGCAGGGGTTCTAGGCGTGTGCGCTTCAGTAGTTGTGGCACACATGGGCTCAGTAGTTGTGGTACATGGGCTTAGTTGCTCCACGTCATGTGGGATCTTCCTGGACCGGGGCTCCAACCCGTGTCCCCTGCATTGGCAGGTGGATTCTTAACCGCTGTGCCACAAGGGAAGCCCCTGCAGTGTCCCCATTCTTGAGGCTCCTTTTGCTTCCTCCCACTGTCCCTCCACTAAGGCTCCTCCCCCCAGTGTCTCTCCTGCTACCCTGTTGCTCCCCGCCTCCCCAGTACCCCGCCTCCACACTCCCAGTCAAATGGAGTTTCCTGGTGTCCTGATTTGACATTAGGACTATGAAGCTAGAGTTAATTGGATAAACTATTTCCTGTTAAACTTAAGCTAGGTAATTAACTGGCTCTCCCAGATAACACTGACCAAGCCCTTAGCAAGTGTTGAGACTTTTCAGCACTTAGTGTGTGTGAGAGTGTTGTGTGTGTGCGTGTGTGTGTGTGTGTGTGTGTGTGAATGTGAGTGTATAAAGAGTGGAGGAAGCGGCAGGGCGCTTTTCAGCAACCTGCACATGATCCTGTGTAGGCCACAGCCTGCTCTCAGCACAGCTCAGCACAGATGTGGGGTCATTGACCAATCAGAGTGATCAAGGAGGACTTCTTAAGGAAGTGATGCTAAAGCCAAAGACTGAAGGCTGAGTCTGAGTTAGCAAGGGAAGGGAGGTAGGAGAGAAGGGGGATATATTTGAATTTCTAAGGACAGTCTTGTTTTCCAATAGTCTATTCCATACCATGATTTGGAAACATGCTTACTATACCATTAACTGCAATAAACTAAATACAAAAATGGTGTCCTAGCTGCATAGATGTTCTTTTTCTACAGAGCAAGTCAAAGACAATCTATCTGTGCTTCTTCTCTACTCTAATGGCTTTACTCTGGCATACCAAGCCCTCGGAAGTCTTTTCCTGATCCTTCTCTAATGGACCTTGTGCTCTATCCTTGCAGCTCCCAGATCACACTGTTCCCTTTTGGACCTCTGTAACTTTGAACAGCCTTTTCTTTTTTTCCTGGATTACCGCCTCACTGTTTGGATTTGTCTGCCAAGCTCTTGAGTTTTTTGCTAAGAGCCAACTTAAAAATCACCTCCTCTAGGAAGCCCTCCGTGATTAAGGGCATCTTCCTCTATAGCATTCTAGTGTCTTGCACTTGTCCCTATTTGGCACATATGTCAATATCATATTTATTTGAATATAAGTTACCCCTTCTGGCCTGTCAGCATGTTCTGTTCTTTTCTTGGGTCCTCAGTGCCTAGAATAGTGTTGGGCATAGGGTAAGTGCCTAGTAAGTATTTCTTGAGTGAACGAATAAATGGTGGCACACCTTTGTATATTCCATAATTGTAGTGTGCATGTATAAATATTCATCCATTGGCAATAAACAGGAGCTCAGAGAGTGGAACATTTGGACTTTCTGTTTTGTGGGGTAATTGAAAAAAGGTGCATTCATTTAATCACTCAGTCCCATGGAGCATAACTCTTATTTTTAATGGGTAAACTGCAGGTGTCTCTCTTTAAAAGTAATTTCCTTAAATGTGATAAGGTTTATTTTTTGGTTCATATTTGTTAGGTTATTAGAGTGTTTTAAAATATCTGGCTTAGATCACTTAAAATTTTTAAATTATACTTTAAGCAGCTATTAGCATAACGATATTATCTATTAATAGAGATTCCTACAGGAGTAAAGGTACCTGCAATTTACATGAAATCAGAAAACTTGGTGTGATTAGTAGCATCACAACAAACTCAGCATGACTATTGTAATGACTACATTTCCCGTCACTGTAATTATCTCCTAAAACTTTTATTGGGAACATTGATTGCCATTTGCTCGCTCATTCACTTTGAGAAAGTGGACTGATGAACAAGTGCCAGGAGTGAAATAGTGGCTTTGCAGGTCCCGTGGAAAATACATGCTGGATGATTACAAAATGAACTGTTTGTATTGGCCAGGAGAACTGTCTGACCTTTCTGGGTTCAAAATAAATGAAAGATTTCATATTTCTTTCAATTACTAAGAATTTAAGTAAAGAAGATGAATGACAGATGGTGATTTTCTAAGAGAAAATGTGAAACGATTATTTGTGTTTGAAGGACATTAGGCACAATGTCACGTCCCCCTCCCCCTTGCAGTGCATCATTCCCGTTCACCTGTTTGAGGGAAGGTAGGAATTTGACTCCTTGAATCTGTCCACTTCTCTACATCTTCACTGTCAAGTCCGTCAGCCAGGCTGCCATCAGCTCTCATCTGGACTACTTCAACTGCCTTCTAACTGCTCTCCCCACCTTTAACTGTACTGCTTTCTAATTCATTCTCTCTACTGCAGACAAAGTGCTCTTCCTAAAACAGCAAATCTGATCATGTCACTCCCATGCTTAAAGTACTCTGACTCCCCAGATCTTTATTCTGGTTTATAAGGCCTTTCATTATCTGATCCACACTTAGCCCTGCAGCTTTATGACTCACCACATCCCTGTAGAATTTTTCAGACACCCTAGCCACAAGGAACCAGAAGGGCTCTCCTTCCTGACCGTGGTCTCCACTCTCCTCCCCTCTTTGATCTAACTTCTAATCACCTTCCAGGGTTAGATGTTCCCCTCTGCACTCCAAGGGCATCCTTAACCGACTCCTCTTTTTGCACTTGTCACCCTGTCCTGAAATTGCCTCTTGGCTTGTCTGTTTCTGCCACTGTTCTGTAAATTCGATGAGAGCAGAGACTGGGTCTGTCTGACTCATCTTGTATCCTTAGCACTAAACATGGAGACAAGACAGCCAGACATGGCTAAGAGAGGGAGCGATTCTATTTTCCAATTTTGCTTGTTGCTGCTTTTAATTCAGGTCAAAGGCAAAATGTTAATTTCGCCCCAGTGTCTATTTCTAGGCATTGTTCCACACTTTCCCTGTACAAGTGGATTTTCTCTTTGGAAGATGGCTCAAAGAACAGAACAAAAAGTGAGACCGTGTTTCTAACTGGTTGTTCTGAGTACAGAAAATGTAAATGTGGGTGAACATGTTTAGTCTGCCCCTCCCAGATCCGGGCAGGAAGGACTAGAGGCTGATAGAGCAGAATTTCAGGGTGTGTATGTGTGCATGCGCCCACGCACATGCCTGTGTGCGTATCTAGGTGTATTGTGTTGCCCAGCATGGCGATAGGTTAGCTTTGCTAGAAATTAATGCCTGTGAGTTCTTCTGATAAAGCAGTTGCTGAGCTCTGCTTTCTTTGCCAGAGAATGACCTATGTATGTTAAAATGGCATGTTTCAGAAAGAAAAAAGCCACAAATCCTAGAGGGTTACCCTGAGATGTCTGATCACTACTCTAGCCCAGATTTAATGACTAGAAAAAGTTTTTTTAGTCTTTTTGGATATGGCTGTGTATATGTGATTAGCATTGGATCAAACCAATTTAGAAGAATGTAGCTTATATCAAGAAGATGAAATTGCAGAATATGAAAAAGATAACCTGGGATATCTAGTTACAGATAGGCTGTAGAGATCTTGATTTGATTTTTTGGCATTTATTAAAATTATTTTGAATACACATCTTTTTTTTCAAAACTTTTTTTCCCCAAAGTCTCCCCACAGCTCCCAATGAGACTTCTTTGGAGGTATGCTATACAAACCTTGCTGGTGTTCTTCTTTCTGTCCCAGACTAACAGAGAATCGTGGGAACGTTCTCCTGACATTGCTTAACCCTGTGACTGCAACAGGCACCTCAAGCCCCACGGCGCCCTTTGTCTCACAAATAGTACAAATTGGGTAATGCAATTGAACAAGGCTGGCGGATTCCTGCCAGGATGAAGACAGAGTAAGGAGTGAAGGAAATCTAAAAGATGTCTGTTTCACTTCCTCCCTGCCCTTCCCAATGCTGGATCCACATAGTCCAATGCAAGCACCGAGCAAGCTGGCCTACTGATGAATCACAGAACAAGGCTATGTGTCATTTGTATTTCTTGAAAAACAATCAGGTGGTGAGAGCCTGTCATGGGTTGCTGGCAAGAACTTCAGTGATTATGTAATCACCCAGACAATTTCTTCTTTCCCCGTTTTTCCATTTGGGGCTTTAAGTTGTGTCTTGTTTCTTTAAGCAAAACAGCTGACTTGACTTGTGTCTGACTTCTGGGAATAATTGAATTCTTCTGGCGGGGCTAAGTAACCGGAGAGTAGCAAATGAAAATTTCACCCTGAGACACACCCACACTCACCCACACGCAGACATGTGGGCTTGTCCACAGCACTCTGTGTGGTTTGGACAGAGATATTTGGGGAATATTCGTGTCTTATTTGCCTTTTAAATTTCCCAGCCCATTTTAGGGGTCAAAGCTATAAATCTCAACAATGGATGTGGGAAAGTGAATTTTTGTATGATCAAGGGGCATGTGGATTTTTAAAAGTTGAGAAATATTGTGACAGAGAGAAGTGGTGTCATTTAGTGATCTCTCCAGCCCTGCTTTTATGGAAAAACCACGCCTTGGTAGAGAAGGAAGTCAGAAAGGCAAAGAAACTAACAATACTTGAATGTTCAATTCCTGTTAAGGCACTTTGAGTGAATTAGCATGTTTAATTCACACAACAAAGCGCCTATTTCACCTATGTTACAGATGATGAAGATGGGGATTAGAGAGATTTAATAATATGCTCAAGTACACTCATCTGGTAACAGACAGAGTTCGAACTTGAATCCAGATTTCTCTGATGCCAAATATAGCTCCAATTATATCACTTTAAATCACTGGGGGGGGGGGGGGAAAATCTACAACCTACATAACTGTGGACCATGGAGTTGCTTCTCCACTTGTCACAGCAGTTGTCTTCTCTCTCGCTCCCTTGCCTGCCTGTCTCCTTGCTTTTGAAAGCCTCATTACTGCTGGTAGCTCCAGGGAACATCCTGAGTGCAGCAGGCCTTCCTTCCTTCTGGAGTTGTGCATGCCACCAGCATGCATGTCTTTACACAGAATTAAGAAGGAACATTATTTTTTAAGATTTTTATTTTTTTAGAGCAGCTTTAGGTTTATAGCAAAATTGCGAGGATGGTACAGAGATTTCCCATCTACCCCCTGCCCCCCCTCCATTCACAGCCTCCCCTGTTATCAACATCCTACATCAGAGTGGTACATTTGTTATAACTGATGAACCTCCATTGACACAATCATTATCACCCAAAGTCCAGAGTTTACATTAGGGTTCACTCTTGGTGGTGTACGTTCTGTGGTTTTGGACAAATGGATAATGACATATATCCATCATTACAGTATCATACAGAGTATTTTCACTGCCCTAAAAATCTTTTATGTTCCACCTATTCATAATTCCTCCCTTGTCCCCCAGTCCCTGGAAACCACTGATCTTTTTACAGTCTCTATAGTTTAAGTCACTGTTTTTTATAACTGGAAAGGTAAGGATGTGGGATGATTTCTTGAGCTCACCATTACTTTTCCATCTATTCAGAATTAGCTTGTATATTTACATTGAGCCACCAATCAACACACATTTATAAAGGCCTGTCCATGAGCAAACTGTAGTAGTTATTTACGCGGGAGATACAGGAAGATCTAGCTGCAGTTAGGATTCATGAGCAGCTTAACAATCTGGTTAGGGGAATAGACAAGATCTATCTATCTATCTCCATATTTCTTTAGGTCTCCATCTTCATCTGTATCTATGTCATTGACTCTAAATTAGAGCAGCGAGAAAAATTTTCGGGGCTTCAAGCACCTGCTAATTGAAAAAGTGAGTAAATATAACCAGAAGGTTTTGAGAAGACTTGAAATTGAACATGTTCTTTTTGGAACCTGGTAATGCTTACTTACTAGCCTTTTATGAGGATAGATAAAGGTTATTCTTTTAAAAAGCTCCTCTTTTGTACAACAGTAGCCTGAATAGTCAGGAGTTGGCAAGGCCTTTTCTGATGTTTATTGGAGCAGCTGTGGAAATAATTTTGTACCTTGGATCCTATGATTTATTTCCATTAGGAATAAATTTGGGATTTATTTTAAGGCTTTCAAAAACTGGAAGTGCTGTGGTCTCAGAATTATTTTTTATTAAACATTGTCTCCCTGGCTGCATTTCAGGTGCTGGCTGAATTCTGTATAGTGGATTGTGTTAGCATCAGAAATGCTGTTGAATGATAGTAATAATAATAACTACATATATACAAAGGATGGAATTGGGTTCCAATTCTATTTGGCTAAACTTCATATTTGACTTTGCTGACTCAGTTTGGGCATCTTTAAAGATAATTGATAAGTACTAAATATCTCTGAAGCACAATCATGCTTGAAAAGAGATGTGAACCCTTGAACACAGGTACTTTGAATGCAAATTGTTATTTATTTCCATCAATATGTTTTACAGATTGACATCTTAGACAGGAAGGAAATCTTCCCCGTACTGTCAGTTCAAGACTGACTTCCACATGAGAGCTGAGGAAACATGGTGGGCAAGGAGGCTGGGGAGATCTGACTTTCCAGAAGCAGCATTACCACCTTGCTGCCCACCATGAATGAGAAGTGCCATCTTTTTCTCCCAGAATCTGACCCTTGAAAGACAAGTTGCACATTTTGCTCCCAATACATAGCCATGTATCCCAGCCTCTTTCTTGCTCCCTTCTCACTCTCTCCTTCCCTCAAGCTCATTAATTCTCTGTTTCGATGGGAGCTTCCGAGAGAAATGGAGTGAATCATTCAGCAAGGAGAAAACATCGACCATCTAGAATCCTCAACATTGATTTAGAATCCACTTTCTTATGGTTTAAATCATGACTAAATAAACAGTGCATGGAAGAGGGAAAAGGGAAAAGTGGCTCATCTAGTGAGGGCCAAGGAAACAAACTGAAACGTCTGTGCGCACACTGAGCCAGGGCCTGAGGAAAATATACAAAATGTAAAGCTCGTTTTTGGCCTCTAGGAGCATAAAATCGAGTTGGGGAGAAAAGCCTGCTGACAGTTTATGAGACATGATGAGACAAGTTATAGCTGTCACCAGAGCATCACTTCCCTTCCATCTCTAGAATACAGAGCCCTCTTTCCTGACTCCCAGGGCCCCTGGAAAACCATATGCAGTCTCTCTCACTGGCCACGAGAGTATGCTGGTAGCAGACGGACACCTTGCCTGCGTGAGGGAGCCGCAATCAGGATTATCTCCTATAGCAGACTCTCTCCCTGTTCAAGTCACAGCCACTCCCAGTACCACAAATGGATCCCCCAGTGCTTGGACACGAGGGGTTCAGATTCTTGGTCTCAGAGTCCTGACCTCTTTTCCTTCTCTGCAACCCTGGCAGTTTCCTCCCCAGGGTCTGGAAATGTCTTCTCACAGATCTTTTTTAAACAATTTAGTTTAATTTAATTTTATTTTTGGCTGTGCCGCGTGACATGCGGGATCTTAGTTCTGCGACCAGGAATCTTTCCTCCTGGAGTGGAAGCATGGAGTCGTAACCACTGGACTGCCAGAGAAGTCCTTAGATCTTTAAAACACATAATTTATGAATTTGGAAAAATGGAACCATCTTCCTATTCTCATTAGGGTGACTACTTTGATGATGATTACTATCTTGAGGACCACTCATGTGACCTTCCTTCTCATCCCTTGTTAAAGCGAAGAAAAGCAAAGAAAGTTTAAAGAAAATGAAAACACAAGAATGGTCAATTATCAAGTAAGCAAAAAACTAAGTGCTGAGCAGCAACAAAATGACAAACATTTTCATACACCTTATTCTATTTAATCTCCATGATAAAGACCACAGAGTAGTTGTTATTCTTCCCATTTTTTTTTTTTTTTTTTTTTTTTTTTTTTTTTTTTTATGAGGCAGATCTTGGTTTTAATCAGTTATAAAATTAAAAGTATAGATTATGATCAAAACAGTCAAATTTTTAGATGATACAGTGACATCTTTTTATGTTTCTCTCTAGCACCTTAAAAGTTAAAACTTCATAAACTCTCTGAACAAATTTATTACAATCTCATCACAACAAACTTTAACTGCAGCATGTCTGGCCTCCCCTAAAATTAGGAAATCTGGCCATGATACTATAAAGTTTCTTTACAATAAGGTTTAATTTGTTGTTAATAGAAGATCACCAGGTTAAATGAATGCACTGTCAAATCTTAACATAGTAACATGCTACTAGAAAAAAAAATTGTTAGAAGTAACTTGTTTTCCCATCTTAAAATATGTAACTATTAATATAAGACTTGCATATATAAACCTGAAAAGGTAAAATATAGAAATCTAAGAGTTTCTATGTATTCCAAAACCTAAGGGTTTCTTTTTTTTTTTTTTTTTTTTTTTTTTCCCACACACACACAGTGTATTTTATTTTTACAAGAGATAAATAGACTGACACCAAGCATTGTACATGGATGACCACAACAAAAGCAACAATGATTGCAATTACCAAACATGAAACACACTTATACTATGTCATAATATTGACATTCAGTCCAGTAATCCTCCACTGTAACAGCTCCTTTACTTTGCAGTGAAAATTGATTTGTATATTCTTTTCCTCTGAGTCCTTGTGGGATTTTTTTTTTTTTAATTCAGACAGAAAGTCACAAAAATTATACTCATCCTCATCAGTTCACTCAGTCCCATGTAATTAATTTCTTTTTTTTCATCTTGATCTTTTGTTAGCACTTTTATGAGTTCATCAGTTTTTCATTAGAGTTCTGAAAATGCTTATTCATTCAGTTCAGCAGTACAGTCAGTTACCAGAAACCTGTACTTGTCAGAGTCTTTTCCATGAATTTCTTGAAGATGAAACCCTTTTATAGGAACATATTTGCAAAATCATCAGAGTACACCCAGAACTGTCTGTAAATGACAAAAGACTTAAAAATGACCATGGTTAAAGATTTGATGAAAGTTCATAATAACGCAGTTGACAAGAAAATTAGTTATTTCTGAGATATACATTTTAAAGTAATAACTAGGATTATTACTTATAACATTATACCAGAACATATAAGATTTTTAGACGTTTCCTGTAATGTCTGAAACATTTATATTAACATATTTCCATACATATTTCCATACAAATACAAATATAAGATTTTTAGAAATTTCATGTAATGTCTGAAACATTTATATTAACATATTTCCATACATATTTCCATACAAATACAAATATAAGATTTTTAGAAATTTCATGTAATGTCTGAAACATTTATATTAACATATTTCCATACATATTTCCATACAACTACAAATATAAGATTTTTAGAAATTTCATGTAATGTCTGAAACATTTATATTAACATATTTCCATACATATTTCCATACAAATACAAATATAAGATTTTTAGAAATTTCATGTAATGTCTGAAACATTTATATTAACATATTTCCATACATATTTCCATACAAATACAAATATAAGATTTTTAGAAATTTCATGTAATGTCTGAAACATTTATATTAATATATTTCCATACAAATAACCCAATGAAAGTTTAGTATTAGTTGTTTTGTTTGTTTTTTTATACTGCAGGTTCTTATTAGGCATCAGTTTTATACACATCAGTGTATACATGTCAATCCCAATCGCCCAAATCAGCACACCACCATCCCCACCTCATCGCAGTTTTCCCCCCTTGGTGTCCATATGTCCATTCTCTACATCTGTGTCTCAACTTCTGCCCTGCAAACTGGCTCATCTGTACCATTTTTCTAGGTTCCACATACATGCATTAATATACGATATTTGTTTTTCTCTTTCTGACTTACTTCACTCTGTATGACAGTCTCTAGATCCATCCACTTCTCAACAAATGACTCAATTTCGTTCCTTTTTATGGCTGAGTAATATTCCATTGTATATATGTGCCACAACTTCTTTATCCATTCGTCTGTTGATGGGCATTTAGGTTGCTTCCATGACCTGGCTATTGTAAATAGTGCTGCAATGAACATTCGGGTGCACGTGTCTTTTTGAATTACGGTTTTCTCTGGGTATATGCCCAGTAGTGGGATTGCTGGGTCATATGGTAATTCTATTTTTAGTTTTTTAAGGAACCTCCATATTGTTCTCCATAGTGGCTGTATCAATTTACATTCCCACCAACAGTGCAAGAGGGTTCCCTTTTCTCCACACCCTCTCCAGCATTTGTTGTTTGTAGATTTTCTGATGATGCCCATTCTAACAGGAGTGAGGTGATACCTCATTGTAGTTTTGATTTGCATTTCTCTAATAATTAGTGATGTTGAGCATCTTTTCATGTGCTTCGTGGCTGTCTGTATGTCTTCTTTGGAGAAATGTCTATTTAGGTCTTCTGCCCATTTTTGGATTGGGGTGTTTGTTTCTTTGATATTGAGCTGAATGAGCTGTTTATATATTTTGGAGATTAATCCTTTGTCCGTTGATTCATTTGCAAATATTTTCTCCCATTCTGAGGGTTGTCTTTTCGTCTTGTTTATGGTTTCCTTTGCTGTGCAAAAGCTTTGAAGTTTCATTAGGTCCCACTTGCTTATTTTTGTTTTTATTTCCATTACTCTAGGAGGTGGATCGAAAAAGATCTTGCTGTGATTTATGTCAAAGAGTGTTCTTCCTATGTTTTCCTCTAAGAGTTTTATAGTGGCCAGTCTTATATTTAGGTCTCTAATCCATTTTGAGTTTATTTTTGTGTATGGTGTTAGGGAGTATTCTAATTTCATTCTTTTACATGTGGCTGTCCAGTTTTCCCAGCACCACTTATTGAAGAGACTGTCTTTTCTCCATTGTATATCTTTGCCTCCTTTGTCATAGATTAGTTGACCATAGGTGCGTGGGTTAATCTCTGGGCTTTCTATCTTGTTCCATTGATCTATGTTTCTGTTTTTGTGCCAGTACCATATTGTCTTTTTTTTTTTTTTTTTTTTTTTTTTTTTTTTTTTTTTTTTTTTTTTTTTTTTGTTTCTTGGTATCTTTAATTTTTGTATTTTGACTCTAGTGTCCATTCTCTTTTTTTTTTTTTTTTTTTTTTTTTTTTCCACACACACACACTGTATTTTATTTTTACAAGAGATAGATAGACTGACACCAAGCATTGTACATGGATGACCACAACAAAAGCAACAATGATTGCAATTACCAAACATGAAACACACTTATACTATGTCATAACATTGACATTCCGTCCAGTAATCCTCCACTGTAACAGCTCCTTTACTTTGCAGTGAAAATTGATTTGTATATTCTTTTCCTCTGAGTCCTTGTGGGATTTTTTTTTTTTTAATTCAGACAGAAAGTCACAAAAATTATACTCATCCTCATCAGTTCACTCAGTCCCATGTAATTAATTTCTTTTTTTTCATCTTGATCTTTTGTTAGCACTTTTATGAGTTCATCAGTTTTTCATTAGAGTTCTGAAAATGCTTATTCATTCAGTTCAGCAGTACAGTCAGTTACCAGAAACCTGTACTTGTCAGAGTCTTTTCCATGAATTTCTTGAAGATGAAACCCTTTTATAGGAACATATTTGCAAAATCATCAGAGTACACCCAGAACTGTCTGTAAATGACAAAAGACTTAAAAATGACCATGGTTAAAGATTTGATGAAAGTTCATAATAACGCAGTTGACAAGAAAATTAGTTATTTCTGAGATATACATTTTAAAGTAATAACTAGGATTATTACTTATAACATTATACCAGAACATATAAGATTTTTAGACGTTTCCTGTAATGTCTGAAACATTTATATTAACATATTTCCATACATATTTCCATACAAATACAAATATAAGATTTTTAGAAATTTCATGTAATGTCTGAAACATTTATATTAACATATTTCCAT
Organism: Balaenoptera acutorostrata; assembly: GCF_949987535.1. Classification (NCBI taxonomy): domain Eukaryota; kingdom Metazoa; phylum Chordata; class Mammalia; order Artiodactyla; family Balaenopteridae; genus Balaenoptera; species Balaenoptera acutorostrata. The sequence continues at coordinate 65,662,176 of NC_080071.1, read as the reverse complement.
ACATATTTCCATACAAATACAAATATAAGATTTTTAGAAATTTCATGTAATGTCTGAAACATTTATATTAACATATTTCCATACATATTTCCATACAACTACAAATATAAGATTTTTAGAAATTTCATGTAATGTCTGAAACATTTATATTAACATATTTCCATACATATTTCCATACAAATACAAATATAAGATTTTTAGAAATTTCATGTAATGTCTGAAACATTTATATTAACATATTTCCATACATATTTCCATACAAATACAAATATAAGATTTTTAGAAATTTCATGTAATGTCTGAAACATTTATATTAATATATTTCCATACAAATAACCCAATGAAAGTTTAGTATTAGTTGTTTTGTTTGTTTTTTTATACTGCAGGTTCTTATTAGGCATCAGTTTTATACACATCAGTGTATACATGTCAATCCCAATCGCCCAAATCAGCACACCACCATCCCCACCTCATCGCAGTTTTCCCCCCTTGGTGTCCATATGTCCATTCTCTACATCTGTGTCTCAACTTCTGCCCTGCAAACTGGCTCATCTGTACCATTTTTCTAGGTTCCACATACATGCATTAATATACGATATTTGTTTTTCTCTTTCTGACTTACTTCACTCTGTATGACAGTCTCTAGATCCATCCACTTCTCAACAAATGACTCAATTTCGTTCCTTTTTATGGCTGAGTAATATTCCATTGTATATATGTGCCACAACTTCTTTATCCATTCGTCTGTTGATGGGCATTTAGGTTGCTTCCATGACCTGGCTATTGTAAATAGTGCTGCAATGAACATTCGGGTGCACGTGTCTTTTTGAATTACGGTTTTCTCTGGGTATATGCCCAGTAGTGGGATTGCTGGGTCATATGGTAATTCTATTTTTAGTTTTTTAAGGAACCTCCATATTGTTCTCCATAGTGGCTGTATCAATTTACATTCCCACCAACAGTGCAAGAGGGTTCCCTTTTCTCCACACCCTCTCCAGCATTTGTTGTTTGTAGATTTTCTGATGATGCCCATTCTAACAGGAGTGAGGTGATACCTCATTGTAGTTTTGATTTGCATTTCTCTAATAATTAGTGATGTTGAGCATCTTTTCATGTGCTTCGTGGCTGTCTGTATGTCTTCTTTGGAGAAATGTCTATTTAGGTCTTCTGCCCATTTTTGGATTGGGGTGTTTGTTTCTTTGATATTGAGCTGAATGAGCTGTTTATATATTTTGGAGATTAATCCTTTGTCCGTTGATTCATTTGCAAATATTTTCTCCCATTCTGAGGGTTGTCTTTTCGTCTTGTTTATGGTTTCCTTTGCTGTGCAAAAGCTTTGAAGTTTCATTAGGTCCCACTTGCTTATTTTTGTTTTTATTTCCATTACTCTAGGAGGTGGATCGAAAAAGATCTTGCTGTGATTTATGTCAAAGAGTGTTCTTCCTATGTTTTCCTCTAAGAGTTTTATAGTGGCCAGTCTTATATTTAGGTCTCTAATCCATTTTGAGTTTATTTTTGTGTATGGTGTTAGGGAGTATTCTAATTTCATTCTTTTACATGTGGCTGTCCAGTTTTCCCAGCACCACTTATTGAAGAGACTGTCTTTTCTCCATTGTATATCTTTGCCTCCTTTGTCATAGATTAGTTGACCATAGGTGCGTGGGTTAATCTCTGGGCTTTCTATCTTGTTCCATTGATCTATGTTTCTGTTTTTGTGCCAGTACCATATTGTCTTGATTACTGTAGCTTTGTAGTATAGTCTGAAGTCAGGGAGTCTGATTCCTCCAGCTCCATTTTTTTGCCTCAAGACTGCTTTGGCTATTCGGGGTCTTTTGTGTCTCCATACAAATTTTAAGATGATTTGTTCTAGCTCCGTAAAAAATGCCATTGGTAATTTGATAGGGATTGCATTGAATCTGTAGATTGCTTTGGGTAGTATACTCATTTTCACAATGTTGATTCTTCCAATCCAAGAACATGGTATATCTCTCCATCTGTTGGTATCATCTTTAATTTCTTTCATCAGTGTCTTATAGTTTTCTGCATACAGGTCTTTTGTCTCCCTAGGTAGGTTTATTCCTAGGTATTTTATTCTTTTTGTTGCAATGGTAAATGGGAGTGTTTCCATAATTTCTCTTTCAGATTTTTCATCATTAGTGTATAGGAATGCAAGAGATTTCTGTGCATTAATTTTGTAACCTGCAACTTTACCATATTCATTAATCAGCTCTAGCAGTTTTCTGGTGGCAGTTTTAGGATTCTCTATGTATAGTATCATGTCATCCGCAAACAGTGACAGTTTTACTTCTTCTTTTCCAATTTGTATTCCTTTTATTTCTTTTTCTTCTCTGATTGCCGTGGCTAGGACTTCCAGAACTATGTTGAATAATAGTGGTGAGAGTGGACATCCTTGTCTCGTTCCTGATCTTAGAGGAAATGCTTTCAGTTTTTCACCATTGAGAATGATGTTTGCTGTGGGTTTGTCATATATGGCCTTTATTATGTTGAGGTAGGTTCCCTCTATGCCCACTTTCTGGAGAGTTTTTATCAGAAATGGGTGTTGAATTTTGTCAAAAGCTTTTTCTGCATCTATTGAGATGATCATATGGTTTTTCTTCTTCAATTTGTTAATATGGTGTATCACATTGATTGATTTGCGTATATTGAAGAATCCTTGCATCCCTGGGATAAATCCCACTTGATCGTGGTGTATGATCCTTTTAATGTGTTGTTGGATTCTGTTTGCTAGTATTTTGTTGAGGATTTTTGCATCTATATTCATCAGTGATATTGGTCTGTAATTTTCTTTTTTTGTAGTGTCTTTGTCTGGTTTTGGTATCAGGGTGATGGTGGCCTCATAGAATGAGTTTGGGAGTGTTCCTTCCTCCGCAATTTTTTGGAAGAGTTTGAGAAGGATGGGTGTTAGCTCTTCTCTAAATGTTTGATAGAATTCACCTGTGAAGCCATCTGGTCCTGGACTTTTGTTTGTTGGAAGATTTTTAATCACAGTTTCAATTTCATTACTTGTGATTGGTCTGTTGATATTTTCTGTTTCTTCCTGATTCAGTCTTGGAAGGTTATACCTTTCTAAGAATTTGTCCATTTCTTCCAGGTTGTCCATTTTATTGGCATAAAGTTGCTTGTAGTAGTCTCTTAGGATGTTTTGTATTTCTGCGGTGTCTGTTGTAACTTCTCCTTTTTCATTTCTGATTTTATTGATTTGAGTCCTCTCCCTCTTTTTCTTGATGAGTCTGGCTAATGGCTTATCAATTTTGTTTATCTTCTCAAAGAACCAACTTTTAGTTTTATTGATCTTTGCTATTGTTTTCTTTGTTTCTATTTCATTTATTTCTGCTCTGATCTTTATGATTTCTTTCCTTCTGCTAACTTTGGATTTTGTTTGTTCTTCTTTCTCTAGTTTCTTTAGGTGTAAGGTTAGATTGTTTACTTGAGATTTTTCTTGTTTCTTTAGGTAGGCTTGTATAGCTATAAACTTCCCTCTTAGAACCGCTTTTGCTGCATCCCATAGGTTTTGGGTCGTCGTGTTTTCATTGTCATTTGTCTCTAGGTATTTTTTTATTTCCTGTTTGATTTCTTCAGTGATCTCTTGGTTATTTAATAACGTATTGTTTAGCCTCCATGTGTTTGTCTTTTTTACGTTTTTTTCCCTGTAATTCATTTCTAATCTCATAGCGTTGTGGTCAGAAAAGATGCTTGATATGATTTCAATTTTCTTAAATTTACTGAGGCTTGATTTGTGACCCAAGATGTGATCTATCCTGGAGAATGTTCCGTGCGCACTTGAGAAGAACGTGTAATCTGCCGTTTTTGGATGGAATGTCCTATATATATCAATTAAATCTATCTGGTCTATTGTGTCATTTAAAGCTTCTGTTTCCTTATTTATTTTCATTTTGGATGATCTGTCCATTGGTGTAAGTGAGGTGTTAAAGTCCCCCACTATTATTGTGTTACTGTCGATTTCCTCTTTTATAGCTGTTAGCAGTTGCCTTATGTATTGAGGTGCTCCTATGTTGGGTGCATATATATTTATAATTGTTATATCTTCTTCTTGGATTGATCCCTGGATCATTATGTAGTGTCCTTCCTTGTCTCTTGTAACATTCTTTATTTTAAAGTCTATTTTATCTGATATGAGTATAGCTACTCCAGCTTTCTTTTGATTTCCATTTGCATGGAATATCTTTTTCCATCCCCTCACTTTCAGTCTGTATGTGTCCCTAGGTCTGAAGTGGGTCTCTTGTAGACAGCATATATATGGGTCTTGTTTTTGTATCCATTCAGCCAGTCTATTGGTTGGGGCATTTAATCCATTCACGTTTAAGGTAATTATCGATATGTATGTTCCTATGACCATTTTCTTAATTGTCTTGGGTTTGTTTTTGTAGGTCCTTTTCTTCTCTTGTGTTTCCCACTTAGAGAAGTTCCTTTAGCATTTGTTGTAGAGCTGGTTTGGTGGTGCTGAATTCTCTTAGCTTTTGCTTGTCTGTAAAGCTTTTGATTTCTCCATCAAATCTAAATGAGATCCTTGCTGGGTAGAGTAATCTTGGTTGTAGGTTCTTCCCTTTCATCACTTTAAGTATTTCATGCCACTCCCTTCTGGCTTGCAGAGTTTCTGCTGAGAAATCAGCTGTTAACCTTATGGGAGTTCCCTTGTATGTTATTTGTCGTTTTTCCCTTGCTGTTTTCAGTAATTTTTCTTTGTCTTTAATTTTTGCCACTTTGATTACTATGTGTCTCGGCGTGTTTCTCCTTGGGTTTATTCTGTATGGGACTCTCTGCGCTTCCTGGACTTGGGTGGCTATTTCCTTTCCCATGTTAGGGAAGTTTTCGACTATAATCTCTTCAAATATTTTCTCTGGTCCTTTCTCTCTCTCTTCTCCTTCTGGGACCCCTATAATGCGAATGTTGTTGCGTTTAATGTTGTCCCAGAGGTCTCTTATGCTGTCTTCATTTCTTTTCATTCTTTTTTCTTTAGTCTGTTCCGCAGCAGTGAATTCCACCATTCTGTCTTCCAGGTCACTTATCCGTTCTTCTGCCTCAGTTATTCTGCTATTGATTCCTTCTAGTGTAGTTTTCATTTCAGTTATTGTATTGGTCATCTCTGTTTGTTTGTTCTTTAATTCTTCTAGGTCTTTGTTAATCATTTCTTGCATCTTCTCAATCTTTGCCTCCATTCTTATTCCGAGGTCCTGGATCATCTTCACTATCATTATTCTGAATTCTTTTTCTGGAAGGTTGCCTATCTCCACTTCATTTAGTTGTTTTTCTGGGGTTTTTTCTTGTTCCTTCATCTGGTACATAGCCCTCTGCCTTTTCATCTTCTCTTTCTTTCTGTAACTGTGGTTTTTGGTCCACAGGCTGCAGGATTGTAGTTTTTCTTGCTTCTGTTGTCTGCCCTCTGGTGGTTGAGGCTATCTAAGAGGCTTGATGGGAGGCTCTGATGGTGGGTAGAGCTGACTGTTGCTGTGGCGGTCAGAGCTCAGTAAAACCTTAATCCACTTGACTGTTGATGGGTGGGGCTGGGTTCCCTCCCTGTTGCTGTGGCGATCAGAGCTCAGTAAAACCTTAATCCACTTGACTGTTGATGGGTGGGGCTGGGTTCCCTCCCTGTTGGTTGTTTTGCCTGAGGCAACCCAACACTGGAGCCTACCGGTGCTCTTTGGTGGGGTTAATGGCAGACTCTGGGAGGGCTCACGCCAAGGAGAACTTCCCAGGACCTCTGCTGCCAGTGTCCTTATCCCCACGGTGAAACAGAGCCACCACTCGCCTCTGCAGGAGACCCCCCAACACCAGCAAGTACGTCTGGTTCAGTCTCCCCCAGGGTCACTGCTCCTTCCCCTGGGTCCCGATGCACACATTACTTTGTGTGTGCCCTCCAAGAGTGGGGTCTCTGTTTCCCCCAGTCCTGTCACAGTCCTGCAATCAATTCCCACTAGACTTCAAAGTCTGATTCTCTAGGAATTCCTCCTCCCTTTGCCGGACCCCCAGGTTGGGAAGCCTGACGTGGGGCTCAGAAACTTCACTCCAGTGGGTGGACTTCTGTGGTATAAGTGTTCGCCAGTCTGTGAGTCACCCACCCAGCAGTTATGGGATTTGATTTTACTCTGATTGCGCCCCTCCTACCGTCTCACTGTGGCTTCTCCTCTGTCCTTGGACGTGGGGTATCCTCCTTGGTGAAGTCCAGGGTCTTCCTGTCAATGATTGTCCAGCAGCCAGTTGTGATTCTGGTGCTCTCGCAAGAGGGAGTGAGAGCACGTCCTTCTACTCCGCCATCTTGGTTAATCTCCCTATTCTTCCCATTTTATTGAACAAAAAGCTGAGCCTCATAGGAGTTAAACAACTTGCTCAAAGTTACACATTTAACAGAGCCAATATTGCATATATTTTCTGTTGTTCAGGACTGTGTTCCTTCTACTGTGCCACAGCTGCTCCTAGGTCAAAAGAGGAAGTATTTCCTGTGGGTTGGAATGTTCTAGGGGCAGGTTTATGAGGAGGAGGTATTTGCACTGGCTCTTGGCGGAATTATAGGCTTTGGCTAGACAGTGGATGAAGGCAAGTCTATTCCTGGACTGAGAGGATTAGCATGACTAAAACCACAAGGTGGGAAAGTGGAAGGTGTATTTGGAAGGCTAAGTGTCGTCTGTCTTCGCTGGAGAGGAGGGTTCTTTCGTAGGATGAAATGGCACCCAGCCAGAAAGAGGAGAACAATGAAGACGGCTTCTGCCATTGTTGTGAGTTTCAGGCACCTCTGTTAAATGAGGATAAACAGGGCTGACCTTCCCTCACAGGCAGTCTGGGATTCTAAATCATCAGTGACTGGGAAGTGGCATGCTCCATTATTTGAGGCATGATATTATATCCACCAGCTATTTTGTGCAGTTGAATTTTTGTTCCATTGAAACGATTCTCTCAGTGTGAGCTCAATAGCAACGGGCATGATGGTGGTTTTTCTATGTTGCCAGATACTAGCTCTGAATTTCTTCCAGCGCCTCCTGCTCTAAAGCACCTCTTATGATTAATTAACCTTTTGTGGAGTAACGAGGACATCTGTGTGGGATGAGATGTACTTTGGTCAGACTTCAGTTTTCAGTTGTTCAGCAAGAGGGTAATTAATTATAAGAGCTGAATCTGAACAGAAGATTGTTGGAGGAAATCCAAATGAAGCAAAACATCTAATTATCAATGAACAGGAAGGTTTTTTTTTTTTTACTGTTGTTGTAGGAGTGAATAAAATACTGCGATATAAATAAGAGGTAGTAACAACTTAAGACGCCTGCTTGGAGTGTACACATAATGCAAAAAATGTGAGATATTTGTAGTTTTGGAGATAAAGTACAATGCACTAACCATAACTAGACAAATAGGAAACAGAGGCCAACTTAGTGTCTGAAATAAATATGTATTCCCCTTTGAGATAATTGTTGTGTTGACTTTAACAAGGATATATCTAGAATCATCTGGCCATTATTGCCCCTGACAAATAACAGTAAACACCTCTTGTCTAGAGAAGGAGGTTGGATTAAGATGCAAAATAAGAGATAAAATGCAGGAAGCTAAAAACAGTTCAAAATCAATTTCTTTAACATAAATGTCTACTGTGATAGACATGGTTTTCCAACGCTTAGCTTTCTGAGGTGAGTCACCTCCAGCATTTAGCTCATGTCTACTTGATACAATCTCCTAAACTCCCCCTAAGCCAGACACAGCCAGAGATTCTAGCTTGACTTACTTAACTACGAGGAGGAGTTACCTTAGTGGACAGTGTGAGAAATTTCCACTCCCAGAATGATTCTAAAGGTCGGTTGTTGTCCACATTCACTGATAACTTCCAAATGCTGCATGATTCAATTTGCATACAAATGCTGCATGATTCAATTTCAGTGAGAGAATATGATTCTGTTACTGGAAGGGGGACCCCTTCTAGGGCCCGAGGGTGGGCTCTTGTCTAACACTCAGCAATGAATGGTCCAAGGAGACACACATATACAGACAAAGCAAAAAACTTTATTGGAAAGGGAGAGCAGAGAACAGCAGGGTAAGAGAAGCCAGGAGAACTTCTCTGCCACGTGACTCACAGTCTCAGGGATTATGGTGGTGGGGTTACCCTTCTGGGTTGTCTCTGGTCAGTCATCTTGCCTGTGCCCATATTTGGTCCGATTCAAGGCCCTTCCTGGCAGTGAGTGCATTTCTCAGTCAAGATGGATTCCAGTGCAAGAGTTTCTGGGAGGTTGACAGGACATATTATGGGCTGGGGTGTCCTCCTTCCTCTTGGCCCCTCCCGAATTCTTCTGGCTGTCAGTAGCTTGTCAGTTCTGTGTTCCTTATCAGGACCTCCTGTTGTGAGATAACTCATGCAAGCGGTTATTATCGTGCCTGGCCAGGGTGGGCAGTTTTAGTCAATGGTTCCCTAACAACTCTAGTTCCTGTTTATAAATACCCCCAGGCTTCCACTGGCATGGAGATGCTGTGTCCTTTATTTCTTCTGCTGCTATCAAATAGTTTTTATTTCTATTTTCTTTCTCTCTACTTCTGCTGCCTTGTGTTAGTACTTGTTGCCCATTCTTTGTGTGTCTCTCAGTTTCTACAACTTTCTATTGTAGGTTGTTGTTGGGAGACAGTTCTTTGTGGGTCTCTTGCATTTCTGCACATATTGCAAGCAGAGGCATTGACGACTTTTGTCCTAGACTATCTTTTCATGGATGTTTGTACAGTGAGCAGACTTGGAAGATAGTGACAGTGTCTCCCTCTGGAACAGAGGGCAGCTTTATTTGCCATTCAGTCTAATAATGGGGGCAAAGGTAGGAAGGTTTGCTAGTAACCCATTATAAAAGATTTAGGTTTCCTAAGTTTGAGGTTCCTCAGCTGTGATGCAAACCTACTGCATCACATGGCTTCTCTGTGTCACCCCTTTGGCACCTAAAGGGGTGATGGACGAGGGGAACCAAAGCAAATTTGAAGCTTATGCTGCTTGCTGTGCTGTGAGTAATAAGTCCTTTGTCTCTGACTCGGGTGGCTTGTGTCTTCTGCCAGCATCCATGAAAGTGTGGCAGGCTAAATTGTTAGGTGCAAGGAAGGTCAGATTTCTTCATACTTCTTTTTTTAAAAATTTATTTAATTAATTTACTTTTGGTTGCGTTGGTTCTTCATTGCTGCACACGGGCTTCCTCTAGTTGCAGCGAGCGGGGGCTACTCTTCGTTGCAGTGCACGGGCTTCTCATTGCGGCGGCTTCTCTTGTTGCAGAGCACGGACTCTAGGCACGTGGGCTTCAGTAGCTGTGGCACACGGGCTCAGTAGTTGTGGCTTGTGGGCTCTAGAGAGCAGGCTCAGTAGTTGTGGCTCAAGGGCTTAGCTGTTCCGCGGCATGTGGGATTTTCCCGGACCAGGGCTCGAACCTATGTCCCCTGCATTGGCAGGCGGATTCTTAACCACTGCGCCACCAGGGAAGTCCCTCTTTCTTGACATGTATGTCTTACATCCAAACTCCCCTAGAGAATCTGACTGGGTCAGTTAATCATCATCCACTATAGAGGACTCTGGCAGTGCTGACCTCTTTTTTTGCTTCTAGTTTTATAGAGATACAATTGACATACAGTACTGTATAAGTTTAAGGTGCACAGCACAATGATTTGACCTGCATACATCATGAAATGATGATCACAATAGGTTTAGTGAATATCCATCATCTCATATAGATACAAAATTAAAGAAATAAAAAAAGTTTTTTTCCTTGTGATGAGAACTCTCTGGATTTACACTCTTAACAACTTTCATATATAACACACAGCAGTGTTAATTATATTAATCATGTTGTATATTCCATCCCTAGTACTTCTTTATAACTGAAAGTTTGTACCTTTTGACTACCTTCATCCAATTTCCCCTCCCAGCACTGAACTCTTTTGTAAGACCTTCTTATAGGCCAGTCAACAGATTGCTGCCTTTGGATCAGGTACTTGTGCTTGGACCAGTCATCTGTGGCCAGCTTTTCAAAGTCACTTTGTTCAAATATTGGGAGCAGTGAATGAGGGACAGGAACTCATGGAAAGGGGCTGTGAGCTTGGTAAACCCTTTGAAGTTCTCAGAAGCAGACACTGTAACTTGCACCTTTCACACACCATCCAGGGAAATGTTATTGAGAATTAGTAAATTCACCTCAACTCTCCTGCGTAATCTGAGATTTTTGTGAACAAAGATGATTGTATGTGTTCTTCTGCAGTTTACCAGTTCTCTGCCTAAAGAGGAAGCATTTGGTAAATTTGTGTTCCTAGTACTAGATATTGGAGATGAGTGCTCAGGTTCAATGTAGAGGTCCTCTTTTAGCATTTGTTCCACCATTGGAAGAGCAGCTGTGCAGTTGGCTGGGATTACCTCTGCTGCCAGGTTCAGTCATGGACTCTGATTGGTATAAATCAATCAGCCTTTTATCTACTGTGATTGATGCAGGGGCGGGCTGATGACTTTAGGGCATTGCTCAGGAAGCTCCCACTCTTTTTCTGAGTGTGAACCTCAACTATATCTTCCATGTTGTCACTGTTTTAGTGAGGGTTCTTCACAGAAACATAGGAGATATACACAGTTGACTCTTGAGCAACACAGGTTTGAACTGCACAGGCCCACTTACATGTGGATTTTTTTCCTTTTTTCTTTTTATTGAAGTGTAGTTGATTTGCAATATTATATTATTAGTCTCAGGTGGACAACATAGTGATTTGATGTTTTATAGATTATCCTACATTTAAAGTATAGATTATACTCCATTACTAAAATATTGGCTATGCTTCCTGTGCTGTACATTACATCCTTGTATCTTATTTATTTTATACCTAGTAGTTTGCGGATTTTTTTTCAATAAATATCAATACTACACTACTACACGATCCATGGTTGGTTGAATCCATGGATGCAGAACCATAGATATGGAGGGCCAACTGTAAAGGTACACATGAATTTTTGACTGTTTGGGGGTTGGTGCCCTGACCCTGCACTGTTCAAGGGTCAACTGAACACAACTCCATGTGTGGAGATTATATATCAATATATTATACATATTTTGTATATATATATAAAATTTCCACATGCACCAGACACACACACACACACACACGCACATACACAAATCTCTATTTATATATCTATCTACATATATCTATATTTATCTATATCTATCTATCTATCATCTATCTATCTAGAGATATTTGTTACAAGGAATTGGCTTATGAGATTTTAGAGGCTAAGAAGTCCCACAGTCTGCCATCTGCAAGTTGGAGATTCAGGAAAGCCGGTGGTGTAATTCAGTCTGAGTCTGAAGACCTGAGAGTGTAAATCCCAGTCTGAGGACAGGAGACGAGATGAAATGTTCCAGCTTATGCAGTGAGGCAGGCAAAAAAGAGGCAAATTTCTCCTTCCACCTTTTGTTCTATTCAGGCCCTCAACAGAGAGGATGATGCCCGCCCACCCTGGTGAGAACAATCTACCGAGTCCACCAGTTCAAATGCTAATCTCATCTAGAGCATCCTCACCGCACACCCGGGAATCGGGAATCGGGTTTAATCTGGGCACCCCATGGCCAGTTTAGTTGACACCTAAAATTAACTATCACAGTCACCAAGATGGAAGTTAGCTTGAAAATAAAGCTGGTACTTGGAGGAAGGAAGAGCCAAAAGAATAGCAAAAATTGGAGCCAGAACCCTAATCAAATTATCCCCAAAGTCTATACAGTTTCTGGGCTTTTCCATTATGTAAGCCAATAAATTAACTTCACTGTTAATGTCAGTTTGAGATGGGTTTTCTGTTACTTACCAACAAAAACATTCTAAGTGATTCATTTACTAGTTTTCATAATATCTAAGGTCACTCAAGGTTAATGTTGGAGTTTACATAGGTAATACAGACATCTTTCTAAAGTTGGGACAGTGCACTTTATTTTAGTCCTGGAGACATCAGATGCAATGGTTTCATAGCTGTAATTCACTGCTCTTGCCAGTGCCAGACACGGTATTGCCCATAAACAGTTGTGGAATGAATACATGAATACTGCCTGTTGCTCCCCATAACTTATCTGTTATTTCCTGACTCTGATCACATCTCCTTGATCATTGTTATTGGGTTTTTGCTGCAGAATTTGGAGGATGAGGTTAGTTACTAAAGAGTTAAATGAAAAGACAAAAAAAAAGTCATGTTGTTTCCATAAACAGTGGCCACCCATGTCATCTTGGGCTCCACATTCTTTAGGGGTGGGTTTCCACATTGGTGATTCAGCAGGTCAGGCCATACTACTTAATCAGAAGTTATAATTTTGGTTTGAACTCTTCAGTGGTCCATTATAGTCTACAGTTTACATCTTGTGGTAAACGGACAGACTAACTTGTTTTGCTGGACTACAGTGTTATTTTCTTCAGAAAATAATTGGACCTAGAGCTGTGCTTTAGATCTCAGCACTGTCCTTTTGTATGCAAAAGAGTATCATCTTTGCTAACTTAAAACTGCCAGTTAAAAACGTCAAGACAGAGATGGCCGTATCCCATGTACAGGTATCACTAGCATGTGTTATAAGTGGAAGTACCAACAAGAATCACATCCAAAGTGAGAGAATAATACAGCCTTGCTAACTACAGCTGAACCATGTTAAAATGATGAAGAATCCTGATGGGACCGCAGGTTAATACTCCCAGCTTGCCAGGCCACATGCTTGCTGATATCAGGATTTTCTAGTAGATGTGGAAAACAGTTGAAATCAGAATATCTGGGTCAGCATAACTGAATGTGCACTAGCTGACAAAAATCTAACATGAACAGCCTTCCCCAGTGGGTTCTCTTCTTCTCTTTCAAATGCTTTGTGATACTCGAAGAATGGAATAATTTCTCGGAATGTAGCCTGTGGACAGCAAATCCAAGTTGCAACAAGTAGGTAGCAGGGTTATTATGCAATGGCGGACTGTCTGGGAATAAGGCACGAAATTTTCTCCCCAAAGGAGCATCATTTATACCACTAAACACACCCATGTACCTTAAAATGTCTTTTTGGAATCTCAAAGGTGATTTGAAGAGAAACCCAGACCAAGTAATTGTCTTATAGATAGAACTAAATCCAAGGCCACGCATCACTGTGGAGAGCAAAGAGCTTGTTGGAGTTTTAAGCAGAAAAGGGCTCTTTGTCCTGGTCAAACTTGAATTCAAAGAAATCCTTTTGTTAACTAAATTCTCCATAGTTTCTCCAATTGAGTTGCATTTCAGTCTTCATTATTTCACTAATATAGCTTTAGGTACACTTATTTTCTTAAAGTCCAGGCTATCTCCATTCATTTCCTTTAGTATTTAGAAGTCCAAAATACTATCATACCATCGCCACTCTCCTTCCACTGTCGAGAAGCATCGTGACAGGTTTAGACTGCCAACTGACTTCTTTTCTGACCAGAAAAAAAATTCTGTTAAACGTTTCCCCATGGTATTCTTCCCAGCAGTAGAATTCTCAGCAAGGCTACTTAACAATTTCTTAGGTGCTCGTTTTTTTTCCATAATGAGACTGCCAACAGATGCCTGTATAATGGAAATATCCATTGACTCCCGTGGATCATCTCTATCTGAGTTTTGTAATCTGCATCAGGAAAGCATTTTCACTATCCTCTGTCTTCCTGGATGGTCTATTTCTACAAATCCTCTTCACCATGCTTCTACCTTCATGTGTGTGCATTTGTGTACAGGAGTATATCCTCTTATTCTTACTACAGCACTTGATTATACCTACTTTGCTCTATTATTCTCTTCTCTAGTGTTTTTTTTTTTTTTCTTTTAAGCATGGATTTATTTCATCCAGCTGGTTCCAGGAATAGGAACCATATCTTCTAATTCTTCTTATGCCTCTAAATACCACTTAGCACGATGAAAATGGCTAATAAATATGCTTCCCCAGTAACATCTGTTTCCTAGTCTTAGTTTCATTTGCACTGGTTTTCTTTCCCTTAAAGGCATCCCTTAAATTTATTTTTTGTAATTAATATTTAAATTGTTCAAAAGCCATTCACAGCCCTCTTATAAGCTAATTTCACCTGGCTGCAAATATTTTGAAACTGGATTTGACTGGAAAGGAATCTTAGGTGTGTAGACTATGACTGGATATATTTTTTATGTTTATCTTACCAATTTGTTTGCGGTTTTTTGTTGTTATCATTCTAACTGGTTTATTAAATGTGCTTAACTCAATAGGGTTTAACCAAGAAACAACATTTATTTTTCTTCCTCGACTGCCCTTAATTATACTTGGTCAGTTTTCTCTTCTCTGCCTCCTTGGTGACAATGCGAACAGATCTCATAGCTTTTCAGTCAATTTCAAAGTGTTACTAAATGGGTTCACTCTCCAGTATTAAATAGCACCTTCAACCTCTTATGTGATTGAGGCTCCTTCCCCTCGTGTGACCTCCCTTCCCCCTCCACTGCCCACCCAGTGCTCAGAGAAGACAGGAGCCCTCAGTGCAGTCGCTGGGCTGTGAGGCATGTCCTGGCTTCCCTCTTGTTCTCCGCTTTGCTCTTTCACTCCAAGTCTCCACTCAGAAGACTGCTGCTTCCACACTCCTCAGAGTCAGGACGGCAAGTCGGGTGGAGAGCTAGATGGTGACAGTTTCTAACTTGGCTGGTACTGGTGTAAATGATGCCAGTGTTCTCTCTGCGGCACATAACCCAATGCTGGGATTCTCTCAGGAGTGTGTTTCATGGGATCTCTGTCCTGCACAGGGAATGTATTATCTGGCTGACCTCTTGTGATGCCCTCTCAGTTTCTTTGCTCTGGCTGTATACCCTACTGAGATTTTGTTGGGATCCCAGTGCCCTGCTAGCAGAGCCCTTTCAAGATGGGGCCAGCCTGGCTCCCCTCCATGGCATTCACGTGCTCCAGAGTGCCTTTGTCCTGCTGGGGCTGGTAGAAGTGCAGCGTGCTCACTCTGGTGTCTTCTCATTTTGTTTATTCTCCAGGGATAGCTGCTATCTTGGAGGACAGTCCAGATTCTCTCAGAAACTTTCTAGCCCCATTCTCCATGATCATCAGTCATGGACTAAGGTGCTGGTATTTCTGGATGCAAGTGGTTGTGCTGAAGCCCTTTCTAGTTGGCTGGGTGTTTTGCATGGGGGGAGGGGGGGCAGAGTACCCCCATTTCCTTCTCCATGGAAAAGGGACTGGGAAATCTACTCCCATGAATTTCTCTAAAGAACCTTTTTTTGCTGCCAGGCTGTGGGTGATAGGCTAAAGTTTCCAGGGCAGGTTTTGGCCACTTCTAAGACAGTCCTATAGGGAGGGTCTTTGGATTATGGGGAGTGTAGCTCCTTATTCTCAGCTCTGGTTCATCAGATGAAATTCCAATTAACACCATGTCATGATACAAAAACAGTTTGTGGCACTAAAGGTTTTATGTTTCTCTAATGAAAAATAAAGTATGAGTGCACATTCTTTTAGTGTTTATTCCAGATTCTTCCATAGGGTTCTTATAGATGAAGCAAGGCACTTTGAAAGCTTAGATGTTTGCTTTCTAAGTTTAGTATCACACTCTTATTACCAAATTCAATGCATATGATTAAAGAAACATGAATTAGATAGGTAAAAATTAGAGTGTAAATTTGTTGAATGACATTTGAGTTCGGTATTCTTTGACTCCTCTTTTAGTTGAACAGTTATTTTCATTGAAATATTATTTGGTTGAGAAAACCTACTATAGAGTAAAACATATTGTCTGTGATTCCTGGCTTTAGAGAGTCTAGTTTCTGACATGGTTTCGAGATGTCTTAATGCTGAGAATTGGATTCGCAGCAATGGGTTTCAAATCAGGTAAACTGCTTAGCTTCATGACCTTGGACAAGGCATTTTTATGGGACTAAGTTGTACTAGTTTTAAATTGAGAACATTTTATTGAGTAATTTTTAAAGTCCTTCAGACCTCTAGCAGTTTACAGCATTTGGATAATATATATTTGTGTTGGTGTAAATTGAAAAAGACCAGCTTAAAAAATAACTGCTTTTTAAAAAAAAAAAAATCTGATTCAGCATTTGTATTAGCAATAGTGTTGTTAGACAGAATTTCATCATTCACCATATAATTCATATAGCCTTTAATTTTATTACTTAGTTTTGCTATACATTCAATAATGGAAAGTTTAATGATCAGTGACTTTAAACACTTAACCTAGTACTAGCATTTTCCCTTTGCTGGTTGTAAAACAAGTTACTGTTTCCTTTAGAATAGATACTATAAATAAAGAAGTTATTTATTTATTTATTTTGTAGACTTCTAAATGCTACTAAATACATTTAGTGTTATCAGCTGGACAATGGGTATAATAACACAGACAAAAAAAAAAAAGCTCAGCATGTCAGCGAAAGTGGTCCTCAGACTTTCCTGCAAGAGGATGACACCAAGTCGCAAACGGGAGACTCTTCTTTCCCTCAACTTGACATCCAATCAGCTAGAAAATCCTTGGCTCTGCTCCAAAGAGGGTCACAAATTTGTCCAATTCTATGCATTCTTGCCCAGATTCAGCAGCCACAGTGGTCTTTAAATACATAAACCAGGTCACTTCCATCCTCTCCTTGAAATCTTCCAGTGGCATTTGTTTGCAGTTGCAATAAAATCCAAGTTCCTTATCATGGTATATTAGTGAAGGTGATAATAGCTGTGGTGAATACAACTCAGAATATCAGTGGCTTAACAAATGAAATTTTACCCCTGGCTCATGTAACTCCTCCATGCAGGTGATCCTGGTTTTGAGCAGTTTTCCTCCACTGATGATTTAGGGATGCAGGTTTTTCATCTTGTGGCCCTGCCATTTGCTAGCTGCCCCAGAATCTCCTGCATCCAGCTGGGCAATGAGGGAGAGCGGGTGGAGAAGGCACGCCCACTTTTAGCTGCGGTGGCAGTAATAATGCCCCATCACACTGCTCACATTCCAGTGGTCATATGACCCCTGTTAGAAGCTGTGCTGGGAAACACAGTCTCCGGCAGGCAACCCCTTCCCAGGCACCACTCTTCACTTTGGAAAAGGCGCATGAATCTTTGGGGGGCAGCTAGCCATCTTGCTACACACAGTCTTGAAAGCCTCCCACGAATTGCCCCACCCACTTCTCTAGCCTCCTCCCACACACTTTCCCCTGGCTGTGTTCCAGCCGCACTGGCCTTCTCCTCTTAAGCTCATCCTTGCCTTAGGACTCTTGTGTTCTCTTCTTTCTGCCTGGAAAGGTTTATACCCAGACCCTTTCCTGGGTAGTTCTCTTGAACTCTCCAGTCTCCATTCAAATATGGATACCATCCCCTCAGGAGTCCCTGCCTGACTACCAATGTAGTCCTCTACCACGTCACCAGGTTTAGTTGTCTTCACAGCATGAATCAACTATCTGGAATTATCTATGCTTATTTAGTTATTGCTCATTTTTCTCACTGCTCTCACTCCTTCTGACCCACTCCCCACCCTTACTGTGTGTAATGTAAACTCCGTGCCTGACCATCTTGCTCACTGCTGTATGTATTTCCAGCACACCAAACTTGACTGGCACATATAAGTCACTCAATACATATTTATTGAATGAATGGATAGAATCTTTTAGCCCTGAGGGTTCAAAATCCATAAAGAAGAGTTGATATGGGAAGGCTGGCATCACTCCACATTCTCAATCACTAGGATTCAGTTCAGCTAATCAATCATTCAACTGATACAATCACCTATCTCTGTTGCATTAAATCCTCATTGTACTATCTTGGAAAAATCTGGTCGGATATGTTAATCCAACAACAAATCTAGAGCCTGTTAGAAATCATTTTTGCAAAATTTTAAAAACAGTACTTATGTCTTTTGGAATTTTTAAAGTAGTCCTCTTCTGGCTAAATGTGACTATGCATTACAGGTGGTACACTTTGCTTGTGAGTGATTCTTATTGCTACTAATAATACCACTGGGGAATACAAATGAATCAACACAAAACAATTCTAATGGCTGCTCCACCTGCCAGTTTCAAAGCTGCTAATGGAACCTGAGACTTTTGAGTTTTGTATGTACTCAGAATTTAGAATGACTATTTAATTCCTTTTCCCTACTATTTCCAGAGTGGAAATTCAAAGCCCTTTTGAATTCCCTTGATGAAATTACTCACACAAATGTAAAGTTTTATGAAGATGTATTTTACTCTACTGAGAGGCAACATAAGGGGGTGGAAAAATACTTATTTCAAAGCCCAAAACCCTGAGTTTGAATACTTTGGGTCTGCAACTTAGCAACTGTGTGACCTTGTGTACGTATTAATTTTTTTTCTGTGCCTCAATCTGTAAATAGAGAAAAATAATATCTGTCTCACTGGGATTTTGTAAAGACTAAATATGACTGGTTAGTCTAAAGCCAGCACTTAGTAGGTGCACAGAGATTGTTAGTTTTTTTTTCCTTTGTGGTATATAAGTATTTCTTTACTCAACTTAACTCAAAGTTCTTTAGAAGACAAAGCCTGTTGGGGCAATTGTTCAAAAAAATATGGAACAATTTCACACAAAATTTTTCATACACACTCAGGGTTAGATTAGAAATGTTGGAGTCACCTCTTTTTCTCTCTATCACATATTTAATAAGTTATAACTGATGTTGATTCTACTCCTGAATTATCCATGGAGGCCATCCACTCCTCCCTGGACACTTCATTTCTGACGTTCCCACTAAGATAATTCCCAGCTGGTCTTTTCATCTCTTTTCTCTTTCAAATCTACCTTATACACTGTGTCAACATCATTTTTCTAAAGTTCAGATATAATCATACTACTTTCCTTCTTAAGTTTCTGTGATGGTTAATTTTATGTGTGAGCATAACTGTGGGTTACCCAGCTATTTGGTTAAACATTATTCTAGGTGTGTCTGTGAGGGTGTTTCTGGAAGAGATTGGTATTTGAATTGGTAGACTGAAATGCGGGGTGCCCTCCCCAATGTGGGTGAGCATCGTCCAATCCATTGAGGGCTTGAATAGAACAAAAAGTTGGATGCAGAGAAAAAATGCCCCGTCTCTACCTGCCTGTTGAGCTGAGACATTGGTCTTCTCTTGCCCTGAAATTGGGACTTGCACCCAGTCAGCTCCAGTTCTCAGGCCTTTGGACTTGGACTGGAATTATAGCGCTGACTTTCCTGGGACTCCAGCTTACAGATGGCAGACTGTGGGACTTCTCAGCTTCTGTAATTTTGTGAGTCAGTTCCTCATAATAAATCTCTTTATATATCATATTGGTTCTATTTCTCTGGAGAGCCCTGACTAATACATCTTCCAAGCCTCCAGTTGCCCGTAGATTAAAATTTGTCCATATAAGTACTTAGTCTGGTTTACCTCTAAACAGCCTTACTAGCCAGTGTTTGTAACTTTCTACCCTCATACACTCAACATTCTTGGTATAGTGACTTCTTCATCATTGCCCAAACACTTGGTCTTCTGTAAGACTTTCTGCCTTGAAAAGCAGTTTTCTCTATCTAGGATATCCTACCCTCTCTTCCCTACCTGGTGAACGCCTAATGATCCTTCAGGGCACATTACATCTTCAGGTCTATTGACCATGTAGCATTGGTGAGAGTCCACTGTTACATCTACTGCTGGAATATAGGCTTGTCTAGTGGATCTTAATGATTGGGGTGGGGGTAGGTGGTCCCTTCTGCTGACAGCCCAGTGATGACACATAAACATTTGATAAAATTTAAAACACTATTAAATTAATTATATTACTTAATAAGGTAATTCATATGTTTAAAACCTGAAGATAGAATTCAAACAAATGCATATAATATTAAAAAATGCTATAAGAAAGTCCATTTTGCAATAAGAGGTCTACAAATTCAGTCAAGGAAAAATAACGTAAACCTACTTCAAAAGCAACTTACTCAACAATAAAATTTGATCACAGGTACAACATTGAAATCAGATACTACTGTGTGTGCTAATTATAAAATATATGAAATTTTATCTTGCAATGAAAACCTCTAGTGAAAGGGAATAAAACAATAATGCTTAAGTTGGTGATATTGCATTTCCCAATAATAAAAATATAGCATCTTTTACAAATGCAGTCTACACACTTTAAATAAATTAGTTAATCTACATGCAGAGAATGTTGCTCCTCGCTGCTTTAGTCAGCCCACCAGGAATCAGTCACCACACATTTTCAGAGTGTTCTCTGTGCTCTGGACACTGTGCTGGGCATTGTGGGGATTATACAGAAGCATAAAGAGGTGGTGCCTGTCCTCAAGGGGCTTTAAATCTATTCTCTTGCTCAGCTTTGCTTCATCTCTGATTCTGTCTCCTACCCCTGTACTCAAGACTTTGATTAATGCTCACCGTCTGTATCCGTACCATTCTTCTGCATTGCAACATCAGCTCGTCAAGTCCCTCGCTTCAGTTAGGACCACCTTGGTCTGTATCTGTTCCTCTTCCAAAAGGGGCATTTTAAACTGGTTAATGTAACCCCCATCTTGCCCCAGAGGCCTCACCACTGTTTATAAGAATTAGCACCCCTCATTTACATTTAATTATATTTACTTCTGTCCCTCTGACTCTTTCTTTGTACACTCTCATTTCTAGATCCTAATCCTATCGTTAGTTCTTTACATTTAGAAAGCTTTTTGTTTTCTTCTTCTTTCTAGAAGACTCTTGAAGTCCAAAATGACCCAGGGGAGGTGTTATGTCACAACTTAAGCTCTTTCACTTGAGTTTTCACTAACGTCTTATCAGGAGCGAGGAAGAGTGAAACTAAGGGTAGGAGGATGGTGCAATCTGAAGAACATGGAATGGGGTGAGGACTCCTGAAGGAAGGAAAGAGAAGCTCGCAGGAGAGGTGGGAGAGAGGGTTAATGATGTGCTGTCTAGTCCGCAGTTTCCTCTAACCACTGGGCCTGAGCAATTAAAATGTCTTCTCTCCTCAGGGTCTAGTTTCATGAACTCTGCTGCTAGACATTTTTTTCTAGTGAATATTTATTACCTCAACTGTAATGCTTCATTTAACATAATATAAAAATTGTAGAAAAAAAGAGTAATTAGTAATAAATCATCATCTCATCCATTAGCAGCAAATAATGCCACTTTGTCAAAGTCATAATCATCAAGCAGTCAGCTAGAGGTGATTATGTGTGTTACCCAACTGGAATCAGTCCAAAAACAAACCACAGCTCCCGTTTATTATCCTAATTATGCCTTAATATGATGCTGTCTTTTTCTCCCATAAACTTGATAACAATAAAAGAGTAACAATAAAAAATGACAGGATAAATGAGCAAGAAAGGTAGCCTGAGAAACTTCCCAGCCCTGTCGCCCACCAACTTCTCTAATTTCTGATGCTGGAAAGGCTGTAAGACTGAGGAGGGAGCTGAACAGAATAGGGAAACTCTTGGGGTGTTGGATACATGACTATCTGGGATAATCTTTTGTTCACTAGTCCATTAATGTAATTAGAATACAGGCAGTCCTCACTTTACACAATACCATGTTAAGTGAAATGTGTGCATATCGGAACCGTGTCATTGTTTTACACGGTTCAGTGATAATAGAGATTCCTACCACGGAATTGAGCAGAAGAGAGGACGTGGTTCCAATATGAACACAACTGAGTTAGCATGGTATCATGCAAGGTGAGAACTGCCTGTAGTCTATTGTAAACAAATCTTTGTTAACTTGAGATTTGTCAGACTGTTTGAGAGTGGTGGAGCTGATGGAAAAACGAATTCAAAAGATTTAAATGAGGCTTTCTATGACGTCCTAACCTATTACCTGGGATGAAAGATACACATCATTTGGGTTAGGTGAATCCATGGCGGGAAGGTGAGACTTCTGTGCTGGAGAAGGTGAGTGGGGGGTAGGGCGGGGGCTAAAAGACCTAGTTTAAAGATCAGAGTTAGGTGGAGAAAAACAGGTTAAAAACCAGAGAAAGAAGGCTGGGTATGGTGATTGATATGGTTATGGGAGGTCCAGCTCAGGAAAATTAGGACATTCCCCAGAACCAGGAGAAGAGCAGTCAAGGGCCTGTGTGTAGAAAGCCTGGGGAATCTTCTTTGAATTAGTTGCTTAGGTGACTGTTATGTTAGGATTTCTGACCTTTTGTGGAAACTCCCTAGGGGATTTGCCCAGCTGAAATGAACGCCTTGACTGCTCCGACTGGCCACAAACTCAACTTTCTGGTTTAAATTAGTCTGAATAGGTTTCTATTACTTTCAATTAAACAATCCTAATATATGACAGGAATCTAAAGGATTTAGGATAGGTAGAATGAGGACTAGTGAGATCTTGACTGGGAGGAAAAGCAGGTTAGATGAATTAAAAAATCATGGTGACCCCTCCCCCCCTTTCCAAGGGCTGAGTCTGGGGTGGTGGCTTGTAGCCAGAAGGTTCACAGAAATCTTTAGTGAGTGGAAACAGTCTTTAGTGCTCCAAGTTTATACCCTGTTGGGTGATGTGATGGGCCGCAACAAAAATGGTTGATGCCCTGCAATTTAAAAATCGTACCAAACAAGATCTACCACTTTCTGGTCCTTATTCTTCAGCCTCACCTCCAGCCATTTGCTACCTCACATACTGTGTACCAGTCACCTTCCAACTGAATCTCTTTCAGTTCCCTTAGTGGACCATGTGGTTCATGGCCCCTGTGCCGCCACAGAATCTTGCCTGGAAAGCCCTGCTTCTTCTCACCTTCTCCACTTGCTGATCTCCTAGATGTCCTTCTAGGCACCTTTTTGTTTTTAATAAGCCTTCCCTAACCCCTATAAATAGAGTAAATCTCTTCATCCTTTACACCCCCCCCCCCCCCACTGTCCTTACCTACTTGTTTTTATGTCTTCCTAACAGACTCATAGTTCCTTTAGGGCAGAGAGTAGGCCTTAATCATCTTTATTTCCTCAGTGTGAACACAGTTCGTGAACCATATTATATGCTCAATAAATATTTACTGACCCAACTTAATGACTCCCCTCAAGCTAGAGTACAGATGGAGGAGATTGTGTATGAATGGTGTAAGTATGTGTGTAAGTATGTGGTGTAAGTATGTGGTGTAAGATTGTGTATGAATGGTGTAAGTGTGCTGATGTAGGCTTGCTGAGGAAGGTGTACCTCTAGTGAACAGGGGATGAAAAGCAGTGGTAATTGAAGAGACATGGTTGCTTTGAAAATAGTATGTACTCTCTCCCTGAATTTTACCTATTCCAGGTTATGGAAGTGGAAAGTCACTCAGGTAAAAGTCAGAAGAACCTAGGCTGTAGGAATCTTCTCTTTGGGGGATGCTCTAGAGATGACCCACCTAATCACACAGACCTATAGGCCAGGGTTTGAAGGAAATTGGATTTTGCTGATGCCCATCATGCTGCAATGTCCAAGTCTGAATTTCTAGTCAACTTATGAGTGTCATTCCTACATTATCAGCTGCTTAATGAACATTGTCGACTTAGATGTTTCTGGAACTTCAAACTTAATGAGTGTAAAACTAACTCATCAAAAAACCTTCCATCCCAGCTCCTTCTCTAGCCTTGTTAAGGTATCATCATTTTCTCATTCACCAGCCTCAAATGTTGTAATTTTCTCCCCATAGCAACTGATTAACCCAAATCTCCTCTACTCTTCTCTCGCCATGTATTTTAAATCCATTCTCCCTTTCCAGTTTCACTGTCACCAACCTCCTTCAGCCTTGGACTATTACAATAATCCTAAAGTCTCTTGGCGTTAAAGCATTTCACTCTACAATTTATCTTGTATGTTACCATGACTGAATTAGTGTTCACTTCTCATCATGCTAGTCTCCTGATAAAAACATTCAGAAGCACCTAGCACAGAGCCATACAAAAAGTTTGTAAGTTAATTAAAATTACAAACTTTATTGCAATTGGGAATTCTGACCATAAAATTGAACATATGAATTGCTGTAACACCTTCATTATTATAAACAGAAAAATTATTTTATAGATTGCTAGATGCTTTGCATTGTTCAAAGTATTTTTTCTGTATTATTTTACTAGATCTGGTAGAAGCTCTATGAAGAGAAAAGTAGTAATCATTCATGTTCAGTGGAGCAAGTGAGACACTAAAAGTGCAATTTTTTCATTTATCTGTTCTACACATATTTATTAAGTATTTACCATGTGCATGGTAATAGGTTCTTGGGTGTGTCAGGGAGAGAAGAACTGAGTGAGGGGAGATAAAAGAGAATGTGATCCCATTATGGACTGAATGTTTGTATCCTCCGAAATTCACATGTTGAAATCCTAACCCCCAGTGTGATGATTTTAGGAGGTGGGGATTTTGCCAGGTAATTAGGTCATGAGTGTGGAGCCTTCATGAATGGGATTAGTACCCTTATAATGTGAGATACACAAGAGCTTTCTTTGCTCTCTGCCATGTGAGGACCCAGCAAGAAGATGGCCACCTACATGCCAAGCAGTGGGCCTTCACCAGACATTAGACATGTATACACACAGACACTCACACACACAGATCTTTGTGTGTATATTCACACACACACACACACACACACAAACGTGTGTATATATATAAAATCTCCGTGTATCTCATTGGTTCTGTGTCTTTGGTAGAATCTTGACTGATATACTCCACCCTTGTGATGACTAGCTCTCAGGAGAAATGTTTGGAGGTTACTAAGGAATGTTTTCCTTTTTGTTTTTCAAAATACTGGGAGGAGGGCAGACATAGAATCTGTCTCTAGTTTTGGACTGCCCAGCATACTTTACTTTTCTCCCTTTTGCTAGTAATAGAATTCCTCTGTCTTATAGGGAATCTCATCCTTGTACTTTGAATGGGGCTGACCTACTTTCACTCCAGGTGTTGGCACTTGACCCAGCCTAGCCAATCAGAATAATGCATCTCATTGGCCACAGTGATTGGTTTAGGGACGGGCAGGCAACTCAAGCTGGACCAGTAACATTCCTCTTGTGACTTTTGCTCAAATTCTCCAGAACCTGGTGGTTTATTATGAAAGTTGCCAGCTGAAAGGGCAATGTAAGGTTAAAGCTGTGGATGAGACCATCTCTTCTCCTTGTTATAGAGATATCAACAAAGAGGAAAAGAGGCTGATTCTTGATGTCAGCTTTTCAACCCCTGGATGGAATTGTGTACCCTAAATTGCTCAGTTACATGTTCCAGGAAAATCACCCCCACCTCTTTTTCACTTTGTCCTGTTAAAGGTTGTTTGACCTGTATTTTCTGACACTAGCAACTGAGTTTTGACTAACAAAGAAATTGCCCAGGAATTTGCAATTTGTGAAGAGGTAGAAAATGTTATGATTATAGAGGGGACTGAAACAAAGCAAAAACTATTGTGTCTGGAGACATAAGGAAGATATTACAGCATGAAACACAGGGCACTGAAATAATTTCTCACTAGGGTGATGTTTTGGCCACTAGTTGAGGTGGTCATATTATAAGCAGCTAAAAGCAGCTTTTCAGAGCTTCAATTGTGATTTAAAGAATGTATGTAGGAAAGTTAAAATAATTAAAAAATTTAAAACTACAATAACTTTTACATATAAATAATTTAATAGAACAGTGTGAATTATTCTTAGGCCTGCACCATATGATAAATCACCTAGTTAATAGAGAATTCTGTTACTGAGGATATTAATAAATACAACATCAATTCTTGGCTGGCCATTCTCATTTTAGGTACTAGGCAGTCCCAACAGCCATTTCTTTAATACAGACTTGGTTGACAAAAGTTATGCTTTTCTTGACTAGTGAAAGAAAAAGCTGTGAACTAGTATGGCAGACAGGTAAATGAATTAGCATTTACTGCATGACAGTGTCATAAGTACTACTTTAGAGGTAGGCAAAAGGCAATTGAGAGCAAAGAGCAGAGATATCTATATCAGAGTTGGGGTGTCACAGGATTCCTGGGGGATACGCTTGAACTGATATTGGAGGATGAGTAAGAGTTACTAGATGATGGAGGGGCTGAGGGCATCCCAGACATCACAGATGCAGAAGCATGGGAGACACCAAGCAGCTCAGGATAGTAGAAATGAAATGTACATGAGGGAGAGGTGGGAGATGATAATAGAAAAGTAAGCAGAGACTAGAGACTTCGTGTGTTAAGCTTCAGAATTTGAACTCTGGCTGCAATGGGGTACCACTGAAGGACTTTAAAACAGAACAGTGACCATTTATTTAAATCTCCCAAGACATATTTTTTTTTGAAGCCAGGACCACATTTGGGGCTAGTCATAAATGCATGGCAAGTAAGGAAATGAGCAATTACTCCCATCTGTAGGGTGTTATAGGAAAAACCTTTACTATCTATGAGGCTCTGATCAACAGGACTTCCAAGGAGTGATTGGGTCATTGTTCTCATGGGGCTTAACCAAAGGCCTTGGGCTGAAAGACAGCACTTTGAGAGAAGGAGGCTTTGTACCAGAGGGTGGGTACTGATTCAAATTCATGTGTGTAGAGTCCCACCTGGGGCCTTGACATTGATCTTCTGTACTCCTGGATCTGAAATAAATTCAGAAATGTAGTCTTTTGGAATGAAAGCTAAAATGAGGGTGGGAGAGAAAGGGGAAATACAGAGAAGAATTAGCCTTACTTTAGTGAGAAATTCGCAGCAGGGTATTCTTTTAAGTAGCATGTATTCTGTTCTATTCCATTAATTTTAAAAGGAGGACCACTAGAAATGACTTATCTGAGTAACCCAAAAG
This sequence comes from Balaenoptera acutorostrata, assembly GCF_949987535.1. NCBI lineage: Eukaryota > Metazoa > Chordata > Mammalia > Artiodactyla > Balaenopteridae > Balaenoptera > Balaenoptera acutorostrata. The sequence continues at coordinate 65,635,479 of NC_080071.1, read as the reverse complement.
ATTCAGATCAGCTAGTCAACTAATGGGACCCAGGTCACCTTTTACATGAATGATGCATGAGCAGATGATAGATACAAAGAGCTTTGCTAAGTCTGCCGATGTTTAGTGTCTAAGAAACTGAAGAGTTTCAGTCAAATGAATAAAGATTCCTCCAGTATAGTGATTTACTGTGTTTTGGAAGATTAACTAGTGTATGCTTTTGCTAACAGTTTATTTTTCCGCTTTGACAAGGAGAAAAAATAAAGAAAAAGAAAGGGTGATATGTACACATATTCGAAAGATAGGGTATTTATAGAACTGCACTGTTTTACTGTTTCTGAACGACCCCTTTTTAATGTAAAAGAGACCTGTGACCTTATTTGCATTTCAAATATTACTGGAGTGGAATAGTGAAGATCAATGAATTGATTGTCAGAGAAACAGCATGAGTGACAAATTTCTTAGTAAAGAGAAAAGAAATACAAAGGAGGAGGATAGTAAGGTCTTCCCAATTCAGAAGTAATGGAACAAAAAGTCTCAGTTCTATTCTTGGTCTCATTTTTCTAAAATTCAAATAATCTGTGAGGATAGGAAGAAAAATGCTGACCTGAAAAGTGCAGTTAAATATTTTCTCAGTGCATAATTATGGGACATTTGAATATGGCCTAACATGTATTTTGGGGGTGGGCTGCATTTACCTTGTCTGGGGGATATTTTGAGATGCAACACAAAGTAATAGAAAATGGGTTGTATTTGGAAGCTGAAAGCCACCTTTCCAGAAACCCTGTCCTCCCTCAACCATTCAAGGCCAGAGGGTGGGCTTCTTTTCAGAGTGAAAAATCTTTTCAGAGTAGTGTAAACATTTATATATTCAGAGGAAGTCTCACTCCATAGAGTAGGGTGTATACTAGTCCTATGTCTCCAATAAAATAATCACTTCAGCATATAATTGTCCCAAATCTGGACAGTTTACAAATACTAATCTTTAACAATCACTGACTGGGCTAGGGCATCTTGAATAGCGTCACCTGTGGGATATCAGTAGTCCTGTCTAGGTGGAGCTGCAGTAAGGTAGGTACAGCTCCTTTTCATGGCCCTCCTCCATTTCGGGGCAAGGATCTGGTCTGTAGACTTTCCCTTCAGTTCATTACATCTCATTTCCCACTTTGTCTGAATGGAGGGAGCCTGCGATAAGGATTTACCCTAATTCATGGGCAGGCATAATGGTTTACAGGTTGGGTAGGGACCTGGCAAGAAGAACAAGAGACTGTTTGTTGACTTAGAGGCTTGGGGAATAGAAATATGGTTAGAAATCTCAGAATGAGCCCAGAGTTAGATAATTGGTGTGTCCTATGTAGATGCTCATTGTAATGAGTTGAGTTGTGTTCTCCCAAAAGATATGTCCACGTCCTGACTTCTAGTAACTGTGAATGTGACCTTATTTGGAAGTAGGGTCCTTGCAGATGTATTTGAGTTAAGAATCTCAAGATGAAGTCATCCTGAATTTAGCGGACGGGCCCTAAATCCAATGACTAGTGTCCTTATAAGAGAAAAGGAGATTTGAGACACAGAGGCACACAGGGGAGAAGGCCATGTGAAGACAAGGGCAGAGATTGGAGTTATGCCGCCATAAGCCAAGCAATACCTGGAACCACCCAAAGCTGGAAAAGTCAAAGAACCTTTGGAGAGAGCATGACCCTACAGACACCTTAATTTTAGACATCTCTAGAAAAGGTCTCCACAGTCTCTGAAACTGTGTGAGAATAAATTTCTGTTGTTTTTAAGCCACCTAGTTGGTCGTAAGCTGTTACAGCAGCCCCAGAAACCTAATATACTCATGAAAACAGCACTACTCTGGAGATTCTAATTACAACCTCACACCATTGGGTGAAAAGGCCAAAGGGGGGCTATGGTGTTTCTGGGTTGACTGATCCTGACACTAGAAAAGAAATGGGATGACTACTACAGTGGGAGAGAGAGGAGGCTGGACACCCAGTGGCAAAAGTTAACTGAAGACTTAATCATCCTGTACAAATAGGACCACCAACGACTCCGATCCCTCAGGAGAAAAACCCTGGGTCACTCAGTGAGGTCAAAAACCCCTAATTGAGGTTTTGTGTGAAGGCAGAGGAACCTTAGAATGGGTAGGGAATCCATAAACACCACCTATTGACTCATGACCAGCTACAGTTTTTTGATTGGGATATACATGTATTTTTATACTTTAGTTTTCTTCCTCCTTCCCTCTTCCTTCTTTTCTGTTTTCTCCGTTATGTTTATAGGGTGAATTGGTGGGAGTTAGCTTAACACTTTGGTTTAGAAGGTACAGAATACCAGGAGAAGGTCATGATGGAACTAGTGTAAGAATGAACTCTCAGAGATCTTGCATTTGGAGTTGGGTGCAGGACCTGATGAGACCCTGGGTCTTTGGATGCTCTTCATACTATGGGCATTAAGTGATACTTCCTTGAATATATGAGGGATAGTTTTATTATGTTAAGCAGCAATATTTTAAAAAGCAGATGCATGGGAAGAAAGATGTATGTTGATATTGAAAAGCTAAAAAAGTGGACATTTGTCAACTGTTTTGACACCCAGCATCTGAAGTCACTATCTCTGTGTGGGAGATTCACTACCTTGTGAGTCTTGGGGGAGACTGAGCCTGCTTCCTACAGTAAAAGCCAAGCAGGCTCCTAGCCTCCCTTGCAGATAGGGCACAGGCACATGACCTGGGCTCCACCAATCAGATTTATCCACCCAGAGTTGGAAACTAGAGCTAGAAGGTGAGAAGAAGCAAGAATCACAGGGCACCTGCTGGCAGCAGCTGTGCCCCCTATCCAGTTTTGAGAGGCAGTGTGGTAAGTTTCTAGTGCTCTTATCAGGGTCCTGTGCTAGTGGCTTGGAGATGTAAGCTTTAGTGTCTGTGTTTAGCGGTGTCTTCCCAGGGCTAACTCTGCTGCCTGAGTTCTTGCCTGACCCCCAGCCTGGCCTTCTGGTCCTTCTGGTTATTCTGTGAGCCACACCGTATCTTATTAATAAGTTCTTTTTCTGTTTAAATAACCCAGGGTTGGTTTCCTTGCCTGGAGGAATCTGACTGATATAGTACACCAGTAGGGCTCTAATTATCCTTTAAAAACACATCATTTTATTTTACACATACCGAAGATTATATATATGCAAGTTATAAAATATAATATCTATTCAAGGTAAGACCTAGAACATTACCCTCCTTCACAGGATATAACCGCTATCCTGAATTTTGTGTTTATTACTCCTTTGCTTCTTAAAAAATTAGTGTTATCACCTATTCAGGTATGTCTAAACAATATAGTCTTTAGCATTGCTTATTTTTGAGCTTTATTAAATAGTAGCAGTTTTGTAATTAGTCTTCTGGGATCGCCAATTGGTTTTTTTTTTAACTCAACACTAGTTCATATATCTAGGTAGTAAGAGAATGATATTAGTGATATGTTTACTTTTTGACTTTTAAAATATCATATATTGAGGTAGAGAATTTTATTTGTTACACATTCTTCACTAGAATTGCTTATAAGAAAATCTGATAGACCTGGAGTAGAACTACACATTCCAGGGAATGCCTTATGTATTTTTTTCCCCACAAGCAGCAAGGAAAGAACAGGTATATGGGACTACTGTGTCATCCAGGTTTCCAGAAGGGCTGTAACTGGCTGGCTGGAACAGAAGTCTTGGTGGTGACACATTCAAGAAGGGCCTGTGGGTGGGGAATGGTGACAGTGGAGATATCACTGTATCAGCAAGGGAGGATGAGAGACAAAAAAGCCATGGTTTGCGTGCTCCTGTGCACATGCGCTCACGCGCATATGTGTGTAGGAATTTGTGAAAGCAAGAGCCTCTGGAGAAATTTTAGGTTGTATGATATCTGGAGAGAAGAGGAAAGGGGATTTCTAAAAAGTGTTTTTGTAAGGCAAAAATATAATTTTCTCTAATACTCTTCAAAAGATGAAAGCAAAATTTTGGTTGCCTTTTAAAATTTTTAATGAACTTCATTTTTTAGAATAGTTTTAGATTTACAGAAAAACTGAGACAATGGTATGGAGAGTTCCCATATACCCGTACCCAATTTCCCCTGTTATTAACATCTTACATTAGTATAGTACGTTCATTACAATTAATGAACCAATATTGATACATCATTATTAACTAAAGCCCGTAGTTTATTCATATTTCCTTAGTTTTTACCTAATGTCCCTTTTCCGTTGCAGACTCCCACCCAGGATACTACATTCATTTAACTGTCATGTCTCCTCAGACTCCTTTTGGCTGTGGCAGTTTCTCAGGCTTTCCTTGTTTTTGGCGACCTTGCCAGTTTTGAGGGGTACTAGGCAGTTATTCTGCAGGATGTCCCTCTATTTGTCTCCTGTTTTTCTTATGATTAGACCAGGTTACAGGGAGGAAGACCAAAGAGGTAAAGTGCCAATCTCCTTGTATCATATCAAGGGCACATACTATCAATGAATTGCCTTGTACAGTCATTTTGTTTCTTGGACTTTTAAAAAAAATGCAGCTTCATGTAATAGCTGGAACTGAAGGACCACAGGATTTATTCTGGTGGCAACTGAATATAGAAGAAACACCTGCTTATTAAAAAAACAACAACATGAGAATATTATATATGGCTTCTAATGAAGACTGTTACAGTACAGAAGCTGCTGTTGAGTGCTGTACATTATATTCCTTAACTCCAGCTCTCTCTCCTTCCCTGGGCCTCTGTGCTCCTGCAGGAAGGATGGGTCTTGGGTAGCTGGTCTTGGCTGGTGCCTGTTTAGTATGTTAATTACCTTGCTTTGCTGTCATTTTCATTTGTAGTATAACATTAGGAAGAGGTAACTCTAGATCTGGCCTCTCCTTTTCACCTCAACAGCTCCCCATTCCCTATTCAAATCTATCTTGCCTATCTAGATGGCTAGGGAGAGGGAGTTTTTTGTTTATTTTCTGAACACTTTTGGAGCTCTCCTTATAGACTCCTGGAGACCCTAATTTGTACATATCTTAGGGATGGGAAGTACTACCATACAGAATGTCATACTAGACACTTTTATGTCATGTACAACATACATAATGTCTATTAGAATTTGCAAAGTGCTTTTGCATATGTAAGGTTTCTACTCCCACAATAGATTCGTGAGGTAGGTAAACCATGTATTATTTTATTGTCTTGCCTTTGTAGGAAGTAGATGGGTAAGGAGTTAAGTAACTTGCCCAAGAGGACACAAGTAAATGATGAGGACAGGACCCCATACAAGGCCTGCTGGCTGCAAGTTATTACCCCAGTGTATCAGTTTGTTAGAGCTGCTGTAACAAAGTACCACAAACTAAGTGGCTTAAATAACAGAAATTTATTGTCTCACAGGCCTGGAGGCTAAAAGCCCAAGATCAAGATGTCGGCAAGGCCATACTTCCTCTGAAGGAGCCAAGGAAAGATCTGTTCCAGGCCTTTCTCCCAGCTTCTGGTAGTTCCTTAGCTTTTGGCAGGGTAACTCCAATCTCCACATGGTATTCTCCCTGTGTGTGTGTCTGTCTCTTGCACTCCTCCTTTAACTGTTAAGCCACACTGCTTCTCTCATTGTCCCTCATTCGTTTTATCCACACTCGCTGTTTGGTTTCTATCAGAGGTCTAGCATAGAGTTTGGAAGCGTCTCTAATTTCAGGATCTCAAGACTGTCTCTCCTGTGAGTAGAGAGAGGTTATTCTTTGCACCCAGTGCCCCTACACAAGGTGCAGGCAGTCTGAACAGCCCTGACTGTCTTCCTTTTAAAATGCCAGAACCATTAAGTACAGTAAATTTGTTCTACTAGAAAGGGTGGGTTGTAGTCAGCAGGAGTAAAAGCCATGCCACTTATTCGTCTAAAAAGGTATTTAGCAGCTACAAATAACCTCCTGGATTAATGGAATCAACAGTCTTTAGGTCTCCACATGTAAAGGGACCATTTATTCGACATCCATTCATTTATTCAACAAGCCGTGGTGCCGGTTTGGGTCGAGCTAACTCTGAATCGAGGCTGCTGTCCTTCCTCTTAAGGCTTTCTTCAATAATTATTCTGTTATTGACACATCACTGACCCAGGCATGACTAATGGGTTAGTATTACTGAGAGATGCAGCTAAATAAAGGTCACCTCAGGGTGGGCGGCGGGGGGGTGGGGGTGGGGGGTCGAGCTGACATTTCCATGGTGCAGTGGTGGAGCAAATGGAGATTTTAAGGGGGCAGACCCCACTCAGTCTTTACAGGAGACTACAGTGCCATTACAATGCTGCGTAATCAAATTTCTTCCTTTTCTGCAGTCTTTGTCCCACTTATTAATTAAGTAAAATGACACAAGAGGGTGAGCGCTGGCAGTCCGTGGCGCACTTTGGTGTATTGTTAGGACAGCGGTGCAGGCTTGATTACAGTCAGTGTGAACAGTAGCAGGTTACTTATCGGGTAATAAGACCGGCCCAGGAGTGTCTTTATAAGAGTTGAAAGAGGAATTTTCAGATAAAAGAGAAAAACATGTTTTTTTAATGAAATTTAGAAAATGGGGTCAGAGTATAATTTATGGACTAAATCTTGCCCTCTGGCATCTGCCAAAAATAGAAAGACAAGGAGGAGGAAAGAACCCAGAGCTTGGCAAATTTCTCATTAGCTCTATCTCTCCTTTTCCTGTCCATCTGTAACCCCACATCAATGGATTGCCTACATTCTTAGGCAAGGTTTGCTATCATCTCCTCAGGATGCCTTTTTTCTTTTAAATACTGGAGGGCTTACCTGTAAAAAACTCTAGCTGATTGCTTTTCTCCATCATCAGTTTTCCTGTGTGTAAAATGGGCAGGTGAGTCCTTGATACAGTATTGCCTCACAGAGAATTCGGGAGACACAATGAGTATAGAGCTCTTTGTGTTCTGTGCCAGAAGACACGCTGGAAACATTCATCAGTCAATGTAGATCAGAGCTGTGCCCACTGAAAAGATGCAACAAGTGTTTTCTGAATGAACAGATGAACCCGAAAAGGCCTTTTCTGTTTGCTCGCTGTGGTGGACCTGAGGATGTGCTGCTCAGTCTTATGGTCTGATGCCCTCAGCTGCTGGGGTGCTGCAGGCAGCCGGCCCCTTCCAGGTTCTCTCCGGTGAGGAGAGAGGCCTTGTACAAAGCCACGCCCCCTTCCTGGGGCAGCTGCATCCAAAGACTGACTGATGAAGGGGTACGGAGCTTTGGCCCTCTCACCCAAATGGAACAGCATTGAGAGGTGGGTCCATCTTCAGAAACCCCCAGAAGTTAGGCTGAGATGTCCATCGAAACTGCACCACAGCCCGACTTCTCCCTCTGCCCAATTTTGCTTCCTTCTCTTCCCTTCCCTGCCATAGGTGTTGGATCCCAAGAGCACCCCCTAAACATGTCCTGCACACTAATCTCTGTCTCAGAGTCTTCTTCCTGGGACACCCAAGCTGCAACATTCATGAAATTATGTAGTACTACAAAGGCAAAAAGATTTGGGGGCAGACTGAATAGGGTGAAAAAGCCATGTGCTACTCATTGCTGCTGAGAGAACTCTTGTTTGTGATGAGAACTTTTATGTGGAATTTGCAGGCTGGAACACAGCAAATTCTGCCAGAGCCTCACCCCACCCTGTGCCTGCTTTAATCTGGTATCTAATGGCTACAGCCCCTTGGAGCCAAACTCTTTTTTTGATTCTCTCCCTTTTAAGGCCGGAACATGTGGGACCTGGTTTACTGGAAACATGACTATATTATACAGCAGATGTTAATGAAGAATGGGCACATGAGGTTAATAGTACTTTTTGACTGGCTTATTGCATTTTGAAGAGAACATTGAAGCTATTAAAATGTGTAATTGGGAAACAGAACCAATGATGCCATCTACATATTTCTGTGACCCGTGTTTAAAGGGTTTCATTCAGTTCTCTAATAAGTGAAGGGAACAATTTTGACAGTGCCTGCTTTTTATTGTCTTCCCCATTTTTCTTTTTCCAAGGCTGAGGATATAATGCAGACCTTCTATGCATCCTGAATCTATGTTTATTTGCTCTTGCCATTTGCTTGGCTCTATTGTTAAGAGAAGAAAATATGAGAGAAGAAAAGTTATGATCCTTAGAGGCTTTCCTAATTAACTGTTTGAAGGAGACTTTTAAAAAATGCCTAAGTGTGAGGTTATTTGTATGCCTAATTTCGTTTTTATGTTACACTTACTTTTAAGTGTAATTTACCAAGGCTTAACACTTGTATTCTTTCAGGGGCATTACAAAGAGCACTGCACATTTATTACAGCCCTTTAAATGGCTGTGTTTTATTTCCATATGCTTTTAAATGGTTATTGAGTGGATTTGGTGCTCCTCCTGTAGTTAAAGTGCTTTTTTTTTTATTGTACATGAATGGTAAATAATTGATACCTGCCATATGCTTCTCTCTCCCTTTCTGAGCTCCCCTTTCCCTTTCCCTCTTCATTCTCTTCCCTTCTCTGTTCCTATTGGTTTCTGCCCTTATCATGCTCTTTATCCTTTCTGCTCCTCTCTCTGCAGGTCTCCACTGCTTTCAACACCATTTTCCTTACCTCTCAATGTGCTCATTTGAGAGGGGGTTTTTACGTGAATTTTTGAGACCACTGCATTACTCGGTGGGGATGAAGGAGCGGGGTAAGGGCGTACAGCTTTTTATTAGGTGATGCTCAGATCAAGAATTAAAAATAAGAGAGTGATTTTAGAGAACATTTCTTGAATATTTTTTTCTTCAGATTGCAAATTGATAAAGGGCTAATTATTGTTGCCTCTGCTTCTCTGGCTAACCAGTGACAACCTCTAGAAGCTTGGAATTAAGGAAGATGTGGCCAAGTGTCTGAGATCATTCTTAGCAGGCAAAGCTTCTCAAGCTGAACAGTTTGAAAGAATCTCTCATTAGGGAAAGAAGAGGATAGATACTTCAAGACAAAATTTAAAGAATGTTCAGTTGGATGAATTTTTTTGGGGGAAATTCCTACTATACTGAAGCCACAAAACTAAAAATATTTTGATTTCTTTGCTTTTAAATCCCTAGAAGGCAAAAACAAAAGCCCACTTATAGATGTGACAGCCCACAAACACTAGAAGAGTTTTTCATTTTGAAATTTTAGAAAGTAGCTGAAAATTCATATGGAAATGTAAGGAACCCAGAATAATCAAAATAATCTTGGAAAAAAAGAACAAAGTTGGAGGACTCATATTCTCAATTTCAAAACTTAATACAAGGCAACATTAATCAAGATAGTATGGTACTGGGATAAGGATAGACATATTGATCAATGGAACAGAAATGAGAGCCCAGAAGTAAACCTACATACCTATGGTCAACTGGGTTTTGAAAAAAAATGCCAACATCATTCAACAGAAAAAGAATAGACTTTTCAACAAATGGTACTGGTACAAATGGACAGCCACATGCAAAATAATGAAGTTGGATCTCTACCTTACACCTGTACAAAAATTAACTCAAAATGGATCAAAGGCCTAAATGTAAAGCTAAAACTATAAGGCTCTTAGAGGAAAACATAGGAGTAAATCTTTGTGACTTTGGATTTGGCAATGGATTCTTAGATATGACACCAAAAGTACAAGCAACAAAATGAAAAAAATAGATAAATTGGAATTCTCTAACATTAAAAACTTTTTTTCTTCAAACTACACTATCAAGAAAGTGAAACGACAACCTGCAGAATGGGTGAAAATATTTCCAAATCATAAATCTGATAAGAATACTTAGAATATATATTCAGAATATTTAAAGAATTCTTACAGTTCAATAATAGCCAGATTTTAAAACGGGCAAATGATTTGAGTAAACATCTTTCCAAAGAAAATAATCAGAAGACCAACAAGCTTAAGAAAAGATGCTAAACATCATTAGCTATCAGGGAAATGCAAATCAAAACCACCATGAGATACCACTTCACATCTGCTGTGTTAAAAAAGACAGACAATAACAAGTGTTGTCAGGATGTGAAGAAATTGGAATCCTTATACAAGGCTGGTGGGAATGTAAAATGTTACAGTCATTTTGGAAAACAGTCTAGTGGTTCCTCAAAACATTAAACATAGAGATACCATATGGAGTAGAACCCAGCAATTCCACTTCTAGGTATTCGGTTGGCCCAAAAGTTCATTCGGGGTTTTCTGTAAGATGTAATGGAAAAACCCGAATGAACTTTTGGGTCAATTCAATATACACTCAAGACAAATGAAAGCATACGCCCACACAAAAACTTGTACATGAAATGTTCATAGTAGCATTAACTGTAATAACTAAAAGGTAGAAATAAACCACATGTCTATCAACTGATGAATGAATGAATAAAATGTGTTATATCTATACAATGGAATATTATTTGACCATAAAAAGGAACGAAGTACCGATACATACTACAGCATGGATGAACTTTGAAAACATTATGCTAAGTGAAAGAAGCCAGACACAGAAGTTTCATTTATATGAAACCATCAAAATAGGCAGAAATTAGAGACAGAAGGTTGCCTAACGCTGGAGGAGAATGGATGGGGAGATTGTGGGGTGATAGCTAAAGGATATGGGGCTTCTTTTTGGGGAGATAAAATGTGCTAAAATTGATTGTGGTGATGATTACATAACTCTGTGAATACACTAAAAACCATTGAGTTATATACTTTAAATATTTGAATTGCGTTCCATTTGTCTCAGTATAGATGCTACCCACAAAAACTGTCATCTCCAATAAATTAAATAAAAAGGAGTTGGAGCATTTTGAAGTTGTGGAAGGTGACCCTTCCCCCAAAGCAAAGCTGCAACTTCTTTGAATAATAACTTCTAAGACTCAAGACACACTGGGTGTAAGTAAGCAATTACTCCTGTTTTACAGATGCAACAATTGAGACTCAGAGGGTTAAATGACTTGCCTCAAAGTCATACAGGTGGTAGTGATGGGGTACCTAGATCTCTCACAGCCTCTTAGTGCAGGATTCTGTCATTACACCAGCTCTTCTCAGACTTTCCTTCTCACAGTCCTTTGGAGACAGCAGAAATACGAAGCAAAGCTGCCTTTGCTTGTTTTCTTACATTGTTGTTATTAACTAACCCAAGCCTATTCTTTTTTTTTTTTTTAAACAGTATTTTTTTAAATTATTTTTTTAATTTATTTATTTTTGGCTGTGTTGGGTCTTCGTTGCTGTGCAAGGGCTTTCTCTAGTTGCGGCGAGCGAGGGCCACTCTTCATCTCAGTGCGCGGGCCTCTCACTGTCGCAGCCTCTCTTGTAGCGGAGTACAGGCTCCAGGCGCGCAGGCTCAGTAGCTGTGGCTCACGGGCCTAGTTGCTCCGTGGCATGTGGGATCTTCCTAGACCAGGGCTCGAACCCGTGTCCCCTGCATTGGCAGGCAGATCCTCAACCACTGCGCCACCAGGGAAGCCCCCCAAGCCTATTCTTAATGCACAACTCTCAAGTCCTTTTTGGTATATGGCAGGAGGCTTGAAGAAGCTTGAGGTGGGCGAGTCAGTTATTCCCTCACAACCTTTCAATCAGGTAAAGGCTGATCTCAAGACAAATTCTGCCTCATATATGAACATTAAATAGTCATATAAGCAGTCAGGCGTAAAGTAGCTCCTACGACCTTCTCTGCAAACATGATGCCATCCCAGGGCTCTGTCCTTTTGGCTGTGTTCATCCCCACTTGCATGAAAGGTCCACTGAGGCAGATATGGTGTTATTCCAGAGGCAGGATTCTGTTCCCCTACAGTTTAGGCAACAGAAATCCTTCTGGCTAATGGCTGGACCTGGGACCATTCAGAGATCAAGACCCGGCATCATTTCAAAGAGACAGGCTACAGATCTGGCTAGATTCTGATACCTAAACAAGGATGTGGAGAGCCTCTTAAATATTTTAGCAAATCTATACATCTTGAATACATTTAATTTTGCCAATAAAGCACATTTTTAACCCTCTGAACCTCAGGTTTCACCTCTGTAAATTGAGGTATTTAAGGAGTAGTGTTACAAATATGTGGAAACTTCTGTGATGCACGAACTAAAAAGCCACTAATTTACTTAATAAATCACCATTTTAAATAATTCTAAAATTCACTCTGCTAATTAGGAAAACCTTGGGTACTGATTGAGATACGGAAGAGAGAAGCATTTGTAGTAGCTGCTTCTAGAGCAGTCCTTTCAAATGTGGTGCTAACCGGGCACCCCAGGAGTATCGATTTTGCATTAAGGCAGCTGACTGCCCCTGGAGTGAAAGCCTAAACTAACTAGCGTATGCAGAATGTCTCAGTCTAGGCTGAAATATTTCAAATTAAATGATAATTAATAAATAAATTAATAAATATGCAACAAAACTCCAAGCAATGTACTAGGGCTGCCACTTGCTTTACATATTTTAATTACATATTGTGATGCTTATATCCTCAGGCTTGTTAGCAAATGATACAATTTTTCTTTTTAAAAAATTTTTAATTTTTATACAATTTTTAAATGTTACTTTCCATTTACAGTTATTACAAAATATTGGCATATTCTCCGTGTTGTACCTACATCCTTGAGCCTGTCTTACACCCAACAGTTTGTACCTCCTAATCCCCCACCCCAATATTGCCCTTCCCCCCTCCACTGGTAACCATAGTTAACTCTGTATCTGTGAGTCTGCTTCTTTTTTGTTATATTCACTAGTTTGTTGTATTTTTTAGATTCCACATATACGTGATATCATACAGTATTTGTCTTTCTCTGTCTGACTCATTTCACTTAGTATAATGCCCTCCAAATCCATCCATGTTGCTGCAAATGGCAATATTTCATTCTTTTTTATGGATGAACACATCTTCTTTATCCATTCATCTGTTGATAGACACTTAGGTTGTTTCCATGTCTTGACAATTGTAAATAATGCTGCTATGAACATTGGGGTGCATGTATCTTTTCAAATTAGTGTTTTTGTTTTTTTTGGATATATACCCAGGAGTGGAATTGCTGGGTCATGTGGTAGTTCTATTTTTAGTTTTTTGAGAAACCTCCATGTTGTTTTCCACAGTGGCTGCACCAATCTATGTTACCACTAACAGTGTGCGAGGGTTCCCTTTTCTCTTCATCCTCCCCAACATTTGTTATTTGTAGACTTTTTGATGATAGCCATTCTGACAGGTGTGAGGAGATATCTCATTGTGGTTTTGATTTGCACTTCCCTGATGATTAGCAATGTTGAACATCTTTTCATGTGCCTGTCGGCCTGTATGTCTTCTTTGGAAAAATGTCTATTCAGGTCTGCTCATTTTTTAAATCGGGTTGTTTTTTCGATATTGAGTTGTATGAGCTGTTTATATAGTTTGGATATTAACTCCTTACTGGTCATATCATTTGCAAATATTTTTTCCCATTCAGTAGGTTGTCTTTTCATTTTATTGATGGTTTCCTTTGTTGTTCAAAAGCTTTTGAGTTTAATTAGGTCCCATTTGTTTATTTTTGCTTTTATTTCCTTTACTTTAGGAGATGGAGCCAAAAAAGTATTGCTTTGATTTATGTCAAAGAGTTTCTGCCTATGTTTTCCTCTGGGAGTTTTATAATATCCAGTCTTACATTTAGGTCTTTAAGCAAATGATAGAATTTTTCAAATCAAATAGTGAGAAAATGGATAGAAGAGGAAGACACAGAGAATCTATAGAAAGAAAAAAAATCGGAGGCAGAGAAAAATAGAAACTGAGGAAGAAACAGAGTGGTATATTTAAGATTCAGAGACTCAGAGAGAGGCACAGAGAGAAGCAGAGACTGAGAGTCAAAATAGTCAGGCATCCTTGGGTTGCTCATTTTCTAATTTCCATGTGGTCCCTTTAAAGACCTCCTTTCCACTGCCAAGAGTCACAAGTCTGTCTCATCAAAACTATCCCCAGCCTGGCCGAAGGGATAAACAGAGGTCAATAGAAATATCTTCTGAGAACCCCCATGTTCATTGCAGCAGTATTTATAATAGCCAGGACACGGAAACAACCTGTGTCCATCAATGGATGAATGAATAAAGATAGGTGATATATATATATATATATATATATATATATATATAACTTCAGGAAAGAAGGAAAAAGAAGGAAATTCTGCCATTTGTGACAACATGGATGGACCTTGAGGGCATTATGCTAAGTGAAATGTCACACAGAGAAAGACAAATACTGTATGATCTCACTTATATGTAGAAGAAAACTGAATTCATAGAAACAGAGAATACATTGGTGGTTGCCCGAGGTAGAGGATAGGAAGTGGGGGAAATGGGGGAAGGCGGTCAAAAGGTACAAACTTCCACTTATAAGATAAACAAGTTCTGGGGATGTAATGTACAGCATGATGATTAGAGTTAACAATACTGTATCATATATTTGAAAGTTGCTAATAGAGTAGATCTTAAAAATTCTCATCATGAGAAAAAAAACTGTTACTGTGTGAGGTGATGGATGTTAATTAAACTTACTGGGATAATCATTTTGCAACATATACATATACCAAATTATCATATTGTACACTAATGTGATTAATACGTTATATGTCAATTACACCTTAATAAAATTGGAAAAAGATGAGAAATATTTCCTGAGGGCATAAACCTAAGCTCACTCTCCCTTCCTGAGTTTGGCAGGGTGCTTCTGTGCTGTTAAGGACATGGGTAGGATCCTTCCTAGAGCAGGATGGCGGTGCTGCAGCTACACACCAGCTGCGGGAAGTCCGGAGGGCTCTTCACATAGGTGGAGTGAATGACTGACCGTGGGCAATAATATGGGGGCTTCAGAAAACGATCTCCTTGACTCACTATTTCTATTCATTGCCTGCGTGGCTTTGCCACTTAACGTGGTGTTGGAAAAATTACTCAGCCTTTCTGGATCTCAGATTCCACCTTCATAAAGTGAGGACTAATGCCATAAGTATATACTCTATGTACTGTAAATACTTTTTTTTTTTTTTCCTTAATTCATTCTCTTTTTTTTTTTTTTGGTAACAGATTTTTTTTTTCATTAAGAATATCTTTTAAAAATGTCAGTGGTTCTGGGAGAGTTTTTCTCAAATAACCATCAAAGTGCCCCTAATGGAGAAGGAAAATAAACATTTAGACCTCTGAGATCTGGGGAAGGATTTGGAAGCTTTGCCTCAAGCTCAAAATTTATTTACAGTTTTAAGATTTATTTTATTTTAAAAGTCCATGAATTTTGCATTTTACTCCAAGTTTGCATACTACTCTAGTTTGTAATGTTCTTAAAAAAAAAAAAAGGCATTTCCCCTATTATTGGCACTCCAGGAAAACGTACCATGTTTATCCTGAAGCTTCTTGTTCTCCTGGCACGTGGCCATATACTCCTCAGAGTCCGTAATCCCTGGCTTGAGCAGGGTGGCCTTATGTATCAGCTAACATGCTGGCAAATAAAGCTACAGAGGAAATAGGACACCCAAAGATGATTCCAGTTTTGTCTTGAGGACATTGGGCCTGGTATTCATATCTAGGCTACTCTAAATCTTTATCTAGAAACTATGGTGATTTTATTCTCAGACTGAGGCAAAAAGATGATAAGAGGAGAGTGGGTTAAAGAATGAATTTAGGGGTTTTCTGATCTTATCATCATCCTAAGAATTTGGCTTTAGATTTGAGGTCTTCTAGGCCATGTAAAGAATGCCAAGGGATTCTAGTCCTCTCAAAGAAGATCTTTATCAGAGTCAATCATCCTGGGCCCCATGAGAGAGGATGAGAATTTGAAATGGTATGTGAACCTGAAATATCCTTTAAGGTAATATTTATAGTTTTGGGGGCCCTGAAGTTCTCAAGGTCCTCTTGGTTTCAAGGTGCAAGTGTTACTTTAAGATGGCCATGCTAGCTAGAAGGCATCATCATCTTCTGCAGCCATTAAATTAAAGATCCTGCTGTCATGAAAAGGTACTAAGAGGTTAAATGTTCCTTGGAAGAGGATCTTCTTAGAGTCGTCTCTCAACAAGTTGTCTTCGGCTGCACAGATTGTCTCAATCATTACTAATAGATGCATCTGCAGCAAGACAATTTTGCAAGCTCAGGAAGAAAAGAACTCATGCTTTTCTGAAATCTTCCCCATGGCTCATATTAAAACTAGCCAGGAGAAGAGACATAGCAAAGTTTACTAGGGACAGTTCCCTAGAGGAGAAAATAATGGGGATAATGAGACAAATATTCTTAAGGCATCGTGGGGTTTCTGAAATAAGCAGACTCTGGTCCACTGAAATAGCTGGTGGAGAGATGGCTTTGTTATACATAATTTTAGAAAATGTATTCTGTTGTTATATTCGAAATACATCTGAAATTTCCTAAAGGGGTTCTAGTCACTTTTAAAAGCATCATTGCCAGGAGTAGCCAACTGAATAGCAATCAAGTTTGCCTTGCTGATGTAGGTGGGGTAACATTATAACTTCCTTTGTGGGTAAAATTCACCTGGGCTTCAGAAATGGCCAGACTGAGCAATGTTCATGTTTGGAACCAGAGCAGCCTGCAAGGGTAGGGATATGGAGAGGCAATGAGGGGTAACTCCCAATTCCTCTCCAAGCTTGGTTCTCTTTAAGAGGTAAGAATGCAGGTTTGGGGAAAAGGTGTTGGGTCAGCTATCCTGTTTGGGAAGTTTGGGAACCACACTACTCCTACTGTAGTCTAACTGTAATCAAGAAGGAAGCAGATATGGAGTGTGTGTGTGTGTGTGTGTGTGTGTGTGTGTATGTGTGAGGCGGGGGGGGGGGGGGAGAGAGAGAGAGACTGACTTTCTGGTTAAGGTGAGATAAGCCCTCCATTTAATGGCCTAAAAGCTATTGGAACAGGCCTGTTAGCTCCAGGTAAATGTTACCAAAGGCTCCACAAGTCAGTATAAGGTCCAGGTATGAAGAAAGGAACTTTTATCTATTCCAAATCACATTACAGAGTCTTGTTTAGTGCATCTTTCCAATGGCACTGTAGATAGCTATGACCCCAGATACATAATGGGGAGGTGCAGGAGCGTGTTGTGTGTGCTCACCAGGGAAGCCCCTCTATGCATTACTTCCAGATATGCAGACCATCTTCCTATAGGCCAGGCCTTGGCACTGAGGAGAGGAAGTCAAGTGGATCTGGACACAAGCTGAGTGTGAGGAGCTTTTGGTCTATGGTAAAGGATTCATGTAGAGGCATTATAGAGTGGCTAGAGGCATATACAGAGGCACTGTAGTGTAGTGGTTAAGCTGACAGGCTTCTGCAGTCAGGCTGCCTGGGTTAATGTGCTACTGTTGCCACTAACTAGTAGTTCAAGCTCACTGAATCTCAATTTTATCATCTGTAAAATGGGATAGGTCCTACTATATATGTATAGGACGTATATATGTATAGGTCCTACTAAAGGACTATTTTGACTATAAATGAGCTGATATATGTAAAGTGCCTGATTCATAATAAACATTCAATAAATGGAGCAATATTATGATTATATATAAATACATAATGTTATTATTGTCATCTAGGGAGAAAATTATGTCAGGAGACCTCTGGTAATCCCCAAATTTGGGAATAATGCCGTAACATAGCTTTGGAGGCAAAATTGTCTTTACTTCCTAAAAGTTACTACTTTGGGGAGGAAGAGGCAACTAGGCCTCAATGAGATATTCTAGTTTCACAAACCAACTCTCCACCCTAGAAAGTGAAACACTGAATTAGTGCTCAGCAAATGCTTCTTGCCATGGACTTTTGGAGTTAGACAGGAATAGGCAAAATTAGGACTATTAAATTTCAGAGATTGTTGAAGTTCTGTAAGATAGCAAAACCAGTACGAGAACGCCCGTTTGCTCAGGGAACGAGAGATGGGGGAGCGCCCAAACAACTGTCCTGTGATGAACTTGGAAATTCTGGTTCTGCCCAACTCTGCCAAGGGAGATGGGAACCCACAGGGGTTTCAGGAGCTGAGCTGGGGTTGGGAGTTGTTGGCTGGCCCAAACCCAAGACTCAGTTAGGCTATGACTGCCTGGCATTTTGTAGATACTTCCCATTTGGTGTTTATTTTCTATCTGATTTTGAGTGACTGTAACTGGACACTGTCACACATCTGTGAAGGGTCGAGTAAGTTCAAGGTGAAGTAGACGTGCAGCCCCAGCTTACCTTCAGTGCTCTAGCCTCCTTTTTCTGCATATTTTTCTCCCCTCTGCTGAGCACTCCCTTCTTAAAGGGCTCCTCACCCTTTCCTATCTCTGCCCTTCCCTTCATCAATTTCTGCTTCCGCAAAGGATTTGATATGTCATTTATATTTCATAATGAATTTAAGCCAACATGTTACTTCTCTCAGAAGTAATTTCCCCTTAGCCTCAGATATATGTGGCAGCTGAACTCATCTTGTGTCGGCTTTGACTTCGCTCCTATGCTCGTTGCAGCATGAAAACAGCTTCGAGAGCTCTACTGTAGATTTCAGTGTGATACAACATGGAAGAAATTTTGGTTTCAGAAGGAGTTTTAATTCACCGATTTTACCTTGATCAAACAAAATGTTATCTGTACCAGGAAAAGGAACCATGTTTGTAGGCAAATCACTCTATCGGAAACTGAATATAAAAGCAGAGGGAGGAGAATAAAGAGAAGAGAGAGGAGAAGGAAGGGAAGGAGGAGAAAAAATGAAGGGAAAGGAAGAGAAATAGAGAAAGCATCACCATCTCCTCCTGGCTGAGAACAAAGAACCTAAATGACAATACTGACACGTGGTGCCTGGAATAGTCAGAGCTTGATGGTGTAAACAGGAGCCACAGGGAACTGCACTGATTTTTACAATTCTTTTCTCCTTTTCTTTACTTTACAAGTCTTTGTCTATGAAAGGACTTCAAAAGCAGCTTACCACTTTTCTCATTTCTTACTTTTTTACTCAAAATTTGCTTGCTTAAAACACACATCTTTACACAAAAGAACAAGAACAAGAACAACAACACACACAGGCTCCATTTTAGGATTTTTCTATGACTTCCTATCCTTGTTAGATTTTTTTCCCACTCTGCTCATGACCTAGTCCTTTCTCTTGCTAATTGATTTCTTTGGAGATTTTAAAGGTCAAAGTTTATTATATTATTACCTTTAAAAATGTACATTAAAAAATAGAACAGAGAATATCCTAAAGAATGAGCCAGGTGCTGTACAAAACCCAGAAATTGTTTCAATTTCTACTTACAGGATTTAAAATTTTGCTTTTGAACAGAGATAAAACTAAGGGGAGAAAAGAAGATCATCAAAGCAAAGGGAAATAAGTCTGAAGTATCCAAAAGTATTATGTTAGCTTTTCTTTTTTAACAGATTAAAATAATCTCAATAACCCCCGAAACACAGCAGCTTTATATATAGTTTATATATAGGATGTGTTGGAAATGATATATCAGCTTAAAAATGTTTTTCTTACAAAATAGCTTTTTTTAGACTTACAGTGTCAAACTGATGATGCTGTAGTTGTAGGGGGAATACATAGCTCGAGGAGACACGGGACCTGAGTTACAAGTTAAAACTAAAATTTTGAAATAATGGCTTTCATTCAGCCTGATACAGTGTATGTATGCTCTGATGGCAAAGATCCCACTAATACAAGTCACGTGTTCTAATCCATTTGTCCAGTGAATGATTTCACCTTTCTGCTATGTGCCACTACTCTAAGGGCTGAAAGAATTGGGATTTCTCCCAGCAAAATGTGGGTCCCCAGGGCTCCATCTGTCTGCCACTCTCAGACTGTGTTAGTGGTAACCTTCCCCTCTCCCCAGCACTCTGACTCAGATTTTTTAAGATGCATGACTAAACACTGTTACAGAGAGCACGAGGATAAAAGCTGTGTGACAACCACGGCCCTTTGCTGCACGTTTCCTATGTGCCCAAGTGCAGTACCTGGTGCTTTCTTCATTCTTCATTATCCCTCAAGTCAGGTAAGACCAACATCTTTAGCCGCACTTCTGGTTTGCGGAAGACAAAGGTTCTTTCCTGGTTAGGCCCCACGTTGATACTTTTCCCCATCAGCAGGGTCTTTCCATGCTTTGACAAAGGTGTTGCTCATGGTCAAGCTCACAGCGGGTAGGTAGGATAGGGAACTCTCAACGACCCTCCGGAGTTGGTCCCCAACAAGGGCCCTCCTGAACGTCCCTCAGAAGTAAAGGACAGTTTTATTCTTGGATCAGAGAATAGACAGATGAGAGCTTGTGCTCTATAGCACAGGCTCGTCCCAGTAAGCCAGGGGTAGGGCTGCTTTATAGGAATCGTAACACGAAGGGGAGGGGGCGGAGCTTTCTTGGGTCTGGCGCAGGCGTGTCGCTCAGGGCTTTGGATCACAGTGCCAGGGGCAGCGTGTCTGCACACGGCCCTCTGCCGCCATCTTGAATTGCAATGCCGTTCCCAGCGCTTCTGCACACGCCCTGAGCCGAGGTGTGGGTGCAGCCGTTTCGCACTAGGAACTGGTCTGAAGGGCTGGTGTGAGACCTCTGCAGGCGGCCCCAAATGAGCAAGTGAAACTAGTCCAAGCACAAAGGCAAAAAAATGTTAGACTTTATTACCCAGATTCTATTTTTAATTCCCAGGAATTGTTCACGGGCTTTGCTGGTGAGCGCGAGAAGGATGCTAGCTCAGTGAGAGCTGGAGTGTTAGAATCCTGCAAAGCAGTGGTGGGTGGCCGGCCCCGGTCACATGACTAACTCCCCAACAATTCAGTCCACCCGCAGATAGTACCGTGCGGTTTCGGTCTTACATTTGAGATTTCGACTGGGAAAACAAATGGAGAACAGAACACATATACTGTTTTCGTCATGTTGTGATGTGACTTGTGCATGAGCGTCCTCATCCACTTTCTCATCTTGAGCCACTTGTTGCCACTTGTAAGACAGACTTCGAGGCAGTGCCTGGAATGGTGATAAGTGTGGGGTCTGAAGTTAGGAACTTGGATTTGAACCTCAGCTTGACTACTTATGAAACGCATGACCTTGGGCAGATCACTCAACTTCTCTGGGTCTGAGGAGCTTCCTTTACAAAATGAGGGTTAAACAAGACACATAATATATGCAAAATGCTTAATGTAGTGCCTGGCCCTTGGTAAGCATTCAGGAAAAGCTACTCATGATTATTATTCTGATCCTCAGTCCGAGAGCCGTAAGTAGTGTGTGCTACATGAACTAATGCTTCTGAATGCAGATTATTAGCCTGTTAATCACGTCAGAAATACAATGTCCTGCTTATTTTTTTTTTTTTATAGATACACAGTTTGTGATGGTCCTACCCTTTGTTTATCTTTTCTTTCTTATACTTTTTAATGCTCTCTTAAGATATGGGTATTAGGCAATTTTTTTAAATTAATTAATTAATTAATTAATTTTTGGCTGTGTTGGGTCTTCGTTTCTGCGCGAGGGCTTTCTCTAGTTGCGGCAAGCGGGGGCCACTCTTCATCGCGGTGCGCGGGCCTCTCACTATCGTGGCCTCTCTTGTTGCGGAGCACAGGCTCCAGACGCGCAGGCTCAGCAATTGTGGCTCACGGGCCTAGTTGCTCCGCGGCATGTGGGATCTTCCCAGACCAGGGCTCGAACCCATGTCCCCTGCATTAGCAGGCAGATTCTCAACCACTGCGCCACCAGGGAAGCCCTATTAGGCAATTTTACGTAAAAATAAAAATAACTAAAATAAATATAAATACATAACAAAATATAGAATATATAACATAAAAATGTAAATAAATATATGTAACTGCCTAGATAAATTTGAATTAGAATATGAAAATTTATCAAGCTTGTCTATTATTTTTGTTGATCAAATATACCTCTTTAAAAAAATTATAGGACTTCCCTGGTGGCACAGTGGTTAAGAATCCACCTGCCAATGCAGGGAACACGGGTTCAATCCCTGGTCTGGGAAGATCCCACATGCCGTGGAGCAACTAAGCCCATGTGCCACAACTACTGAGCCTGCACTCTAGAGCCCATGAGCCACAACTACTGAGCCTGTGTGTCACAACTACTGAAGCCTGTGTGCCTAGAGCCTGTGCTCCGCAACGAGAGAAGCCACCGCAATGAGAAGCCCATAGACTGCAAGGAAGAGTAGCTCCCACTTGCCGCAACTAAAGAAAGCCCGTGTGCAGCAATGAAGACCCAACGCAACCAAAAATAAATAAATAAATAAAATTGATTCTTTAAAAAAAAAATTATAAGTTGACTAATGTCTTTGGGCACAAAACTGGTAAACAATGTGGTAAATAAGTCTAATAAATTGCACTTAGAAGCATGCCATGTATCATGCCACATATATATTTTTATGTGTATGTAATCTATACAAGTAAATATACATAACTGGCAATCTTAAATCAAGAAATTTAAAATATAATTTAGTCTAACATTTCTTAGACAAAAATAAATTGATTATCCATTTTTGGTGTCATTCACATTGCAGAAAACCTATTTGCCAGTTAATGTAGTTAATAAAATCACTTCTGAGGTCCTCCCATATCTGGTGCAGTGGCTTTCTCCTGAAAATTTGCCATTTTGTTAATCTGAGTGCTTTGAGTTAGTTAACTGAGAACTCTTCATCTTTCGATGAGGTAATTTAAACAGGATTTGTCATCATGGAAGGAAGAACTTTCTCTAAATTCTCCTCATGAGGAAGTTGGTCCCTTGGACATGGTATTATTTTCCTTTGAGGGATTTCTTCCTGATAAAGGGAATTTAGTTTTTCATAAAGATCCTCCAATTTTGTTAAAAATTGGTTTAACAATCTGTTTCACTTCCTGTGCCAAATATTAGTGTAAAAAAATTTTTTTTGACTCTCATAGTTAATTCATGGAGCGCTACATGCAGCAGATTGAACACTGTGTCAGTACACGGTACACCTTGGGTTTTTGAAAAAATGTTGAACCTACAGAAACATTGAGAAAGTAATAAAAGCCTGATAATATTTACCAGGCCCAGTGATTGTCTGAACATTTTGCCAGTTTTGTGCCTGCACACACACAAGCATCTGTGTCCCTCGATTTGGACTTGTCTGAGTTTTTCTTTCATGATAAGAATCAGGCCAAACATTTTTGGTCAGAGTACAACACAGCAGAGGGTTGCAAAGCTTTTAGATGAGACAGGAAGGTGACAAGGTCCCCTTTTATAGAAGTGAAGAACGCACGCAGAGTCATCCTTCAGGTCAGGTGACGGGGCGACTGTTGCATATTCGGGGAAGGGCTTAGCGAGTTAGTCACTTAGGGATTTAGTGGATGAGAAGGGCTAAGACAGAAAGAGGGTGGCTCCCGCCAGGTGGTGCATTTAAATGTTTCAATATTCTTGGGCCTAATATGTATATATGCATCTTCAGCTCACAAACCTTTCCTTCTCCTTTTACGTTTCCAAGGCAAAATCTATGATGCTGTCCCTAACATAGCCACTCACAACTCCTAGGTTGACCTTCCAAAAGATTGTTTTTTCCCTTCAAGGATATTTTTGATAGTCGTTTATATCAAGTTTGACTTAAATAAAAAGATTTAAGGCTTGGGGTAAGGGCAGGGGAGGGATTCACAGTATGATTTGCCCCAGGCCTTGTACTTACCAAAGTCAGCTCAAAACTTTGTTTTATCTTTCATTTTAAAACCATGATTCTCTAGGGACAGGGGGCAGAGAATTACTTAGGAGGAGAAGAGTTGAGAAGTTTTCCTTAAGTGGGCATCTGAAGAAATCATGTTTGCAGTCCTTCAAGAGGGGATGAAACAAATTAGGGAGATTGGGGTCAAATGCCTGAAGCCCTAGAGGCTTCAGGAAAAGCTGTAAATAATAGATTGTCCTCCTTAAATAAAAATTAAAAAGTAAATGACAGAAAAATAAATGATAAACTTCAGAACACTTTCCAAAATTACCTATTTTTCTTCTAAACTTTTGTGTCCTGGGGCATATTACCTCTGTGACAAAGATCTCAGAAAATTGATAGGAAAATATTGGCCCAACTCCATAAACAATAATGACAAACAGCTATCAGATAGATACAGGGAGGATGGGAGGTCCTGGGGCCCATGCTTAAGCTCTTGGGTCCCTGGGCCAGACCATAGAACACAATGGTAGCTACCAGGATTTTTTCCACTAGGTGGTTCTATGATTGGCAAAACTGATGTGATAAAAATCTGGCCACCTCTGGCTGTGCTCCAGGCCTCAGAATCTCCTCTCTCCTGGAGGATAACAGAAGCTGTAGAACAGGAGAGCGACACCAGAGTGAATTCACCAAAAAGATTTAGTTTCCTACTTTCTGTTGTTCTCAGTGGCTTCTTGAAGGTCACGGGTGAGTTCACAGAAAAAGGAGACACATTGGCTGTGAATTAATTACTGATATAATTTTCATCCCTGTCTTCCTTTAGCCTCCACGGGCAGGTGGCTCATACATAAGTCCTAAGAAATTTCAGCCTCAGGTTGCCCTGGCGGGGTTGGCATGATGTGAAATGAGCGACACACCCCCTAATACCACCCTTATCAGTAGCTGTGCTAAAGAAACATCTGCCCCCATAAAAAGTCAAGGGCAGAGGTCATCTGGCATTCCAAGGGAACTCTCCACAGCAGGGAGCTTTCTAATTGGCTGGTATTGATCGGTAAATTGTGTCCCCGCTGTGATTAATTCTAGCCCCCACCCCCAAAACTCCCGCAGCATGAGCGTGATAGGTCAAGGTTGGGGCCTCTAAGCATCCTTTACAAATGGAGCTCAGGTCCTTAAAGGTGCCGGTGAAAGACTGTAGCTTGTTAACTCTCTCCCAGCTGCTAATGCTAACCCAGGAAGCTGGTTTCATTCAGTTTCCTTGCTCTCACTAATAGCGGCTTAATGGGATGCTAATGTGAGGAACAGAAGTTATCAGATGGCTTGTACGATTTATGATGGATTTATTACCACTCTGAGTTCCCTTGATGTTCAGTGCATTATTTCCCCATCCAGCCCTGTTATTGGCCTTAGTAAATGGTTTCATAATTAATTAATTTTTTTCCTGGAGGGGGTTAAATTATTTTTGCCCTGCTGCTTTTCTTCCATATTTAATTCCCAATGGATGATTCTTCTCTGCATGCCTACCAAAAATGGAGAGAACAGATGTTAGTTAGTATATTCCTTTCCTGCCAGCTAATGCCTATTCATCTTTCTACAATAGTGGTTCTCAAACTTGACTCTTCACTAGAATTACCAAGGAGAGCTTTTAAAATACTTATGCCCGGGTCCCATTCCCAGAGATTCTGATTTGATTGTTCTGGGGTACTGCCTGGGTATCAGGAGTTTGAAAAGCTCCCCAGGTGATTCTAATGTGCAGTCAAGGTTGAGAACCACTGGATTAGACTCTTAAATTCATCTTAACTGCTACCTCTGCCATGATGCTTTTTCTTGTCTCCCAATGGACATGATCTCTCATTCCTTGGAATCCGTGTGTCACTTTGTATATGTCCTTGGAACTCAGTGCTTTGTATATTTCCATTGGCAGTTTACCTATTTGTGAACTTGTCTTATTGCCATTATTAGACTGTGAGCTTGCTGTGGGCAGTGCCTGAGCTGTCTTTGTGCCGTTGTGGTGCCTTGCACCTACCTGGGACACAGTAAATATTTGTTGACCTGAGTTTTACCAGTGACCATGCTCTGTGGGACGCTGTTCTCTAACCTCCAATCTCGCATACATCTCAGGCACTGTGAGTGGATTCTATTTTATGATCTTTAAGATAGATTTTGCCTGCCAGTATGTCCCTGCTGCCTTCTACCATCCCTTCTCACCAGGGAGACTACATGTCCTGGTTTGCTGGGGACAGTCACTGTTTATGCCTTTTGTCCCAGCATCATTATGTATAGCACCTCCTTTCACTCTCAAAGGTGTCCCAGTTTGGATGACAAATTATATGTTTCCTGTACTTCTCACCCTCCTCCTCCAGCTGTCTTTCCTCAGGTCAGCCTAAAGACAGACTTCTTTAGGGCTCAGACCTTCTTTATGTGGTAAGCTTAAGTAAGCTGCAGAAAGGCTTGTACTAATAATTCCATATATAAAATTCCATGTCCAATTCCATGTATAAAAAATTATAAATCAGACAACTAACCTACAGTGTTAGGAGTCAGGCTAGTGGTTTTCTTTAGAGTTTTCCAGTGCATGGGATGGGGTACACAGGGGGCATTTCTGGGATGCTGGAAATATTCTGTTTCTTCATCCAAGGGTTGGTTATACACCTGTGTTCATTTTGTGAAATCCTTCTTTTCTGTATGTATGTTATACATCCATAAAAATTTTCCTAAAGGGAGGGCTAAATTATAATCAGTACAGATGCAAAATTCAACACATCCTTATCAATTAATATGATCACCCTGATTGATGAATTCTTGTTAAGCATGAGCAAAGTGCTGCAATGGACAGAGCACCCAAGAAATCTACTGTTTATCTTCTTGCAGGCATATGTTGTTATTGTTTTATTAAGAAAATATATATTGTCAATCACCAAATACAGTGTAGTCTTGTTTGTTATATAATTCTTCCAGTGACTCTTTGACCTAGGTGGCTGTTTTCTCATATTACAGATGAGAAAGCTGTCACAGAGCTGGCAAAAAAGTAGGCTGAGTTTTCATACAGGCTGAATTTATGCGTAGTAGGTTGGAAAATCAGCTGGTTTTTCAGCTGTCTCGATGACAGAAGCAGATTAAATGTATGACCAACCTTATTGATTGGGCAGAAATCAAGTAAGAGAGCTTAAAACAAAACAAAATTAAACTACAACTAGAAAATAAACAATTTCTTAACTTTAAATAGAAAAGACCAGAGAGTTGGTAGCTGAATAGAGATTAGGACCGATAGTTTCTGAGTTTCCAGAAAGCATTATAACAATCCAGGTACCTATGAGGGTCTTAGTCTCAAATTGGAAAAATTCTCTGAGGGTTCAATGTGAACCCTGCCTGTACTTAAGCCCTGTTCTCCTTGCCCAGAACAAGAGGTTTGTCAGGATGGAAGCATCCCAGAGAATCCTTAATGACTGTCTCTGTCTCCTTTTCATTCCACTCCTCTAAGCATGATCAGGAAATAAATGTCTTCCCTTTTTAGATGTAGCTAACATGGGCAAAAGAAGTGAGTTAGTTTTCACTATTACAGATAATAAATAAATCTTGTGGTGAAATAAATAATATATAATAATGGACTAAAAATTATGGCTGAAAACACATAAAGCTGTATAAAAGCAGAAACTATCAGAAGTAGAGAAAGTCATAGAGCTTTCTGTTCAAACAAAAATAAAGCAGCAAAATCCTGGGAGCCTCATGTACTATACCAAAGTGAGTTTTAGCTACTCATGCTGTGTTAACTCCTGATGAAATGTCATTAGGCTTAAAATAAAATAAGTTTGTAGTCCCAGATAACACTTTACAAGATCAAATAATGTTAGGCCACTATAACCAGTTATATGAAGAAATAACTCATAGCAATGTACCAATATGTCAAGATTTTTCACAGGAGGCAATATGAAAACTAGCTGGATGGTGTCAGGCTTGTTTAAAAGCTCATTTTCTCCCCTCAGTCACTGTCCTTTCACCTTTACATGTCATATATCCTGGTCTCTTGTCGATGTAGTTGTCAAAAGCACCAGCTTAATAGTGCTGGTCCCTCAACAGAGATGTGTTAATGTAAAGATGGCAAAGTTCCCTGCTGAAAGGGAAATGCAAAGAAGTGGAGCCAGCTGAAGTCATGAGATATCAGGTGACAATAAGACTGTGTCATTTCATAGCACATTTCCCTGAGGTACCCATGAACTTTACATAGAGTTTTTTTCTGTTTTATTATTCTGACATCCTGAAAAAAAAAAAAGGTTGAGGAAAGACATTTCCATTCTACAGAAAGAGAAACTTGGATTCAGAGGCGTAAAGTGAATTGTTCTAGATCACTTTAGTTTTCGGGATTTCCTGGTTTCCGTAAACAACCGCCAATCTGCCTGCACCTCTCACACACAAGCACACACCTCTCTCCACAACTCCATAGAAATCTTTGTATTCGGAGGAGCAGATTGAATGTCTGGGATGGGAGAGGGGGTGTATGAGGTGAATGAGAAAGTCCGTAGCTTCCTGTCTCCTGAAGTGATCACAACGTGTAGCATCCACAAAACCCCATCCTGGTTCAGTGCAACAGATGTTTCTTTAATTAAACTCAGCCTGTATGGGCTTCTCTTCCACCTCCTGATATTGCCCATCTGCAAAATCCAGTGAACACCCCCAAGCCACAGGAGGCTGTCCAACGAGAAGACTACACACTTTCCAGGTTTCAAGTCACAAGACCTGAGTTCCGCTTTTAGCTCTGCCCACTCACTAAAGAGAATACCCAGTGTCTGTCTTCTGTCAAGTGGTCAAGTTCAGTAAATTCTTTTGGCTTCTTATTTCTTATCTAAATGGTATTTATGATAATTTAATGGGCTAACTAATTTTAAATGGTCTGACATGGGAGTTGTCAAAGTACAGTCTGCTTGCTACCTATTTACGGAAATAAAGTTTTATCGGAACACAGTCATGCCCATTCATTTAAGGCTCTTATATGCTTATTGTCTATGGCTACTCTTTTGTTACAATATCAGTTGAGTAGTTGCCACACATAATAGGCACTCACTGTATATTAGTTGCCTATTCCTTTTTGTTTCTTATGTTGCTTCTTACTCTTAAATAAGTGCTCCTCATTGGTCACTCTCTGATCATCCTCTTCCTCCCTGGAAACGGATTGACTACGATTGACTACACTGCCTTTGAACTGTTATTTCCTGGAGAGTTTCAACTTTACTTTGGGGACTTCTACATCTTTGTAATAATAGGAAATTCATCTGGAGTAGGTAGCGGTTGACAGTCCTAGAAAACAGGAGAGAATAGAAGCATCGCAGCTCCCTGCTTCTGAGTGGGCTCAGTGAGGAGACACCTCAGATGCTGGTTCAGGCTCATGTCTCTATTTTTTTTGCCAAGGTTTCTATAATTTGATTTTTAGTATTGAAATCTTCGAACAACTGCAGGTTGTTGTTTGTTTATCTTTAGCAGGGGCATATGGTGTAAGGTGAAAGTCTAAATTTTTTTTTTTCTCTAAATTTCAATATCACAAAAAAAAAGGTCCATTCTCCAT
The DNA here is from genome assembly GCF_949987535.1 of Balaenoptera acutorostrata. Taxonomy (NCBI): domain Eukaryota; kingdom Metazoa; phylum Chordata; class Mammalia; order Artiodactyla; family Balaenopteridae; genus Balaenoptera; species Balaenoptera acutorostrata. Next base: position 65,606,412 of record NC_080071.1, on the reverse strand, counting down.
TATTTTGTGAGAACAACATAGTAAAAGGAGGCATGCTTTGGGAGGTCAGAAAATCTGGGCTCAAGTCCACATTCATCTTCATTTTATTATGTTGGGCAAGTCTCCTAATTTCTGAGTATCAGTTGCTTCATAAAGAAAATAGGCATAATAATTGTTTCACTGCATGGTTTTGAAGCATAAAAGATAATGCAAGTAGAAAGCTTTGTAAACTACAGAGCCATCTATAAATGCGACATTAAGTGTAACAGGATCTGTTCCAGGGTGTTTGATCACTTTCCTTTGGTTTATATTTTTACATTTATATCAAACTCACAGTTTTAATTACTGATGTTTTACACCTATGTTCTGATATCTGACAAGATTGATCCCTAAGAATATATTTTGCTAACTTTTCCTCTTTAGAGTTTTGGGCCCTTGTTATAAGATAAGCACCAAGCTTGGCAATTAGTCCACACTAATTCTAATGACTTCCCAGAAAAATCCTGTTGTATTTTTGGATAGAATTATTTTAATAAGTTTGAGAAGCCTTGACATCTTTATGTTGAATTTTTCCACCTAATAAAAATGTAATTCTTCCTATTAATTATTAAAGTTGTATCTCTCAATCAAGGTTTTAAAAGTTTTAATACATTTCTCATTGAGTTGGTAGGTCTTTTATATTTGTTGCTCTTTAAATAGCTTTTCTTTTCCATTATATGGTCTATTTAGTTATTGTCAGTATATAGGAGTACTATTGCTTTTTAGGTAGTTATCTTATTCCAAGCCACTTTATAACTCTTTATTAATTAAGAAAGCTTTTAGCTAATTCATTTGGTTTTTCCAGATATGTGCTTATGTGATTTTCAAGTACATTAGTATCTTAGTTCACAAAATTGATTCTTTTTGTTTCATGACTTATTGTCTTAGCCAGAGAATCTAAAGTGATAATAATATTAAAGGATATCTTTGTGTTTGTTTCTGATTTTGAATATTTCCAATGTTTACGAATTAAATATACTCTTTATTTATTTTAAGCCAAGAGCACCTTTATCACATTTAAGGGGCATCCTAATTCTATTTGAATGTTTACTTCATAATTAGGGGAATGTGTTGATTTTATCAAATGTGGTGTCTACGAAATGATCACATAGGTTAATTATTGTTGAATCAGTGAATACTCAGTGGATTCTTTTTTTCCTTGGAAATCAATCTCTGTGATCAGGTGACTGGCTCTGCTAACAAGGACAAATGTGCAAATGGTGCCTTTATGAGTTTGAACATATCAGGACCAAACTCAATACACAAGAAAGTGGGCCAATGCAGAAGCACGTGTTATGGGAGAGAATCCCCCTGAGTTTCTCTCCTTGGGCACATTCTCTAAAGTTGGTAGCTTTGGACAGTTTTTAAAGATAATGACAGCTGACATCACAGTTGTTAACACTATGAAGAGAACACATTAGAGGGGGCACCATGGAATACAGTGGAGAAGTTGAGGACATGCCATCTCAATACATGATGCTTTGGCATGTTAAGTACTTTGCGTTAAAGGCTCTTGAAAAACAGTAGAGGCAATAAGGGCACTCTGACGTTCCTTTTTCTTCCTAAAAGCAGCAAATAACATTCCCATGTGAAAGGTGCCCTCCCTGTACCAGGAGAAAGAAACATTCTTATCACCAGAGCTGGGCAGTCGAAGCTGAGAAAAATTTGTACAACGGACCTTGTTAGAGTAGTTCATCCTCCTTTTGTTCACCCCTTATGTTTTAGCTACTTTTCCGACTGCTACTCTTTGTTCAACCTAGTATAGACGCACATAGGTCTAGTCCCTTCTTTGGGTCTTCATTTTTCTTGTGAGGATCCCCATTTACATGTAAATAAAATGTGTATACTTTTCTCCTGTTAATCTATCTTTTGTCAGTCCCAGCTGGAGATCGCAGGAGGATAGAGGAAATTTTGCTTTCCCTACAATGGAAATGAAAATCAGTGGCCTGCTCATGAAATGTGAAGTTCAAAGGTTGTCCAAGATGGTGCCTTTGTGTGTGTGCCTCTCTTTCCAGCCAAAGGTGCAGGCCCCGCTCCCTCAGCCAGGCCAACAGCTCCCTCAATTGCAACCCCCCTAACCCCCTCACTAGCTCATACTTGGCCAGCTCAGGCCTCTGGGCTTAAGACTGAGAGTAGAATTTCAATGCCATGAGCCTTGCATTTTAAATGCCAAGCCTAAAAATATCCTCCAAAACGTAGACAAATGAACTACTAACATCGGTGTCTATACCAGGTTCTTGCTGACACTCTGGCCGCTTGTATGACCTTTCAACACAGCGTTTGAAAAAATGATCAGCGCTTTCCTCTTCCCTTGGCAGCTCAGAATAGCTCTGTTTCCTTTCCTATAAACAAGTCATATCTCTGGGAATTTCTAAAGCCGAATATTGTCTGCTTAGAAGCCGTGACTCACACTCTTTCCTGGCAGTCCTGACAAATTCATGAACGCCTCTTGAGGAAAGGATCCCAGACAATAAGAGTGGTCACAGAAAGCCTCAGATTCCTTCATGTCAAACCCAGGAAGCTGAGCGACAACGGAAAATACCAGCAAGAATCCCTGGCCACGGCATCCCCCTCTTCTTGGCTGAGCTGTCAGAGCAGGAAGGGGAAACCCGCCTAGAAACTTGTCCCAGTCTGTCTTTAGGTCATCGCCCAGCCAGCCCCCTCTGTTTGGGAATTTACCTAGCTCAGCTTCCTCCTGATTCTGATTTGGTAAAAGTTCTCTGAGGGGTGACTTCCCGGGGAAATTACCAGGAGGTCACACACCCCGGGTGGTGGGGCTTCCTAGCTACTTTTAGCAGGAACTCTGTGGCCAAAAAAAAAAATTCTTTCTGCACATTCTCTTCCCAATACTTTCTCCCCTCCTCCACTCCTGGTCCTGTCTCTCCATTTTTTTGTCCCTCTTTAGTGCCACATCTTTTTCCTCAGGCTTGTTAAATGGTCAAGAAACAAAGGAAAAAAGTGTTTATTTGGCTTCTCCCATCTCAACAGCATAAAAGTCGCTGTGTTAGTGTGTGTGTGTGTGCGCGCACGCGCGTCTGTGTGTGTGACACATATGTAAACAATAACGCAAGGACCTTTGTTGAAGAGGCTGCATGAGAAAAACTGAAAAAGCTCTGGATACACAGGGCATTGTTGTAGTTCCACCCATTTCTGGGTTTCATACTAATGAAGGGACAAAGGATTGATCTGCTTATGGCCCAGCAAATGCCCTGTGGTGGGAGGTTTAATCCCAGCTGGCCTGCAGCGCGGCCTGAAACCAGTCTCACTATAACCCGAACATTGAAAATCTGAAATATCCATAACTATGTGATCTGTGAGATAATAATGCTTACCATACATAAAATGTGACATGTGTCCAGTATGGTGGTAAGTATTTCCTGTGTATTTTCGCAATTGCTACAACCTAATAGTTTTTAGTATTTCACAGATAAGGAAGCAGTACTGGAGAAGTTTAATTAGTCGTTCAAGATTTTTTGAAAAAGTCATGGCAAGGCTGAAACTTAGGCCCATATCTATTGGAAACCAGAGTCTGGTTCTTAGTCAATGTGCCAGAGAGATACCCTGAGAGACTAAGATGGGATGGGAAAGGAGAGAGAGAGAGAGAGAGAGAGAAAGAGAAGACAAGCATGTGTGTGTGTGTGTGTGTGTGTGTGTGTGTGTGTGAGATACTGTGATTTGTAATAAGAAATATATATTTGTTCTTCATCCCAGTTTCTTGCACAGAGCTCCTAAAACCCTTAGAATTTTCTAATCAATGAGAATGATAAAGGTGCCTTTTGTTATATTAGTGAGGTGACTTTTGAACCACACCTAAGGATGGGGGCTGGTTGCCAGTGGAATCAGCTGTGTGATCAGAGGGTTAGAGCTTTCAGTCCCCCCACCCCCTACTCCCCACCTCCACGGAGGTGAGAGGGACTAGAGATGGAGTTCAATCACCAGTGGCTAACGATTTAATCAATCATGTCTGTGTAACGAGGGGTAGTCGGGGTTCAGAGAGCCTCTGGGTTGGTGAACCCATGGAGATTCAGGGAGGGTGGTGGCTGGGAGAAGTCATGGAGGCTCCGCACCCTTTCCCCATATCTTGCCCTCTGCATCTCTTCCATCTGGCTGTTCCTGCATTATATAGTTTTATAATAAACTGATAATCAAAGTAAGTAAAATGTTCCTCTGAGCTCTGTGAGCCACTCTAACAAATTCATCAGACCCAAGGAGGAGGTTACTGGAACCTCCAATCTAGAGCATGTCAGTCAGAAGCACAGGTGACAACTTGGACTCCTGATTGGTGTCTGAAGTTGGGGGATGGGGGGCAGACTTGTAGGACTGAGCCGTTAACCTGTGAGATGTGACACTGTCTCCCAGTACATAGGGTCGGAATTGAGTTGAATTGTAGGATGACCAGCTGGTGTCAGAGAATTACTGATTGGTGTGGGAAAAACCTCCACACGTTGGAATTGGTGACAAGAATTATAGTGACTGTTACACTAATATGATTTACTAATTTCATTTCTTCCTCAATTCTTTAGGGTGAACAGCTTATCCAGGACCTTTGTTCTCCCATTTGGAGAGAGTAATTAAGACCTCAGACACCCTCCATAGTTGAAGAAACATGGTTTCCAGGGGCATCAATTCAAATGAAAAATCTAGGACAACCCCTCTCCTACTCCCACTTTCTCCGAAGCAAAATAGAGACCTGGGGACCTGGTCTGTACTGTAGCCACTGCCTGGGTGTGAGCGTCTGTTGCTGTCTCTCAAGGGTCCTTCCTTGGCTCCCCTCCCCCAAATGTTCTTACTGTTATTTTAAAGTCCTAAATTTGGCTTGACCTAGGCTGGGGAAAGTTATCTTTCTTTTTCACTTTTCCTTCAGGTGAAAAACGAGGCTGACATATTTATGGATTTTTGTTACTTCTTTAATAAATGGCTCCCTGGGATGCGATTCTAGGAAAATGGCACTTTAAGGAATAATGTCTCAGAAGGTGGTGACTGGGCAGAATTAGCCATTGTGGTAAGAGATACGCCACACTAGGCATTTCCAGGAGACTGGCGGTGGTCAGAAATGCTCCTATTGATTCCGTCCACAGAAGTGTACACGTGTTGGTAAAATGCCTTTCACGGACATTTATAGGACTTAAGGATGAAGAGAGAGATGCTTTTCCTCTCCACTGTTTGTCGTTTCAGATGGAAGAAGTAGGGCTGAAACATGCCAGAGAACTTGTCATACTTCTTCAAGAATCTGAAATACTTTTCTGAAGAACAATTCCCTCCACTCTTTTCAATGACACTCTGTTTTTCTTGAGGGAACAGGAAATAATGACTCTGAGTATTTCATAGGGTGCTGGAAGAAGGAGTCTTCCTGATGTAGTTGTATAATTTCCTCATTTTTAAAGATGAGGAAACTGAGGCCCAGGGAAGTAAAGGAAGTCACCCTTGATCTCACAGTGAGTTTGCATGTGTGAATCAGGCCAAAGCTCAGTTTCCCTTTTAGGTGCCCTATAATTACCTGGGAATAATCTCAAGAAAACATGTTCCAAACCCTGGAACCCAAGGCCTCAGCCCCTCCTTTTCCCTTTTTTGCTCATTGCTCACCTGTGCTTTGTTTGGTAATGGCCCTGATGTAGCCAGTTCACCAGGCGGCCCATGGACTCCTCAGAGAGCATTAGTCTTGGGCTCTTGCCTCAAGGGCCCTGATTCATTTCTAGCCATGATTGCATCAGGGTGCATATGTGTCTCTGTGTGAGAGATGTGGGTATTTCTCCAGTCACATGTGAGAGTTTGCCTCAGCTACCCACCCCCATCACACTCTATCAGCTATGGCTAAAGAATAAAGCCAAGAAAGAGGCAGCCACTTGGGATTTCCTACAGACTAGAGGTCTGGTCCTCTTAAAGATTATAAATGCTGCCATAGGAAACATTAAGAATTAAAATCATGATTTTATTGGGCGTTTCCTTTGTGATCCTTCCTAGCATTTTGAGTCAGTGGATAAAGTGAGGCTGGCATTTTAATTGGCTTCTTGCAAAAGTGGTTGGGCAGGGTACTCAGGCTTTTTGGGGAAGTGTATGGACGTCTTCAGATAAAAGGTTTTATATGAGGGAAAGGTTATTGCTATTATTTTGAACTTTCAGAGTGGTTTCGTTTTTGCATATTTATGATATTAATATAACTTTAATAGAAGGCTTAATGTGCAAGTTGCTAAGCACATTGCCCAATGGAAAAAAAATAATGATACAACTACTGCAATGATAAGGCAGTTTTCACCTACACTTAATTATCTCTCTTTCTTAAGTAGAAAGACTTGATGAAATCTTAAAAGTATGCTGGAAAAGTTTCTAGAATGAAATAGTTTAATTTTAAGATTTATGTTTTAGGTAAAGACCAAATAGTATTCTGTCCATTTGAAAAAACAAAAAAAGGTGAAAGTTAAAATTTTCATAATTGTGTGATATCTGTTACTATCAGAGAAATTGGATGTTGAAATGGACAAGCAAGACTGAAAACTGAAGTGGATATATTCTTAAAAACTGTGTGAAAGAGGCAGGGGGTGTGGGGTTCTTTAATGAAATAAATCTGACGTTGACCCAAACCTATTTTAGCACTAGGCTTTGGTGTAGACTATGCATAAGTTGAGTAGGAAAGTTTGGGCACTATTCTTTCTTAAATAGTTGAAACTGTGGCTTTGGGCTTGTAGATCATGTTGTATTAATTTTTAAGAAACTGGATGCTGTCCACTGTGTCTGTGGATGGAAATTTTATTGCAGAAACTGTTTACTGTTATGTAAGTCTGTTTCATACAACCACGTGAGTTGGCTCTGCTACATATTTACAATCTCTAGCTTTTGCTGGGTCCTCACTGCACCCATAATCCTATGCCTCCTTTCCCCAAGAAAATATTTAAATTTTTCACTGTTCTCATTCTGAACAACCCAGCTCATGACATTACCTCCTAATTCACAGAAAACGTACATCCGATCCAGCAAGAACTCTCTCAACTTCTTTCTTCTCTCATGTAGAAACAGTGACATCCACACCCCTCCTTCCCTCCCAAGTCCCCCTTTGTTCAGACCTAGCCCCTCTACATGAGTTCTGGGTTGCAGTCACTTCCACCCCCCATCTCTTCAGGGGGCTCATTAATCACTCTTCCCTCTACTAGGTGCTTTCAATCACTCTTTTTCTATTGGTTTCTTGTTCTCAGCACATAAATATGCTCAATTTTTCCCCATCTTAAAAAATATATATACGACTTTCCCTTGACCAAGGGTGTCCTAGCTATCGTAAGTCTCCTTTCCATATACAGTCATAAGAGTAGCTTATACTTATTCCTTCTACTTCCTTATGTTTCATTTATTACTTAGCTTAGCTCAACCTTACTTCCATCCCCACCGCTCCCCATGAAATGCTCTCACCAAGATCATTTAGCATCTCGTAAGCTCCAAATCCAGTAGACTTTGTGTTAGGCCTCTGATTATTCGGCTTTCTGTGGTAGTTGCTTAGGGTAAAATCTTCCATGTGATCTTTGACTCCTCTCTCTCACATTGCACATCTGATCCAACAGCTCTACTTTCAAAATCTATCTAGAATTCAACTACTTCTCACCATCCCATTGCCACCTGGTCCACGTTAGGATCACTTTTTGCCTGCATTATGGCAATGGTTTCTTAACTGGTCCCCTAGCTCCTGCCCTCACCCTTCTACACCCTGTTATCACCCTGCAGCCAAAGAGTTTAAATGCTTAAATTAGGCTATGCTGTTTCTCTCCTCCTCACTCTCCGATGACTGCCATCTCGCTCTGAGTAACGAAGTTCTCAGTAGAAGCTGCAAGGCCCTACAGGATCCTCCCCCTATTCCTGTCTGTTTCCGTCTCCTACCACTGCTCTTGCCTCCCAGAGCTAGGGCTAGCATGAAGCTCTCAGAAAGTGCCTGGGGTGCAAAACTGAAGAAGGACCCCACTCTCAGGGTCTTGAAACACTACTGACAACTTCTTAAAATCCCTCTTCTTAAAACTCTTCTTTCCTTGCTTATGTTGCCCAGTTTTCCTTCGATTTTTTCAACTTTCTCCTTAATTCCACCCCACTCCCATCTAAGCAGCATGGTATTGTCATGGGATGGTCAGGTTTTTGCTGTGCAAATATGGAGTTAGAGTGCTTGAGTTCAGTTTCTAGAGCCATGTGACAATAGACAGTTACACTTTCTAAGCCTCAGTTTCCTCATTTGGAAAATTTAAATAATAATGTCTACCCTGCAGTGTTGTTGTCTGATTAAGTAAGTCATGTAGATATTTAGCATGATGCCTGGCATAAAGCCAGGGCTCAATAAATATTCATTATTATAATAAAAACAACTGATATTATTACTTCTGTTTGCATCCCCTTATTCCCCCTGTCCTCTCTGGTAAACCAGTTGAGTTTTTCCAGAACTGCTGCAAAATAAGTCCTGATACAAATCAAGCGATTTTGTTTCTAAAGGCAAAGAAGAGAATGACATAGTTCACATTTCCTTTCTTGCAGGAAAAATGTTACGGGTCATACTTTTGCTAAGAAGCTTGAAGAACAAAGTTAATTAAAACATTATTCCTAGAAAGAAAGAGGAACAGAACGTTTGCAAAATTCCCTTATCAAATCACATGTTGAAGTTATACAATACCAATGACATACAAGATGGAAGAGAAATTATAATCACATGTGTGGGGACCAGCAGAGATTTTTACCTGATATACCAGTGGGCTGAATCTTGGCATATGAGTGGTATATACATACATAGGTGAAGTGTTTGATGACTTTAAGTTACATTTTTCTAAAACTCCAGGCTACTGGGAGAGAATCTGTTTAGCTAACAATGATTTTTGTAAGTCATCCCATGAGACGCAGCATTAGGATTTATACTGATGGAGCACTGGCTATGGGCTCAGCAAGGAACTAGGTGTGTTCCTTTTGCCTGGAATAGTCTGTCTTCAGATTCTCTCTTGACTGTCTCCTTCTTGTCACTTAGGTGCCAGCGCCTTAATCTCCAAGTCAGAACTCCTCACAGTCATTCTCCATCTCATTATCCTGCTTTATTTTTGACTGACAGCCAGCAGTCAGAGAAGGGAGTGTGCTCATCTTTCTGCTTCCTTTCTATTCTTACTTCCCCATATTTCTAAACTTGCTTTCTGACTCCTCAAGTGTTGAAGTTCAAGGCAGGACTTAGTAAATGTTCAATGTTTTCTCTTTCTCTTCTGGACACTTCCCTGGATTCTTTGGAGATACTGCTTGTGGTCTTGTAAACTGGAGTTCCCTTAACATAAGTGAATGTATTTCTATTGTGGCAGTGTATGGGAACCCTCATCCTGGCCTCATTGCCTAGCTACAACAACGAAAAAATCCCAAGCCAGTCTCCTTTTCCTGCTCTCTCAACACATTTTCAGACAAGCTTTGGGAGCCTGCCTTGCTGCCCTCAGATAGCCTCATTATATAAGTAATGAACCTTTTCATACCCCTTTGGTGTGGTGTCATTGGTCTTGACATTGGAACCAAATTTTGGGTAAGGGAGTCCATCTTGCAAGGGACCACAAAAACTGGTGCAGCAAGCTGGGTGACCACATTATTTATTTTGCTTGATATTAGTATAGCCATTCTAGCTCTCTTATGGTTTCTGTTTGCATAATATATCTTTTTCCATCCTTTTACTTTCAATTTATTTGTATCTTTCGATATAAAGTATGTCTCCTATAAGTAGCAGAAAGTTGGATCTTGTTTTTGTTCTTTAAATCCAATCTGATAATCTCTTCCTTTTGATTAGATTGTTTAGTTCATTAACATTTAACGTTATCATTGATATAGTTGGACTTACATCTGACATTCTGATTTTTTTGTTCTCTGTGTCTCATGTCTTTTTTCTCATTGTTTTTCTTCTATGTCTCCTTTACTACTTTCTTTTTTTTTAAAATGGACTTTATTTTTTAGAATACTTACAGATTTATAGAAAAATTTAGAAGATAGAAGAGTTCCTATATATGCCACCCCCAATATTCCCTATTATTAACTTCTTACATTAGTATGGTACATTTGCCACAATTAAAGAATCAGTATTGATATATTAATTAAATTCCATAGTTCATTCAGATTGTCCTAGTTTTTAAAAAAATTGTTATAATATATATATATAACTTAAAAGTTACCATTTTAGCCATTTAAAAATGTACAGTTCAGTGGCATTTAGTACTTTCATATTGTTGTGCACCCATCACCACCATCCATCTTTTCATCTTCCCACACTGAATCTCTGTACTTATTAAACACTAACTCCCCAGCCTCCACTCTGCTCAGCCTCGGACAACCATGATTCTGTTTTCTGTTGCTATGAATTTGACTAACCAGCTACCTCATATAAGGGGAATCATACAATATTTGTCCTTTTGTGTCTGGCTTATTTCAGTTAACGTCATGTCTTCAAAGTTCATCGATGCCAACATTTCCTTCCTTTATAAGACTGAATAATATTCCATTGTATGCACATACCACAGTGTGTTTATTCATCTATTGGTGACCAGTTGGATTGTTTCTACATATTAGCTATTGGGAGTAATGCTGCTATAAACATGGGTGCACTAATATCTGTTTAAGTCTCTGATTTTGATTCTTTTGGGTACATATCTCAGATTTCCTTAGTTTTCACTTAATTTTTTTTCCTTCTATGATCCCATCCATTATACAACGTTATATTTGGTTTTTGTATCTCCTTAGGTTCCTCTTGGCAGTGACAGCTCTCAGATTTTCCTTATTTTTGATGATCTTGATAGTTTTGAAGAACATTGGTCAAGTATATTATAGGATGATCCTCTACTGGAATTTGTCTAGTGTGTTTCTCATGATTAAACTGGCATTATAGGGTATGGAGAGGAGAACCATAGAGGTCAAGTGCCATATTCATTACATCATATCAAGGATACATACTATCAGCATGTCTTATCATTGTTGATAACTGACCTTGATCATTTGGCTGAGATGATGTTTCTCAGGTTTCTCCACCATAAAGTTACTCTCACCCACCCCTATCGTCCATACTGACTCTTTGGAAGGAAGTTACTGTGAGCAGTCTACACTTAAGGAGTGCGGAGTTATGGTTCCCTCATTAGGGATGGAATATCTACATAAATTATTTGAAATTCTCCTGCCAGGAGATTTTTCTCTTCTCCCCATTTATTTATTTATTCAATCATTTTCTATGTCAGTGTGGACACATGGATATTCATTTTATACTGTGGGCTATAATCCAGTGTTATTTTATTTCTTTATTTTGCTCAAATGGTTCCAACCTTGGCCGTTGGGAGGTCTTTCAGTTGGCTCCTATATCCCCTTGACATATCTCTATTAACATAGGGTTTTAATTAATTTATTTTTTAGTATTTCCTTATTTTCTGTCATTGCAAGATGCTCCAGGTTCATCTTGTATATTTCTTGCCCCTGTCCTAGAATCAGTCATTTCTCTAAGAAAATCCTGTTTCTCTCATAAAGAGAATGGTATTAGAAACCAAAATCTGGGTGCTAGGTGTGCCCGTTACTACTGTTTTGCATGTCTCACAATTTTTTTGAAACTGGACATTTTGGTAGTATAACAACTCTAGATACTGATTCCCTCCCTTACTCCCCAGGAGTGGTGGTGGTGGTTGTTGGCTTTGTCAGTTGTTTATTTATTTAGTGACTTGGCTGAACTAATCCTGTGACATCTATTTCCCCCCTAGTGTGCAGCCCCTGTTATCAATGCTTACATTTTTTCCCCCTTGTTTTTGTCTTTTAGCCTGGCTACCTAAGGATCATCCCTGGGTCTGTGTTGGCATAAGCCACTTATTGGTCAAAAGTTGTACTTAGCCCCCTTAGCCAGTTAGATTTTTGCTCTCTCTCTCTATTTTTTTTTTATTGCAGTATAATTGCTTTACAATGGTGTCTTAGTTTCTGCTGTACAGTGCAGTGAATCAGCTATATGTATACATATATCCCCTCCCTCTTGGACCTCCCTCCACCCCAAGCCCACCCATCTAGGTCATCACAGAGCAAAGAGCTGAGCTCCCTGTGCTATCCAGCAGTTTCCCACTAGCTATCTATTTTATACATGGTAGTGTATTTATGTCAAACCTAATCTCCCAATTCATCCCACCCTCCCCTTCCCCACTGTGTCCACACGTCTGTTCTCTACATCTGCGTTTCTATTCCTGCCCTGCAAATACGTTCATCTGTACCATTTTGTGTGTATGGCCTCAAGGTTGCTATTACAGTTCAGGGAGTTTGTGTTTATTGCCCCATGTTCAGCCAAGGGCTTGTAGCTTGGTGGTTCTTTCTCTGATTGTTCCCAAGAGGGCTCAGCCTTGGGCATGCCCATAATCTGCCAGTTTGTCAGGGGTGAGTGTAATTTTAGTTTTAAACCTAGGAGTCACCCTGGATCAGAATACCTATTGTTCACGGTTTGGTCAAGGGTTGTGTTTAAGCCCCTTGTGCCAGCAAGTCTTCCATCCTGGGATGACTGATCCCAGGAGGGCTTTTCCTGGCTGCTCTTTTCCCAGTTCTCGCTATTAAACTTCTGGCTGCACTGCTGTTTTGCTTGTCTCCTGGAGCTATCATTCTCCTCTTAATTACTGTCTACCAAGATCTCCAGTGTTTTCAAAAACACCCTTACGCATGGAGTTCTCTACTCTCTGTTCCAAACAGTCAGCCCCCTCAGGCAGAGCTTCCAAACTCTTCATCCTTTGGGTCTGCCTCACCCCCAGGGTAGAACACCCATGCCACTGCACCAGAGCTATACTCCAGTTCTATAGGAGGACACTGCTTGGGGGGCCAGTGCCAGCCCCTGGTCTTCTCAGCTTGCCCTTCCCCAAAGGGAACCTCTATGATGGAGCTGGGCAAGGGTGATCAGGGCCCCTGTACTTTTAGTGGGCTACAACTGGTGCAGGACTTGGGAAGGGAGCTGCATCCCCTAGACCATTCCTCCTAGGAACAGAGCTTCTGTAACACTAGGTTGGGGTGGGGTGGGGGAATGAGAAATATTACTGGCAACATGCCACTCTTGGGGTGAAATCATAGACCAGACTGTGCACTTCAGGAAGAGGAGGCCCCTATCTTCCTAGCTGCATATGCCCAGGGTATGGGAGTTAAAGGAGCAGGTCATGGCTGACATGCCATGGATGCTTGTTGTTCTTATGAAATTTAGTAGATTATCTTGAATGAATATTTCTCCTTTTGCTCTATGCCCTTAAAATAATTTCCAGGGACTTTTAAGTGATTTTACTTTAATTTTTGTAATTTTCTCCAGTTAAATTGTTGTTACGCTAAGGAGAGTCCACTGGAAGTCCCATCCACCCAACTTTAATATTCTTTTACACCAACAATTATGTTCCCTACCATGAATATGAGAGACGGTCTTCCACTATGTTGATGTTGCTGCTGCCACGGATTGCTTGGTGGGGAGGTGGGGTTTAAGAATCAATGAGAATGTGTCAACTATAGGAGGGCTAAGGAAAGAACTGGCCTTACCATCAGTGGGGAAGGAAACAGGTTTTATTTTTTATCAGTGGCTTCTGATTGTAATTCAGGTTGATGATCATCACCCTGTCTTCTTACTACATTCATTCCAGCCTTCTGGGGGTCCTGATATAGCCAATCTGATGCTTCCTCAGGCATCTGAACTAATATCAGCATCAAGTAGCATCTGTTCACTGTGAGGAGAGAAAATGCACATTAATTGCAGCAGGAGGAATTTGGGCTAAATGTGAGGAGATAGTCCCTGATCAAAAGCATTAGCCTGAGAGGTGTTTTTCAAGTGTAAATCAGATTATGCCACTCTCCTGCTTCAAGCCTTCCAATGGCTGCCCAATGAAATTAGAATAAAGTCCAATCTCTTAACCAAGACCTACATTTCATTTCAATCCCTGTCATTCACCATGCTTCAATAACTCGGGCTTTCTTTCTGTCCTTCAAGTCCACCAGGCTTGCTCCTGCCCTAGGACCATTGCGTTCGCTGGTTCCTCTGCCTGGAATGCCCATGCTCAGATCTCCACATGGGTAACTGTGATCAACCGTCTTAATGCCAAGTTCACCTTCTCAGGAGGACTTTCTGGCCCACGATATCTAAGGTAGGTTCCCCTCACTCCCAGTCTTCATTGTTCGCTCTTCATTATTAACCTGCTGCCACTCTCCCACTAGAGTGTAACTTCCAGGCAGCAAGAATCTTGATGAATCTTGATTATGCTGTCGGCTCTCTTCTAAGTGCTAGAAGTGCTTGCCATCCAGTGGGAATTTAATAAATCCAAAGAATAAATGGAAGAATGAAAACATGGATGGAATGAATATCCATAGTTTTCTTTTTAGGTTTTAAAGAAATGAGTAAAATACTCTCTTGATGAGGTGTCTCAGAAGAGGGGCCTAGATAAGATTCAATGGTGAGGTCTTGTAATGTGGGGATTCACTTTACTGGTAGAAGAGTGCTTTATAGAAAGTGGCAGACTGAAGTGTTTTCCAGGGAAATAAATCCTCCAAACAGGAACAACTCAACATATATTCAATTATTCAGTTGTTCAGAACCTGGTTTTTAGTTCCACTTTGGCCCCTGACTGAAATAATTTCATGTGCACTTGTGCCCTGTTTTGTTATAACACCCAAGGGCAGGCACAGTAAGAGTGATAGCACCACTGTTGACCTCATATACTTGTGATTGCAATAACTTTGAATATTATGACTCATGGAAGACACAGAAACCCCAAATAATGCTGCCTTTGCCAATTTAAACAAAGCCTGGCTCCTTTCTATTTCATCAATCAAATGAATGTCCCTTTCCTTACCCCAGTGATTAAACCAACTATTTTGTTCCAAGATGTATTTTCTTTATCAATTACTGTGCTGAGAAATTCTTTCATCTTGGATTTAGAAACTAATCTTCTTATGAGAAATGAAGAAAAATGACCCTGGTTTTAACAAGTCTAGGACTTTGAAATCTGCATTACGGAAGGGTATGGAAACATGATATTTGATCAGGGGAGGTGAGGGAGAATTGTATAGGCTCTGACTAATAAATAATGAACCAGATACATCTATACATGAACTATTGTGTACCTGATCTGTTTGCTCTTTAAACTCTTAGCAAAGATTACACATAAAGAATAATTATTACATATTTCCTTTGAAATGGTGACCAAGAGTACTGAGAAATTACACAGTGCACTGAACAGGGCATAGTGGCTAGATTTTAAGTGGCCTCCCCCCACAAATCCCCAATTCCTGAAGTAGCAATGTGAATTCTCAAGTGCCCAAATTGTTAATAACTTCAGAAGTTCACACAAGAAAACCAATATTTCAAAAATTCTTTTATCATGATAATTTTCAAACATACAAAATTATTGAAAGAATAGTACAATTATTTACCCACATACCAACCACCTAGATTCCACAATTGTTAATATTTTACTAATCATTTGGATGTAATACTTTATATTTGAATACTTCAGTATTCATCTCCTAAAAAGAAGAACACCCTTTGGTATAATCACATTTAAGACCATTAACAGTAATTCTCTAATATCATCTAATAGTTAAATTCAAATTTCCCCAATAGTCCCTGACATATCTTTTATGTATTTTATTTTTCAAATGAGGATTCATTCAAAGTCATGTGTTGCATTTGGTGTTTCTGGTCTCTTTTAATCTGGAACTGATTCCACCCCCCTTTTTTTTTTTCTTCCGTGACATCACTTTTTGAGAGACTAGGCCAGTTATCTTGCAGAGCTTCCCACATTCTGAATTTTTCTTATTGTTCTATTGTGGTGTTATTTAACTTTTTTCCCTCTATCTCCTATACTTCTTGTAAATTGGAAGTTAGGTCAAAGGCTTAGTTCAATTCAGGTTAAACGTCTATGTCAAGAGTTCTTCAAAAGTGATCCATACTGCATCACAGCAGGAAGCATGTAAGGTTAGAATATTCTACTACTAATGATGCTAACTTTTAAAGTTCTTTAACTTCAGTGTTTCTATAAGAAAACAGTTTATATTTTGGACAGTAGAGAGCTCCTTTGTGCTAAAATTAAGGTGATTTGCAGCTTATAAAACAGATACAAGCAACAGTTTGCAGAGATAGTCTAAAATGATGACTCATTATCCATTATTCCATCAGTGATGGGGGAGATACAACTGGATGTCAAAGGGACTTGAGAAATAGCTGAAGTCAGGCTACCTCTCCCCAGGAAGATGAGCAAATTCCCATGTGGCCTGGATCCTGGCAATAACTTCAGGGAAGTGGACTTGGGTGCCTGGGTGACACCAGGTAAAGGGCTTAGGAGGTTGGTGTTGCTCTTCCCCTAGATTTTAGGAAAATTTCCGGGGAAATAATTAAACAGCCCAAGTGGAATTTCTGGCCCTATTACTTGTACTGCTGTTATTTCAAGTGCAACGACTTTATCTATTTGATTTAAAAAACTGGTTCCTGCTTTAAAAAGCTTTGGGGCACCAGAACAGTAAAATTGTCCAGTAAAATACTTAAATCAGTTGACAGCACCACATTTAAAAACACAGTGTATCACAAAGCAACATAAATGCCATGACCAGTATGAGATTCCCTTTGGCTACACAAATTTTTAAAGACAGCCTTTACACTGGATTAAACATGTGTAAACCTGGGTCTGGTTGAACCAATGAAGGCAGACGGCATGATAGAAAAGCATGTCCTTCCCCTGATTTAGATGCACAAGGTGGGGAGCTAATAGCACACTCAAATTACTATCAAAGCTAAACTTTATCTCTTGTTTACTGCGCACTGGGCACTGGGCTAAGAGACTCACATTCTGTGCATCATTTAATTGTCACAATAAACGTATAAAGTCACTTATTTAATGAATAAGATATGTGTGTGCATGCGCATGTGCATGCATCCTACTGTGTGCCAGGAGTTTCATTTTACTGGGCTCTGGAACAAAATCAAAATCCAAAACACACAGGGCTCCTCAATTCAGGCTGACCTCAATTCGGGCTGACCCTAAATAGTAAGGGTCTTGAATTTGTAGATAAAACCTGATGAGGGGCCACATGTCAACAAGTTATGTAACTGCTAGTGCAGGCATTTCAGGTTAGGAAATCTTTCCGTTCTGACCATTACATGGACTCTGTGCTAACAGGCATTTTGGAGGTCTGTTAAAACTGATCACAGTGTAGGCAACATACTAGCATAAGAATGGGCTCAAGGAAGCTGATGTTGTAAGAAAGGAGTGATGGAGAGAGAATCAAGAGGCAGGAGGTTTACATGAAAAGTATCTCCCATATGGATAGCTCATGTTTGCTGTGTTTTCTTTCAATAATAGAAACTAAACATAATAAGAAAAAAAGCCCACTTTAACAGAACACAGTTATGTTTCTATTTTGGACAGAGGATTTTTATGAGGAGATGAAGTGGCTTATTTCAGAGAGGGTGTTTCAACAGTAACGGGGCAAACAGGAGAGACTTCTTTTCATTTGCACAGTTTGGTTGAAAGCTTTTCAAACTTACACAAGTGCAGAGACTATGAGGTGAAAACACACTTGAATTTTTTTTTAAAAGACCAAGAAAACAACAGCATCTGTCATTGTTTGGGACTTTATAGTGTTCAAATCGCTTTCAGATACTTTATCAGAAATACCTTATGTGTATCTTTTCATCCTCATTGGATTCTCTCATCCTCACTCACCCCATGGCCTGGACTCTCAGCTCCCTGTTCTAAACAGCTGCCCCTGCTGAAGCTGTGGGGCTGTAGGATTTCACCACTGTGGACAACTTGCCACAGGCTTGGGGACTCTGGCTCTTCCAGACACTTTCAGACTTGGATGAAATATCACACTAAAGGACATAGGAGTAGGCTTCCTGGATGATTTCAAGGGGTGGAGGGATAGGGCCATCTGGAAGTATTGGGCAGTAAATTCTTCAGTGGGCAAATATTCATCAGTGTTTCATCTTTCCTTGATGGGTTGCTTCGAGGTATAGTTTCTCCATAGATATCTTGCATGATCCTGTGAATACGCCTGTCAAATGACTGGTTGTGACCCTTTGTGGCTTCACATGAAGCACTCGCCAATGTGGTAGCTCACCATCTTTTCATTCCTTCCCATTCTTCTTGTCTTGTTTCCTTTTGCCTTCACTCTGGATGCCCTGGGATTGTACCTTCCAAATAAAGCACCAGTACTTAATCCCTGCCTCAGGCTCTGTATTTTAGGAAACTAGGTCTCATACACATATTTGTTTCCAACTCTTTCCAACACTTTGAAGTAGACAAGAATGTTAGTGTTAGTCATACTTTAAAGATGAGAAAACCGAGGCTCGGAAAGTTTTAAGTGATTAGTCTGAGATTACCTTCATTTATTTGTTCATTAATTCACTCATTTATTTAACAGACATTTCTCAAGCACCTTCTTTGTGCTGATGGAGTCTGAGACAGACAAGATTTCTGCCTTCACGGAACTTAAATTGTAATTTAGAGGAGACAGATGGCACGTAAGTACCATCAATATCTGCTGAATGAATGAATTAATGAACAGATGCAAGAGTCTTATCTTTCCCAGGTTGACTACTTAGATTTTAAAAAAACATATCAAATTTCAAATTATTTCCCCCAAAAAACCTTTTTTGGGGGTGCTATTGTTTTATTGTTGTCCTGTATTTCTGCTTAATCTGTCCATCGAGTAATCCAGTATTTGTTGACTGCCAAATGATTAGTAGGCTCCAGGTACTTTTAGGACAATATAGGCAGAGGGGACAACAGGTACAAAGACAACAAAGTATAAACAAGCCTGGGTGACTTCAGAAACAGAAAAGAGGCTGGTGTGTCTCGGAAGTAAAGGGTGAGAGGGAGAGAGGTGTGGGATGAGGTCAGAGAGATGAGCAATAGCCAGATCATATAGAGTTCTGAATAAGGGTTATGATTTATTATAAGGACAGTAGGAAACCACAGGAAGGTTTTAAGTGATATGATTAACATGATTGCTAAGTGGTAATTCTCAGGCCTTCTGACTCCTGGACCTAAAGACTTCTTCTACATGAAGCAGGTGTCAGAGTTGGGACTAGAAGCTAAGCTCCAAGGCTCCCAGTTTCTGATAGAGTGAAGCCAGCTTCATAATGGTAGCTCAGCTATGAGGCCCTCCGATAATGCAGCAACACGACTCCAATGGCACCCTTTCCCCTACAACAGACGAAAAGACAGCCTCATGGAGTCACTTCCAGCCAAACAGGACTTTATCGTTCCATCTATAGATTGGGAATGATATAACCTTTTATTCAATAGTGAGGTGGAGGGACAGAGACCTACAGGTCCTTGGGAGCAGGGAGCATGTGACCTTGGGCTGCTGAGAATCAGCTGTGGTTCAAATCAGTCTGAGTAATCCCGGCATCAGATCAGCAGTGCCTGTCCTATTCATTTAATAAGTGAAAATGATGCTATTGCCTTGTCTGGTGTAAGAGAACTGAGTGGTTGTGTTCAGTGACAAGAGAGGTGTCAGCATGGGTTCCACATTGTTTTGAACATCATCCAGAAAAGTCACAGGCAAGATGGGTAAATGCAGCCTGATTAGTAAAGTTTTGTTTTGTTTTTGTTTGTTATTTTTGTGTGAAAGGATGATGGATTTTCCTACACGGGGTGCCTTTGCAAGGGATTCTGTGATCCTCAATAAATGGGTATGGGAATGCAAATGTAGGGGTCACTGTCCTGAAGAGGATTCAGGACTTATCCATAGGCTTGAAGTTTGGCTCTCCCTTTGCCTCCCAACTTCCGTTTTCTTAAGAGAGAACTGCAGCCTGGGGACACAGCTCCCCTTTTTCCTGGGATGCTTCCCTCCAGGAATTGTGGATCAGGCAGTCCTCAAGCCTTCAGTAACTCATGAACCTTGGGCCTTTGCACCACAAGTCCCCTGTGTGGACACCCCTTAATCCCCAGCCTATTCTCTCTTCTGGCTCTGCAGCTCTCAATTCAGTAGTTTGCCTTGAGGCCTGCAGAGACCGTTCCTATTCAGCTGACCACTAAGTGATATTCTGATGTTATTAATGTGTATTCATCTGCTCCCTTTCTTCTCCCAAAAGGAGTGAGGGAGACAAACATTTCAGAATAGAGATGAGGAGACTGATGGGGTGATCATGTAGGTTTGGGGGAAAGAGGAGAGGAAATTGAAAACATGGTGAGCTTGATGGAGCCAAGGAAGTGGAGAAGATGCCAAGGAAAGCTGGTAAACAACAGTGTTTGTGCATCGCAGAATCACACCTTCTCTGAGTCCACTGTTTCACCAGCCTGCCCCCATCAGCCCGGCGCCTCTTAGCAATTCCCCAGCTGTCAGCTCCCTACCTGCCCGGCTCTGGCTGCTCGGCTCAGAGCTGCTCCCCTGGGCCTCTCTCTGGCTTGTCAGTGGGCTGCGTCAGCATCACGCCACACTGTCTCCCGTTGGCCCGGTGATCAACGCCTGACGGGCCGGCCCTCTCTCCCCTCTCAGCTAGGGCCAATGGGAGTCAGGGGAAGGTTTTGGTTACAAATGAAAATAAAATAAATAAGTCATACTCCTGCACTCCAGAGTCTGGGAGAAACATCTTCATGGCCTCGTAAATCTTTCTTTTTAAATTTGTCCTTCTCCTTCCGGATGCCCCTCCCGATCCCCTGCGCACACTTGGCTGCCCCTCACAGTGCAGGGAATGCGAAATGAGAGGCTTGGGCTTAGGCTAGATGTCAGTAACCCCCCTCCCCCGCGAACCCCCAAAGGCATTTGTGCTGTGTGTGTGTGCGTGTGTGTGAAGAGAGGAACCAGCCAGCCAGAATCCAGGCCAGTGACAGCTTGTCCCCTACTCTTCTGACCTTTGCAACAAGACACCCAGCCCCCTCCCAAATCCCCCCTCACCTGGCTAAATTACCCCCAAAGCTCTTGGTTTCTTTATTTCTTTCCATTACAGGCGGTTCTGATAATTAAATGCAATACTCTATTTTAAGATGCCTAGGAGTTTTTCTAAATAGATATTAGACATTTTATTAAAGCTCGTTGAGTTTGAATGTTTTGCTTAAGACTTTGTCGTCTGTTTAAAGACACATCTTAAAACAGGGGATGCTATTAATCTCATACACCTGAATGTGAATAACAGTGCCCAAAAGTTGGGCCTCAGAGAGTCAGGAGAAAGAGCTAGAGGTCCTGAAGTCACCAGGTGGGTGACGTGTGTGAGGGACCAAGGGGTGTATGCTGGAAAAAGCCTTACACCCCTTTGTGGTTTGCCTAGGGTTGCCCAGGTCATGTCATAAGGAGGATTAGATGGGGTGGTGGTAGGAGGGAAGCATGGTCTCAGGGGCCAAAGGATTAGAAGGGAAGGAAAGCAAGAGGGTGGCTGCTTGGGCAACCAATACTCAGTGCAGGGGAGGCTTTCCCACCCTCCCACCCCCGCAAAGGATCAGCTTTGTCTTAAAAAGTCTTTTTACTTTAGACTAGGGTGGACAATCCTCCTTGACCACTGCTATCCTACACTCCTTCCCCTCTCTTACTTCAGTGCATTATCCATGAGGGGAGAGGAGGTGTGCCATCCATTAACTGTGGCCAGAGCGCTCAGCTTGCCAGGGTCCTGAGCTGTTGAGGGGTCGAGGAGAGATTTGTACCTGATGTGTTATCTTACGGGGTTAAGGAGGAGGAAGAGACTGGGAAAGGGTTAGGTTTAAGGAAAAGTTGCCCAACTTCTGCCAAATGGGAACAATGGAGGCACCACAGGGCAATGGGGCTGCCCTCTGAGGGATGCCAAGATGGAGCCGTGGCAGTTCAGGAGGGTGGACAGGCCAGATGTCTGCTTTCACATTGTTATCCAGGGAGATTTCAGTGTTCAGAGCCGTGTACATTTCTATCTCTTTGAACGTTTTCTATCTGCTCCCCCTGCACGGTTGCCATGCCGAGGTGGTGGTGAGATTTTTATAGACTATACTTTTGGTGGGTAGAGTAGCTTCCACATTGGCTTGGGGCCAAGATGAACAGGTGACATCACAGAGACGCTGGGTGCCATGTAGAGGTACATTTGCCACAAAGCTGGTGAAGTTTAAGGTTTAGAGTCCCTCGTTTGCATGAGCTCTGTCCATGGCGCTGAGGTTGGCCTGGGAATATTTGCACCGGGGTACAGTCTGCCCTTGGGAGGACAGACAGAGGAAGAGGCCTAGGTCGGCCCTGTCTGAACAAGAAATTCCAGGGTGCCATATACATGGAGCAAGACCAGGAAGTGGGAGGCGTGGGCTTTGAGTACACATATGCATGTTTCTTTGACCCCGTAGACGCCTTGCCATGTGTAGAGGGACAGAAAGAGAGGAGGAGCAGAGTGTAGCCTGTAAAGTATGGATTCCCTCTAGCCTGGGTTAAGGGTGTTTCTGATAGTATCCCGATAAGGTGCCTAAGACTGGGAGTACATGTGTATACAGAGAGTAAAAATATTTCAGATGTGCAGAGCCAGAAGCTAGTCTGTGGAAAGTTCTTCCAAATCTTAAATCTCATATGTCTGAAAGAAACGATGAAGATTTCCCCAGATTTGACAACCATCCTAACAGTTTCCATGACAATACCAGTAATGACTTCTGGAACTGAAGAAGCTTTTCTAAAGTATCAATAATAAAAGGCAAATTTTGACCAACCATGCTAGAAGAAAGACTGAATTATCTTTCTATTTCCTCTAGAGGATAAGATATGACAAAATCATTGTCACGTGAAGAAGTCATCAAAGAGCAAGCAGCCAAAAATATAGAGGAAAAATTATTATAGAGCCATGTCAGGAAGTTAATTAATAAAAATCTTACTTTTTTTTCTATTTGTGATGTATGTGATATTTATCCACTAATTTTGTGTTTTGTGTTTTGTTTCTTCATTCTAAGTAAATAGGTTTTTTTGGTGCCTAGTTTTGAACTTGTAGCTTAGCACTGTATTTTTTTCAGAGGGGCTTCTAAGTTTTATAAACTTCAGCCCCCATGAAACCTGTACCAGCCGCTGCCACCCTATTTTTTTCTGGGTAACAGTATTTAATGTCCTTCATGACTGTAGCTGAGAATAAATGAAATTATTGTAACCACTTCATGTCCTCAGTAGACTGGGCCTTATAGGCTAAGCCCAAATTTAATAATGTTTGTGATGTTATAATGTTTATAACGTTTGGGATGTTTACCAAACTTGCAGTTTCATATGATCTTCAGTAAGCTACTGAACGTTTTGGATTTTGGATTCTTCATCTGTAAAGTGAGAGGGGCAGATAAAATGTTTTCTAGTTTTCTCTCCAGCACTAATGTTCTATGCTTTTCCCACTGAAAACTGAACTCAGCATTAGCAACTGGTATAAGCTGAGGACTGTCGGTATTAATTATAATCCACAGCAATAACTAGGTCCCCAGATAATGTCTTCCCTGAACAGCTTCCAATCGCACTTCTCCCCATATCCCACCTCCATAATGGTGTGGCTCACAATTTACACGACATATGTGCTTCTTCGAAGTCATATATTTCTGATTCAGAGTATATAATGGATATGCTAGGGAGGCCTTTAAGAAAGAAAATCTATCATGAAGTTCTTATTGGCAAATGTAAGCAAATGTGACTTTATAAAAGGATTCTTCAAGTGGATTCCCTCCATGCCAAGATATTCACACCTCATATATAATTTCTTAAAATTCATATATTCAGATTAAGTTATATGAAGCCACATTAACAACGGCAAAAGTGACAAATAAGAGAGCCAATTTTGATCTTAGAATGGGGACAATGGAATAAGATGGAGAGATTTGAGGTCTGGAAGTTGAGTATATGGATAGAAAAGGACCCCCTTATCCCCAAATGTCTGGGTGACACCAAACTGAAAGACAGCTCTTGGAATGTGTCTCAGGTGCTACACTTACTCCTACTTTGACTATAATATCTTCTGGCACCAGAAATACGGCCAAGACAATTCCACACATTCCTATAAATGGGTCTGTTTCTGCATATTGTGTATAATATGTTCAAAACCTCTAAAAATTCATATATGTCCCCAACCAGTGATGCAGCTAAGGGACTTATGCCCAAAGGAGTCTTGATCTCCAGCTCTAACAAAGACTGCTCTGATTCCTTGTGATTGTTCAACAGGCATCTCTCCCCTCTTTTACTATCCCTGGGAAACTGTTTCTATGCACTCCCCACCCCTACCCGCCCTTCAAATGCCCACTAGCTGGGTGCATATGTTATTCTGAGGCAATAAGGACTCTGAGTACACGTTTCTTAACTCATTCTGCTGTGTCACTGTCTCACCGGATCAATATTTGGCCGGGGAAGTGCTAACTCAAAGTGAAGGCTGCTTCCTCCGTCCTCTTGTAGAAGAGCCGTGTCTCCCTGGAGTGTGGCTAACACTTGTGCATTTACCACTTCTTTTTTCCTCCTGCTTCTGTCTTCCTTCATCAGCTGAGGCTGACCCTGGTTTTAAGGATGGATTTCAGGATGGAGGACTTAGATCTTTTTTTGTTTTTCTTTCATTCCCGTGCAAAGTTTTACTTTAAAACAAGGAAATCATCTGTTTATCTTAGCCCAGGCAGTCCTGGAGAGTTTAAGCACGGGGATATGGAGAAAACTTCCTGGGTTCCAATATTTCCTATCTGTGTGTCCTCGGGCAAGTCACTTAACCTCTTTAAGTCATAATTTCACAGTTTGGAAAATGGGGATTAAAAACGTAGCTTCCTGAGGAGCTGTGAGATTAGGTGACCTGATGCCCGTCAAGTTCCTGGCATGGCTCTGACAGGTGAACAGTAAACGCTCAATGAGTGTTAGCTAGCATTTATTGCTTCCCATGTTTCCTCTACATTCTGTACTCCCGTGGGTAGGGGGTTTGTTTTTGTGAGCTGAGTTTCTGCAAGAGAGACAAGAGGTTGGCTTAGATCTATATTTTTAGCCTTGTGGCCTTTCCCCCCCTTATCTTTCATGCTTTTTTTTTCTAAAGCCTAAAATATTTATTTATTTTTATTTTTATTTTTTTAACATCTTTATTGGAGTATAATTGCTTTACAATGGTATGTTAGTTTCTGCTTTATAACATAGTGAATCAGCTATACGTATACATATATCCCCCTATCTCCTCCCTCTTGCATCCTTTCTTGCCTGCCTTACCTCACATACACATCTCACATACACATTCACCTTGACTGGGAGTTTCTCAGTGGTCAGTAGCAAGTGCCTTTGTCTCTCATCCCCAACTCCTGACTGAGGACACAATTTAGAGCATATGTCCAATAAATGTCTTTCAAGTGATTTCCCTTCTATAGTCTCATCAGATTCTTGTCTTGTTATTTTTATTAGAGTCCTACATTCTGAACATTTGCTTGTTTTGGCAATGGAGTCTATGTTTGTAAGATATTCTTATAAGACTGTATCTTAAAATATTTCCCAAAGTACGTATGACCGGCAGGGACACTAACCCAACGAGAAATATCAGGAGAAAAGATGTCTGTGGTTGTCTGCCTCTCCTCTCCTGCTTTGTGAGGAGTGGACACTTGTGAAGAATTGTCTGGTGGAGAGAAAAATGACAATTTGAGACCTGCAGAGGAATGTTAAGGGGCCTGTGCTTTCTTTGTATGTTTAGCCTTTCCTGCACAGAGATTGTCTAGGGAAGATCCTATCCAACATCCCTACCTGGTCCCCTTCACCTTGAAACTCTTCCCCTCCCTCTTCTCAAGTCATTCTCCTCTAACCTTATAGTATTTGTGAGTAAGTATTTGTTTGGCCACCACGATTAGCTACCAAACTTTGCCACATTGGTTTCTACTTCTCCCCTTTTTAAGGATGTCCAATAGCGTGATGCCTCCTCCCCCTGTCCTTCCCAACAGGATTCTCCCCCTAAAAAGCATTATTTTTCACTGGCCTCTCCACAAAGAAGGGTCATAGTAAATTCAGTCATCTTAAGCTAATTCCTAGAATTGAGAAGTTGGGAGACACTGATCTAGGGTAGTAATTGTTTTTTAAAATGTAAATAAATATTTTATTTTAAAATATTTTTAGATTTACAGAAAAATTGCAAAGATAGTACAGAGAGTTCCTATATACCTCTCATCCAGTTTCACCTGTTGCTAACGTCTTACATGATTATACTGATTCCAAATAAAGAACCAGCATTGGCACATTACATTACTATTAATTACACTGCACACTTTCTGTAGAAAGTTTTTCCCATATTGTGTCATTCCTGTTCCAGAATCCCATCCAGGATACCACATATGTCTCTTTAGCATCTGCTGCTTTGTGACAGTTTCTCGGACTTTTCTTGTATTTGGTGACCTTGACAGTTTTGAGGAGTACTGGTTGGATATTTTGTAGACTGTTACTCAGTTTTTTTTTTATAATAGCTTTATTGAGATATAGTTTACATACCATAGAATTTACCCAATAAAGTACATTTTTTAGTATATTCACAGGTATGTACAAACATCACTACAGTCAATTTTAGAATATTTTCATCACCTCAAAAAGAAATTCCATAGCCTTTAGCTATCACTGCTCCCAACCTCCAGCCCCTGCACAATGTCCCCATTCTCCCTAGTCCTAAGCAACCACTAATCTACTTTCTATCATTATAGATTTGCCTATTCTGGACATTTCCTATAAAAGGAATTATATAGTATATGGTTTTCTGTGATTGGCTCTTTTCATTTAGCATAATGTTTTTAAGGTTCATCCATGTTGTAGGATGTATCAATACCTCATTCTTTTTTATGGCCAAATGCTGAGGTCAGGTGTTTGCAATTTGTTCTTACCCCAGAAGGCTAAAAATGGCTGGGGTACTTTCCTGCAATTGGGAAGGTACTTGCAGAGAGAACTAGATACGCTGCCTGTGCAATAAATGCCCACTGATCCCAAGTAGATGAACAATATAGTTTTATAGTTAATTTAAAGTAATGTAGGGAATTAAGAGCACCGCTTCTATAGTCAGACTGCCTGGGTTTGCTTCTTGGCGTTACCTTTTATTCACTGTCTGACTTTAGGTAAGTTACTTAACCTTCCTGTACTTCTGTAAAATGGGAATAATTGTTTTCACCTTAATAAATGTCAGCCATCAGGTAGATTATACACATAGTGGGCTTTTGAGTTTTGGTAGATAGATAAATGGAATCGTCTAATGACAAACATGGAATATCAGTTTTCAAAGAAGGAATTAATAATGCATTCAATTATGATCAGTGTAGCTAAGTGTTTCTGGGGAGATTCAGAAAGCACTTAAGCATTTTACAGGAACCCAGCATCATGCCTCTGAGAAGAAGAGGTGAGGGAGACGGATTGAATCCAACCTGGCCCAATGACATCCCCTGGAAGTTAATTTTGTAATGAACCCTTAAAATCTGCTTAGCTTACTTACCATTTTTCTCTTTTCTAAAATAAGAGTGCCAAATGTATGAAGAAAAAAAACCACTATTGTTTCGATGCTTTGTATACGAAGTTTTATTGTGTTACAAACACAACAGGTGTCACGGCATTTCCCAAGGGATTGGATAAGATGAGCCATAATGTCTCTCCATCTTGAGAGTTCGTGGTGCTTCGTATCAGCATCATCAGTACTTCTTCCTCCAAAGTCTCACTCATGGCGCTGCCAGGAAGCAGCCCCACAGAGCCACATCAGTGAAGCAAAGCTTACTCTTACTCCTTCTGTGGTCATTATAAATTCATCATTTCCAGCTGCTCCCAAACTCATTTCTACCTTTCTTCTTTGTGCTTTACAAATTGTGTTGCTTGGGGGTGGAAAGGGGATAACTTTAGTAGGGAAGCTATTGCCAAAAACATAAAATGAAAGAACCACTTTTCTTTGTTTCAATTCTGCTATCTCAGAGGATTTCTTTTATTTTATTTTTTTCCTGTTAAATTACATCTCCTAATTAGGTCATGCTACTGGAGGTGACCTACATTTCAGAAGCCAACAAGCAACAACAGAGAGGCAGGGAACTGGGTGAGAGAGAAAAAAGAATGACTTCAAAATGGCTTCAAATTCAGCTTTTGTCAAGTAATTTGCTTGTGACAGAAGTTTCCATAAACTTGATCTTTAGATGAGTGTTGGTTCAATGCAATATTTTGAAAACTTATCTAATGGGATACACTGTGCTCTTTTATTCATTAACCATGCACACGTTTATTGAGCACGTGTGTGTGTGGGTGTATGAAATATACATATATACATATACACACATATTTACATATGTATGATGTGAGATATCTATAGTTATATCTATATCTATATATCTCTGTATGTATATATAATGTATATTTATGTATGTATCTCTATCTATGTGTATAATTATTGGGCATGGTTGAGGATGCAAAGAAATACAAGAAATGATGCCCGATCTCAAGGAGTTTGCAATCTAGGAGGAGTAAAGATCTTCCCCAAAAGAGTTAAGAGATTGAGCTAGTATATGATAATAGGAGTTGTATTATTTATCTATTGTTGCTGATAAAATTACCCCATCACCTAGTGACCTAAAACAGTAGGTATTTATTATCTCATATAGTTTCTGTGGGTTTGGAACCCAGAAGTGGATTATCTAGGTGGTTTTGGTTCAAAGACTTTTATAAGGTTGCATTGAAGGTCTCAGCCGGGCTACAGGCATCTGAAGGTTTGACTGGGGTTGGAGGATATGTTTCCAAGTTGGCTCACTCTCATAAATGGTGAGATTGTGTGGGTTGTTACCATGTGTATGTCTCCATAGGGCTTCCTGAGTGTACTAATGACATGGCATCTTGCTTCTCCCAGAGTGAATGGTCCAAGAGAGCAGGGCAGATGCAGCAATGTCTTTTATAACCTGGCCTCAGAAACCACGCATCATTTTCATAATATACTCTTGGAAATATACATCAGTCCTATCAAAAAGGGAGGGAGCTACACAAGGGCATCAATACCATGAGGTGGACATCCCTGTGGGCTATGTGGGAGGCTGGCTACCAAAGGGCCAAATGATTTGTTTAGAATTTAGGAGCTATAGGACTCAAGGAATAAAAGAGGGTGATCATGGGTAGGAGTAGTGTATTCGTTTTCTAGGGCTACCATAACAAATTATCATAAACTGGTGATTTAAAACAACACAAATTTGTTCTCTCACAATTTTATAGTCCAAAGTCAAGGTGGTGCAGGTTTCCCTCTAAAGGCTCTTGGGGAGAATCCTTGCTTGCGTCTTTCTTAGCTTCTGATGGGTACAACACTCCAATCTCTGTGTCCATTTTCACATGGTATTCTTCTCCCTGTGTGTCTCTGTATCTTTACATGGCCTCCTTATAAGGGCACTAGCTACTGGATTTAGTTTCCACCCTAATCCAGTGTCGCCTCATCTTAACTAATTACATCTGCAAAGACCCTATTTCCAAAGAAGGTGATTCACAGGTACCACGTGTTAGGACTTCAGTATATCTTTTAGAGGGACACAGTTCAACCCACAAGTGATCAGGAAAAGGGGTCATGAGGAAACAGAATTAGATTTTCATGTATGGTTAAGATTTGGATAGAGAAAGAATAACATTCTAGGTGGGGGAGGTGTGATTGCAAAAGAGGCCGAAAGAGGAGATGAGGAAGGTAAGATACTGTGAGTTTTATTCAGTAAAATCAAACACAAGTAGGTCAGTCTGAATGGAGAAGAGTTTTATGTAAGGGAAGTGGTGGAACTTTAATTTGAAAAATTAGGTTATGGATATATTGTGAAAGGTCTTACAAAACGTTAAGAAGTTTGGACAATAATGAATCATTAAAGATTTTCTTTTTTCTTTCTTTCCTTCCTTCCTCCTTCTCCCCCCTTCCCTCCCTCCCTCCCTTCCTTCCTTCCTTCCTTCCTCTTTCTTTTTCTCAGAAGCCCGTAACTGTATTTATTTCTTTTTAGTAATTGAGGAATAACTTACATATATAAAAGTGCACAAGCCTCAACAAATTTTTACTTAACACACATATGCACACATATACAACCATGTAAATACCTCCTGGATTACACTATAGGACAATTCCAGCTTTCCAGAAGGTGCCCTTTGTGCATCTATCCAAGCAATACCCTCCCCCAGAAGCAGCCACTATTATCATGTCTATCACCATAGAGTATTCTGCTCTTAAATTTCACATAAATGGAATCATACTGCATGTATTCTTTTATGACTAGTTCCTTTTTCTCATTGTTTCCTGTGAGATTTATCCCTGTTATGTGTAGCAGTAGCTGGTTCTTTTTATTGCTGTATACTAATCCATTATATGAGTATATCACATTTTATTTATACTTTGTACTATTGATGAACACACTTAAAACTTTTTAATGTATGGCATGACTCAATGAAAAGAACTGTTTGTGGCATGTGTTGTTGGATAGATGAATGAAAGAACTGCAGGTGGATTGAATGGGTAGAGGAAGATTTCTAAAACTTTAGGGTACACCAGTAGCATGTGGGGAAAGCTTGTTAAAAATTCCATCCCCCTGACATATATACACTACCAAATGTAAAATAGATAGCTAGTGGGAAGCAGCCGCATAGCACAGGGAGATCAGCTCCGTGCTTTGTGACCACCTGGAGGGGTGGGATAGGGAAAGTGGGAGGGAGACGCAAGAGGGAGGGGATATAGGGATATATGTATACGTATAGCTGATTCACTTTGTTATACAGCAGAAACTAACACAACACTGTAAAGCAATTATACTCCAATAAAGATGTTAAAAAAAAAATTCTGACCCTTGAGAGGGTTTCAAAGCCCAGATATTCTGAGATACAAGTCTGGGGGCTAGGATTTTGCATTTTTAATAAGATTCCTTGGTAATTTTGGAGGTGATCTTTGGGCCACCCTTTGAGAAACACTGAGGAAGAGTTTGGAATTTAGGAGACAGGAGTTGAACAGTCAGAAATTTTCTCACTGATGTGTGCTAATGATCACCTGAACTAGGATGTTGGCCCTGGGAGTGAAAAGGAAGGGATGGTTGTGAGATGGGAAAGACAGAGGGAAGACTCTATAGGCATTGTTGACAGACCGGCAGTGAGGAGGGAGGGAGAGAGAGAGAGATGAGTCTCAAACGACTCTGTGGTGTCACGTCTGGATGACTGAAGAAAAGGTGACATCGTTTACAGAGATAGGAAAATCATACTAAACAACTGATTTTATGGAGGTGATAGGTTCAGGGCAGTCCTGTGGTTTGAGAAAATGATGTAGACCCATGACAGCATCTGGATGGTGATTGAGGAGGCTGTGTTGAGGGTCGCTATTATTTTCTGGTCAGATCACTGCTATCTTATTGAGCTTAATGTCACTCAAGGTCCTAAAACGTCAAATATGAGTGGTCCTCAAAGTTCTTCTGATCTTCTCTCTGCTGCTAACCAAACCCACCCAGAAACGAGGCTAGGTATAACTTTGCTCAAAGTTTCCAGGTGGACCCATTGCCTCTTCTGATATTGTTAGAGATGGTTCTGAGTAGCCCTCTAGCTCAAAGATTGAAACACCTGTTCAAATGTAAGTAAAGTATATCTGGCTGTTCTTGGACAGCCTTGCTTTTGCCTTCAGTTATTTCTTAGAAGCACTGGTTGTGCACATTCCTTCATATACAGGGTTGAGAGCCCCCTTCTACCAGTCTTTTCTTCTTCTCAAGGATATATGAAACCAGTTCCATTAGTCTTTCTGCATAGAGCCAATTTCCCAAACCTTTAATCAATTTTCGTGCCTCTCACCTGGAAACATGTGATTACATGCTTGACTAAGAGAAGCATTCGTTTTCTCCATACTGCGTTGGGATTGCTGGAAATAGCTGGAAGAGTGTGATCTACAGGTTGTGTTCCCTAAAAAACGTGCACGTAAAATCACCCTTTGGGGGGGTGAAATTGAATTGTACTTTCCCTTTTGCTCAAATTATAATCTCAGCAATGCTTTCACTTATTTCTCATTGACCTCTCTGAATTCTAACACTTTAGTTGTAAAGTATGTTCCTCTTTCTAAATTATTTATTTATTTATTTATTTATGGCTGTGTTGGGTCTTCGTTTCTGTGCGAGGGCTTTCTCCAGTTGTGGCAAGTGGGGGCCACTCTTCATCGCGGCGCGCGGGCCTCTCACTATCGCGGCCTCTCTCATTGCGGAGCACAGGCTCCAGACGCGCAGGCTCAGTAATTGTGGCTCACGGGCCCAGTTGCTCCGCGGCACGTGGGATCTTCCCAGACCAGGGCTCGAACCCGTGTCCCCTGCATTGGCAGGCAGATTCTCAACCACTGCGCCACCAGGGAAGCCCTTGTTCCTCTTTCTAAATTGTCAGCAACTACAACAATTTTTCCCCTGCAAAACATGATAAAATACATATTAAATTTTCTCTTTATCATGATTTAACAATTATCACTTCCTCAAAAACTGGATTTATCTAATTGGAAGTTTTTAAAGTCTCTTTAAGTCAAGGAATGGTAAAATACCAGAATGTCAAAAACTCTGTCAGGAGCTTGGGTAGCAGATAGAGGCCACTAATTCAAAACAAAAGGATATTGAAAGTGATCCAACTTCTCCTTAGCTCAGAGAAGTGTATGCCCACCCCACATCTTGTGGAAGGCAGAACTCCATCAATCCTCTTGGTAGAGCTGGGCAAGGATTATACATGGAGATGGGAAGGGAGGGCACAGCAAGCAAGGCTGGCCTTCCCATTCAGAGAGTCACTTACACTTGTGAATGTTCCAAGCAATATATATGCATCCTTTATCCTGCTCCTTTGAGTATTTGAAGAAAGATAAAGGCAATTTCAGTTGGTAAAGTATTTGCAGCCCAGAGAGGTTAAATGATTAGCTGAAGATGACAATGTAAGTAAGTGATAGGGCTAGAAGAACTAAAGATTACATATCTAGTGTGTTCTTGCCAGAAACCAGAGGGTTATGATCATGGTGAATGACGTCAGGCTTGATAAAGATGTTTCTCATGGGGGCAGCATGGATACATACCCAGAGAGGCAGGAAAATCCTGTCTTCCCTCATAGACATCAGCCTTTCTTGCCTCCACCTGGAGAAAGCAATCCATACCCATTTCCCAGGAAGGTAGGCTAATTTACGCAGGATTTAAAGAGACAGCAGAGCCAGAGTCGGGAATGATGTTCGGTTCTCCCACCTGTTCGTGCTGATTGACAGGGTTTTGTCGATCGCCTCTTCTGGGTGTCCATGTTTATATTGATGCTTGCCCCCCCCCGCCTCAGTTTCAGCACTGGGCTTTGTTTCCCCATTTGTGAGCTTCCCTATCTTGCTTACAGGGGAGGTTCTGGACTCTGAAAAGAGCAGTAGCGTGGGTGAGAAAGGCAGAGCTCCATGTTCCCCTAATGGAATCATGCCAGGATGCATTAGCTTTGGTATATTTCTTGAGGAAAGTTCAGACCAAATGAAAAGGCTCCTTTTCTTAATTCTGGCAGCAGAACTGTAATATTGCTTTTACAACATCCTCTCAAATCTGAATAATGCTCAGAGGCAGTCTGCAGAATGCACTCTTTCCCAACCAGGTTGTTTTCTCAAAAGCCAACACCATCTCTTCTAGGGAGTGAGGATGTCCACACATTTGGCAAGTAGTTCATCTAACTAGAACCACAGACATACCCTCTGAGGAATTCCTGGCTCTATGTGACTGAGTTACGGCAAAGCTGAATAAACACACACTCAGGGATATTTGGCTCAGAAAGGCCATGGGTTTTCCCCTTCTTTTAGGGTGAAAATGTCTTGTTTACCACAATAGTATGAGAAGATGAGGGCTTTTCTTGTGATTGAGAGTTCTTATTCCCTTAAGTCTCCGAAAAATGCAAAGTGTTCTGCTCCGCTGCCGAGGGCATGGAGAGCGTAAGCCTTTGTAGCACTTGGGTCAGCTATGTTTGGAGGGGCACTTTCTTAGCTGTCTTCTTATTTTTACTTTTTAAGTAAGCTTTTCTGACTGTGTAAGCAGCCTACAGATGAATAAATAGAAGATTATCAGGACTCCAGAAGACTCCTCATTGCCCCTTCCTCTCACTGCCCTCCTCTCCCAAGGGTTGCCACTATCCTTGACCTCCAACACCATAGATTAGTTTTGCTTTTTAAAAAACCATACAGAAATGAAACAATACACTGTTCTTTGCATGTCTGGCTGCTTTTGCCCAGCATTATGGGTATGACATTCATTCACGTTGAAAAAATAGTAATAGCTCACGCACTGTAATTTCTGCTTAGTATTCCATGGTATGTATATAGCACAATTTGTCTGTTTCTCTGTTCATGGACATTTGGGTGATTTTAACATTGGATTTTAGCTGTCTGTTGATGTGCCTCTGCCTGTGCACAGACAGTGTACCTGGGGTGTCACATAAATGTCTGTGCACATGTGTGACCTCATTCTCTGCAGAGATATAGCAGCCAGAGAGCATAGGTTCTGGGACTTGGGCCTGATTTCAAATACTCAGATTTCAGATATACCCATTGTTTCATGAGTATACTTGAACTTATCAAATCAGTTATGCCAAGTTTGTGTTTGGAGAAAGTGGTTTCTGCAGATGTAAGACATGTAAATATACTTCTTACAAAAGTCTGTTCCTTCTACATGGATATTTTGATGCTTTGTGATTTTCAGCTATGCATTAAGTATGTGTATTTAGAAAAAGCTTAAATTGCATATAAAACCAATTCAAGTTATTTATATAGAATTTGAGCACAGCAAACTTTTACATGACTGATACAGAGAACATTTTTACCCAGATTATACTTCTTGCCCATCTCAGTTGGGTCATCTTGCTGAAGTATATTCTCTTTATTACACATTATTCATTTTATAAAACTAAGCATTTGTTTACAAACGTGAAGTGAAATGTTTTTTGGAAAGAGCATGACTAGTTATAAAGTGTGTGGCTTTTGTTGTAAGTTTACCTAACATGAGATTTTTACTTTTCATATTTTCAGCCATTAGGGATGAAAAAATAGTTCATCTTTCTTTTTAGTATATGTATGAACCAAATTATTAAGGTGGTTTTTACTAGATTAATGACTACCCTTCCTCAACCCTGCTTGACTTGTGAAAAATCCTCAATTATGTTAGCCAGTACCAATAAGTAGCTGTGATAAATTATCCTATATGCCAACTGGAAGATGAACATGGCTCTTCCCAGTATAAAATGAGGCAAGCAACAAAATTACCAAGAATACTTTCCCTCTAAAATTACAAGCACTTTTTAATGGATTCAAATATGTGAACAAATATTTGGAGAATAGTTGTGTGTATTTGTTTTGAGTAAAACATATTTACAAGAGTCACCAATGAATTACTAACACAATAATTAATTTACTATGCAGCTCCAGTTGGGAAAATGGCTTGAAATTGTAAAGATGTCTTGTAAAGAATGATTTAATGATTTAACAGAAAGTATTATCCCCTTTAAACTCGAATTTATGGAAAACCCTTCGGTGGTGTCTTCACGTGCCTAGCATGGTAATTTAGTGAGGAAAGAAGCACCATTAGAGGAGAGACCGACTCCTCCACTCCAGGAGGGGAAGGTGGAGGGAAATCTCCCTGCTTTACCAGTGCTCTTCCCCACTTTTCTTCAAGGAGCCCTTCTTGAGGCTCTCTCACCAGCCTGTCCTCCCCTATCTATCTTCACCTCCTGTGGAGTAACTGGAGATGTGGCCGGAGGAATGCAGACATATGTGCACATAACTTCCATCTGGGCCCAGATGGAGTCGAGGGCAAAGGTCACTTAGGAGTGTGTATTTTCATTTGTGTCAGTGACCAGCTCTTGTGATAAAAATTCAAGCAGAAAAATCCCGATGACTTCCGTGTTCTTGGATTAGTCAAATAATTGGCCATATACAGCCTGAGTTCCCTCCACTTCTGACTATGACCTTGGACAGTCACTTAGCCGGCCTAAATCTGGAAATGTGGGTGACCACAACTCCCTTTGTTGCCTTGTGAAGCTCAAGCAAAATAATATCATTGGAAAGCTCTTTATAAGAGTAAAAAGAGTAAAGCATTATAATTTTTATTATACTTGAGTAAAAATGTAGATTTTTTTTCCAGCCTGAATTGTACCAGCCCCTCTGGCTCACTCCCTTCAGGTCCTTTAATTAGTTTGTGGAGTATGGATTTAGCCTGTTGGTATTCTGATATTTTGCATGTTTTTGGAATGGTAAAGATCGTGGTGTTCTATGGATTATACAGAGTTCTTATCCAGGCACAGTGGAAAAGCTTCATGTATTTTTAAATAAACAATAACAAAAAATTTACTATTTTAATGAGCCAACATATGGTCTTTAAGTGCCTGTTATGGACTCTGCTTTGTAAGATTTCTTTTTATTTTTTAGAAGCAACAAAAACATAAGGGAAAAGCTTCATGGTTTTGTTCCTATAAAGTGTAATAGGAATTTCACCTGGGCTCCAGCCAAAAGATGTAGTTAGGTAGAAATTAAGAGTAAAATAGCTAGTCTGTGTTTGATCTCGTTCAAGTTCTTCCCTCTGGTTTCAAAAAGCTGTGTGAAGGTGTAAGGAGAAGGACTTTGTAAGATTCATCACAGTGTTTTCTCCTAAGATTCCCTTGTGAGCCTTGTGATTTCCATGTGATTCCAGCTGATTCTCCCTAGAGGACCTGCCTAGCAATGATTCAAGGACTCGCACAAGCCCGGAAGGATCTCTATGCAGCTGGAAGCACATGCTTTCAGCTTGGGGAGGAATGACTGAGGCCAGGAGGTGACTGTGGTCTGCTGGTCGCCCTCATGTCGAGTGGAGGGAGGGTGCCTCATGCTGCTTACAAGGCTATATGGTGCTTCTTCCCAGGACCGGAGTGTGGCCAACTGCTTAACTATTCAGTTTGCTCATTTTTAAAATGCAGCTGTAATATTATCCATGCTGACAGTTGTTCTGAACATTCAGTGAGATAATGCTTATAAAGCAATTAGTGCAGTGTCTGGCTAAGGTTAGCTTTTTAGCTGTTATTGCAGGTCTCCCGTTTTCACCTGGATGGAGAGCTCTACCTCGAAATTTCAGTGTCCTTGCCAAGTGCCACCAGACTCTCTCCGGAAGTTGCAGAGGTCTGATCCCATTGGTGAGCTATGGGAGAGGGATACAGTAACCTCCTCAGATTTGCAAGATTCCCACCTTTGTCTTATTCCTGCTCATCCAGATCCATCCTCCATCTCCATCAGCATATTCACTTTTTTGAGCAGATGGTAGTTTCCAAAAGGCATGTGCATCATCTTCTGTAGGAACCAGCAGTCCCAGTCTTTGAAGGGATGACTGGGAGCGTATTTTAAAAACAAGCAACAATTCCAATCATTAGAGCAATAAATATTGGTTGGCCTGGACTGGGTTCTTTCTTGTACATATGACAGGGAAAGGGGGGTGAAAGAAAAAAGTCAAACCCTTTGCTTTAGCCTCTTCTGTGTGGCGAACTAGGGACGCTTTCCCAAGTGAAAGGAGCAATGCTACTTGTCCTGGGTGAGACACAATATGACAGTAACATGCCCCCAAATTCATAAATGTTGGAGGGAGTTGACAGCTGGTATTTTAAGGGGAGATGATTTAGTGGCTAATTTTATTTAACTTGCTTCCTTTGCCAAGATCAGCTGCTTCTTTGCCCCGTGCCATTAAGTCCCAGGGGGTCCATAGGCAGCAATTTAGAAATCTATTCCCTTCCTGTGGCTCAGGTTCTCTCTACCACCATGGATTTTTCACAGAGAAAATAGAGACTCTAGAAACCATATAACCAGAGACATCTTTAATGTTTCATCAAAGGCTGTCCTATATGAGTATTTATTTATACTTAGCCCTGAGTGAAAGGCCCCAGGAGGCTACAGCCTGAGCAGATTTGGTTCAATATCTGCAAAGGAATTTAAATAAGCTTACCAATGAAGAAAACGTCCTGCATGAAGACAAGAAGTGGGGCTGAATTCTGGCTGACCTTGGGACAAAGACAGGCTGGAGACCACTCAGCGTCAATGGCACAGCTCAGCAGCATGCACACATGTCTTTGTGAGTGCGGCTATGTGTAAATTGGGCCAGGCGTGGAGGGAAGGAAGCTGTAACCTCATGCAGTCTCCATGGCTGCATTAGACTGAGCGGAGGAACTGATGTTTTATAAGGGCAGATTTTAAAAATCAACACGTCAAAAAATTTTGACAGTCTGGTTTAAATAAAATCATAACAGATGAATATGAAAATGATATTGCTGGAGATTAACAGTTGTATAATGGATATCCTGCTGTACAACATTTATGAATAATGCATTATTATCTATTATCTTTAAATCTATCCAGAATTAACAGCTTTGCAGATTATTTAGTATCTACGATTTAAGGGGTAAAATCAATACATATATGTTTTGATAATCAATGGTAATCAATTCATTAAAAACAAACATCAAGCCAACTTCAGTTAAACACTTAGAGGTGTCCTTGTGCTGGTTGATTTTCTAAACTGGAGCTACCGTGCTGGGATGATGTCTTCATAATCTATTTCAATATTTGGAAAAAAAAAAGAAAAAAGAAAAAGAAGAAGAAAGCAAAGACCTCCAGATCTAAGCAGGGAAAAAAAAAAAAAAAAAAAAATCTTCTCCAGGAGTTTCAGTCGAAAGAAACAGAACTTTTTATTGTCCTTGAGGTTTTGCTGCTGCATCTCCTTGGCACTGTGGGTTGAACAATGATTGGTTTCCTTTGATAAAAAGTTCTACGGGAAAAGAACAGCTGAGTCAGAGAAGGCCACCAGGCCGTGTGACCCAGCAGTGCGGGTTTGGGCGGCGCTGGGGAGGAGCACAAAGGGGGAGCGGCCAGGGCCTTTGCTTCCTGCTGTCCCCAGGGAAAGCAGCTGGCCTGGAAAAGGGGGCTCTCTGCTCCACTCGCATTTGGAATGATCTCTATTTTTCCCCATTTCAACATGGATGACCAGGTAGAAAGGAGTTGAGCTTAGCTTACTGACAGCGTGAGAGTCAGGAGAGATTCCCCCACCCCCAAATCCTGTGCTACACCTCTTTGTCCTTGAGTTTGTCTTCTCAAGGTGACCATATACCCTAATTTCAGAGTTATTATGTTTTCTCTCTCCCTCCACCTTTCCTTCCCTCTTTCTTTCTCTGTAATGCTGAGCTTTTGGCA
This sequence comes from Balaenoptera acutorostrata, assembly GCF_949987535.1. Taxonomy (NCBI): domain Eukaryota; kingdom Metazoa; phylum Chordata; class Mammalia; order Artiodactyla; family Balaenopteridae; genus Balaenoptera; species Balaenoptera acutorostrata. Next base: position 65,567,375 of record NC_080071.1, on the reverse strand, counting down.
AATGCAACAAATAGACAACCCATGTGCAGCCAAAATGCAGAGTTTATGTGCATGTTGATTGTTTCTGATGAATGGATTGAAACCTCAGCTTCTCTGTGCCCTTGAGCAAAAAGAGCTGAACAAGTGGTGTGTTTCCACATTACATATTGTCGAAATAACTAATTCCTCAGTTGCAGGATATTGTCATATATTGGATTCTGGGGTTGTAGCTCAATTCACTCTCCTTCATAACCATTGCACACACTCTCCTGACCGTGTGTTACAGCTTTTTGTTTAGACCGATAGCTGGTTTCACAGGAGTTAGAGGCTTGTGTTTGAGAAATGTGTTTTGCATCGATTAAAATTTCTTAAAGGACACGCTTCAATTGAATGACAGGCTATTTTTAAATTATTTACAAGCCCGACATTTTACTCAAAGCAAATTGTCAACTAAATCTAGTTATCATTTAATCTGCTGGACCCGTTCCCCCTGAGCATACCAACCACCAAAAAGATTATCCCCTCAATTTATTGCTTTAGCGATTCAGTAGACACTTTTTGGCACCCCCCTCCTAGTACTAAATGGTGATAGGAAGGCATTGGTGAACTTTAGGGAACATTTGTTTCCAGAATTTCCCCAGACACAATTTTTCAATTGCATTATTGAGGAAGGGCATGATATGAAGACTTTTTCTGGATTTAATTTCTACTATAATCATTCCATTGATACTATGGAAAAATTAGAGATTACTTTTCCGCTTACATTTTCCCCATGTTACTAATAATATAAGTTGACATTGTTTCCTTTGTAATCTTCTGTCATGTACGAATTGCTATTAAATCATTAACACAGTTCCAGGCTCTTCTCCATCTCACTGCTTTTGCACTTTGATTCCCTCTGCCTAGGACGTTCTTCCCACTGAATTTTGCTTGGCTCTGTCCTTATTATCTTTCAGATCTTAGTTCAAGTATCAGCTCCTCTGGGGGTCTTCCCAGGCCACCTTATCTAATGTTGCTTGCTTTCCTTAACACCATTCCAGTGGCCATCCATTACCATGTTACCTATTTAATGTCACTTATCTAAAATGCTCCTTTTTATTACCCTACATGATTACCGTTTGCTTTTCTCAATAGAAGGTAAGGTCCATGAAAGCAAGGATCTCATTTTCTTGTTTATTACTGTTTCCCAGTGCCTATAACAGTGCCTGGGGTATAGTAGGCACTCAGTAAATATTTGTCACACAAATGAATGGATAAGTGCATGATTTTAGTCGGGAGACCTAGCTACATTTCTGCCTGTACTTTTGGCTTTTTGCGTAACTCTGGACCAACCACTTTCCCTTTGGATCCACTGATTTTCTGCAAACCCATAAAACTATAGGTTTCAGGATCAAAGATATCTTAAAGATGACATAGTCATGAGGAAATGGAAGCCCAGAGAAGTTGAATCACCCAACTAGTAAGTAACAAACATGGGCTTTAAACCAGGTCTCCAGTTTCCTTAGAGCACTGATTTTCAACCAGGGCAATTTAGCCCCTAGGTGACATCTGGCAGTATCTGGAGACATTTTTGGATAACTTGGTGGGGATGGAGTGATGTATGTTACTAGCATTCAGTGAACAGAGGTCAGTGATGCTGCTAAACATCTTACAAAGCACCGGATAATGTCCCACGACAAAGAATTATCCAGCCCAAAATGTCAATAGTGCCAAAGTTGAGAAACCCTGCTACATACAACAATAATGAAACTTCTCCCTTTTGTTTGAGGATGAACAAGATCCATAGAGAGATGGGTTTTTATAATTTTTTTAGTACAGAATTATCAGTTGGCATTTTTTTGCAACTAAATTTTAAAAATTTTCAAAATAAAAGTTGCCTTAGTATTTTTTGATTATAGAAATAATGCATACTTATTGTAAAAGAATACAGTAAAACACAAAGGTATTAAGAAGAAAGAGAAAATCATTCATAATCCTACCACGTGTAGATAAACATATAAGCATGTTGGTGTGTATTTTTCAAGACTTTTTTTCTATGCATACATACATACAGATACACACTTTTTGACAAAAATGGAATAAAGTGTTTAATATACACTATTTTGTAATTTGCTTTTTTCACTCAACAAGATTTTGTGGGCATCCTATACATCTATAAATATGAAGCTATATTGTTATTTCTAAAGATTTCATAATATTTTGCTGTATGGATGATCTAAAATGTGTTTTACCAATCTCTTATTGATGAGGATTTAGGTTGTTCTTGATGTTTTAATATTATAGACAATCTTACAGTGAATATCCTTGTTCATTCATTCTTTGTTCATGCTCAATTACTTCCTTAGGTTAACCTAGTAGAGTGAGATTGCTGGGGCAAAGGAAATGTGACACATTTTGCCAAGTTGCCTGCCTGAAGGTTTGCCTGATTACTAATGGGAACCAAATAATTAGAAATCTTAGTATGCTGGAATTCTCTGTACCACCTCACTTTCAAATGAGGTGGAATTCACAAGGCAAAAAATTATATTAGGCTTATTTCTTTTCCTTTATGCGTTAGTATTAGAAAATATTCATTCTCATCTCCTACACTCATTTAAATTTAATTTGGGAAAAAATTATTTCAGAAAAGTGAAAGGAACATTCACTGAGTCCTACTATGTGCCATGCCACTATATACTAGGAACTTATTTTCTTCCAACAACTTACCTGTGTGTTAGGCAGTCTCTTCCGGCCTGCAGATGGGAACGCCGGGAATCAGATACTCCCACTCAAGAACACAAACCTTGTACCTGACAGAATCAGAATTTGGATGTAGTCCTTCCCTTTAAGAAGTTTATAGTCTACTCTAGGGCAAAATGTGCCAGGGACACTTTCTATATCAATGCCATGTATGATGAGATTAATGTTCAAATTATGACCATGAGCATCTTAAGATTTTATACCTGTAAATAAATAATCAACTATAGTCAGGATATTGTACTTACCAAAGCAGGAAAGTAGATTAATATGTATTTGGAAAATACTTTCAGTAAATAACGCTGAAAATACAGAGATGTCCAATCCCTCCTTAGAAACCAAAAAAACTTATCATTTAATTGAAGTTTGTATTTGATAAGTTCCTTATTTCAAAAGACCTCAGGATACTTACCAATCATCGACATACAAGATATACTGCTCAAGTCAATACCTACATCATAAATATAATTTCTTTCAGAACGCTGAGAAGCCAAGAAGAAGATCTTTGAGAGAATATTGGAAAGCTCTCTTGTCTAAACATTTTCTTATGTCCTTTTATCCCCCCTCATCAGAATTCTTGTCTTCTCCTCAAGGAGAAAAAATTGGGCAGGACCCCGGCCAAGAGAGTGCAGACAGTTAGTTTCAGAGTGAGATTTGCAAGATGGGAGAAAACCCGTCTGGGAAAAAATATCTTTCCATTGGCCTTTGTGGCTTGAAACCCTGCTTTATCCCATGACTCGGCAATCCACTTCTGGGTAATTCATTAGGGAAACACTCAAAGATGTACCAGTGTATTAATTACCACACTGTTTTAAAATAGTGAACTATTAGTAACAGAGTAAATGATCATAACTAGGGGATAAATATAAACTATGACATACATACTATGGAATAATATGCAACAGTTAACAGAATCTGTTCTGGATATGAGTCTTTTGTTAAATACTGGGTTGGCAAAAAATTCGTTTGTTTGGGTTTTCTGCAAGATGTTATGGAAAAACCCGAACAAACTTTTTAGCTGACCCAATATCTTTCTTGTAAGTATCTTTTGTGGCTTGCCTTTTCACTCTCTTAATGGTGCCTTTTGATAAACAGAAATTTAAAGTACTATAATTTATCACTTTATCCTTAGAGCTTTTTATATCCTGTTTATGAAATCTTTTCACTCGGCATGGTCCTTAAGATATTATTCTTTGTTTTCTTAAAAAAATTTATTGTTTTACTTTTCACAGTGAAATCTACAGTCTATCTAGAATTTATTTTTGATTATGATGTGAGGTAGGGGTTAAAATGTATATTTTTCCATATGAATATCCTTTTGACCCAACATGATTTAGTGTAGAAACATTTTTTCCCCACTTTTTATCACTTCCAGCTTTATTTCAAATCAAGTGATTGTATATGTGTGGAATTTCTGTTCTTTTCTATTGATCTATTTGTCTATCCTTATGCCAATACACATTGTCTTAATTAACTGAAGCTTTAAAATAGGCAAAAGACTTGAATGAAATCTTCATAAAAGTGGATATCCAAATGTCCAATAAACTTATTAAAAAGTGCTCACCCTTATTAGTATTCAGGGAAAAGGTATATTAAAACCATAATGATATACCACTACTTATCTGCCAGGATGATTAGAATGAAAATAACAAGACTGACAAAAAAATACCAAATGTTGATGAGGATGTGGAACAACTGGAACTCTTATATTCTTCTGAATATACATTGGTGCAATCATTTTCAAAATGTGTTTGGCAGTATCTACCAAGCTGAATATATGTATATTTTATCATTTAGCAATTTCATTCCTAGACATATACTCAACAGAAATGCTTACATACACATGCCAAAATACATATACATACATACATATGTATAAGAGAGTGGGTGGCAAATGTATTCATAATAGCACTCCCCCCCCAAACAAATGTCCGTTAGTGGTAGAATGAGTAAATGATTTCTGTTATATTCAATCAGTGAAAATGAACAAACTCTTGCTACCATACAAAACATGGATAGATCTTACAAGGATAATATTGAAAGAAAGTAGACACAAAAGAACACACTCTCTGTAATTCCATTGACATAAAGTACACAAACAGGCAAAACTAATATAAGATGATACAAGTTAGGTTAGCGACTGGGGGCTAGAAACAGGGAGAGGACATAGGCAGGATTCTTTGGTGATAGTAATATTCTATTTCTTGATTTTGGTGCTGGTTACTGGGGGAATGTTCACCTTGCGAAAATTCTTTGAGCTATACACTAACGATTTGTGCCTTTCTCTTAGTGTATATTATTTTCAATAAATATTTATTTTTAAAATGAATCAGATATTTATATATTGTTGAGTACAAGTTACTGAAATATATGTGTGTGTGTATATATATATTTAGCACTTTTATATAGTACCCACAAAATAATACCTTATATTCTTTATGAACATATACATAAGTGCATATATATATATCCAGGGAGGGTATTAGATGTTCAGCATAGGTTGGTTCTTTAGAATCAAAACGATTTTACTGGACTCTATTCTCACAATTCTGCTCGCATCAGTTTTGTGATCAAATTGGAGATGAGATCATTGGGTATATCCAGGTTTCCTAAGAGAGGGACTCTTAGCAAAAGGGGTGATCAGGAAACTCCTATTTTCCTAGCACTAAATGGAGCGGAAATTATAAGTTAATCAAAAATTGAAGGATCCTTGAGTACCAGTTGATCATGAATAATCTCAGGCATTGTACAAACTACTTTAACACTTGCTTTCAACTTTAACCAAAAAAACAAAAAACAAAAAACAGAAAAAAACATTGAAGATCAAGTATTCAAAAAGGCATCTATAAAGAGAAGCAACCAAATTCTAAAAAAAAATGGGTGCTCTTTTACAAACAACTAGAGGAAATTCAATCGTACCAATTTTTCGGTAGTTTGGGAGAATAAACATAAGGCCAGCGTATATATATTTGAGAACTATAGAAAATGAAAATTTGCTATAAAAAAGGTGAAAGTCAGGACAGCCAATTGAGAAGGATTCTCTCTGCATCTGTCTCCAGCTTCAGGAGGGTAAATGGGAACAAATGCAATTTGACTCTTTAAATCGGGTTTTGGATAACAACAAAGCCAGGAGTCCTACTGAAGCTTCCTGTGGATTTGGCCCCTGGGAAGGCAGGTAAGGCCAGCAAGGGATCTCCCCACAGTTAGACAGCCTCTTCTCTTTTGGGGAGCTTTGGGGCCTGTGGGTCCTAGGAGTTCTAGGACGTATGGCAGCAGAGGAAAAATGGGATCCAGGAGTATTAGGAGAAGCCCTTTTATGCTAGGGTGGAGGGAGGTCAGAAGGGACATTAGCTCATCTGTCATTTCTTTTGTTTGATTTTTGGAGGAGAATGTAGCCAGTGATATTAATAAGTAATTAAAAATAAATCCCTCTATTAATGTAAAGGCTAGATTGGCTCTTTAGGCTTGGATGGTAGAGGCCTTGTATTAAATGTTTATACTGGAGAAAGGGCCATCTTGTGTTCTGAATGAGAGACCTGCAGAGGGTAAAAATACCTTAGAGTTCATGAGTTCTCAGCCCAAGCTGTCTATTAGATTCACCCAAAGGACTTTTACAGCATTGAAACTGAATCTCAGGGGTAAGGGCCAGATATTTGTATTTTTTAAATGTCCCCAATGGATTCTGATGCCTGATGTGGGTTGGGAACCACTGATTTATTCGGTCCATTGATTTTCATCTCTCTAGGATTCTGTGGCCTGCCACAGAAGTTTCAACTGAGACGCCCCACTTGATTCTGCTTTATGGTTTCATAATTTGAAGAAAGGGCTCTATTTCTAAAGGCTAAAATATTTAGGACCACTGATGTAGGCTAATGAGCTTCCAGACTTTCCTCTCCCTTCACCTGAATTTGTCAGGTTGATCATTTGGCAGTAATCTCATGACGAGATTGAAATACGTAACAGCCACCCCAGGTTGGGCTCTCCAGAAACAGATACTGAGCTGGAGTTTCCAGAACAATATGCTCACTGGGTTCAACACCTGTAGAGGGGAGGAACCGGGAGCAGATTGGGCAGAGGAAGAAGCCCAACTGTGAGGCAGGCCCAAAAGGCCTGGACCAATTTCACCAGGAGTGTTGGAGTGAATAGTGCCCATTGGAGTCGTGCTCAAGTGGGCAGCTGTCTCAGGCAAGGGTTGTGGGCTGTCAGGATAGAGCGTGACCTCGGGGAGGAGGGTCTATGCAGCTGAGGCAGACCCCAAAACAGCTGACAGCTGGCACACGACTGCTGCCAGCTATCCCATCAAATCCTCCCTTGAAGGAGAAGCTGGGCAGCACATCTGTGGCTCTACAAGACAGGTATGAAAATTTCGGGAGGTAGGGAATGCCTGTGGACTGATGATCTCAAGTGTATGATTCAAGAAGAGGAAGGTACTCACAAGGGCAGCACAAACATCGTAAACCAGGCTCCTGGCAATGGGACCTGGGAAAGGCTCCTGTAGGAACAAAGAGAGGTGATGTGAATTGGAGAAGAAACAGCACGCCTCTCCTCTTCTTGGGACACCTCACATGGTAGTCCTCCTTTCCATAGCTTCCTCTTGAGGATAAAAAGGAAATTTTAGGCCTGGGGTGGGGTTAGATAACATTCCAGAGGATGTGGTTGGTAACCTCTGTCTCTAGCAATAGACTAACTTTAGTATAAAGGAATTTTGGTTGTTGCACGTCAGATTCAGTCTGCATTTATCAGTCCCCTCGCATAGGCTACCCTCTGTGTTAGGTATTTTTGTGCACAATCCCACCCGCCTGTATTCTCATCTTAATCAGGTTGTCATGAAAATTACTGTTGGAGTGACTGTCTTTTCATTTTTCAACTTACCTATTGTTTATTTAAAAACTAAATGTAGAAGACAGAGTTTTTCTGAAATGAAAACAGTAGAATCCCTAGAATCTTGTTACTAATGTGCCATATCTTGTTCTGATTGTGTTTAAAAGATATGCTGTTATCAACACCTTAATTATAATTGTAAGAGAAATCTTTATGAGCAGAAATGCCTTTAGCTATGTTTTAATGTTAAGAGATATAGCATAGCCCTTTTACAGTGGTTGAGTACATTAGATCGAGAGCAGTGAACAAGATTAGTGGTTTATATCAACCTCCAATGACCAACATAGATTAGAAAAGTAAACACACACTGTTTTCTACTACAAACCACAACATACGTAGTTTCCCATAGTGAACATTTATAGTTTCAAAGCCATAACAGTTCTTAGAACTATTAAAACAAACTTTTTAATATCACAAGAAATCTCTTTGCAGTAAGAAATAGGCTTAGGCAGAAACTTTAAGATAAGTACAGACAATGGATTGATGCAGCTTAAATTATGGTAACTGGTACGTAAATATTCAATAATAATTTTCTTAACCATTTATCAAGATGTAATTTCTAACTGAAAGATTTGTCTACTCAAACTACCTTTGTTGACTGCCTCCCAAGCTTTCAAGTTTTCTCATTAATCTGCTCACTGAAGCTTGTAACTTCTGGCTTCAGTTATCATTTCTAGCCAGAGGTAGGTAAAAGAATACGGAGCCTATTAATTCCTGTTGCCACACTAACTAGACTTTAGGTTTTGAATAAGCTATCTCTTATGCATATTCTCATTAGGCACAAGCATAGACATTAGAACAGGCCCTGAGGCAGTGGCCTTAGGCAGGGGCAGATCCTACAAATGGTGTGTGGGTGGATGGACACCCCCAAACCCAACCGCCATCCTGTGTTTCTGATAAGCAGTGTAAAGAGAGGGTCGGGACCAGAGCTGGACAGATGGTGGCAGACGTGAATGAGGGAGGGACTTGCCCAGAGCTATTTCAGGTGTCCCTGGGCCACCCCAGTCCTATGACCTCCAAATTATGTACAGTATACAGTATGAAAGGAGGGCTGGTCATCAGGGGTGACATCTTTTGTTCATAAATGAAGGCTAGAGCCGGCAGGCACGTGCAGACATTATGACTTTCATGGGCCCCGTGCCCACAACTGTGAGGGCCTAAGTGAGCCGTGTGTAGAGGTGCTATCCAGATGCAGTTTCAGAGTTCTGAGTTCCAAGTCTCAGTTCCACAGATTCAACATATCAGGAGCAGTGCCACCTCCTCTACTTGACAGTGAATCTAGCCACTTCAGCCTCTGTAGGAAAAACAGGTAAGAGGTACTCCTCGGGGACATAGGTGAAGCGTAGCATCTGGTGGAAGAGTCCATCATCATAATAGCTGTTTGAAAATATTCTTTCAATAATTAAGGTGGGGGGAAAAGTGGGTAGGTTCTAGGGAGCTAGCATTCTGTTGAAGCTGCTACTCTAGGAACTGAAAGACCTCAGAGGGAGACACACAAAGAGGTTAGGAAGGGGCTGAGATTAATGCTCACGCACCATGTCACTTCATTATCAAAATCTCTTGAGGGGAAAGCCTTCAAGTCCCCCGCTTCCATTTCACATCTTATCTCTAAAACAATCTCCTTTTGGGGCTGGCCCTTTAACATCTGTTGTGACATGCCACTGAGTGTACAAAAAACAGCCTGAGAAGCCTCCTTCAGACCTTGAGGAATCTATTTAATTTGTGATGGTTTGCATTTTGTTTGTGGGAGGAATAAAAACACAACAAGCCCTAGAAAATAACTACTTCATTGCATATTATAATTTATTCCACCAGGAGGTTGGAAGTATGCCTCCAAATTGCCCTAGCACAATCTTTGAGGATCTGGTGGTTCATACTAGCAAATCTGAAGTCAGTGGAAAATTTCCACACGAGAGAATTATAGCATTGGATCCTTTAAAACGACAACACGTGCACATAGCCCCCCCAGCCCCACATCCTCACCCCTGGCATTTCTGAATGTCTGGAAATCCTGATCAGGAATTTGAAAAGCAGTCAGGGTATATTGCATCAATTGTGTTCCAAAGTATTTATGCAGTGTATGTTTTAATACCAAAAAAATGACTTGGTTAGACTTCGCAGGCTCAGCCTCATTCTCTGAGAGGAGTTCTTAATTGCTGCCATAAAAAAGTCCTGATTTAAATCATAAGATAGTATACAGGGGGTTGATGGCTTGGATTCTTTTTGAAAGTTAGGTAAATAGTGTAGCATGCGGTTATAACCCATTGCTGGTTTCTATAAAATAGCTAATGGGAAAGAACCAATCTTTCTTTTTTTGTTGTTTTGTTCTTTCTTCCTTTCTCTCTTTTGTTCCTTCTTCTTTTCTTTGGTGCTTAAACAATCATAAGTAAGACTAACAGTTTGCAAGAGCCACTCTCTTTAGATATTTTATCTATTCTTGCTCTCAGATGGCAACTGCATACATCTCATCTTGACCCCAAATGCCTTGAAATCTGGAAAGAGATGGTGGGTAGAAAACTAGAAAGGTGCTGATTTTCAATGTCTGGTCTTGCTGTTCTGATCGTCTCAGGGCTACAGTACATGGTCCAATGCTTTCCCTTAACAGTTATCCTGGCTTGGAATTGCTCTCCCCACTTGGACCCATTTTCTTCTAGATAGAGCCTTTTCTTCCTTCAGACCCATATTTTCCATTCTTATGGGAACCTAAATGCAGGCAAGGAGAGGTAGGAAATGGAGAGTTATAGGATGGACCCTGGGTTGGGCTTGGCAAAAAGGGTGACAGGTCAGTGGAGGCTGTAGGGATGGGGAGACCATCAATCCTAATCACAGTTATGATTGTGGGGGTGGGAAAGGGACTTGTGATACTGGAAGGATCCCAGTTCAAACTGGGCCAACCAATCAGTTAATGGAGGGCCCTCAGCAGAAGATGCCATGTAGCAAGCCACTATTTATACCAGGGGTGGTTGGGAACATAATGGAAGTCTCCTCATTAAAACCCCGCATCCGAACCACCAGCAAATCCTATCGGCTCTACTCCCCAAAGATATTTAAAATCTAAGGGTCTCGCCACCTCTGCCGCTAACACCTGGTGGAATCACCACCTTCTCTTACTAATCATCAGAGAAATGCAAATCAAAACCACGATGAGATATCACCTCACACCTGTTAGAATGGACATTATCAAAAAGACAAGAAATAACAAGTATTGGCAAGGATGTGGAAAAAAGGAAACGCAGGGCACTGTTGATAAGAATGTAAATTGGTGCAGCCACTATGGAAAACTCTATGAAGGGCTTCTCAAAAAAATAAAAATAGGACTACCATATGATCAGCAGTTCCACTTCTGGGTATTTATCCAAAGAAAATAAAAACACTAATTTGAAAAGTTATATGCACCCCTATGTTCACTGCAGCATTATTTACAATAACCAAGATATGGAAGCAACCTAAATGTCCATCAACAGATGAATAGATAAGGACGATGTGATATAGATAGATAGATAGATAGATAGATAGATAGATGGGTACAGATATACATACAATGGAATATAACCATAAAAAAGAATGAAACCTTGCCATTTGCAACGACATGGATGGAACTTGAGGGTAACATACTAAGTGCAATAAGTCATACAGAGAAAGACAAATACTGTATGATTTCACTTCTATGTGAAATCTAAAAAATAAAACAAATGGACAGACGAAACAAAACAAAACTCATTGATATAGAGAACAGGTTGGTGGTTGCCAAAGGGGAGGGGTGTTGGGGGAGTGGGTGAAATGAGTGAAGAGGATCAAGAGGTACAAACTTCCAGTTATAAATAAGTCATGGGGATGTAGTACATAGCATGGTGACTATAGTTAATATTATATTGCATATTCAAAAGTTGCTAAGAGAGTAGATCTTAAAAGTACTCATCACGGGACTTCCCTGGTGGCACAGTGGATAAGACTCCACGCTCCCAATGCAGGGGGCCCGGGTTTGATCCCTGGTCAGGGAACTAGATCCCACATGCATGCTGCAACTAAGAGTTCACATGCCACAACTAAGGAGCCCACCTGCCACAACTAAGACCCGCTGCAACTAACTAAATAAATAAAAATAAATATTTAAAAAAAAAAAAAAAAAAAAAAAAAAAGTACTCATCACAAGAAAAAAAAAATTTGTAACTTACTGTGGTGATGGATGGTAACTAGACTTATTGTGGTGATCATTTCACAGTGTATACAAATATTGAATCATTACGTTATACACCTGAAACTAATACAGTGTTACGTGTCAATTATACCACAATAATAAAAAATTTTTTAAATTAGTTTTTATTGGAGTATAGTTGATGTACAATGCTGTGTTAGTTTCTGCTGTACAGCAAAGTGAATCAGTTATACATATATATATATATATCCAGTCTTTTTTAGATTCCATTCCCATATAGGTCATTACAGAGTATTGAATAGAGTTCCCTGTGCTATACAGTAGATACTTATTAGTTATCTATTTTATATATAGTAGTGTGTATATGTCAGTTCCAATCTCCCAATTTATCCCTCGCCTCCTCCACTTTCCCCCTTGGTAACCATAAATTTGTTTTCTACATCTGTGACTATTTCTGTTTTGTAAATAAGTTTGTTTGTACCATTTTAATTAAAAAGTTTAAAAAGAAGCCAAAATCCTTACCAGGGCCGACAGGGCCCTCCATGGGACTCTCCCTTCCCCTCTTCTTTCTGACATTATATCCTCTGTCTTCCCCTTCCTTTGTCCTGATGCAATGGTCCATCTACTGTTTTCCTTTTCATTCCAGGCACACTCTGACATCCGAGCTTCGTTCTTCCCTCTGGCTGGAGCACATTTACCCCAGAGAGCTGTGTGGGCCACTCCTCCAACTCCTCCAGGTCTTTGCTCACAGGTCACCTTCCTGGTGAGTCTTCCCTGAGCACATTTTTAAACATCTCACCGCCCCCCTCTGGCTTGCTCTGTCCCTCTTCCCTGCTTTACTTTTCTCCATAGCACTTATCACTCTCTGATGTACTATGTTTTATTTTTTGGGTTTTTTTCTGTTTTTTTCTCAGCAGAACATAAGCACATTTGCTTTCTAATGTAGCCACAGAACTTAGAACAATACATAGCATGTAGCAAGCACTTAATAACTATTTATTGAATGAATAAATGAATGAGTTCATTAAACAGACCCTCAATAATGACAGGGAGAACAAGACAGCTCAAGAGTCAATGGAATTGTCAGAGTCCCGGTTCATGGTGACAAGGCTAGGTTTCTGGGAAAACAAAAGCAAATAAGATGTTCATGTTTCTTAGATGCTCATAGTAGAGGAGTCATATACAGGATGTTATCAGTTTGTCAGAGAATGATCAATGCCTATGCTCAAATAGATTGAACACAGCCAGAGGCTGGCATCAGGACTCTAGCCCTTCTGTGAACGTCTGTAACAATCACTGTCTCACCCATTCACCCATCCATCCATCCATCCATCCATCCATCCATCCACCCAGTCTTATGACAGTTGTTTATCCAATGTTTTTGCACAACCAGCTTTGCATTGCTCGGATTTTCTGAACATCTCTCCTACAGAACTGAACATTTTTGTGAGCAGGAATCTCCATATCATTAAATCTTGAATACTCCCATTCCCTAACATGAAGTCTTGAATGAATGAACCTTGGACAAGGGGTTGTGCCTTGTTCTTTCTCTTTAAAACCTAAGAGAAAGAATAGCGAGAATGGATGAATTAATATACTAAAGGTCTTTGAATTTTTCAAAGTTAGAGTTCAGATGTTTCTAACTGGCACTGGGTACTCTCCCCATGCTGCACATTTGCCTTTGCTCATTCAGTTGTGCCCTCCACATGAGATGGCTGATCTCCCACGATCATTTCCTTTCATTTGGGGACCTGGTAAACCCAAGGCTGGTCCCAACACTGGAAAAGAGGCTTCGTTCCTGGTTATTTATGCCATTAATTGCTAGGTTGTTTTTATCTATCTCACTGACTTCATTTCTCTTTCTCGCTCCATATTCTACTTGATATTAAATAACTGTAGCCTTTTCACACAATAAGGCTCTTAAAATGGGTGTGTGAGTGTTCCTCTAAACATATTTTAATTTCTCACTCTCTGTCTTAGTCTGCTTAGATTGCCGTAACAATATATCTTTGGCTGGGTGGCTTGAACACGGAAATGCATTTTCTCACAGTTCTGGAGGCTAGAAGTCTGGGGTCAGAGTGCCAGCCTGATTGGGTTCTGGTGAGGCCTCTCTCCCTGGCTAGCAGATGGCCACCTTCTTGCTGTGTCCTCACATGGCCTTTCCTCAGCACATGCAGTTGGGAAGAAAGATCTTTCTCTCTTCCTCTTCCTGTAAGGCTACCAGTCCTATTGGATTAGGACCCCACTCTTATGACCTCATTTCACCTTAATTACCACCCTAAAGGTTCTTTTTCTAAATATATCATTGCATTGTGAGTTAGGACTTCAACATAGGAACTTGAAGTGGGGGACACAATTCAGTCCGTAGCACGGCCCTTCTTCAGATACACAATGTCAAGTATCAATGGGGTTAAATGTGTTGTAACTTTAATTTGATCATAACTTCAAGCTGTGTTTATGCCCAGTTTTTATATTTTCTTCCTCACTTAGCATGCGTTTCAGTTCACCACTTAAATCAACTTCAGGGAATGTGATTTATAGATTAGTCTTGCTTTGCTCCCATTGGCAAGTTTTTACTTTACTCTGAACCTGGTTCCTTTTATTTTTGTTAAAAAAAAACAGGTCAGTATGGGATTCTCTGTCCCCATTAAACACTTTGTACTCGTTGTCCCATCTAGCCCTCATCTCCTCTATCTTATCTGTAGTTGCACAGATATAAACACACACACACACACACACTCTTCTCATGGCTGCTTTCTTCTTTTCCCCCCCCCCCTTGGTACTAGTATCTTTTATTTTTGTGAATAAAGCCATAATGTTAGAAGATTTATCAGTGAAATTTTTCTTTGTTTATCTTTTTTTAATATTTTAATTTTATTGGAGTATAGTTGATGTACAATGTTGTGTTAGTTTCAGGTGTACAGCAAAGTGATTCAGTTATACATACACATGTATTCATTCTTTTTTAGATTCTTTTCTCATGTAGGTTATCACGGAATACTGAGTAGAGTTCCCTGTGCTATACAGTATGTCTCCATTAGTTATCATTCTTGTTTATAATAGTGTGTGTATGTTCATCCCAAGCTCCTGATTTATCCCTCCCCACTAAGTTTCCCCTTTCATAACTACAAGTTTGTTTTCGATGTCTGTAAGTCTGTTTCTGTTTTGTAAATAACTTCATTTGTATCATTTTTAATATTAGATTCCACATATGAGTGATATCATATGATATTTGTCTTTCTCTGTCTGACTTACTTCACTTAGTATGACAATCTCTAGGTCCATCCATGTTGCTGCAAATGGCATTATTTCATTCTTTTTTATGGCTGAGTAGTATTCCATTGTATATATGTGCCATACCTTCTTTATCCTTTCATCTGTCAATGGACACTTAGGTTGCTTCCATGTCCTGGCTATTGTAAATAGAGTTGCAATGAACATTGTGGTACATGACTCTTCTTGAATTATGGTTTTCTCAGGGTATATGCCCAGTAGTGGGATTGCTGGGCCCTAGGGTAGTTCTATTTTTAGTTTTTTAAGGAAACTCCATACTGTTCTCCATAGTGGCTGTATCAGTTTGCATTCCCACCAACAGTGCAAGAGGGTTCCCTTTTCTCCACACCCTCGCCAGCATTTATCGTTTATAGACTTTTTGTTGATGGCCATTCTGACTGGTGTGAGGTGATACCTCATTGTAGTTTTGATTTGCATTTCTCTGATAATTAGTGATGTTGAGCATCTTTTCGTGTTCTTTTGGCCATCTGTATTGTATGTCTTCTTTGGAGAACATGGCTGCTTTCTTCTAATCATTCGAGTTTCTGTTAAAAAGCTTCACTGAGGTCTTGCCCAACTATCATATCTACAGAAGTCAGTCCCATCACATCACCTATTTTCTTTTCTCTCTAACACCTAAGACTACTGTCATTTTGTGGATGGGTAAACTGAGGCTAGAGAACATAAGGGATTTGTCCACAGTTACTCAGTTTCTGAGCAGCAGAGAGAAGGCCTGAGAAGCAGAGGGTGGTGCTCAAAGGGGTCTGGAGGTAAACCTAACCTACTACAAAACTTATCTCCTAGCAGTCCCAGGCCTTCCCTCATAAAAAGCAAGACAGCAGTCATTGGCTCTAATTGCTTCAAAGTCTTTTCAAAGTGGCCCTCGCTTCTTTCCTTTTTCTGTTGCCTTGATAAAACTGTCTGGCAGAGTGGAGGGACAAGCATGGAAGGACACATTTGCCCCATATAGGGTTGGCAGATTTAGCAAATAAAAATGTAGAAGCACAGCTGTCTTTGAATTTCAGATAAACAATAAATATTTTTTGAGAATAAGTATGTCCCATGCAATGTTTGGGACATACTTAGGCTAAAACATTATTCGTGTTTCATCTGCAATTCAATTTAACTGGACATCCTGTATTTTTTCTGGCACCCCTAACTAGATGGCTGCTCTACAACTACATGTATCCTATGGATAATGGTTATAAGCCTCCGGTGAGTGTGCTGGGGAAAGAAAACAAGCAATAAAATCCCTTTGAGCTCTGTTGTTTTATTTACTTAGGTGAAACTCTGATGTTCTTTGACAATAAAAACAACACCACAAATATTCCCAAAAGAATATGTATTTTACTTTGGAAGCTTTGACTTATATCTTTATCAGCTCAGTTGCTTTGATTTTCTGTGAATTCACAGCATTTAATATCTAAGCACCAAAGGAACTAGAAAACTGCATGAGTTCATCACCGCTGAACTCACGTTTGGGTAAACTTGGACAAACTGTTTTACCTCTCTTTATCTGCAAAATGAAGACAATAATAGCATCTGTCTTATAAGATTGTGAGGGGTAAAGGAGAAAATGTATATGAAAGTCCAGTGCTTGCCATATAGTAGACACTCAATACATAACAGTTTCACTTTTCTTGCCTCACCACTCCATTTCTGTGAACAGCATCACTTTCCCAGACCATTGCAAAATATTAGGCTAAAGAAATTACTGTTATGTCTCAAAGAAATTATTATCCTTACTTACCAATAACCAGATAAGCAGCAGAGCCAAATCAATTGATTTGTTCATTCAAGCATTTATTCAGCAAGTATTTATTGAAGACCTAACATGTGCCACAGGGGCAGTGTTCTAAGAGCTGGGGATACACGGTAAACGGAGTGAAGTTGCTATTTTCCCATGAGAATTGCTTATATTACAGTGTGTGTGTGGCGCGGGGAGGCAGATGATGAATGGATAAGCAGGAAAATGTATTATATCACATTTTACATGGAGCAACCAACTAGGGCAAATGTTGTGAAACGGAGTCCTTGAATTTGGTTATGTGGAGATCATTGGTGACCTTGATAACAACAATTGTTCCCTGAGGTTGTTTAAGAGAACGAGGGGAGGAGGAGGAAGTAGAGAAAGGAACTTTGCTAAAAAGCAAGCAGAAAAAAAAATTGGGTGGCAATTCAAAGGGGATATGGGGTTAAAAGACTTTGGATTTTTTAATGGGAGTTACGATAGCATGTTTAAGCTGAAAGGAATGACCAATAGAGAGGAACTGCTAATGCAGAAGACAAAGGACAATCTGGGAGTGAGTGCTTGACAAGGCGATAAGGCAAGAGACTCCAATGGACAAGAGGATTTGTGCTTAGAGTGCTACCGGGACCTTTTGCTCACTGCAGAAAGAGGGGAGGTCGAATATATGATGTTGAGGGTACAGGGGCTTAGTCAACTTGGCAATGGGAACATGTGGAAGTTCTATTCTACCTCCTCAGAGAAATAAGACATAAAATATTTTCACTTCTCTTATCAATAATTATTGATTATTAAGTTGAAAATAATTACTGATGTTAGAAATGATAGCTTCCTCTTGCCAAGCACCCGCTCATATTTGGGATATGTATCATTGCCCCACCACCCCTCCTGTGCACGGTGGATTGATACTTACTTTATTCACAGTCAGCTCTTTTCAGCCCCCTGTGCTGTTCCCAGATGGAGGTGCTGGTATTTCGATGATTTTCAGCCATCACATGTTTCTCTCCATTGAGATAAACTTCTTCCAGAAGAAGCTGCCCATCTTGACAAGTCTGTTTTGCGTCTGTGCTCCACTGCACAGCCAGACCTGAAAGTGACGGGAACTGACAAACCCTCTGAACTTGTCCCATTGGATTTGTCTAATGGGCCTTTCCCTGACATAGATGAAAAAGTCATTGACAGAAACAGACCATTTACCAGGAACCTGAGCAGAGGTATAAACAGCGACAGATGAAATAGGTCTTGAAATAAAGCTGGGAAATTCAGGACACATGTGATGGGCTCAAGGAGATCTCTGCTTTCAAATGTCAAGATGAAATGGATGGTGTTGGGTTTTGCAGCCTCGAGTCATCCGGCTGGTTAGTAAGAAAGCCAGTCCCCCACTCCCCATCTCTCTAACTACACCAGAGACAGAAACTGCTAAGTGGTGATGTGAGGGTCAGGGATGGCTTTCAACAGGACACTCCAGACCCGAAGGGTAAGTTCTCTTTCCAAGGGTAGCGAGACCAAAAAGGAAAAAAAAAAAAGACAAACAAAACAAAAAACCAAACAACAACAACAAAACCCCACCATTTAAAAATTTGCAGCCATTTAGAAATTCTAGTTGGAAGGCAGAATTCTCTCTTTCTTTCTTTCTTTCTTTCTTTCTTTCTGTGTTGGGTCTTCATTGCTGCATGTGGGCTTTTTCACTAGTTGTGGTGAGCGGGGGCTACTCTTCATTTTGGTGCATGGGCTTCTCACTGCAGTGGCTTCTCTTGTTGTGGAGCACGGGCTCTAGGCACACAGGCTTCAGGAGTTGTAGCACGTGGGCTCAGTAGTTGTGGCTCACGGGCTCTAGAGTGCAGGCTCAGTAGTTGTGGCGCATGGGCTTAGTTGCTCCACGGAATGTGGGATCTTCCTGAACCAGGGCTCGAACCCGTGTCCCCTGCATTGGCAGGCAGATTCTTAACCACGGTGCCACCAGGGAAGTCCCTGAGGGCAGAATTCTTGTTGAAGGAAGATTTCCAAACAGAAGAGTCACATCTTAGGAGTGATATTTTTAGGTCCTATAATCAACACCTAACGTGAACATCATATAAACTTAGTATTATCCTTGAAAAGCCCTTATATCACCCATGGAACATACAACCTTGTGTTCTAATTTCTATCCACACTGAAATTTGAAAATTATTGCAGTTGATTAAAGGAGAAAACAGAAGGGAAATCCGTGTGTAGATGTCTGGTCTTCAGACCATTCTCGCTAAGGCAGCTATCCAATCCCTAGCTTTTTATTTATTTATTTATTTATTTTTAGCTGTGTTGGGTCTTCGTTTCTGTGTGAGGGCTTTCTCTAGTTGCAGCGAGTGGGGGCCACTCTTCATCGCGGTGCACAGGCCTCTCACTGTCGTGGACTCTCTTGTTGCGGAGCACAGGCTCCAGACGTGCAGGCTCAGTAATTGTGGCTCACGGGCCTAGTTGCTCCGCGGCATGTGGGATCTTCCCAGACCAGGGCTCAAACACGTGTCCCCTGCATTGGCAGGCGGATTCTTAAACACGGTGCCACCAGGGAAGTCCCTGAGGGCAGAATTCTTGTTGAAGGAAGATTTCCAAACAGAAGAGTCACATCTTAGGAGAGATATTTTTAGGTCCTATAATCAACACCTAACGTGAACATCATATAAACTTAGTATTATCCTTGAAAAGCCCTTATATCACCCATGGAACATACAACCTTGTGTTCTAATTTCTATCCACACTGAAATTTGAAAATTATTGCAGTTGATTAAAGGAACAAACAGAAGGGAAATCCGTGTGTAGAAGTCTGGTCTTCAGACTATTCTGCCTCTAAGGCAGCTATCCAATCCCTAGCTTTGAATGAGCACTGGGTGGAGAATGCCAAGCGCTCTTTTTGGGCCATAGGTTTTACTTTATTTCCTTTTAATATTAAACCTTGACAACCTTTATAAATGGTATAGGATGTGTTTGGCATTGTGAGGGTTAAATGGAATAGTGACAATGCATCAAATCCAGGTTGGGGTGAATGTCTGAGTGTCGATTCATGCTGAAATAATACCACCCCACTCTATTTTCTTTAAGAAAAATCTTCAGATAGTCCAGTGGGTATGTAAGGTCTGAGTCTCCTTTAAAAGGAGTACATTGGGGCTTCCCTGGTGGCAGAGTGGTTGAGAATCTGCCTGCTAATACAGGGGACACGGGTTCGAGCCCTGGTCTGGGAAGATCCCACATGCCGCGGAGCAACTAGGCCCGTGAGCCACAACTACTGAGCCTGCGCGTCTGGAGCCTGTGCTCCGCAACAAGAGAGGCCGCAATAGTGAGAGGCCCGCGCACCGTGATGAAGAGTGGCCCCCACTTGCCGCAACTAGAGAAAGCCCTCACAGAAACGAAGACCCAACACAGCCAAAAATAAATAAATAAATAATTTTTAAAAATAACATGCTAAAAGGAGTACGTTGGCTCAATGAAGAGTTAAAATTGCTTTATTAAGGCAATTTAATTTATTAAAGTATTAAGGCAATTTCTTAAATGAAAAACTTAAAAAAAAATAACACATGCAACCCAGGGTAAGAGTGTCGTCTACCAAAAGATGGTTGGTCGGTTTTCAAAAGGAAAGAGAAGGACGTCTTGGTAGCAGCCCAACACTGGAGTCTGGAAACTAGCACTGTGAGGAGAGAGAGAGAGAGATGGCAAGACAGGAAAGGCGCTGAGGAGGAATAGAGCCTGAGCAACATGATGGGCTTTGGGCAAGGAGAGAGGACCAGCAAGTGCTGATGTGCTCAGGGAACAGAAATATCAGGTCTCAGCTTTCGTTTTTCTAGTCTGGCTTTTGAAATGCCCTGTGATCGTCTCGGTGCTTCCGTAGGGTCAGTGACCTGCTGCAGCTAATGTGGCCGGGAATTACGCAGTGGATTAGAGTCCAAGCTGGGATGGGAGAACGGGGAGTGCTACCTAACCTTCCCGGGACCACCCTTACCCCAAGGGTGGAAGCATCACTAGTAAAGACAGGTGGTTTTTGCAGGTCCGGGGGGAGGTGAACGACAGCAAGAGCATCAGAGAAGTCCAAGGTGGAGCAGAGATAGAGACTTAGGAGCCAGGCAGTGGACAGGACACAGCCGCAGGGCCCCACGCAGGAGTGGACTGAGGCAAAAGCCCCTTCGCCCAAACATGCTAGCGTTGGCGCTACTGACTCAAACGCCTGTGGGACCAGCCAGGAGCACAGAGGACTGAAGGTGCTTAGCGTAAACTTAGTGCTGAGCTCCTTCTACTGCAGTTAAGCTTCACATCTGCTAAGTTACCTTGGTTTTTAAAACACTGTGGGGATGAGTCAGACAGTGAAACAAAACACTTTCTTGGGCTTCCTACCGCTGCAGGCTTCCGGGCTGTGGCCCCCGTCCTGGGGGAGGTAACCCTCTGAGGGGGAAGTGCCGTTCTCTACGATGTGGACGGGACTCATGCCTGTTTGTGTTTTCAACAAAGAGTCCTGAGAACTAGCACTGCCTGTTCACCCTCTCAAGAGAGGATTTATGAATGAGGGCCCGTGGATCATACCCAAAGTAGCATCTCTGCCTGCCCCACGGGACGCAGCTCAGCCTTCGGTCGTTATAGAGAGGAGCAGAAATCTGGTCTATTTGTTAAGCGTTTGGGGGCTTTAAAGGAAACATGCACTCGTGTTTCTGCCCTCATTTCTTAGTCTGCCACCATAAGGCTGACTCATCCATCTTGGTCTGGGTTCTCCTGAAAGCAGAGCCTCAGTCAAAGACTGAGTGTAGATAATTATTTGGGATCCGATCCCAGATAACGGGAGGGAGGTCGTGGGGAGACTGAGGCAGGGTATCACCATAGTGCATCACTGAGGTATCCACTGTCTGTATACAGAAAGGGGCTGGGGCACTGATCCACGGACTCTTGTCTCTCAGTAGTTGCAGGTTGGGGGAAGGGAGCATTAATTCCTCTGTCTGTCTGAGTTTTCCTTGTGCGAAGCTCCTACGGCTTCAGAAAAGGCTCTAAGTCTGAAAAGCAGAGAGAGCTGGCTGAAGGAGAGAGCTTGAGGTAGGCATGAATTTAGGCGAGGGGGTGTGATGCAGGGCATGCAAAGTGTCTGCTACCATCTCTAATGCAAGAGATTGGGACCTGTCATTCTCGGGGTGTGCCGAGGTCTGGGTGCTGCTGACCTGACCAGGACTTGGCTTGACAACCCCTCTTTGGCCCCCTCCCCACTGCCCCATTACATAAGCCCAGGATGCCTCTCCTAGACTGTGCTTTTCCTCCTTGCTTTTATAATACTCACTCTCAAGGTTTTCCACGCATTGGAATATGTGAAGAACCCAGCGTGTAGCAGCAACTCAGGGGAACTTTGTTCCCTTTTCTGCTTCCTCCTTTACCTTCTACTGACCTTTCCTTTTCCTCTTTCTTTTCCTCAAAAAATATGGTTGCCTGTCAGGTTTAAGTCCTGCAAACTCTTATCTTTTTTCTCTCCACTCTCCCCAGTTATTTGGTCCCAGGTTCAGCTCTCCTCTCTATGTCACTACCTCCACTGGAATATCTCCTGGTAGGGTCTCTCTTTCCAGGTCTGGCCCTGTTTTAACCCTCAGCCAACTCAGAATCACCTGGCTATTTTTTTTTTTTAATTTTTAAACATCTTTATTGGAGTATAATTGCTTTACAATGGTGTGTTAGTTTCTGCTTTATAACAAAGTGAATCGGCTATACATATACATATATCCCCATATTCCCCCCTCTTGCATTTTCCTCCCTCCTGCCCTCCCTATCCCACCCCTCTAGATGGTCACAAAGCACCGAGCTGATCTCCCTGTGCTATGCGGCTGCTTCCCACTAGCTATCTACTTTACATTTGGCAGTGTATATATGTCCATGCCACTCTCTCACTTCGTCCCAGCTTACCCTTCCCCCTCCCCATATCCTCAAGTCCATTCGCTAGTAGGTCTATGTCTTTATTCCCATCTTGCCACTATCACCTGGCTATTTTTATGCTCAAGTTTAGGAACCTTGCCGCTAGTGTGGACTCTCCTGTAGTTAGTTGAATGCTCCTTTTTGGCAGTCTCCCACTCACCCCAGTTCCATATGCCAAAAAGTGACCTGGCTGTCTACTCCCACCCCATGTCCCCCTCACTCTTCCCAGTATCCTCCCTGTCCCCACAGAAAAAGAAAACACAGACTCTCGATTTCGGTTCACGCTACTGTTGATTCATATCTACAGGTTTTCAAAACCCTGGAACCACCTTTGACCCCTTAGCCCCTCTGGAAGAGGCAGTCTGCCTGGTGCTCATAGGCCACAATGTGGGGTCAGACAGAGGCAGTGGCAAGACTGTCTGGGAGGACAGATCAGGAGGTGAATAGCCGAGTTTGCTAGGGCTTCAGCAACACGCTGGGGGCTGTAGAATCTGAATGTCAAAGCCAGAAGAATTGTTAGAGAGTGGCTCGTACAACCCCTCATGCTGCTGATGAAGAAATTGAAACCCAGAGAGATGAAGGGCATTGAAAA
The DNA here is from genome assembly GCF_949987535.1 of Balaenoptera acutorostrata. NCBI lineage: Eukaryota > Metazoa > Chordata > Mammalia > Artiodactyla > Balaenopteridae > Balaenoptera > Balaenoptera acutorostrata. The sequence goes on along the minus strand of NC_080071.1, from coordinate 65,544,104 downwards.
AGGCCACATGGCCAGTTCATTCAAGAGGGACAGAGCCCTTCCTTCCCAGAGCCCTTTCTGCAATGACACCATTCAACAAGGAGCCTGTGTCAGGGACGTTTTAAGAGCAAGGAGCAGAATACAGAGCTCAAACAATAAAGTTATTTCATATAAAGGAAATTGTAGTTTAGAGGTGTCTGACTTCAGGGGACATTCGAACCAGGAGCTTAAGTATGCCGACAAGGACAGGGGGATGGAGGGCCCTGATGAGCTGAATCCAGGCCCTGTGACCCCCGGGATCATGTGTGAGACTCACATAGAAATAAGGGCTGTTGGAGACAGGGAAAGAAGACACTAGATGCTTACAGAGCCAACAAAAAATCACTACAAAATCAAAAAAAGGACAGAGGTATGTGATCTGAAGTCTGAATGGTCTAAGGTCATAGCCAGACTGTGTTCATTTCAGGACAATCAGGATGGAGGACTGGGTATGGGGTTGAAGCCAGAGGGAGCTCTGGGACTTTTTGTTTGACAACAGACCTTATGTAATTAATCCCTGTGCCCTGAACATTCTTCCTGTCTGTTCAGAGGGCAAGGCTACATTCTTGGGATGACCTAAGACTCCCACTGGAGAGCCTGCTGAGCTGGGTGGTTTTGCTGTTTCTAGCGGATGGGAAAAGGGAGGGAGGCTGGGAGAGCCACCCAGCCAGGACCTAGACCTTCCCTCTGGACAGTTGTCTTTCTTGGTGAGCTGGTCAGTGGTCAGGACCCTGTACCCTGTCTCTCACAGTCAGTAGGACTCGAGGCTCTACTTCTTCTTCTTCACAGGCATCCATCTCTTCCTCTTCTCCCCACCGCCAACCCTCTCAGCTCAGGTGTGAGTCTCCTGGTGTCTGGGCCACCACTAGAGTTTGCAAGCTGGTCGTCCAGCCTTGCTTCTTACCTGTTCCAGTGCATCATATGCCCTGTGCCAGGATACTTTCCTCCAATACCCATTTTGTCATATTTCATTCTCCTGCTTGAAAGCCTTCAGTGAGCCCATACTCACTAAAAGCAGGAGCAGGTCCAGCCTGCTAATCTGGGTTCAAATATCACCTCCTCTGAGACCCCTTCATGGGGTGATCATTCTTGCTTCCAAACCCCAATAGCACTGAGTATCTATCACACTCAGTTGGAACTGACCAACTCTTCCTGCTTTCCATTGTTAATTTTGGTTTTATATGTCGTTGTCTTCTTACTCTGATTCCATGATCGTGGAAGACAGTGATGTACATATCTAACTATCACTCAGTATACAGCTCTGTGCCCTGTACACAGTGGATAAACAATAGTATTAATTCACTGGGGTTAGACTCTTGGGCTCGGAATCTTGGTCACTTAAGACTTTCTTCTTATCATATTTTAAAATCTCTAGAAATATAGGTTCAAATTATGAGATAGGAAGAAGATAAATGGGAGACATTTTCCTACCCCTTTCTTACAATTAATTTTCCTTGTCTGTTTGAGTACATATCAGCATCAATATCTACCTCTGACTTAATTTACTAGAAGATGATCTTAAAACCTAACCAGCGTGCATTCCTAGAATTCAAATGGGCATATGGATTGAAATACCAAATTTGTCATGTCTCCAGCATGCAGGCTCAGAGGAGGATTTCAAAAAACAAAACACACACACAAAACATGGGTTTAGGGCCAAAACAACTTTAAATGGGAGTTTTTGAAGCATTAAAAAATTTCACAGGAGTGTTCTTTGTTGACTCTCATCCATTTAACTATTCCGTAGTTATGAGGCCAAAATTCACTGTTTGAAAGGTCTCAGCATCCTTGTCTTGAAATGGGCTGGGTGCATGGCTGGGGCTTCCCTAGCAGGGATAGATTTCAAACGGTACAGACTTGGGCCTTGGACAGTAGGAAAAGAGGCTCCTTCAGTGGCTCTTGGCTCGGGTAACGTGACACGGCCACTTGATGGGAATTGGAGGTACCCTGGTGGAGGAGAAACACGAAATGGAGAGAGTCAGGTATAAACCTGCCACTTGGAGTTTTCCTGTAACTTAGGTTGGTCAAATGCTGAATCCCAGTTTATGTTCAAAACAAATGGAACCTCATTCTGTGACCGAAATAGATTGCTTGTTTTTATTGTTGATAAGGAGTCAGCCAGGCAGAAGCTGCCTTCACTCAAAGGGACCAAAATGAGGGAGTCCCTTGGCAGGAGTGGAGAAATAAAAGGCAAAGCGTTGATAGGCCCCCTTCCCCCCCATCCCACCATAATTATTCTTGCTGTCCTTCCTCGTTCTGCGGTGGAACAATTGACTAGAAGATTAATACGTAAAGAACCCCTTCCTTTCTGTTATTGCAGAGAGGCTGTGGAATTATTTTGTCTTCACCTTGGTGGGTGGGTGGGCTGGGAGGAGTGGTGGTGCCTGCGGGGAAGTAGACAGAGCAGGGGCAGAACCTGAGTCTTCCTGTGTCAGCGGCAGGACATGTGTTTACCGAAACATTTATGCATGCAGAGACTCGCATATTTGGTCCTGCGACACAAAAAAATCATAACTGTTTTTATGGGCTGATGGTGTCCTCCCCAAATTCATATGTTGAAGCTCTAACCCTCAGGACCTCGGCATGTTACAGCGTCTGGAAATAGGGCCTTTAAAAGAGGAAATAATGTACAATGATAAGAGTAAATAAGGGTCATATGGGTGAGCCCTAATCCACTGTGACTGGTGTCCGTATAGAAAGAGGAGATTAGGACACAGACACACACTGAGGAAAGACCACGTGAATACCTTCATCTAGGACTTTCGGCCTCCAGAACTGTGAGAAAATAAGTTTCTGTTGTTTAGGCTTCCCAGTCTTTGGTACTTTGTTATGGCCACCCAAGCAGGCTGATACAACTGTTAAGAAGGAGCAGAGAGAGAGAGAGAGAGAGAGAGAGAAACAGACTTAAAATGGAAAAGCACAACTTCGGGGCAGCCCTGAGTTTTATTATGAATGAATAAAAGGAGGAATCCGTTCATCCATTCAGTATACACTTTTATTTCAGACCCTTAGAGGGTGGCACGTAGCAGCTGGAAGGAGCCCTCCCTTTCATCATCCCCAGTAGAGAAAATGAAGCATACCAGGGAGGTTTAATAACCTGTGCCCTGTCTCTGGGAGGCAAGGATGAATCTGGGGATCCACCGATTACTGCACACATAACCATGACCACTGGAATTAAATAACTATTATCTTTTCATATTTTCACTGAACCTAATCTCGCAGAACCAGTGTTATCCCCGAACTTTATGTCCTCACTTTGTATATAGCTCTGGCTTGAATTGTGAGTGTTCAAAATAGATAAAATATTTCATATCTTTTTATTGCCCCTCTCAGCAACGTGCAAGGGCCTGGCTGGCCTCGCGCATGCAGTATGGACGTGCGGCTCGCTCACTTAGCTGCTCTTACCAGCTGCTTTGCAAATGGCTCTAGCAGGTGGTGCAATGTCGAGGGGGGCGGGGAGGGAGGACTTGCAGTCTGTCCCTGGAGACTTGGCGAGCGTCTCTGGGTAAATGGGTAAAGTACCATCTTGTCCGCTTGAGAAGCTGAAGCTCCCCACGCCCCCCTTCTTGAGCTTATTTCTCCCTTCTGACTCATGTCTGCTGCCTCATTTGAGTTACTGTGCAAACGTTTAGCCAAGAAGCCATACCAGGCCTTGCGCTTATTTACGACCCCCCCAGGGAGTCACAGGGAGGCACTGAGGAGCATTCCATGCCGAGCTTTCTGGTCAAATAAGGACAAAATGAACCACGCCTTCCATTCTTAGCCAGTGAAGTGTGTGCTTCAGGATGCCATGTGCTGGGTGCAGAAGCCTCCCCCAATGCAGGCCGATCCTTTCCTGGCTCCCCAGTGACCCCAAATTTGTAGAGCCGTGAATTAGAAGAGAGAAGGGCGGAATATTGTGAGGGGACAGACGGTGCTGGGGGAGAAGAGGGCCCCCTGTTTGCTCCCCTTTCTGAGTTTCCTACAGGAAGTTGATTGTTCATTCTAAGGCAAAAGCGCTTTTGCCATTGTGTATGTCCTATTTGGCAGCAGGAAGCCTTTTAGAAAAAAACCCTCAAAGAGGGGCATGAAACAAGGCAGTCAGTCTAAGACATATATGTGTGTACGTGCACACACATGCACGCACATCCAAAACAGAGCCCAAAGGAGTGGAGCTGCCAAACTGGAGGAAGGACCACAGGAGAAATCAACCTCAGTGGGCCGATTTGAAGATCAGGGTGGCCCTGGCGGGGTTCCGCACTTGAAAAGCCTTCAGGTGTGCTTGCCACCAACCAGAAAATTTGCATTTGCTCTCTGTGACTCAGGCCTGCTTCTTCACCTTGTGAGGGACACAGAAACTACACACACCTGGCCAGGAGGACTTTATGATCCAATGAGGTGGATGGGTACAATTAAACAAAAAACAGCTCTCTACAGTTCAAGACCAAAAGCACAAATGGTCAACACTGGGTGTGGGGTTTGATGACCAGGGGAGCAGACCCTTCCAGAAGTTCTGATGCTGTGCTGTTATCCCATTTGCTTAATAAACGATAAGCCTAACATCTAAGCAGTAAGACCTACTGTGTGCAAACCCCCAGGTAGCAGGGTGTCTAATGGAAATAGTGTCAGCTACGACTGTTCCACCCATCAGCCCTTGCATGGAGACTTGCCTGTCTGTAGAAGGGACCTAATGCTACAAGCTGTGTACTTTCCAGGGTGGTCAGGAGGAGAAAGCAAACAAAATAGTGCATGCTGGTGCTTGGAACACTGTAAGTGCTTTATAAGGCATTTGAAGACAAGAGGGTAAGTGAGCTTCCATTTCCTCCTTATATATTGGTGCCCAGCACATACTTGGATAATCATGATGGGGAGGGTTTTAAAGGAATCCCTCTGGGGTGGAGATGGAGAATGCTTCTTTATAAGCTTTTATAAATATTTATAGCTAAAATAAAAGAGCAAAAGGAAAAGGAAATAGACCCTAGGCTCCCCATAAATATTTTCCCATCTCTTGGTCCTTTTTTTTAGAAGCATCTCTTTCTGTCCCATCCTCTCCAGCCCCAGCCCCTCTACCTGCTGCTCCTGGCTTGTCTCCAGGGAAATTCCTCCCCTCCACCCTCCATTACAGCTGTCCGCAGGGGAAGGATTCCCCACTCTGCTGGCTTGGAGAGGTAAAAAGGGCCCACTGATGGGAGCTGTTTCTCCATCTCTTTAATCAGCTTCCATCCCCGTGCATGGTTTTATCAAGGAGCCTCTCTGACACACATGCTTTCACAGCTTGGATCACGAGGGCTGGCTCTGCCTCACTCCCCTTCCCACCCTTCTTCTCAGTCCCCCCACCCCCTTCCCTTCCCCTGCCACATGCGTTATCTAGAGAACAGCCTTCAGCAGCACTGGGGACATCCGCATCCCCGTCATCAGGGATGGTCAGGTGGCTGTGCAACTTGCAGGGAGCGCAGACCCTTGCAGGCAGCGTGCAGCGTGGCTGAGATGTGAATTCCCTGCATGTACATCGTGGATACATTGTGAAGACTCCTCTTTGGGGAAAGGGGGAGGGATAGGAGGAAACAAAGGAGGACAAAAGAAGAAAGGTGGGCAGCTCAGGACTGCACCTCTTTATTGTTCATTTCCAAATAAGATGGCAAACCTCCGTGAAGTCCATAGGGGATGTGTCTGGCATGAGTCAGCAACCAGTACAATTTACTGCCAGTTGATTAAATTAGCATTTGTTATAAGCCAGAAAGGAAAGGGGGAGGGCGTTGTGCGCAGGGATAGATGGAGAATGAAGAAAATCTTCTTCATGCCTTTTGAATTATTTATGGCCTGGAACTTTACATGCTAAAACCTAACCAGACTTGATAGAGAGAGCCTGAGAAGGATTCTCTCTTCCCTTAAAGCCACAGAGCACATGCTTTTGGTCCCTTGGAGGACTAGCAGAGTGCTAACAATGACAGGCTAACAGTGAGAAAGTGGAATTCCTAATTTTATTGTGACCTTGAAAACAGAAATGCTGCATAGAAATGCTGCTTCCACCAGGCACAGGAAGACTTAGATTTCTCAGTAACCTTGTGAGCTATGGACACGAATGTGTGACTGCATTCCACTTTGATTTTGCGGAGTGGGAACTCAGGATGACTGTCAGATCAGTGGACAAAGGATAGGTCTCTTCGATCTTTGCCTCTGGCTTCCGGCCAGATGGGAGAGAAACAAAGACTCTAGAGCCTCTGCCTTCTTCCCCGACTCCTCTGCCCCCTCCCTCCTTTTCTCTCCTCTCAGAGCCAATTATTTGGATAGAGTCTGCTGACTGCTCTTACATTTTGGGAAATCATGTCTAATTGTTTAGGGTGTAAAATGAAGTGATACAGTCTCAGAAAGGGGCCCTCCTTTTGGACGATGTGTAACGCAGAAGAGGGAACTCCACGCTGGGTGTGCGCGCAGGGAGCTGGGCAGGGTGGCGGTGAGTGTATGCTCAGGGGAGAAGCGTGTGTCAGACACCCAGCGGCTCCAGCTGGGTACCGAGGTGGCCTGGTGAGCATCTTTTGTTCTTGGCTCTCTGACTGCGGGGAGCATCAGGACAGCCCACACACCAGCCCAAAGGAGCTGCCTCTCTTCATCCTCAAGGTCTGAAGCTTTTGTCTACGAGCCCCAGTAAAAAGGCAAACTGTTGGGATCCCGCTGTAGATTCGTGGCCTGCCCCCAGAATAGCTGCAGGATAGGGCTCCTTCTTTTCACCTGAACTGTTGCCCATGAACCACACCGTAATCAAAGGTTTTCACTGAACTAAAGCATCCAGGGGCGTGTGACTCTTCCCGAGAGATGCTGGAAGACAGGAGTAAGGGAAGAGTGGCTGAATGAGGGAAAGACAAAAGCAGCGTGGCAGATAACAGGGACTAGAGTCAGACAAAGAAATGGGACATGTGCTTTGGCAAAAAAAAAAAAAAGGCAGGGAATGCAGTCATTTCCATGCTTTGTCACTGCTAGCTCAATTTACCCATCAGATAGATACATTAAAAAATAAACTGAGTCCAAGGCTGACCCTTTAGTAAGAACTAAATCATTTCTTCCAATTCTTAGTCTAAGTCCTATATTTTCACCTGTATATAAATGAAACAAAGCATGTGATGTCTATTGCAGTCTGAGTAGATGAGGAACACCCACATATTTTTCATGGAAAACAGAAAGGATCGTAGTGTTGAATGGGAGTGTGGGGTTTTCCCTGTATCCCCGTTTCAGCACCAAAGGGGATCCATGTGTCCCTGGCCACAGCGGAAGGTCTTGGACCCTATGGCCCACATACCATGCAGGGCCCACCTCTCCCTTAGCTACACCAAGAAGTAAATCGAGGTCATTTTCATAACTGAGGCAAAACCTGCCTTTCCACTAGAATTACTGAGATATTTTAGGCAAATGCAGTTTTCAAAAAAATTAAATGGCAGAATTTGCGTTTGGGAACTCATTAAAAAGCAGCGAGACTTCCTGTATTGCATCAATTATAAATAATTTGGAGGAAAGAGGGTTTGCTTTTTTCTTTTAAAGAAATTATCTGGAAAATTACCCAGGTCTTTGCTTCCTCTTTTCAGATGAGATCTGGACAGACTGTGTTAAATTCTATAACCTAATTAAGGATGGCTCTAGATGATTAAAGCAGAAGAAACCAAGAAACCCAAAGTGTGCCCTCAGGCTTGTCTCCAACCAGCCTTACCTCTGATAAGTCAGTTCATCTCTCCAGGCGCTAGTGTCTTTTTTTTTCCCCCCACTGAAATGAAGCCAACCCCTTTTGCCACTTGTCTACTTTATAGGAATGCTCTAAAAATTAATATTCACTGTGAAACCAGGAGGGCCTCAGAGGAATGATCCTATCTCAAAACGAAGCATTATCAGTTTTGTTTTGCCTGCCACTCTGAGTTGGCAATGATATATTGTTCAGAATCTTTCTAAAAATCTCCTTTCTTTTTCTGAACCCCGTGACCAATAATGATGGGAAACAGTGTACTGGAATAAATCCAAGAAAGAAATATTTTTGCCTGTTTATCAACTCAGCCAATAGGTTTTAAGGCGACTACGATCATTTTAAGTGGCTCAGTGATTGTATAAGCTATGTACTATTGAAGGAGCTTCAGTTGCTGACAATCTTATCCTTCCTTGCCCAGGTTTTTCTTAGTGTTAAAATTGGTGTAGAGAGGAGAATGAAGATTTGAGTCTCAGGGATCTGGGGAGGTGAATCATGCTGAGGAGCTATGTGATTTTGGTTACTAAATGTTTGTAGAATCTGTCCTCACCCTTTCCATCCCTAACACCCCGTTTTGATTCAGGATCTTATTGCTTCTTGCCTGGATGTCCGTAGCAGCCTTGGAAGCGGTCCTCTTGACTCTAGTGTTATCTGTTAAGCAATTCTCTATACTGCTGCTGAGAGTACTTCCGGAAAGAAGGCTTTGGCTTCTTGGAGCCTCCAGTAGATACAGTCCAGGTCCTCCCGGGGAGGGACTTCCATGCTCTGTTCACACCGTAGCCGCCTGTATCTCCAGCGTCAGCTCCCGTCATTCCCTGCCTTACAGATTCTTGTTCAGCAAAAGCAAACTGCATATCCTTTCCCGCCATGGACGGTGCTGCTATTTACCTTTGAACTTTTACCCTTGCTGCCCTCTCTGCCAGGACTATCTCAAAGCAAGCAGACAAAAACAGACAAACAGACAAGGAGCACCCATAACTCCTTATTCACCCTTCAGAACCCAGATCGTGTGGCACACACCCTGTCCCCCTTTCCCCCCTTCCCCTCTTTCTCCTCTAGGGTGTGCCTGTCTTCTGGATTCTTCCCCTCCGATAATGTGGGCAAGGCTATAGCATTAAGCTGACATGTAATGTTATATGGCTCTTGATATATGCTTGTCTACGCTCTGAACAGGGAGCACTCTGAGGAGAAGGAACTTGTCATTTTCATATCTGTGTCTTAAGCAATACCTGCTTCAGGAAGGGATCCAGTACATAGCTAAGGACACACTTCTTAAGTAGCTCCTATGTGTAAGGCACTGTGCTGGGTGTTTGGAGAAAGTTTCTAATACTAGGCTGTTCAAAGAGAAGAACTGTTTGATAAGTATATCAGTGCATACTTAAGTAAAGTCTTTATTTTCCTGAATGAAAGATCCAGAGTTATGCAAATAATTAGCAGTTGGGGGAACTCTGTGTCAACAGCGGGCCATCTGGCTGTGTGAAGTCATAGCAGGTTGCTTCTCTTTGCTGCCACCACTCTGGGGCCCAGGGCTTTCTTGTAGCTGTGGCCTTGGGTATAGAGGCCTCCCCCTTCTCTGAAGTTCTCTGCCTTGTATTCTGTTGCCATGGCAACAACCCACTTTCATTCTGGAACTTCACGCATGGGAGAGGGGAACCCTTTACTAACATGACATACACGATGAGGGTTATTTAAAAAATAAATTGACAAGGTTAGTCATCAACGTATTATGCTAGTTCCACAAATTCTGATTTAGTGGTAGGATAGTTTGTTAGGTATTTCTGAAAATATTGAAAAATGGATTAGTGTCAGCATATGAGATTTGGTGTATCCTTTGTTTAAATATCGGTCTATGTGTCTGTTGTGATTCTGTTTTTAATGCAGAAAATATTTTTGTTCTCTAAGTATACGGAAAACCTGTTTTCAGTCAATCTACTGTATCAAAGAAGAGAGCAAAATTTCTAGAAGGAAGGCTGAGCGATCTTGAAAGGATGGGAACACTAGGATACTAACACCTGTCCAGCACTATAACAAATCTGCTCAAGTCTGTTAAAAGATATGTGGAAACATAGTAACATATCATTTAAAGTACTTTTTTGGAATAAAGTCAGAAAAAGAAATTGCTAGCAGACTTGCTTTTTAAACACCTTTATATATTCAGGTGAGCAAGTGCAGATAAATATTGCAGCGCCTAGTTCATTGTTCAGTGACTGCACAAGCCTGATAGAGAGATTCCACGTGCTCTAATGACTATAAGATGTCTTAGTCTGGTACCGTGAGCCCAGCCTCCTTGTAGCTCAGCATCTCTTCTCTTTTCTCCCAGAGAAATCAGGATTCTCTTCCTAGTTCAAATAGGGGCTTACCTCTGGCTTAGGCTGAGTTCCTTTTGTCTCTTTACCCAGGCAGCTTCTCTTTTCTAGTTTCCAGCTTTTGCCCCCAACACAGACGGAGAACTCTGGTTTATTGAAGAGGCTGGTCTCTGCTGAGTTTCCGCATGAAATGATATGGTTCACTGTCTCTTGCCTCCAGATGCCTGGGTTCCCCTTTGATCACATATGCCTTGCAACTCCAGCCCATTTGTCTTCTCTTGGAGGAGCCAGACAAGATTCTCATTTATTCCCTGGCAATCAGCTATCGCCATCACACAGAGACACACAGCGTGCATGAGCATTATTACACCAGGGGCATCAATGCTCAGGCACGGGCCAGGGCGGGGTAGAGGTTGGACTGGCAGGCTTATCTGTGACAGAATTCATCAGCAGACGGTTTTTCTGACAAAAACAAAGGTGAGAGTCTTCTTACCAGGCATCATTCTCAGTGGCTGCCCTGGGCCTGGCCCTACATGGCTGCCATGTTTAGTTCCTTATGACTCAACACATAGTCACAGCCGATGAGATCGGGGGGCGCCTAACGGAGTGACCCAATGGGATTTTGTCCACTGAGATTCTGAACTCAGAAATCTCAGTGATAGAGTGAGCAATGGGAGGTTGGTATAGCCACAACGGGCCATGACTAGGCTGAAGGTGTAAGGAAGCAGAAACTAGGAGTAAGTAGAATCTGTTGGGTAGAGAAAGGAGACACAGAGCATACAGAAAAAGTACGACAGTCAGGGGCCAAAAGAGAATGGAGTAGATACACAGAGGGGGAACAGAAATGCTGAAACAGAGAGAGGTGGAGGGAGAAGAGCGGAAAGAGAAGGGTGAGGAAAAGCAGGACCAGGAGAAAGAGAATACAAGAAAGGTGGAGAGAAGGATGACGAGAGGGAGAACCCCTAACCTACTTCAGTTCCACTCAGGTTCCCATGGGGTAGCATAGACTAGTCCTCAAAGGAGCCAGCTCATCTTGGTCCAAATCCTGGCTCATCACTTACTAGCTTTGTAACTTTGGGCAAGGTACTTAATCTCTTTGTACCTTAGTTTCTTCATCTGTAAAGTGGGTATAAGTACAGTATCTACCTGATAGGGATATTGGGAGAAACAAATGAGTTAACACATGTAAAGTACTTATCAGGGTGCCTGGAACACTATGTAAGTGTGATCTATTTTTACTATCAAAGTTCTTGGTTTCGCTGAAGGTCTCTTGTACTGCCTCACGTGGGTCCTGACAGCCGTCACCATCCCCCCAGACTCCATCTGAGTTGAACACATTTGTGAATATCTGCTCCTTATGATCAAAAACAGCTTAACTGTAACACCTTAAGGGTACTTTCCAAATTTTGAATGTAAAAAAGAGTCACGTTTTCTTTTGAACTTTATAAATTTAGGATAAAAATAGAAACCAAGTGTGTGCCTTGTGGGAACAGAAATATGCAGAGTGAAAGAGGAGCTTTTCAAAGAGTGTACATTGTCAAAACAAGCCATCTCTAATTTGGGCAAATGGGGAGGAGAGCAGCCTGCACCTTCCCTTCCTTAGGGCTACTTCTGGGTCTGAATGCCACATGGGCCACGCTTTCCTTTATGGAAAGCTCTCCTTACTACTTTATATTGAATAAACATGCTCGTTTTTTGTTTCATTCCATCATATTATTTCATTTATTCCCTGAATATTGCAGCCTTCTCTCCTTTACTTCTTGGCAAAAGTGGGATTCCTGTACCATCAACCCACTATCTGACAGCGCTCACCATGGGTGATTTTGTTCCAAGGGTTTTTACAAGTGCTGGCAGCAAAGTTTCAGATTCAAACACTGAGAACAAAGGCCATGGATGTGTCCCACAGTGGCTAACACTGTCCCAAAGTCTATTTTGTTCTTTGCATATGGGGAAAGGAGACCTCAGCTCCGAGAGTATTGCAGACCTATGGTTGCCCTTCTGGCATAATGATGGTATTAGTTTGCTAGGGCCATCTAACAAAAGTACCACAAACTGGGTGGCTTAACAGAAATTTATTGTCCCAGAGTTTTGGAGACTAAAAGTCTGAAGTCAAGATGTTGGTTCCTTCTGAAGGCTGTGAAGGAGAATCTGTCCATGCCTCTCTCCTAGCTTCTGGTGCTTTGCTGGCCATCTTTGGTGTTCCTTGGATTCTGCTCCATCACCCCAATCTCTGTCTTCATTTTCACATGGCATTCTCCCTGTGTGTGTGTGTGTGTGTGTGTGTGTGTCTCTGTACTCTCTTTTTGTAAGGACACTGGTCATATTAGGATCCACCTTAACAGCCTCATTTTCACTCTATTATCTCAGTAAAATCCTATATCCAAATTAGGTCACATTCTGAGATGCTGGGGGTTAAAGCTGCAACATAACTTATTGTGTTGACACAATTCAACCCATAACACTGAGATATTTGAGAAGTGAACACTGAAATGGCTCTTGGGGTTGACAGGTTGGTGATTGGGCTTAATGTCAGTTTGCTGTTAATGGAGTCTTTGTAAAGCAAGCCCAGTGGCTATAAAAATTGTGAATCATACCCTCATTGCTTAATACTCTCTTGGCTTTTGTAATTTTATACTCTCTTGTTTTTTCTATACTGGCCTTTCCTCCTTAAAATCCTCTGCTTGTTTGCACTTTCACCCCTTTTCTTCCCCATCTACACCCTCTCTTCTGGGAATCTCATCCAGTTCTGTGGTTTTAAATACCATTATTAGGCTGATGTCTCTCAAATTTATCTCTCTATATCTTCAGCCCTGATCCCTCCCCTGAAATCCATGCTCATATATTTAATTATATGTTGTCTTCTTGTCATATTCACTTGGATGTTTAATGGGCATCTCAAACTTTTACTCTCTAGAACTGAAATCCTGATTTTCTCCTAGAAGTGTGCTCCTTCCTTTGTTTTTCTCAGGAAATGACACCTCTGTGGTTCAAGTCAAATCCTTGTAGTCCTCCCTGGAATCACTTGCTTTTCCTCACTTCCCACCTTTTTTCAATACAGCTGCAAGTGCTGTTGACTCTTCTTTTTTTTTTTATTGAAGTATAGTTGACTTACAATATTAGTTTCAGGTGTACAACCAAGTGATTTTTATAGTGAGTTATATAGATTATACTTCATATAAAGTTGTTATAAAATATTGGCTGTATTCCCTGTGTTGTACATTATATCCTTGTCACTTATTTATTTTATACCTAGTAGTTTGTACCTCCTTCACCTATCTTGCCAAGTTGACTCTTCCTCTAAGATCTCTCCAGCATCTGTTTACTTCTCACCAACCCTGTGGCCCCCATGGTGGTCCAGGCCATCAGCATCTCTCACCTGGATTACTATAATAGCCTTCTAAATGATCTCTCTCCCTCTACTCTTTTTCCCCCACAACTATCCTTCCTGATGGTGTTCAGAGTCAGCTAAGTCAGATCTTGCTCCCTGCTTTGCTTTAAATTCTCCACAGCTCCACGTGGCACTGAAAAAAAAAAAAAAAAAAAAAAAAAAGCTCTTTACTCTGACCAAATGGCCTACAATGGATGGGCATCTGCCCACCACTCTCCCGCTCCTTGTATAAAACCCTCTAACTCCATTCCTGCTTTAGGGCTCTCCTAGCTATTCCCTCTTTCTAGAAAGCTCTTCTTTCAGATGTTCAGTTGGCTTAACTCCTTCTTGTCATTTAGGTCTCAGCTCAGATTTTACTTCCCCAGAGATGCCCTCTGACTACTCAAAGTAAATTATTATTGTTTATGTATTATTATATATTATAATTATTTTCTATCAATCCTATCCATATCCAGTTATATCCTATTATATCTTTCTGATTGATTTTAATCCTAGCACTTATCACTGCCTGCTCTCTTTTTATCTATTCACTGTCTCTCTATGTAGAATAGAAGCTGCATACCGACCTAGAACAGAAGCTGCATACCACCAGGTACATTGTCCTGCTTATTCAGTTTGTATCCTTAGGGTCTGAAGCAGTGCCTTGCACAATTTAAGCATCAGTGTGTATTTGTCAAGTGAACGAACAAAGACTTTCTGAGCATGAAAAGTGAGAGGAACCCACAGTTAGAATGTGTCAGGCGGGCGAGGTTCAAGCCTTTACCACCAGGATTCATTTTGATCCTCATAAAATCCTTTAAGTTAGGTATTGTCCCCATTTGACAAGTGGGGAGACTGAGGCTCTGAGAGACTAAACAAGGAGACCAACCCAACAGCTCATAAATTACACAGCTGAAGTTCTAACTGGTTTCCACATACTTTCTACTATGACACAAACTGGAGATGATATGTACGTAATATAGCCAATATTTTAGAAATAAGGGTGCAAGCAAGCTATTGAAAAGTATTAAGAACAATGTTTAGTTCTGGGTCAACTAAGGAAGATACTCTTTTTGACCTAATCTTTCTATAGCCGGAAAAATTAATTGAAGGAGTAAAGATTTCCACAATAGAAGGTATGCTCAGGGCAGATGACTTAAAATAGAAGTTTTAAATTTTAATGAAAGGAAAGTTTTTAAAAGGGAAAAAAGCAGTGGAATATTTTTATTATCCCGTTTTGAGATTCAATACCAAGAGGAATAATGTAAGTCATGATTGGTGTTGGTGGAGGAGTGGGTGGGTGGAGGCGACACAAATGGTTTTCCAAGATGCTCTTTGCCTAGTACAGTCCTACCCAGGCATAGCAGCATAGTAAGTGTTCAAAAATATTTGTTGAATGACTGAATGAGAGAATTAAAGTATGCAAGTCTATGTAGACACTCTTTCCCTCTCCCATGTGCCCTTTACTATGCGCAGAGGTGAGGACAGGGAGACTTGATGTGGCTAGGTGGCTGGAAATCAGTCAGCAGACTTCCCCAGGATGCATAGGTCAGCCCCAGGGCCACAAGTGTGTGAACGTTCTCCTCCTGTTTCTGGGTCCCCATCCTGTCACCTCCACGCACATTTATCCCTCTTACGCCTGTAAGGGAGTGAAGACTTGATGTGTTACTTTGCAAAGATTACCAACTCTCTCTCCTGTTATATCTTAATGACCCAGCATCCATCTTTTGCTATTGTAGTTATGTGTTGGGAGAGCATGATTTAATCCATGATATATTGCATTCTTGGTGATAACAAGCTATAAAGAATGGGGTCCCATTGTAACTTATTTCAATAAATTTCAAATTACTATATAGAAGTGCTAGGAATAATCTCATGAATAAAAGAAATAAAGGAGGAATGTATGACATCTTTACATTCTCTAAGGAAATAATTCATGTACCAAAATAAGAAACTAAATGTAGGTAATCAAAAATCAAGGTGTTTAAAGACGAGCTATTATTTTACAAGATCTGAAATAACCACTTGGAATGCAATGAAAAGCGGGAAGGGTGCCAGCTTACAGAGAACCAGTGTCATGAACCAATACAACCATTTATGGATAAAATTATCCAGGTCAAAACAAACGAGGTGATTCAATTTACAAAGGACATAAAAGACAATAGGAAAAGATCCTTTTTATACCCAACAGAAAAGCAGAGGGGAAGCTCTATCTCTTGATTAGATGTGGAGATGCCAGGATAGATAATGCCAAAGACGCATTTTAATGGAAAGTTGTGCTAACATTGGAATTGTATGTCAGGTTACCCAGGCAATAGACTCTGTAGTGCATATTTGTGTACAGGTGATTTCGGGGGGAGTGGTCTGGGGAACAATCCCCGAGGAGGTGTGAAGGAAGCAGGATGGGGTGGAGAAGAAATTGAATTGTGATGCAGCTACAACAGAGGCCTAGAGCTGGGATGGCCCTTCAGAGATATCCTAAATTGAGGCAAGGGGGTGGGGCCTTTGTACCCCTATATTGACCAATTAGAGAGATGTGTTCTGCCCCAGGGAAGGGGTGCATCTTTGAGCAAGGCAGCTCCCTTCAGCAATCCCTGGGGAGACATTCAGCTGTGAACCACCTACAGCTACCACTTTTGGCAGCTGGGGGAGTGAGTGGCTCAGTTCTAAAGGGGTGGGGAGCCTCCACAGGGCACCACAGCATCTCATCTACTGGAAGCAACAGCAGGGGCTTGAAAAGAGAGAAGATGGTAGAATGTTGCTTAACATAAAATATTTTCTAAATGTGATGCTCTGTTGACCATCTGCTTTTCCTGGGCCCCTATAATAGCCTTGGTACAGTTCACTTCCACACCTGGCCCCCTTCAGACTAAAGGTGGAACAATCTGGAAACATAAATCCAGTCGTATTATACTTCTGCTTAATACCCTTCAATGATTTCATATCTTACATATTATAAAATCCCAACTCTTTGACATGCCTTTAGGTAGGGTGACCATAGAATTTATTGTGCAAACCAGGACACTTTGGAGAGGCAAAGGAGGCCTTATCAATAATTACACAGGGGCAAAGGTCTAAACCAGGACTGTTCTTGGCAAACTGGGATGTATGTTCGCCCTACCTGTAAGGTTCCTGATACTGTCACGGCCCCTCTCCCTCCTGTCACCCTCTTCCCCAAGTTCACTCCCCTTTGCCCTCCATTAGGTCCTGGACCAAATGAAACTCTCACCCTGGGACCTTTGCATTCATCACTTCCTTCCACCTACTTTTTAAGGCTACCCCTTCCCCTTTTATTTAAATCTCAGCTTAAATTTTTCTTATTCAGTAGTCTTCCCATTTATTCTCTATCGTAGTACCTGTTTATTTTATCCACAGTCTTAACTACGATATGAAATTACAATCACTCGATTTTAAGCTCCATGAGGACATGAACTTACACTGTCTTGCATCCCAGTGTATCCCTAGCCATTAATTAGCCCAATGCTAGTCCATACATGTTCAGTACTCAATAACTACAAAGAAGGGAATAAATGAAGAGCTTGGGAAATTGTTCTGAAACAAAACTTTGTGTGTGTGTGTGTGTGTGTGTGTGTGTGTGTGTATTCAGTGAAATGCCCAAAGACCAGCAAAGGACAAACACATCACCTACACTGGGAGTCGTGGATGTGGCTGCTGACCCTGGAAATGTGGACATAGAGGAATGCAAACCATTAAACAATCAATTTGCAAACACCCAGAGGATCACAGGCTGCTGGATAATAACCGACAGTTTAGTGATGGGGAGATAGTGTCAGAACAATCTAATTTCCTTTTAAGACAGAAGGACCTTCATCAAAAGCATTTATTAAGTGTCTGCCCAACAGGAGAAGCCTGTTGGAGGTGGAGGGGCTTGTATTCAGCTGTGAAGCATCAGATTTAATATGTGTCTTGACTTCAGCTAAAATCTGATTTTGCTTCTCTGGTAATTTCCTTTCACGGGAAACAAATATGAGCTCCTTACAGTAGAAGGTGGTAGTAGAATAATTATAGGGTTAAGCCCAAAATAATTACTAAAGCCTTTAAATGCTGAAAAACCCCCTCATGATTAAAGGTGAAATTATTTTAAAGGTGAAAAGGATGACCTTTTGCTCAGGTCACATGAGGTTAACTTTTCAGTGCTCTGCCTCCTAACACCTGACTGTCCCAGAAACCAGAATTGCACTGGAATTAGCAGGTAAGTTTTTCTAGGTTCGGTTGGAATGTTTACTGAATGCCCTCCTTTGGGAGAGGCTCCAAACGAACTACTGAAAGTGTAAACTTCGATACTAATTCACACATAAGCATCCAGGTCAGAGTTGGAGGCAAAAAGTAATACACTTTCAGGGGTCAAGAAGTCATGTGGTTGTTCCCAGATATCAGTGCCAGGTATTTTAACCTTGACTTTTAGACAACATTTTGGGTCAAGCTGACACAGACTCATCTTAGCATCCAGCCATACAGACCTTGCATGTGTGTGAACTGACTACAAAGCAGCTGAAAAATTACACAGCAAAAAAACACTTATAAAATCTTAAAGGCAAGGTCCTGGGGAGATGAGACCCTTAAACATATTGATAGTTAAGGGTGTGACTTGTCCCAGCTATGGGGATGGGCAGGCCACCAGGAAAATCCCACCAGCCAATGAGAAGTCCACATCAGAGAAGTCAGCAATGGTACTGGGGACCTGGCCTCAGCTGCAACATCCTACCCTATAATGACTGAAAAGCAAGGTAGGATCTCAGACTTTAGAAACCTCTTTGGGGAATGTTGAAAAAAAGCCTTATATCTGTCCACAGGGGGATATGGTAGGGACAGCACGGTTACCAGAAGAAGCCAAGTGCAGCAGCAGTGATGGTAGGAGACCAGATGGGATTTGACATTCCTTCATGTACTCAACGTTTGAATTTATTTGTGAATGGGTACAGTACTAGGGGCTGGGATACAGTGTGAACAAGACAGATGCCATCTTTGTTTGCATGAAGCTTACAGTTTCCAGAGAATCTATATCAACTAACCTGCTGGACCATTATATTTCCAGGCCTATGGAGAGTGGTGGAGTTTGGGGAATAACTGAATGTAGGAGAACAGGGATTAGGAAAAGTGGGGGTAATTGGTTTTAAGTAATCTCAGTTATCCAGTAGCAGAAACCTGCAGAGACAGAGAGCCCAGAAAATAATTTTACAATCCATTTTATGTTCTGGGATGTGTTATTGTCCTGAAAGGGGAAAAAGGTATTTGAATGTTTGCCACATTCAAGATTGCAGGAAGGTTTCTGCTCTCTGTATCAGTCAGGAGCATTCAACACTATTGACCACAGTCTCTTCTTGCCCATACTACCCTCTTGGTTTTGGTGATACTCTATGTACCTCCTCATTTGCCCCTGCCTTTACCGGTTGTTCCTTCTCATCTTCCTTTGTTGGCTTCTTCTCAATTGCTCAACCCATAAATGTTGGCCTGTCCCAGGTCTCTGTCCTGGGCTCCTGTCTCTTCTAATCACTGTCCTCAGGTGAACTCATGCAACCCAAGGCTTATATCATCTTCATGCTAGTGACCCTCAACCTACTTCTCCAGTGCTGACCCCTCCCCAGGACTCCAGGCCCACGTGGCCCTCACACGCTTGGTCTCTCTCCTGTCCTAGTAGATGTCTCAGACTCGAGTTGCCTGACCCTCAAGCCTGCCCTCCCCTAGCCTCTTGCATTTCAGCTCATTTAATTACTGAACAAAGATCTAGACGTTACCCTTGATTCCTCTCTCTCCTTTATCTCCCACATCCAATTCATCCCAAGTCCTGTCACTTCTTCCCCTAAAACATACTTCTCTTAATCTCCATTACTATAACCCTGGCTCAGGCTAAATTATTGCAGGAACTTCTTAACTGATTCCCTTCTTCCACTTCTGCTCCTTAATAACCACTCTATGCCCATCAGCCAGAGGGATTCATTTAAACATTAATCAAATTGTGTTGCTCTCTCTTGATTTAAAAAACGATGATGGCTTGCTTCGTGCATTTAGCATAAAATCCAAATTCTTTTTCCTGGCTTAAAAGCCCTACATGCTGTGTTCTTTGCCCCCACCCACCCCCCTTCCCTTTCCCATTGTTCTCTAGATACACAGTCTTCTCGCTGTTCCCGAGACACCCCGTATTCCAGCCTCAGGGCTTTTGCACTTGCTCTTCCCTCTGCTTAGAGTGCTGTTTCCCCCATCTTCACATGGCTCACTCTATACTGACGTTCAGATCTCAATCTAAATGTTTCTGCAATGAGACTTCCCTGGCCATAAACCTAAGGTAGCCACATAGTTACTCTTTATCATATACCCTTTCAAATAGTCTGTATATTGCTTACTACTAGCTGGTTTTTTTTTTTTTTTTTTTTTTTTTTTTTTTTTTTTTAATAATTATGGCCGTGTTGGGTCTTCGTTTCTGTGCGAGGACTTTCTCTAGTTGCAGCAAGTGGGGGCCACTCTTAATCGCGGTGCGCGGGCCTCTCACTATCGCGGCCTCTCTTGTTGCGGAGCACAGGCTGCAGACGTGCAGGCTCAGTAATTGTGGCACACGGGCCCAGTTGCTCCATGGCATGTGGGATCTTCCCAGACCAGGGCTCGAACCCGTGTCCCCTGCATTGGCAGGCAGATTCTCAACCACTGCGCCACCAGGGAAGCCCTAGCTGGTATTTTTATTTATTTGCTCATTTATTTATTTATTTGTAGTTGGTCTTCACCCATTGGAATGCAGACTCTAAGAGAGCAGGGATATTGTGTCCCCAGAACTTAGAATGGTACCTGATTTCTGTAGGAGTTTAACCAATATCTGTAGAATGAATGAGTATGTGAATACATGAAGGGTAGAGTTGAACCACCCTGTCATGCACATGTCCTCTCCCTTAGATGAATAAGTACATCAGTTGACTATTGCTGTATAACAAGTCACCCCAAAACTTAGTGACTTAAAACAACAAGCATTTATTATTGCTCACAAGTCTACAGGTCAGCTGGGCAGTTCTGCTGACTAGGGCCAAGTCTGGTTGATCTTGGTTTGGCTCACCCATGTATCTGCGGTCAGCCAGCAGGTTGGCCGAGGGCTGCTTGGTCTAGGAAGGCCTCACCTTCTCACAAGTCTGGCAGTTGTTGGTCTGTCAGCAAGGGTGACCGTGGGACTGGGCTGTGCATCTGTTCCATTCAGCAGTCCCAGCTTGTTCATGAAACCATAGAGTTCAGGAGAGAGCGCAAGAGCTCAATGCCTCTCCACGCTGAGGCTTCGAAGTGGCACATCGTCACTTAGCCCACATTCTGTTGGTCAAAGTGAGTCATAGAGCCAGCCCAGATTTAAAGGGTGGGGAAATTAACTTCAGTTATCAACAGGAGGAAATGCAAATCCACGTTGCAAAGGTGTGGCCACAGGGAGAGGGAAAGGACTGGGGGCATTTTTGTAATCCCTCTGCCGCATTAAGGATGCCAACAGAAGTGGTCACTGCTCATGACTCTACGCCCCTTTCCAGAGGAGAGCATAAGGAGCCTGTATGAGCCCTTT
Organism: Balaenoptera acutorostrata; assembly: GCF_949987535.1. NCBI lineage: Eukaryota > Metazoa > Chordata > Mammalia > Artiodactyla > Balaenopteridae > Balaenoptera > Balaenoptera acutorostrata. Next base: position 65,523,162 of record NC_080071.1, on the reverse strand, counting down.
CCATCTGTCTGCAAGCGTAGAGTTGGTCACAGGATCCAACGTGTCCTCGGCCGCACAGTGGCAGTGACTGGGGGGTGGCAGGAATCGGCCCCTGGGTACACTGCTGTCCGCACAGCTGTGCAGACTCATCTGTGGCCAGTGGGTCTACAACCCTTCACTCTCACTGGGACGGCACCTACTTCCATGCTGCGCTCAGGGCAGGGCCTAATGAGGTGGTAACGCCTCTGCGAATCCACCTCAGAAGGTGGCAAGCATCAGGGGTACTTTTAGTGCCAGACAGCTCCCAACTTGCAGGCATCTGGTGAAAAACAATGTAAAATGAAAGGGCTCTTTTTTGTTTTTGGAACAGAGCTCAAATGACTCAGAATGAAAAGGGCTTGACACAGGTATCTTAAGGGAACGCCTTAAAAAGTGAGGAAAGCAGCATGCTCGGCCTTGTCCATGCCTTCCGTGCAGAGAAGTACGTCTGCATCCTGAGAAATTCAAGGTGAAGCAAAAAGAGAAAGCATTTGTTCTAACAAACACGTTCTTACATTTTTCCCAAAAATGCATACACTGTCATCAGTATTTAACCGTTTTTCATGATGTCTAGATGAACCGAAGCTTGCCATTGGATCACAGAATTTAAAAGCTAACTCTCGGGGGATGAGCAGCTTGTTTTAGGTGTCTCACTGAGTGGAAGAAGCTTCCCTGTCCTGCCTCTCTGTCCGATTCTTCTCTCCCTTCCCAGCTGCCAGTTCAGGTTTAAGTTCTTTCTCCACACTCAGATGCAGACGACTGTGTTTGACTTGAACATATTGATTTCAAGCAGGTGAGAGTGGATGTAGTGAGTCAGCTTGACAAATATTTAGATCAGTTAAATGTCCTTTGCTATCACTTGAACTGAATGTTTCTTTTCCCCAACCATTTCACTCAACCATCTATCTCTCCAGCATAAAATACTCAAATTCTTTCTAAATTTCATGTATTAAAAAAATACTTCTAGGGCTTCCCTGGTGGCGCAGTGGTTGGGAATCTGCCTGCCAATGCAGGGGGCACGGGTTCGAGCCCTGGTCTGGGACGATCCCACATGCCGCGGAGCAACTAGGCCCGTGAGCCACAACTACTGAGCCTGCGCGTCTGGAGCCTGTGCTCCGCAACAAGAGAAGGCTGCGAAAGTGAGAGGCCCACGCACCGCGATGAAGAGTGACCCCCACTTGCCACAACTAGAGAAAGCCCTCGCACGGAAACGAAGACCCAACACAGCCAAAAATAAATAAATTAATTAATTAATTAAAAAAAAAATACTTCTAGACCTTGGCTACATGATATCTCCACTGGGAGCCTTGTTCCTTTCCATATCCTGAGCAAACCAGATCTAAAACAGATTAAAATGGCTCAGCAGTTGGACTCAGGTCTCTCTCTGTGCCTACTTAACTGGGGAGTCAACCAGCCTTTGGGACTCTCTTGCAGTCCGGCACAGAAAGAAAAAAACATCAATGACTCTGTTCCACTGTATTTGAAACTTCTCTTGCTTCCCACAGACACATTCCCGAAGGCACCAGTCGTGGATGAAGAACACTGGGGGGTCAGAGTTGTATCCCACTGGGCTGTTTGGGACTTGTTGGGGAAGCAGCAGAGACTCATGACTCATGGCTCTCCACGCCAGGCCGCAGGATTTGCCCAACTTCACCACAGAAGGAAACAGATCGTAAGCTTGGAGGGCCAGGGAGGAAAACCAGAGGCATGTCTGGGATCATTAGAAACATGAAAAGATCCCCATGGTAGGCTGTGCTTGTCATCCTCTCTGGCTGGAGGAGGGCAGAGTACAATAAAGACAGCATTTGAATGCAGATGCCAAGGCTCACACTGGATATACAAATAGAGTAAAGGCTTCCTGTCGTCTTTGCTAGAGCAAGGGAAGGCTTTGGATAGCAGACGTGGCTTTCATGATGGGGCGAAGGGCCTGAGTGGACATCGTGGTTATGAACTGCTTCCTATTCCTCTGCACAGGGAGAGCCCACTTCTCTGTAACCACGGAGGCTCCGATGCTAGATGGCACCACATTGCTGGCCTCTGATCGCTAGGTCAGAGGAAGGGTAGCAGGACTGGTTCTGCCAGGTCAGATATCTCCTGACAGCCTTAGAAAGAAACTAGGATATTTGGTGCTGTTGTAACCGACAGATTCCCACGCTTTACTAGCTGGTGAGTAAGAATAAAGTCCCATTCCCTTTGGTACTCACCTCACCACCCACTCCATAAAAGTTTGCAAAGTTTTCCTCCATCCCCTCCCCCTTTCAATGAAATACATTCCAGAGCTGAGATGGGAGCATTCAGATATCTGCCACCAGCTTCAGCCAGAACCATGACTTCCCTTGGATTTCAGGGCCTGATGCTGGGTCCGGTTCACACTCCAGGCTCTTTCCCTCGTGGTGAGGACTTTCTCAGGTGGCCTGCCTTCCCTCCATGCAAACTGACTCAGGTTGCCTCCCCTTCTCCCTTCCCTTTCCATTAGATGTGTTCATATGTTTGAACCCCAGTGGTGCCCAGGAACTGTGCATATTCTCGGGGTCCCCACAAGCCCCAAGTAAATGAGTTGAAGTAGATAACAGCAGAGGGAGGAGTTTTGCCTAGCTTTATCAGCCAGCCTAATTCAGACCTCATTACGGCCCAAATGCGACTTTGATAAGTGATGCCATTTCTGCTAGGTGGCTTGTACATGGCTCCCAGTGTCTGAGTCCCTGAACTCACAGGGCCACTAGGGTTGGCTCATTCAGGATACCAGCCCCATGGCATGTCCCACGGGACAAGGGCTGTGTTGCCCAGGGGAGACAGTGCAACACCTGGAAAGCCAGAGTGGGGGCAAGCTGAGGATCCGGGATCAGTGAGACCTTGTCGAAACAGGAGTCTAAAGAGGTTGCCCTAAAAAGGGGTGTAGATCCAGTGTTCTGGAAGTGGTGCCTAGGTAGGATGAAGATCCAAGCATGCTGAGATCAAGCAAATGGTGTTTGAGGGTGATTGTCCTAAACACCTGTAATTGTTTATAATTCACCTGCACAGGCCAGATTGTGTTTGTTCTGCCAGTGGGCTGGGCTGGCTTACAGGACCAGGGCAGGCATCTCACGCCCCAGATAGCCATTATGCAGTGGTTAAACCCCTTCCTTGTGCTTAGAGGATTACTTATAAACATAAAGATACCCAACGACTAGAACGCCTTTGTAGTGTTGGGATTAACATCTCAACAATATTCTAACTGGATTAGAAATTGGGAATTTTCTATGGAAATTGACTTCTTTTGAATTTCAGCTACATGCACAGTAGATTCCCACTCCCCTCAATAAGTGGAGATACATGGCAATCTGGGCGTTCTTTTATTGAAGTAAAGATAATAGTTTTTTAGTTTTCTCAAGTTTCATTCTCCTTTCCACAAAGAGAGTTGCTTTATATTCCACTTGTCTTTTTCTGTTATGGCCCACTGGGGCCTCTGACACCTCCTTAATATCACCCTCAGCTCTCTTCTCACAACACCTGTTGTGTGTGACAATGTGGTTGCTTAGGGGAAACGTGATAGTGGCAACTCTCTGTACTTTGGGGGATGAGGTGTGATTTGGGCAGCCTATGAATTATGAGCTGAAGGTCATTATCTCTCTTTCTAGCTCTACAACTGAGCAGCAACATCATAACTAACCAACCAATCGATTATTCATTTAGTCACTTAATTGGAACCTACCGTGTGTCCATCACTTTCCTTGACCTTGTGGACTATTAAACACGGTGCCTGTCCTCAAATTGCTCACACGCCAGTTGGAGATGCAGAAGTTACACGACACAATTAGCAAGTGCTCAACAAACCAGAACAGAGAAGAGAGAGAGTTAGGCCGAGTCCTGGAACAAGAGAGCAGCTTCAGGAAGGAGGTGGGACAAGAGGTAGAAAGAACTCGAGTCCCAGCGGTTCTTCTGCCCCTACATCCAGGGGGGTAAACTAAAGATGGTATTGCACGTGTACAGGCCAGTGTTAGGTACCAGTAGCACTGATATGGTTACTAAAGGGCTCTGGGAGCCAGTGCTGGGATTGGGGAGGGAAAGCAAGAGGTCTAGGCACTTGCAAGACTCTGAGAGTGACCTCCTTCAACTTAGTGCTCTAGGTGTCTCTGTGACCTCAACCTAGTCCCATTACCCAGACACACCTGTGTTCTCTCTATTTCATTCTCTGTCTCCATCTTCTCTCTCTTTCTCTTTTTATTAGTATTATTTTACTCCCTCCTGGCTGTTTCACTCTATTTTTTCTCTTCTTTTACTTTCTTTTCCCCTTTTAACCAGTCTGTCTCTAATCTCCTTCCTCTCAGTGATGGGTTCCAGGCATTGCTAGATTCTAATGTAGGCTGGTGTCCAGGGGTCATGGGGTGGGTGCAAGCAGTGACAGTGACCTGTTTTAGCATTATTATTTTTAATACTGTGATAACAATAATACTGATACATATTAGAACTCATAAGTCTGGATTTGGTTTCTAAGAAAGCCTCAATTATTTTTATATAAGAACTCCTATGTAAAGAAATAAGATAATTTAAGTTCCATGGAAAAATTAACTTCAATGAAAGGATATTAATAAATTTGATATTCTTGGCCAACTAGTGTTACCAAACATCTTCCTTTTGGAACATAAATTCCTGGTTTATCTGCCTTGTTCTCCACTGACCCTTCTCCACTTTATCTCCAGCACCTAGAATAGGGCTGGGCGCACATTAGGTGCTCAGTACATCTTTGTGAAATAAATCAATGTAGAGTTTTAGGAGTTGAAGGGGTCTTTTAAAACGAGGGAGAAGCTGAGGCATAAATAATCTCAGAAATGAGGCAAAATTATATAATGAATTGGAGATGAAGTTTGAAATAGAAGCTGTGATATAGCTCAGTGTCCTCAGCAGATAATCGGCATGTAAACTCGGTCTCATCATGTAACCACTGCAGGCCTCAGTGACTTTGTCTGTAAAGTGAATGGGAAACAATCTGGAAGATCTTTCTGCTTTAAAAATAATCCTCCATTCTTTTCCAGTGTGAGGTCTGGGTGGTCCCATTGGAAATGGCTCCATTGACTTTGATTTTGGATTTGTTGCCTCTCCTCCCACTTCCGTCTCCACTTGGTGCCCGGATGGCCCTTTGATCACAGCCTCAGAGAACTGAGCAGTGTACGGCATCAGTCAAACAAGGCCTTGCTTAGGATCTTTGAATAGAAGTAAATTTCTCATCCAGGTTTTCCGTTTCACCTTATGTTTTCTTCATTTTATTCTGTATTATTATTAGTTACAAACATTTAATGTATGGATTCTTCCTTCGGTTCCTGCATTCCTCCTTTCAAGAGCATGATGACTTGTAAGATAACAAAAATCAGCTGGGCAGCTAAGATTACGTGGCCTGAGAATCAGAGTCTGCATGGCCCACAGGAAAAATTATGGTCCCATCCCCACCCTACTTTCTTCTGGTTCCTTCTAGGAAAGGTAGCTGGAATTTGCTTGGCACAGTCCAGGTATTCAATAGATGTTCATGCCTTCCTTTTCTTCAAGAAGGAGAGAGTGATTTTAGATGCTGAGGTCTGATTCTATATAAAGAGCTGGGATATTACATCTATCTGAACAGTCTTGGAGGTCTTCACTGTGCCCTTCACTTTTTCTGCTTAATGTTATTCAACATTCTTCTTTCTCCACTTGGTCAGTTTCTTCCCCTCCATCTTGGCAGTTACATTGAATTATTTTAATTAGCTAGGAATGGTGGCAGCAATGACACAGAAAGGGGTATGTGGGAGGTTGTTCTCTGACATGGAATACAACGTAAACCTGACTGTGAGACCACCAGTTCAGCTGTGAGTGGGAGCAATGGCAGCAGCAGGTGATTGCTTGAGATAATCTGGGAAGGTCTTCATCTTTCAAAACGGGGGCTGCAAATTCGCAGCCTGGGAGTCAAATTCAGCCATAAACACAATATTTTAGACAGCAAAGTGTTTGAAAATGCTCCTGCTAGGTAAAGCCTAAGAGAGGTCCATGGTTCCCATCACTCCCTATTGTCTTGTCCCGGACACTTATACAAATTGCCTGTCCCCTTTTTGGAGTTTACTTGAACAATCCCTACATTCTCTGATGTCACCTGAAATTCCTGTATGGAGGCTCTTCCACCAGAAGAAGACCTACACCAACTCATCACCAGCTCCCTTACCCTTCATCTTGGCTTTGCCCAGAGTAATTTAGACCATCATCATGAAGTTTGATGACCATGCCTGCCAACAATAACTGCAAAAATTACCATCCTGATTGACTACTAGAAATCGGCTGACTGCATGTTTCAGAGGCTCTCCTTCTACTTTTCCCTGCCATGCTAGATATGTGACAGTCCAAGCTTTCTCTGTGTCAATCTTCTCCATACTGAGCTCTGTTGGAAGCCTCTGGGAGCTCGGTGTGCGAAGGAGATAAACCAGGAACATGATGCTTGTTTAACGGTTCTCTCTGTAGTGTCCTTGTATTCTTAGCTGCTTTTCACTTGCCCATTTTCTTGGCCTTTTATCATAAATTCTCTGTGTTGTTTCTATACCACTCTTGGCAGGATGGCCCACTATATTCCTTTATTAGCTTGACTCTGCAAGGAAAATGATGCCATACCATTCGGTGGTTTTTTTCTGCTAGCTCTTGGACACTAATATTTACTGGACTATCACATTTTAATACGTTTCCATACCATCCTTTTGTCCCTTCCAAGAAGCTGTACTCTTTTTCTGACCCACGGTTCATCACCTTACCGAGTTCCATGGCTACCCTGGTGTCAGAGATTGGCCTCCCTGATGTGGCACCACCTCCTCTTAACTCCTGTGTGAGCTTATGTGGAACCCCAAGCGTTGAGAAGTTTCAACAAAAGGCCACTTGATTCTCTCTTAAGGATATCACTGGGGGGATTTCTAAAGTGACTGGGTAGGAGTTTGGATTTCAAGGCCCCTTCAGTCTATTACCTTTCTAAAAAAATTTTAATGCAATAAGTTGATTGGGGGAGTACTCTCAGGATAACATTGTTGAGGGAGTGAATAAAACAGGATTGAGCAGAGGGAAATGTTGAACTGCAATGCAATTACAGTATTTTTCTACCATTTTTTATAGGGCACTCTGGAGCTGGAATAGATTTTCCAGAGACGTGTCAAATCAAAGCCAGGGGGCCAGGTCTTTGTACTCCACATGGACCAGTAAAGTGATGTAGAGTGACCTCAGGAATGTGGCATGACCTTGGTCATATTCCAGCCTTTAGATTCAGAAGATGTGTTAAAGGATGCATTTGGCCACTTATGCAGAGAGGTCTGCATATATACCTACAGGTGCACACACAAAGCCCTCAGGATCTGATACCTCACTAAGATTTTCTATGATTATTGCCTTGAAAATATTGTCTGGAAATCTGGGAGAGACCTTCAAGATGGCGGAGGAGTAAGATGTGGAGATCACCTTCCTCCCCACAAATACATCAAAAATACATCTACATGTGGAACAGCTCCTACAGAACACCTACTGAATGCTGGCAGAAGACCTCAGACCTCCCAAAAGGCAAGAAACTCCCAAGTACCCGGGTAGGGAAAAAGAAAAAAGAAACAACAGAGACAAAGAATAGGGACGGGACCTGCACCAGTGGGAGGGAGCTGTGAAGGAGGAAAGGTCTCCACACACTAGGAAGCCCCTTCACGGGTGGAGACTGCGGGTGGCAGAGGGGGGAGGCTTCGGAGCCACGGAGGAGAGCGCAGCCACAGGGGTGCGGAGGGCAAAGCGGAGAGATTCCCGCACAGAGGAGCGGTGCCAAGCAGCACTCACCAGCCCGAGAGGCTTGTCTGCTCAGCCGCCGGGGCAGGCGGGGGCTGGGAGCTGAGGCTCGGGCTTCGGTAGGATCGCAGGGAGAGGACTGGGGTTGGCAGCGTGAACACAGCCTGAAGGGGCTAGTGCGCCACAGCTAGCCGGGATGGAGTCCGGGAAAAAGTCTGCAGCTGCCGAAGAGGCAAGAGACTTTTTCTTGCCTCTCTGTTTCCTGGTGCGCAAGGAGAGGGGATTCAGAGCGCCGCTTAAAGGAGCTCCAGAGACGGGCGTGAGCCGCGGTTATCAGCGCGGACCCCAGAGACGGGCATGGGACGCTAAGGCTGCTGCTGCCGCCACCAAGAAGCCTGCCTGCAAGCACAGGTCACTCTCCACACCTCCCCTCCCGGGAGCCTGTGCAGCCCGCCACTGCCAGCATCCCGTGATCCAGGGACAACTTCCCCGGGAGAACGCACGGCGCGCCTCAGGCTGGTGCAACGTCACACCGGCCTCTGCTGCCGCAGGCTCGCCCCGCATCCGTACCCCCCCTCCCCCCGGCCTGAGTGAGCCAGAGCCCCCGAATCAGCTGCTCCTTTAACCCCCTCCTGTCTGAGCAAAGAACAGACGCCCTCAGGCGACCTACATGCAGAGGCAGGTCCAAATCCAAAGCTGAACCCCGAGAGCTGTGCGAACAAAGAAGAAAAGGGGAAATTTCTCCCAGCAGCCTCAGGAGCAGCGGATTAAATCTCCACAATCAACCTGATGTACCTGCATCTCTGGAATACCTGAAGAGACAACACATCATCCCAAAATTGAGGCAGTAGACTTTGGGAGCAACTGTAGACTTGGGGTTTGCTTTCTGCAAATAATTTGTTTCTGGTTTATGTTTATCTTAGTTTAGTATTTAGAGTTTATTATCATTGGTAGATTTGTTTATTGATTTGGTTGCTCTCTTCCCTTTTTTTTTTTAATATATAGATATGTATATATTTTTCCTTTTTCTCTTTTTGTGAATGTGTATATGTATGCTTCTTTGAGTGATTTTGTCTGTATAGCTTTGCTTTTACCATTTGTCCTAGAGTTCTGTCTGTCCGGTTTTTTTTTTACTTTTTACCTTTTTTAATTTTTAATAATGTTTTAAATTTTTTATTTTAATAACTTTATTTTATTTATTTATTTATTTCCTTTTTTTCTCCCTTTTCTTCTGAGCTGTGTGTCTAACAGGATCTTGGTGCTCTGTCTCGGTGTCAGGCCTCTGCCTCTCAGGTGGGAGAGCCGAGTTCAGGACACTGGTCCACCAGAGACCTCTCGGTTCCACATAATATCAAAAAGCGAAAGCTCTCCCACAGATCTCCATCTCAATGCTAAGACCCAGTTCCACTCAATGACCAGCAAGCTACAGTGCTGGACACCCTATGCCAAACAACTAGCAAGGCAGAAACACAAACCCACCCATTAGCAGAGAGGCTGCCTAAAATCATAATAAGGTCACAGACACCCCAAAACACACCACCGGACGTGGTCGTCCCCACCAGAAAGACAAGATCCAGCCTCAACCACCAGAACACAGGCACCAGTCCCCTCCACCAGGAAGCCTACACAACCCACTGAACCAACCTTAGCCACTGGGGGCAGACACCAAAAACAACGGGAACTATGAACCTGCAGCCTGTGAAAAGGAGACCCCAAACACAGTAAGTTAAGCAAAATGAAAAGACAGAGAACACAGAGAGATGAAGGAGCAAGGTAAAAACCCATCAGACCAAACAAATGAAGATGAAATAGGCAGTCTACCTGAAAAAGAATTCACAGTAATGATAGTAAAGATGATCCAAAGTCTTGGAAATAGAATGGAGAAAATAAAAGAAACGTTTAACAAGGACCTAGAAGAACTAAAGAACAAACAAACAATGATGAACAACACAATAAATGAAATTAAAAATTCTCTAGAAGGAATCAATAGCAGAATAAATGAGGCAGAAGAACGGATAAGTGACCTGGAAGATAAAATAGTGGAAATAACTACCTCAGAGCAGAATAAAGAAAAAAGAATGAAAAGAATTGAGGACAGTCTCAGAGACCTCTGGGACAATATTAAACGCACCAACTTTTGAACTATAGGGGTCCCAGAAGAAGAAGAGAAAAGAGAAAGGGACTGAGAAAATATTTGAAGAGAGTATAATTGAAAACTTCCCTAATGTGGGAAAGGAAATAGTCAATCAACTCCAGGAAGTGCACAGAGTCCTATATAGGATAAATCCAAGGAGAAACACACCAAGACACATATTAATCAAACTATCAAAAATTAAATACAAAGAAAAAATATTAAAAGCAGCAAGGGAAAAACAACAAATAACATACAAGGGAATACCCATAAAGTTAACAGCTGATCTTTCAGAGAAACTCTGCAAGCCAGAAGGGAGTGGCAGGACATATTTAAAGTGATGAAAGGGAAAAACCTACAACCAAGATTACTCTACCCAGCAAAGATCTCATTCAGATTAGACAGAGAAATTAAAACGTTTACAGACAGCAAAAGCTAAGAGAACTCAGAACCACCAAACCAGCTTTACAACAAATGCTAAAGGAACTTCTCTAGGCAGGAAACACAAGAGAAGGAAAAGACCTACAATAACAAACCCCAAACAATTAAGAAAATGGTAATAGGAACATACATATCGATAATTACCTTAAATGTAAATGGATTAAATGCTCCAACCAAAAGATATAGACTGGCTGAATGGATACAAAAACAAGACCCGTACATATGCTGTCTACAAGAGACCCACTTCAGACCTAGGGACACGTACAGACTGAAAGTGAGGGGACGGAAAAAGATATTCCATGCAAATGGAAATCAGAAGAAAGCTGGAGTAACAATTCTCATATCAGACAAAATAGACTTTAAAATAAAGACTATTGCAAGAGACAAAGAAGGGCACTACATAATGATCAAGCTATCAATCCAAGAAGAAGATATAACAATTGTAAATATTTATGCACCCAACATAGGAGCACCTCAATACATAAGGCAAATGCTAACAGCCATAAAAGGGGAAGTCGAAAGTAACACAATAATAGTAGGGGACTTTAACACCCCACTTTCACCAATGGACAGATCATCCATAATGGAAATAAATAAGGAAACACAAGCTTTAAATGATACATTAAACAAGATGGACTTAATTGACATTTATAGGACATTCCATGCAAAAACAACAGAATACACTTCCTTCTCAAGTGCTCATGGAACATTCTCCAGGATAGATCATATCTTGGGTCACAAATCAAGCCTTGGTAAATTTAAGAAAATTCAAATCGTATCAAGTATATTTTCTGACCACAATGCCCTGAGACTAGATATCAAATACAGGAAAAAATCTGTAAAAAGTACAAACACATGGAGGCTAAAAAATACACTACTAAATAAACAAGAGATCACTGAAGAAATCAAAGAGGAAATAAAAAATTACCTAGAAACAAATGACAGTGGAAACACGAAAACTCAAAACCTATGGGATGCAGCAAAAGCAGTTCTAAGAGGGAAGTTTATAGCAATACAATCCTACCTCAAGGAACAAGAAACATCTCAAATAAACAGCCTAACCTTACACCTAAAGCAATTAGAGAAAGAAGAATAAAAACCCCCTAAAATTAGCAGAAGGAAAGAAATCATAAAGATCAGATCAGAAATAAATAAAAAAGAAATGAAGGAAACAATAGCAAAGATCAAAAAAACTAAAAGCTGGTTCTTTGAGAAGATAAACAAAATTAATAAACCATTAGCCAGACTCATCAAGAAAAAAAGGGAGAAGACTCAATTCAGTAGAATTAGAAATGGAAAAGGAGAAGTAACAACTGACACTGCAGAAGTACAGAGGATCATGAGAGATTACTACAAGCAACTATATGCTAATAAAATGGACAACCAGGAAGAAATGGACAAATTCTCAGAAAAGCACAACCTTCTGAGACTGAACCAGGAAGAAATAGAAAATATAAACAGACCAATCATAAGCACTGAAATTGAGACTGTGATTAAAAATCTACCAACAAACAAAAGCCCAGGACCAGATGGCTTGACAGGTGAAGTCTATCAAACATTTAGAGAAGAGGTAACAAACACCTATCCTTCTCAAACTCTTCCAAAATATAGCAGAGGGAGGAACACTCCAAAACTCATTCTACGAGGCTACCATCACCCTGATACCAAAACCAGACAAAGATGTCACAAAGAAAAGTACAGGCCAATACCACTGATGAACATAGATGCAAAAATCCTCAACAAAATAGTAGTAAACAGCATCCAACAGCACATTAAGAGAATCATACACCATGATCAAGTGGGATTTATCCCAGGAATGCAAGGATTCTTCAATATACGCAAACCAATCAATGTGATAAACTATATTAACACATTGAAGGAGAAAAACCATATGATCATCTCAATAGATGCAGAAAAAGCTTTTGACAAAATTCAACACCCATTTATGATAAAAACCCTCCAGTAAGCATAGAGGGAACTTACCTCAACATAATAAAGGCCATATATGACAAACCCACAGCCAACATAGTTCTGAATGGTGAAAAACTGAAACCATTTCCTCTAAGATCAGGAACAAGACAAGGTTGTCCACTCTCACCACTATTATTCAACATAGTTTTGGAAGTTTTAGCCACAGCAATCAGAGAAGAAAAAGAAATTAAAGGAATCCAAATCGGAAAAGAAATAAAGCTGTCACTGTTTGCAGATGACATGATACTATATATAGAGAATCCTAAAGATGCTACCACGAAACTACTAGAGCTAATCAATGAATTTGGTAAAGTAGCAGGATACAAAATTAATGTACAGAAATCTCTGGCATTCTTAGACACTAATGATGAAAAATCTGAAAGAGAAATTAAGGAAACACTCTCATTTACCATTGCAACAACAGCCAAAAAATACCTAGGAATAAACCTACCTAAAGAGACAAAAGACCTGTATGCAGAAAATTATAAGACACTGATGAAAGAAATTAAAGATGATACAAACAGATGGAGAGATATACCATGTTCTTGGATTGGAAGAATCAACACTGTGAAAATGACTATACTACCCAAAGCAATCTACAGATTCAATGCAATCCCTATCAAACTAGCAATGGCATTTTTCACAGAACTAGAACAAAAAATTTCACAATTTGTATGGAAATACAAAAGACCCCAAATAGCCAAAGCAATCTTGAGAAAGAAAAATGGAGCTGGAGGAATCGGGCTCCCGGACTTCAGCCTATACTACAAAGCTACAGTAATCAAGACAGTGTGGTACTGCACAAAAACAGAACTATAGATCAATGGAACAGGATAGAAAGCCCAGAGATAAACCCACACACATATGGTCACCTTATTTTTGATAAAGGAGGCAAGAATATACAATGGAGAAAAGACAGCCTCTTCAATAAGTAGTTCTGGGAAAACTGGACAGCTACATGTAAAAGAATGAAATTAGAACACTACTTAACACCATACACAAAAATAAACTCAAATTGGATTAAAGACCTAAATGTAAGGCCAGACACTAAAAACTCTTAGAGGAAAACATAGGCAGAACACTCAATGACATACATCATAGCAAGGTCCTTTTTGACCCACCTCCTACAGAAATGGAAATAAAAACAAAAAATAAACAAATGGGACCTAATGAAACTTAAAAGCTTTTGCACAGCAAAGGAAACAGTAAACAATACAAAAAGACAACCCTCAGAATGGGAGAAAATATTTTCAAATGAAGCAACTGACAAAGGATTAATCTTCAAAATTTACAAGCAGCTCATGCAGCTCAATATCAAACAAACAAACAAGCCAATCAAAAAAGGGCAGAAGACCTAAATAGACATTTCTCCAAAGAAGATATACAGATTGCCAACAAACACATGAAAGGATGCTCAACATCACTAATCATTAGAGAAATGCAAATCAAAACTACAATGAGGTATCGTCTCACACCAGTCAGAATGGCCATCATCAAAAAATCTACAAACAATAAATTCTGGAGATGGTGTTGAGAAAAGGGAACTCTCTTGGACTGTTGGTGGGAATGTAAACTGATACAGCCACTATGGAGGTTCCTTAAAAAACTAAAAAGAGAACTACCGTACGACCCAGCAATCCCACTACTGGGCATATACCCTGAGAAAACCATAATTCACAAAGAGTCATGTACCACAATGTTCATTGCAGCTCTATTTACAATAGCCAGGACATGGAAGCAACCTAAGTGTCCATCAACAGATGAATGGTTAAAGAAGATGTGGCACATACATACAATGGAATATTACTTAGCCACAAAAAGAAACGAAATTGAGTTATTTGTAGTGAGGTGGATGGACTTAGAGTCTGTCATCCAGAGTGAAGTAAGTCAGAAAGAGAAAAACAAACACAGTATGCTAACATATATATGGAATCTTAAAAAAAAAAAAAAAAAAAAAAAAAAAGGTTCTGAAGAACCCCAGGGGCAGGACAGGAATAAAGATGCAGACCTAGAGAATGGACTTGAGGACAGGGTGAGGGGGAAGGGTAAGCTGGGACGAAGTGAGAGGGTGGCATGGACATATATACACTATGAAATGTAAAATAGATAACTAGTGGGAAGCAGCTGCATAGCACAGGGAGGCCAGCTTGGTGCTTTGTGACCACCTAGAGGGGTGGGATAGGGAGGGTGAGAGGGAGACGCAAGAGTGGGGAGATATGGGAACATATGTATATGTATAACTGATTTACTTTGTTATAAAGCAGAAACTAACACACCATTGTAAAGCAATTATACTCCAAGAAAGATGTTAAAAATAAAAAAAGAAAATATTGTCTGTTGATGACATTGGTGACCCCACTTACTAGTAATAGGGCATTTTTCTCAGTTAGAAGTGAGGCAATAAAGAAAACACAGCATGCCAGCTGGTAAGACTGGACTCCAGAGAGGATGACAGGGGCTGGGGGTGGGGTAGGAAGGAGACCTCACCTCACAATACACCTCTCAGAATAGAACCTACTCAATTTTTAATTTTCTGCCTTGGGCATGAAACATACCTCATTTTATCTTTAGCTTCTGCTGGGGGAGTCTGAGTATTTTTTCAGCTTACCTTTTCCAATCTTTCAGGCTCTTCACTCTGGGGTGCCTTGCTTGTGGTTTTAACCTTTTATCTTTCTTTGTGATGGTTGTTTTGAGTTTACAACTAATCAAATATTCCACAGGCACCCTGGGGCTTGACCAGTCAGTGAGGAGCCAGAGACAGTGCAAAGCTGATTTCCCACTTTCCAGACTCACTGAGTGACTTGAGGAAAGGAGGGAACTCCTAACACAGTGAATTGTGTGCATAAGCAACTTGAAACCCAGGCAACCTTCAACTCTGGGTTTCCTGGTAATCAGCTGGGCTTTCTGGCATAGCAATGAGCAAGTGGCATTAATGAGGTAGGCAAAGATGATGCCACGGGGGCTTGGACAGTAAGAAGGAGGCAGGCATAGCAATGGAAGCAATAAATGAGGGGTTTATTTTATCCCCTCCTCACTTTTTTTTACAGTAGCAACTTTTTGGCTGATTAAAGTACTTTTCAGTGTTCCAGGAGGGAGGTGTCTTTTGTACTACACAGTAGAATGTCAGTTCTCATTATGAAGCCCCGGCTGTTCAAATGCTATCTGAATCTCCCCAAGGCCTCCTTGGGGAGGCTGTAGGCAGAAATTTCAAGGAGCTTATGCCAATTATTTTCCTTCTATCTACATATTGATGGCTGACCCATGGTAATCATGTGAGTCAGGTGCGATGAACACAGTTTCCTTTATTTCAATCATGGCTTTTAAGACAGATAAATTTTTTTTAAGACTCTTTTTTCCTTAGCCTCTGGGATTGCTGCTTTTGTTCTCTACTTGACAATGACATGGCAGACCAGAGAGATAGTGATCCAGGGTTTTTGTTTTCAAATTACTTGGGCCTTATTCACACCGATTACCAGAGTTAGAAGAGGACGTGTAACAAAAACACATTCGGAGGCCTCAGCGTTGGCAGCAGGTGTAGAGCTCTGGGCTTCATTGTTTAAAAAGTCTATAATTTAGGGTCCCTTTATTGTAAGCTACACATATTAACCTGGCAACTCACAAGGGAAAAAAGCAATTAATTGAAGGATATGTAGTAGTCATTTAGTAAAAGCCAAAGCTGAAGACCAAGTAAGAAAATACTAGAACCAGAGAATTTAGGTAGCACGAAGTAATGGACAGTCTCTCTAGGGAAGTACCAGTGTTCTGAGTTGTCTTCAATTTATGTCCTTGTTCTGTTCAAGATTAAAATTCCCAAGAGAATCTGCTTGACCCAGCTTGGACCTCGTGTCAACCTCGTGGCTAGATAAAGGTGAGGAGACTTAACTGATAGTCCTTCGAAACTGTTCATGACAAGGGAAGAATGCAAAGTGTAGCAGAAGAAGGGCGACTAAGCTCTGGACAGGCTAAATCAGCAGATGCCCATCACAAGCTGAAAGGTTCCAGATTGCTCTAGAAAGGGATGTCCAGTGTCCTAACCTTATACTTATTCTTGTCATTGTTACAAAGTGGCAGGAGAGCCTGCTATGGACTGCATGTTTATGCTGCTCCCAAATTCATACGTAGAAGCCCTAATCCCCAATGTGATGGTTTTTGGAGGTGAGGCCTCTGGGAAGTAATTAGGGTTAGATTACGTCATGAGAGTAGGGCCCTCATGATGGGATTAATGCCCTTATAAAATGAGGATCTGAAAATGAGATCTCTCTTTCTCCCCATGTGTACACATCAAAGAAAGGCCATGTGAGGACATAATGAGAAGACGGCCATCTGAAAACCAGGAAGAGGGCTCACAACAGACACCAAATCTGCCAGCACCTTTATCTTGGACTCCCCAGCCTCCTTGGAAGAGTCTTTGTACTCTCCCAAAACTGTGAGAAATAAATGTTTGTTGTTTAAGCCACCCAGGTTTTGGTATTTTGTTATAGCCCCTGGGACTCACTGTGACAGAGGTTCTTTCTCCTGTTCTCAAAGCAGCCACGTGGACTCCATGTTGCCACCTTGGAGGGAAGGAAAGAACCACACTTATCCTTTTGCAGAGAAAACTGATCACCAAGAAGAATCAGATTTAGCAGATTCCATCCCAGCTGAGGACAGGCTAGGGCACAGGGTTGGCAAAAACTCTGTCCTCCCAGGCTTCGAAGACTTTTCTTGAGTGGCTAGAAATGCCAGAGAGGAAGGTGATGACTCTCTAACAACCCCTGTTTCTCAGGCCCTCTGATCACAATCATTCTCTTCAGCTGATCATACAGGCTTCTATCAAGTCTTAGCAGGCCTCATGTGTATTATTTATTTGATTAAAAAAATTGTGTCACTTGCTTTTAAGGAGCCTCTGGGAATGAGCATAATTAAGCATAGATTAAAATGTCTAAAAGACTGAAAACCACCATAATGATACAGTGAAATGAACACAAGAAGCTTAAAAACATCCTCACATTGTCATTCCATCAAAGCACCCCAACTTTCAGTGATAGCCTAAAAACTGAGCCTCACTGGAAATGATCAGATTGAGATTTCAGCTGTTGAACATGGGCAGTGATTCTAAAAATTTGAGAAGATTAATTTGGAAGAGAGTTCATCTGTCCCATCAAAGGAGACATAAAGGGCATCAGTCAGATTTGACTGAGGAGAAGGAAGAGAGGGAGATAAAAAATGAAACAGGAAAAGGAAGAAGAGGAGGAGGAGAAGAAGGGGAGGAAGGAGGGGCAGGAGGAGGAGGACAAAGAGGAGAAGGACCCACTGAGACACCTTAGCAAGCACAGCGGAATTAGCTGGGGATTGCACACCAATGTCTGAACACTTGCTACGAGCCAGGAGATGTTCTAGGGAAGACAGGCAAGCTGTCAAGTGCAGAGAGATTTTAAACAAACAATTACATAGCATGAGATGTTTCATGAAGGAAACACACAGTGTATAGGACGGAGAGTTGGGTGAAGAGAAAAACGCAGCCCTGTGAAGATCTGGGGAGAGGTTTTTCCCTGCAGAAGGAGTAGTGAGGGCAAAAGCCAGGAAATGAGGCAGGATGATGGCCAGGTCATCTTTCCTGGAGTGTCCTGGGGAGGGGAACAGATGTGTGAGTCCGGGTGGGGCACACAGTGACCAACACTGAGAACAGGAAGTCATTCACACCCTTTCTAGAGGGCTGCTTCTAGGTACCTCTATTAGTTAGGTGCTTTGGGCTGCAAGTAACAGAATACCTAACTAGTGGTAGATTAATAATATAAACTATAAAGTTTTTTTAAAGTCAAACAATATATCAGAAAGCTGTCAGTTCCAGGGTTGGTACAGTAGTTCAATGGTATTATCAAGTTCCTGGCACTTTTCTTCCCTCGTTTTTATCCTCAGTATATTAGAGGTGAACTCCCTCATGGCTGCAAGAAAGATGCCACAGCTCTAAGCTCTGTGTCCTCACGTAGCCAGACCCAGCAGGAAAGGGGATGCAACCAAAAGCATTTTCCTTGTGGAGCGCTCTCTTTTTCTCTGAGAGGAAATCCTTCCTCCAGAATCCACCGGTAGATTTCCACGCACACTTCCCCTGAACAGGACTGACTAGGTGTGCAGCCTAGACTCGGAGGGTGAGGAGGGCCTGGAGGGCTGCTGGGGTGCTAGAGAGGACACTGCAGACCAAGCTGTCCTGAGTGTAAGATGAGGGGAGCGGGTAGGAGCTAGATGGGAGGATGGTGTTGGCTGGGCAGAGGTGCAGAGTCCAGGCTGGATGGAACAGGAGCAGACCCTGTGGGTGCATATCCTAGCCTGACCGCTGACTAGCCATGTACCACCCTCTACCTCACCATCTGTAAAGTGGGGGTGATCATAGTACCTGTCTTATAGGATCTTGGGACAAACAGACACTTAGTAACAATCCTGCATACAGCATTCAGTCCCTAAGGATGGCTGTGATTTTATTGTTACTCTCTACCTCTCACCTCTTCCTGTGTCAGATCATCCTGCGTTTATTTGCAGATCATCACATTTGCTTTACATATCACAAAGAATCTTCACTTGTGCTGCCTCCCTGGCTGCTGGGTCACACCGCTCTCTTTATAGCCCCTCGTGGCCAGAAGCCTGAGAAAACTTTGCATGCTGCTCGCCCCATAGACAGTACTGGAGGGCTTTGTGAGAGGCTGCCCTGGGCTCCTTGCGGAACGGCTCACAGAGGGCGTGCTGTGCAAGTGCTGCTGACAGCCGTCTTGGAGCCTCAGTCAGAGCCAGCAAATGCAGCAGCCGCTTCTTTGATACTCACGGGGTCAGGAGTATTCTTGGCACTGCCTCAGTTGCTTCTCACTGCGCCTGGGAGCTTGAGGTGAAGGGGAGAGGGGTGAATGGAGAAGCCTGACCTTTTGCTTTCTTTCCTTACCAACAGGAGCATTTACTCCCGCTGGAATTGGGGTATCTGTGGGAGAGCTGAACTCTGTTTTGTAGTGAGGATTTTTTTTCCTTCTCTCTTTTTTTTTTTTCTTTTCCCATCAACACTTGTCAGGGATTCAAGGCAAAAAGCCTGGCAAAGGCCCGGGCTTCTGCACCAGCTCAGGCAAAAGATGGGTCTAAACAGGGAACAGAGCAAGGCATTGTTCCAACACTGCAGAGTGGGAAAAGTAGGTCAGGGAAGAAAATGCAGGTTTGACAGAACTGGGAATTGAACTTGTCACCTCAGAGCCTATTGGTGTAGAAAGTGAACAGCCAGCAAGGGACCGGGGGAGTAACTGAAGCCCACTGCCCCGCTGGGGGCAGGCACACACTGTGAGAAGTCGCTTGCACGGGGGTCACTGGCTTCTTCCAAGGCGAATCGCCGCCGTCCCCTTCCCCTGACATACTCAACCCCTACCCTGGGAAACTAAACCAAGTGATGATTCTAGACGGCAAGAGCAGCTGAGACTCTCTCTGGAGAGAATGCCAGGCGGCAGCTTCCCAGCCACCAGCTGCATTTGCAGGACTGGGAATTGAGACAACTCCCCCTCTCAGAGACGAGGCTCTAATCACAACCAACATCACCTTCTAGGAAACTTCTTGGGTGAATGGCTACCAGCAGAGAAGAGTTTTTTGCTCACCACCCTCCTGGTTAGTACTGTAGCCAGGGATTCCAGCTGTAGCCCGGGAAGAGAAAAAACACCTCCTTCAGTAATTCTCCTACTTTCTCCCCCAGTCAAGGCACTGATTTCTTTTGGATGAAGGGTGCTTTCTCCCTGACTCTTAGGACCTTTTATTTTGGACATATTCCAAATTTCTTGATCTGGTTTTGCCTAATACACACCTCCTCTTCCTTGCAGGTCTCAAAAATCTTTCAGTAGCAATAAGAGTGACTTTAAACTGGTCATTTCAGACCACACCATTGGCACCAAGAAGTGCAAGTTCATTGTACGCTCCTTCATTGAATACTTTCAATGTGTACTTGGATCTGAATGAAACTTGTAGCTAAAGACCACAAACCTCCATGCCTACCAGTCATAGAGTAATTACTTGGACTTTCTCCTGTAATTAATGACTTTTCCCCCCTCTCTGTGAAATGGGAATAGCATTGAGAATAACACCACTCATTTATAATGGAACCAGTACTGGACTGGATCCAAAGACTCAAATTCCAGTTCTGCAAGCTATTCGTCTTGTGATTGTAGGCCATTTACCGAAATTCATCACCTTTAGATTCCTCAGCTGTGAAATGGGGATAGTTATCATTCAGAACAGAGTTGTAAAGTTTCAACCAAACATAAATGAGGTTCATGTATGAAAGCACCTTTCCCAGGTCTGGGCCTGGAGGAAGCCTGATCCAGAGTTTGCTTCCTGCCTTCCTCATTTCTCATAATACTGAAAGAATTTCTGAAGGAAGTGTTTGGAGTTAGATATACTTAAGGCCGGTTCAACAACAACAACAAAAAATGGAACAGAGAATAGGCTATGTCTTGACATCTAGTCCTGCACTGTCCAATACAGTAGCCACTAGCCACAAGTGGCTATTTAATTAAAATAAAATTTAAAAATGCAGTTCCTCATGGTGTTAATATTCTGTTGCTTGACCTGGTTACTAGTTGTATGGGTGTGTTTACTTTGAAAACTCATGGAGCTGTACACTTAGGATCTGCACACTTTTCTGTATGCATGTTATACCTTAATTTTTTAAAAGCTTATTAAATAAATGAAATACTATCCAGTCAAAAAAAAAAAAGAATATTGGGATGATATTTGGAAAAAAAATACCATATTCACACATAAAAAAAAAATGCAGTTCCCCAGTCACAATTCAAGTATTCAATGGCCCTGCGTGGCTGGTGCCTGTCATACTGGACAACACAGATAAAGACTATTTCCATCATCGCAGAAAGTTCTACTGGACAATGTTGAAAGAATTCTTATGGAATTTACCATAATGACAAGAACAAGTTTCTTAAGGTAAAACCCAGATCTCCTTTTGCCTTGGAGTATGCCAACTTCTCTCAGTAGCATTACGTTTAAGACACACAGTATTTATTTCAAACCGTAACCAAGAAAGCACACTATATGCACAGGCGTGCTCACGTCTTCCTCTTGGTCCTGCACGTGTGAACATGTGTCTCTTAACCAGCTTCCACTCTTCCTGCCAAGCTTATCAGGGAAAAAGGCCTGCAAGTACAATTTAGGTGAAAATTGAGCTTTCATAGACCTTGCTGCCCTGTATGTCTTTGTGGCTGGAAAACGATGGGAAGATAACGCCACACTCTGTAATGGACTGGGGGATGGGAGAGGTGACATTAAAGCAGGTAGGAGTGCCTGCTTCTGCCTGCTTTCCAGAGCTGAGTGAGAAAAGAGGATTTTAATTGTTTGGGGTGGAGTGAAGGAGGTCGTTGCTCCTCTTGTTGGTAGTGTGAGTGAGGAAGTTGGGGGAGAAAACAATCTTTAAGGAAAAATGAGTGTTGTGAAATCAGAAAGAGGGACATTTTCTAAACCCCAAGTTGCTTTAGCCTCTGGTTATCAGTATTAGTGGAAGGACATTTGGTGGTCATTTTCCACGGGTGTGGCGGACGCCCCAAGGGCCCCGTCTCTCCCTGCAAGCTTCCACATGACACCCCTTCTCGCAGGGCGAGAAGCGTATCCAACTGCTCTCACTTCCTGTGATCCAAATAGAGCAGAAGAAGTTTCCTAGAGGGATTAAATTGCACACCTGAATGACTCCAGCCAACTCCAGCCTGGAAGGAAGCAAAAGTCAGGGGATGGGGGCGGGGAAGCATGAAATAAGGTTAATTCAGCATGTGAGGAAAGTTTGAATTATTCATTTTCTGACCCTGTACCAGGTACTTTTTACTGCAGTCTGTTACAGTCTCTTCTGGGGCATTATAGTCACATGCATTTTTCAGCCATCTTTTTAAAACATGCTTGTCCTCTAGTTTTAAGCAAAGGGATTGCTGACATAGACTCTTGTGTCAACAGCAGTCTGCAAGATGCCTTTTAGAAGCACCAAAACGTGGCCCAGCTGAGAGGAGGGAGGGAACAGCCACTTAGCACTTCATTCCCCCTGCGGCTAAGTGACTGTGAGGGAGAAGAAAAGAGATTAAAAGCAAGAAGTGAGAAAAGCATCTGAAGGTTTGGAGGGGAGTGGGAAGGAGGCAGAAATTTCAGAGAAGATGCGTGATTTGGTTTCCTTAAGTCATTGGAGCTCTTTCTTTTGTCTTTAAATGACATTTCCAAATGGAAGTTCATCTGAACAAGGAAAAATGTAGACAAAGCTGTATTGACTTAAGTAAGCAGGGAACATCATGGAAAGAGGCTAGTGCCTGTTCAGAGAAATCAGCGCTGTGGACCTCGGCTAGGGAGTTCTTACCTGTTAGGAGCTATTTCTTAGATCTCGCTGCACTGTGATGTGAGTGTCACAAAACATGCCAAGCAGTTTCTGGATCTCTGAGGCTGTTCTTGGCTGGCATTTTATTTAGCTTGTGACATTTTTGACTGTTCAGATTTTGGTGGGCATGGAAACTGCCCAAACCTGTGATTGTCACTGAATTTAAAATCATATTCAGATGCCCTTTTGTTCTAATTGCCATTTCACGGCCACCATTCCTGACCAGGCTGACATAGCTGAGCGTGTGTATTCCAAAGCTGCAGCTCTGCATCTGGGAGCATGGCAGCCTTATGAACGGTTTAGGCTCCCATACAAGGCTAGAGGTAACCCTTCCAGGAGCAGGGACTGAGGAGTGTCCATGTGCAACCTCTGCTTAGGAGCTCTAGAATTTAACCTTTTATTTCTGGTTGAATCTAACTCAGAAGCCATTTCAGGTAGAGGTGACAGCTCAACTCCCTACAGGGCCCAGGTAGATGTAAATGAATCAAGTAAATGAGTGAAGTGGATTGAGAGTAAGGTCATAGGGAGTGGCGAGGACTGTGGTGAACGGGAGAGCACATGGCCGGTATAAGAGGAAAGCTGGTACTCAGCTTCAGCAAACGAGTGTCACACAGGAACACGGGCGCATCAATTCTAGACTTGCTGGGGTTTTTTGTGAAATCTCTTGACTTTTTAATACTGGCCTAAAATGAACGGTCTGGCCAAGCAAAAAGCATCCATGCAACAGATTCAACCACTGGCACGCCAGTTTGCAAACCATGATTTGGAATCATCTGTGACAAGGCTGGTTCTACCAATTTGTCACTACAATTGTCTCTACCAATTTGCAAAAGTAATTAGTTTCATAGCTCCCATGATCCTGAAATCCCCCCTAAATGGCTCTAGTATCAAACAAGGCCAAGGGAGAAAACCCCACACTCCTTTCATGCGTAGCCATTTTGCTAAGTGGCTCTTACCAGCCCTGGGCTGTAAAGCTCCTCACTCTGGTCCAAACACGGCCTGGTCCTTCTTGGGGATTGGAAATTGTGCTCACTCCTCTTCCAGCTAATTGCTTTAATGCATCCTGAATGTATCTAGGCTGCCGCCCCTAACCACTGGGTCATCATTTATTCACAGGCCTGAAGTCCCTTAAGCAGCCTCCTGCTGGCCCTCACGCTGCAGGGGATTAATGTAGTCTGGTTGGTGAGTCACAAAGAAAGATGACATCATTTTCAGGTCAAGAATGAGATTGTGTGTTTGTGTGTGTAAAGGTTGTAGAGTGCAAAGAGAGGAAAACCGAGGCTGCTGCTTGTATAAGGAGGCTCGGTGTTCCCCCTCCCCCCATCTTTTGCTTTCAATCCAATCTGGCTTCTCCCAAGTGAGTTATTAATATGGGACACAGCTTGGCTTCTTCCCTTCTGTCTCCTCATATAAATCCAACTAATTAATTTACTTTAACAAGAGGAATCTTTTTCTATCTCTTTCAATCTTTGTCCTTTCAGTTTAGATTCTCTTAATTCAAACCCAAGACACACAACTAGTTGAATAATCGCATGTAGAACCTTATCAGGGAGACTCAGGGTATCTCTTATTTTGCATCATGAAATCCACTGTCATAAACTGGGGAGGAAAAGGAATTTTAAGTAAAGCGGCCATCAAATGAGAAGACAGTTTGGAGAGCAGGTAAAGGCCAGAATTCACATTCTGTCTGGTCCAATTAATGAAAAGAAAGAATCCTGCCTGTGCTGGAAATTTGGCAAGCTGAAGAGCTTTACAAATGTTTTTTAGAAAGCTCCACCACATTGAGTCAATGTCACAGAACAGTGGCGTAGGAAGGCCTACTCTTGAACAATTACTTAGTTAAATCTTGTGTCTCCTTTCAGTATACAAATGGAAAGCCCCACCAAAAGATGCTGTTTGTTGCCAGTTTAGAAAATTGCCCCTCCCTCAAAAAAAAAAAAAAAAAAAAAGAGGTGAAGCAATCAGGGCTGTGTTGGTGTCGGTGTGGCCTGTTTTCTATTAACAGTGTCAGCATGCCACAAGCTGAATATGGTTGATTTTGCAGGGGAAATTCAGGTCAGATGACAAAGGTGAGGCATGGGCAAACCAGGAGTAAATTGGAGGCGGCCTTCTGTTCTTATCAGCTGCAGGAAGGTGTCGGGCTGGTTTCCCATGTGAATGAGGACTGGTAGGGCTTCCCAGATCATTCCTTAGAGCTCCTTGAATTCTTTCCTTAGTGCTGCAAGGGATTTTCTTTCTTTGTGGGAAGTGTCAACGCTTGTCTTTCAAAAGCCAAAAAAAAAAAAAGGAAAAAAGAGGGTTTGCAAAAACAAGTGCCATGCTGCCCATTTGCACCCTTGTGCAGAAAGAGGAATCAGGAACTGCTCATGAATGTACCAGCTGTGTGTGGAAAATCAGCCAAGCTCAGTCTTTGGGCTTTCATTTCTCTGCTGAGATCCTTATTCTAGACTGTGTGAGAAACGAGCACGGCTTCAACCACCACATGAATAAAGAGCAATGGTGACAAAGGTGAACTATTAAAGACGAGCCCTGTCTTGAGGCAAAGCAGCTATAATCCCATTATTACTTTCAGACTTGGTCTGATAACATCTTAAAATACAGGCAAAACCCCTCTCTCCTTCTCAGGACCAGAGAGCTTTTAAACTCTGCTTTCCAGGATTTGAGGACTGGAAAGTTTGGTTACTTTTTTTAGCTCTCTCTCTCTCTCTCTCTTCCCCTCCCTCTGCCTTCCCTTATTTTTCTCCAGATTAACTGATGAATAATTGATAAATAAAACTGTAATATATTTAAAGTACACAACATCATGATGATTTGATATTTGTATACATTGTGAAAGGATTCTCACCATCAAGTTAATTAACACATCCATTATCTCACATATTTACCTTTTTTTTTTCTTTGAGGTGAGACTCTTTAAATTCCACTCTCTTAGTAAATTTCAAATATACAATACAGTATTATCAACTACAGTCACCATGTTATACTTAAAATCTTCAGACCTTATTCATCTTGTAACCGAAAGTTTATACACTTTTATCAGCCTCTGCCTAATCCTCCCCGGCAACCAACATTCTACTCTCTCTGTTTCTGTGAGTTCAACTTTGCTTTTTAGATTCCACATATAAGTGATATGCAGTATTTGTTTTTCTCCATCTGGCTTATTTCACTTAGCATAATGCCCTCCAGTTTAACCCATGTTGTCACAAGTGACAGGATTTCCTTTTTTAAGACTGAATAATATTCCATTGTGTGTGTGTGTGATATATGTGTGTGTGTATCTCACATTTTCTTTATCCATTCATACATTGACTGACACTTGTGTTGTTTCCACACCGTGGCTATTGTGAATAATGCTGTAATTAACATGGGAATACAGATATCTCTTTGAGATAGTGATTTTGTTTTGTTTGGATATATACCCAGAAGTGGCATTGGTGGCTCTTACAGTAGTTCTATTTTTTTTTTGGCCGCACCATGGGGCATGCAGAACTTCACTAACCAGGGATCAAACCCGTGCCCCCTGCAGTGGTAGCGCAGAGTCTTAACCACTGGACCACCATGGAAGTCCTAGTAGTTCTACTTTTAGCTTCTCGAGGAGCCTCCATACTGTTTTCCATAGTGCTTCTAAAAATTTACATTCCATCAACAGTATACAAGAGTTCCCTTTTCTCCATATCCTCACCAGCATTTGTTATCTCTTGTCTTTTTGATGATGTACTTCCTGACAGGGGTGAGGTGATATCTCATTTTGGTTTTGATTTGCATTTCACTGATTAGTGATGTTGAACGTCTTTCCATGTGCCTGTTGGCCATTTATACATCTTCTTTGGAGAAATTTCTATTTAGGTCCTTTGCTTATTTTTTAATTGGGTTGTTTGTGAGTTTTTTGCTATTGTGTTGCATGAGTTCCTCGTGTATTTTGGATACTCACATTTTATCTATTCGATATGTGGTTTGCAAATATCTTCTCCCATTGACAGGTTGCTTTTCCATTTTGCTGATGGTTTCCTTTGCTGTGCAGAAGCTTTTTAGTTGATGTAGTCCCACTCGTTTTGTTTGCTTTTGTTGCCTTTGCATTTGGCTTCAAACCCAGAAAGATCATTGCCAAGACCAATATCAAGGAGCTTGTCACTTGTTTTCTTCTAGAGTTTTACGTTTCAGGTCTTAAATTCAAATCTTTAATCCATTTTGAGTTGATTTTCATATATGGTGTAAGATAGGGGTCCAGTTTTATTCCTTCATCCTTTTAAATGCTACAAGCGATCTAGCTACTGTTTGACTGAAATGGATCAAAATCCCACCATGTATGAACTTAGGGATAACGGCAATCTTGAGTAAGTCCACATTCATGTGCATATGTGAAGTGAAAAATATGGTTCACCCTTTGTGCAGCTCTTCTGCACATTCACTTCTATCATAATAGTAGCTACTGTTTACTGAGTACTTAGTATGCACAAAGCACCACACTAAGAGCTTTGCATATATTCCCTTATTTAGTGCAATTACTAAAATTGGGGAGAATTGGAACATCTCCTTTCTGCATTCCAGTAATTCTTTATTAATGGATTCCTTCATAGACAGGATTATGCCACTACACCTAGCCTAAGCCCACATGATGACTGTTGCCAAAGATAAAGCTGTTTCAGTACATAAATATTATTCTTATTCTAAAGGAAAGAGGGAAAATGTGTTTTTCAAAATGGTGAGTCCATGCTCATTTTGGGGAAGTTTGCTCACAAGGGACTTAGATGCCTCAAAGTGAATTAAACTATTTGCTCCCAAAGCTTGGTCTTAGGCAAGCTACTAAATCTCTTGTGCTCTAATTTCCTCATCTGTAAAATGGGATTTAATGGATCTGTGTAAGGGGTTTAAAACAGTGCATGCTATTGTAAACGTTCAGTGAATGTTCACAGTTATAATCATTGTCATTACTAAATTATCACAAAAACACTCCGAAGAAGGTATTTTCATCCCCGTTTTAGGATGGGGATACTGAGGCAAAAGGATTTACCAACTTGTCCAAGCTGACACAACCAGTCAGTAACGGAGGCAATGGTTCTAACCCTAGGTCACTCTTACTCCAGAACTTACAACTAGAATTCGATGTTGCTGCACATTATAGGAAGTAATATCTGGTCATGGCTGTTTAGAATACAATTTCTTTCTCCTGTAGGAAACCTGAGTCCTAAAGCAAACATAAAATATCTTGATGACTGGACACGCGTCACACAAGAAGCATTTTCGATCCCTCTGGTAGAGAGAGAGTGCTTAATTACCATGTGCCACTGCTGTTAACCTCTGCAAATAAGTCTAATTATCACAGATTAATGAACATAGCTTAGGCACATCTAAAGGGGCTTTGCTGAGGGGTTTTCATTTCTGCATTTCATTATCTCCATCAATGCTGTTGTTCCCCATGCATAAGGTTATGGGACTTTTATTATTTTTTTAGCTGCGCTCTGTGAAATATCAACAACAGTGCCTGTGAAATAGTTCAGGGCAAGGATCACTTTCCAGGGAATCTTTAGGAAGCCTGTAAGTTGGGTGGATGCTGCTTCACTGTTTACTGATGAATCATGCCGCATTGGTTCACAGGGAATAAAGCTTAGACAGTTGCCAAGGAAACAGGCTGAGATTTTGGAAATATCTGAAACCACGGTAAAATTTCCAGGAAAAATCAATGTCTTAGTCAAGAGTCAGGTTAAGCCTTCTCTGCATCAGAGTGAGTAGCAACAATGCAAATAAAGCTTGGAAGATTCATTCCTGTCTGCACGATGACTTAAAACCACACACACTGTGTTGTGACTCTTGGAGAAGGTTTTCTATGAATAGATGAAACCAGGTTTCCTATACTCATACTGGATAATGGCCATCGTGCTGGTCCTCAGAGCAGGGCTGTGCAGGCAGCCACCTTTGAGTATGCCTGTGAGCTCAGAGAGGAAGTCCCTGGTGAGGACCTTGGAAATCCCAATGTCATATTGTGGCAAGAGAGCAAGCTGGCAGCTAGCAAAGGGCTTCAGCCACTCAGAGGCTGGGACCTAAGGAATATCTTGGGCACAATCCACCATACACGGTTCATTAATAAATGATTAGATTTGCAAATCTTGTCAGTAGAGATTGCTATCACAGAATTAATGAAATAAATAATGAAACATTTCCAGTGTTTCTGGCTGGCTTTCAGAGCAGAGTAGATCTCTGCCTTTATTGCAATTTATGGCTGTCTCTTTGATCAACTCCTGGGGAGTTCAAGGAATGATTTTCCTGCTTCCAACATCTGCCTTCGGCTTTTAGGTTTGCCTTTTTTTTTCTTAACTTGACTTTTCATATCATTTTGTACTTCAAACACAAAGATTCCCCAGGATAATTTCAGATAAAGAAACCCTACAGGGTGAATAATCTGCAGTGAAGAAAATCTGAATCGTCCTTGGAGAAACAACCCATTTGACACTGGGTTAGGAAAGGGGTAGGGGAGGAATTTTGCTTACAAATGAACACAAAAAAATGTTCACACTTTTATTTGAATGTCTCCATTCTGCACAGCCTGAAGCTGAGAGCATTTCCTGATCCAGAAGCAAACCAAGAAGCAGTTCCACCCAGTGTGGATTACCCAGCAGGCAGACAAAGTATACGCGCAGGACATTAGCAACGCAGGGGTAGCTCATATTTCTTTTGTTGAGAAAGAAAAAAAACCCAGACTTTTCATATCTCAAAAAATGTATCAAGACAGTCATGGAGAAATCAGAATATTTTTGAGTTTCTTTACACTTATTTTCTGACTCAGTATTATTTTAATTTGAGTTCCTATCAGATCTGGAAGGGCGTGGGGCCCCATTCACTATATGGGATCTCCAAAGAGCTTCATGGGCCCCTTGGTAATATATAAGATTTCTTTCTTGACCCCTTCCAGTCATATCTGTAAGCCGGACACTTTGGGTAATCTTTCAGAGGAAAACATAATATTGACGTTAGAAATGGATTTTCAGTTCTCTCCCTCTGCACCCCCATCCAGCATATGAACAGGAACACACAGACACATACTCACTGTTTCTTGGAAATCACAGTGAGGCCAAAGGTCAGGGTCCTGATGGATTGTTTGCTCCTGGACTTATCTTCTTGGGAGCTGTCATTGCGCTCATTTTTAGTTTTTGCCATTGGGAAAGTTACAGTGGAACGAAGTTCAAATCCACCCAGTTTTTAAAAATCCAATTAAAAACATACCTTTGAGGGAATTCCCTGGCGGTCCAGTGGTTAGAACTCCATGCTTCCACTGCAGGGGGCCTGGGTTTGATCCCTGGTCCAGGAACTGAGATCCCATGGCCAAAAACAAACAATCAAACAAACAAAAACACACCTTTGGGTATCTATATCTCTTCTAGTTTCATTCTATGGCACAATGATTCTATAGGCAAGACACGTTGGACTTTCCTCTCTACATGATTTAGATGATTTCTTCTGTGATCAGATACTTTCTCACTAGAAAAAGATTTGAAAAAGTAGTGAACTGTTAAATTGAGGAAACAAAATTAATGCTAAAATGATAAGGATCAGAACAAAACAAACAATAAAAACTCCCTTTTAGGCTCATTGAGGGGGTATAAGGGCTTATCTACAGGGATAAGCATTCTTGTCCTGTAATTTTATGATAGATCTTTTCACTTATCTCTCATAAGTGGCTAGTTCTCTAATGGGAACATAAATATATAGTTGGTTCTCCTCTCCAAGATGAGAATTAGATTTTATTGTTATCAAATTATTACTGTATTTCATTGATTCTAAGACACACATTTTTTCATATCTTGGCAATTCTGAAATCAGGAGGCATATCAGCGTCACCGTCAGCAGGGCAGCCATTTCCACGACGTGGCTGTCAATACTATACACGGGCATCGAAACTTTCACAGCAGGTGCCAGCTACTGCAAAGGAAATCCTGGAGGCGATAAGAAGCACTGCATCATCGACAGTCTTAAGGGTACAGAGCATGATGTTGGGTGGAAAAATGTGGACATTGATGACCAAGGGTCAAAAATAAAACAGAAACCACAGCTTGCGTGACTGTAGTATGATTAGCAAAGCAGATAAACTATACAAACCATGATATGCACAGCAAACTAAAGTGTTTTAACATCAGCTTGTTCAGACCCATTCATTCCAAGATAAGACCACTGACTTCCGGCAGCTCATCTCATTACAAATTCTGACCTATCCCAGCCCAGCCCTCGCTTACAGTCTTCTGCTCCAAACCACCCTATGACTACTCGAAGACTTCCCTAAATCCTACAACTACCCTGACTCCTCTTTTGAAAATGCTGCTGAGACTCAGTGAAGGTGGTGCTTTCTCTTGTTCAGCAGTTTAATAAACCCAGTTTTGTGTGATCAGCAATTTTCCCTGGTGGTCTTGGTACAGAGCTTTGATAATTCAAAAAGAAATTCAATAGAGTCAGCTTCAGTGCTAAAAAACTTCAGGAATACAAAGGTATTTATTTAATGTACATTTTCCTTTTAATGTATGCACAAGAGTGATATGTGATAAAATACATATCTAATAATTTTAAGAGAACTTTTGCAAAAGGATAAAATAAAAAGCTAAGAAAGCATTGTGTTGCAATTTATTGGCATCAATTGTTTTTCATAGTGGCACATAAACTAATGGTGTGTCATACAATGATGGCATTTTGCACTTGATAAAATATGGTAACAATAGCTAGCTCACTTTTACTGGACATTAATCATGAGCCATGCACTGTGTGAGTGCTGTACCTGCCTTAACTCACTTAATTCTTGTAGCATTGCTGTGATTACCCTGATTTTGTAGATGTACAAACTGAGGTGTGGGAAGAGTCCATGCTGCCTTGAATTAGAGAACTAATAACTGGTGGAGGAGTTAGAGCTCAGGTCCAGGTAGCGTGCCTATCCTAGGCTAGGATAGGAGGGGAGAGACGGCCCTTGCAGCACTATTTTCTTAAAACCACAGAAAGCGTTAATTAGAATGATAGTATTTGCACAAGGCATTTTTGGGATTTGGCCTTTTAAGGGTAATATATTAACCAGCTCCTTGGTGCTCCTGGAAGTAAAATTGTTTCCCTTGGGTATTTAAGAAAACGTACATTCTCAACCTAAAATATTTACCAGTTTATTTCTTCCAAAAAAGAGAGCCTCTCAGTGTTTAAAGCCATATATCAGGGTTAAAAAACAAGCAACCAACTAAAAACAAACCCAGCACTTGGGTCATCCATTTAAGTCACTGCTTGACAGCTGTTCTGGGAATGGCTGTTGCCATGGGTTACTGCAGGGCACTCAGCATCTCAGCCTTACCCATCACTTCCAGGCTAAGCCCCATCTCTCCAGAGAGACGACTCTTCTTTCCTTTCCCTGTCACACCCCACCTTGGTGGTTCATATTAAAGACTTTTTTTTCTTTGAAAGAAAAATGAAATAATAATATGCTGAAAATTCCCTAGATGTCACCTAGGGTATCTCTGTCTTTGATGCTTTTGTTGCCCTCTGTTTCTCCTTGTAGATCACAGCATCAACACCGCTTTTTCCATAAACCTCAACTCAGGGTTCCAACAGCTGCCTTCCACAGGTGGGGCCACAACTGGTCATTATCCATCAATAAATGTATCAATTTAGAGCCAAGCAATTAACGTCTTCTTAATTGGATTCATCACATAGTTGGCTATGACAGTGTAGTTTCAGGACTTTTGTTGTCTCTGTTCTTGTTTTCCTTTCTTCCTCTTTTAAACTCTCCTCTCTTATCTTTTCCATGCATTCACATATTTCTTTTGACTAAGAGGAACCAATTTTCCTTCTACCACCTACTTCCCACACTTCCCACACTGAAGGGTTTAGAAATCCATTAAATGCCATGTCACCCTTACTTTTCTGTTTTAGGAAAAGGGGGATTAAGGTAAAGCATCTTACTTAGATAGTCCTGTTTATTGGAAACATACATGCAAAATACCAGCATTGCATATAATCTTCTAGGCTAATTGTATTTAGAGTTGATGATTACCAAAGCCTTCAAATCATGAAACATATTTGTCACCTATGATACAAAAAAGAAAATCTGTAGGAAGCACTTTGAGATTCTTTAAGAAATTAGCATGTTAACATTCCTTTGTTTCAGGTATTGGGTAATTTTAAGAATCACAGCTTCTGCTGATGCTCTGGGTCAAATCAAGTCTTGTCAAATATGCTGTTGTTTTCTCTGACATTTTATAAAAAGGAATTTACGGCCCATTACGCTTCTTTTTCCTTTGCCTTTTCTTCCCATCACCTGCTCCACCACCATTACTTTCTACATGCCCCTTTTCTATGGTTTGCTTATAGATTATTAAGAAAAAAGATGTAAACTCACAGGAGGACTAAGGCAGACACAGCTGGTGTCAACAAAAACAGAGAGAGATGAAAGAGTATTGAGCACGTCTGAATGGGGCTTTCCTGTGACTCATCCTTGACCTTTACCCTTCCAAATCATGCCCAAGGCAAATAAACAGCTTTTCAAAGCAGGCTATCTTCTGGGACTCTTCATACATTTTCATTTTAATCTCTTTGCAAAGTGGTCAGAAATAAATGTCTCTATGAGGAGAAGTACTACTGACAAAAGTTGAATTTAAAATGACATAGAATCACTCCGTAACCTATGACACAGAGGGTCCTAAACTGCTTATGGCTGTATTCCAATAAAAAGGAAAGGCAACAGTCTTCAGAGAGTATTTTAAACATCTTTGCACCATTCAGATGGTTACATGGGTCTTTGAAAATATAGCATTGAGGCACTATGGGTGATTTAATTTTTTTCTTTGTATTTTGTAGATTATCTATAATGAGCACACATTACTTCTGTAATCCACAAAAAGACTTTCAACCAAAATGGAATTACGGTACAAATTTTTAAAATATAAAAATACCACCCGGTGAGTTATTTTTGTAAATGACTGAAATAAAGAAAGCAGCTTCTTAAACATTGAACTATTTAATAATGTAGATAAATTGTCATATGCCTAAGAAATATTTTCTGGTGTAAAAGATGAGTTAAAGGTAGACTGAAATGTTTCTTCATTATAAAGTAAATGTTATATCCAAAACCAAATAATCCTCCCTTTGTATATTACTCAGCCAAAAGAAAAACAGACTTTTTTAAACCTGTACCTGTGGTTTGCAGGATGTAAGTGATTTTTGTAATTAGATACACTCAGTCGTGTGAAAAGAAACATGAGACCCCAAAATCATTTAACCTATAGAATCTCAGTCACTATTTGATAAGAAATGAGGCTTTTGGAACAGTGCACACCAGAATGATGTGTGGCCTGAGATCTGCAATCATCCCTCTAATCTCCATGAATTATTTTCATCTGACAGTATCACTTACTTTATTTAAGGTCCCAGTCTGTTAAATCTTGCAAATATGGAGAAGGTAGATAACTAGTTCTCAGGGTCAACTCAAAGAGATGGGAAAACAGTCCTGTTCTTATGTTGTGTGAAAATGACTTCAAACAATCATTTTATCCAATAAAGTACTCATCAAAGGGAAAACCTACCCGAACAAAACAATAAAACTTACTTCAGTTAACGCAGCCTGTTGAGAAGTCTAACAGAGAAATGTGTTCCATGTGCTAGTCCCACTAAATCCTAAACATCCAGCTTTTTACAGACTTGCAAATCAAATGGCTTTATGGGTAAAGGAGCACTTAATACAGTGTGACCAGTTTAAAGTTAACATTTTGTATTCAGGATGATTAATGACACCCTATTGTATTCCAATTACTACAAGATAACATGTCTGTAATAAACGATGGCAATAATATTCACATTAAGTCAATAAAAAGCATTTTCCAAGTGTGATGTATAAGTGCCATTATTATAGTATACGTTGATCACCTCATACAGTGAATTATAAACAGTGTAACAGGAAATCTCTATACCAAAGCACGTATTTTCATTTCAGCGCACAGGGATTTTGGCAGATCACCCTCATTAATGTTAACAGTAGTCAAACGAAGATCTTCACACACATTAGCAGGAGGACTGCTTCTCCTTCTCCTAGCCTCGCTACACTCTACTCTCTCCAAACTGCATTTTTGTAGGTTCAAGTGTAAG
Source organism: Balaenoptera acutorostrata (assembly GCF_949987535.1). NCBI lineage: Eukaryota > Metazoa > Chordata > Mammalia > Artiodactyla > Balaenopteridae > Balaenoptera > Balaenoptera acutorostrata. The sequence continues at coordinate 65,488,399 of NC_080071.1, read as the reverse complement.
AAATCAACTTACTTCTCAGAACGTTTAAGTCCGAAGGGAAATAGATGTGGCAATTGACTAGGTTTATATTCTGGGAAGTCAATACTTGGAGAAAACAAGTCTCAAATAATAGGTATTTATTTTCCAAAAGGATCTGTCCACTTGAGGGAGAGAGTTTGGGTACCATGAAACTTGGAGAAGCTTCTGGATGATAAATCCCTCGGGGATCATGGCTTTTTAAATTGCTCTGAATGTTGCCTGGTTACAGAGTAAGGTCGTTGTTGAGAAGACCCAGGAGCTCAAGAAAGTAGGCAGAGGGGAGAAGGTAGGGAAGGTGGGTGGTTTCTGCCCCCTCCCCCTTGGTATGCTCTACTGTCCCTCCCAATGTGGTTTCAGTTGAGCTGATCATGATGCAAGTGTGACTAAAGGAGAGGCATCTTTAGAGTGGTGCTGCGAGTGGGAGCCAAGGCCACTGACCTAACAGAGCATCTAATTTGAAGCTGCTCTCTACCTAAAGGAGAGGCTGCAGGAGGGAGTGAGTAGCAGATGAAGGAGCAAGGTGCCAGTGTGCAGGGACAGAGATGTTTTATCAGTGAAGCTGTTCCCGCATGCTCGGGTAGACACGTAATTGTCTGTTGCACTTCCATAATAGTTATGCACAAATATGATCTGCAGACTGTAGGGAGGACAGCGTGATACCCTTTTCTTTTTGTACCATTTAAAAAATTAGTTTTTTGAACAAAATTCTCTCTTGCAGACCTCATGCTATCAGATAATTGCTGGTGATATTGTGGAATTGAATGAGTTTTTAAATAACCTTAGATATATTCCCTAAAAATTGTCTTTAGCAGAAAATGGAGTCACCGATGTGAATGACCAGCATCAGAATAAGTGACCCTCTTTACTCCAATACAACCCAAAGTCATCAAGGAAGAATTCCAAAATAGCGAGAGACATTTGAAAGCAATTGTAGTGCCAATAAAGTGGCAGTATGAGATGAATACAGACCCCAGAATATAGTTAAATAGATCTACATCAAATCAAAATTTTCTTAGAAATCTGGGTTCACTGCACATGAATGGCTTTGACTGTGACTACGTATATAGTCAGAAAAACGGGTTTTCTATCTCTAAATCGGATACCTATCTATAGCTGTGTTTTCAAATTGTAAGCGAGTTTTCAGATGACTATGAGTATGTCGTTAACCTCCTGGGGCCTCAGCTTCCTCATTTCGCAGTGGAGATCATGCCCATCATCCAAGATTCAATCCACCAGGTATGTGGAAGTCCTCATACCCTTCAGCACTTCACACGTCATAAGTGTTCTCTTAGTCCCTGGTCTCATTTGTAATTCTGAACCCCCTGGATTTTAAAAAACAAAAGTTGTTTTGTTTGTTTGTAAATTGGAGTCAAAACTCATTTGATGGCAAAGCCTGACCTGAACTGACATGAGGCTATTTACTGGCTCTGTTTAATCCCACTTAGTGTGATTTGCTGCAGAAATATGGATGCATTTACATTAATATAATCAATGGATCTAAAGTCCAAAAATTCTGAATTCCAAACCACATCTAGGGCTACGGGGTCCAGAGAGGAGGCTGTGATGATGATGATGGTGATGAAGATTATCATAGTCCAAACACTTTTGCCTTCTGTTAGCTTGCTTCTTTCTTCTGGTTATAATTTGGTTCTTAACTTTTGGCAATCTTATCTCCCATTGACCTCCCTGTATGGTTCCTTTGCTGCCATGGTGACACAGTTTCTGAGAAGAACGTACCACCACTTTCTCCTTGTTCCTGGTTCTGCTCTGTCCATTCCTGGTTTTGATTTGGCTCACTTTCTGGTGCTCTGGGTCCAACTGTCAGTGACTTCTGGGAATGCAGAGCTTGGCTTTATAGCTTGTCAAATGGATTGGGACAAAGACTCTGTTGTTGAATTTGGCTGGGAAAAACAGATGGCTTGCTTAGTAAGGATGGAAGAAGGATATGGAGGGTGAAGACAATTCATCTTCTTATGAAAGAGAATTCATTCACACTGGTACCTTATTTATTTCTTATTCATTATGATTCATTGTATGCAAAAAGGCTCCATGCAAACAACATGCTTTGTGGTATGAATTCCATTATCAGAAACAGGAATACTTTGGATGTCACGTAGGATGGGGTTCCCCTATTTGCTCCCTCAACATGTGAGGTGGGCTATGGCTCCTTGGTCTCTGCCCCATAAGATAAGGATTCTATCTCTGTCCATTGACATATGGCCATAGCCCAAAGAGCCCTTTCCCTGTTTCCAGAGACCCGCCTTAGGCATCTGCCTTGAAGGAGGACCTAGCCTGAGATAGTCACCATTGGCTTCACCTTGGCTACTACCAAGCCAACATAGAGGACACTGATATCTTCTTAGTCCTTTCTGGGTCCAAGTTCACATTGTTGAAAGGCATTTTCTTCTGAAATTTATCAGACGAGGTGTCATGTGAGATGTGTACATTTTGGACTGCATCCAAATAAGTCAGTTACTATAGAATCAAAAGGCTTTGTTCTAAGACAATTTCACTTGTAAGGTGGTCTCTTGGGTTGCAACTGAAAAACATCCTCATTTAATTACAAAAATAAGTTGTAAATACATGAAAGAAGGAGTTCAAGCTTGGCAATATGTACCTTGCAACATAGATGACATGGGAAATAGGTGTCAACTACAGGGTTTGGTGGAGAAGGGAGACTAGTTTGGGTTGAAGTATCAAGAAGACATTTATGAAGGATGCTGGATTGAAAGCAGACTCTAAGTTTGTGTACATTTGGATGATGGAGATGGGATGGAGATGAAAGGGAAAAGAATGGTATGACCTGTGAATAGTAATGAAATGGAGGTAGGATGGGAAGATAACTTCTGATAGAAAAAGGCCTTGAATGAGAGGCCAAGATAGTTGGTATTTGTCTTATGTGCTGGGAGTAGAGTTTAGGTTTTGGAACAGAAGATGACCGGTTGCTGCTTTATTTTAGTAAGAGAAACTTAAAATAGGCATGTGGAGTGAAGTACAGAGGGAGGAAATTGATTATGCAAAATAATTAAAAGATAACGTAAGCACGTTGGATGTATTATCTTGATTATTTTAACAACTCTAGAGGTAGTCACTCACTGTTATCCCTTTCTTTGGATGAGGCTTGAAAATATTAAATAACTTGTCCAAGATCACCCAGCTAGCAAGTGGCTGGTCCAGAATTTGAACCCAGATTTGTTTGCATCCAGAGTTGAATTCTTATCCACTTTACAATAAACTGACAATTGCAACGATTCGGTTGTTAGGTTATAATTACCTCTATTACAGTGATGGCAGTGGGAATGGAAACAATGGTTGGAGGTGAGAGATATTGTAAAGGAAGTATCCACAGACCTAGTGACTAGGTGTGAGTGGAAAAGTGAGGACAAGGCAAAGATTTGGTTTCATTGCTTCAAGCCTGGATGTTTAGGAGAATATTGGTAACATCAGTTGAGAAAAAGAGTTAAGGGGAAGCCTGGGTTTGGAGAGACAGATTATGAATTATTAATGAAGCAACAATCAACACTGGCCTCCAGTTCTTTCTTCTTCTATCCTTCTCCTCTATCTTATCTCCACTATCTCTACCCTTTATCACCAGCATCTGTGGAAGGCAGTAAGACGCTTGTTTTAGTCCTACGCTGAGTCCTATGTGAGAGGGTGAGGTGAGGGCAGGGGGGAGAAGGGGGAATTCGTAGTTAATGAGGATCTTCAACAAAATTTATTCTCAATTCTCAGGATTTATTTTAAGTAGATTTCACCATAAAAATAATATTATACTTACTTTGCCCCATTCTCTCTGTAATGGCATCGGGCCCATGGTGGAGTTATAGGACCAAATCACAGTAGGCATTTAAAATTCATGATCTTGCTGCTGCATGGCAGAACAATATAAATTGAAAGGCACAGCCTGGATACCATCTTGTGGTCTTTATAAGAGGAAAATTAGTGGCACTTTGGTTCACGAAAGGCTTATGACAGGCCTGGGCCTGTGGTGGCACTAATGTAGCCGTCACTGGAATGCCAAGAGGTGGCCTGCTGGGTTAAGAGCTGTCATTCTGTGCCAAACTCACATAACTGAAAGGTTCTGGGCCAATAAAAAAAAAAAAAAGATGCTGCTCTTCTCCTTTGGTTAAGAGATGCAAGAGCAAGCACTTTGGAAAGCAAGCTACTTTGTTTCCTGCTAAAATATGCCTGTCAAAGTGGCCAGTTTCTACGGTGAAAGACATTTTGAAGCATGTTCATGTTGGTGTGTCTTTGGTAGGCGAGCCTTGCTGGAGCACCATCCTTCGAGCTGAGTACTGGGCTGGCAGTGGAAACTGACTTAGGATGGGAGTTACTTCAACATTTCAGTCAGGATGGTGGTTTGCATGGGGGCCAAGGTAACCCTGAGAGACAGAATGCCTCATGTGAAACACCTGAGCTCTGGGGTCAGAAAGATCTGGTTCTGACACTTAGCAGCTGTTTAATTTGGTGCAAGTCACATGACTGGTCTTAACCTGCATTGCCATATCTATACAAGGGGGTTAGCACCACCTTTTTTGAAGGGTTGTTTAAAGACCAGAAACAACGTATAGGGACTTCCCTGGTGGCACAGTGGTTAAGAATCCGCCTGCCAATGCAGGGGACACAGGTTCGAGCCCTGGTCCGGGAAGATCCCACATGCCGTGGAGCAACTAAGCCTGGGCGCCACAACTACTGAGCCCACACGCTGCAACTACTGAAGCCCGTGAGCCTAGAGCCCATGCTCCACAATAAGAGGAGCCACCGCAGGCCCTTGCACTGCAAGAGTAGCCCCCGCTCACCACAACTAGAGAAAGACCACGTGCAGCAAAGAAGACCCAATGCAGCCAGAAATAAATAAAATTTTAAAATAATAATAATTTAAAAATGTGTCAAAAAAACAATGAATAAAATACATTATTTGTATATGGTATGATGTATTGCATAGAATACATTAAATGTTTATAAAACAGTAATAGGAACAAATACGAGTTTTTATCTGCCAGGCCCTATGCTAAGCAGTTTACATGCATTATATCATTTGATTCTCATAATTCGCCAAGGCAGTAAGTAGTATTTTTATTCCCTATTTGACAGATAAGAAAACTGAGTCTTGGAGAAGTGATTTCCACAGCTAGTAAGTAAGAATCTGTACCCTGATCTGTTGGCTCTGGATCTTGTATTACTGAAGACTGTTATAAGGGTTAGGCAAATAGCAGTCATGTTTGTGATTTAGATTCTGTCTTGTATTGTATTATTCTAGGATGAGGAGTTTTGAGTATATCTCATCTATTACAGGTAGGTTTAATTGAATTTTTGTCATACTTTGAAATTGTATTTCCATGAGACTGCCTATTTATTTATTTATATAGGCAGTTACTGGGAAGAGAAAGTGGTTTAGCATTTGGAGAAATGGGACTAAGTATTGTGATTCCTCTTTGTTTTTACTTTACACTGCCACAAACTTATTGTGTGTCACATCCCAACCGTTAGAAGCTCTACATTTGGATTAGCCATTAGGAAAATGCAAATAATGGCCTCATCTAGGAAATGTTTCAAGGAATCAATTAAAGTGCAAAATAGTCCTGCTAATCTCCCTTATGGGGCTGTTCTGGTGCAAACACAATGATCCCGAGGTGTTGAAGATCGTTATACAATCAATGGTACCCAAAACACAAGGCATCTTTAATATTCAGCAAGCCCCCATCAGAGAGGAAACTTAACCTCCCTTCAGTGTGGATAGTTCTAAAATGTTCCATGGCTTTGCATATTTCCACCCTTGTTCCTGGTGATTATAGTGTTTATAGGATGTATGGGTAACCCCTAAGAATTTGCTCTTCCATGAAAATGCACTTCAGTGTTTAAATGCCTACAGTTCTGAATTAGCACATCTTAGACTCTAGAGGTTTCTTCAAAGTAGGTGATCGGATGACTGAAGTCAAGATGGGTTCTGTATCTATAAATACTTTCCAACATCCAAAGTGCTAGCTTTTTTCTTAAAGTAAGTTGGGTACTTATTCTGACTCCTTTTGTGGTACTCAACATTGTCCTTTACCTTGTGACAGCCCTATGGGGTAGACGCTATTTTATCCCCGTGTCATAGATGGGGAAACTGAAGTTCAGAGAAATTAAAATTGCCAATTTGACCAGCACCTGTGAAAACTGGAATTCAAATATAGTCTTGGAATTACAAAGCTCGAGCCATAGAATCTTATGACTTTTCCTGAAGGTTTTATTTCAGCTTTGGCCAAGTAGTGGCTTTACTTACAGGTAATAGGATACTTCCTGGGGAACAGGGTGTGATGATTATTGAGCAAAATGTTGAGGTTGAGTTGGGGTTTTGGAGCCCAACTGCCTGGGTTTAAAGCCTGATTCTGCTATGTAGCTGTGTAATCTTGGGCAAGTTACTAACTCTCATTAAGCCTCATTCTTATAAAGAAATATCTTATAAGGTTGGTGTAAAGATTAAATGAGTTAATACTTAAATCACATATAAGAACAAAGGGTACACCCTATAAAAGTTAGCTATCATTATTCTACTGAAAAGGTAAAATCAATGTTTTGTTCCTTGTTATACCTACAGCATCTAGAGAATTGTCTGGTATATAGTAGGTACTCAAGAAATATTTATTGTCTAAATGATTAAGTTAAGGAATGCATAAGAGAATTATAAAAGATTATATCCAGTCCTGGCGGCCAAGTAAGATTTAGATTTTGTTAGCTCAGTCCTCTATCCAGCTTCATTTGGCAACAAAAACACAAAGAATAGGAACACTGGGGTATTTAGGAGCTAGCAGGGACCTGTTGTATCATCTGCTATACCTCATGGTGAATAAGGAGAGTGAGATTCCAAGAAGTTAGGTGAGGTAACTCAGTGAGTTGACAGAGCTGGTATTAGAATTCAGGTTATTTTGCTTCTTAAGGACTTCATAAGCTTGAGTGGAACTATCCCAGAAATGATTTGAACTCAGTCATTTTTTTTTAGGAAACTATCTTTTCATAGTTTTTCTTGGAAGGAGGGAAACACTGTAGAAAATAAAGGACCATCTCCTTTATTGAAGCTATGAGCTAATATGGAATGGAATCTCCATAATGTTTGTGATATAAATCTGCATTTCACTCTGGTTCCTGGTTTTTGATATGGAGATGGATTGGGATCCCAACTCTGTAATTTGTAATCTCTGTGACCTTGGGCAAGTCATTTAACCTCTCTGAGTCTTAGCATATCTTATCTGTGAGGTTAGTTATCATATAGACTCAAAGGGTCATCATGAGGAGTATTAAATGAGATGATGAGCACTTAACACAGGGCCTGGCACAGAGTAAGTTCTAATTAAGCAGTGACCACTATTGTGGATCATGTTGATTTTCCCTGTGGAAAGTCTCACTTAACTAACCCTTTTTATTTGTGGGGTTACTACCCTAGTGTAGGCCCTGGATCTACCACTGTTTCAATATGTCACTTTCTTCCCTCTTCAAGCCCTGCTTCCTATGGCTGCCAGCTTTGTTAAATACTCTCCCAAACTGACCATTGGTCCTTATTTCTTCTTTCTACATCAAATCCAGACCTCTGATCTGTTTTTCAAAATCCTCATCATAAAGCCTCACTTTGCCTCTTGCCTCTTCTCACATCTCCTCTCAAACTGTACACTTCCATTGGCCCATCTTTGCTCTGTCCGTGGTCCTGACTTCTCAGGTTCATATTCTCACCTGCCCCTTCTTAGGCTCTCCAAATCCTCTTTATGTTTCAAGGCAGTTGAGGTTCCAGCTCTTCCAAGAAGCCTTCTATGATTATTCCAGTCCTCGTTGAGTTACTATTCTGAGTTCTGACAGTGTTTCTGAAACCTGTTAGGATAGTGCCTGATTTTCACTGCTTTGGGTACCCATTGACTGTGACTGAAAGAAAATTGTTGTTAATTATAAGTGCAATGTTATATTTGGCGATGTATCTGATCAAGAACACATCTCATATATTACCCTAATATGAATTTATCATATTGGCATAATAATATATCAGTGAATTATACCCAGTCATACTAAATATATGTACGAATTTCTATAAAATAGGCAGAGATGAATATCTGACATTAATTTGCTAAAAGGAGATCAGGATATTTAAAAGAGTGTATTTTTCTTATTAAAATATTCATGTAAGTGGGAAAAATGCACAAAGATGTTTTTGGTAGCATTGTTTATCAAAACATTGAAAACACTCTAAATATACGTCAGTAAGGCTTGAGAAGTTATGATACATCCATATACAGGCAGACCATGTACTTACTGAAAAGAGCAAAATGGATCTCTATATATTGACAAGGAATGATGTCCTTGGTACATTATGTACAAAAAACAAGCTGCAGAGTAGTAATTATGACTAAATTTTTGTAAAGCAAACACATAATTCAAATATATTTTCTGTTCCTCTATGGATAGAAAACACCTAGATATACATTAAACTGTTAAAAGTGCTTATCTCTGAGAAGTTAGATATTGGAAATGGATTGGGGTAGCTAGAAGAATAGTTATTATGTTTTTTAAGAATCTATACAACAAATAAAAATCTGAGTCCTCTATGTCATAAGTTTAGACCAATTATAATATGTATTTAAAATTTTATATACAAATATTATGATTGTTTTCTAATAATCTTAAGGGTATTTAAAAATATATAAAGTATATGACTGAAATAATGATTTTTTCCCTCAGTATAAAGTTTCTCCCAGCAATAAGTGTTATTCGTATTGCCTTCCTTTAACCTTAGAGCTGCATTCAAATTTGACATTATTCCTCTCAAAAACCAATATTCAGTGTCTCCAAATTCAGAAATCCATTAAGGAGTTATGGAGGATGATATTTTAAAAATATGTCATATCCTCAATAACTTCTGCACTGACCAGTTAGAATGGATGCTGGCTAGTATGCCAGACTAGGCATCCTGGTGGAACACCAGCCCTGGCCTTAACTTTGTGAATTGGCAGAAGGTAGTCTCTGAAATCTGTTCTTCACCTTGGTTTTCTTGTGCTCCATCCCTCCCTTTTTCCACCCAACGCAGAATCGGGGGCCCAGAATTATTTTGAAGAATACTATTCACATAGTAAGGTGGAAGAGACAGCAGTTATACAGATGCTTTGGTCAAGATGATAGAATGTGTGAAAGGGATTTTGAGGGAGTGGAAAGGGTGTGGGCTTTGGAGCAGACAGATCTCGATTTGAGTCCTGGTTTGCTCATTTTCTCATTGTGTGACATGGGGCCAGACAGGTAATCTCTCTGTGCTGCTATTTCTTCATGTGTAAAATGATGTTAATCTCTACCTCACGGGGCACTTGTTAAGGGGAAATGAGGCGACCTGTAAAGTGTCTGGGGCATAATTGGTGTTTGTAAATGTTACTAATTCCCCCTCTTCCCTTCTCCCCAATCCTACTTCCCACATGCCCTTGATTTACTCTACGAATGTACGATTCAGGTCTTTTTAGCACCCGCTGGTGAATCCACTCTTTCCTTTGCCATGTACTACCTGTCTGAGTTACTGCTCAGTGCCAGGTCATGTGCCCATTGTCTCACTGTATTAAAGCATTGACGAGTGAAGTACAGGTGTTTATTAGGCAGCTTTGAGTGCATAATTGTCAAAACAGTCCAGATCAAAGAATACACCAACCTAGCAATTTGGCCATAATTACACATGGGTTCACATGGGTCAGTTTCACCTCTTCTAACTCAATCAGAAGCTCCCTGAGGGCAGAAGTCAATTATTCTCTTACATCTACAACAATGCCTTGCACAATTATGAACACACATATTTACCAAACATTTGTTGACTGATTGACCAACTGGCCTATGTGTAACAAGGTCTCTTTAGGTGTGGACAAAGCAGTTTTCAAACTGGTTAACAGGGCTTGAAAAGATATAAAGCCCAAATCTGACTGTTGGAGCTTAATTACACGTTATAAGCAAGCACATCTACACCTACATCATTGCAAATTGGAGAAAACCTTCCATCTGTAGCTATTCTTCATATTCTCATTGGCTTTTCAGCGGCTCATTAGTGTAATGGAGATGCCTTGAGGCAAGCTTCGGTAGCCTTAGAGCACAGGCAGACATCCCTGAGCTCCGGAAAGAACCTGGACAGGCCCTGAAAGCATGAGGGAAAGCTTTGGAGAAGGCAATTGAGAAACCTCCTGGCGAGACATTGTCTGCAGATCACTGGCCCGATATCGCATAAAGGCCCCATCTGAGCCATTACAGCCTATTGTGTCAATGTGTTTTCTGGGAGGCTGTCATCCATAGATCACAGTCGGCAGCGAAAGTAATGCCTCCATGGGAACTGTTACTATTTCCCATCGGTGAATTCTATTAGAGGTCCGTGGGTTACTGCCACTGGAGTTTATATTAACTCGGTCAAAGGGATGGTGATTGATTCTGTGGAATTTTGTGAATACACACAAAATACATTTCATACTGTCATCTGGGTTTTGTATTGCACTTCCATGATCCCTGCTACATGGTTAATCCAATATCATCTACTCGAATTGCTACAGAGAAAAAAACAAATTTCCCATGCCATTTTAAAGCTGAGATACCTGCCCATTTCCTTTCTTCTCCAGTCACAAAAGATTTAGACCTAACTATAAACCATTGACTTCTCTTGTGACTTAACAACTTGATCTGATGGGAAAGGCATTTATTGAATGCCCACTGTGTACCAAGAAATAACAGTGGGAACTACGAATGATACCAAAAAATTAATACAGTAGGTTTGTGCCCCCATGGAATTTATAATATAATCAGAAAGAAGGCATTCATAGAATGATCAAAGAATATAATTACAAAACTAGTAACAGGAAGTGCCTAAATAAGATATAGTTGTGTCACAAACAGTGCAATAGCTATATTCTTGAAAAGATGAATGGGTACTAAATCTTGTGAAGTGCTGAAAAAAAACAGCTATTTATAGGAGTCCTTTATGGTAAAGTGATTTTTTTCATAGTCTAACTTATTGATATTAAAATTTCTAAAGTGTATGAATGGGTTCCTTGATGTGGGTTTTATACTTTGGGCTCCTGGGCCAGGAAAAACACCAAGTTTAGGAGTAACCTTAGAAAGTTTCCTCAATTAAATGAATTTTAAATGAGATGTTGAAAATGAAGGACATGAGTTGGTAGTGATTTTAGAGAAGGCCAACTCTCCTACATGCTCAAAGTAGAAAAACATAGCATCAAGTCTCTATTTCCTTCCTGAGTGGATATTGCATGGCATAGGGAGAGCTGGTGCTAAGATGCTCGTGTTATTTACAGTGGAGTTTTATAACTGGTATAGGAGTACTTTCTTGAACATCCCTTCCTGAACTGCATTCTGATATATTCTGTATTCAGCACATCAACGGCTGGAGATCTTGTGTGTACATATAGACACTTAGCGGCCCTCTGACCCCACATCTGGACTCCTAGAGGAGAAGCAGGTACTCTCAGGGCATCCCAGGTTATTATGGTCAATGGGACACTGAGTGCAAGGACCAGAGAGTCTCATTCATTATGGAAATTCTTTTGTTCCCATGACTCCTCTCTCTGACGGTCTTAAAAAATGGCAGAAATGCAGGAAAGTTCACTTTATTGAGATCTCCATTTTGAAAAGCGATGATCTGGATGGACAAAGTTCCTCCTAATTCCTTCCTAAAAACTCTTAAAATGTCCCTTGAGTTTGTACCTCCCTTCAATTCTCAAACTCCCCTGGCTGTTTGGATTTTCTTTGCCAGATAGATAGATAGATAGATAGATAGACAGACAGATAGATAGCAACAACCTCTTAGATGTTTATTCTAATTTTCGCCTCTCTTTGGTCCAACTCTTTCTAAAACCTGCTGGAATGCAACTGTCCTCAAGTGCAGAAACCATCATGTTACTCCTCTGATCAAGAATTTCCTATTGCTTACAATAAAGGTCCACATTCTTCACTTTAATATCAAGGTCCCTAACAAATGCCCTCTCACTGCAAGTAAACCCCTATCTCTACCCCTCTCTTTAATCATCAACATTTCTCCTTCCTCTCTACTCTCCGCTATCTCCTAAGTAAAGTTCGTTTCTTCCTCTTCTGTGGTTTTCCATGAGATATCCCACTGCTCGAAAGCCCTATCACGTCTCCCTTCCAAGCCACACCTTTCAAAGCGTAGGTTTTTTAGATTATAAATTTAATGTGGTTGAAAGAACTAGCTATGCACTTAGACACCTTGTTTCCCTGGGACAATGGCTCCAGCGCCTGACAAGGAGGGATCATGGAGGACTGAGGAATGCTTGTGTAGGAGCCCCAGACATGGCAACAATGGAGCCCAATGTCCAACCCTTGCCCGCACCACCCCCTCCTTGGCAGGGAGCCGGTGTTGGCCAAATGCAGACATTAGTTCTGCAGGGCTGAGAAGGAATAGAGGATACTTTCCTCAGACAAGACCAAAAGCTGAGAACCATGAGCAGGGGAGCAATTTAAGCTAAAAAGGTACAGGAAAAGCCTATGCTCAAGCCCCAGAAACACCATATCCCAACAACCAGTTCTGAGGTCAGAGGGCAAGGGTCACACAGCTGAGAGGTGTGAGGCGAGAGTCAGTCAGCAACAAAGAGTCCCTGGGAGCTGATGGTGTCTTTTAATGGTGGTGGTGGGGGTGGAAGGTATGTGGTGTGGGACAACCCCCAGCCCCTTCCCAAGGGCAGTGACAGGGAGCACAGTGACAGGAGGCTCCCTTCACGCTCTTGGCCTCTGGGGACTAGAGTGCTCCCTTGACATAGACAACCCTTTAGTCGGCCAGGTAAACATTTATAACAGGGATTATTCCATCTACCTGATAAGGGAGCTTAGCTCTGTGAGACTACAGGCCAGATCTGTCTTATTCACCACCGTGTCCCCAGAGTCGAGCAGGCTGCCTGGTACCATTTCTAATCAGTTTGTAGCTGCTGAGTGGGTAAGGTAGTTGAGAAAATTAAATGAAATCATATAGGGAAAGGTGCTATGGGCTGAATGTTTATGTCCCCTTAAAATTCATGTGTTGAAGCTCTAATTCCCAATGTGATGGTATTTGAAGATGGGGCCTTTGGGAGGTGATAAGGTTTGGATGAGGTCATAGGGGTGGAGTTCCCATGATGGGATTAGTGCCCTTATAAAGGGAAGAAGAGACCAGATGCCTGTCAGTCTCTTTCTCCTTGGCCATGTGAGGGTACAGTAAGAATGCAGCTGTCTACAAACCAGGAAGCAGGCTCTCACCAGATACCAGATCTGCTGGTAGCTTGATCTTGAACTTCCGAGCCTCCAGAACTATGAGACATAAATGTTTGTTGTTTTAAGCCACCAGTCCATGGTATTTATATTATAGCAGTGTAAACCGGCTAAGAACAAAGGGCTTAGCCAAAAGTGAATCACATATTTTGAAAGGCTAGTTTAATGACATTAATCTGTGAACAGATCTAACTTGAAATCCCACATCCATATCTCAACAATGGGTAATATTTTTGCTATAATGTGATATATGTACTCCTAAAAAAGAACTTGTGTTCTGTAAAAGCCCATACCCAAAATAGCAGCACTTTTGGGAAAAATAAGATTGAGGCAGACCGACTAACACTGAGGTAACATTGTAAACAAAGTACTAATAAAACAGTAATTTCAATCAAATTTTAGTATTTTATAAATCAGTCATACTGTTTTCTTAATAAATATGCACTACAGCAAATATAAGACTTTAAAAATGAAGGTGGCTTGACGAAATGGATGTTCAAGGAAGTATTGAGTCTGTAGATAATGGTACAAGGCCAAAATACAAAAAGATTGGGGAAAACTGTGTAAATAATTTTTTTTTGCTCTGTCTTAGAAGTCAGTAATCACTTCTAAGACAGAGCAGGGTGGACGGACCACTACTGTATTCCTCTGTGACTTGTTGCATTGAGCTAGGCTAATATACTTTGCATCCAGCTGCCATTACTGTGTGACACAAAACATTAATGTGCTGGCAGAAAACTCTGTGAAAAATCAGTGTGTCACTTATGTTCTATTAACACAGTTCCCTTATTTACCACTCTTTTACATTCTGAAAACATGTTTTAAAGCAGAACAGACAAGATTTTCACATTTTGAATAAACGTGGACTGGAGAATTATTTCTCTTGACCATCATGAGTTTTACATTGAAGAAGGTTCATAATGGCTTATAGAAGTCTTTTGTGTGGCCTACAAAATATTTTTAAAAGTTTTGAATTGGTATGTCCAATATTCAAACATTTAGAGATTTTATGTAAGAAAGTGGATTTGCTGCCCCTTATTCCTATGCGGCAATAATTTGGCAGCCTGGGTAGAGGCTGCCTCCATTTAAAGAGTAGCTCTATTCATGTATTTTATTTTACCTGCATGGTGCTGTAGGCATCGGGGTTGGCAAGACTGGTTATACCTTTTATTCTCCAGGTCTCTGCTCATATGCATGTGTGTTCATAAGTTGGATATTTGTAATTTAAGGAATGCCCGCATTTTATTTATATCCACAGTCCTTTCGTAGATTTTTCGTTACACTAAGATATATACTCTTTAATTTAAAAGTGACCCAGATCCATACTAAACAGGTCACAGGTAAGTGAGATAAATGAATCCCAGAAATAGAAAAAGAAATAATGAGTTTTATAGGCAAATCAAACATTATCCTCCTAATTATCACAGTTAGATGCTTAAGAAAGATCTGTTGATCACCTTTGAGCAGTGAGTATTTTAGTGTATTCTTTTACATTTAATTTGACTTGATTGCTGTTATTCTTGTGGAAAGACAAGTGTATATAATGGCAATGTAGTTTTATTAGTTGCCTCCCACACAATTGCTTTAAAATAAGCTAATTCTTCATTGCTACACCTTAAGGTTCTGTTATTATTATTATAAACACACACAGAGCATAAAGCCTTTAATTTTTGTGCAACAACTGTCTAATAATTATTTTTACTGTTGATCTTGTTATTGAGATGAAATCAATACACATTTACATAATTAGTTTTTATTTTTCAAACAAGACGATGAACACTTCTCTATATTAATCTAGAAGATAAAAACTGGCACTGGGCTACTTCTCAATATAATTCTTATGTTTAAAATGTTTTGCCTTGGAGTTTGGCATTTCTTTATATGTGATTCTTTTTTTTTTTTAATTAATTAATTTAATTTATTTATTTTTGGCTGCGTTGGGTCTTTGCTGCACGCGGGCTTTCTCTAGTTGCGGCTAGTGGGTGCTACTCTTCGTTGCAGTATGCAGGCTTCTCATTGCGGTGGCTTCTCTTGTTGTGGGGCATGGGCTCTAGGCGCGCGGGCTTCGGTAGTTGTGGCTCGTGGGCTCAGTAGTTGTGGCTCGCGGGCTCTAGAGCGCAGGCTCAGTAGTTGTGGCGCACGGGCTTCGTCGCTCCGCGGCATGTGGGATCTTCCCGGACTCGAACCCATGTCCCCTGCATTGGCAGGCAGATTCTTAACCACTGCGCCACCAGGGAAGCCTATATGTGATTCTTATGGTATGTAAACCACCCCTCTTCTCCGCCACCAAATAGAATGAATAATCAAGAGCCCTGTTTCTGTGTTTGACCATGGAAGGGTTTGTATTATGTTTAAGCCTTATTTAAAACAGTTCCTATTCCTTGACTTGAATTTAATGGATGTGTGTTCACTGCATTAAATTCACCTTGTTCTTTTCCAACAATGATTGACAGCCTTAAGACCAGTAAGTTAAAGGCAGGTTGCTCAAAGATGGCCACTATTCCCTATCAGGATGTCAATGGTCTATAGAAGATATACAATCCATAACCTTGGTTGTAGCTTTTCAAACGAAGAGAGGAAATAAAGAGAGCATAAAAATATAAATATATTAAAATATTAATGTAGCAGGTTCTTTTCTCCTTCTGATTTTCTTTGGTTAAAAGATTATTGACACCAATTTGAGCAGTCATCTAGCATGAGATAATTAAGTGGATTATAACTGAATTTTTGCAAGTCATTATTAATTTAATACCCTACCAGACCTGGAAGCTCAACTTACTCTTCCTTTTGGTGTTATTGCTAATTAGTTGTGTTTTCAGGGTCAGAAATAGTCAATGCAGTTTTTTTCTGTCCTTCCACCACTGAAGTGTTATATAGATAAATATTTTTATAGAGTTTAGTTGTTGATTCTATAGGATAGTTGATTTACAAGGTTGTGTTAATTTCTACTGTACAGCAAAATGATTCAGTTCAGTCTTATATATATATATATATATATTTTCATAATCTTTTCCATTATGGCTTATCACAGATATTGAATATAGTTCCCTGTGCTATACAGTAGCACCTTGTTGTTTATCCATTCTATATATAATAGTTTACATCTGTTAATCCTAAACTCCCAATCTATCCCTCCTCCAACCCGCCCCCTCCACACACACACACACACACACACCCTTGGTAACCACAAGTCTGTTCTCTCTGTTGGTGAGTCTGTTCTAACAAGAATTTCTACTCTCACCTTTGGTAATTTTATTCATGATTATTAAATAAGTTCTTGAATAGATACATGACTTGCCAGTAAAACATTAAAAGTAATCACTTTCAAGGAATTTCCAGCTGGGAAGGAAGCCTGTAAGCGTGCACAGTACGCTGCTCACTACTGCAAGTCTTCACGACCGCAGGGACACAGCAGACACTGTCAGTAACCACGAAGTTACCGTGAACCCCAGGCTTCTGACACGCTAGCCTCTTCGGAGAGAACACTTGCACTGGGGGTTAGGAGAGCTGTTCTGCCCTTTACAGTGTAAATATTTAGTCCCCCGCCTCTTACCACAAATGGTTTGGGACAACTTACAACAATATTGCAACAATAATAAAGCCATAAATAGAAATAGTAAGTCAGGACAAATGAAAAGAAAAGAGAACCAGAAATGTGCCAAGTCTGGGGTTAGCAGAGTGGCTGTTGTTGAACTTGAAGTCAGAAGGACAAGGTTACCACCTAGGGTCCATCCACATCCTGGTGGCCTTGAGCAAGATGCTACATCTCTTTGCACTGTGACTTCCTCAACTAGAAAGTATAGGGATTACAATTCTTAGATGATTTGTGAACTATCATCCAGCTTTAAAATTCCAGGTTTCTAGGATTTAGGGCTTTCATGAATCATTCAGCTGAATATAAAGAAAAAAATGATTTTAGGGCTGAGGGTGTATCTTGTAAGTCTAGACAGTTATCTTGCAGATGAGGGTACTGTTGTTTGTGGTGTAGACAGTGCAGGAGAATGCAGAAGTGTGGACCCTGTCTCCCCTGGTTGGGGGAGGGCCTCAAAGCTGACCATGCTTTCATTTCCACAGGGATAGCCTGTGCAGTTAACCCCAAAAGAACAATGTCCTCTGCTTTGCTCTGATCTGCAAAGTCTCCTTTCAATTTTAGATGCAACTGATTTTTCAGATTTATTTATTCGTTGACTTAGATATGAATATCTGACATTTCTTTTAAACGAAAACTCCTTTATAGTTTTTATACAATGTACATAATGTTTTTATATTACAAAGATATTGTAAGTGATACGGAAGAGTAAAGGCAGAAAGTAAAAACAAAAAAAGGAAACAAGCAAAGAAAAACCACACTAAATCTCATAACCCAGAAATCAGAATCATTGATTGCTCAGGTAAAGATACTCTGAGAATAGATAAATAGAAATGTTTTTATAACGCTGGGTCATATTATACTTACTATTTTAAACAGGAAGAATCAATTTTAATTTAATTCAAATTTAATACAAATGAAAAGAAACTGAAGTGAAACAAAGGGAATTACTGAACTTAAAAATGAATGCTTACTCCCAAATATTTGTTGTGGGGAGGAGACCTCTGCCCTAGTTTATCCCACACATCTACGTTCACTTATAAGGAGGTACAGAGACCAAAACATTTAATGCTGAACTCGTTCCCATCACTTGATTATTTTCTTCTACTGTGATATTTCAGTGCAACCCATGACTATACCTTAGAGTATAATTCCAGTTAAACTTGTGTATTTGGACCACTGGTACCATGGGGAAAGCTACCAGCGAGCCAAAAGGAAAGAAAGCCCATGTGTTTGTGTTTAATGTCTGACCCTCAGGGAGTTTCTAGAGAGATGATATGGTGACCCTGAGTATAAGCAGTGCCTGGCACGTGCTCCTTTGCACAAACAAAGTTATTTACTTCCGAAAACTGGCGAGAGGCAGTGTGATCAAACAGATGTGCTGAAGGGAGCCCGAGGATCTGCCCCCCGTGGGGCTCTGCCCGATCTGCCCCACTCAATAATTCAGTGGTTTCCAAGGCAGAGAGGACACAGGAAAATCTGTGACAAGAAGACGAATGTTGAAGTCATTCTTACAAAATCTCTATTTTTAGTGCATGCTTTACAATGTACGTAATATATTACTGCAGTGAAACAAGTATATATCACTTACAAAGAAATGAATAAAAAGATATACTTCAAGGGTGCAGGCTTAAAATTTTCTTTGAGGTAGGTGTGCCCAGTCAAGGCCCCTGCATTAAATGGTGGGAGCAGTGCCAGTCTTTCTTTGCACCTCTGTCTCCTGATTTGTAAACGGAAGCTCTTCTCCCTTTTCTTTCTGCCCCCTCCCTTGCAGAGAAGTTGGGAGAGCCAAGGAGAGCACTGTTGCCCTAAAGAGCAAAAATTCCATAAACATTCTGCATTAACTGGGGTAATTTAATTCAGATTAAAAAATTGTTTTACAGCACTTATTTTAGTTCATATGTTAATGGTCTCCATTTCCTATGTTTAATTCATGTTTGTGGGCATTATCCCAAATATATATTCTGAGTTCAGTTAAGAAGCCAAAAAAAATGTCTAGGAGAGACTTTTCACTGTACCCGACAGATTCGTATTAAATCCCTGTGTCTTAATATATGATTTAAGGGGAATAACATAAATGGACTCTGAATTTCTCCCATGTAGCTCATTTACAAAAGTACCTCGGCTTGCTAAGAATTCGCCTCTTGTTGGCCATTAGAACACTTACTAGAATATTTATTAGTTATTAACACAGAAAGTGTGTTTGCATGTGTGTGTGTGTGTGTGTGTGTGCACGCACATACTGAGAGAAACATAGCTCTCTAGGCACTTATTGGTGGGGCTAGCTTAGACTGTAATAGGTAATAGATGAATTTTTAAAAATAACTAAATTCAAGAGTGAATTGATGTGAGAGTCCGGAGTAGAGCTGATTGGTTGACTGGGGCAAAAGCGGAGAGAACCACCATGCCTAACATATCCTGTGTTTCTGGGATTCAGAGATGCAATCCCCAAGTAAATCCAAGCTGTAGAACTAGTTATGCCTGACACCATGGCTGTATCAGTTTGCTTGGGCCCCATACAATGCACAACACACCGGGTGGCTTAAACAACAGAAATAATTTTCTCATAGTTCTGGAGCCTGGAGGTCTGAGATCAAGGTGTCAATAATGTTGTTTTCCTCTGATGTCTCTCTCCTTGTCTTGTAGATGACTACCTTCTCCCTGTGTCTTCACATGGTCTTCCCTCTGTGTGTGTCTATATCCTAATCTTCTCTTCTTTTAAGGACATATTATAAGAACATATACAATGTAAGGACATACAAGTCATATTGTAATAGGGTCCATCCTAGTGATTTCATTTCAACTCTCATTTTACCTCTTTAAAGACCCTATCTCCAAACATAGTAATTCTGAGATACTGGGAGTTAGGACTTCAACATATAAGTTTTGGGGGGACACAATTCAACTCATAAATAGTGGCCAAGGTCAGCTCAACAGCATTCCAGATAAGTTACAGATAAATTCACACTGAATAGTAGCATTTTTGGCCAGGACTATCTTTATACACCATTGTGAAATGCTTTATTGTGTGCTGTTAAATCAAGTTTGTTGCTCACCATGCCAGAAGTGGCCCTACTCCAGAAATGAATGAAATGTTTCCTGTGTCTTTTCTGTAATGAGAGATAGAGAGAAAAGAAAATTGGGGATAGTGCTGTCAGGTGCTATTATGAGGTATTTAAGAGTGCCAGTTTTAATTTATTTGTAGGTTTCATTTTCATGGAAAGAATTTGATTTCTACTTTAACATAAATTTGGTTTATTTTCCTCCTGAACTTGAACTCTTTAGAATACAGAGAAGAGGGTCAAAATACAATTGGTTTGCTAAGCTCTCACACAGATTCTCTTGCTAACATTTGCAGTATTTTCCTTGACTGACCAAGCACTTTTCTCCCTGGAAAGTAAACAGCAAACAGCTATCTATGAAATGGGTCAGAGCAAATATATTTGGTCAGGTGCAGGATAAATAGATCGTAGATTGACTAAAATAGCCCTAAGCAAAACAGAACAAATCTCTAAGCCACACACATCCAACCTGAAGACTTTCAAAGGCAAAACAAACAAACAAAACAAAAACATCTAGTGTATTCATGACTAGTGCATATTTCTATTTAAAGTATGTTTCTTAAAGTTTTTTTCTCACAACTGTAGATGACCAGACTAGCAACCTACCAACCCAAAACCATGAGCCTGACAGAATTCTTACAAACTCTGATATCCCATGATGTCACAGACCAGAGAGGTGGTCTAGAGATTCTGGAACCCTCAAAATCACAGAGAACGTAATGGAGTGATTGCTGCCTCAAGAGATAGGAGGAGAATAGGAGAGGTTGATAACTGAGTCTGGCATTTCAGATAATGATGAGTATTCTTTTAATAACCAGGAAAGAATTTGAGAAAATATATGGACAGAATGTATAGAGAAAGAAAATACTAACTTGTAAAGCAAAACAAACAAAATCTGTCACCTCCACCAAAGATGAAACAAAAAATTCTTTATTTTGTGCTTGCAAAGACAATTAGAAACTTAACAAATCTGTTAGGTATCAACTTCCAAAAACCTTTGGATTTTTACCATTCTATTTCAATTGTATCAGTTTCTTAGCAAAACCTGATATCATTACAACTGTCAACTGGGATCATAGAATTCTAGAATTCAGTGGGAAGTTAGCAATTATCCTTCCTTGAAACTCCCTTGGTTTTGATGGTATCAGTCTATCTTGGCTTTTCTTCCACCTTTCTGGTTGATTTTTCTCAGTCTTCTGTGCAGCCTCTTCCTTCTCTGTCCATCCTCAGATGTCAGTGGTTCAGTCCTTCTAACTCTCTCTGGGTGATCTTATTCACTCCCATGTCTTCTGCTATCATCTTTTTGCTGATGACTCATTGTGCACATCTCTCTTCTGATTCACGACCCAGAAGTCCAGCTCTCTACTGCCCATCCCCACCTTGATAGTGCTTGATAAGTACTTTATATTCAAAACTGAACATCCAGACTGAAGTTTTCAGGGGTAGCCAAGCCACAAGATGACCCCTCATGATTCCCACCTCTTGATTTTTATCTTGTACCCCTTTCCACACTGGTTAGGGCTGACCTGTGTAACCAAAAGAACATTGTGGAAATGATGAAGAGTGCCTTCTGAGGCTTAGTCATAAAAGACATTGTGGCTTCTTTCTTGCTCTCTCTTGATTATTTGCTCTAGAGGGAGCTTGCTACTATGCTTGCTACTATGTCATGAGGACACTTTGAGACAGGCTGGGACCTGGGACCCTTTGCTGTGGTGCTGCAATGCTTGTACCTGGACAAACCTCTCCTCCAGCAACAAAATACAAAGAAACTCTATGGGACTAAAAATAACTGCATGCATGCCCAGTTGGGGCAAATTCTGGACAAAAGATACAAAAAGACCAAAAAACCCCAACTACCACTTCTGAAGAGCCAGGAGCAAAAACAGGGTGTTGGGAGCAAAAGCAGGGTACTGAGCATGCCCCCTGCACTCAACACCACCAGAGGGGGTGGGCAAAACACCTAAGCCACCCCTCCGGCCCGACCCCTGGACACACCCCTACCCTCACTCCATATAAGGAACAAGCTTGTCCCCCCACCCCACCCCAAGCGAGCAAGCAAGGGAAACTGTTATTTGTTCTCACTCCCCCCTGCTGCAGCAGGGGTCCCAGTAAAGCCTTGCCTGAATTTCTTGTCTGGCCTCTAGTCAATTACTATTGATTGGGGAAGGCCAAGAACCCTGGTTGGTATCAACTCAACCTCCCCATGGAGAGGACTGTGAGGTACGAAAGATGCCCCCTACCAACAACCAGCAGCAACTTGCCAGGCATGTGAGGGAGCCAAGCTGGAAGCAGATCTCCAGTCCCAGTCAAGCCTTCAGATGACTGCAGCCCCAACCAACATTTTGACTGTAATCCCATGAGAGAACCTGAATCAGAACCATCTAGCAAAGCCACTCTCAAACCTTGTGTCACAGAAACTATGTGAAATAATGTTTATTGTTGTTTGGGGACACTAAGTTTGGGGTCATGCAGCAAGTGTATAACCAATATTCCAACAAAGCCTAAAACTCCTCCTGTGTCCCCTTCTTCAGACATGTACACCACATTCTAATTTCAATAACTCACATAAGAAATAATGAGGACCCTGTTTAAAATAGTGGCAATAGATGTGGCAGAAAATGAAAGGACTAAATAGAAATTAAGGAAGTATATGATAGACTTGGTGATAGGCGGTGAGGAGGTAGAGAGTGACAGGAGTTTAGGATGAGAGGTTTGTTCATCGGTTTGTGTTTTACTATGCTCAATTCCAAAAGGAATGAAAGAAAAATACAGCCAAATAACCTTTAATGAGCTAGGTCTTCATACCTCACTTTGCACAATTTCTTCACAGGAATCAGATTTTAAATATCATGATTGAAGAGGGAAAATAGCAAGAGGGGCTTACCTTTAGGGTAGATCAACAATAATCTTTCATGCTTTCATAGTTCTGTTCCTACCCTTGAAATTTCCCTTATACGCATTATCTCATTTGCTGCTTACAACAATATTGTGTATTAGCTCAATCAGTCTTTATGCAAATATGCGAAATATTGTGACAGAAGACCCAAATCAAACTGGCTTAAGCTGAAAAGGAATTTTATTACTAAAAGTGTAGGAATAGGTACAGCTTCGGGTCAGTATGATTCAGTCCTCAACAAAGCTGCCATAAGGATCCCTTTCTTGGCTCTGCTTCATTGATTCCTCTGGGCTGGCTCATTGTTAGCCTCTATGTGATATGGCTCAGTGGCCTTTGGCTCCCAGTATGACAACACTCAACACTCAGATTGATTAAGCTAGAGCAAGTCTCTTCAGGTAGCTTCTAGGGAAGTCCTGAGATTCAGTTCACATAATCCAGGGAAATATGAAATTCTGATGGGCCACACTTAATTCACATGCTTCAGCTCTGGAGCTGAGAATGAATGAAGTGCATCCTGAAGCTCATGGGCTATGACTGGAAAAGAGGTAGTTCTCAGAGGAAAATCAGAGTAGGATTACCTATGCAGACAACTTAGGATGCTAGAGGACCAAAAATCAATAGCTGGCCTCTAGAACCATTATATGTAAATGCAGGGAGCATATACCTGATGCACAGTCATTATCAAGAAACAATGTTGTTAGGTCTAAATGTGAAAACCGCAGCAAAAAAAGCACCTAAGCTAGAGTTAAAACCCAGAGAGCCTGCGTGTTAGATTGATTCGTGCCGCTTCTACCCTGCCCCTGCTAAGGTGGGAGGTTAACACTCTCACGGGTTGCAGATAGTGGATGCTTGCCCTCCCATCTCCACCCCATCTACCTTCTCGTTTCAGGGCTGGTTTGAATCATCCTGTATTCTAAATGCTGACAGTGGAGGTCATGGCCATGCCCATATACTGTTATCTCTGAGCCTCCTGTGACTGCAAAGATCCCTGAGACTTGCAGAATAGAAGCAAAGTTGAAGGTGGGGAGTTGGCTCCAATGAATCAGGCAGCAACCTGGCGAGAAGGGACACCTCCACCCGAGCACAGGGATCGGAACGGATGGCTGAGCAATGGATATATTGCGCATCCTTCATTAGTACTGAGACTACTTCTAGCTTTGAGTCCCAGGGAAGGGAAACTTCCTTCTAATCCCACAGCGGGGAGCACAGTGTCAAGCGGGGATACTGCAGCAGAGTTGCAGCAAAAACTCTGAAGTCGTGTGGGAAAGTATGTTTCCAAGGAGGGGCCAAAATGATTCTTCATAAGCGAGTGCTGGGAAAATATGAGTAAGAGGTGGATGAAGCAGGCAAGGCATGATCACTTAGTCATAGCATCACAAGAACTCTACTCAGAGTCCTTACAAGATTATCCAGTAAATGCCCTGGCTCAGGTGGGTCAGCTTTGAAACCATCCAAAATACCCAGTCTTCCATGCTATGGTTAAAGGAATTTGGAAAGGAAGATTCCCTAATTTGGAAACGTGTTCTAATGCTGAAGGACTCTTTCAATTGAAAATTCTTTCTTACATATTACTGTACTCCATTTCCTGTCTTTAAAGAGAGCTAAATAATTTGAATACAGGAAGTGAATTGAAGGATCAATTTTTCATGACTGTTTGACCTCACATTTTGTTATCTGGTTTTTTAGTGCCCTGACTTTTGCATCTATAAATCAGAAATCATAAGTCACCTCCTTTATGGGAAGATAATGATGAGAAGATATGCTATAAAAAAGTATATTGAGCCTGAAAGACAGAAAGTACTATTTAAACATGTGTATTATTAAAATCTCCATTATTACTAATAATCACAGTTATAGTAACACTCTTATATGCAGGAAGAAGAGAGTAATTTCTAGTTTGAGCAAAAATGTACATACACACAAATTAAGAAAAGATGAGTAGTAACACTTAGCTGTCACTGGATTTTGCATTTGTTATAAGGAAACAATTGAGAATTTCTATCTTTTGGAGTGTGTATTTGTGTGTGTGTGGGGGGGACTGTACAAAGAATTTGAAAAAGAATAGATACATGTATATGTATAACTAAATCACTTTGCAGTACACCTGAAACTATCACAACATTGTTAATCAACTATACTCCAATATAAAATAAAAAGTTAAAAAAAAGAATAAGCAATATTTTGCATTCAAGGCCAAAGCCGGAAATTGGGGTGACTTCAAGTTTTGTTCATTAATTTTCATACCTTTCTTACAATAGCCCCCAGGTTATTATGAGAGGTTAAAACTAATCTTTTATTGTCTAATTTGGGAGCACTTTCTGGTGTGGATGATCATAAATCTCTCAAAAGGAGTATTGCTCACTTCTTTTAAGAATTAATGGTGATTCCTAGGTGGGACCAAGATAGTCATGCATCATACCCACAAGCATTAGGTTTTTCCCAGCAGAGACGCTCAAAAGAAGTCTGGCAACTTTTGTAGTTGCCAGCAATTTCACGGTTACTGTCTGAAGCAGAAAGGGTACATCATCAGATTCTTCCTTCTAATGCAATCTTGTCTTCCTGGGATTTGTAATATTTTTCTACTACGGATAGGGAATATTTTTTGAGAGTGCACAGTCATGTTAAAGTAAATACCCTGGAGAAATACTTTCAATTAAAATTCAGAAGGTTTAAAAATCCAGGCTAGAAAGGATTTCCCTGACCTACAAAGCCTAATAAGATTTTTCCTTTCCATTTCTCCCTCCTCATCCTCTCTAAGTGTGTGGAGCCGTCCTGCTTTCTTACCTGGTGGCCCCATTTAGCTCTGCCCTCTAGACATTTAAGTCAGAAAATGGCTTTAAGGAATGTTTTGAGAAAACCTGACATACTGATCTACTCTGAAACTCAATGAATTTTTTTTTTTAAGCTGGAAAAGAGTAAGAAACCACAAAAGCAAAGCAATAGTAAAATCTTTTAGTCAAGGAAGAAAAATCTGACCAGGAGATGAAGAGGTAGAACTTGTGGTGATTAAGGGGATTAAAACAAGAAAAGCTTGGAAAGCATGGATTTTGAGGCCTGAAGAGGGCGCAGGTAGCAGGTGCAGCTGTGGCACTCCTGTTGGGGTGGCCCTATCTTCTGTGGGGCTCGGGGCAAGTCATTTACTGTCTCTGGGACTCATCTACCAGATGGGATATGGATGCCTAGACTGTAGAATTTCTTAGTGTGTTACACATAGTACACTACACAGCTTGGGCACATAGGTACTCACTTATTTGGAGTTATCATTGTAAAAAATTAAATGCCTGGGTAGGAAGGAAAGAAAATATCTTTTTCTGTAATTGTGTTCTTATCAGGATTATGGTGAAAAGTATAACTATTCAACTGAAATTAATAAAACATACAGTTTAGAAGCAAAAAGCAGACATGTAGCAACTGAAATGAATTTAAGGGGGTAATAGTCCATTAGAGATCATTCTTGCTCGGAGGCAGGGCTGGGACGAGGGTGAGGCAGGAGACAAGCCCAGGGCAAACATTAAGAGGTGCTGACCCTGCACTGCCTGGTGCTGAGTGTAAGCGCCTCCTTAAATTTTCCCCCCGAGTTTCCCCTCCTGCCTTATTCTAGTCCTTGTCTTCGGAGACATCCGCCTGGCTTGTTGGTAACTGCACCTTGCCCTCTCCCCAGTGCTTTCTTTCACACTTTCAGTATCTGGAGAAACAACAGTCACTGCTGTCAGACTTCTTTAACTTCCCCAAGAATTCCAAAAGAGATCATTACAGGATGTGGCGTGTGAAAGGGAACAGAGGTGCAGTTAAGACTATAAATTTTAACTGCAGAGATGATCTCATGTTCAGTCGTCAAAGAAGTACATGGAGGGACTTGCTAAAATTTCCACTGTTGAGGGTTACAAGTCATGACCTCATTTCTCACCCTAGAGCCTTAGTATAAGCGCTAAGAATAGCAAGCAGGATCTTTTTTATTGGCTTGTCAAGAACACCACTCGGGGCTGGAAGACCCAGTCACCTTCCAGAACAAGCAACAAAAGGGAGTTGGATGGCAGTTGGTGGACAGCCTCCAACATACGTATTTTTCTTAGACATTGTTTTCCAGAATGTCTGCAAAGTTACGGTACTTTCATTATTCAATTCAGTCAACCCTGTTTTCAATATAATCATTCGTAAACATAGCTTGATAATAACTAGCAGTTTGACTCTGGATTAATTGGTATTATTTGATAAAATCACATAAAGCCAGTTCTTGGAAAATGTGATATAATAGGATGTGTTTAGCTATAAATAACAGAAAACCTGCTACAAGGACTTTTAGCATAGGGGTTGATTTGTCTCATGCAACAAGATGAAGAGTCAAGCAGCTCCTAATGTTGGTTCAATTCCTTAGTTCTCTTGGTTTTTTGCCCTTAATCCCAATAAGGCTGGGCAGCTCCAGCCACTGAGACAGTGTATAAGGCAGAAAGAAGGAAGGACAGTGGAAAGATGGCACGCTGTGGCCGTCCCCTTTTATGGGGAAAGCAAAGTCTTCTCCAGAAGCCCATACTCTCCCCATGTTAGGGTTGAATTGTGTCCCCTTAAACAAGGTATGTTGAAGTACTAACCCCAAGTACCTCAGAATGTGACCTTATTTAGAGATAGGGTCTTTACAGAGGTAACCAAGTTAAAATGGGTCATTAGGGTGGGCTCTAGCCCAATGTGACTGATGTCTTTATGAAAAGAGGAAATTTGAACACAAAGATGCGCTTACAGGGAGAACAACATGTGAACAGGAAGGCAGCCAACGCCAAACCAAGGAGAGATACCTGGAACTGATACTTCCTTCATAGCCCTTGGAAGGAACCAACCTGGCCAACACCTTGATTTCAGACTTCTAGCCTCCAAAGCAGTGAGATAATATATTTCTGTTGTTTAAGCCACCCAGTTTGTGGTGTTTTGTTATGGCAGCCCCAGCAAACTAATACATTCCACAAGACTTCTATTTACATCTTATTGGCCAGAAGTGTGCCCCTGGCCACCCCTAGGTACAAGGGAGGCTGGGCAAATATGTATGTAGCTGAACATGGTCCACCCAAAGCATTAGGATTCCGGCAGCAAATTTAAAAAGGAAGTTGGGCATTGGGTAGATAAGCCAGAGCATTTTCCATAGGTGAGAGAGTATTTGCTTGGTGGTGCTAAGATGGGTAGCTCTCCCTCCAACACAGCTCAGAGATTTGAATTAATGCTTTGGCGAGCTGACCGAGCAGTGGCAAGAATACAAGGGGTCTGCACACTAGCACTGACGTTGCCACTACTTGCTATATGGTTTCAAGTTGCTTTAGTAACTAAGCTTCAGCTTTTTTATCTGACAAATGGGAATAATAACCTATATTCTGAGCATTTTAATGCTAGATAGAACTGTTGTGAGGACCAAGTAAAATAGCAGATATGAAAGTACCTTTGAACTTACATATAGTATGTTGTAAATAGTCTGTTCAGATATAAAAGGATAATTAAGGAGGAGGTAGTTCAGCTTCTATGTCTTGGAAATGAAGGAAAGTTGAAACAAAACAGACTTCTCTTAGAAGTTAGAGGAAGTGAAAGGGGAATGGTGGTTCCTCTAAATCTAATTCTTACCAAAAAGAAGGCACCAATTGATGAAGTGGCAGTGACACCACAGGAAACAACCCCATTATCTCAGAGTAAATAGGAGTCAGGCAGGTGGGTGTAGCCAGACGGTACTGGCTCTAGGCTTCAGGAAGCCATTTTTAACAAGTTCAGAAAAAGAGAGGTGATGAGTCCTTGGCCTATAACAGTGCTTCTCAAACTTTACATGCACACAAATCACCTGGGGATTTTGTTAAAATGCAGATTGCAATTCAGTAGGTCTGGGGTATGGCTTGCCCTTCTGCACGTCTCAGGTGTTGTCAGTGCTAGTGGTCCAAGGATCACACTTTGAATAGCAAGATCTACATCACTGAAAAGGAAGCTGAACCCAAAAAGGTTAGGAATTTTTCAGAACTGAAATTCTGACAACATATTGATGAATGACTCTACTAAGGAAAAAATTGTAAGGAATCTAAAGATACTGCCTTGACTGTCTTAGGGTAGCTTCAATAAGCTCAGATTCTAAAAGAATGTGTAGAAGTTGGAAGGAGAGACATATAATCAAGGAAAATTATAAACAAATGGTATAGACTTGTCTAGAAGGCATTAGAACAGAGTGAGCTGTTATTTAAAAGTTATTTTAATGTTATTTTAAAATTAGTTAAATTTTAAAAAGCAATGCTAGTGTATCCAGGAGATAGACCCATAGCCAAGAATCCTGTTTTCCTTAGTACCATGTGTATCCTTATAACAATCTATTTGGGGGTTTACCAAAATCCCCTCCTGGGTCAGATTGTATGTTGAATCTTGACACCATTTCTTAGCAAAATTCTAGAATTAATTATTAAACCAATAATTTGTATGGACCCAAAAGGAGAAGCCACAATACCCCGGAACCACCATCTATGCCCCAAGATGGAGTCAGGCCAAATAGCCCAGTGTCCTTGTTTAAGTGATGACCTAGCCAGAGGTAGAGGGACTGTGGACATAGTACATCTATGCGAAGCAGCCAATGAAATCATTCATGGTATCCTCATGGACAAGATGAAAGATATGTGTGATAACCAGTCCACTGACTTTATAGGTCCCCTAAGTGGGCTCAACGTGGAGGGTAGTCTCTAAAGGGTTCAGCATCCTCATCTTGTCTGTATAAATTGCCCTCAGAGATTTGAGGGAGCAAAGCCCAGGGCAGTGACTAAGCATGCAGACTTAGGATTCAGATTTGGCCTATCACTTAGGAACTATGTGGTCCAGGGTTGGTTACTTAACCTCTCTGTACCTCCGGTTTTTCATGTATATAATGGGTATACAATTAGTACCTAATTCAGGGTATTATTATGAGCATGAAATAATACATGTAAAGCACCCAGAACAGTGCCTAGCACATGGGAAGCTTCCTATATGTTAGCTGTTATTATTAGGCCTATCCAATTTGTAGGTGAACATGGAATTGAGAGGAATAGCAAATGAGTTAGATTATAAAATCAAGACCCTTTTAGATTTAGATTTAGATTTTTTGACAGAAAGGAAACTTGAGCTGAATATAACAAAATTTTCCAGTGAATAACCATATATTCATCTAGATTCTACCATTACCATTTTGCTATACTTGTTTTGTTACATGTATATCTAAATATCACCTTTAAGTAGTACAAAACACATTTAAAAATTTTTATTGTGATATTGTCTTTAATGTACAGGATATCTAGTAGCATATTTCCTAATTTCCAAACACATGGGGACTTTACAGTTATCTTTTGCTGTTGATTTCTGGCTTAATTCCCACTATGGTAAGATACTCTATTCTGCATAGTTTTGCTCTTCGGAGTTTGCTGAGACTTGTGTATGGCACAACGTATGGTCTCTTTTGGTAAATGTTCCATACGCACTTGAAAATATGTTTTCTATAGGCGTTAATGCCATATTCTCTGTTTGACAATTAGACATCTTGTTGATCAAATTCTTTATACCCTTACTGATTTTTGTCTGTTTGTCCTATCAGTTACCAAGCAAAATTAAACTCTATCAGTATGATTATATATTTTTCTACTTTTCCTTTAATTTTTCCATTTTACTTTATCATTTTGAGACTATATCATTTTGAGCCTACATGAATAGCTTTAGAAGTGTTCTTTCTTTTTGGTGGACTCATAAACTATTCTTTTTATGTCTAGCTTATTAACTTAAAGTCTAATTTCTCTAATAGTCTCATATTTGTACTAATTATTCTCTTTTTTCTCTCCTTTCCTAGATGAATAATTTTATTCCTCCCCCTTTATTAGCTTGTTATTTAATATTCTTAAATTATTCTTTTAGTGGTTACCTTAGAAATTATAACATTTCTCTTTGATTTGTTAAAGTCGGATACACATTTGAACTTTTTACATGTCCTGGGACCATGCAAGGGGTATGAGAATATTTTAACTCCAATTACTTCCCTACTTTTGTGCTATTTTAATTCCACATAATTTAAAACCTCATAGACCTTATGATTATTGTTTTATAGAATCAATATTTATATTCACTCTTCCCCACCTCCCCATCTCCGTATCTTCATCTGGCACCATTATCTTTCTGCCTTCAGAACTCTCCTTAGTAATATTTTAGGGTTGGTCTGCCCCCAGCAATTTTTGAAGGACATTTTCACTGGGTATAGAAATCTAAATTGACAGTTATATTCTTTCAGTACTTTGAATATGTCATTCCATTGCCTTCTGTTTCCAATGTTTCTGTTGAGAATAAAGAGTTCAATCTTATTTTTGTACTCTTGAAAGTAAAATACCACTTACTTAAATGCTTTTCAGATTTTTTCTTTGGTTGTCAGCAGTTTTTCTATGAATTGCTTAGAAATAGTTTTGCTGTATTTATCCATCTTGGGGTCTATATCCCTTTGTAGTCCGTGGCTTTTGATGTCTTTTGTTTAATTTTGGAAAATTCTCAGTCATTATCCCCTTCTCTCCTGTTCTCTCTTTTCTCTTTTACAGAATCCAGTTATACATATGAGAGAATGTTTCATGTTGTCCCCTTGCCATTTGTGCTCTTTTTCCTTTTCACCATTTTTTGCATCCCCAGGCTTTTGCCTGAATATTTTCTTCTAACCAACTTCCAATTCTCTCTTTATCCATGTCTAATCTGTTGTTAAACTGTGGATTAGGGTTTTGTACAGAAACAGAACCAATAGGAGATATACATATAGATATCTATATCTATATCTATATATCTTGTCATTTAATTTCGTGATTATATTAATGGCAGTTATTTTAAAGTGTCAAAGGAAACCATGAACAAAATAAAAAGACAACCCATAGAATGGGAGAAAATATTTGCAAACGAAGTGACCGACAAGGGATTAATCTCCAAAATATACAAACAGCTCATGCAGCTCTATGTCAAAACAAAAACAAAATGAAACAAAAAAACCAAACAACCCAATCAAAAAATGGGCAGAAAATCTAAACAGACATTTCTCCAAAGAAGACATACAGATGGCCAAGAGGCACATGAAAAGATGCTCAACGTCACTAATTCTCAGAGAAATGCAAATCAAAACTACAATGAGGTATCAACTCACAGTGGTCAGAATGGCCATCATCAAAAAGTCTGCAAACAATCAATGCTGGAGAGGGTGTGGAGAAAAGGGAACCCTCCTACACTATTCATGGGAATGTAAATTGGTATAACCACTATGGAGAACAGTATGGAGGTTCCTTAAAAAACTTAAAATAGAACTACCATATGATCCAGCAAGCCCACTCCTGGGCATATATCTGGAGAAAACTGTAATTTGAAATGATACATGCACCCCAATGTTCACTGCAGCACTATTTACAATAGCCAAGAGATGGCAGTAACCTAAATGTCCATCAACAGAGGAATGGATAAAGAAGATGTGGTACATATATATAATGGAATATTACTCAGCCATAAGAAAGAATGAAATAATGCCATTTGCAGCAACATGAATGGACCTAGAGATTATCATGCTACGTGAAGTCAGACAGAGAAAGACAAATATCCTATGATATCACTCATATGTGGAATCTAATATTAAAAATGATACAAATGAAGTTATTTACAAAACAGAAACAGACTTACAGATTTTGAAAACAAACTTATGGTTACCAAAGGGGAAATGAGGGGTGGGAGGGATAAATTAGGAGCTTGGGATTAACATACACACACTACTGTATATAAAATAGATAATAAATAAGGACCTACTGTATAGAACAGGGAACCCTACTCAAAATTCTGTAATAACCTATATGGGTAAAGAATCTGGAAAAGAATGAATATATGTATATGTATAACTGAATCACTTTGCTGTACACCTGAAACTAACACAACATTGTAAATCAACTACACTCCAATAAAATTTTTAAGAAATTAAAGTGTATGTCTGATAGTGACAATGTCTGGATTTCTTATGGGTCAATTTCTACTATCTGATTTTTTAAATACTGGTTTTGGGGAAGTTTTACCTTTTTATGCCTCTTTCTTTTTAATTGAGTGCTGGACATTAAGTATAAAAAATTTTGTAGATTAGTTCAAGGTTCTGAATTATATTTTTGCAGAGAGGATTTACTCTTTTCTTCTGAAGGGAGCTTGACTAGGTGCAGACTACTTTACTCCAATCAAGTATTGTGATATGTCAAAGCCAGACTTCAGTCCTGGTAAGGTATAGCCTATTTCTGCCCTCCACACCTTCCCTCCCTCAACCTCCTGGTCAACTCTAAACTCTAAACTCTAATATTTATACTTCCAGCCTTTTGAATTTACTGAATCCTTTGCTCATCTTCCTTTTCAGTTGTGTTTTCTGCTCAGCTTCATAGCCTCTCAGCTTTCTCTTAGGTAATTACTTCCAGTGGGATACAACCATGCTGATTTTTTAGTTTATCTCTTTGGGTCTCCTTTCTTTCCAGGATCTAGGCTTGATGAGTTATTGCTGCATTGTTACTTCATAATATAATTTTTATATTTTGTCCAGATTTTCCAGGTGTTCTTTGGCATAGGGGAGGGCAGTGTTTATCCAATACCCGCTAGTCGACCTTTGCTGGAAGCACACATGATAATTTTTAAGCTCTTTCTAATATACAGCGAGTGCTGAGAATATTGAGTTTAAGAGTGCTCACTACCAGAAGTGATGTTGAATCTCACTTTCGCTTAGATTTTAGCTCAATAATTCCTTATTATCTTGTCAGCTCATCAAGACTTATATCCTAGCATTTTGGTTGTTTTTACATAGAGGGAGTCTGACCCAATAATCTAGTCTGCCATATTACTCATGTTACTTTTTATTTAAATCTCTCTTCACTTAACATGTTAGTTCCAGAAGGACAAGAATCATATCTCACTCATCCTTATAGTCCCATTCCCCAGCCTAGTGCTTGACAAAATAGGTACTCAATAATTGTTGAGTAAATGAAATGATGTGGTTTTAAATGAGACCACCTGGGCACATCTCAGTGGGTCCACCAGAACTGAAAAATATGAAGCTCAGTTTTGCCAGTTTAAAAACCAAATGACTACATTCACAGAAAGAAGATTCTCCGAATTTGTTCACGCTAGGCAAATTTACAAGGAAGTAGTTTATAAATAGCAACATACCTTGATCAGTGCTTAATGGGAGACACACCTGGAATGATAATGGATACCTTCTATATTTCTTCTTCCCTTATTCTTTGGTACTTCTGTCTTTTCTGTAAGGCTAATAGTTTTCTGTATTACGTTTCCTGTGTTTTAATGTCTTTATTCATACTTCTCCTCTGGAAGTAGAAGAAATAATAAACAAGTAGGTAAATAAATAAAATCGATACTACATGTTTACAAAGGGCAATCTTGTATAAGTCAGTCCACTCAGAAGACCAAATTATAGATCAGAAGGTTGCCATGGTAAAGACAAGTCAGAAAGGGGAAATTCAAGGTTGCCAAATAACTTACTTTCAAGCTACTAAAGTAGATCTCTTTCTATTCTAAGTGATCCTTAAAGGTCATTTAGCATCAGGACATCCTCTACCCCAGGTCATTATAAAAGAAACTCAAATTTAAAAAATTCTATTCTCCAGCTTCCTTTTTGCTAACCTTCCCAGAAAAGTCTGTTATTACATCACTTTGTGAAATGTTACAATATTCAAGATTACAGTCTCTCTTAAAATGTAACAAATGTAACAGTGGCTGTTTCCTGATAGACTATGTAGTACCTTATTTAAAAATATACATTATCTCTGAATCACTCTGTAAAGTGGGTTCTTTGACAACATATCTCATATACTTTATGTAGATTTTGGTATTTAAAAAAATTTTTTTTAATTTATTTTATTTAATTAATTAATTTATTTATTGGCTGCATTGGGTCTTTGTTGCTGGGCATGGGCTTTCTCTAGTTGCAGCAAGCTGAGGCTACTCTTTGTTGTGGTGCAAGGGCTTCTCATTGCAGTGCCTTCTCTTGTTGTGGAGCACAGGCTCTAGGCATGCAGGCTTCAGTAGTTGTGGCACATGGGCTCAGTAGTCATGGTGCACGGGCTTAGTTGCTCCGTGGCATGTGGGATCTTCCCGGATCAGGGCTCGAACCCATGTCCCCTGCATTGGCAGGCAGATTCTTAACCACTGTGCCACCAGGGAAGCCCAGATTTTGGTATTTTAATTACAGAGAATTTTGCCAGGAGCCTTAGATCTTCTTTTTTCTTTCAACCATATTTGACATCATTTGAGGTAATGCCATTTCCTCCTGCTTAGGTCAACCTAACAGAAGCCAGCACAAACAATAGTGTCCTAACAATACCGGAGAAGGAGTAATATTGTTTTTAAATTTTACTGAAAATATTTTGTATGATCTTTTTAAAGTTAGTTTTAAAAAAATTTGTGCTTATCATAACAGATACTAGATTCTCTATAGGGTGATCAGACACATGTTCCCTAAGAATTTATCATCTCAAAAGGGCAATGATGCACATGAACATGTGGAAAGGACAATAACACTTAAGAGGGGTTTAACAAGAGCATCCTCAAGATCAAGAATTGGTGTTGCAGAAAAGCAAAGGATAGGTTAACGTATGGCACAGAGGAGTTGGGTTGAATCTCACATTTGGGCAAATTGGGTGGAAGGAGTGAGCCTCTCTGAGTTATACTCACTGTTGGTCTTCATCAAATGGGATTTCCCTAGCTTCCCAGCAAAGCAGAGGAGCATGTCATACATGGGGACTAGCTTGGGCATGACCAAAATGTGATGACGCTGATGATTGCTTAGAACAATTTTTGAGCATTGCAAAACAGTAGGGGGAGATGATGAGAGCTGGGAGAGGGTTGTGAAGCATTCTGAGGTGGACACTGAGGAATTTCCTCTGCCCCCTCCCATTTGGACTGCATAAATGGAAGTTTAGGGCATTTGCCTTGTTTACGCCTGAGAAAAGCAGTAACCAGTATTAAAAACTATGACTCAGCTGACTCTTCTAACCATTCAGATAAGCATCCTTCTGGTAAAGCAAAGTTGGTGAAATTCAAATGAGCAACCAGTCAGCAAAAAGACTGCTGCTGACATTATTAATCTTCCAAACTACCCAGATCTATCATCCACATAAAAACTTATCATTGGGCACTTGTGGAATAGGTATCCCTCACTTAAAGGAATGGTCATTGTCAGCAAAATTAGCGGTCCAGACTTTCTATCAAATCAATCTTATTCTCTCATTGATTTCCATTACCAAATCTGAGATGCATTCTGCTGTTAAATCCCATTAAATGTGTACCAAACACTTTCGAAATGGCATGTGTAAAAGAAAAACGATAATATCCTGATAAAACATTGACAGTGATATTTATATATTAATAGTAATGCTGTGCTGTATTCACCATGTCACAATAAAAATTGTTCAGGATGAAACATAACACAATCCTACAAACTGCCTCACACACTGCAAAGGACAATAATCCCTAAAACATTAGCAACTTAATTTCTCACTAGCTTCACAACTGTCTTGGCATTTCTATCATTACATAGCCAAAGGAATTCTTCTTTTTATTATTTAAAATCTTTTCTCATCTTCTACCAGTCTCTTTTCCAAAATCCTTGTCCAGAAACCCCTGAATAGCTTGTGATGCTATTCTCAGATGGGGAAAATTAGCCAGCCAGACTCAGTCATAGTGGTTTATCCCAGTGCCTGCTGGGATTTCCCCATCATTGGAGCAACGGGGCATCTCCTGGAAGGAATATTGTTGAGGGAAGCAGTGGACCTGTGAAAGTAGGACTAGATACTTCAAATGCTTTTTCTAAGTTCTGAGATACAGCTCTACCATCTGACATTGTTTACAGTGGTAAACATGTCTGTGTTTACCATGCTATTTTCAACCTATGCACTTTGCATAATATATGTTAAATGACCAAATGTTTTGCATAATATATGCCGAATGACTGAATGTTTTGCATAATATATGTTGAATGACTGATTGAATTTAGATGATGATTTTGTTTTTCATTGGAGAATACTGACACTTCTAAGTGCTCGTAGCTCAGGCTGGAAAAGTGGCTACCGTCATTAATCTCCATAGGAATTATGCGCCATAGGTCATAATGGCATTAAACGTCCAATGTTCTAAGGTCTGGACAGGACATTCTTGACAGTGAACTTTTGCTGAATTCTTGAGTTCCTTACCTTTATCATTGCGGTGAGTCAATTTTTTATTAAGCAATAAATAGCCTGCCTTCTTGCATCAGAACAACATGCCCATCACTGTTGATGCACCCCAGGTATTCCCCTTAATCCTTTTAGCATAGCCCACTGCAATGCAAAGTCAACATTCAGGGTTGACTTTACCATCTGATTAAAAAAATAAATGTTTTTGTTAAACTATAACATACCCACAGAATTCTGAAGAGTCAGTGGCAAGATTGGGATGTTTTCTGGAGATCAGCAGGCTACGTGCCAAGAGTTTTTGGTTAATTCACTGAGAAAAGGGTTTTGCTGGTGGAGGTGTTTGTTTTTTTACCCATCATGTCCAGAAACCTCAACATGGAAGAATCTCAAAATTGAACACACCCAGGGAGTCAGACCCATGCTCACTGAACTCATGAGGAGCACACGTACAACTAAAAGGACTTTGTGTGAACAGAAACAACCAGAACTGTCACAATGACCACCAGGCTCCTGTGGTTGTAACCAGCACATTCTTTCCCTGCAGGCAGAACAAGTGGGAAGCCAAAGTATGAGCTGAAAGTAAGTAGAGAATGAAAACAAGAAGAGATGTGTATTCTCAAGGAATATTTTGTCCAGGACATGAGAGGCCTGAGGAAGCTGCCATTTTTTTTTTCAATCATGAAATAACTCTCTGGTTGTATGTATGTATGTATGCATGTCATTGTATGTATGGCCACATACCTTTCCTTTCAGATTCTAACTGTCTCTCAGAGAGTCTTCGGCATTCTTTGGCATCTCCATCTCCATCTCCTTGTCACTCTGATTTTCTCTGATACAAACAAAGCCTGCTCCCTAAGCTCACACTTTGTTCCACTATAGTAAGATTGTAAAGAGAAGCAAAAGTCAATGGTATATGAAAGTATTATTAATGACATGGCCACTTATAAATTAATCCCCCATTCAAACATCTCTTTTAAACACCTCCCCCACCCCACACACACAATGATGGTGAACATTTACAGCACAATGCATATACATTCAGTTCTACTGCAAATCTTGCAAAAGGTGTAAGGTCAGTGAAAGTGAGGTTGGTAAAACTGGCACATGAGGATCTATGGAGTTAAACACATGAAGGTAAAATCAACTGGGCTGATGACTATATTGATACTTCAGAAGAGAATAGTTTGAATATCAAAGAATTAATTGAGACCCTTGGGAAAACTGAAGAAACTCTGAAACATTTTTACAAAAAATGATCCTCTTTTTTATTATTCTCTGAAAGTCAAATATGAAATAAAGCATGTTGTAAGGTGCTTCACAATGCATAGGAGAAAATTAAGCCAACAATAATCATCTTGATTTATTATTTATTCATTCTATAACTAGCACATAGTTGTACTTATCAATTTTGTTCAATATAGGATAGAATAAATGTGTTTTAAAAATGTTGAGTTTTATTTTCAAGACAAGTCCCCAGCCAACCTTTTTTCACTAACTGCTCTGAAATTTGGTCTGTGTTTTAAGTAGATTTACTTTAAGGAGGCTTTCCCAGTGCTAATCACAATAGGATATTAAGGACTTCCCGTACTAATGACACAGAACTTTTCTAGTAGTAACAGTCTGATGTCTTGTTTCTATTTGCATATTGAATTTTTACTATTTTGTTCATAAAATATCCTCATTTGTTAGTTCTTGGGGGGTAACTTGTTATTTACTCTTAGGTGTTTCCTATAGGATCACTTCCAAAGGGTGATACTTTTAAAAGTATCATCAGTATCTTCTAAGGCAACACATGTGGAGGACATAGACTTTGGAGTCAACTTGGAGCCAGACCTATGTTTGAATCTGCTTTTGCCACTTAAGAGACATATGACAATGGGCAAATTATGTGCCCACTCTGAACTTTGGTATCTTCATCTGTGAAAATGGAGCAGTAATAGCTCCCTCACAAGATTGTGGTGAAGATTAGATGTGAACACGTGTAAAATGCCAGGTACAGAGAAAGCATTCAGTATGCAGTAGTTGTAGCAGTGCTCTTTATTTTTGGTTTGTTTGGCTGCCAAATTTCCCTTGTGATCTTAATTTGTTGATTATTTTGTACATTCGGATTCTTTCCATGTGCTTTGCAATGTGAACCTAGGGTCTCTAGGCTATTAAAAGTAGCTAAATATGACTAATACTGAAAATATGCCTTTAGGAGCGCCTTGTTACATAAATCTCTCAGAATGAGTTCTAATCTATAAAGCTTTGAAAAAACTCATAATGAGGTTTTTAGGATTTACATCGTAAAATTTTGGTTGAGTTCTTCTATAAGTTGGATGGCTGATATTTACATGTGAAAAACGTCAATGGAAGCCTCCCTCTCCACACCCAAGCAATTTTTTTTTTTTTTTTAAAGGATTTTCTTATTTATTTATTTATTTATTTTATTTTTGGCTGTGTTGGGTCTTCGGTTCCTGCGAGGGCTTTCTCCAGTTGCGGCAAGCGGGGGCCACTCTTCATCGCGGTGCGGGGACCGCTCTTCATCGCGGTGCGCGGGCCTTTCTCTATCGCGGCCCCTCCCGTCGCGGGGCACAGGCTCCAGATGCGCAGGCTCAGCAGCCGTGGCTCACGGGCCCAGCTGCTCCGTGGCATGTGGGATCTTCCCAGACCAGGGCTCGAACCCGTGTCCCCTGCATTGGCAGGCAGATTCTCAACCACTGCGCCACCAGGGAAGCCCCCAAGCAATTTTTATAAACAAGTCTTGACTTAAAACCAAGAAGCTCAAGTCTTTCACCTTGCAGAGAGCCCCATGCAGAGCACAGTCTTGGAAGTCAGGTGGTCCTGGATTTGAACCCCTGTTTGGCTGCTTCCTGGTTGTGTGACCTTGACCAACTTAGTATTTCCAAGCCTGGGTATCTCTATCCATAAAGTTGGGGATAATAAAAATACCTACCTTGGGGCTGTCATGAGGATGAAATGAGACACAGCATATAAAATGTTTATGTGCCCATACAGCTTGGCACATTGTGCTTAAAATCTTCAAAGTTAACAGGTATGTCATATTTTGTTGAAAATGGTAATAGTGTAACACACAAAAAAAACAAAAAACAAGTTCAGTTGAGTCTCAAATTATGTTCTTTGGTCTTGCTTTGCTTTTTGCCTCTTGCATTTCCTACATTTAAGATCCTTTCCCTCCCCTGGGTGGTGGTGGGATGAATTGGGAGACTGGGATTGACATGTATACACTAACATGTATAAAATAGGTAACTAATAAGAACCTGCTATATAACAGAATAAATAAAATAAAATTCAAAAAAAAATAAATAAGATCCTTTCCCTCCCCTATTACTCCTGAACATGTCTTCTGCCCCAGTACTTCTCAGTGGTCTCTTCCCCATCCCCACACACAATCAGCATAGCATGTTGGGTTGCAGGGGAAGACCTTATTCCAAACTGGCAAGAGGTTTCTACCTTCTTCTTCTCTAAGACTGGTATATCCCCCTACAAGTCTGATTGGTTCAGATATTATTTAATTTACTCAGCTAAAGTCAGGAGGTAATGATGGCTAACATTTAGTATTCACCTATTAGCACCAGATACACTATGCTAGGTGAGTTAACAAACATTATTTTATAACATTTTGACTGTTCATAACAATCAGGCAAGGCAGATACCACTTTTCCTGTGTCTGAGAAGGGTAGCCAGAAGGTCTGAGCCAGTAATTTGCTCAAAGTCACACAGTAGTAAGTGGCAGTCTCAATGGCCATAAGGATCAAGTTAATGCATTAATTGGTATGTGATGGCTCTAAATGGTTTTCTGCTTCTGGGAAAGGCCCACGCAGACTTCTCATACTGGCACTTATATGTGTGCTATCATAATATCACTTTAATCGTGTAGGACTTTTACCCTTTTCATACCATTTATCCCCTAGCACCACGAATGTGTATAATACATAATACTAAATGTACCAAGATCCTTGTACATTCCATGCACACACACTTACAGTACATTCACCAATTATACACATACGCTGGATGCTGGAGATCTGACCAACAGAATTCCAGACATCAAAAAGCAAATAAACTAGACTTTTCTCAACTCAATAATTCCCGTTTAATTTCCCCTGGCAAATACTGAATTTCAAACTGTGTTTGTTCTATAAAGTAGAACTTTCGAAATATTGTGATATGGAGTCCCACATAATCAGAAGGAGAGACAGTTGAGAAGGGCGATTAAGGTGGATGTGTTTCTTCCATTATGAATTGAATTTAAGTTTCTCATTTCAGAATAAGTACCAAATTCTGCAATGATTCCAAAAGTGGAAGTTCAGCTCACACTGCATTTTGGGGAAGCTTTAACCACACTAACCATTTAAGGTCAAGCAAACAAGCGGTCAACCCTCACAACGTGCGTAGTTCAGCTAAGAGGTAATAGGGTCTCTATCTATACATCTCTATATGTTAGCGCCATAACGCAATCCGGGTCCTCCTCTCACCACCGCAGCTAGGCAGACGGACACCCTCTCTCCAAGCCACATGGGAAGTCTCACGTTTAAGCCCCCAAGCAAGTTGCCGGCTCCTGCCTGCACCCCGCGTCTACAAGGATTCCCTTTATTGTCTTTAACACACTCTCCAGCAAAACGTCCAGATCCAATCATCTCTAACTGCGAGTGTGACCCCCGCCCGGTCCCCGGCGCCGGGTCAGAAGGCTGGGCGGGCGGGGCGGGGCGCGGCGGCACGCACAGGGGCGCCGGCGGGGCTGGGGGCGGGGACTGCGCGCGGCGCGCGAGGCGGGGGCAGGCCGCTGTTTTCGCGTATTCCCCTTTGTTCTGCTCCATTGTGTGGCGCTTCCTCCTCTGGCGCTTCTTCTCTGCACCCTGGCAGCCTGTGGGGAATTCGTGAAGGGGCTTTTGGTGACTTTTTCTTTCTTCCCCCCTCCCCCCAACCCCCCGGTTTATTTTTGAGGAAGTGAGGAACTCCTTTGCGCTGCCCCGCCCTCGCGGTTCCCTGCCCCCGGGCCTAGAAGGGAGGCGGAGTGGGAAGCGGCTTGCCCTCCTCCCCAAGCCGGCTTCCTCGTCCTCCCGCCTCGCTCTTCCTCCGGGAGGCGTCCTAACCCCACATTCTGGACTTTCACCTCCTGACCGGCCGCGTCCACGCCAGAACGGCGATACGCGACCCTCTCCCCTCTGAGGGGCGCAGGCTCCGGCCGCCTGGGGCTCCACCTGGCGCCCAAGGGAAGGTCGGAGGCCGGCGTGCGGCCCGAGCCCAGTCGCCTCGGCGTCCCGCGAGCCGGTGCAAGTGTCGCCGCTACCCT
The DNA here is from genome assembly GCF_949987535.1 of Balaenoptera acutorostrata. Lineage (NCBI taxonomy): Eukaryota > Metazoa > Chordata > Mammalia > Artiodactyla > Balaenopteridae > Balaenoptera > Balaenoptera acutorostrata. The sequence goes on along the minus strand of NC_080071.1, from coordinate 65,446,089 downwards.
CCCAATCCCTCGCGCTCGCACTCCCCGGCCACCGCACGGCCTCTTCGGCCCCCTTATATAGCCCTCTAAAAATAGCTCGCCTCGCACCGCCTTGTAAGGCAGCAGGGAGATTCGCAGCGTGCCAATCCGCGCCCGCCGCCAGGGCCAAGCCCCGCCCCAGGCCCTGCTCCACGCTGCCCATTGGTCCTCAGTGACTTCATGAGCCCCCTGTTTACCATACATGGTCACACGCGGCCTAATGGACGCCCTCCTCCGAGATCCCACGGCTGCGCGGAGAGCCGGGCGGAGGGAGGGAGTTTGGGGAGGGGGAAGAGCAGGAGGAGGAGAAAAGGAGGAGGGGGGGTGGAGAGACTACAAACTAGCAAGGATGGGGGTGGGGGTGGGGAGGGAAGGAAAGGGGGGGAGAGAAGCGATCGCGAGAAAAAAAAAATGCCACCTCCCAAAATAAAGAGCAAAGATTGCATTAGGAGCGAACAGCGCTGCAGAAATAGATGGCAGCTTCGTGTCAGTGAGTTTGCATCCCCCTTCCTGATCCACGAGCTGGAGTGATTAGAGCCCTGGAAGGGAATTGTTACTCCCGTGAAGTCCCCTTTTCCTGGCAGCCGTCTGCACTGTACACGCTGGATGCCTCTCTCCATCCACCCCACTCAGTCTCTCCTCTCTCACCTCCTCTCTCCCTCTCTTCTGCATTGATTTTTTTTTTTTTCCTTTTTAGTTGACTGAAACAAAACAAAACAAAAGGGCCACTGGATGTCTGCCTCCTTGGGGGGTGAGCCAGACAGACTGACAAACAAACAGACCCAACTGTGTTCGGGGGAGGGTTTCTCCTCCCGTTTTGCCCGGCAGCAGCAGCATGGACGTGTTGGCTAGTTATAGTATATTCCAGGAGCTACAACTTGTCCACGACACCGGCTACTTCTCAGCTTTGCCATCCCTGGAGGAGACCTGGCAGCAGGTGAATGATTTAAATTACTTGTGTAAATCGTGTGGTGGCGGCGGAGACGCAGGGGCTGCGTTGGTGTGGGCTTGGGGTTGAATTTTGTTTGTTTGTTTGTTTAATTCCCCCCCCCTCCTTTTTGGCTGTCTGTTGTTTAAAATGTTTTTGGAAACAGTCATATGCTTACCTCTCCACCCACCCCCTAACCCCTTAGTGTGCTGAGCTGAGCGGCCGGTCCGAGCTGCCTGCGTTTCAGTCACCAACACACATCCTTGCGCACACGTTGTGCGGCTCACTGCCCCCCAGCAGAGACCTGCCTAACTTCTGGGGTTCGGAGGAGCCGGGTGGGAAGGTGGTTTGGGGCTTTACGAGCCATCACAGACAGGTACCGCGTCCCTACATGCAGGAGCTCTACCTCCTTGGTACCTTAAATCCGGTTCATCTCTTTCAACTGGTGCTAACGACCGTCAGATGGGGGGAGGGGGTAGGAGCAAAGCGGAGTGTTTTCCTAGTAATTAGCGAGTATCAGTAAAGAATAGGAACTTGATTTTGAGATTAGAAGGTGGGCAGGAGGAAGAGGAGCCCAGTGATAAAGGATACTCAAAGATATCTCGGAAGAGGATGGGAAGATGTATCTATCTCATGCTGACCGTGCATTGTAGGTTTCCCCAGTGCGGTGTCTTCGGAAGGAGAACACCCTCTGTGGGTGTCCTTGCTTCTCTTTCGTTTGGTGTGCCTCTCCACTTGCACAACCTCCGACAAAGGGTGGTGTGTGCTTCCATGCCTCTGACTTCGTTTTAGAGGACTAGTCAAGAAACTCCTAAGATGCTGAAGGGCACCGATGCCAAGTTGGCTAGGTGTCCCAGTGAGGGGGAAGCGGGGCTGGTGACAAGTTCACTGGGCTTTGTGAAGTGGAATAAAGAAAGTGCTGGTTAGTGGAAAGTGCTAGATCTGCTGCGGAAACAGTGGTTTTCTCAGTAAGGATTAGGAGCTGCTGAGGGGACATTCTGCAGGAAAGATGGTGGGTGGGGATGGAGGGACACGAACATTCTTTCAGAATTCTACAGTGTGCATCATGGAACGTGCAAGAAGACAGTTCGGATTTGCACATTGGAAGTGTGAACGTGCACAGTCCATCTGGGAGAAATGTGCTTGCCCTTGGGGAGGGCGGCAAGAGGCTTGGTGTGTGGCTGCTCATGTAACTTCTCTGCTCCGTGACAGCAGCTTGTTAAGGCTAATGAACAGCTGAATTTCCTCTGCCAGGATCCAAAGCGGGATTTGCCAGTTTGAGCCTGGGATGTAACAGTTGCTGTTTTAGCGAGTGAGGTTTGGCTTTTGGTATAAAGAGCCTATCCTGTGTACCATTGTTGCTAGTTGCTGTTCTCCCCTGATTTCGAGGCTGGAGTTTCTCCAGGTACTGGCCTCTGGTGTCTGTGCTTCCACACATACATTCCTGCCCAAGGATGCTGGCAGATGTGTTTGACTTTGTCTTTCTCTAAACGCACGCACAGCTCACATGTTTCTAGCAGAAGGCATTTCTCCAGTGCATCCTTTCCCCCATCCTCGATGAGACTATCTCAGGAAGGGTCTCAGTAGAGCTTTTTCCTCCTTTTATTTCACATGCTAATTAAACCAAAAGGTTGCCAGAATTTCATTTTCTGAAATAGTCTTCATTTCACACTGTCAGCCCACTGGTGTTGAATCGGTTGCCTATTAACAACTGTCTAGACAGGTTAGGGAAGAGAATCTGTTGATTTAGTCAGCCTGCCCAAGGCAGCCCTTGTTTGTGACTAACTGTTAAGCAGGGTTGGAGGGAAGAAAGTTGGCTTTATTTGTTACAACGTTCCCTCCTGATGAATCACCCAACTTTGTTTTGGTTCAAGATTTCACAGTAGTAAAGCCTGCTTTGGGGGAAGGCCTCTCCAGAGGAAACCTGCTTTTCTAGATCTGGTTAGAGCATCCTTGAGAAAGTCTAGATATGTAAAGAAACATCATTGGTTTGATAATGAGAAGATGTATTGGATCTTTTGTTTCCTTAGAAGCCTTCTCCGCTTCCCACCCACCTCATCCTTCATCTCACCTCCTTCAGGGCATCTCTAGCTTAGTTTGTATCTGTGGGCAAAGAAATTTTCACCCCCCTATTTCTTGCCTTAATCCTCTCCTACTGCCAACTGCCCTCAGCTTAAAACCCTTTGCCAAGCTCTTTCAGAGGCATGCTTATAATCCATACTGAAACATAACTTGTGAGGACACGGTCCTAAATGAGATATCATTCCAAGGAGCTTTCTTCTGTGGACTCTGTAGTCACAGATGCTTTCTGTAAAGGTGATTGTGACTCCAAGTTCATGCTGATGACATAACCTCCAACCTCTGTCTCTTCCTTCCTCCCTCAACCTGCCCCCTCCCTCTTGCCTCTTCTGAGTATAAAGGAGGGAGTGTGGTTATATGCAACTGTTGGTTCTAAATCAACCATCACATGGTGAAATTTTAAGGCTCCTTTGCTCAAATCAGCTCAAGAAGGTTGCTACAAAGAACCCCAGGCAGGAGGAAGTTTCCTGATGCTCGGGGGTAATCAAATTTTAGAGGTCAAATGAGGAGCAGTTATTAGATGTAGTCCTGAAAGTGAACAGTGTACCTTGAGGAGATGAGCCAAGTACAGAGATTCCAATAGTCTGATTTGGTTCGTAAGAAAGAGTGGCTTGGATGATAAACTCAAGAACAGCTGTGCATTTGAAAATTAAGGATGGACTCTTTGGAGATTTTATTTTAAACTCAAGTCTGGGGTAATTGTTCTGCTTAATAGTCAGTGAGCTTGTCATGGCCCTCCTGTCACAGGGGTCGTCATTTTGACATTGGGTTTTTGGGCAATAATGTCTTAGCCTCATACGGCTCCAACTATGAAAACCATTGTTGGTGTAATTTTTAAATCCACATGGACATCCTACATTAACAGCTCTCCATTCCTGGGCCCTGACTGCATACTTAAGCATTTGGCCCAAGTAACATCATCCTTGCCTGTCATATAACTGTAAATTACACTGTGCTTATGTGGTCTATTATTTTATGGAATTCCGCTGACGCACAACTCTTAAGGCTACCAGCCTTAAGCTCTTTGGAAACTTGCAGGAAAATTTCCAAGAGCTGTCTGAGCAAAAGTAGGAAAAAGTCAAAGGTAGGACAGAAACTAAGAGTAGCGTATAGGGTACCACTTGATGATGGATAAAGGGGGACCCATTCATGAGTTTTGTTGCCATTAGAAATCATGATTTTTCTGGACTCACTGCTGACTTGGAAAATAAAAAAGGATTTGGTACAATACTGATGGTTATTTTTCTTTGGGAAGCTACAAAGACTTTTAGAATTTGGATATATTCTTTATACCTAGACTGCTATTTCATGAGTGCAGGTCAAGTAATGATGTTCTAAGTCTTATTTGCACTTAGCTTTGCTTCATGCCATTGAGGAGCATGGTATGTTTACTTGAAAACTCTTATGGAATTATGCTTGTTGTTAATGCTGATTCATAATTGGCAGATGGGGTCAGTTTCAGGCCTCCTTTTTGCTCAGAGAAAATTTTCCACTGCTACTGGAAACAAATGAATAAATCATAGAACATTCTTCCCTCCTCCCCCATTCCCCCATTGTTTTAAACTAATGGCATACTTGGCTACTGTAAGAACTACAGTGTCCCCATAACACTGCAATTTCATCTTGGTTTCAGGCACCCTGAAACACTTTTTACAAGGGCCTTTGGTATGAAGCATCTCTAGGGGACAACTTACAAAAATGGTTGCCTGCCAAGAACAGCCTCATGGTGCAAGGGATGGGATTTGATCTGTGAGCTACATCGCTTCTCCTACGTTGGGATCTTGCCTTTGCACTGCCTTCTACAGGCCCGAGCAGCCGGGTGCTGTCTCAGCCAGAAAGACAAAGCAAACTGTAGGGTCCCTGCATCCGCAGGTTTGCCTCTGTCCCCAATTTGCAGAAAACCTTGTCATGAATTAGAATTTCTTGGCAACAGCACCACCCAGGGAAATTTGTAGACACAAAGGAGCCTTGCTAACCACACTGAAAGGATAAAATAGCTGGCTTTTTTTTTTCTTTTTTGTATGTGACTTGTGTGCTCTTTAGTTACCATAACTCTATTTTTTTTTTTAAATTTGAAACAGTGACTTGATAGATGAAAAAAAAAATCAGAACTGCCCCTGTTCTCCAGATTTTCTAAATAAGGATGCAGTCACTCAATAAATGTAGCTTTACAAATGAAAGCACATGTGAATGCCATCTATCACACAGTTGGCCTTTCCATGTTCTTTTTAATTTTAACTTCCATGTTCTTTTTAATAGATACATCTTTGTGTAGATTTAGGGACTCTCAAACATTATCACTCAGTCTACCTGTTTGCAGTTCGGTATTTTAAAGTGAGTGAATGTTACAACGCAGATGTTTTTACTACATCTGTCTTTAGTTGGGGGGATAAAGGAAGTGGTGACTTCTTTGTTCTCCATGAAACTCCCACCCCCACTCCCTACCCTGAGGAGGATGTGATGTTGGGGTCCAATCCATTTAAAGGGCAGAGCAGAAGATGTGACACCTCACCCTGAAATGATTTATGTATGGGGATGTCAGAGACCTTCAGCGTTCAAAATGTGCTCTTCCTCTCTCCCAGCCCATTCTAAATATAAATGCCAGTGGGGGCTATTTGCCTCTCCACTTAAATGGGAATAGTTTAGAGAAGGTCCTAATGGAGCTTTCAGTAGCCATTCTCTTATAAATCTTCAGATTCTTCTCCCTTCAGAGAATTCCTGTATTTTAACTTTTTGAGTACAAGAAGGCAATGCAGTCTTCTTTAATCACTGTGTGCTTATTTGGGAGAGAAGACAGTTTCTTCTGGCCAGTCCGGACTGGCTCATGTTGATAGGATAGCTGGCCAGATGGGGTGGCAGACACCCGCTATCTCTGCAGTTTGTCAGTAGTGTGCAACGGGTTTTAAATCACCTTTGCTGGACTCCATGATTGGTGAATGCAGAGAACGCCTCTGTGATTCCGGTTCACTCAATCTATCAGTTAGCATGTATGTTTGGAATTGGGATTTGCTGAAAGTTTAGGACAGCTCCCCAACGTAACCTGAGCGGTACCAGAAGGGTGAGGGGTGGAGATTTATCTCCCTACAAATAAACCCCTTTGTTTCCCCAAATTAGCTGAGTGCTTGCTTAGCATTAACAGGTGGAAATGTTTTAACCCAAATTGCCAAATCTTACCTAGTACAGTGATTAGGAAGCTCTATAAGTACTAATGGTGTTAAAGTCGGTGGAACGAGATACAGCATCTAATCATTAATGTTACATGCAACATCCACAAGTGAAGAAACACTCCTCCGCCCAGTTACATTGTGTGCTCATTTTAGAGCGTCCACATGAGAAGCTGTCCTTACTCAGTTTAATTTAAGTGTTCCCCAAATCAAATATTGCATTACTGGAACAGGCTTTTACCTAAGATTGGTCATGATCTTGTTGCTCTCCCTTCTTGTTCCTTGGCCTTCATTTTCTGCTGCTAATTTGGAGAATCATTTCTCCTGCCTCGAATCCTTTTTGTTTTCCTCACTTGGTATTTTGCTGTGACCCTGAGAACGTGGTCCTGCTAAGTGTATTGTGTCCGTTGCACTCTCCATTAGAGCAGCTTCCAGCTGCCCCACCCACCACATGCGTGACATAGACGTGGACAGCGGGGGGTCAGCAGCAGCTTTGTGATCAGTCCAGAATCAGCCTGCTTGAGGTGGGTGTGACTTCTGATTTCACAGTGATACCATTCCTGACTGAGCATTACTGGAACAGGCTTTTACCTAAGATTGGTCATGCCTCTGAGCTGGTGGAGGCAGTCAGTCACACCTTGTTGGCTTTTCTCTGTTTATATTAAAATATGGAAAATATTTCACAGTCAGTACTTCATTCCTTTGCTCTAGTTATGTGCAAAATACTGTTTGGGTGATGCGAATTTGAATTGGATATAGTTCTGCCCTCTATGAGCTTGACTTCAGTAGGGGAGAGTGAGCATGTCCAGAGTTAAGTAATACAGTATTAGAACAGGATTGCCAAAAAAAAAGAGATTTTAAGTCCAGTGTTTGAACACTGACCCATGCCTCTCTGTACTTACCCACCTCGTTACAACCTTGCTTATAAAACATACTTGAGATTTACTAAGTTTTCTTAGGTTTTTTTAGCTAATGGTGTAATGGGGCTGGTGGCCCTTTTAGGGCAGATGAGTCGACAGTGTGAATGAATACACATGTCCGTAATGGCCAGGAAACAGCATCCATGTCTGTGTCATTCGGAAATGATGATAGGTAATTAAAATAATTAATGCAATATCTATTTCTGAATATGGGTTTATTGACATTTCCTGAGGTCATATTGAAAGTCAGGCCCCAGGCCTTGTACCAAAGCTAGACCCAGAGAATCTTAGAATTTCAAATCCTGAAAGGGTCTTGGTGTCTTTAACTCTAAAACACTATGCTAGGACCAAATGATTGTTGAAGCCAGATGAGGCATTGAACCTTCCAAGGTCACCCAGCTGTTGTTAACATGGATGGTGGTCCCAGGCCCAGTATTCTTTCAGATGCCCAAATCAGTTTGCTTGCTTTTCATCACACTGTTCTGTATATACTTTGAGTCACTTCTTTTCTTTCCTCCTCTCTCTTTCCCCCTCTCCCCTTAAAGGGAAGCGAGAAAACCCCCATTTTACCTTGAACAATACTAGTACATGGAATTTTGGAATTGTCTGGGCCCTAAACCAAGCTATTGAATATCTTGGAGAAAGCTTATGTGTGTAATTTAATCTCTTTTCCATTTTTAATAATGTGTGGTAACCTGGAAAATGTACACTGTACTGAAAAAACAAAACAAAAGCCCCCAATTACAACTCCAGCCTTATGAAAAAAAGTACTGTCACTTAAATGATAACAAACGGAGTGAGACTAAGGAGGGTGCATTGAGATGTATGCGGTAGGGAGTTGGATGGATGATAGAACTGGGGTTTTATGTGGAAAGCGTCAAATGTGAAGTTTTGAAATGCTTTGTCTCTGACAACTTGCCAACAAAGGGACTGCGTGAAACTGTAGCAGTTATCATGTGCCAATTCAGAAAAATCTCTCTTGAAGTGTTTTAAAATTTCTTGAGAGGGTTGGATGGGCAGTGAGGTGGTAATGTTTCACAAATTTAAACAAAAAACATTGCACATTGTGATAAGCAGTTGGGAAGAGAGTCAACTTCTGTGCGGTTTTTAAAAAGTCCTTATGGGGTGGGAGGGTGAAGCCAAGGCTCAATTTTCACAGTGTCCCTAGTGAGGAGAGGAAACGCAGGGCGCTCTTCACTCTGCTCAGTGACTTTTGGCCCTTCTCCACCCAATCTCTAGTGTAGTTATGATGGTGAAAATTCTCTCTTGGAACTTGGCTCACAGATTGGTTTCACCTCTAAGATCTTAGAAACTGAAGATTTCTTCCCAAATGGAGACTTCTTTATTTCTTCAAAGCTGTAATCTACAACTCCAACTCCAATATTTTCCTGAGTTTCAGGCCCACATTTTTGAACTGGCAACCTGGGGCTGACACTTAAGGCTTTTGAGGTTGTCCCATGAAGACCTCAGCTGAATATGTCCCAAAGCTTGAACTCATCAACTTCTTTCCTCCTTTTCCTGGCTTCCCTGTTTCTTTTATTGAGTTGACCTTTCTTCTGTGATCCAGGTTTGAAGGTCCAGCCATCTTTGGCTCCTCTCTTTCCCTTCACTCTGATTGGTTGAAAACTCCCATTGATTTGGTTCTTACAGTACTTCACCATGGTCTTCCACTTTCTTCTTGCTCTGCCATTGCCCCAGGGCAGCCCCATCACCTCCCCTGGACTGACTTAACTACCTCCATCACCATGTTTCAAACTGTCAATGGGGCCTTCTTTTACATACGATGAGGCCAAACGTCTAAGAGTCATGATGTTCCAAGACTGGGTCTAGGTAGTAGTCACAAATTTCCCCCTTTGTTACCATGTGCGGTAACCGCCATCCAAATCGAATGACTGTACTTTTCCTGCTTCTCTCTTCATTTATGTCATTTCCTTCAACCTTTTCCTTTTTCTTCCTCTTTGAGTCTCTTTGTCCAAATTCTACCCATCCTTTAACTTTCAGATGGTTGCCACATCTTCCAGGAAACTCCCTCCCTTTCCCTTGGCCAACAGTAATTGCTGCTGTTTCTATACTCTTGTGTAGAACTTTTTATTTCCTCATGATGCTTTTCAGTTTTGTCCTGTAGTATAGTTTTTCTTTTCTTTTTTTTCCCCATTGCCTTATTTTTCCAGTTAGGTTGTATGATTTAGAGCAGAGTCCATGCCTTGGTTATAATTTTGATAATAGACTTTTAATACATAACCCTTCAGGTTCTTAGAAAGCCTTGCACCTGGTAGATACTCAATAGATATTTAGGGCTTATGATGTGACTTAAGATTTGACTATGTCTGTAGTAATGGTTCACAACTGTGGCTGCACCCCAGACCAATTAAATCAGTATTCCTTTGGGTGGAACCCAGGTATCAGTGTTGTTTTGTTTTTGTTTTTTTATAAATTTTATTTATTTATTTATTTATTTATTTATTTATTTTTGACTGCATTGGGTCTTCGTTGCTGCGCATGGGCTTTCTCTAGTTGCAGTGAGCAGGGGCTACTCTTCGTTGCAGCGTGTGGGCTTCTCATTGCGGTGGCTTCTCTTGTTGCGGAGCACGGGCTCTAGGCGTGCAGGCTTCAGTAGTTGTGGCACATGGGCTCAGTAGTTGTGGCTCGCGGGCTCTAGATCGCAGGCTCAGTAATTGTGGCGCCCAGGCTTAGTTGCTCCACGGCATGTGGGATCTTCCTGGAACCCGTGTCCTCTGCATGGGCAGGTGGATTCTTAACCACTGCGCCACCAGGGAACTCCCTCAGTGTTTTTTTAAAGCTTCTGGGTGATTCCAACATGCAGCCAAGGCTTTGAGCCATTAATCTATAGAGGGTTAATATCAGAGATATCAGAGTTGCAGGTGGCTACTACTTATATGGAAATATTTCATTTCTTATATAACTTGGAATCTAAGTGTAATAGAGGTTTATAATAAAGCAGGACAGTGGTGGGTGTACTTCATCCAGCTCCTTGGTTAATAGCAACTGTCCAAGTGTTGTTTCATCTTTCTTGTTTTACTTTCCCTTACCCTAAAGTGTTTCTCATTTAGCTCACATTTCCTATGACCCACTAGAGGTTTGCTTAACCTGGTCAAATTCCATTTCTGGTACCTTTGTGGTGGTGGGCATTAAACTCCAACCATGCCGTGCTTCAAATAATTCATTCTCAGCAGGCTCTCGACCATGATTTTCCACTTACCTCAGCCTGCTCTGTGGTTTTAAAGGGATGGATGCATGCACGAACATTTGTAGGATGATGCCAGATAGGCATTAGGTAGCAGCTCTACATATTTCTTCCTGACCTCACTGTTTGCAAGTAGACTCTGTTTATAAAGAATTTCAAAGGACCCATGTTTCTAGTAAGAGGAGCAAAAATAAACTGTGGAAGAATTGCCGCTGAGGACATTCAGGCAAGGAGGCTGCCTCCTCGTCCATAGAAGGCTTTAGCTCTTGTGGTAATGACTGTGGGCATGTGGCGATGTTCACAAAGAAGCCTTAGAAATGCCTCTATTTCAAACTGTGATGTTTGCAAAAATGTATGTACTGTAGCTACATCCTTTCATCTATAAACTGTCTTTGATGGGGGTACGGTTGGCAAGAGAGAACATCATGAGAGGAGCTCAGAGCTTAGGGTTGAAGGATGTCTTTTGGAAAGCTCAACCCAGCCGTGAAAATGGCAATTAGCTGTGGAGCAATTGCTCTGCAAGGAAGTGCCCGCCTGCTCCTGACCCCGCTTTCACACTCACCTTCCAGAGCCGAGGTAGCAGGAATTCAATGGAGTGGTCACAGTGCTGGCTCTTATTTTTGGAGAGGCGGCAAATTCGCTCATCACACAAAGGAGTGGAAATAGATTGCCCCATCCCTACCTTTTGAGCTCTTAGTGTTTGTTCATATGGCCACTGTAGACCCTGTTAATAGAGCACAGTTCCTGCCTAAGGGGTGAAGGGTGTCTTCTGTGAGGGGGCCTCTGTGCAGAACCGATTCTCCAGTGAGCTCCCTGAGATGCTGCTCAACGGCAGACCGCGTCTCTGGCTTTGCTTTCTGCGTTCCAAGATGGCTCGGCCCTCCCCTGTGCACTTGCCTCCCTATATCGAGGTTCTTGCTTTCTTTGATATGGACCAAGATATGATTTCCTCTGTGACGGAGATGTTCATGTTGGCTTGTGAGAGTCTAACAAACATCTGTATTGAGCTTTTTTTCTTAAGGGCTCAGGGTGTTTTGCTCAGGATCTCTTGTCATTGGCACATTCTTTTTGTAACTAAGGAACAGACAGGTATTACAGAATTTCCCGTTCAGAGGTGAGAAAATTGGGGCAGAGGAAGATGAAGCAAGTTGTCTTAATGTGGCCGCAAAGCAAATGAGTTGCAAAACCAGTGGTGGAACACACTTCCCTCTTCCTTCTTTCCACTTGGCTATTCTGCCTATTATCATAATAAGCATCATAATAATATCTAATATCTGTCAAATATTTCCTAGAGATGATCTCATCTGAGCACTTTATGTGCATCATTTCATTTAATCCTCACACCAACCCTGTGAGATACATATTCTTCTTATCCCCACTTTACAGATGGAGATGTTGAGGTTCCAGTTATTAAATGACTTTGCCTAAAGTCACACAACTTGGAAGTGGTTGAGCCAGAATGCAAACCCGGGCAGTATGCTCAGGACTCCGAATTTTTACATTTATATGGACTCCTAGTTAGGCAGGAGACACCAGGGCAAGAGCCAAAGGTCATGGCCTGGGACTCAGTGGAACTGTACGGGTTTGAACAGCTTTCTGGTCTGCTTTCTGGGCCTTGGTTTTCTCATCTGAAAAAGAACTGGGTTGTGCTAGGGCTCCTAATGTCGTAGTGTTTGTAGTAGTCAAATTACATGAGGCGTTGGAATCAGGCAGAGCTGGAACCTTGAGAAAGTCACCTAACGTCTCTGAGTCTCATTCTGTCATGAGTGGAACGGAGTTAATAATGCCTAGGTAAGGGCAGGCCTGTTGGCTCTCTGGCTCAGTGTCTGGTACGTGGCATCCACTCAACAAATGCTCTTTCCTTCCCTGTTTTCAACCATCCTTACTCCCGTTAACTCCGTTACTGTGTCACAGTGCAGAGTGACACAATGCTCTTTTTCCAAATAGTATCACTGGTCTCTCTAAGATCCCAGTGATTTTGGAGTGTCTAAGAGAAGGTGAATGATGAAAGGCCAGGCCAGGGAGAATGCTGGGCATTGGACATGGTGTTCCTTTATCCATCCCACAAGAGAGCTCTCACGAAGTCACTGGTGCTTAGAAGTGGGGAAATACTAGCAATATCCATTGCCCCCCCAAAACTCAGCCTCCTTTGATATCCTTGGAATTTGCTTGACTTGCTCACACAAATGTCCAACTCGTTCCCTTTCTTTCCAGTCTTACTTCTGACTTACTTCCCTTAAGTTTTTCCAGCATGCGGCTATTTTTCTTTACGAGCCAGAATTAGGCACATATACTATAATACAGTGCTGGTTACTACACCTGCCTTTTCTGCCTTACCTGATGACTGAGCTTACAGCAGCTTATGAGAGTGAATCTGGTTTTATGAGATCTATAAATATCTCCAATAGGATTTTTATTTCATTTCCCCCCCTTCAAGTAAGACATAATGGAAGCAATCACATACACAAGGAATATTCTTTCTGTGATAAAGTGGGTGTTTTTGAATTGGCCTCTGAAAAGCAATAATTTGATGTGTTTGTTCATGTTGGGAGTTTTATGGGGGAGGGGGAAGGATCACGCATACGCTGCTATAAAACTCGAATGTTATTTCCTCATGTTGAAGGTTTAGCCCAGCACCTATGGGGAGATTTATGTCGGAGATGCCAGCCCTGTGTGCAGACTGTATTTCCTCCTCCTGAGGAGTGTGCATTTGTGTTTTCTTAGACACATAGAATCCAGGGAAGGAAAGTCCCATTGGCTGGCAGGAGGGGGCTCCCAGAAAGAAGGTTTCCAGTTCTTTGTCTCATCTGTTTCCAGCTGCCCCAAGGGAGGATGTTCTCATCCTTCTCTGCACTTCGTGGATTTCCTAGGAAGATCTCACACCACTTCACTGTATCTCAGTGAGATTTTTTTCCCTTGGTATTTCCCTTTTTAAAAAAAAGAGTCTTAAACTTATCCAATTTTTAAAAATGTACTATTCCCCAGTACCAAGTATGGAAAGGATTTTCCTTACCTTGCTCTTTGAGGAGTGTCTAGAAGGAACCTTGAACATGTAACTTTAAAGAATCCATTAAAAAAAAAAAAAAAAAGCCATGAGAGTTCTATGTACCTCGTTTTTCCTGTCTGGAAAACGGAAGTCAGGAGCTCCATTTGCCATCTTACTCAGGACCATTGTAACAAAGTTAATTATGGATTTAACAATTGTTTTTGAAAAATTGAATATCTGACTCTGACTACTTAGGATTTTTTAATTTATTTTTTTGGTACAACCTCTCCTTGCATACATACATCTTCCCCCAGTTCTCAGAAGCTTTGTGTTTAGCTAGATGATAATATAATTTGGCCTCTGAAAGAATAACCCATGTGAACTTAGTACACCTGAACCAAGGGCATGCAGGATTTTTACCTTAATGTCATTTCATTTTTTCTATTTAACTTCATCTCAGTGTGTAATATAATCCTATCATTTTGGCTCTGCTACCTACAAACACTATTCTGTGCTTATCATCAAATAATGTGACTTCTCTGGTCCTCAGTTTCCTCATGTGTATATAGTAGTGTAGAGTTAGGAATAGTCAGCGATCAGAGATACAAACAGGAAGGTCCTGGGATAAACTGGCTTCACGAGCTGTTTTATTTGGCCAGCATACATATTTCAATTTCTTTTTAATTGGAATGCTTTTAGACAGATATGCACTCTTCAATTAACCTTGTCTCCACTATTTCTACCTTGCTTAGTTTCTGATTTCTGGCCAGGTGAGCATGCATTTGGGTTTGTGACCCTCAGACTGGCAGCTCTCTAAGTCACCTTCCCCTCCAAAACGCTGTGATTCAGGGACAACCTTTATATATTTATCAGTCTCAAGCTGGCTTGATTACTACTCTTACCTGGAATCCATTTTCATTTCTTTTTAGATTTCTCTGCCTTGTTGAATGTCTTTGGGATTCTGTTTTATAAAGCAGATTCCAAATTGCTTCTCAATTCCTCCTAGTCATCTAGGTTCTGTTGTAGATCATCGAAATCTGGGTTGGAAAAGACCATCTGGTTTACCCCTCTCCCCGCCTGGGCTGAGCAGTGTCTGCAGAGCATGTTTATTACTTATTGGTATTTGCAACATTTTCCAATTTGGAAACTGACTCTATGTTTCCTGAGCTTGCAGCCTCTTCTTGGTGGAAATGGGAGTGAAATGGGACAATACCAAACAAAAAGTTCTTTTGGTCTAACAGCCCTCATTAACAAATGACTGCCATTGTCACGGTTTCTTTTGTCACTCCTGAGACCCAACTGGTCAGTGGTGGGAAAAACTCCTTTTTGTGGTAGAAAAACATGTAACCATTTCTGAGGTTTCTTAGTCTTGACATAGAAGCATGTTGTACAGAACCCCATTAACTGCTTTAACTGCTTATTTTGTGTGGAAGTAGATTTTATATGACTTGTTTCACTGAGGAAGTGATGCTTTTTGTGTGAAGAACTCCAGGGCATTATAATAAAGTACTTTCCTGAGAATCAAGTAATTTGCATTTTTTCCTACGCTTGGCACTCAAATACTGCCAGCAAGGCACTTGGCCTTCATTTTCTAATGCTTTCAGGATGCTGGTCTACATTAGGGGTGTTTAAAAAAATTTATTCTTTTGTATTGGCTCCCTGATATTACTAAGGATATCATTTAGGTTGACCAGCTGGTGATTTTCAGGGTCATTCTTTTCCTGTTAAAAAAACCCCGTCATTCCATTAAATTACTTGATGCAGGGTGTTTCTCCTTTTCTCCAATCTCCAATTACTTTTTCTTTCTTTCTTTCTTTTTCTTTTTTAAAAACTCTGAGTGTTAAGTAAAGGTCCAGGTTCATTATCTTGTTAACATATATATTAATTAATTTTTTTAACTAATAGCTGTTTATCTTACTGTGTGAATTGGCAGCTATTAAAATATTTCTGAAAAAACATCCCTAGAAAGGAAGAAAGAAAGAAAGAAAAGAAAGATAGAAAATAAGGAAAAGAAAAGGAAAAAGGAAAGAAAGACATTATGTGGGCTTCTAATGTCCTTGCACAGTTCTTCTGTGAAAGAGAAGCAGAATGCAAACCATTTGTCTTCCTATCCAGGATGTGCTGCCTACATTTTCCTCCTGTTTTTGCATTCATGATCTCTTTTTTTATGCTCCCTATTCATAGAGACTAGGATTTTACAGATATTAGAATTTGAGGACCATTAGACATTTCACTGCAATCTGTTTTCTTCTCCTCAATCTGTGGGTAACCTGCCTGAGCTTTAGAGAACATTATTTAAGTCCAAGCCAGTATTGGACCATCAAGAACTGTGAGCCCCCTTTCAATATTTTATTTATTTATTTTTCAAATTTTTATTGAAGTATAGTTGATTTACAATGTTGTGTTACTTTCAGGTGTACAGCAGTGATTCAGTTATACATACATACATACACACACACACACACACACTTTTTCAGATTCTTTTCCATCATAGGCTATTTTAAGATACTGAGTATAGTTCCCTGTGCTATACAGTAGGTCCTTGTTGGTTATCTATTTTATATATAGTAGTTTGTATATGTTAATCCCAAACTCATCATTTACCCCTTTTCAGTATTTCAAATGCATTCTCATGTTAACACAATGCGTGGTATAGCATGGCTCAAGGCAGTGCTTCTCAAAGGGTGGGCTGCACTCGTGGGCTTCATGAGCACAGCCTTAAATAACAACAGAACCACCTTGGGAGGCCTTACTATTCCCTTTTTAGTTTTCTTTCAATCCTTCTGACTAACTCAAGGCGAAAGACTCAGCTTTGTGGTAGTATGTCTTTAAGGCTTGATAATCTTTTCTTCTCCTCCGCCTTCTCTGTCCTGTCCTTCCTCCCTCCCTTTGTTCCTTACTTCTTGCCTCTTTTTCTTTCCTCCCTCCCGCCCTCCCTTCCTTCCTTCCTTTCTTTCTTTCTTTCTTCCTTTCTTTCTTTCTCTTTCTCTCTCTCTCTTTCTCTTTCTTTCTTTCTCTCTCTCTCTTTCTTCCTCCCTCCCTCCCTCCCCCCTCCCTCCCCCCTTCCTCCCTCCCTCCCTCCCTCCCTTCCTTCCTTCCTTCCTTCCTTCCTTCCTTCCTTCCTTCTGACAACAGATCCCAGACCCAGAGATTTTGACAGGCAAACATCCAGCTAAAAGTTAATAATATCATTTTGGCTTTATTGTTTTTAATTTTATGATTATCTTTTATTGATGAACATTTACAGGAAGAGTATTTTAAAATATATTCAGCCTTAATACATAATGCCTTAGTGAGGCAATTAAAAATGTAAATAATAGGGAAATGATTATACAGATGGAATGCTGATTTGGTAAAAATGTATGAAGGTGGAATGAAATGAAGTTTGAGGAATGCTGGTGTGGTAGAAAATCAGGGGACTTGGAGTCAGAAAACTGGAATTAGGCCTGACTTTGTAAGTATAAACCAGGGCAAATTGCTAAGCTGCATTTTCCCATCTGCAGTGTGGGGTTTATAATAATAGGATTCTTATAATCAAATGATATATGGCTGTGAAAGTGCTTTGTAAACTGTCATATGCTATATAATGTTATTGTTTTCTATTCTGTGACAGAGGAGGCTTTAGTTTCAAACCTTAAACTAGCACTCCTTGTTGACATTCTTCTTCCTTATGATTTCTATTTAGTGTTCTCAGCAGGGATATAATAGCTTCTTACTTGTTCAAATGGGGCTATTACTTGTGCCTTAATTATGGCACTTTGAAAAATCTTCCTATTGGTTTTCTAGAAGTGGGGACATAATTTCTAATTTCTTTGTGTGTGTGTGCTAGCTTTTAAATAAATTTTGAAAAAGTAAACTTAGTATCTATAGTATGTCAGAACTTCTAGATTGAGATAATACATTTAGCTTAATTGATTTTTTAAGATAAATTTTTAAAAGTTAAAATATTTTACCACACTCATGAAACAATTGTGTGCATTTGTGTGTGTATGTGTGTTGGTGCCCAAGGATGAAGGAAGTTTGGATTTTGTGTAGAAAGGAGAACCCTGGGGACAGTTTGCTTCTGAAAGTGGAAGTCTGGGTGGCTAAAATGACTCATTCACAATGTCTGTCACATGTTGTTAGATGATAAGAAGATGGGGACTTGCCTGGATAGGAAGTCCTAGACTTACCGGGACCTTTCAGCTGACTTACAGGGAAACCCAGCTTCTGCTACACAAGGATTGGAGTGACAGAGCAGCATGCGTGCTGTCTGGGACATGGACTTTTATCCTGCCCAAGACAACCCTGGTAGGAGGTAACTGTAGATAAGAAAGGAGGTTGATCTCTCTGACATGAGGACCACACTATGTTGGTCAAGCTCCATGAACGCTTCAACTCAGGATGCTCAGATCTCCATGCTGCTTAAGACAGGTGCCCTATTGACAAGAATTTGGGGGCCTGGAGCGTCAGGTCCAAAGGCCCACTCTCATACTGCCTCATCTGGAGCACTGGTGGGAATGAGGGTGCATCTGGATCACTGTCTATGAGGCCACTTAGGGTTTTAGCCCATCCCTGTTTGGGGGGGTTGAGTAGCTCTGTCTTTCTACGTTCCTTCAAAGCGAAGGCTTGCAGCTTTGATGGTCCTGGGGAGCAGCCCATGTGGAGGCTTGGCATGGGCCTCTCTTGCTCTGCCTGCCTGAGTCAGATGGCAGCCACGACCCTCCCCTCTCCCTAGCTAGAGTTGGAGGGGGTCCCTGAAGCTCACAGCTGCCTCTTTGCCCTGGCTGCAGATTTTCAAGGGGAAGTGGCGATGGAGAGGGAGAGGAATCTACTTCTGTAGGGGTTTGTCAGGACATACCTTTGGCTCAACCTCCCACATGAGAAATTTGATTCTGGGGTCAGGAATGTGACAAAACACTTAGGTATGCAGCTGGATTTTTGCCATCAATGTGATTTGCAGGGAAGTGTGACCATAAGATGCTTGAGATCATGAATTGGACGGACTCCCCATCTGGAGAGCCATACCTTTCCCTGCAAAATTAAATATTTATGTACTTTTAAAGTTTAGTTTTGATTTTTTTAAAAGAGGATAGAAGCGCACTCAACTATTAAGAAAAAAAACATGAATTGCTTCAGATCTAGTGGTAACATTTTCAAGTTTGCAACAAACAGCTTTATTGGAAAACATTGTTTTGTTCTTTAAAGAAAATCAAACCCATCCTAAGATGTTTCAAGACCCGGCTGATGCTATAGTCCTGGCCCGTGAACACCATGGAAGCAGCAGAGGCTGGGGCTGGCGTTGGCGCATTATATTATCAGAGAGCTTTGTCGCCATCTGTTACTCCGTGTCCTCTCGCTTTCAGGTTCCTCCACTGTGGCTTTCCCCGTCAAGTGCAAACTTATTTCGTTTTAAAAACACTTTTTATTTTGAAATAATTATAGACTCATAGTAAGTTGCAAAAACAATACAGAGTCCCGTGTTTCCCCCAGTGGCGACATCTTATTCTATAGCTGTCAGATGACTTAACTTCATTTTGAGGCACTTGCTCTGAGGGAGTCGGGCGGGTGTGGTAGGAGGGAACACCTTGGAAAGCAGGGTGACATCCTTTTGGGGCAAAGGGAGCTGTGGGCAGGGGGCAGAGGGGGAATCGAGAAGGAATCCAGGCCATCCCCCTCCCCAGCCGCTTTGTACCTGGGACCTCTCAGCTGTCAAAATGAAAAGCCAATTACCTTCTGTGTAAATGAGGAAAAAGAAGAAATAAAACTGTCTCTTGGCTGATATGCATAACATTTCAAATAAAAGGATATACATAAGTACTTATTGACAGTTTTGAGGAGAAGGAGGAGAGGGTGCTGGGAGATAGAAAAGGGAGATTTTACTTTTTATACCTTTTCTGTTCTGTTTAAATGTTTTTGACCTTCACGTATGGTCATTACTTTTAATTTTTTTAAGGCAATCCTGGTGATGGAGTGATGGGCCACTTACATTTTCCTCGTGTTATACATATATATATATATATATTTTAGTCTTATGTTCGTTTAAAAAATACCAAGCCTCTTGAGAAGATCAATAATTATCAACAATTTGGACTGTTGACAGTTGTCTATAATTATACCATGATTGCCGTTATTTTAGTGGGGCTCATAAATTAACCCCATCTCTCCCCTCCCTAACCTATTTGAGAAAACAGATACGGGAACCAGAGAGAGAGAGGTTAAATATCAGGTCTAAAATTGATAAAACTGGGTTTGGACCCCGCTGGGCGGTACCACGTCACTCTGGCTTCCCAGTATTTACCGTAGCCCTCCCGCTGGTGGCCTGCGGGCTGACCCGGCCCCGGGAAGCGTGTGCTCCACAGAACAGCAGGTTGCCAGCCTTGCCTGCCTGCCTGGCCCCTCCGTGCTTCCCCCGCGGCAGGTGGCAGAACCTTCCAGGAAGAGGTCAGGGCAACAAGAGAGGAGCACGGGCTCCAGTATGTTTTCTTTTCTTAATGTTTTTTCTCCCAGTATCACTGATCACTTTCTGTCTTGGGCAGGAGTGAGGGAAGGAAGTAAAAAGAAGTTTGGAAGCTTTACTTCCAGGATGTCCTGGGAGATATTTACTTCTGGAAGAGGGAGCCCTGTGCCTCTGTGGAATTCCAGAGGAGGGCAGGGAGAAGCCCAGCATAGCAAGGGGAGGGGCTCAGGATGCAGAAGGAAGACTGGAAGCAGCAGTGACAGTTTTACATTGGCCTGACTCAGGGGCGGGGCTCAAGGGTCCATTGTCTTAGGCCCTTGTCCTCGAGGAACGCTGGCCGGAAAGGAACCAGGAGCAGTCAGGGAAAGGGAGTGACCCAGAGTGTGTTCGGTTCTAGTGTGTCCTGAATTCCCCCGACCTCACCCTGCAAGTAAAAATGGAAAGAATTTGAAGACTATAGGCAGGTAGCCTTAACAGAAGAGTGGCGGAGGTGGAGAGATGAGAACAGAAGAATCTTGTGTCTCCAAAACACTCTGGTTGTGGAGACTGCTCTGTCCCTTACCTCTCCACCTGCCCACTTACCTCTCCTCGGCCACTTCGCGTCAGAACAGAACTCACTCCTAGTCCCCGAAGTCAGCTGGCCCTTGCTGATCAGAGTTTGTCATCCACCAACAAGGGGTGAAGGAGTCGGAATAGTCACACTCGTCTGTAGTAAACCATTGGGATTCTTGAGAAGGAAGTAGAGAATGCTCAGTTTTGTAGTTGTGCTTCATTTCTCCTCTGTGAGTTTTGTTTGGTTCTCTTTCTTTAGGCTTTTCTCAGCGATGTCTTGTCCATGAATAGTTGTTAGTTGTTCTTCTTGTGAAGCCTGAAACTACCTATATATTGCCATCTTAGTGATGTCACTCTTCTGGTTCTTTTTCTTTAATTTATTCATTTAATTCCTCTCTTTCTCCTTCTCTTCCTTCCTTGAGGGCTTTGGATGTGCCAAGCATTGTGCTAGGCGCTGAGAATGTAGTAGTGACCCAAACAGGTATTGTCCCTGCTGTCATTGGAGCTTAGAGTCTAGAGGCGGACCCAGAAGATAAACAGATACATATGGATGTATGCATTGTGATTGGCATATAAGGAAAAGAACAGGGTGTCAGGAGAGAACATTTCTTCAGTGACTTTCCCAGTCACATCTGAAATAGTTAAGGAATTTTCCTATTCATCTCATAGCTTTTTTTTTTTTTTTTTTTTTAATGGATATTCTGAGACTCCTTTTTTTTTTTTTTTTTTTTTAAAGGATTTTCTTATTTATTTATTTATTTATTTGTTTTTATTTTTGGCTGTGTTGGGTCTTCGGTTCGTGCGAGGGCTTTCTCCAGTTGCGGCAAGCGGGGGCCACTCTTCATCGCGGTGCGGGGACCGCTCTTCATCGCGGTGCGCGGGCCTTTCTCTATCGCGGCCCCTCCCGTCACGGGGCACAGGCTCCAGACGCGCAGGCTCAGCAATTGTGGCTCACGGGCCCAGCTGCTCCGTGGCATGTGGGATCTTCCCAGACCAGGGCTCGAACCCGTGTCCCCTGCATTAGCAGGCAGATTCTCAACCACTGCGCCACCAGGGAAGCCCCATCTCATAGCTTTTTTATATACTTCCCAAAATGTTCTTCTCAAACCTTTTTCCTGGAAGTGTATAGTTACCACTCAAAAAGGAAATCTAAAACGGAACAGACATTTTGGGTTGAGGATACTTACAACCTTTAGACACCTGTATTTCATGTATTACTAGTCTCCTCCCGGGTATATAAATTCTCTTCTATGTGTGCAGCTGGAGTTTTAACATCGCTAAACAAAGAGGTTGTCATGCTCTGTATCCTATATGTATTGTTACTGTTTGAGTAAGTATATTTTTCTTTAAAGGGTTTTTTTAACCTCAACTCTTTTTTCTAATAGATTTATTTTATTCCTTTCATAGGAAAAAAAAACGAGGGAAGTAAAGAAAAGGAAAAGCTAATGGGTCTTTTCATGTCACACAGCAAATCATGGCAGGCAAGAGATTTTGACTAAGCATGTCAGTTAAGGCTTTAATGATATGTTACTGTACAGCACTTCCTTATAAAATCTGTATATGAAAAAGCAGTAGGTAATTTATGGTCATCAGTGGTGGCAGTTTTAAAAATATACAGATACGATGAACATTCTGTTCCTTAAGTTCTGCCTCAGGATTGGTGAGCTGCCATTGCGTCCTGTTGAGTGATGTGAATAATATCGATAAACATATCGGGTCCTATTTGTCTGATTCTGGCTTGGTACATAGCTAAAGGGAAAAAAACCTTTCTGGGAAGAGTGATGCTTCTTTAACAGCAAATGGATTGAATTGATGTAAGTATGATTTGCAACAGGGGATGCTTAACCTTCTATCTAGAATCAAATGCCGGAATTAGAGACGCTGAAGACAACAGTGACTTTAACAGCAGTAAGACTTTTGCTTGATCTGCGTGATTGGAAGAAGGATTTGGGGATAAAGATGTATCTGAAAACTTAACTTTGCTTACCTTTAACATCTGCCAGTTTTCAGCCTTGCAGTGACAGTTACTGGCATTACCGAGGGATGGTGGCAGGGTACTGGAGAGACCAAGGTACACCTTCGTGTGAAGGAAAGCATGAAATGAACCTTGTTCATCGGGTGTGCATGAGATTTGTTGACACTGACTTGGTGATGGAGGCAGTTGAATTGGGTCATGTGACCTGTGAGAGGGAAGCAGTGACTCCCAGCTGGTTGGGAGTCCTAAGCAAATCAGAAGGGACACAAGCGTAGGGCTGGTGGTTTCATTTCCATGCAGGTATAACAAAAGCTCTGTATTTTCTTCTGGTGAAAACATTGGAAAATGTTCATTTTGGTACTTGTAGGTGACCCAGGAAAACAAGTTGAAAAGTTAGCTACAGTGGGATGCTGTAAAACTTGTGACTCAACATTTGTATGATGTTTTTGAAACTTTTGCCTTGGGTTAGCCCCCTGGCATGACTTTTTGGAAGTCTGCACTAAACAATAACTCTTTGTCATTCAGACCTAGCTTGGCCTACCTGTACTTCCTTCCACTATGACAGCTCCTTGACCAAGGGCAAGATTTTTATGGGGGTGGGGGAGGTGCTATAGCAATACTGGCTTCATCTGTAGAGCTTAAACGCATTTGCCTCCTGAGAGTTAAGATTTTAATGAGGCATCCTTTCCCTTGGAGCCAGCCTGCCTTTCTGCCGTCTTTGCTCTCCACCAAGGCAGAGAGCAAAGCCTTCTGTTATGATATTGTGGAGTTAATAATGCTGCTCTATTGATTTTATGAGGCTCTCAGTCACAGGGGAATGTATGGGGGATGGGGCCAGCACTCACAGTGCGCTTCCTCCAACTCTCTTTCCAGCCCTGGAGCTTTTGTTTTGAATCTGGAAGCTTCCAACCAGGGCTGGATTTCCAAAGGTCAAATGTGCCTGCACATTTTGTCCTTAATGAGCTAGCTTTGCCCTGGAGCCCTCTCTGAACTTGCCAGCGTTCAACCTGAGTGGTAGCAGCAGCTTCATGACCAGATCCAATTGACGTTCCACCCTTGCGAGGTGCCAAAAGGAGCCACCTAGGGTTATTGGCCAGGAGAATGTGGTCATAAATGCATGTCTACAGGAATGGGCGAGGTTTCCTCTTTGCTTAGAAAGCCAGAAAAACATCAACAGAAAGGGGCTACAAAGGAAAAAAACACATCCAGGCACTGAATCTTTGGTCCCCTCACCAACAAAACAGCTGATGGTTTTAATGAGGAAATTTCACTTTTTTTAAAAAGGGGAGATAATCATCTTCTTTTTTCCTCTTGTTTTTTCTCTTTTATTCCACATTTTCTTGTCTTCCTCCTCTTCTTGCTTTAAAGGTGACATACACAGGTCAACTGATATCTGAGGAAATGATGTTTCTTTTACTTGATGATGAGAATTTCTTAACTCAGTATTGATCTTTTTGCCTTGGCTACCAGGAAACTCAGGGCTGAATTTAATTCTGTGCATGATCCAGTAGCACTTTTTTAAGCTAAGATTTCTTTTTGGTAATATTTATCTTCTTTTGTTCTCATTTTAAGGTTTGTTATATGTACGTCTTAAATTAGTATGAATCTGAAACGGAAAATGCCTTAGATGAGTTTGTAAAACATTTGGGTTCAGGAGTATTACTTGGTAGCATTAATATGACCATTGGGCCTCACTAGTATCTTTTGAGCTCTTGATCTTTCCCTGAATTATCACTGAGGATCTAGAGAAACAGCCATTGCTGTTTAGTAAGTATACTGGTAAAGCTGAACCTAGAACAAACCAGCAACGTCATTGTCAGCCAAAAACTGTTTGCATTTTCTAGGCCCTGGGGATGCATTTTTTGCTGCCCCTTTACAGATACCCTGTGTATCAGACCCCCTAGACTGCTCACCCTTTTCCAAGCACACAGTGGGGCTTTCATGTGTCTACATCATTGCTCATGTTGTGTGCTCTTTCTAGAATGTTATTGTTCCCTTTCTACATTTGACAAAAGCTCACTTATTTTCAAGGTCTAGCTCAAATGTGACTTCTTCATGTGGCCTTCACTGACCTCTCTAGGAGAGTGAGTTGGTTCCTTTGCTGTGTTGTCATAACACGTTGTTTGTCCTAGCTATTGGTCACACATATACCCTGTTCTCTTTAATTGTATGTGTTTCTATGCCTCTGTCCTTACTATACCATGGGCATCTTATAGGTAGATATTGAGCCCTAGGATTCCCCGAAATCTCTAGCAAAGTGTCTGATGTAAAGTGGAGGCTCAGTAAATAACTGTTAAATTAATTTAAAAGAAGTACAAATACAGTACCTGCCCCTGAAAGGCCAACAGGGTTCAAATGGGTATAACCTACATATCGTAGCGGAGTTCTTCCTCCCTGGCCGTTATCCTGCTAAGACAAAGTTACCAGTCTGATCCAGTCACCCTTGAGAAGAGCACAGAATGATAAGTAATAGTGACTCCTAATCAAGATTTTTAAAAAAATTCATTTAGGAAGAATTTATTGAGCAGCTGTTGATTATACCGAGCACTGTGCTTAGCCCGAGGGAGGTTTAAAACTTGGTGCCAGACCTCCAGGCTCTTGTAGATTTGTTAGCGCTTACCCTCTCCTGCTTGACTTTTCGTGGTGACATCTCTGCAGATTTCCCTTTCTTGTGTCAAGATTCTTCTTGAGAGCAGGGATTCCAGCTGCGTGGTGCTGGGCAAGAGTAGCTGAGCAGGAGACGAAGGAAGGTGCTGCTCATTTGTGATTTCCTCCAGCTGGGTCTCTCCTCAAATAAGCAATTTCTTAGGAAAACTTGGTGGAAGTGTTTACCACAGTTCCCACCAGTCTCTGCTGTCATATTCTTTTCACTAATGTGTATTAGCCTCCTGTAGGTGTTTGAGTTTGTGAATCCTGACCTAGATTTATCAGGAAGGGCATTGATAACTACTAGAGGAGGGGATCCTTAGAAACAACACCTGCCTACCCCAGCATCTCAAGGACAACTATCTGGCCCTGTTTCATGGGACCTCACCTGCGAGGTTGGGCAGAAATTGCAGTCCAGAATCTGAAATCGAGATACCTGAAGACTCCTATAAACAGAGGGATCAGAATAGTAAATTCCATCTTCATCATGCCTTGCTTCCTTGAGGCAAGCAAGATTTGGTCACGAGAAACCAAGGATCAAAGAGGAAGTGACTTCAGGAAGGCCACAAAGCTAATTACATAGGAGGAGCTGAAAAAAGTCCTCCTGACTTTGGTCTGTGTTCTCTCCGTGACACCACATTGCCTTTGATTTTATATACCTATAAAAAGTCCCAAAGTTAAAAGATTTTGATATCCCAGATTGATTAGGTACCCCCTCCCAATAAGATGCTAAATTACTTGATTTTTAATAAAGATGGTCTTCCACAACTACACATTTCTGAATGGCAATAATAATTCTTTCTTCTTAGTTTACTACCAAATGATGATAGATAAAACCACTTTAAAATTAAGGTTTAGGTTCCATGTAGGGAGCAGGGCTAAGTGTCAGTTTTGCCCTTGTGTTGATTTGCTGCCCAAAGTTTGATGGATCCCCTTGGTTAGAGGTATGTCACCTGATAAGAGCTACTGGCATCCAGGATTTTTACACAGAAGTGAAATGCTTGCTGTTCATCTGTTTTCCATTACTACTATTTTTCCTCCTCTTCTTGCTGCTTCTAATCCTTCCATGTTCTTTTTCAAGCTGCATTTTCTATTTGAATCTCGAACAAAAGAAATGAGTGATTGATAATACTGGTGTTGAAAATGGGCTAAGATCCAGTATTCTGAAGGGCACTGGGTTGGGGGGGAGTGTTGAATCTGGTTTAGTGAAATATGCATTTTTATGTTTATTAAAACTAGGAATTTTTTTTTTCAAATGTTGAATGACAAATGCAAATACCCCCTTTAAAAAAAGTGTATCACTTACAGTTTTCATATATTTGGTATTAATCCAATAAACAAGTAAAATTAGGTTCTTAGTAAACTGTAATTATAAATTTTCTCAGTTCAGATCTTAAAAAATGATACTGGTTCCATTTCTTTCTATCTCAGTGATGACACTTGATGTTGACAGATTGGAATGACTAAAATACTATTTACTTTTACCAAGATTTGGAACAGTCAGAGAAAACTCAGAAATCTCTTAATAAAGGCTGTTGTCAAAACTAAGACCTCTTTTTGTTCTCACCAGGAGAAATTACGTAGAAATTACATACGTAGCTGAAAAGTTTGTGAAGTGAAATTTGGGATCGGGTATTGTGTTTACAATTTGGAAAGATCCTGAACCTTTTTCAGGAATCCTGTTGCTTCAAGGTTACTGCAGATGGTTTGTTGAATTTTTTAGAATGTTTTGAGATCGTGGTAGAGGGTTCAGAGTTGGACCAGAAAAAAAGCCTAAGGGAAAAAGGCAAGAAACTTTTGGTTCTGTTTCTGGTCTATAGTGTGGCTATAGAAGTATGGAAAACCCAGTTTTCTTTACTAGCTTGGGTTCCCCATCAATAGGATGGGGATTTTAATCCTTGTTGTCTAGTTGGTCTCACGGGGGACTTTGAGGTTACATGAAAATATTGACAACCATTTTCAGAAGCTTTTCACAAAAGAATTCTCTGTAAAAAAAGGTATATGTCATTTCATATGGATTGGATTGGAAAAGTCCCAGTTTCACCTGGCTGCTATAGTTATGATTTGTTCCCGATTCTGTCAGCCTGTTTTCTAGAGAAAATGGAAGGTTTCTATAGATCTCTGATTCAGTGAATCGTGGGTTCAGAGCTCAGAGTATGCTTTTAAGAACAGCACAGATAAAGCATCCCTGCCTTAGCAAAAGTGATCCTTTCATTCATATAGTTGTTTGCAAATCCTGATAGTGGGGATGGCATTTTAATTTTATTTTTCCAAGAAACACATTCAAGAACTCAATTTATATACACTAATATGTATAAAATAGATAACTAATAAGAACTGCTGTATTAAAAATAAAATAAAATTTGGAAAAAAAGAACTCAATTTATTGAAGATCAAACCAAATATAAGCAAATTTTATGGCAATTGCAGATATAGACACAACATCAAAATATCTCCTAAATTAAGGCTGTGGCTCTGCTGGGGCCCACATTCCAGGATTCTCAGTAGAGAAAACATGTTTTCTTTATAGGGGAGTTTTATTAGCAGCAATGTTCCGGTATGTGGTTCAGGTTAATTAATGATGTAGTCACACTGGTGTCTTGCCATGAGTTTTATTCCAGTAAGTAGGGCCCTAGGAAGTCTCATTGGCATATCCTGTCATGCCAAAATGGAATCCTTAATTTGGACCATTAAAATACATCTCAGTGAGGTCTGTCAACAAGGTAGTTTAAGAATTTTTAATGTGGATACTACCTTACACTGTGAATTCATTCACCATAAACTATTAAGTAGCATGTGCATTGGTTTCAATGAATATATGCCATTCTAGAATATTTTGTTGGCTGAGATGATTGAGATGATTGAGACCTCAAAGACCCAGACCACCCACAAGCTCTGGTAGAGTTGACCTTCAATTGTGTAAGGAGATTTGTACTAAGAACCACCTTTTCCCCATGAGAGTTTCTATTAATTTTAAATCACGGTGGCGTTTTAAAACTTAATTTTATGTTGTGCATATGTAGCAACCTTCCTTGGAGGTTGAAACAACAAAGCAACTGGATTGGAAATTAGATTTTCCCCCTTATGCTGCTAATGTAGTTCTTGTTCCATTGGGATTTCCCTTTGCATGGGCTGATGATTTCTTTGAAACTGTATGGAAATTGGTTCAGACAGGAACAAAGGGGAGAGGGGATGGCAGTGATGATTCAAATTAGTGTCTCTTCTTCAGTGAGAGTCTGGTGCGCCTGAAAGTGCATGTCTTGCGGTACCAGGCGAGCCACCTAAGGTTAAATGAGATGCCAAAGCTACTGGAAACCAAACTTCAGGGCCTCAGTACTTGATTCCTCCCTGTCCAGTTGGGTTGAGTTGTTAATTTGAAATCTGCAACATCAGAATGTGGTTCAGAAATGGGCCAAGCACAATTTTTCTTTTCTTTATGTGATGGAAAACCTTCTCTTTCTTTCTCCTTCATCTTTTTCCAGCCATCATGTGAAAGCTTCCTATTGCCTAACATAACAAACAGGAAAGGGAATGACTTTGTGACTCTGGGAACAATGACGGGTGTAGAGAAAGGCATCCGAAAGACATGAAAAAGAATCTACATTTCATTGTCAGTGGCATGTGCACACACACGCATACATGTGTTCATACACACACAGGGACCCTGTACAGCTTATATTCAATATTTTCACCCTTAGCTCTTGCCTAGTTTAAACGCCATACCCTCTTAATTGGATTTTGGCTTCCTTCCAGGTTCAGTGTTTGAGGGCTCTGTATCCGTGAAATAATGATACTGAAATAAATAGCATCTCTCAGTAGAGATATCTTTTTATGTAGAATTCTTAAAGGGAATGGAGAGGAACGAAATGCTTTGTGTTTAGGAATTTATGGGAAGGTCACCAGAATGGGCCAAAACAGGAGTTTCCAAGGACCTCACCTATGTAAGTGAAGTGTGCGGCTATTTAGGATGACAGAAAACATGAGTCCTCCCTGCCTGCGAGATTTGAATGCACTGTTTCATCGAAATATCAGTGAATGTGGGATGCCCATGTTGGGAACCAAATGGATGTGACCCTCAAGTGCTTCAGAGACCAGTGGCCAGAGTTGCCTTTCTCAGGGAGGTCCTTTTGGGTAATAGAAATGGGAATAAATGATAGAAGATGGTTGAGCCTCTATCTTTAATCTGTTCCCTCAGGGCACCAGTTAACAAGAACCTGGTTGCGGAGGCCAGGAGAGGGTGGGTTTGTTCATCTGAGCGACACTTGGAGCACATGATGCAATACAGACTCCTGAGAAGAAATGCCCTCTTTGCATCTGTTTGAAATGGGCAGGTGTGAGGACCCAAGACTGATCTCTTTGTCTTGAGCAGAGATTCCATCTTACTGAGTCTGATGAGTATGAGTCAGTGAGTGCTTTCTCGGTGCTAAAATGTGAATGGAGGAGAAACATCGATGGAGCCCTCTGACCTAATAAGGTAGACATTTTAGGATAGCTTTCCTGGCTGGTGAGACCAGCTAACGTCCTCCCTGGAATTCCGGATTGACTAATGGCTTCATTGATTCATTTACCCATTAAACTAGTATGTTTAGATGCCTTTTCCAGGCCCTGTGCTGGGTGTGGAGATTCATTGGCACATAAGCCCAGGTCCCTACTCTGCTGGAACTTCCCTAATAGTAGGGAAAGATGGGCAATAAACATGAAAACAAATAATTTAGATCTTTCCAGGGCTTGGTAAGTAACTAAAAAACAAATAAAACAAGGTAGTCTGAGGGAGAATGAATAGGGTGTTTGGGTTAGTTTATCTAGGCAGATCAAAGGACTCTCTGAATAGGTGGCAATTAAACCAAAACATAACAGATTAAAAGAAAACAGGTATGCCATGACCTGGGGAGTCTGGATTCTGGGGTGCAGGAATAGCAGGCACTATGGCTCTGCGCTTGGTGTGTTTGTGTGAATGGGAGGGGGGTTAAAAGGTGAAGAAAACAAGACTGGTTCACGTAGGATCTGATTTGCATGGCGAGGAAGTAAGTGTGATGGCAGGCCATTGAAGGACTATTGGCAAGAATTTGAGCTGGAAGGGGTCTTTGAGAGGGTGGTTCACTCACTTTGCGAGAAGGAAATGAACTCCCTGCTCAGGGTTAGTAGTTCAGTGGGAAGGGAAGAGGCAGTGTTGGAAAGGGAGGTGTTGAATCTGATTCCCAGGCCAGGTTCTTTTTACCAATACAAAATGAGAGTTGAACAGCATCTTGTCCACTTGTGTTTATGGCTTCTCTTCCTGGTGGTTTCTGGAGGCCAGAGGAGAAAAGATGAAGTGGCAGGAGGAAGAGGAACACTCTCTGAGAGGAGGAAATGGCTTTTACTTCCTACACAGGGCTGCCCTATGGCCTTGTAGGAATCTAAATGTGCCTCTCATTTGGGAATGCTGGGTGTATCCCAGACAGTAAGCATTTAAACTTTTTTTTTTTTCTTTAATGAAAAACATTGAAGAGCCAAGTAAATATCACCTGTAATTAAATATTAAAATACTGCTGAAGCCTACAAGGACTGTTGTTGGTTATGTATGCATACATATTGTTTCTGGTGTTCTTTTGGTGAAGGAAGAAGAATTTTGGGCTTGTATCATACTCTTCGACCCATGCCTGACCAGAATTGTGATCAAATGTGTTGACATTTTGACTGAATTGTTTGTTTGAGAGTTGCTTCATTCATTCATTCATTCATTCATTCGACAAGACAAATGTTTGAATCAGGCCATGAGTCAAAAACAAGTCCGGGTGTCTTTGAGGAGCCCATATTCTAGTGAAGATTATATTTAGATGCTGGCGAGGCTCATATCCATGGTGAACCAGAGAATTCATTTCATAGTATCTGTAAACCTGGGTTAGTGAGTGTCTTAAGCTTCATGTGCGAGGCCATGAGGTCCCTGTGAAGAGGCCAAAGACCACCTTCTTCTGGGTTTTGCAGCCTCCTTCATTTCACCAGCCAGTTGGGCAGCAAAGCCATTGGTCTGTTCCTTCGAACCTGTTCTGAAGGAGCCGTTCCCATGTTTCTTTACCCTTCCACCACTATTTCATGGCCTCCTGGAACTCCAGACTAGTAGGTTCCTGAGAACCCCCATCCATTCACCTGGTAGGTGAGAAAACAGCCCAGTGAGGTCGATCATGCAGCCGGAGTCCCCTGCTCACTTAACCTTTTCCACTCAACAGCTTTGCTTTATATTGATAATTATTTGGTGTTTTTATCTTCCCTTTCCGTGCCCTTGATATATTTATTTCCTTCTTAGATGTGTAATGAAAAGAACACATTATATATTGGCTATAGCATCCACAGTGTGTGTTTCAGGCCCTGTTATAAGCACTTGACACTTGAGAGTGATTGAACTCTCACACACTTCTGCGTTGTAGGTTCTTCTGTTATCTCACTTTACAGATGAGGAAACTGAGGCAGAGGGGTCAAGTAACTTGCCCAGCAGTGATGTGAGCTAGTAAGTAGTGCAACCTGATTTTGGACCCAGGCAGTCTGTCTCCAGGGCCAACTCTTAACCCCCTTGCTTCTGCCTTTCAGGGTACACAGGGCCTGTTTCCTTAACTGGGGTGTGCAGCACAGTGGCACACCCACACAGGCACCTTAAATATTTTGGGAAGTTGATTCCAAGGGCCCTGAATTAAGTAAATGTACAGCCATCTATGTCAGGAACAGCGGCTTAGGGCTTGGTTTCATTATGTCTTTGGCTGTCACTTTTCGAAGTCTGAAGAGCAAAACAAACATTCCTCTTAGTGCCCTTACGTTGTCTTCAACATTCCACAGTGGAAGTTCTTAAACTCTCTTGGTTTTGAAAAGATCCTCTGTGATCACCAGCCACTAAATTGCAACTGCCACTGAGGGCCCCGATGGGATTTGAACCTGTTGTTCTTGGGAAATTCAAGCTTCGAGTGGGTTTGTGTGTGTGTGTGTGTGGGGGGGGTGTATACATTGTACACCTGGGCAGCTGTGCTTCGGGGTGAAAAACAATCATGTATGTATATGTATTTTTTATGGGAGGTAGAGGAAGGATATATTTAATTTACCCGACTGAGAAGGATATAACAATGGTCCAGAAGGGAGTCAATGAATTGAGCTTGCTTTAAAAAAAAAAAAAAAAATCCCAGTAGCCTGAGTCAGCCTGTGCAAGTGATTTGGGAGAGGAAGGGGAGATGATGTCATGGGTTCGGCATGTTCCGATCTTGGCCACTCAGTGCAGAGGGGCCCGGGGAGTTTGGGGAGGGTGTGTGCGTGTGTGTGCAAAGTTCACAGGAGCGGGTAGGGGGGTGAGTAAGAGCGGGTTGTAAAACAGGATTAATAACCCCTTGTCAGACCTTTCCCTGTTACTGTGTTTTGCAGTAATTTTGGTTTGAATGAAGGCTCTCTAGCCAATTAATGTTTATTTGTTTCCTTTGGCAAGACCCGTTGGGGGAAGGGATGAGATTGGTGAATTTAAAATTTTTGTTTTGTTTTTGCATTTTGGAAGAAGAGGCAAGTAATGTGAGTGCGGGTTTTCAATGAAGGCTCCCCTGCCCACCCGCCCCCTCCCAGCCCCAATCCACCCCTTTAAGAGGCAGGAGGCAAGACATGGCCAGCTGGTGCCTTGCACTGACACAGGTGCAGAGGCAGTGGGGGGGGTGGCGAGCCAAGAATAATTACAGGTTTCTGAACCATCAGGCCCCTCCTGACACAAGCGCTCATCGCAAAAACTGCTCTTTATGGAGAATTAATGGTGAAGCTGAGCAACTGTCAGGGTCATTGTTCTTGCGAAGCATCACTCCTCAGGGGGGAGGCCTTCTCCCGAGTCCTTGGGCTCTCATGAGTTGCTGGAGCAGGGTGCCCTTCTTCTCGAGCAAGGACTGCTTGGCCCTCTCCTGCACAGCGATGGGCTTTTCCTTTGGGGGTGTCTCTTGTGCATTTTGTTTCTTTTTTAAACCACACTCTCAGCCCAGATCTGGGTCTTTGCTCTAGCGTAGGATGGTTTTTCATTGACTATTAAGGCATGAATTTTATTTCGTCCATGGAAGTATAATAACTGAAGCAGAGACATCTAATGAAACTTATTTTCAAGCTCTAAAGTAACAAATGGGGTTTCCTCCAGTGTGTGTCAAGCTAAATGGAGACTTAGCTGGGAAGTAAGTTGATAGTGGACCCCAGCGTGTTCTGTGACCTAGCTGTGACGAGCAGCGGTGTCTCTGCACCACTCAGAAGTTGAATTTAGTTATAGTTCAGTGGCCAAGTGAGAGCGAGTGACCCTCCTTAAGGGCTGATGGAGGGTAGATGCAGTAATTGTAGGTAGAGGCCAGAGTGATAGACTTCTCATTGGTGTATTCTGAAAAGTAACATATGGAAAAACAACCCTGAACCAAGATAGGACGGCCTCTTGTGCATGGGCCACCTTATCCCTAGTGGACACTGAATTTTAAGGGTCACAGACACTGTGAAGGAGGAAAGAGCTCTTCCAGGTTGTGGGAGGCCTGGGGGACAAGGAGCACAAGACCTGGGCCCCAACTCTGCACAGGTTACGTGGCTGTAAAATTCGCCTTAACTCTTAATTCGGATTTGAGTTGTTTGGTGTTTGTTGGTTTGTTTGTTTTTAATGCGCTGCAACTAAAGAATCTCTGGGAGATGAAAGGGGTATTTGAGGCTGTCTATTTCAAAGACGTCACCCTCTCCCCAGGTCTTTAATTTTGTCTCCTTTCTCTCCAGTCTCCCCAAAGGAAAAATATACAACAAATATTTTCTTTGTATGTTGAAAATCGTTGGGGGAGGAGAAACACTGAAGGGGTTTTTGGTAGAGATTTCCCAACTTTCATGTTTGTTTAGAATTCAGTTAATTTGCATAGCACTGTCTCTCAGAATTTACGGATTACTAGAGGGAAATACTTAATTTGGTTCCAGCTCCGGCAACCAGCTGATGTGAGAGACAGTGGGAAGGAATGGCATTTACACTGGTTACAGTAGTCGGTGGTTTTGCGGAGTTCAGCAGTTCTGACAATGATGGGTAATACTGTTGTACCTCTGGGGTGTGCTATTGATGTGGATTCTTTTTTTTTAACCTAATAGCTAAAAAATGCAGTAAGAGATTTTCACTTATACCATATACTTGCTCACCCACAATTTCTAGACAGAATTTATTCTCTCCTAACCTTCCACCCAAATATTTTCTGACAGTGAAAGTCAAGAAAAAGTGAACGTTTGTTTAAAATCTATCTCTAGGTCTTACAAGTTTGATTCTTGTCACTGGTTCATACCTCCTCTCTGCCACGAGTTAGGTTCACTGTTACATTTCTTCTCCTCAGAACTGGTTTGAAATGTCGAAACCCAGGGAGATGGGCAAAACGTTGAGGTGCCTGTTATGTGAGGTTCTCGCATAGGCTTACTGAGTTTATCAATTATGGTGCTTCCTTTCCCTCCCCCAATCCCTCAGAAAAACGGTACCAGAACTCTGGCCATGCTTTCAACTTCCTTTCCCATCTTTCAACTCTGACCTAATTTAGAAAGACTAGAAATGTGTCAGAACCATTACATCATACCATCCTTTGAAGAGGGGGAAAAAAAAAATCACAAAGTTCCCATAAATATCAATCTTTGCAATCCTATAGAGTTTTCAAGTTGGCTTGGAGTTAGAAGAATAAAGATTTTGCCAAAAAGTGTGAAGTGTGAACTTAGTTAATAATATGTTAGAAAGAATGAGTATTTTAGAAGATTGCTTTACAAAAGAAGCACAAATTACCCTACTGTCAGTGGCTTGTTTTGTGTCACTTTGAATTTCCATTCTGGGTTGTGTGTGAATTTCAGAGCACAGAAAAGTAATTAAGCTCTGGGACACTCCCAGGAGAAAGGTAAGAGGTTCGTCTCCCTGTTTCTATACTTTAGACTCTTTGGGGACTGTGACACCACGGTTAATAGCACGTGACAAAACCACACATAACAAATGTCAGGAAGGGGCTCCCATGGGCAGCCAAGTGCAGTTCACCTGCGTGTGCAGTTACCTGGGTGAGCATTCTTTTGGGAACCAAAATTCACCCCTTCCTTGCTGGAAGCATCGGCATCATCATTATCATCAACATCAGTAGGTCAAGGTCTGATCTCAGAAGAAGCATGACTTTGCAAGTTTCCATGAAGGAGATTGCTGGTATCTCCCCATATTTTTGCCTCTATGTTCTTTCCCCAATTTGTTTGATCTCTTTGTTCTTTTAACTCTTGGATCTTTTAGGTGAATGAAATAGGTGGAATACTTGGAATGAAGGACAGCTGGCTAAAGGGAACACAAATGACTGATAATTGATTATGAACATAGGTAGTAGTGTAGGTGGCAATTTATTTCAATGACTATATTATTCCAGAAAGTAATCATTAGCAAAATGCCATTTCTTTTATTTCTTCTATTTCTTTTTTGACTCACTAACTCAAGTATATGTGGATCCAAAGACTACAAATAACTACTCCTAATGACACAGTTATTGAGTGGTGGCAAGAATATTGGACCAATGGCTTTGTCTTATGTTCTAATTAAAAGACAGAAAAAAAAACTAGAACTTTTTATGTTTTAAAAACATGGGTATAGTTTCAGCGGTGGTGATGGATGGGGGTTGTGAGGTAAGCTTATTTTTTAGAAAGTTCTTACAGTGGTACGCCACTTCAAATACTTAGACATATCTGCCATCTGAGATAGCAAAGTTAGAATTTAGCTCTAAAAGATTATTTTTATTGTTTGAGACCTATGTGATTTAAACAATATGGTCATTGCTTTTAAGGGGATCATAATCTTAATAAACCAGACATGCTACCAATTTATGGACCCTTAGGTTCATTTTGGAGACACCGTTTAATTGTCCAGGATTGAGGAGGGTTGTCTTTCAACACTTGACAGCCAGCATATTTTCTTAACTCTGTGTTTCCTAAACCAGGCTTCCTGAAAGAGATAGACTTTATGCTGAACTTTGGATGAAAGAACGATTAGTGGGAGAGAAAATGAAAGATTGTGTCAAGCATATGGGCATGAGGGGAAGTTAAGGAGAGGAAAAATAGGTGAGGGAAACCCTTTAGGGGAGGGTTTTAGGGGAAATGGCAAAAGCGCCTGGAGATATTTGCAATCTTGACTGGCAAGTTTCATGTAAATTATGATGAGATAAGGACAGGTTGAACAAGAGCCATTTGGTAACCTTGGCATCATCATGCCCACATATGACCAAGTTTCTTACATATTTCTTGATCCTGTGAAAGTAACTACCTCTTGCCAACAGCAGGGAGATTTTGGTGAACTTAATTTGTCCTGCAAGACTTGGATTATCCTGTTTTCTGTCAAATTCTGCCTGTGGATCCTATCATAGAAGTAGCAGGTATGGCAGTTAACAGGTTTGAATTTTTTTCTTTTTTTAAAATTAGGTCTTGGATTATCATTTTAATAAGCATGTTTCAACAAGAAGGCTATGTAGAGAATGGAGAGAGTATTTTAAAATGTTTCAGGGTGATCATTTCAAAACCAAGTTCAGGTGATATTTGTTAGGAAACTAGAAGAAGCCATGCATTTCGAAATTGGGATATCGGAGAGCCTTCACAAAACTCATCTGTAACTCATAAATCATAAGAAAGTCACTTTGCACTTGGGTGCGTTTCATCCCCATTGCTGACGGTAGTGGATTTTTGAGAAGGTAGAGGCTGATCCAGTGGCTCAAGCCCTAAGTTGTATTGTTAGGTCAGGCTGAGGAAAGCCTCATTTCTCCAAGGTGGGGTACCAGACAGCCATGATTTATGTCATTAAATTGACATCTGCTGACGCCAATTTGGAGTTTGCTGGCTAGTGTCATTGGAACAGAGTAAATCTCTGGTTCTGGTGGACAAACAAACATTTGAACTCTGTATCGAAATTTGCAATCTGGAGACACTCCTAGTGTGCCGATGGGCATTTCTTTTCTCTCTCTGTCTCTCTCTTTTGAAAGTATTTAGACTTAGAGTAAGTCGCAAAAATTGTACATAGCGTTCCTGTATACACTCTTTGCAGCTTCCCTTAATGTTACATAATCATAATACAAGTATCAGAACAAGAAATTAACCTTGATAAAATACCATTAACTAATTTATACACTTTATTTGAATTACATTATTTTGCCCACCGGTGTCCTTTTTCTCTTCCAGGATCCAGGCAGGGATCCATTGCATTTAGTTGTCTTATCTCCTTAGTTTCCTGCAATCTGTGACAGCTTCTCCTTTGTTCCTCATGACCTTCATACTTCTAAAGAATACCGGCCAGTTATTTTGTATAATGGCCCTCAATTTGTATTGGTCTCATGTTTTCTCATGATTAGATTGAAGTTAGGTACTTTTGGCAAGAATGGCACAGAATAATGTTGTGCCCTTTTCAGACTGTCATGTCCGGGGAGCATGATATCAATATGCTGCTAAATTTCATCATATGGTGAAGGTGGTGCATGCCAGGTTTCTCTACTGTAAAATTATTATTTTTGTCTTTGTGATTAATAAATGTCTTGTTGGGGGAGTGCTTTGAGACTAGGCAAATATCTTGTTTCTCATTATACCTTCATCTATTAATGTTAACATCCATTGGTGATTCTTGCCTGTACTCATTACTACTTTGTTGTTTGACTAATGGCGATTTTCTATTTTAATACTTCTATTTCAATACTTCTATGTTTATTAATTGTAATTTTATTATAAGTAGGAGCTGATCTATCTCCTCCATTTATTTATTTATTCAACCATTTATTTATATCACTATGGATTCATGGATATTAATTGTATTCCATGGGTTAGAATCTTTTATCGTTATTCGTTTTTGTTGCTCACATTGCCTAGATTTGGGCTTTGAGAACTCCTTCACGTTGGCTCATGAGTCTTTTTGACATGCCTCCATCACTTTATGAGCACTTCTTTATCTTCTGATACGACCGTATATTCTGGCCTCATCTTTATTTTCTTTGCCTCAGCCTTTCAATCAACTATTTCTCCAAGGCACCCTGGTTCCCTTTATTGGATAGTGATATTTAGAAACCAAGATCTTCATGCCAGGTGTGCTCACTGCTACTGGAGTGTCTTTGCTTGTAGACTCTTCTCATTGACAGAGCTAGGAAATACATGTATATATACACATACATGCATATACACATTTATTTCTATATATACCTCTGTGTGTATATGTATTAAAATCTCTGAGTAAATACTGATACCTTATATTCCAATTAAACATCATAGGCATTTCTTAAGGGAGTTCTTATAATTATTTTTCAAAAACATTGGCGATAAACTGCCTCTTTTGCTTGGAAATAATCTAATATTGAAATCCTCATCCTTAACATTTTAATCTCCAACACTCCTGATGAGTTTCTGGTTGACCAAGTCTTCTTTTCTATCTAAGCTTCATCACCACCAAATATTACAAGAAGTAGATTTCTCAAGACAAAAATATTCCATAATGATTTCAGAAGGCTACCCAGCACATTCTGATGGGTACTCATGCTTCTCTAACTCTCAGATGGAATAAGAATGCCTTGTATTAGGATTGCAAGTGATGGCCTCTCTTAAGTGGTCCAGATTTTCCCATATTTTAGTGATGGGAAGTATCTCCATCCTTAGATAATTAGTGTGATCCATGTGTTCTGGGATTCAAACTAGGGCATACTGGGTAGGTTATTTTTTATCCTCCCTGAAGAGTGTGTAAATGCATTTAGAATATCTCAGTTCCTTAGAACTCTGAATGTGAAGAGATCTGAGCTTCCTAATAATCACAACAATTTCTTAGTGACTTTTGATTCTTTGAGCTAAAAATATGTAAGATGACATGACATCCAAAAGCTCTATCCATAGACACTGGTGACTGTGGGTGTGAAATAATCCTTGTGTGTGTGAGGCCGGGAACTGCCTCAAGGACCTCTTATAACCCATGATTCAGCTGATTTCTACCTGAAACATATCTGTGTCTCAAAGGTTTGGTTCTGCTCTTTGGGCAAAGCTAAAGGAGCATTACAATTATGTTCTAGAAGACATGTATTAGTGGTCGTTTCTAGGATTGCTAGCCTCAGCCTAGTCCAGGTTAGGGTCAGCAGGTGGCTTTTGTAGAGTGGAGTAGAATAGAATGATCAAAATAATAGCATAAAGTTGATTTTATCTTTGTTTGATAGACATTATGTACCTGATGGGTACCAGACACTGTACTTGGTAGATGATGGTTTAAAAAGGGAAGGGGAGGTTTAAGGGAGGTTTCAGGGCTAATATCTTATAATTCAGAAGTGAATTGGCTGGGGCTAACACTGAGGGTTTCAATATTGGAAAGAAGTAAATGATAATTTTTAGCAATGAGATGGAAAAATGAAAGGGAAAATCTCTGAAACATAGAATTCAGAAAAGGGGCAAATAAGGATAAGACAAATTCCTAGACCTGAGAAGGTGGTAGTACTTGTTTCGGATATAAAGTGGTGGGAAGCTACTCAGCAAGAGCTATTATTTAATCAATAAGCAAAATATAATCAAACTTAACTTTTCCAATAAGCTTTACTTGATTAATACCTCCATAATATAGAGTACAGAATTCATTGTCCACTCATCCCCTAAGAACTTATCAACATACTTTATTGTTATGTTATTTGGTACCACTTTGCTTATAAATTCATGTAATTTTTAGCTTGTAATTGTTTATTCTGCATCTACATCACATGGCTCTATCACAGTCTTCTCCTTCTAACATACAGAAAGCCTTGCACCTTGCTGGGAACACAGTAGTTGAGTGAACACGTGTGACATGAGGGTTGAATGAAGATTGGAACCATTCATTAGTTTATCCTATTAAAAATCAATAGTGAGACCCAAAGGTGATTCATTGTTAAAAATCTGCTTTTCTTATTCAGTAATGCAGAGTTTTACCAGAAGGCTGATTAAAAACCAATCTTTTGAAATGTCACCAAAATAAAATCCTTGACAGATACAACGCAACTAGGTATATCATTAAAATAGATTCTTAACAGAATAAAAACCTAGAATCAGAACACTGGTTGAAAACATAGAAGCTCTACAGAGGCAGTACATTAGGAGCTAGTCACATTTAAAATTTGCCATCAGTGTTTCTTTGTTGAAGCCCCAGAAGTTAGAGCAAATTGAACTGATAATATAAGTTAGCACCATGGTTTTCTACCAGATTCTGGAAGAGTAGGATTAAGTGAGGAGAGCTTTTAGATTATAAACTTAAAATCCGCTTTGGCCATAAAAGCGCTTCCCCCATTACAAAGACTTACATGCACCATGGATGAAGATTTGTTGAAACTCTGAACCTTTCTGGTTTTTTTGGTTTCTTTTTCCTCACTTCTTTACCAGGTGAAAACTTTATATTGAAATAGATTGTGTCTTATCTTTAACAATTCAAATAGCTATGATTGAACTTATTTTTATCATGGAGTCAGAGATGTCAAACTATTGTAATGGGACTCATGCTCCTTGACACACAGTATGTAGCAATTGTATTTTGAATAACTTGCTGTAAACAATGGGGGTTTTGTCATGTGCATCAAAGGTTTTATACAAGGCGTTCTTTAGAACAGTGTCCATTCCTGCTGGTTAGGGAATCCATTCCCAAGGCAGGGCTTGCTGTTGGTTCAGCTCATGACTTAGTTTGGGTGGGTATGGTTTATTCTTCAGGTCAAGTTGGAAAATTGGCTTATTTTTGTGACTTGCTAAAGTCTATTTGAAAAATTAAGTTGGACTGTGGGGAGTCTTATCTCGATATGAAAACCTTGTCTGATTCTATTTGCTTCTTGCTTGCGTGGGAACTCCTAGGGAGGCTTAGAGCATCTCACCTGCTGAATTGGATTGTGGAGCATGAGACCATTTTAACATTAAATGCTCTCAGGGAACTTGATGGTGTGAGACAGCCCTTCTGGGCTTCTAGTTCCCCATTACCTATAGATGTGACCCTTGTGAACCCTTCAGAAGTGTCCAGGGAGGAAATAACAAGGTCAGACCTTTCAACAAGAGAATTTCAGATACGAGCCATGAAACATTCTCTGTTCCTTCCTGTATCTTCTTCCTCAGCCTGTCAACATGTGGTCTTATGGTGTTCTTTGCTTCTGATGGCTGTTTCTCTCCCTCCCTCCTTCCCCTCTGCAGACATGCCTTGAATTGGAACGCTACCTGCAGACGGAGCCTAGGAGGATCTCGGAGACCTTTGGGGAGGACTTGGACTGTTTCCTCCGTGCTTCTCCTCCCCCGTGCATTGAGGAAAGTTTCCGGCGCTTAGACCCCCTGCTGCTCCCTGTGGAAGCGACCATCTGTGAGAAGAGTTCGGCAGTGGACATTTTGCTCTCTCGGGACAAGTTGCTATCTGAGACCTGCCTCAGCCTCCAGCCAACCAGCTCTTCTCTAGACAGCTACACAGCCGTCAACCAGGCCCAGCTCAACGCAGTGACCTCATTAACGCCCCCCTCGTCCCCTGAGCTCAGCCGCCATCTGGTCAAAACCTCACAGACTCTCTCAGCCGTGGATGGCACAGTGACGTTGAAACTGGTGGCCAAGAAGGCTGCACTCAGCTCAGTAAAGGTGGGAGGGGTGGCGACAGCAGCGGCAGCCGTGGCGGCAGCTGGGACAGTTAAGAGTGGACAGAGCGACAGTGAACAAGGAGGGGTAGGGGCTGAGGCATGCCCCGAAAACAAGAAGAGGGTTCACCGCTGTCAGTTTAACGGGTGCCGGAAAGTTTATACAAAAAGCTCCCACTTAAAGGCCCACCAGAGGACTCACACAGGTAGTGGTACAAGTTGGCCGCACGTGGTTTCTTCTTTTTCCTCCTTTAGCCTCGTGGTGGGAAGGGCTTCTCTCTGTTCCGAGAAGTGGCATCCATGCCAACTAGGAGGTGTAGAGAGGCAGGTGGGCCTGGGTGGGGAAGCAGGTGACTCACTCGTTACCTTAGGATCTCCAGGTGTCCTGAGCACAGGACATGGGTTTGTCACTCACTGGCTCGGAGACACTTTCAGAGGCAATGCCAACCACGGTGTAGAATCAGACACTACTGAGGATGCCTGAACAGGGGCTCTGGTGGTGTGACTCACAACCGTACGTGATATGTGCACTTGTCACTTTCCTGACACTTTTCATGGTTTTATCAGTGTAATTTTGCAGTTTGGATCAACACTGGAATCCGAGGAGGTACATTTGAAATTCACAGTTGAACAAGGTAGCCAAGGTGTCCCTATTCACTCTTTTTCCAGCATCCGTGATTTTTCATCAAAGTCACCAACAGCAGGAGGGTTTCAGAGTTCATTAGAGGTGATCATTCTATAATTAATTGGCATCTCCCCTTTTGCATTGTTCTCTGGCGCATGCTTTAATGGAGAGATGGCAGAATTGCTTTTTAATGAGCTTGTTACTGAGAAGTTGCTAAAGTGATTACATTGCTATGTGTGTGGTAAGGGCGCTGGGGACCGGCGGGGACTGTATATTTTCCTCAGGACTTCTGTGGTGACTCCCAGGAATCATGTTGATCTTGGGAGCGATGGGATAATTTGGAAGAGTGGGGTTTGCAGAGAAAAGAGTGAGATTAGCATTTTCCTTGAATCTGGTCTTTGTTCTCTGGTTTGAGTTGGAAGCTTAGGGCTGGTATCTCTTCTTGGGGTTAGCATCGTAGGAGCAATTACTGTCATTGGGGGTTTTTTAATGAGTCCCTGACAGTGTATTGCTGGTATGGTTTTTGCATACTGCGTGCACAGTACAAGCTGAACAGGGAAAAGCTCCGAAAGTATAAACAGCAGAATCAGAGTGTTGTCAGGGAGAAATAGGTGATTGGATCTAGGCTG
Organism: Balaenoptera acutorostrata; assembly: GCF_949987535.1. Classification (NCBI taxonomy): domain Eukaryota; kingdom Metazoa; phylum Chordata; class Mammalia; order Artiodactyla; family Balaenopteridae; genus Balaenoptera; species Balaenoptera acutorostrata. Next base: position 65,403,361 of record NC_080071.1, on the reverse strand, counting down.
GGAGATGTGTTGGTGAGAGTTCTTTTCGGGCTCACTGCTTGTCCTCCGGGTACTCTGTGGTGGTTTGTGGACTGTGTCACCAAGGAAGTGTACAATGCAAAGTTCATTGGCTGGAAAATCAGGAAAACCTGGGTTCTATTCTAATGCTATCACTAACTAGCTTTGTGACCTTGAGCACATCGCTTTACCTCACTGGCGGCCTCATTTTCCACATCTGCCAAACAATCCGGATCTTAAGGCCCCTCTCAGCTTTAATGTTCTGGGGGGAGGGGGTCTGCGAAATGTCTTCATGCAGGACAGAGGAGCTTCCCTGAGGTAGGAGTGCATAATGTGTGACTAGAAGCCATCACCACCGTGAACCTGGAAGGTACTCCCACGGGAGGATGAGCGTGGACATTGCTTCCTCACACCACAGGACTTAGGCATGCTCTCCTCTAATTCCGAACTGACTTTCCCTTGTGCCCTCGCTTGGTTCATGGGAAGGTCCCCTAAGGTAACTTTTGAACCCGTGGCTCAGGTTCGGGTGCCACTCAGGGTTCCCACTGGAGATTGGGTTCAAGTCCTTCAGTCCACATACATCAAGGCGAAAGCTTCCTGCTATTTTCAGCTTTTTTTCCCCTCTCTCTGATATTGTCCTGGAGGTCATTTTTATTTATATGTCTTTCTTTCTCAAGTCAGTGAGTAAAGTAACGAGAAGACACTGCAGTGCTCCCAGGCTTCAGCCATGACTCATCTCCTGTTCCCCGCAGGAAACCAGAGAAGGCAGGATGAGGCAAGAAGGCTGAGCTTTGTTGGGGGTGTGGGATTCATGCTTATGAGCACAGTTTTTCATTAGTGACGTGAGACAGGCAATGTCCCGCCTAGTATGGAGACTGGACGGCTCTGGGGAAGCAGAGAGTCTTTTTTGGGGGTGAGTCCAGAGCATTTTCTTCTTTTCCCTCTCCCCTCTTTCCAATGGATGTGTTAGAAGGATAACTCTGGGGAGTGATGTGTATTTTGTGCTTTGTTTTTTGGGCATTTTCTGTTCAGAGTGATTATCAAGGTGGAGCTCATTATGTTTCCCAGCACCTGCAACCCCTTGCCTTATAGTGGATTAAAGTGGAAAGACTCCTCCCCGTGGGGAATTTACCCAAGAAGGCACCATGCATTATTAGAAAGGCAGTACTGCAGAGTGGTTAAGAGCAGGGCTTTGCAGTCAGGGAGACTTGGGTTTGAATTCTGGCTCTACAACTTCCTAGATTTATGACCTGGATACATGATGTATCTTCCCTGAGCCTCAGTTTCCTCACCTGTAAAATAGGGATAATTTACCTCCTAGATTGTTTTGAAGATTAAATGAGTAAACATATGTAAAATACTTGGCAGATGGTAAGAGCTCATTAAGGATAGTAATAGGGTTGGTTGTAGTTGTGACTATTGCCGATGATATTGATTAGCAGTGATTTTGTACAAAAACAGCTTTATGTAAACTAGAAATAAACCACTTAAAGTTAAATGCCACCAAAAAACAAGAAGCTTTTCTTTCCTCACTTCCATAATTTCAGTGTAGGGGTGATGATACAAGGACATTATTCATGGAGGGTGAAATTGAACGTGCAGGCATTGGCCCGTTGAAGTTGGCAGTAATGTAGAGCATGACTTTCCTAAAACAACACATGAAGCAATGGCCTCGCACCCTCCAGAAGCATTTTGCCAGTAAAACCTTCTGCAGAGACAAGCATGGAGGGAAAAGTAGGTGCTATAAGAAAGAGAAACAGATAGGAGGGGAGGTAAAAGTGGAGATGGGGGATGAGGAGAGGGAATCTGAATTAATTTGGATGAAATGGATGAGAATCAGAAGTATTTATTTGGAATTGGTGTGAAGGGGGCACATGGGGAACTGAAAAAACAAAAGTGATAATTTATGTGGTGTGGATGAACTAAGAATAATGAAAAAAGCATGAAGGATGGAATCAAATAAAGTGCAAACATATCAAGGAAGTAGACTAGTAAAAAGCTTGAGGGCCAAGGTATAGGGTGATGGGAATTCAGGTTGGAGACGAGTCTGCTGCTAGAAGTGAATGGAGTAGGGAGAGCCACTGACCAAATGTTGAAATGAAGTTTAAAAAAATGGACTCTGGTTGGATTCAGGCAAGCTGTTTTAACACAGGGCTCACTTTAATTCAGTGAAAATATTTTCTTATCCTTCAGCTGGGGAAGTGTTTTCGGACATAAAAAGAGAGAGAGAGAGAGAAAAAACCATCCAGGAGAAAGATGGGAAATATTGGCATTTTGTTCTCTAGAGTTATATATATGATCTATCTCTTCTATGTGGTAATATGTTGAAAAAGAGACACACTTGGAAATGTGAAATAAAATGTGTGGGTCTCTGTCTATGCATAAAGAAACAATACATTGTTGGTAACATGGATTTCCTTGCATTGAAGAATTTTTAAAAGTGTTATTCATTTAATCTTTATACAGATAGGATTTACTGAGCTGGAAAAGATATGCTTCTTCTTCTTCTTCTTCTTTTTTTTTCCCTTCTGTGGCTGATTTTTGAGGATGCTGAATCCTTCAAACTTTTTGCCCTGGAGGATGTTAGGCAATGAGGTGGTTTTTCTTTTTTCCAGGTAGCAGATGTTCAAGTTGGTAGCTAGGGCACAGATACTGGTTGCCCAAGGAGGTGAAGTGAGGGATGGCGGAGCCAGGCTGGGGGTGGCAGAAGATGAGGCAGGGACTGGGACAAAAGGAATATTGTGAAGTAGCAGAATCTTAGTGAAAGGAAGCATATAAAAATGGACATATGGTTTATTCATTGGGAAGAGCACTTAGTGCTGGCATGAGCGTAAAAATGTCCTTTAGCAGCCAAGCCATTACAGACCTTTCTCTCCCACTCTGTTTTCTGGTCTTTGTATAATATATTTTTCTTTCTCAATAAGTCAACCATTATGTTCATAGTTTTATTCATCTTCTTGGAGACAGCTAAATAATTCTTATATTTTGACGCAGGGGAATACCTCACTTTCAAATAAAAAAAAACACTTTATTATGCTTATTTTCAGCAAAAATCAATTTGTTAAAATGTTAGTAGTTTCTATTCAAAATGAGAAAGAATAATATTCTACATTTCTTCTCGATCACTACTGAGTAGGAAAGGAAGAAAGTCTGTGATTGAAATGGTGCTTTGTGTTAAGTGAGCAGACTTTTCTAATATGGAAATTCATATAAAAGCATGTCCACATTTACACTATTAAGATGAGTCAGGTTGGTGAAGTCCGGACAAAGGCCAGCAATGAAATCTTTGGTTGTTGGTCACAGAGGAGGGAGAAAAGAGGCCACGTCCTCTCTTGTGCTACTTGGAGAACTCTCTATAGACTGGAGTTGCTTTAGCCTAATCCATGGGTGGTGATCGGACATTCTAGATTTTGCACTGAAAAATATAAAAGTATGCTTTCTAAGTGAAAAGATAAAACGAACGTGCAATTTACTTAGCATTTTATATCTGCTTTGGGGTGGTCATAGTGAATCAAGATGTGGCACAATCTCTAAGTTTAATTAGGATTTAGGGAAATTGTTTTTAAATGGAAAGGTGGGTAAAAACATTACAAACAAAAAGATGAGTGTAGTATTTAAGAGGCAAACAAAAGTGCTTATTTTATACATATAGTGAAAGTTCTTTAAAGTTTGAAATATAATTTATTTTACTTATTCAACAAATACTTAAAAACACTTGCTATATGCCAGGTATTGTTCAGAGTATTAAGAAACAAAATTCAGTTGAGTACATTTTAAAGATCTTACTGGCTTTATTCAGTGATTCATGAATTGGGAAGCATCTCATCTAACAGATAGAAAGGAGCTCTGAAGCACTATACAAAACAAAAGACTTTTATAGACAGAAGGGGGCTAGACAAGGAAGTTGTACCAGCAAAGAGCTGATTGTTTGTGGCAAGGTCACCTTCCTTTAGGGGATGACAGGGGTCTATCAGGCAAATTACCTCACTAGTGCTGATCAGGTAATTCCAGATTGACTGGTTTAAGATTCCATTCTTGGGGCGGGTGAACCTATATTAAAATTGTAAGTTTCAGTTTGGTGAAGTGGGGCTTAGCACAAGTGACTCCATTTTGGGCCAGTTGTCTCTTTTTTTAACAATTCTGCCCTTCTGATCAGACTCAGCCTGAGAGATGTGATCAAAATTTAACGCATTAATGCCACTCCCAGCTACTGCTCTGAAGATCTCACAGTTTTTGCTGATTCTCTGTGTGCTATTCACAGGTCATGACTTAAGGTTCACACTTTTTAAGTTGGTCATTCTCTTCATCCCTTTTCTGACATTTCAGTCTTAGGGTATTACTTGCTTGGTGGTTAGTGGCCATGAACATGCACTTAAACGTGCATTTAAAGTGCACCAGGAAGACTACTATGATTATTGTAAGCAAGACAATTCCCAGTATCTGGAGTGCACTTCAGAGCCATGCTCCCCAAGACCCAAACCAATCAGAATCGAATACGTCAAGGAAGACCTCGTTGAAGGAGTCACTTTTTAAAGCCAAGTGGCTTATTCAGTGATTTTATGTAGCTGAGTTTCAGCTTCCCCAGAAGTGTTAATCCAAGTGCAGCAAGTGGTATTGGACGCAACACAGACGCCTTATTGTTCAGCTAGAAGATAATCAAGGGCTATCCCATTATCAAGAACAACCTTGGTCAGAGAGTCTAAGGAATTTTCTTGGGCAGCTGTTGCTTTAGCAGTGGATTCTGCAGTACTTTCAAGAGTTAAGGAAGGTTCCTGATCATAGTCTCATTTGTACTCACTCCTAACCAGGGAAGTAGGTGCCTGCCAAAGGAAGCGAACCCTGAGTCCTGAAGCCTTCTGATAGGTCCCTTCTAACTTGACAATGTAAATCAGGGGAGTTGACCAATGAGGTGCCTCAGTTTGATTGTGGATGGTTAGGGGCACAGTTAGATAACCTAAGAGGCATTGCCTGGTTATGTACCAGCCATCTAGGCATGCATAAGCCCAAGGAGAATGATAATCACCACAGACAAAGATTAATCATGTCAGGGCACAAACGATTCCCATGAATGTGGCACTGTTAACGGATTCATTTGCAGGGATCGTTGCACTTGCCCATTCAAGCCAGGGGTCAGTTAGTTTTTCAGTGCATTTGGAAAGTAAATCTCCTCGCCCCAAATAAAAGGTTGTTCTAAATTTCTTGAAGAAATGGGTGCTGCTGGTAAGATCTTTTCATGATTGGGGTAAGATCTGATTTAGATAATCATAAGGATGTGAGGATGCGAATATACTATGGTTTGTCTAGGTGTTGTGTCTAGTTGGGCAAGTACAGCTATAATCAGAGAAAAGTAAAAAGGCACTGAATGTCCTGGCCATAAAAGTTAGACCCTCTAAGTGACTTCTAAGGGGGCTTCAATTGTAGTTTACAGGACATTAGGAATAGAAGAAAAATTGGTCGCAGGAAGGACCAGGGGGTCTCTAGCATTATGGACAGGTTGGAGTTTTTAATGGCAAATCCAGCAGTCTAAAAGGTTATCCCCCTTGGTAATGGCCTGGGAGATATGATGGTGTTGTCGTTCCAGGCCAATGCCACAGTAAAGGAAAGAAAGAGAAGAAGAAAGGGTTTTTAATGCTTAAAGTATGAAGTCTTGATTCAGCATCTTGGGTGGAAGCAGTCTGTACTGATGTCAGCTACTTCTCTTCCTAGTTAGTTTGACTTGCAGGTCTCCAGAGTTTGCCCAGGAGCAGATGTCAGGTAGAGCCTTCTTCAGCTGTGAGATATGTACCCAAGGTTCAGTGCCTTCTAGTTTTGCAGCAGTGTCAGTGGTCAGGAGCACTTGGTAAGGTCCTTTCCATGAGTCTCACTTTTGCAAAAATATCAGAGTAAAACAATAACTGCCTGTAAATTATAAAAGACTTTAAAATGCCCACTGTTAAGATCTGATCATTTGCTAAGGAAGTGTATTTATTTCTGTGATATACATTTTAAGATAGTAACTGGAATTATGACTGATAACATTTTACCAGAACATTTAAGATTTCCAGGAATTTCATACGATTTCTGGAACACTTATAACAAATACGAAATAGAGAAGACTTATTGTTACCTATTGGACAATGCTTCTCATTTAATTTAATGTATCAAATAAGCCTATTTAGTTTAACATCTTTCTTTTTATGAGGAGAGAGAACAAATCTCTTGAGATGTTCCAGGGGCCCTCTGGAAAATCCCAAAGAAAGTTTGAAGTCAAAAAACTTCACTTAGAATTTGATTTGGGGGGAAGTGTGTCAAAAATATCCATTTAATAGTGACAGTAGATATTGTTAAAGGCAAATACAGAAGGTTACATAGTTGTAAGCAAAACTTAGCTCTTTTAATATTGAGAAGATTGGGTTTTCTCAAGCAATCAAAGACCTGATAAAGACAGTGTGAAGCACAGTAAGTTACTGTGGTAAGACACAAAATCTTCACGGTCCAGGCAGATTACTTAAAAAATAAAGAAAATTTCACAATCCGTTATCAAAAGTGGACTAAAAGTCCAGTAAAACCTTGTAATTTTAACAGAGAAAACCAAATTCTAATTTTGTACCAGTGTACTTTTGATATTAAAACTCATTTTTTTAAACTTAAATAAATTCATTCTAATCTTAGCCAGCCTGACTACACATAAAATTTGTTTCCCAAGGTTCCTTTTCCACAAACTTTCTACAATTTTGTCCTATTTTTTTTTTCTCTTTCTCATTTTGGAACAATCAATCATTTTACTTTCCTTACCTACTTTTCATACACAGTTGTTTTCCTTCACCCTTATTTTTTTCTAAGTAGTTTTAATTACATATATTGATAATATTGAAAATAAGGAATACATCCTTAATTCATATTGAAAACTAAGATGTAAGAAATTGTAGACTGTCTCTTATATGGGCATTCTGTGGATTGGCAGATTTATAAATACATTTCATAATTTCTAGAAGTATATTCTTTCTCATAATAAAATTTCCAATGTGGCAAAAAAACCCATGTCTACTAATAAACCCAAGTTTCTCAGTAATAAGAAGCTAAAAGTAGATAAACCTATGTTCAGGACTAATGTTCCAGTATTTAAATGGAAATGATCTAGATAGTCAGTGACTATTCATCATTTAATTTAACTTAGCAAAGCTCTAAGGTTTCAAGTTACCGAAAAGATTGGGGAAACTATTTAAGTAGATATACCATAAACCATAGTTATTGCTGGAAAGTGGAAGCGCTTACCCACTTACATCTACTTAAATCACTTGTTCTTAACAGTTATGTTTAGATTACTCATGAAAATTTTATCATACCAAGTTATTTTTCTTGCTGAAAAATTTTGTAACGGAGATAACATGAACTTATTTGACTAGTAAACCCAGGTAGAATAAAAGTTGTATGTCTGCATTATTTTCAATGTTGATAACTCTAAAGACATATCTATTTTAATTAAGCCAACAAACTTAAACTAGCTTTTATTTACTGAAGATTATCCTAGGTCATGTGAACTTGAAAAACATTTCAGTTAGTTTTCATATTTTTGAGACTATGTTCAATTTATATAACATTTTTTTATAACATTTGTTTTTAAACCAATTAAATGGAGCCGTTTACAAATTAATTTTAGCAATACCATCCAGAGGTAGAAAATACCACACATCTACAACACATATACAGTTGACCCTTGAACAATGTGGGGTTCAGGGGTGTCAGCCCTCTGCATAGTGGAAAATCTGTGTGTAACTCATCATCCGCCCTCTGTATGCACGGTTCCTCTATATCTGTGGATTCAACCAACTGCAGATCATATAGTACTGAAATACTGACTGTTGGAAAAAACCTGCAAACAAGTGGATCCAAGCAGTTCAGATCTTTGTGGTTCAAGTGTCAACTGTGTATATAGACACACATAAACATACAGACAGACTCAGAGACCTTAAAGCTTCCATTCTCAAATTTTAGCCATGAATTAGGTACAGTAATACAAAACTCACTAGTTATATAAAGTAAGTTGGATCAAAATTGTGTGTTTGGCAGACGGAATAAGTTAAGGCTCAGATGGCTAAAGCTTTTCACTAATATTTGTGAAGAAGACACTTAAGATTTTTCATTTATCTTAGTTCCAAATAACTCCCTACCCCCCTTTTTTCCCTTTGATAAGAATTACCTCCCTGGAGTTTGCATTTCAAAGAGATATGGCCTAGATACGATTTCCTGGAGATGACCTGGTAGAACATTTACATCTCAAAGGCACAGGAAAAGAATGCAAGTTCTTCCAAGAAGGACTCTTGTTTCATAAGGCCAGAATTTTTACAATACCTACAAGTCTTTTGAGATGAATAGGGGAGGTTTGGGGATTGGGCTTCGAATTGTTTCTAGAGCTGCATTTTTGGTTTTGCAAAAATTTGTAAGATAGGGGCAGTTGCTTTTAATTTCTCAAAGAAGTGGATTGTAGCCTAAATGATTATCAAGGGGTTGATTTGCTTATTCAACCACATTATCTTCAATTTGCTTTTTTATATTGGGGAGAGGATTTCCAACTAAGATGGAAATGAAAATTTATGTTCTGGATTTAGAGCTGTTTGCCTTCGGAATGTTTTAGTAAATCCTTCCACAAAGGCATCAGAATGTTTTTTGTTATTTTATTTTTTTCCTCCTGGGTACATAGTTTCATTTCTCTTAGGGGAGAAGGTTTAAAAATTTTTTTCTATCAGGCTCTGAATATCAGCTTCCAGTTTGGCCAACTTCTGATCACAGAGCTACTTAAAAAATGCTTTCAAATGTCTTGTCAGTTTTCAGCTGAAACACGCAATAAATATAAATAAATAAGATGAAATAAAAAATACTGGCTGTATTGAACAATCCTATGGACTCAAGAGGTGTCCCCAAAGAGGGTGCAAAAGTTATTACCCTCCCAAGATCCAGAGCCACTCCCAAAGATAGTCAAAAGGAGAAAGAAAGAAAAAAATAAAGACTTAGACAATTCCCCTGAGGGCTGGCTGTATACCCAAGCTGCAAATGGAGTCTAGCCCACATTTCTGTCCAGCCATATCTAGCAGCACATGGGATATAACCTACATTTCTGCCTAGTCATATCTTGAGGCCCTCAAATTGACAAGCCAAGTTCTCAGGACGTAAAATAAGACAAACAAGAAGGTAACAGCTGTCCTTGGGAGAGAAAGGATCAATAACCAGTGGATCTGGATTTAGAAAGGAAGGGGCAATGTGAAATTTTATTTTCCTCTCCCAACTGGGCATAACAGACAGAAACTCAGGAGAGCTCCCTCTGCTAAGAACTCTCACTCTTCGCTGGCTTCTGCCAGTTTCCCAGGATCCCATCTGCAGGCTGTAGTATCTACCAGAATTTGACAAGGTTTTTCCATTAATTTTAATTTTATTTTTCCTTGGCTGTTTAAGGAAATAATGTAGCAGTTTACCAGAAAATCCCTCAGAGTCCTCTCAACTCTGGGAGGGGTGCATATGGGGACCTTCCTTTGAGGGTAGATATGGGGGTGTCTGTATGGCCACTAACTTGGCAGACTTATTCACAGTCCTGTAGTCTCTTCAGAATGGAAAGACAATTCAGACAGAAGACAGTAGAATGAATGCTCCAGTAAAGGAGGGTAGAGGGGAGCAGTCGGAGCTGTGTCCCTCATATGGTCTTTGGTTTTAGGTACCTCTTGAGTCTTTTCGTTAGCCTTTTATAACAAATCTTTCAGTGAAGGTATTTTGGAACTTTGGAGCCTTTTGGAGCCTCTGCATGCCAATTACAGTAGGTATCCCATTCTGTTTGTTTGATTTGGGAACCCTTGTTTTAAGGCACGCTTTCTTAAATGATCATGTCTAATTGGAACATTCCCTATAATGGCTGTTGTAATTCTAGGTTGTCTTTAGTAAGGTTTTGCCATTGTTGTTAAGATATTTATAGCTTCCGGGACCATCGTTCTTAGACATAAAATAAGCAGGTGTGCCAGAGGTAGTGTACTCAGTTCTTTGAAACATAAGGATCCCAATTTTTTTTAGCTAAGCCTTGGGTCTCTCGGAGCCAACATTAATACCCAAGAGGGATGTGGCACTGGGTTGGGGATTGTGTGGTGTTTTACAGCATACCTTGTTGTGTGGAAATTTTCTTGGGATTGGCAGGTGACCTGGTGTCAATCTAACCTGTTTTGTGACCAATTTATCCTAACACAGGAGTCTTTTGAGTTAGGTGACAAGCGCTCTAACAGCTTTTAAGTGCTCCACCATACCCATCAATTTTGTGACTTTTGTCTTCTGAGATTCCCATTAGCAATAGTCGTTACCTCATATGCACACTAACATACCAGCAGTAACCAAAGAGATGTTACTGCATACTGGCCAAGAGAAGGTGCTAGGTGGACACCACCAGCTGTTCCCAATGAGGAGCTACAGACTAAACTAACAGTCCCTAATAAATGGGGATTGTGGACTAACCAAGGGCTAGGGACTTGGGTTCCAGGTGGGACCATCTGCCAGCTCACGCTTACCCACTAAGCCCTGGACTGGGACCGTGGTCTAACCAAGGGCTAAGGATTGGCACTCGGTTAGAGCCTCCTGTCATACCAGACTGGCCCATTAACCCTGCACTGGAAAGCCAATTGGATCAGGAGCTCAATGCAAAGAGAGCAGAACTCAGAGCTGAGAGTAACTTACCCACAGCCCTTGAAAATAATGAGAAAGACAAAGAACTCAAAGGGTTTACAGGTACCAGTGCCTGTGTTTCTTGTTACCTCTGAAGCCATCAGAAGTTTCCTTTGGATCCCACCACTGCCTCCAAATCTGTTAAAAAACAAAATTCAACTGAGTAAATTTTAACGATCTTACTGGCTTTATTCAATGATTCAAGAAATGGGCAGCATCCCATCTGGCAAATAGCAAGGAGCTCTGAAGAGCTGTACAAAATGTAAGACTTTTATAGGCAGAAGGTGGCAGGACAAGGAAGTTATACCAGCACAGAGCTGTTTGTGGCAAGATCATCTTCCTTTAGGGGGGATGGCAGGGGTCTCTCAGGCAGATTACCTCACTAGTGCTGACCAGGTAATTCCAGATTGACTTGTTTAAGATTTCATTCTTGGGGGAGGCTAAAACTATAGTTAAGTTAGGTATTAAGTCTTGGTTTGATGATGTGGGGCTTAGCACAAATGACTCCATTTTGAGCCTGTTGTCTTTTTTTTAAACAGAAATCTTTTACAAATATAACCCTTTAAGCCATATTAATCTAATGACACAGGTGCTATTCTTATTTCACAGAGGAGAAAAATGAGACCAGGAGAGGTCAAGTAACTCATCCAGTGTCACAGAGGTCCTAGATGGCTGGGCCAAGATTCAAATTAAACAGTATTGCTGCAGTCCGAGCTCTTAACTTCTGTGCTAACTCATGAGGGGAAAAGAAGTCATACAGATATTTTTCTTCATAACCCATTATTCAGAGGAAATGAGAAACTTACAGTTTAAATACAAATTGACAATGAAAACTACTTTAAGTGTCTTCTAAATAGGTAAGAACTGGGAGAATCCTTAAACATACTGCCTCATCAAGTGACTAAGAGCCAGAACAAGGAAATTACAAAGGAATGATCTTCCGTTTCCAGGCCCATTATTGTTACTGCAATAGTTACTATTATTATGGTCATTATTATTAAACCGTTTTTTTTTTTACTTTAAAATTAAAGAGAGACTTTCTTATAACGTTCCCAATTCACTCCCTAAAATGACAAATGTTAATACTCTATCCATATGAAATAATAAAAACAAGCATTATCACATATAGTGGAAACTGAGGACCAAAACTATAAAAGTGCCTTAGTCCAGGATATACAACCTGCCACTGGCACAATTAAAATTTGTACCGTGTCCCTTAGGCTTGCATTCTGTTTAGTAGAATTTAGTAGTATCCTTATTTACTTTGTTCATTCAGTCATTCTACAAACAGGTATTAAGTGCCTGTAGATGTCAGGTGCTATGCCACAGAAATGACCAGCAGTTAAGAAGGGAAGAGCCAGTCAGCTAAGGAGTTCTAAAGGAAGACAGGGCATTACATGAGATCAGGGCTCCTGTCAGTGGTCAGAAGCAGCATGGATGCTTCAGAGATACGAAGTCGCTCTTCTCTTTCTGGAAAGGGTGTTTTTTATTGATGCTGTTCATCTTTTAAAATGATGCCAATGTGATAATACACTAATTTATATAAAATAGAAACCCTAATTCAAGGTCAGGCGTATCAGCAGGATGAAATTAAATACCTCAGTCTGGAACTGTAGGGGGCCCATCGACCACTTTCAACCTCCTCAGCGCCGTAGATAAGAATTCTTTGAATTTATACAATAGCAACTGAAATAGGGCAATTTTAAGACATTAAAGGGCCTTTAATATGCTGAGACACATGGCTGCTAATGAAGTTTATCCATGTGTTGAGGCAGAAACTCATTAAACCTCTATTATGGGATGGAAACTAGCATAAGGGTTAACTGTTCAGTTCACAAGGTGGAGAGAGTTTAATAGGAGGGTTTGATAGTTTGGATTTAGCATATTCAGGGGCTTAAGAGAAAGAGTTCGAAAGAAGGGGCGTGAATGAGGTGGTGAAAAACAATTGATGGGAGAATTTTATGATTCAGGAAAATCTTAGAGCTTCACCACATGATAATTTAGCAATATGCTAGCTCTTAACATTTATGAAGATAAATTTAGGTAAACATATATTGAGTAGAATGGCTTAAACTCAGCATATACACAGCAAACACATTTATTTTATTATTATAATATGGTAATAACTATAGGCTTTGTGGGATGCCTATTCCAGATGTCCTTTTAATGGATAATTGGTAGTCACAAAGTAAATAAATATGTTAAAATAAGAATTGAAGAGAAAGAAAAAACCATGAAATTAAAAAGTATTTCACCATAAACAATATTTATTGAACACCCACTATACTAGATACTGTTCCTTCCCCCACCTCTGAGAACCTCATTTTTTGATGCAAAAGCCTGAAATATGGTTTCATAAAGCCATTATATTTAGAACCTGATTTCAAAAGAGAATAGAGCATGGATTGGGGATGGGAGGTAGGAAGAGGGAAAAGAAAAGAGGAATCTCATTTCAGAAAAGGCAGTGGAAGTAATCGAATTTTATAAATTCTAAGATTTAAAGGTTAGGCCAGCTCTGTTTGCTAAAGAGGAAAAGAGGGTCATGAGAAGTCTGGGCAAATGAAGGAATGGCATTGGGAAGGCCAAGTGTGAACCTGAAAAAAACTGTTCCCTTTAATAAATAATTAATGTATAGATGCTGTTTCTAATACAGTAAGAATATTAATAACCATGATCATTATGGTTATCCTGTATTATATTGGGAGGTTGGAAGAAAGTTAAACGGAGCTTTTTTTTAAAATAAATTTATTTATTTATTTATTTTTGGCTGTGTTGGGTCTTTGTTTCTGTGCGTGGGCTTTCTCTAGTTGTGGCGAGCAGGGGCCACTCTTCATCGCGGTGCGCGGGCCTCTCACTATCGCGGCCTCTCTTGTTGCGGAGCACAGGCTCCAGATGCGCAGGCTCAGTAGTTGTGGCTCACGGGCCTAGTTGCTCCATGGCATGTGGGATCTTTCCAGACCAGGACTCTAACCCGTGTCCCCTGCATGGGCAGGCAGATTCTCAACCACTGCACCACCAGGGAAGCCCCTAAACGGAGCTTTGTACAGAGTGCAGGCAAAGATAATATTGTAAGAATTAATTGGTGGTAGGCAATAGTTTTTTTATGTCTCCTGAAGTTGAAACAGTAATGGAGTGATTCTGTTAGAATCAGGAAACAAAGGGGAGTTCAAGAAAGTCATGTGTAATAAAACCAAAACCAAAACCTTTTTTTTTTTAAGCTTTGGAATAATCCTTTTGAAAAAATTAGTTGAAATACAAGGACAGATGAAAAAGTATTTGTAAAATGATGTGCCTTTCTTTGAAAAATATTCAGTTTGAATTTTGTAGAAATTGTAGTTGAAACCTTGAATATGGATCATGAGGAAACAACCTTTTCATATAAAGAGGTTAATTCTGGTAAGCAGATGGAACTCTTTGGGAATCCAGCCTACTATGGATATATGTGTAATGGGACTCAGAGCCAGGCTATCAGGTACCAAATGGAGAGAGCGTGACCCTTTAAACCAGGCAGTTTCAATTTGTCCCCAGTCTAATGGAGGCGATCTGGATGGCGGCAAATTTGTTTTCTAAAAATCTCAGTTCCTTCCTTCTTCATGCCCCACCAAAGAATCTTATACTTGATGCTTTCCTATACTGAGTCACTTCCTGCCTTTTTTAGCCTTCCTTTACCCTCCCTTACATCAGGAAGGATCTGGTACACTATTGATTGGTGGATTACATATCCATCAACCAGTATAAAACACTGAAATCTTTTATTATGTTTTGAATCTTCAATTATAGGAGACTTAATGGAATTTCAGGAATGTGCAAGCAAGTAGGGAGTCAAGATGGGGGCGCGTTGGAAGCTGGAGCAACATTCTCCACCTCCCACTCTTCCCCCTTCCCCTGCTACTGGATTTTCTACATTTTCTAAGAGTAACCTCTTTTCAGCCATTTTTTAAAGTAATATACTGACAGGACAGTTATTAAGCTAAATGTTAATAGAAGGAAGACCATTCAAAATAAACAAAAGTTAGTGACTTTTTAATGTGCTGGCTGTTTGGCCAACCAGTGACAGAGTCACCCCCCCCCCCCCATTCCTGCAGTGTCTCCATATTTGGTTGCCAGTGTTAGGACCTGACTAGCTTATATAATGGAAGTCAACCTACTTAAATTATTTAAGGGTGTCTGCAGAGAGAATATACTTTCTGTGGTCTGTCCCATATCTATGTTCACCTTGCCTCCTCCTTTATTATCTGTGCTTATTGAGGTGGGTGAGTTGGGGACTGACCCAGGATGGAAGCCAATAAGTTTTGGGGGATGGAAGGCCAGGGCGCCCCATTACTAATTCCTTATGGATCCTAGGTCCAGCTTTGTCTTAAACCAGGCATACTTGGCAGACTTTCTTCCTTTTTGGACTTTGCATCTTTTCCTTTCTTCCCTTCAAAAGTTACCTGCAGTCAGGTTAGACTCCTTTTATTTTATTTGCAAAATAAAAATGCACTTACAATTTAAAACTCATTTTATATGATAAGCCACTCATCTGGTGTCAGCAAGCATATACTTTAGACTTCTTTTGTTGTTTTTGTCTTCAGAATGTATCCTCTTTCCATTACTGTAATTGACATTTAATTTACGGAATTCAGTAAAGTAAAACAGTATTATGCATACTGTTTTCAAGCAAACAATATAAAAATTTTAAAAATCCCAAATCTGTTGGGATACAATAGTTTCAACCATTCCACTAGGTGAGCTAAAGTTGACAAAAGCCATCAATCCTTTTGTTGTGGGCAGGAAGCCAGAAGCCATCCTCAATGGAGAAAGTCCTTTTCCTTCATGGAAGAGTGTTGCCCAGTGAAGTGTGTTATGGTGTCTAATGTCTTCTTCTGGAGCCCTTGGAGTTTTCATAGCAGGGGAATTTTGTAAGAAGGGTGATAGATTGTTCCAATATTGAAGGTACTGTTAAAATGAGACAGGTTCTAGGAGTCTAAAGGATGCCCTAAAAATGTGAAATTATATAATCTGTGCCCTGATGACTAGAACCCAGGAAAAAGGTTGACGCCACTACATATTCTAGTATATAAGATGGGCAGTGTGCAGTTGGAAATATTTTAGAATAGCTGCACGATAGTCATGTTTAAATGTTTTCTGTCTTCATTTTGTATGTTCATGAGGTTTAATATCACCTCACTGGAATTCATTACTGTGATTTTGAACTTACAACATGGCGTTTGAATCCCCTTAGTGTGGTATTCACACACTCTTCACCTGTACTCAACTTCTATTGTAGAAAGGAAATAATGATTCCTCATACCGAATTCTCAATTGGTCATGAGCCTATTGAACGTAGTATCAGTATTTTAAAAAGAGCAACAAAAGATACATCTCCCTTCTCTGATACAGGTAATAAGACATTTTATGTTCCCAGTGTTCAGGAGAGAGTGTCAGAAAATCAATATGAATAAATTCAAGTACACAGAAGATTCAACCTATTCGAAAATATAGTGTATGGCAGAATGATGGTATGCATTATTAAATGTTTCTTGCTTCACTCACATGTGAATAGTAGCATGAAGAAAAGGTACCATAGGCTACTTATAAATTTAGGCAGAAGGCGATTTGCTGGCTTTTTGTTTTTTTCGTTCTTTGTTGTTGTTGTTTAGTGTCTCAAGGCTTACAGCTAATCTGAATTTGAAACTAAATACTGTCATTACAGAAGATTTTTTTCCGAGTTCTTCCAATTTCTCTGGGGACAAAATAATGGCTGCTTGAAGCAGTGGAGAAACAGTAATTAGGGCAAATAGTAATACTGTGCATGATTGAGGAAAATGTGAGGAAGGGAGGGAGAAAATGCAACAGACAGACTTGTACAGCCTGTTACTAGGAAACCACATCAGCATTAAATACAGTGTGCTAATTGGCTATCCTGTTTCTGCCTGGGTACCAGCCTGGGCCTGCTACACAGCTGTTTCTGCTCTTTCTGGTTGCTAGGTAACTGCATCAATTTTTTTCCCCCTCTTTGTATTCTGGAGGCTAATTGGCTACTTCTGCTCCTGGTGTTGCTGCTGGGTACCAGTCTGGGCCTGCTGCTCTGCTGTTTTCCAAAGGGATTTAATGGGGGGAGGGGAGGAAAAAGGGAAAGGAAGATATGCTGGCAATTAATGGAGCATAAGTGCAAATTCTACACAATGTCTGGCACCTGCGTCCCTTCAGCCTGCTTTCTCAACTAAATCCTTTAGCTATGAAAACACATTAGAATCTTGAAGTCTTTCTTCTCTCTGCTTACCTTTTGAATATAGTTTAAAAGAAAAAAGACGTTTGAAGACTTATTACTTCAATGATGGATTTGATCTTAAGAAAGAACGGGCAAATTATTACACATCTATAGTTGATATGGGCACTAATAGAATTTGTGCAAACATGAACATTTCTAACTTAATAACAAAGCAGCATCTTTAACATCTTAAGGAGAGTACCACTTTATCTCTTAAATGGACCAAATTCCTTTGTAGCCGTTCTTCTTGATATCATACATAGTATAAAGTAAGAAATCAAATGGACTAAAAGCAACTATAGGATTTTCCCAACTGTTTTATTCATTAAGAAAGAGTGAAGGGAAGCTTCTAGACCCATGCCTTTCCATTATGGATTTCATTCCTCTGATGTGCAGAGCGCATGTCCTAAGTACTCTTTGGTGATACATTGCATTTACATAGAAATAAGCATGTTTGCACACCTTATTTTTCTTTCCTTATAGCAAACAAACAAATGTGGTGCAAAGTAAACCTAAAATCAGTTTTGTGGTTTTTTATAAAAAGTGTAATTACTTTCCATATCATTTTTATTTCCTATCTAAGTAGAGGTTTCCATTTCATCATTATTGAAATTCTCCCTGGAAGTATGGGGAGGAAGATTCTTCAGAAGTGAAATGATGCTTCAAGGAGGTTTCACTTTAAATGGTTGGGAAAGTATATGTAAATTGAGGCCCCTTGAAGAGGCAACTTCATCCCCTTGGGAAGAAGCTGTTTTATTGAGAAAACTCAGAACATGTTGTGTGACTGCGCACAGAAATAGTTAGCAGAGGCAACTCTTACTCAACGCTAACGGCTAGTACCGGCTTCCCATACTAATGAGATCTACCCTCCTCTATTGAAAGTGAAGCAGGAGAAGCTCTATTCTGAGCAACAGCCCTGCTGCTAGTAGATCAGATCAGGCTCTATGGAATCATTTCTGTTTAAAGTATCCTTAAAATAGGTAGAAGGCCTCAAACTAGGCTAGGATGCTGGAGAGAATAGTACAGTGTTCCATAGATCTTAAGGAAACCAGCTAGCTGTTAGTAGAGATCGAACTGCAAAAGAAAACCTTATTATCAGAGGATAACTACAGAGCAGGTATAGTATTATTTCTGCTGTCTCTATTAAAAGGACCATTGTTAATCACTCCGAAATATTATGGGTCATCTGCAGTCAACTAAAGCAGGATATGGAGGAAGAGTCCAAGGAAGTCCTGGCTGTTTTTGTCCATTCCTCTTATCTGTGGATTGGACGTATCTGCATCCTGGCTCTGGTAAGACCTGAGAAACCAAGGCAGAGGTCTTGGAAGACTGAAGCAGTCATGATTAGCCCTAGCCATAAACAAACACCGGGACCCACTTCCTAGCTTCTTCTCTTCCTGCTCTTCAGGCAGGCAGATCTTTATTCTTCTCATGGCTCCCTAGTGAAAGCAATAGTGGGAGTGCAAGCATGCTTTGGGGGTTGAGGAAAGGAGATGTTCCATGCAGCTGCTTCAAACTTTCGATTCTCCTCAGTCACAAAAAAACCTGCTTTGCTAATTCTCATCTGCACGCAATGTTGCTGCCTCTTGTATGAGGTACATCAGTTGATGAACCTGGAAAAGAGGAATCTGATGGCTGCTAGCTGCCCAGTAGGGCTGCGGCTAACCCATATCATGCTTTTGTGTGAATCAGAAAAAGGTGCGCCTTCCGTGGGGCAGATGTGGCCCGTGCTTGAGCAGCAGAGCTGGATTCAGCCCTCCTCCGCCCTTCAGCTGGCCACCCTGTGTGCACAACCTCACATGGCTGCCTACTCACCACGGGAGCTGATCCACTCGGCGGGCCTTCCCTGACCCTCCAAGAACTTGAGCAGCTAATGAGGTGCCGGCAGGAACATGAAAGTCGCATGACTGTTCGGGGTGGGGGTGGGTATTGGAACCTCCTCTCAGTGGCGGAAGAGGCCGCCCATTATGTGTGAGAGTGAACCTTTTAGCCCAGTCGCACTCCCCAAATGTGAGATCATTAGTTGCCTAATGCTCTGATTCTCAGCTTGGGCCTATTTTCCCCCTTGGGGCATTTGGCAATGTCTGGAGACACTTTGGGTTGTCACATCTTGGAGGGGGATTGCTACTGGCATCTGGTACGTGGAGGGCAAGAATGCTGGTAAACGCACTACAGTGCACAGGACGGCCTCCACAAAGGAGACTCATGGGGCCCAAGCGTCCACAGGACCGAGATTGAGAAACCCTGGCCTAACGCAACCTTAGCCGTCCTTCGCTCCTTCTCTTTGGGTTCCTCTGCACCACTTGCAAAATATTTCCTCATCCTTTTAAGACTACCAGCCAGGTCTTGCCTTTCCTTTTGTGCTCTTTTTTTTTAAAAAAATTATTTATTTATTTATTTATTTATTTTGGTTGTATTGGGTCGTCGTTTCTGTGCGAGGGCTTTCTCTAGTTGCGGCAAGCGGGGGCCACTCTTCATCGCGGTGCGCGGGCCTCTCACTATCGCGACCTCTCTTGTTGCGGAGCACAGGCTCCAGACGCGCAGGCTCAGCAGTTGTGGCTCACGGGCCTAGTTGCTCCACGGCATGTGGGATATTCCCAGACCAGGGCTCGAACCCGTGTCCCCTGCATTGGCAGGCAGATCCTCAACCACTGCGCCACCAGGGAAGCCCCCTTTTGTGCTCTTTTAAAAATTGACAGAATATAACTACTGTGTAATGTATTATTTCTTTTGGGTCTTAGAAGATGTTCTATTCCCCCACCCCCCCCACTTATGATATAGGGAAATCTCTCCACCTCTCCCTGATGCTTAGCTTTCTAGAATTAACATTCATGATTGTAGCTCCTCACAAGCGACGTCCCCTCCCCTCTTGCTGAAGGCTCCTGACCTGTAATAATTTGAGCTTTTGCTGAGGCAGGGATTTAAATCACATGGGCTGCCAGGCTGGTAGGTGGGAGAGAGGCTTTTAGCCAGGAAATGGGTCCAGCTGACCAGGCACTGACGATCATTTTCTACCCGTCCTCTCATGTACAGCAGTCTAGCCAAATTGTAACAATTGTTTCCTTATTATCAAAGAGAAGGTTGACTGTTAGGGCAGAAATAAGGCTGAGAATAAATATTTTCAGTCAGAAAATGGACCTTTTATTGGGAAAACTGTATTATACTGGTATGTGCTACCTCAGTGCACTTGCTGTCGTTCACTGTCTGGTTCACACCAGCATCGTGAGGAAAGTACCGTGAAGCATTGTGAGTTCCCAGGGAGAAAGGTGCTACCTCACGTAAAAGGATTTTAAGTGACATTATCTAATGGACACATACTTCATGCTAGCATTTTGTCAGGAGATGTGAATTATGCATTGGCCCTTTCAGCTGCAATCACATGCATAGAAAATAACATTGTCAGACATGTCATCCCAAGATACAATGGACAATATGCTATTATAATTGTGTGGCATTGTCCTTGCTGTTTGGAGATAATACTGCTGACATTATTCCTCTCATACATGTGAATGTGGCTATAGGGAGGACGTGACATCTGTGTCTTTCACACAGATTAGCTTATCCCTTGCCACTTGGAGAGACTGCGATTAGTGGGCTGGCCTCCTGGGGTCATGGTAAGTGCCATGTTTTGGATCACAGTTGTTATCGGACCTTAGTTTTAGGTCCAGTAGGGAATTAGTAATATTTATCTTGATGACCTGAAGAGGCAGTGGTTATTTAGTCAGCTTCCCAGAGCAGATGTACTAAAGAAAGGGTAGGCTGAGGCATTCCTGCTCAGATTGGCTTTGGAAATGAGAAGGCAGTTGGGGACCAAGCCTGGATGGCTACTTAACACATTATTGCTTTATCCAAGGAAGTAAGCAATAAGATATCACTTGTATTGGTTGTCATAGCTCACCAAGTGCTTTTACATACCTCATTTGATTTAACCCTCACTTACCTGTGGGGTAAATGTTCTCATTATTCCCATTTTAGAGATGAGGAGACTAAGGCTCTGAGAATGATTTTTCTGTGATGAACTCTACAGCATACCCCATTCTGTTTGTCCTTTGGAAATCAGTTATTTTGCGGGGATGGGGCTAAATTCAAACAATATAAATGAGTTTAGTTGTGTTTATGGTTCAGCAAAATAAATGGCTTAACGTTTGCCATCCTTCTTATCTCACACATATGCTAAGTAACAGGTGAGTTGTTATATATCCAGTATGACAAGTTTAGAATAGCTAAGAGAACTGAAAGTTTGTCTAATCTATTCCTATATTCTATTTAGATTGAACTTAAGAATCTTTAATCTTGGTTGTTTTTTTCTATTTTAAGAAAGAAAGCTTTGAAGATGCCAGCAAGTGCAAGGCATTGATTCTTGAAGTGATAGCTCGGTACTAGCGCATTTGCATATTTTAGAAAATGTATGGAGAGAAATCATAAATGAAAACTTCTCCTGACCCCTTACAAGAATGCACCTTAGTCCTCTTTCCTTACTAAACTGGAAAATCCAAATGGAGTGCCTTAGAGAAGAGGTGGGAGAAGCTGTGGATGGATGGATCTTGGTGTGTAGGTTACTCGTTGCTGTCTTAGGTATACCAGAGCTTTGCTTGGGGAGTTTGAACAAATAATTTGTGCTCTTATTTTTATTTGTATGATAATTATGGAGTTAAAAAGTAATCCTGTTTATCCCTCTTTTGCCCCACTTTTTGGAGGATATTTATGGACGTGTTAAACGTCTTAAGGAGAAAAACACTTGATCGATACAGTAATTATAAATCCCCTAGTGGGCAAAGATCCCAAACTCAGGTGAAGATTCTGCTGCTGTGTGCAGCCATCTCCCCTCTGTATTCACAAAAGCACGTGGTGAAGAATAGCTGCTTTCTAGCATTCTGCCAAAAGGATCTATAGGAACCTCTGAGTGACAAGCACTTGCATTGTCTTCTGGAGAGCTGAAGAAAGAAAAGGTTTTAACACCAAAAGACAAATTCCTGGAAAGTGGAAGGAACCAGCACACATGAACCCTGAGGGCTCTACTTTTTGAGGATTGTTTGCCTGTAGATTTAATTTTGTCTGATCTTGGGTTCCTGTGCATCTTCATATTTTCAAATTTACTTCCCCCTTTTATTCTACCTGCCAAAGAAATAATCGTAACAAATCATTAGAACTGGCAGGGCCCTCATCCTCATTTGATATGAGCTTCTTGTTTGCTTAGAATTTGCTGCTAAGCATTAGAACGCTTTCTAACCCATGTGTGTCTTTTCCCCCCTCCCACAGTCAGATCTTGAAGCTTTTCCTGTGGTTTTCCTTGGTGTCCATCTTTTCCACAAAGAATGTTAAATAAGCAATGGCAGGGACTGGAAATAATCCTTTCAACTAAGGAAAACCTTTCATGCATCTTTCCCACTAGTGTCATTGCACGAGTTAGAAGGACCATAGGCACAAAGTTTATGGGATCAATTACAATGAGTTGACTGTTAAACATTTTTTTAAAAATCTGTTGTGAGAAGAATAAAGCAATAATTAAAATTAACTGAACAGCTTTTGCTCTATTGAGGCGTTAAACCTTTGTGTAAACACAATCATATTGTGCAAACATGGGTCTTTTCACTTGGCTGATTCAGACAGTGAAACCGCTAAAGTTTTGAGGTCTCGGGGTCAAGGGCCCATTTTGGCGTGGCTTGAAAGGTCACCTGCTCATTTGTGTCTCTGCTGCGCCGCACACAGGGCCGTGAGCAGGTATGATTCCTTGCCCGCCGCGGCACAGAGAGGAGCTGGCAGATCTCAGGTCTGAGGCCGGCACGTGAAGACAGTGTGCTGCCCACGGGGCGGGTGTGGGCACCTGCTGGCCGCTGGGGCCCAGGCAGTGAGCCGGCTCGAGTGTGGAGAAAACAGCAGTTCTAAAATATAAATGTGTTTATTATTACACTGGGCCCCATGCTATATGATTTCACACACACTCATATTTGTGATTTATGGCCACAGCTTCATATGGAGGAAAAACTTGCTAATTTACCCAAATTGATGGGGAGGCCTCTGAAGATGATCAAATTGGAAGGAGTGGGGTAACGGAGAAAAACTGGTCTCCTAAAACAACCAAAAAAAAAGTGGCTGCTGTGTCGGAGGCATCCTTTGTTCATTTATTTTGATTAGCAGAGCTTTGCCTTAGTTATTCATGATAATGCTTGCCCTGCAAGGAGTGTCCCTCCCCTGTCCTGGCAGCCTCGGCTTGGTGCTGGGTTCTCCGTGAGGTTAATGCCAAAAACACCCAGCCCAGCTTTTCTTGAGACGGTGTCATGCTTTCACCTGTGAGAGGTGAGACAGGTGAAGATTGGGAGGTTCACACACACCTGCCGCCCGCGCCTTTCTGGGAGACGGATGTCGAGTGGGTTGAAGGAGGGGAGGCCTCAGCCCCGGTTTGAGGCACTACTGTGCTAATCAGGCTGCTTGCTGGTGCTGTACCTGTGTCCCTGCCCTGAATCCTCCCAAGGTGGGTGGTGATTTTCCCATCTCAGCGAGGAAAAATAGAGGCCTAGAAGAGCCCAGGGATACCCAGCTAATAAGGAGCTAAGCTGACTTGAAGTCAAGATCTGACTCCAAAGTCGGTTCTCCTGCAGTATTCTGCTGGAATTTTCTAGGAGAGAAGCCAGGAAGGGGCATAGGAGCAAAGACCCCACCCAGCTTCCACCACAGCCCATCCCATTGGCTGTGCTTTCAGCCCATTTCCTGATCGTAGCAGCAATAAACATCATCGTTTCCGACAGCTTTCCAAAGTGATTCTTGTCTTGGCAGAATCTTGAGTTACTTGTTCTGGGAGCTCTTCAGAAGGAAAGCACTTTGGAATGGCATACGCTAGTTCCAGAGCACTCAGAGCGTCCATGATTCATGCCTCTTGCAGAAGAACTTCGTGCAGGCAGAATACTGCGACCTCGGGATAACTTGATGGGCTATTTTTACTTGGATGTACAATTACTAGAGAGTGGATACTGAATGGCCCACCCACTCTATTCATAGCAGAACCTTGGGAGTCATCCCTGTACACAACCTTTTGTTTCCCCCTTATTCAATCATTTTCTATAACTTTTTGGCATTACTTTCTAACTATGTTTTGTATTTGTTCACTTCTCTCCTTCTCTGCTGCTAGGAGCAATGCCATCCATGTTCCAGCCACAGTCTTCTCTCTCCCAGACTGTTGTAGAGCCTCCTAGAGAGTCTGCCACAACATCAGCTTATTTCCCTCTGCAGCCCATTCTCCGTTTTGTAGCCAGGGTGATATTTTAAAGATTCAAATCTGATCGTGGTATGCCTCTGCTTAAAAGCTCACAGTAGCTACCATTGTTCTTAGGATAATGTCCAAATCCTTACATGTGGTGTGAAAGATGACTGTCCAATAGAAATATGTAATACAAGCCACATGTGTGTTTATATATACATATCCTGGCAGCTTTATTTTAGAAGCAATTAATTATACTAATTAATTAATTTTAATATTAGACTTTAAAATAATTTCAACATGTAATCAATATTAACATTTATTAATGAACTACTTTACATTTTTTCCCATAGTAAGTCTTTTTTTAAATTTTTAAATTTTTATTTTTGGCTGCGTTGGGTCTTCGTTGCTGTGTGCGGGCTTTCTCTAGTTGCGGTGAGCAGGGGCTACTCTTCGTTGTGGTGCGTGGGCTTCTCATTGCTGTGGCTTCTCTTGTTGCGGAGCACGGGCTCTAGGCACGCGGGCTTCAGTAGTTGTGGCTCACGGGCTCAGTAGTTGTGGCTCGTGGGCTCTAGAGTGCAGGCTCAGTAGTTGTGGCACACGGGCTTAGTTGCTCCGCGGCATGTGGGATCTTCCCGGGCCAGGGATTGAACCCGTGTCCCCTGCATTGGCAGGCAGATTCTTAACCACTACGCCACCAGGGAAGTCCCCATAGTAAGTCTTTGATATCCAGCATGTATTTTACACTTAGAGCACATCTATATTCAGATTGCTCACATTTCAAATGCTCGGAAGGCACATGGGACTAGTGGCTTCCAGATTGGACCGAGCAGTCTGGCCCCTTACTGATTTCTCCAGTCCCATTGTGTTGCTCTCTCCCTGCAGGACACACCAGATCCTCCTCTGTGGGCTTCTGGGCTAGGTGTGGGAGAGGATGTGGCAGAGAGGTAGGAGTTTGAGGAGATAGCCCAACACAGAGCCATCTTCAGTCTACCTTTGGACCTGCAGAGCTTTCAGGCAGTCGGAGGTATGGGTTAAGAATGAAGCCGTTGCTTTTCTGTTGGCCTTGGGGGTTTCCATTTTGGTTTAT
This sequence comes from Balaenoptera acutorostrata, assembly GCF_949987535.1. Taxonomy (NCBI): domain Eukaryota; kingdom Metazoa; phylum Chordata; class Mammalia; order Artiodactyla; family Balaenopteridae; genus Balaenoptera; species Balaenoptera acutorostrata. Next base: position 65,378,152 of record NC_080071.1, on the reverse strand, counting down.
CTAGGGCTGTGTCAGGCTAAACTGATGCTTTTTTGAGAAAGTGAAGGGAATTAAATGGAAAACCACTGGTAAAGTTGATATGTGGTGTCACCTTTGCCTGCCTACCCCACACAGAGGTCCTGTAGGGAGTAGTACCATTATATGAGCTAAAGATGAGACTGTGGGACTTGACAGGGGTGAGTGAGGGGTAGTTCACATCCCTGGCTTCTAGTCTCAGTGGATAATATTCCTTCACTTATTCATTTTTTAAAAGTTACAACAGCTACTGTATGGGTGCCTCTAAAGAGTTCTGGCATTCTTTCCAGTTGAAAGATTTATTTTATCAGAAAATATTTCCAAAAGGAATATGAACATTTATTTTTATTGTTGGCATTTAAATAAGAGGCAGAGTGAGATAAGGGTTAATCACGTGGACTCAAGGTGAGCCTGCCTGGGTTTAAATCTTGACTGTACCACTCATAAGCTGGTGAACTTGGGGACTGGCTTAATTTCTCTGACCCTCAGTTTCTCATCTATAAAATGGGGGAGGATGATAGCATGTATCTCATAGGGCTGTTGAGAGGATTAAAGGAGAGAATAACCTTGAAGCCCTTAGAGTGCTGCAGTGCCAGCCCATAATGAGTGCTGGGTAAATATTAGCCAGTAGCCTGTTTCCCCAGGATTTATAAAATATCATCATCGATTGAGGATTGACGGAATTGGGCCACAAGTCTTGGCTCAGGATGATCATGCAAGATGTTTTCTTGGGAAAGATACATTTATTGTCTGTTTGTGTATAATGTTTTGTGTTTTTCTCTCTCACTTGGTTTCTGCTATATGTACATCTATGTGAGGAAGGAAAATAGAGACATCTTATCAGGATTTGATTCTGCCGTACGTGTATCTAACAGAAAGAGCCGAACATATTTTAGTGGATGAGGTGTGTGGCATGGTGAGATGTATACCATATTTAGTGGTACATGGACTGTGAGCTATTTTTCTATTAAAAAAAGTTGTGCTGTTTGGTCCAAACCCTTTGTGTTTCTAATCAGTGACACAGTGCAAGTTGAGAAGTTGGGGCTTAGGGTGACATCTCTGATCATTAACTGAAAGACTAGCACCAGGAGGTGGTCTGCTCCTAACACCATACACTGATCTCTAACCACGTTAGCTAGAAACAGGTGATTGCAGACCTTTTGTTCACCAAGAAGGTACATCCGGCTACTGGGTGTTGATATGAGCCACCTTGCATAAAGAAAGATGTTTGTTGGGAATATTTTAATAATAAGTTTGCTTACATAATACAAAGCACTTGCCCAGCCATCATCTCTCTTCATACTTCATAAAAGTCCTGTGAGGCCAACATCAAAGAACAGATTAGCCCCATTTGTTTCTGGTTTTATGTTTATCTTAGTATAGTATTTAGTGCTTATTATCATTGGTGGATTTGTTTATTGTTTGGTTGCTCTCTTCCTTTTATATATATATATATATATGTTCTTTTTTTTTCCTTTTTCTCTTTTTGTAAGTGTGTATGTGTATGCTTTTTGTGATTTTATCTGTATAGGTTTGCTTTTACCATCTGTCCTAGGGTTCTGTCTGTTTGTTTTTTTCTTTCTTTTTTTTGTTTTTTGTTTTTTCTCTCTTCCCTTTCTTCTGAGCTGTGTGGCTGTCAGGGTCTTGGTGCTCTGGCCGGTCGTCAGGCCTGAGCCTCTGAGGAGAGAGGGCCGAGTCCAGGACATTGGACATCAGAAACCTCCTGGCCCCATGTAATATCAATCGGCGAGAGCTCTCCCAGAGATCTCTGTCTCAACACTAAGACCCAGCTCCACCCAACGGCCAGAAAGCTCCAGTGCTGGACACCCCATGCCAAACAACTAGCAAGAAAGGAACACAACCCCACCCATTAGCAGAGAGGCTGCCTAAAGTCATACTAAGTTCACAGACACTCCAAAACACACCTCTGGACGCGGCCCTGCCCACCAGAAGGACAAGATACAGCCCCACCCACCAGAACACAGGCAGCAGTCCCCACTACCAGGAAGCCTACACAAGCCACTGAACCAACCTCACCCACTGGGGACACACACCAAAAAGAACAGGCACTACAAACCTGCAGCCTGCAAAAAGGAGACCCCAAACACAGTAAGTTAAACAGAATGAGAAAACAGAGAAATATGCAGCAGATGAAGGAGCAAGGTAAAAATCCAGCAGACCAAACAAAGGAAGAGGAAATAGGCAGTCTACCTGAAAAAGAATTCAGAGTGATGATAGTAAAGATGATCCAAAATCTCGGAAACAGAATGGAGAAAACACAAGAAACATTTAACAAGGACCTAGAAGAGCTAAAGAGCAAACAAACAATGATAAACAACACAATAAATGAAATTTAAAATACTCTAGAAGAAATCAATAGCAGAATAACTGAAGCAGAAGAACGGATAAGTGACCTGGAAGATAAACTAGTGGAAATAATTGCCACAGAGCCGAATAAAGAAAAAAGAATGAAAAGAATTGAGGACAGTCTCAGAGACCTCTGGGACAACATTAAACACACCAACATTTGAATTATAGGGGTCCCAGAAGAAGAAAAGAAACAGAAAGGGTCTGAGAAAATATTTGAAGAGACTGTAGTTGAAAACTTCCCTAACATGGGAAAGGAAATAATCAAGTCCAGGAAGTGCAGACAGTCCCACACAGGATAAATCCAAGGAGAAACATGCCAAGACACATATTAATCAAACTATCAAAAATTAAATTCAAAGAAAAAATATTAAAAGCAGAAAGGGAAAAGCAACAAATAACTTACAAGGGAAACACCATAAGGTTAACAGCTGATCTTTCAGCAGAAACTCTGCAAACCAGAAGGCAGTGGTAGAACATATTTAAAGTGATGAACGGGAAAAACCTACAACCAAGATTACTCTACCCGGGAAGGATTTCATTCAGATTCGACGGAGAACTTAAAACCTTTACAGACAAGCAAAAGTTAAGAGAAATCAGCAACACAAAATCAGCTTTACAACAAATGATAAAGGAACGTCTCTAGGCAGGAAACACAAGAGAAGGAAAAGACCTACAATAACAAACCCAAAACAGTTAAAACAATGGTAATAGGAAAGTAGATATTGATAATTACCTTAAATGTAAATAGAGTAAATGCTCCAACCAAATGACACAGACTGGCTGAATGGATGCAAAAACAGACCCATATATTTGCTGTCTACAAGAGACCCACTTCAGACCTAGGGACACATACAGACTGAAAGTGAGGGGATGGAAAAAGGTATTCCATGCAAATGGAAATCAAAAGAAAGCTGGAGTAGCAATTCTCCTATCAGACAAAATAGACATTAAAATAAAGACTATTAAAAGAGACAAAGAAGGACACTACATAATGATCAAGGGATCAATCCAAGAAGAAGATATAAAAATTGTAAATATTTATGCACCCAACATAGGAGCACCTCAGTACATAAGGCAAATGCTAACAGCCATAAAAGGGGAAATCGACAGTAACACAATCAGAGTATGGGACTTGAACATTCCACTCTCAACAGTGGACATGTCATCCAAAACGAAAATAAATGAAGAAACACAAGCTTTAAATGACACTTTAAACAATATGGGCTTAATTGATATTTATAGGACGTTACAACAAAAAACAACAGAATACACTTTCTTCTCAAGTGCTCATGGAACATTCTCCAAGATAGAGCATATCTTGGGTCACAAATCAAGCCTCGGTAAATTTAAGAAAATTGAAATCGTATCAAGTATCTTTTCCGACCACAATGCCATGAGATTAGATACCAATTACAGGAAAAAATCTGTAAAAAAATACAAACACATGGAGGCTAAACAATACACTACTAAATAACCAAGAGATAACTGAAGGAATCAAAGAGGAAATTAAAAAATACCTAGAAACAAATGACAATGAAAACACGACTACCTAAAACCTATGGGATGCAGCAAAAGCAGTTCTAAGAGGGAAGTTTATAGCAATACAATCCTACCTCAAGAAACAAGAAACATCTCAAATAAACAACCTAACCTTACACCTAAAGCAATTAGAGAAAGAAGAACAAAAAAACCCCAAAGTTAGCAGAAGAAAAGAAATCATAAAGATCACATCAGAAATAAATGAAAAAGAAATGAAGGAAACAATAGCAAAGATCAATAAAACTAAAAGCTCGTTCTCTGAGAAGATAAACAAAATTGATAAACCATTAGCCAAACTCATCAGGAAAAAAAGGGAGAAGACTCAGATCAACAGATTTAGAAATGAAAAAGAAGTAACAACTGACACTGCAGAACACAAAGGATCATGAGAGACTACTACAGGCAACTCTATGCCAATAAAATGAACAACCTGGAAGAAATGGACAATTTCTTAGAAAGGTACAACCTTCCAAGACTGAACCAGGAAGAAATAGGAAATATGAACAGACTGAAATTTCAGACAAGCACTGAAATTGAAACTGTGATTTAAAATATTCCAACCAACAAAAGCCCAGGACCAGATGGCTTCACAGGTGAATTCTATCAAACATTTAGAGAAGACCTAACACCCATCCTTCTCAAACTCTTCCAAAATGTAGCAGAGGGAGGAACACTCCCAAACTCATTCTATGAGGCCACCATCACCCTGATACCAAAACCAAAGATGTCACACACAAAAATTACAGACCAATATCACTGATGAACATAGATGCAAAAATCCTCAACAAAATACTAGCAAATAGAATCCACCAGCACATTAAAAGGATCATACACCATGATCAAGTGGGGTTTATCCCAGAAATGCAAGGATTCTTCAATATACGTAAATCAATCAATGTGATAAACCATATTAACAAACTGAAGGAGAAAAACTGTATGTTCTCAATAGATGCAGAAAAAGCTTTCAACAAAATTCAACACCCGTTTATGATAAAAACTCTCCAGAAAGTGAGCATAGAGGGAACCCACCTCAACATAATAAAGGCCATGTATGACAAACCCTCAGCCAACATCATTCTTAATGGTGAAAAACTGAAACCATTTCCTCTAAGATCAGGAACAAGACAAGGTTGCCCACTCTCACCACTATTATTCCACATAGTTTTGGAAGTTTTAACCATAGCAATCAGAGAAGAAAAAGAAATAAAAGAAAAAGAAATAAAGTCCAAATCGGAAAAGAAGAAGTAAAACTGTCACTGTTTGCAGATGACATGATCCTATACATAGAGAATCCTCAAGATGCTACCAGAAAACTACTAGAGCTAATCAATGAATTTGGTAAAGTAGCAGGATACAAATTAAATGCACAGAAATGTCTTGAATTCCTATATACTAGCGATGAAAAATCTGAAAGAGAAATTAACAATCCCATTTACCACTGCAACAAAAAGAATAAAATATCTAGGAATAAACCTTCCTAAGGAGACAAAAGACCTGTATGCAGAAAACTATAAGACACTGATGAAAGAAATTAAAGCGATACAAACAGATGGAGAGATATACCATGTTCTTGGATTGGAAGAATCAACATTGTGAAAATGACTATACTACCCAAAGCAATCTACAGATTCAGTGCAATCCCTATCAAGCTACTAATGGCATTTTTCACAGAACTAGAACAAAAAATTTTACAATGTGTATGGAAACACAAAAGACCCCAAATAGCCAAAGCAATCTTGAGAAAGACAAACGGAGCTGGGGGAATGAGGATCCCAAACTTCAGACTATACTACAAAGCTACAGTAATAAAGACAGTATGTTACTGGCACAAAAACAGAAATAGAGATCAATGGAACAGGCTAGAAAGCCCAGAGATAAACCCACACACGTATGGTCACCTTATCTTTGACAAAGGAGGCAAGAATATACAATGGAGAAAAGACAGCCTCTTCAATAAGTGGTGCTGGGAAAACTGAACAGCTACATGTAAAAGAATGAAATTAGAGCACTTCCTAACACCATACACAAAAGTAAACTCCAAATGGATTAAAGTCCTAAATGTAAGGCCAGACACTATAAAACTCTTAGAGGAAAACATAGGCAGAACACTCTATGACATAAATCACGGCAAGATCCTTTTTGAACCACCTCGTAGAGAAATGGAAATAAAGACAAAAATAAACAAATGGGGCCTAATGAAACTTAAAAGCTTTTGCACAGCAAAGGAAACCATAAACAAGACAAAAAGGCAACCCTCAGAATGGGAGAAAATATTTGCAAACGATGCAACTGACAAAGGATTAATCTCCAAAATATACAATCAGCTCATGCAGCTCAATATAAACAACCCAATCCAGAAATGCACGGAAGACCTAAATAGACATTTTTCCAAAGAAGATATACAGATTGCCAACAAACACATGAAAGGATTCTCAGCATCACTAATCATTAGAGAAATGCAAATCAAAACTACAATGAGGTATCACCTCACAGTGGTCAGAATGGCCATCATCAAAAAATCTACAAATAATAAATGCTGGAGAGGGTTTGGAGAAAAGGGAACCCTCTTACACTGTTGGTGGGAATGTAAATTGATACAGCCACTATGGAGAACAGTATGGAGGTTCCTTACAAAACTAAAAACAGAACTACCATATGACCCAGCAATCCCACTACTGGGCATATACCCTGAGAAAACCATAATTCAAAAAGAGACATGTACCACAATGTTCATTGCAACACTATTTACAATAGCCAGGACATGGAAGCAACCTAAGTGTCCATTGATAGATGAATGGATAAAGAAGATGTGGCACATATATACAATAGAATATTACTCGGCCATAAAAAGAAACAAAATTGAGTTATTTGTAGTGAGGTGGATGGACCTAGAGTCTGTCATCCAGAGTGAAGTAAGTCAGAAAGAGAAAAACAAATACCGTATGCTAACACATATATATGGAATCTAAAAAAAAAAAAAAAAAGGGTTCTGAAGAACCTAGGGGCAGGACAGGAATAAAGACGCAGAGGTACAGGATGGACTTGAGGACACGGTGAGGGGGAAGGGAAAGCTGGGACGAAGTGAAAGAGTAGCATTGACATATATACACTACCAAATGTAAAATAGATAGCTAGTGGGAAGCAGCTGTAGAGCACAGGGAGATCAGCTCTGTGCTTTGTAACCACCTAGAGGGGTGGGATAGGGTGGGATAAGGAGGGTGAGAGGGAGGGGATATGGAGATATATGTATACATATAACTGATTAACTTTGTTACACAGCAGAAACTAACACAACATTTTAAAGCAATTATACTTCAATGAAGATGTTAATTAAAAAAAAAGAGGTTAGCCCCATTTTGCAGAGGAGGAAAGTGAGACTCAAAGAGTATGTAACTTTCTAAGAGCAAATAGTAAGTAGTAAGGGTAAACACTAGAACCCAGGTCTCCTGATTGTGAGTCGTGTGTGTGTGTGTGTATGTATGTGTGTGTGTGTGTGTGTGTGCGTGCGCATATGTATTTTCCACTGAACTATACTTGCAAACATGATACTCCATTTCCAGAAGTTCTGGCAACCTTTCTGAATAAAACAAAAAGTGAGATTGAGATGTGAAATAATGCTTTTACTGCAAATTTTCCATTTGGGCATGTATCATTTTCATTCATTGCTTTCTGTTTACCCTTTGAATTAATAAGAACATAAATGAAGCTATTTGTGACAGAGACCCAAGCTAACAGAGGCTTAAAAGAAGATGGAAGATTTTTTTCCCTTTCACATAAAAGTCCAGACTCTGAGGCAGGTGTGCTCTGAGAAGTTTTCAAAAGCCCAGACTCCTTCTGTCCTGTTGGTCCCTCCCCCATCCCAAGGGTTTCTGTCCTTAAGGGATCACCCATGTCCATGCAATTCAAGATGGCTACTCCCAGGCCTGCTTTATAGCAACCTAGTTTTCATGCAACTATTTTGAAAGTGGGAAGGGGAGAGGATGTCCTAACCTTTAAAAGTACAGCTTGGAATTGCACTTATCACTTCCACTCACATCTCATCAGCCAGAAGTTAGTTATATGTCGATATGCAACTGCAAAGGAGCTGGGAAGTAGAATTCTCATTCTAGGTGGCAATGAGCATGACTAAAATCTGGGGATTCTCTTATTAATAGAAAAAGGGAGAATGAGTATAGAAGGACAACTGGCTGTTGCTGCTCTGCTCTGAGTCTTAAGAATAGCCTCTTTTTAAGACATTTAAACATGAAGCACTTCAGTTCAGAAATTCTAAAAGTATAATATGGTAAGAAAAAAAATCCTAGTGCGTTTTAGTTTGTGGCACATTGCACAGTCAAAATAACTGCAGGAAAACTAGCTTCCTGTGGTATTCCAGAAGTTCTGAATGGAAATTTAATTTACATTTTGCATTTTATGAGAATATTGCATTATTGGCATAATATGAAGTGACTGGGAAATGAATAACTTTGAGAAAGTAAGCCTATAGGGTCAAATTAACCACATCTTAATATTCTTGCACTTTTTTCTTTCCAAAGTATCAAGTCACATTGCACTGACATTTTCATCCCAAGATGAAAATTTAGTAGAAGAATGAAGAGAAAAGTATTTTGTAGCTGTGGGTTTAGCGCAGACAAAATTAAGGCTGTTTGAGGTTAGAGGTATATAGTCTGACAGATTGTGTGGGGATGTTTTTACATATGTGGGTGTCAACATGTTTGTGCTGAATTGTTTGCAGATTTGGGGGGGAGGTGGTTTTGTGTGTGTGTGTGTGTGTGTGTGTGTATGTGTGTGTGTGTTAATGTAGACTCCATGGGTGGCTTCAATCATTGTGTTTTCTTCCTAATTCCTATTACAAAGCAGCAGAAGGAGGTTGTAGGAGGATCTAAGCTACAGTGCTTAAAGGAAGGTTTGAACTAAGGACTAGTCATAGATGCATGTTTGTTCGATCAAGTTAACTGACGGTCTTTGAAATGTCTCCACTGTTTTAAATAAGTCTTGGAAATACTAAGGTAAATAAACCTGGCCTCTGCCCTTGCAGGACCAGTTGGTTTTGTGAGGCAACAGCATGTAAACAAATCACTCAAGCAGTAAGATAAGACTCTCCTGAAGAAGTTATAGGATCAGAGAGGAAGGGGCACCCAGTTCTACCAGAGTTGGTCTAGAATCGCTTCCCAGAGGATATGCTTTGTGAGGTACTGGTGCCACACATTAGGCTAGGCTCTGATGATACAGCTATGTAAAGACGTGAACTCCCACTTCAAGGAAATCAGTTTCCTGAGAGGGGGGTGGCTTGTCATCAAGGCCCACTAAGGATGTGGGTCTTACTTCTTTCCAGTCCATTCTTGAAATTCTTCTTCATATCCTCCCCCTTCACCTCAGCTGTGACACCCCCCTGTTCCTCATCTGTGGCCCTTTGCACCTGCTGTTCCTTCTCCCTGAAATGCCCACTACCCTTGTCCCTGGCATCCTTCAAGTTTCAATGAGGCTTCTCTCTTCTGGGATGCCTACCCTGAGGGTCCTACAGAGTCTAGGGATGGCCTTCTCCACACATCCACGCACACGCACTGATCAGACACATCGAGCTTTTGTTGTTTGTGTGCACGCGTGGGGCTTCCCCACCTGGAAACCCCTCTAAAACAGAGACCCTTTACTTTTTTGCTTTAATCTCCAGCACTGTCCTTGCTCGGTGCATATAAGAACCAACAAGTAATGTTGGTTGAATCTAGGTTGTCACACTGAAGAGCCTGATGGTATTTTCACCATCAGTGAGTTAGACCAGAAGTCTTGGTATCTGACTTTGCCTGCTCACTTGTGGACAGAGATGAGGTGTGTCGGAAACAATGCATGTTAGGGTTTGTGAATCTGGAAGGCAGGATGTTACTGTTGATTTCTGATTGATCACTGACCTGTTCATTAGTAAGTGTCATTCTGAGTGCACTATATGCACTGAGAATGCCTGAGCTGGTACTTGACAGTGGGAGATGACAAAGAGGCAAGCGAGAAAGCATCTAGCTCTGTTCCTAGACACATTGGATACTCAGGCAGGGCAAAAGATCAAGGCATAAAAAGATAAATATCTATAGGAAATAGCAAACAAGTGGCCAAAGAGTGAAAACTCGGACAAAACTATGGTTTTCTGAGGAGGAGAAATACCTTGGGCTGGGGTGACATGTAGAAGACAGACACATCTTGACTTGAGGACATCCCCGTAAGCAGGAAGGGCTGGGGAGGGCTGCTTGGGAATGTTGGAGAGTGAGGGGTTTGTGGAAGGAGTAGTGGATAGATAAGGGTAAGAAAAAAAGTGAGACGGTTTTGTGGACATCTTTTCCAAAGTACATAGGCAGTGGTATTTGAAGAGCATCTTGTGTAAGTTATCATTTGTCAAAATAAGAGACTAATATTTTCCTTTTGAGTTTTTTTTCCTTAAACTTCATACTTGGGTAGGTACATATGTGGGATGGTTTAGCTAATGGGGAAATTCAGTCTCTGGGAAAAAAGGGGGTTAATCTTGGGAGAGTTAGGTTATATAGACAAATTGATGTTTTAAATCTTGACTCGAAATCTCTAGGTAATTGGATCCATATCTATTCAACTTGAATGGTAGCTGGTCCAGGTGAGGGCCCATATCTCCATCATCTGTATGTAAGTGATACAATTTGGGCTTTTTGAGGATTGATAAAGTTACCTTTTTGTTTTTTAATTTAAGACAAATTACCTTATCCGGTAGTGATTTGCTTAGACCACTTCTCTACCATCTGCATTTGTATAATCAGGGAATAACAATTAATGATTGCGTTAGCTGAATCAGAACAAATTCAGGATGCTGACACTAGTCATTTGATAATTTCCAAAATCAGATCTAACATGGTTTTTGGATTATCCAGTCTTACGGTTTTCTATACCACTGGTCCATCTCTTTTCATATATATCACATATGTAGCAGAAAATTAACTCTGTACCCTAATATATGTGTTTCAAGCTTATATTATCCAATTTTTAGTTAGCAAAAAAGGAAAATTCAGTGTATCTAAGACAATAACTTAGGCATCATCTACTAATGTGATATGTGCCAGTTGATGACTACCATGTGTCCTGGATCCGGTGAGATTTGTTTTAGCCTCCCCTCCTGACACAGTGGTACTGGACCTCCATGCCTCTCTTTTTTTCACAAATCCCAGATACACAATCCTCTCCCACTGCCCTCAGGTTCTCCCAAATCCTCACCAGTAGGTATCAGGCCTACTCTCATTCAAAGCTCTGTGCTACCCATTATTCTTTTTCTTACTACCTCCCTTCATGCTAGAAGAATAAATTCCTGCCAATACTCACTTGAAGTTGTATACCTGAGTTGCCAGCCTCTGAAATTCACTGGACCTCTGGGGGGAAGGGTTCCTGTTCTATGTTGGTTTGCTTCTGAAGGGCACACTCCTGCATTAGAGATATTATTACTTTCACAGTGGCTTGGTGATACTTTTCATATCAACTAAGCTTGGAACATGTTGATTGGGGCTAAAGTTACATTTTTTTCCCCTTCACTTTTAAAATTAAATTTTTTTTAAATGATTCAAAAATTAATAGTTTGGGCATGGTTGTGATAGTAATAGACTGTTCCTGCATGTATCCTTTGCCATCATGCTATATTTACATTTGAATGCAAAAATCAAAGATTGGCCATGAGTTTGAAATTCATAGTTCTTAATCAAATTCTTACCTAAATACATCACCTTGAATTGTGGAGACCTGGTTTACGGAGTAATATCTTTATTGCTAAATGTAGGAAATGCCCTACAAATTAGTTTCAAATAAATTCACATGGTGTAGTTATTGTGACAGGAAAAGAGACAAATGTTGTAACAAATTTTTTCTTCAAATTTAATTTCTATCTAGCTTTTAACTTTTATTGTAACTTTGGTAATCACCAAAATGTACTAAAATTTCCAAATTGATATTAAACTTTCCTTGAATTTATCCTTAAAAAGCTGATAAAAATAATTTTTAAAATTAATATTGGACAACAGCAACAAAAAGAAGCCAGTAAGAATCAAAGCAAAATAAGAAAAAATTAACCATGGTGCCAGAAAAACATTTAGTTCCCCGAATGGTCATACTTACCTATTTTACAGCTTGAGAACATGTAACTTCAGGTATGAGTGTTGAATTTTTAAGTGAGTTTACAATCTTTTGAGAATTACTCTCCTAAGAGTTGTGGAATTTTGTTTTTGTTTTGCTGGGGGAAGGGAATTAATTGTAACTTACTGAAAATATTAGAATGCTGTATACATTTTGATAAAATAAAAAATCAGTTTGACTTTGAGAATATTATGATACCCCTAGCCTTATGGGACACATGCTGTGGTATCTAAAAACAAATGTATTGGACTCACAGGTTGCACATTTGCAAAAACTCTATAATTGCTGAGAGCTATACTTGTTCCAGCATCTGTGATGGTTTCCCATTTTCATGACCAATCCAGTCTTCCTTCAGCATTTCAAACAAAATTCACCAAGAATCTAACAGTTCACCTCCAAAGGAACGTTTTAGAAAAAGTTAACAGTCATTAAAAATGGAATATGTCCCCAAAGACTTGTTTAATCCTGTGTATTTCCAGGCCGTGTTTCACAAAGCTAGGTGGGTCTGAGAAGTGATTCATTGCGATGCTTGGGCTCCAGTTTAAGTTTCATGGAGAAGCCCTTGTGCCCTTGCCCTGCATACAGAGGTGACAGAAGTCTCTGTTCCCATAGTCTTCTCTGGCCTCCTGCACACCTGCAAACTCCATTTTGATATCACCATCATTGTCAATACACCCTTTATCCATTTGGGACTTCATAATTGACCACTTTTATGTACTAGATTCCATTGAATCTTCATAACTACAAGAGAAGCAGGAAGATGTTCTAAAAATTCTTGTCTACGTGGTTAAGAACAGTAAATCCAGAAGAAGAAGTTAACTGACTTTACAAGGCTATATTGCTAGTATGTGGCAAAGCCAGAACTAAAAGAATCTGTTTTTGGATGACTAGTCCTTTTTCTCTCCACCAGACCAATGATTCAAGTTTCATCGAGGCATTGAGGGAAGCCTACCCTGAGGGTCCTACAGAGTCTAGGGATGGCCTCCTCCACACATCCACGCACACACATCGATCAGATGCATTGGGCTTTTGTTGTTTGTGTTCACGCATGGGGCTTCCCCACCTGGGAACTCCTTTAGTGCCGAGACCATTTACTTTTGCTTTAATCTCTAGCACTGTCATTGCTCGGTGCATTTTAGAACCAACAATTAATGTTGGCTGAATCCAGGTTGTCACACTGAAGAGGCTGATGGTATTTTCACTATCAGTGAGTTAGACCAGAAGCATCAGTATTTGACTTTGCCTCCTTACCTACAGACAGAGATGAGTTGTTTTGGATGATGTGTGTTAGGGTTTGTGAATCTGGATAGCAGGGTGGTAACATAGCTTTTTGGGCTGGGCATTGGTAAGAGTTTAGAAAGGATGAGCCCTTACACTTGAATTAATGGTGGGAATTCTACATAGAAGCTATATTTTAAACTAGTGCTGTCTAAAATAGAAATATATGCAAGCCATGTATGTGATTTAAAATTTTCTAGTAACCACATTTTTAAAAAAGTAAATAGAAATAGGTAATAGTAATTTTAATAATATATTTTATCTAAACCAATATATCCAAAATATTTTTTCAACATAAATCAATATGAAAAAATTATTGAGCTATATTTTACATATTCTTTTTATTAATAAGTCTTCCATATCTGGTGTATTCTATACTTATTGCATGCCTAAATCCATATGCTAAATTTTCAGCGGTTAAAGTTAAATACAGTCCTACCAAAAGAAGAGTATAAAATATTCTTTATATTGCTTCAGTTTTCAAATTTTAATTTACATTAAATTAAATCGGAAGTTCAGTTCTTTAGTTGCCTTAGCCACATTTCAAGTGCTCACAGCCACGTGTGGTTTGTGACTACTGTATTGGACACTGCAGTTGTTGACAGCTGTGGGATTAAGTCAAAATCCTTTCTCACCTCCCTCCATATTCTGAAGTAGGAGCTATACCTCATTAAGGATACAAGGTTTAAATTTTAATTTATAAATTTTTAAACAACCGTTTTAAGGTGGTGATCCAGGCAATGAGGAGTTAACCTAACCTACGCCAGTTATTATTTTATTAGTTATTTTAAAAATTAAAAAAAAGTAGAGTAAATGTTTGTATGGTCCGTAAAGTGTCTGGTGCTTTGCATAAATTCAGTAACTCAGGCCCTAGCACCTAGTTGGCTTTTGGGTGAGCAAGTAAATGGATGAATGAGAAAAATCAACATGGAGCATAAATAAATGAGTACATATTTTATTTTATGTAATAGTTATAAATGCTTTTGAAATTCTGGGAAATAAAGCCCTTGTCTCATTTTTCCATCACTCCCCTAATCTAAAAACCTTGGGAAAAAAAAATATTTGAAATTCAGCTGGAATCTAAGAGGAACTCTGAGACAGTTTTCCAAAGCAGAGTTAATAACATGGAGTATTTTTTAGTTGTAGCACATACACCCTGAGAAGGGACTGCCAAACTATGGAGTGATGTTTACTGGTTACTCTTTTTCCAGTTTTTTTTTAAAATGTTTATTTATTTATTTATTTATTTATTTATTTTCTTATTAGTCATCCATTTTATACACATGAGTGTATACATGTCAATCCCAGTCTCCCAATTCATCCCAGCACCACCACCACCCCCTGCCGCTTTCCCCCCTTGCTGTCCATACGTTTGTTCTCTACTTCTGTGTCTCAATTTCTACTCTGCAAACCGGTTCATCTGTACCATTTTCTAGGTTCCACATATATGTGTTAATATACGATATTTGTTTTTCTCTTTCTGACTTACTTCACTCTGTATGGTAGTCTCTAGATGCATCCATGTCTCTACAAATGACCCAATTTCGTTCCTTTTTATGGCTGAGTAATATTCCATTGTATATATGTACCACAACTTCTTTATCCATTCATCTGTCAATGGGCATTTAGGTTGCTTCCATGACCTGGCTATTGTAAATGGTGCTGTGGTGAACACTGGGGTGCATGTGTCTTTTTGAATTATGGTTTTCTCTGGGTATATGCCCAGTAGTTGGATTGCTGGGTCATATAGTAATTCCATTTTTAGTTCTTTAAGGAACCTCCATACTGTTCTCCATAGTGGCTGTATCAATTTACATTCCCACCAACAGTACAAGAGGGTTCCCTTTTCTCCACACCCTCTCCAGTATTTGTTGTTTGTAGATTTTCTGATGATGCCCATTCTAACTGGTGTGAGGTGATACCTTGTAGTTTTGATTTGCATTTCTCTAATAATTAGTGACGTTGAGCAGCTTTTCATGTGCTTCTTGGCCATCTGTATGTCTTCTATGGAGAAATGTCTGTTTAGGTCTTCTGCCCATTTTTTGATTGGGTTGTTTGTTTCTTTAATATTGAGCTGCATGAGCTGTTTATATATTTTGGAGATTAATCCTTTGTCTGATGATTCATTTGCAAATATTTTCTCCCATTTTGAGGGTTGTCTTTTCATCTTGTTTATGGTTTCCTTTGCTGTGCAAAAGCTTTGAAGTTTCATTAGGTCCCATTTGTTTATTTTTGCTTTTATTTTCATTACTCTAGGAGGTGGATCAAAAAAGATCTTGCTGTGATTTATGTCAAAGAGTGTTCTTCCTATGTTTTCCTCTAAGAGTTTTATAGTGCCTGGTCTTACATTTAGGTCTCTAATCCATTTTGAGTTTATTTTTGTGTATGGTGTTAGGGAGTGTTCTAATTTCATTCTTTTACATGTAGCTGTCCAGTTTTCCCAGCACCACTTATTGAAGAGACTGTCTTTTCTCCATTGTATATCCTTGCCTCCTTTGTCATAGATTAGTTGACCATAGGTGCATGGGTTTATCTCTGGGCTTTCTAGCCTGTTCCATTGATCTATGTTTCTGTTTTTGTGCCAGTACCATATTGTCTTGATTACTGTAGCTTTGTAGTATAGTCTGAAGTCAGGGAGTCTGATTCCTCCAGCTCCGTTTTTTTCCCTCAAGACTGCTTTGGCTATTCGGGGTCTTTTGTGTCTCCATACAAATTTTAAGATTTTTTGTTCTAGTTCTGTAAAAAATGCCATTGGTAATTTGATAAGGATTGCATTGAATCTGTAGATTGCTTTGGGTAGTATAGTCATTTTCACAATTTGATTCTTCCGTCCAAGAACATGGTATATCTCTCCATCTGTTGGTATCATCTTTAATTTCTTTCATCAGTGTCTTATAGTTTTCTGCATACAGGTCTTTTGTCTCCCTAGGTAGGTTTATTCCTAGGTATTTTATTCTTTTTGTTGCAGTGGTAAATGGGAGTGTTTTCTTAATTTCTCTTTCAGATTTTTCATCATTAGTGGAGAGGAATGCAAGAGACTTCTGTGCATTAATTTTGTATCCTGCTACTTTACCAAATTCATTGATTAGCTCTAGTAGTTTTCTGGTGGCATTTTTAGGATTCTCTATGTATAGTATCATGACATCTGCAAACAGTGACAGTTTTACTTCTTCTTGGAAAAGAAGATTGGAAGATTTGGATTCCTTTTATTTCTTTTTCTTCTCTGATTGTCATGGCTAGGACTTCCAAAACTATGTTGAATAATAGTGGTGAGAGTGGACATCCTTGTCTCGTTCCTGATCTTAGAGGAAATGCTTTCACTTTTTCACCACTGAGAATGATGTTTGCTGTGGGGTTGTCGTATATGGCCTTTATTATGTTGAAGTAGGTTCCCTCTATGCCCACTTTCCGGAGAGTTTTTATCATAAATGGTGTTGAATTTTGTCAAAAGCTTTTTCTGCATCTGTTGAGATAATCATATGGTTTTTTGTTTTTGTTTTTTTTTAAATTTATTTATTTATTTTTGGCTGTGTTGGGTCTTCGTTTCTGTACGAGGGCTTTCTCTAGTTGCGGCGAGTGAGGGCCACTCTGCATCGCGGTGCGCGGGCCTCTCACTATCGCGGCCTCTCCCGTTGCGGAGCACAGGCTCCAGACGCGCAGGCTCAGTAGTTGTGGCTCACAGGCTTAGTTGCTCCATGGCATGTGGGATGTTCCCAGACCAGGGCTCGAACCCGTGTCCCCTGCATTGGCAGGCAGATTCTTAACCACTGCGCCACCAGGGAAGCCCAATCATATGGTTTTTATTCTGTAATTTGTTAATATGGTGTGTCACGTTGATTGATTTGCATATATTGAAGAATCCTTGCATCTCTGGGGTAAATCCCACTTGATCATGGCGTATGATCCTTTTAATGTGTTGTTGGATTCTGTTTGCTAGTATTTTGTTGAGGATTTTTGCATCTATATTCATCAGTGATATTGGTCTGTAATTTTCTTTTTTTGTAGTATCTTTGTCTGGTTTTGGTATCAGCATGATGGTGGCCTCACAGAATATGTTTGGGAGTTTTACTTCCTCTGCAATTTTTTGGAAGAGTTTGGGAAGGATGGGTGTTAGCTCTTCTCTAAATGTTTGATAGAATTCACCTGTGAAGCCATGTGGTCCTGGACTTTTGTTTGTTGGAAGATTTTTAATCACAGTTTCCATTTCATTACTTGTGATTGGTCTGTTCGTATTTTCTGTTTCTTCCTGGTTCAATCTTGGAAGGTTATACCTTTCTAAGAATTTGTCCATTTCTTCCAGGTTGTCCATTTTATTGGCATAGAGTTGCTTGTAGTAGTCTCTTAGGATGCTTTGTATTTCTGCGGTGTCTATTGTAACTTCTCCTTTTCCATTTCTAATTTTATTGATTTGAGTCCTCTCCCTCTTTTTCTTGATGAGTCTGGCTAATGGTTTATCAGTTTTGTTTATCTTCTCAAGAACCAGCTTTTAGTTTTATTGATCTTTGCTATTATTTTCTTTGTTTCTATTTCATTTATTTCTGCTCTGAAAATTCCAATTCCAATTTTTGTTTGTTCTTCTTTCTCTAGTTCCCTTAGGTGTAACGTTAGATTGTTTATTTGAGATTTTTCTTGTTTCTTTAGGTAGGCTTGTATAGCTATAAACTTCCTTCTTAGAACTGCTTTTGCTGCATCCCATAGGTTTTGGATTGTCGTGTTTTCATTGTCATTTGTCTCTAGGTATTTTTTGGTTTCCTCTTTGATTTCTTCAGTGATCTCTTGGTTATTTAGTAACGTATTGTTTAGCCTCCATGTGTTTTGTGTTTTTTACATTTTTTTCCCGGTAATTGATTTCTGATCTCATAGCATTGTGGTCAGAAAAGTGCACACTTGAGAAGAAAGTGTAATCTGCTGTTTTTGGATGGAATGTCCTATAAATATCAATTAAATCTATCTGGTCTATTGTGTCATTTAAAGCTTCTGTTTCCTTAGTAATTTTCTGTTTGGATGATCTGTCCATTGGTGTAAGTGACGTGTTAAAGTCCCCCCTATTATTGTGTTACTGTTGATTTCCTCTTTTAGAGCTGTTAGCAGTTGCCTTATGTATTGAGGTGCTTCTATGTTGGGTGCATATATATTTATAATTGTTATATCTTCTTCTTGGATTGATCCCTTGATCATTACATAGTGTCCTTCCTTGCCTCTTGTAACATTCTTTATTTTAAAGTCTATTTTATCTGATATGAGTGTTGCTACTCCAGCTTTCTTTTGATTTACATTTGTATGGAATATCTTTTTCCATCTTCTCACTTTCAGTCTGTATGTTTCCCTAGGTCTGAAGTGGGTCTCTTATAGACAGCATATACATGGGTCTTGTTTTTGTTTCCATTAAGCAAGCCTGTGTCTTTTGGTTGGAACATTTAATCCATTCACGTTTAAGGTAATTATCGATATGTATGTTCCTATTACCATTTTCTTAATTGTTTTGGGTTTGTTTTTGTAGGTCCTTTTCTTCTCTTCTGTTTCCCACTTAGAGAATTTCCTTTAGCATTTGTTGTAGAGCTGGTTTGGTGGTGCTGAATTCTCTTAGCTTTTGCTTGTCTGTAAAGCTTTTGATTTCTCCATCAAATCTGAATGAGATCCTTGCCGGGTAGAGTAATCTTGGTTGTAGGTTCTTCCCTTTCATCACTTTAAGTATATCATGCCACTCCCTTCTGGCTTGTAGAGTTTCTGCTAAGAAATCAGCTGTTAACCTTATGGGAGTTCCCTTGTATGTTATTTGTCATTTTTCCCTTGCTGCTTTCAATAATTTTTCTTTGTCTTTAATTTTTGCCAATTTGATTACTGTTTGTCTCGGCATGTTTCTCCTTGGGTTTATCCTGTATGGGACTGTCTGTGCTTCCTGGACTTGGCTGGTTATTTCCTTTCCCATGTTAGGGAAGTTTTTGACTATAATCTCTTCAAATACTTCCTCAAGTCCTTTCTCTCTCTCTTCTCCTTCTGGGACCCCTATAATGCGCATGTTGTTGCGTTTAATGTTGTCCCAGAGGTCTCTTAGGCTGTCTCCATTTATTTTCATTCTTTTTTCTTTATTCTGTTCCGCAACAGTGAATTCTACCATTCTGTCTTCCAGGTCACTTGCCCGTTCTTCTGCCTCAGTTATTCTGCTATTGATTCCTTCTAGTGTAGTTTTCATTTCAGTTACTGTATTGCTCATCTCTGTTTGTTTGTTCTTTAATTCTTCTAGATCTTTTAAAAACATTTCTTGCATCTTCTCAATCTTTGCCTCCATTCTTTTTCTGAGGTCCTGGACCATCTTCACTATCATTATTCTGAATTCTTTTTCTGGAAGATTGCCTATCTCCATTTCATTTAGTTGTTTTTCTGGGCTTTTATCTTGTTCCTTCATCTGGTACATAGCCCTCTGCCTTTTCATCTTGTCTATCTTTCTGTGAATGTGGTTTTTGTTCCACAGGCTGCAGGATTGTAGTTCTTCTTGCTTCTGCTGTCTGCCCTCTGGTGGATGAGCCTCTTTTTCCAATGTTAGGAAAGCTTTGTGACATTTTCTCTCTCAGTGTCTTTTTTCCCCAGGTGGTTTAAATTCTCTAGTGTTGCTGAGTGTGATGTGAAAGCAATTGATGGGTCTTTGCTGGTTTCCTCTAGATGTGCTAGGTGATAATATAAACCCATTACAGAGTACCCTTTCTCCTTTCCATTTTGCTTTTTCATTTCCTGATCTGCAGAATTTCAAATTCCTAATCCAAGTCCTAAGGAGACTAGGACCCTAACATGCCCGATAACAGAAATCTAGTAGCTACATTTTTTAAACAAATAAAAAGAAATAGATAGAATTAGTTTTAACAGAAACCTAGGTATGTCAACGTCCTAGTCTTCTTAGGAAATGGATTAGGGACTTGAAATTTTGCAGATCAGGAAATGAATGCAGAAAATTTGCATTAGCAATGTTTATTTTCAAGAGACTTTTAATGCAAGATTCTGACACCTGTTCGTATTTCATGCAACAATCTATATCTTAAAGGCAAATGTATAGTGCAGTACGTTTGACATATCACTTATGCTCTCCCAAACCCATCTTCAGTGAGAACCTCTACCAGTGAGTTCCGTAAAATGACGCACTTGGTTTCCCAGAGGGGATGTTGCTCAGGAGGCTGATCCCAGGGTTGAGATGAAGGTTACAGGAAGATTTTCAGGATACTCCTTTTTTAGGCTCAGGCAGATAGGGAAGGAGTGGGAAGTGATCTTTGATGGTGCAGGAATAGTTAATCCATTGTAGAGTTTCACATTGTAGTCCCTGTCACAGAGGCGTGGCCAGGTTTAAACAAGCAAGCAAACATTTTCTACTCTTATGCCAGTTCAGTACATAGAGAGCGACTGAAATCACTCAGGCTGTCCTGCCCCTCTGCTGTACCTGGGTCTTTGTTGCAAATCAGGATGCTTTATTCATGCAGTGTCTTTTACAGGATCGAACCAGGCCCTGCTTTAGTGCTGTTGGTATCACAGTGAACAAAAGGGATGCCTGCATGAAGCTTATACTCTCCTAGGGGAAGCAGACAGTAGTGCACACAAACAATATGCAGTCTAATTTCAGAGTGACTAAGTAGTATATAGAAGATGACAGAATCTGCTGTTCAGCAGAGGATGGGGAGGGTAGGTCTCTCTGAGGTGGAGACATTTGAACATTGACCTGAATGAAGTGAGGCAACAAGAGTGTTCCAGGTAGCAAGTGCAGAGGCTCTGAGGTGGGAGCAGCCAGATAGGGTGTGGGGAATCAGGTTGGCGGGGGCAGATCATGTAGACTCTATACTACAGGACCTTATAGGCTTTTGACTTTTATTCTAAAAGCAATAGGAAACCATTGGAGCATTTACACTTTAATATCTTCTTAACCATTTTGGGGTCATGAACTTCTTTGGCAGTCTGGTGAAGCCTGTGTGGAACCCTCTGCAGAATAATGTTTTTAAATGCATAAAATAAAATCCAGGGGATGTTAAAGAAAACAATTATATAGAAATATAAAGATTGAAGTCCCCTGTAAGGGACACACATGCTCTGATTTACATTTTCAAAGGGTTGTTCTGACTGCTGCAGCGAGAATAGACCGTAGGGGCCAAGGATAGAAGCACAGAGACCAGTGAGCTTGGAGCCAAGCTGTTTTCATCTACCCTGTAGGGCAATGGTCTCGAAATAGGGTTGTGCAACACGGTCTTTTTGAGTGCAGGAAGAAAAATTTATAACTTCTATTTATATTTAATTGACCCTAATTCTTTTAAATTTCTATATTGAGTATATGTTTTATAATATCTTAATATATTAGGACATTAGTACATGTATATAATTCATGAATAAATCTACATGTATTGGAGGTACATGTTCAAAAGGTAATGGTGACAATATATTTTGATCAATCAAATGTGATGATTGTGATGTAGGAAGAGTTACTCTGTAAGAAACTAAAAAAAAAAATGCCACACTGCTTTAGACCACATTCCATTTCAGAGGCCATTTTGTGGGGAAGCATGAATTTGTGCCATGATTCAGCCTTGCTAAATGTCAGTCCTGTTTCTCAAGCATCCTTAACTCTCCTTAAGAGCCCTCATATGGCTATAAATCTATTTACACCTGATTAGACCTACTATCACGTCTGACGTGACACATACTCCCCCAGGGAAATGTTTCCTGGGGTTAATAACTTCCAGAAAGGAAAAGTAGTTCTTGATGTTCCCCCTAAAATTCAGAGGATTCTGAAGAGCGTCTTCTACTGCGGGCCCTGTGAACCGTGCAGGCACTGTCGTGCTCTCCTGTACATCCTCTTTGTCACGTGCTTGCCTTCATTCACACACTCCTTCAGGACTTGAGTCCTGATGTTTGAAGCCTGTCTCCCATCTGCCTGTCTCACAGAGACCTCTCTTGAACATTTTTGTTCACTCTTGAGATGCAGTGAGCCAAATGCTGGGCATTCTAGGTGCCGCAAGTGTAGCGTGGGGCAGGGGTATGACATTTTCTGTTTTATACCCAGGAATAGGACCTGGAGTGGAGCAAGGAGAGAAGGGAGGGTGAGGCAGATGAGCTGATTTTGCATGAATCTGCTCAGTTATTACTGAACTGCCTTTTTCTTTTCTTTCTTTCTCCCTCCCTCCCTCCTTCCCTGCTTCTCTATCTCCCACTCTCTTTCTTTTCCTCCCTCCCTCCCTCCCTCCCTCCCTTCCTTCCTTCCTTCCTTCCTTTCTCCCACACCCCTTTCGCCCCCTGTCTTTTTTTTCTAAAAGACTTTGTTTTCTTTTATAAAGAAAGCCGTTCTTTTCTAAAGAAGGAAACCCAAGCCTTTCATAAAATGAGCAGAAATCCTCAGGTACGGTGTTAGGATAAAAAATAATGCGTTGTGGGTGTAGGTTGTTCTGCCCCCAAGATCCAGCAGTCAGGTGTTGGTGTCTGGGGGATGTAATCTTGGCCATGCAAAGCACTGACGGAAGAATTTCACTGACTTGAGAGTAGATATTAGTTTGTGGAAGTGGGTACAGAACCCAGAAACTAGGCCAGCCTAGCCACACTATTTGTGAGCTTTAGATAGGAAATTGTATTCCCAATTCTTTGTATTTTTTCCTGTCCCTCTAATTTCTGAACTCTCCCTGTTTCAGGCACTACTCCTTCATTTGGCTGAGTTCTTTCTTGGTTATTTTAAATTTCTTATTAGTGAGTATTTGCGGAAATGGCAACTGGTAGGTCAATTAATCAGGAGCTAGAAAAATAACTTGATGAATCACCGTAGTATAACTTGGCTAAACGAGCAGGGCACAGAGGGTCTTGTCCTTAGTGTTATTCTGTATAGCACCTGCTGCAAGCAGGAAACAATGTTAGGTGACACGATTCAGAGCTAAGTCAAGCTGTTTGTAGTTTCTGTCTGTGCAGTGGCAAAAGGGACACAGCCACTGGAAGGACACTGAAATAGCTACTGGGAAGAGGATGGTTGGTTTGTGCCAGGAATTAACAGAGCATCTACATTATTTTCTGGGAAATAACTAAATCCTTGATATTATTTGTCAGAATAAAACAGAACAAAACTGGCTAAAAAAAATTCAGCAAGGGGAAAAGCAAACACTTTGAAATTTTTAAAAAAAATACCCAAAGACATCTACTTTAATCTCCCTGATTTTCTCTCTGTCCTTCCTGTGTCCTTCAGAATGTGGTTGCCTATGATGGATGGGTCTGTTCGATTGTGGGATTGATTTTGGGGACTGGCTGTCTCTGCTTGTTGCTGTAGGATGTCATGGGATTTCCAGATGCCTTGTTGCATTTGGGGTATGCTTGGTACCCAAGGTTCCAGGACCCTCCAATTTTACTTGCATTTGAAGGCCTTTGGGGGTGGAGGGTATTTTGAATTTCTGAAGTCTTTGGTGCCTCATTCTCCGTTTCTTGTTGTTTGTGCCAGATTTCCTTGAAGTAACAGAGCCTCGTGGGTGATCAATAACATTAAGTAAATGATGCCAACAGGCCTCTCTGAGAGGGCACTTCTCTCTCCTACTTGGGTCTCTTATTTCCCCTTCAGCATCCCACTCATTCAGAGCAGATCTAAAGAGCACAGTTTTTCTGGTCCATTCTCCATCAGTATACTGAGAAAATACTTAAAACTTAAAAAGACTCTCTGTTTTCCAATATTTAGTTTGCCCAGAGTGACTCCAGACCCAGCTGTCTGGAGCCTGAGCCCTGGAAGTTTGTACTGACGGCCAGTGAGACCTGTCTCCTCAGCAGCCTCTGAGAATATAGGCGAACGGAGAGGAAAGGGGGTTCAGATTAATTGAACATTTACCTTGTGCCAGGCTCTGGAAATGCCTTATACACAACAACTTATGTGAACCTCACGATAAACACAGGCATCTCACCCCCATTTGACAGATAAGGACACTGAGGCCTGGTGTCTGCAACGAATGAATAAGATCCCAGGTGTGCTAACTCCAAAGCTGACTTGACCCCTCCGCTCTTCACCTTCTCTGCAGCAGGCGCATTTTTCCAAAATTGTGGCTTTAAGGATCCAGAAGGTGAACTTTTAACACCGCTCAGTGATTCTTTTTTTTTTTTTCTTTTTCTGGTTTCCAAAACTGAATGGGTTTCCTCCTGTGCTTCTGGCCCTCCTTCATGTCCTCTTGGTTCGATTGAAAAGAAATGCCTGTGTTTCTCATTCCTCTTCTCCATGGGTTTTACAGAGCAGCAGCCCACTAGGGCACCAATTTAATGAAATGAAATTTTCAATCATGTTTGGTTCAATTCTAGGTGATACAAATAAAGGATTGTGAATGCTTTGTAGTTAGGTTCAAAGGGAAGGAAAAAGGTGGAAAGAAGAAAGTGGGTCAAGTATAGTACCTGGGCAATGTCTCCTTAAGTGCTGCCTAGTGAAGGTTGAGCTATTAAAAATGGAGAAATAATGGGGCAGCCGTACTACTTTGGCACTTGTGTATCTGGAAATTTCAGGTTTGGCGGTTTATAATACTTACCTATGCCAGGCGTTGTTCTAATTTATATATAGTACATATGTATATTAATTTATCCTCTCCAAACCCTTTAAGGTACATATCTCTAAGAAGACAGAGGCACAGAGATGTTGATTAACTTGCCCAAGGATAGACAGTTAAGGGCGGAACCAAAAGTTGAGCCTAGGAAGGTTGGCTTCAGAGCTGTTGACTGCTATGCTAACCAGCCTCTCAGTTACAGGACTCAGTAACTCTCATGATTTCAAAGATCATTTTTCTTCTTATTAGAACCAGCCCACCATACAGTTGGAAGGGTAAATATTTGTCATGTTTGAAGACAGACGTTGATGGGTTAAAAAAAAAGGTCTTAGGAAAAGTCATGTACTTTCTCTTCCATATTCCTCCATCTGTATTTACTGTGCGAAAAGGTCACTTGAGCACAGAGCTCGAATTTCGTGCTTCTAAGCAGCTTCACCGTGGCTGAACCCTTGCTCTACAAATTGACTTTAAAAATATTTTGTAATAATGTGTATCACGCTCAAATATGAACGCTCTGGAGTCATTAAGTGATGAGCTTCTTAAATAGGACTTTTGCAACTGTATTTTACATAAATGCCGGGAATCGTTAAGTGATTTTTGTTTTACTCTCAAATCGTAGCCTTTCCTCGTGACTGTCCATCCACTTACATTTACTGGAAGGAACTGGGGTTCTGGGAGACCTGAGCTCTTTGCCTTGTCAGTCAGCTGCCTGGCTACAGTGTGTGGTAGGAGGGAAGAGAGGGGAGAAGACTAAAAAGGCTGAAATGGTAAATTACTGTAGGTTCTGGAGAAAAATAGAATTAGAAGCATTTGTGGTTCAGATGAAAATAGCACATTTCCTTTCTGCTTGGAGTCGGGGGGAGGGGGTCAAAGTGCTCCAGGGAATAGAAAATAAATAAAAATTGATCCCTCACCAGTTGAAGGAAATGCTCTGACTCTGGGAACTGAAATGACAGCTCCAGATTTGAAGATCTTGTGAAACCACTTTTGAAGGTTAAAAAATAAAATAAAATAAAATAACAACAAGAAAAACACCAGGAGACTTAAAAAAAAAAAAAAAAAAATGTGACATACTGTGTTAGGAAATGCAGTCTTTCAAGAATGATTTCACAGCCCTTTTCCAAGACTGTAGAATAGGTAGCAGACCCTGATCAGGTGTGTGCCCGTTTTGTTCCTGTCGCTGACCATGGTCATTCCATCTCTTCTTGCAGGTGAGAAGCCTTATAAGTGCTCATGGGAAGGGTGTGAGTGGCGTTTTGCACGAAGCGATGAGCTCACAAGGCACTACAGGAAACACACAGGTGCAAAGCCCTTTAAATGCAACCACTGCGACAGGTAAAGAAACTTAGAAGCTGCTGGGACGGGGAAGGGAGATGCTGAAATGGGTGGGACGGGGGGCTGGTCGTGTGCTCTTGCAGAGACTCAGGCCTGGGAATGCCTTTTACTTCTCCATGGAGAAAACCAATTAGATAAGTGTGCCTCCTTGCATGTAACCAAGAGATGATATGAATTCTTGGGTCAGTTACATAAGTATTTAATGAGCACCAGAGCTGTGATAGTCACTGGGTATCAATAAGACATAGCTCCTACCCTCAAGGGGATGATGTGACAGATAATTTTAGTATAATAGGAAAAGTGATAGGATAGAGAATGGTCACCTGTAGCTTCTGATCTTTTTATTAACATCAATACTATTTTTCCTCATCCTTAATAACGTGAAAGAATAGAAAGCCTGCTAAATGGAGGGAAGGTTAGTTATAAGGCTTTCCTTCGAAGCACTATTAGAAATGAATTTGCTGAAGAGAGTTCCCATCCTTTGAGGGGCCTGAACCATCCTTTCTTCTTTGAAAATAGGTACAAAGGTCTAAAAGTTGGTGAGGCTTTGAGAACTTATCCTATAATTCAATTTCAAACCTTCAGCATTTGATAGTGGAAGAAAGAGCATGTAGCAGCAGATACTACGCAAGTAATAGTATCTGACAGCCCTGGCATTATCAACCAATAAACCCCAAAATGGAGACTCTGCAGGCCAAGGTGAAGGCAGGATTAGGTTTAGACATAATCAAATAATGGGCTTGCATCTGAGCGTGTTAGCCTTCTAATCCTATTTCTGTGTTTAAAAGGAAGCTTAAGAAAATTAACCATCTTTTTAATGCACTACTAAAGGTCTCGGTTATGATGAGAAAAATGCTTCTAATACGATAAAAGCCCTGAAAGCCTCAGGGTTCCCCGGCTCAGCCAGCAGTTCGCAGGCTGGCAGGAGGGGAGTGCAGGATGTCTGCAGAGGCCTGGCTCTCCGTCGGAGGAAATGCGATGGTTTTCACATCCTGCCCCCCTCATCACTGTGCCGGCACCTCCCTCACCAGACCTTCCTCTGGAGTAGTGCCTGTTTGTTTGGAGAGCAGGGCAAGAGTGGCCAGATCTCATGGGTGGCCAGTTGGCTTGGAGCTCCTTTAAGATGCTTATAAAGGAGCATTCAGGTTTTTCCTCCTTTTTTTTTTTTCCTTTTTCCTGAAGAGGCTATTTTCCTCTTATCTTCATTCTTGAAGAACTAAATAAAGCCCCCCATGCCTCCTGGAGCCCAAAGATAACCTCCCACCCCAGGGCTGAGGAAGCACATTCCATGAAGCTATTGTCTCTCATTCCCTTGGAGCTCTCTTCTGCTACCTAAAAACACAACCTGTTTTTTCATTTCTATCCCATTACCTCAAAGTCCCCCTAAATGTATGTGAATCAGCAGCTGTTCTTCTACAGATTATATTTCAGTGATGTTTCTCCTTATTTGATATCTTCTCTCGACTCCCATCCCAAGTTCATTCCTCTCTAACCCTGACTACTAATAAAGAAGTTATATGGATGGTGACTCTTTGACCACAGTCCTTTGAGGAAGAGCCTTGTATCAGTGGGGATGAAGAGGATCCTTTGTGAGTTATCAAAGTGTGGTGGTAGTAGGTGCACACGAGTCGCCTTGCCCTGTAGGGCGGTGAGGCTATTCCTTGGAGGTGGTGCGCTATGGATGGCCATGATCCGGGGAAATTGCCCGAGTTAGTATTCCTCTCTTTAGTCCACCGAGTTACTAAGCAGTATGCAACTGTCCAGCACTTGACACATTAGGATTAAAGCTGACCATTTGTGTGATTTATATGGAGAAATATTTCAAACCGACCGGATATTTCAGTGAAGGAGATGTCAGGGATGGGTAATTTGGTTAGTCTTTTGCTTTATTTTCCTCATTGAAATATACTCTGGTTTCTGGAGTTAGAAATTTGAGGAGCAGGTGGTACAGATTCTGTGACGTGGTATTTGGGGGAGCTGGTGAGTAGCTCAGCGTCCTGTGACATGGGCCAAGAGTCAGTGCATTTCAACAGGGTCAGAAATCAGGGGGAAGAGTCTCATTCGTGTCTCCTGACAGGCAGCACCTTGTACTTCAGTTGCAGGAGTTATGCTAAGAATAGAGCAGGTCTGGGAGGTGGCACGGGGAGTTGGAGTGGTCCCAAAGCCTATGGAAGGAAAGCCTGGAGTGACCGGGGACTTGGCATTCCTTAGAAGACTTTACCTTCAGAAACAGAGGGCATCTGTAGCCCTTAGCAGGACACTGAATCCTATTGGTCCCAAAGGGTGTATGAGCCCAAGAAACCTATCTCTTGCCTCGTATAATTTAGCAATCAGACCACCCTACTTAGAGGCTGAACTAGGATTAGGGTTTCTTGTCCTTAAAGCAGGTACCAAGTCTAACTTATACTTTTATTTTGCCTGAAGGGTAGATTAAAAATACATGAGTTTTTGTTTGTTTTGCTAACATTTAAAATTGCTAAGTGCCACAGAAATCTCTATTCCTGGCTTTGTCTGAAAAACTCGGAAGATCCGGTAACGGTGGGCTCACATTCCCACGTGGCCGTGATTTTCTGGCGCTGAAGAGTCATCACTACCTTTCAGTGATGGCCCTGTGGTCACTCATTTCTCACTGTCCCTCCTCCCCCACCACAGTCTCCCCCGTGAGAAGGCAGAGCGTCAATCGCCGTGTATCATCACACTTCTCGTTATGTCCTCTCAATCCATGCCTTATCAGAAGTGGAATCACGTAGTTTAACATAGTTTAACTGTGTGTTTCTTACACTTCACCCATTGCACCCATTTACTTTGTCTGCCTGGCCCCTGAAGACGCTGGGTTTTGTGACCTGTGGCTTCAGGTTTGGGTTAGAGGAGAAAACAGTGAGGCGGCTCTGCCGTTCTCTTACCGTCAAACTCAACAGTGCAGCCCACTCGGTGATCAGCTGCTTACAGGGCTGAATCTTGTTTCCCAGCCCATAGAGCATGAGGCTGCTGATGGTGGTAGTCAGGGCTGTTCCCACAAGTGCTCATATGCAGATACAATCCAGGGAGACTGCTCCCGGGGTAGTACCTCCAAGATCCTGGGAAGTTTAGGGGAGGCATTTTGATCTTTGATCTCTAAGTCAGCTCAGTCAGTAAGAGGTGGTGACAAATACCAATCCGTATCTGGCCCTTCAGTGCCCTAGAGGATTGCTATCAGCTTAATGCCCATGTGACTTTAGTGGGCCTTTTTCATAAGCAGCAGAAACTACAATAGGGGTTTGACTAGTTCTCTGTAACGAACAAATTTCAATCATTAAGGACCTTCTTATTCAAGGTCATCTGACTGCTGTAGAGTCACAAATACCCTCTGGGGGTATATTACCCTTACAATTATTTGATTCTGCATTTCTAGATGCTGAGTTTATTACTTTTTACTTTACTATTCCTATGTGGAACTCAGTAAGTATAAATTAATAAATATAAATTAATCATGACTAAGTATCTTGCTGGTGTACTGGATTTAAATAAAACCTCAATGGTGAGGGACCTAGTCTAATTTTTTTTTTAACGTCTTTATTGG
Organism: Balaenoptera acutorostrata; assembly: GCF_949987535.1. Lineage (NCBI taxonomy): Eukaryota > Metazoa > Chordata > Mammalia > Artiodactyla > Balaenopteridae > Balaenoptera > Balaenoptera acutorostrata. The sequence continues at coordinate 65,348,410 of NC_080071.1, read as the reverse complement.
AGTATAATTGCTTTACAATGGTTTGTTAGTCTCTGCTTCATAACAAAGTGAATCAGCTATACATATACATATATCCCCATATCTCTTCGCTTTGCATCTCCCTCCCACCCTCCCTATCCCACCCCTCTAAGTGGTCACAAAGCACCAAGCTGATCTGCCTGTGCTATGCGGCTGCTTCCCACTAGCTATCTGTTTTACATTTGGTAGTGTATATATGTCCATGCCAATCTCTCACTTCGTCCCAGCTTACCCTTCCCACTCCCCATGTCCTCAAGTCCATTCTCTACGTCTGCGTCTTTATTCCTGTCCTGCCCCTAGGTTCTTCAGAACCTTTTTTTTTTTTTTAGATTCCATATATATATGCTGGCATATGGTATTTGTTTTTCTCTTTCTGACTCACTTCACTCTGTATGACAGACTCTAGGTCCATCCACCTCACTACAAATAACTCAATTTTGTTTCTTTTATGGCTGAGTAATATTCCATTGTATATATGTGCCACATCTTCTTTATCCATTCATCTGATGATGGACACTTAGGTTGCTTCCATTACCTGGCTATTGTAAATAGAGCTGCAATGAACATTTTGGTACATGACTATTTTTGAATTATGGGTTTCCCAGGGTATATGCCCAGTAGTGGGATTGCTGGGTCATATGGTAGTTCTATTTTTAGTTTTTTAATGAACCTCCATACTGTTCTCCATAGTGGCTGTATCAATTTACATTCCTACCAACAGTGCAAGAGGGTTCCCTTTTCTCCACACCCTCTCCAGCATTTATTGTTTATAGATTTTTTGATGGTGGCCATTCTGACCAGTGTGAGGTGATGCCTCACCTCACATGGAGGGGAGAATATACAATGGAGAAAAGACAGCCTCTTCAATAATATTGTGATGATCATACGGTTTTTCTCCTTCCATTTGTTAATATGGTTTATCACATTGATTGATTTATGTATATTGAAGAATCCTTGCATTCCTGGGCTAAATCCCACTTGATCATGGTGTATGATCCTTTTAATATGCTGTTGGATTCTGTTTGCTAGTATTTTGTTGAGGATTTTTGCATCTATGTTCATCAGAGATATTGGCCTGTAGTTTTCTTTCTTTGTGACATCTTTGTCTGGTTTTGGTATCAGAGTGATGATGGCCTCGTAGAATGAGTTTGGGAGTGTTCCTCCCTCTGCTACATTTTGGAAGAGTTTGAGAAGGATAGGTGTTAGCTCTTCTCTAAATGTTCGATAGACTTCACCTGTGAAACCATCTGGTCCTGGGCTTTTGTTTGTTGGAAGACTTTTAATCAGAGTCTCAACTTCAGTGCTTGTGATTGGTCTGTTTATATTTTCTATTTCTTCCTGGTTCAGTCTCAGAAGGTTGTGCTTTTCTAAGAATTTGTCCATTTCTTCCAGGTTGTCCATTTTATTGGCATAGAGTTGCTTGTAGTAATCTCTCATGATCCTTTATTTCTGCAGTGTAAATTGTTACTTCTCCTTTTTCATTTCTAATTCTGTTGAATTGAGTCTTCTCCCTTTTTTTCTTGATGAGTCTGGCTAATGGTTTATCAATTTTGTTTATCTTCTCAAAGAACCAGCTTTTAGTTTTATTGATCTTTGCTATCGTTTCCTTCATTTATTTTTCATTTATTTCTGATCTGATCTTTATGATTTCTTTCCTTCTGCTAACTTTTGGGTTTTTTTGTTCTTCTTTCTCTAATTGTTTTAGGTGTAAGGTTAGGTTGTTTATTTGAGATGTTTCTTGTTTCTTGAGGTAGGATTGTATTGCTATAAACTTCCCTCTTAGAACTGCTTTTGCTGCATCCCATAGGTTTTGGGTCGTAGTGTTTTGATTGTCATTTGTTTCTAGCTATTTTTTGATTTTCTCTTTGATTTCTTTAGTGATCTCTTGGTTATTTAGTAGTGTATTGTTTAGCCTCCATGTGTTTGTATTTTTTACAGATTTTTTTCCTGTAATTGATATCTAGTCTCATGACATTGTAGTCGGAAAAGATACTTGATACGATTTCAATTTTCTTAAATTTACCAAGGCTTGATTTGTGACCCAAGGTATGATCTATTCTGGAGAATGTTCCATGAGCGCTTGAGAAGAAAGTGTATCCTGTTGTTTTTTGTTGGAATGTTCTATAAATATCAATTAAGTCCACCTTGTTTAATGTATCATTTAAAGTTTGTGTTTCCTTATTTATTTTCATTTTGGATGATCTGTCCATTGGTGAAAGTGGGGTGTTCAAGTCCCCTACTCTGATTGTGTTACAGTTGATTTCCCCTTTTATGACTGTTAGCATTTGCCTTATGTATTGAGGTGCTCCTATGTTGGGTGCATAAATATTTACAATTGTTATATCTTCTTCTTGGATTGATCCTTTGATCATTATGTAGTGTCCTTCTTTGTCTCTTTTAATAGTCTTTATTTTAAAGTCTATTTTGTCTGATATGAGAATTGCTACTCCAGCTTTCTTTTGATTTCCATTTGCATGGAATATCTTTTTCCATCCCCTCACTTTCAGTCTGTATGTGTCCCTAGGTCTGAAGTGGGTCTCTTGTAGACAGCATATATATGGGTCTTGTTTTTGTATCCATTCAGCCAGTCTATGTCTTTTGGTTGGAGCATTTAATCCATTTACATTTAAAGTAATTATTGATATGTATGTTCCTATTACCATTTTCTTAATTGTTTTGGGTTTGTTATTGTAGGTCTTTTCCTTCTCTTATGTTTCCTGCCTAGAGAAGTTCCTTTAGCATTTGTTGAAAAGCTGGTTTGGTGGTGCTGAATTCTCTTAGCTTTTGCTTGTCTGAAAAGCTTTTGATTTCTCTGTCAAATCTGAATGAGATCCTTGCTGTGTAGAGTAATCTTGGTTGTCGGTTTTTCACTTTTATCACTTTAAATGTGTCCTGCCAACCCCTTCTGGCTTGAAGAGTTTCTGCTGAAAGATCAGCTGTTAACCTATGGGGATTCCCTTGTGTGTTATTTGTTGTTTTTCCCTTGCTGCTTTTAATATTTTTTCTTTGTATTTAATTTTTGATAGTTTGATTAATACGTGTCTTGGCGTGTTTCTCCTTGGATTTATCCTGTATGGGACTCTCTGTGCTTCCTGGACTTGATTGACTATTTCCTTTCCCATAGTAGGGAAGTTTTCAACTATAATCTTTTCAAATATTTTCTCGGTCCCTTTCTTTTTCTCTTCTTCTTCTGGGACCCCTATAATTCGAATGTTGGTGCGTTTAATGTTGTCCCAGAGGTCTCTGAGACTGTCCTCAATTCTCTTCATTCTCTTTTCTTTATCCTGCTCTACGGTAATTATTTCCACTGTTTTATCTTCCAGGTCACTTATCTGTTCTTCTGCCTCATTTATTCTGCTATTGATTCCTTCTAGAGAATCTTTAATTTCATTTATTGTGTTGTTCATCATTGTTTGTTTGCTCTTTAGTTCTTCTAGATCCTTCTTAAACATTTCTTGTATTTTCTGCATTCTATTTCCAAGATTTTGGATCATCTTTACTATCATTACTCTGAATTCTTTTTCAGGTAGACTGCCTATTTCCTCTTCATTTGTTTGGTCTGATGGTTTTTTACCTTGCTCCTTCATCTGCTGTGTGCTTCTCTCTCTTCTGATTTTGCTTAACTTACTGTGTTTGGGGTCTCCTTTTCACAGGCTGCAGGTTCATAGTTCCCGTTGTTTTTGGTGTCTGCCCCCAGTGGCTAAGGTTGGTTCAGTGGGTTGTGTAGGCTTCCTGGTGGAGGGGACTGGTGCCTGTGTTCTGGTGGATGAGGCTAGATCTTGTCTTTCTGGTGGGCAGGACCAGGTCCGGGGGTGTGTTTTGGGGTGTCTGTGAACTTATTATGATTTTAGGCAGCCTTTCTGCTGATGGGTGGGGTTGTGTTCCTGTCTTGCTAGTTGTTTGGCATAAGGTGTCTAGCACTGTAGCTTGCTGGTCTTTGAGTGGAGCTGCGTCTTAGTGTTGAGATGGAGATCTCTGGGAGAGCTTTCGCCGTTTTATATTGTGTGGACCCGGGAGGTCTCTGGTGGACCAGTGTCCTAAACCTGGCTCTCCCACCTCAGAGGCACAGGCCTGACACATGGCCGGAGCACCAAGACCCTGTCAGCCATACAGCAGTGAAAATCTGCAATCTTTTCCTCTACGATCAGGAACAAGACAAGGATGCCTCCTCTTAACTACTTCTATTCATATAGCACTGGAAGTCCTTTTTGGACAGAAAGAGCTTGCTCCTGGATTGTCATAATGACTTGATGATGATCAGTTAACCAAAATTTGACTTATTCAGGAAGTCTGGAGTGCAGTCCTGTAACAGTTATATCCTAGGGCAAGTTATTGAACTTCTCTGTATATCAATTCCTCATCTTCTTCAACTGTTTTATAAAAATGTTAGCCACCCCTCTTCAGATTTATGGTTTTCAGTAACACTGTCTTGATCTCTCAAGAATGATGGTGCTGATAAAGAGTTCAAAGAAGTAGTCATAAGAATGCTTGCCAGAAGAATGCTTGGGAGAAGAAAGGAGGAACTCAGTGAGAACTTCAGCAAAGACCTCTGAATGCAAAGGCCATACTGCCTGTGGTTTATCTTCCCATATTTCTGTAGGTCAGAAATCCAGCCTGGCCTGGCTAGGTTCTCTCCTCAGAGTATCATAAGGCTTCTTGCTATGGTAGGCCTGAAGTCCTATTTCCTTGTTTGCTATCAGCCAGAACCACTCTTAGCTCCTAGAGGCTGCCCACATTCCTTGTCCTGCAGTCTTCTTCATCTCCAGTTCAGAAACCACCTAGTCCAATTCTAAACATCATGTACTTCCTAGAATTTTAACAAATAATGATGCTAGTTTGATTCAGGAGGGGTGCAGTTACGTTTCATACCATGTCAAAGATTTGGTTTACTTTTTTCTGAAAGAACTTGAAGGGTAAAGATAGTTGCTTGTACATATATTGCTAGATACCCAGCACGGGCTAGGCAAGTGGTAAAAGCAGAATAAAAGTATGGAACACATACATTACGGAGTGGTAATTTCAAATGAAGTCCTATATCAAGAATACTGTTGTCCTGTATGTTCTCAGGATATGGAAAGGAAAGGAAAGAGGTTTTGTACTGCCATGACTTATACTTTGCTTCTTACTGTCTCAAATCCCCATGTGCCTCTTTTGGACAGGCAGGATTCTTAGTACCTGCTCTGTTGCTTTCTTATAAGTAGGTCCTTACTGCTCAGGCCTGACCAGATTAACTTCTGGATTAGTTTTCTAGCTGCTGCCATTACCAATTGCCACAAATTTATATCACCCTTATTTGTCTTTATAAATTATTATCTTACAGCTCTGTAGGTTAGAAGTCCAACACAGGTCTCACTGGGGACAAAATCAAGATGGGGGCTGTGCTCTGTTGCTTTCTGGAGTCTCAAGGGGAGAATCCATTTCCTTGTCTTTTCCAGCTTTCAGCTTTGCCCACATTCCTTGGCCCCTGACCCCATTCCTTCATCATCAAAGCTGTTGAGTCCTTCTCATGCTGCCATCTCTCTGGTTTTCTCTTTCAATTCCCTCTTCCACTTTTGAAGACCCTTGTGGTGACACTGGGCCTACCCAGATAAATCAGAGTAATCTCCCTATCTTAAGATCAGTTGATCAGCAAATTAATTCCATCCACAACCTTAACTCCCCTTTGTCTTTGAACCTAACATATTCACAAGTCCTGGGGATGAGATGTAGATATCTGGGGAGGGCCATCCGTTATTCTGCCTACTACAAACTCTTTAAATTGACAGCTCAGCTTGACCTTCTTTTCAGCCTAAAAAGCAGATATGGCTAAGAGCATGTGCTCTGGAGTCAGGCTACTTGGGTTCAGATTTTGGCTTTGCCTCTTTTTGATGAGTATCTCATCTGGTAGTGGGGATAAGAATGGTACCGTCTTTATATAGAGTTCTTGTGAGGATGTTAACTTTAAAAAGGAAATACCTACAAAAAGAACTTCCTGGCTTAGATCTTCTTCCTCAAGGCTGTTGAGATGAAGGACGGAGAAAAGAAAGAAGGGAGGAAGGGAGGGAGGGAGGGAAAGAAAGAGAAGAGGCAGTGGGCAGTACTAAGTGTGCCTTCAGGACAGGACAGAGTCGTGCAAGTCAAATACTAAATTCCCTGCAGGCTGTATTGCTTTTTCTTGTACCAGTGACATCAAGTACTTGCTTTTAAAGAAAATTTATCACTGTTTTATAGTAAATCAAATCCCCTTTCTGTGGAACTCTAAGGGATTATCCAAGTATCTTGCTCATACCAAATCAGAGCCTGAAATAAGTGGTTATAGTTAGAATTACTATTATTCAACACGTTATTGGATTAGATCATTTTCTACTGTACTTTTCCCTTTTTTTTTCATTTTACCTTTGTTCTGTTTTGCTTCATTTCCTTGAGGTTCTATCCTGCATGTGTACCTGTTTACGAAATGAACACAAAAGGTGTGTGGAGAAATGTTGGGATCAGGGGATAGGGCTGGTTTTTGTTTGTTTGTTTGTTTTAGGAATGAACAAATACAGGGAAATTCTGCACTGAACAGGAAACCTTGCTAACCTGAGCAGGACAGCTTGCTAACATCCCAACAAGAGTTTTGGACTGTGAGGGTATCTCAGGCCTCAGGGGATCCTGGGAACATTCTCCCAAGTAGGAGGGTGGCCAGTTTCTAGAAGAGGATCTGAGGGAGGACGTACACCCAGAGCTAAGAATGACTGCTGTCTGAGGTGCTGACTTCACTGGGATTCCAGCCAGAACCTGAGATTGTATGTAGGCTTTGGGGATATGGAAATGGCCACTCTATTAGTTATAAGTACAGAACCCTGATTCAGACTGGTGTTAGCTTCCAAGGGTATTTATTAGCTCTAATAACTAAGAAGAATAGAATTGGATTTGTCTTTTGGCTTGGCTGGGTCCAGGTTCTCAGATGTTTTTCATCAGGACTAGAAACTCTCTCTTCCTTTCTACCCCCGGCCCCATTTTTCTCTGTTGACTTCGTTCCCAAGCAGGCTCTTTCCCACATGACCATATGGACACCAGCAGCTCCGGGCTTCAGTATTAGTATCTTAACCCCAGTGGAAAGAGAGCTTCTCTCTTCCAATAGTTTCAGCAAATGTCCCAGAGCTGGCTCTCGTTGACCTTTGTGGGTCACATGACTGTCACTAAGCAGATCACTGTGGCCAGAAAACTTCAGCCTTAGGAGGAGGGTCAGGCCCATACAATTGAGAATGCAGAAGAGTTGCTGTCCCGGGCAAGATCAAGTTGGTGGTGTCAGAAGAAGGGGGAAGGAGTGAAAACAACCACTGCATCAGCTCTGAGGCTGACAAAGGCACTCAGCGGTGGACCTTGGGTAACAAGAAACAGTTCAAAAGAGTGGGCTTACAGATCTGCCTGGGTTCTCACCCCATGGCTGCCACTCACTGGCTGTGTGACGCAAGCCTCAGTGTCCTTAGCACATGCACACAAAAGGGGTGCAAAGATTTACCATGGAAGGCTGCTGAGGATATTACTGGGGTGAGATTGGGGAAATAGCCAGCACGTGCCTGCATATGATACCATCCTTAATAAACATGAGCTTTTTCTCGACTTGAATATAGAATGTCTAGATAGACCTGCAGGTATCACAGGCAGCATTTCTGGGCTTCCATTGTAAAGCTTAGGACTGAAATCTGGGTGTTGAAATGTTAGAGTTTCATCATTCAATGGTACAGGCTAATCATTCTTTATTTACCCTATACGGGCATGACATGTCATTTCCAACACACTTTTACATTCGTTTCTTCTTTAATAATGACAATTTCAATAATAATAGTTAATATTCATCGAGATCTTACCATATGCCAGAGAATTTTCTAAGCACTTTACATAGATCATCTCATTTAATCCTCACAACCAATCTATGAAGTAAGTGCTGTAATTATCCCCGTTTTATTGAGGAGGAATTCAGGCACAGAGAGGTTAAAGTGCTCAGAGTCACACAGCTATTGGAAGAGCTGGGATTTGAACCCAAGCAGTCTGACTCCTGAGCTCACCTTCCCTACACACCTTATTTCTCAACACATACGCACTGCCTCTCTTCAAGGTAGGGCTAATCGTTTTCTAAGGGGTGATGGAAGTTGAGTTCTTTACCCAGATCTCTCTAATACCCTCGTTATTTTTATGTTTCCTAGGTGTTTTTCCAGGTCTGACCATCTTGCCCTCCATATGAAGAGACATATCTAAAAAACCTAAAGGCCACAGTTGCCATGGCGCCAGCCGTTGTCTGAAGGAAATGCCATGAGGCAGGGGGCTGGACTTCAGGCGGGGACCCATTGCCTCGCAGAAGAAAGTTCTCACTTACTAAACCTCTGTGTACACACACGCACAGACACACACAGACACGCACACACGCACTCACACATAGACACACACACACGCGCACACACACACTGTCATGCACTCAGCTATATTTAAAATATATACGTCTATTCTTTATGCCTTGCCCTAGCCAGATGGTAGAAGACGAAGAAGAAGGAAACCAGGTGAACTCAGCAAGGCAGTCTGGCTGCTTACTTCAGCACTATTGGAATTATTTCCCGCTGTTGCCAATGGAAATCAAAGAAAATGGATGTGACGTCTCTGCAGGTGGACGGCAGTAAGAGGGGCTTATTTAACTTGCTTCTCAGTGCAACTTGATAGGAGAATACAACGTCTTAAAGTTGCATATGTGTAGCACTAATGTTTCTTTTTAAATAGTTGGGGGAAAATGACCTAGAAAACCAAATTGCAGTTTGGTAGCCAAAATTAACTCTTGGTTTATTTGTCCTTTGTGTGTGAAAAGTCCTACTATTCCGTGCGTCCGACTTCCTCACAGAACTGTTGATCAGTTTTGGTTCTTCTTAGTACTATTGAGATCTATCCAGTTGATACCAACGGCCTTAGCGGCGGCAGACTCTGGAATAACTCCTTACACCTTTCTGGCCTGCATTTCTCTAGACTTCACTCTCCAGGGAGGAGTTTTCTTTTCTTACTTTTTGACTCTCTTGCACACCATATGCACTAGGGATTCTGGAAACTTCTAGCATGACTGCAAAGTGGCCAAGAGAATAAAGTCCTTGATGATAAATCACAGTATATCCCTTGAGCCTCACCTTATTGCCAGTGCTAGATTTTTTCTTTTTAATCTCTGTTTTTTGCTAACGAAAACTTGAAAAGCTTATTTGGAAGCTTAAATGTTTTATCTTTTCTCCATGGACTAAACCTCTCCAGGACACTCTCTCGGCACCTGGATGTCCAGCTCTCGAAGCAGCCAATCAGATGGGACATCACACTTTTCTCATCCCCCTTGAGGCATCCTGACCTCAGCTTACAGTGATCAACCCTGTGCTGTATGTCATTGCTACCCTATAACCAGTTTCAGCATAGATGTTGCTAGTCTCAAAGGGCAGCTGCATATTTAACCTAACTCTGGGTTACGACCTGACAAAAAGCCAAAAATATCACTCTTTCCAGGAGTGGGGAGAACAGAGGATGCCTCCCAAGTCTAGTGACTTCAAAAACCATCACCCTTTCTTCCTCTCTCATACCCACTGAGTCCTATCACCCCACTTGTTAAGACACACAGTTCAAAATGCCATTGTGGGAATGAAGGGTGGACATTTAAAGAAAGGGTTGAGATATTTCTCTCATGCTCTGTCTAAAAAGAGAGACATATTTCTGATTTTTTTTTTTTTTTGGCTAGGCCCACCATGACTTGTGACCTAGAGCACCCGGGATCCACAGAGGCCTCACTCTTACTCTGCAAGCTGACGCCGAGGGGGTTACATGCCTCACTTTCCATCCCACACACACATCCAATATCGGCCTCCATCTACCCGCATTCGTAGCTAGCTGGCACTGGCCTCAACTCCAAAGACTGCCTTTAGGACCATTAAATGGCCTATGCAAGCAAGCGGGGTGGTTTTAGGGCAGATTGTATATTTTGTATATTCTGGGACCATCCCTTCAAGACACGTCTAAAAAAACAAAAATGGCATTTGGTCCACCCATGGTTGCTGCTCCTTCATACCAGCTGGCTCCCCTCCTGCCCTCCTTGACTGTTTGACTCATTGACTGTTAAAATGCCACCCCATACCTATTTGGGATGCAAAAGTGAAGTCTTTGAAAGGAAATAATAATATAAGAAACACAGATGCATTTATGACAGCAACCTTCAAGATCCTTGGCATTTGGTTTCTCAGCTTTCTGCAAACTTTGATTTCACTGAAATGTTGAAACTACTCGTCTGAGGGCAAAGGAGCCTCCTTATCACAAATGCTGTAGCTGCCAATTGGACACTTGGGGCATTCTGAGGTCTGGCCCTTAACGTTTTCTTTCCCTTTTTCCTTTTTTCAATTTAGACCAAAAAAAAGAAAAAAAAAGAAAAAAAAAAAAAGAAAAATGAAACAACAACAACAAAAAAAACAGCAAAAAAAGAAAAACCACCCTAAACACACATACACACAAAATCTGCCCATTTGCCAGAGGCAATTATGTATATGTTAGTCGGAGGGTATTTTAAAAAATCAGTTTTATTCCAAAGATTTAAAACTAGACATGACTTAGAAACCATTTCTGGAGCACTGCTTGCTGACAATCTCATAGTTCTCGACTGCATTCGAGTGCATTTGTAGCCAGTCCATCAGGGCGGACCATGGGATTATATTTGAATGTGTGGTGCATCCTTTCTCGATGAAGGATGTGTGAGGGACCTTGACCCTCAGCTGTATTAGACTGTAGCGCCTCCAGTCAGTGCACTAGATGAAACTTTAGACACCCCAGGTTTTGTTGGTTCGTTGATTTCCCTTTCTAGAGCAGCCTCCAGCATGACTGCACGCACACACCAGTGATGGCGTTAGCCATGGCTGCCGCGATTTACAAACGTTCTCTCCCCAGCTGGAGTTGCTCTTGCCTCTCGAAATGCTATTATTATTAAGGGTTTATAATACTTAATTTAATTTTTGAACTGACCAATGCAAGGCTCTATTAAAAAGAAAGTTTAAAAAAAATGCAAAAGAGTAATCATTGCTTGCTCGCTCCCCCTTGTCATCTGTGGTCTTGAAAAGATCTCATTTGAACGTGGCAGAACAAAGGGCGTTTGGTCTTCATCAGCGTCTGAAATGTTCGGCAGTTTCTCTCTCTTTTGTATCAGTGAGGTCCTTTGTAATCTGCTCGTGACCTTTCTCTTAGCAGGGTGCACTGAACCTCGATGGTGGGGCTGGCTTGCTTGCTTCAGGTATTTGTTGACTGTGAGAATTGGCCTGAGAATTTGGTGGGCGCTAAGTGTATGGCTTTGAAACTGTTCTTCTCTAGCCCGATTGACACCTCTGAATGATAACCAGTCCTGTCCGTGGTGGGTGGGGTGGGGGGCAGTAGCCCCAATCATTTTGGAAATGGATTTGTGATCAAGTGTCCATCATCTCTGAAACGGCAGAGATGGTTGGAAAGAGCCTGCTGGCGTGAACAGGCTTTCCAAGAAAAAACCTGAAGCTAGTTCGCTTCCAAGAGGACAGGTTATTTAGAACAGTGCTTTAATGGACCTTTGAAATACAGTAAACCGCTTTCTCGTTTAAATTGTTACCTCCCAACATTCCAGGGGATCTCAAATTTGAAAGGAAAAACCTGGCATGGTGTTTCTTGTGGTTGTCCTCTCAAGCTCGGTTTATCCAGGGTTCAGAGTTTGACATATAGGAAAAGAGTGTTTCGAAGCCATTGACAGTTTTCTTTATTTCAATTTGTGCTTCTTTCTCCTACCACACGGCTGTAAGTCAAAGATGTGGAAACCTGAAATTATGATGCTGCTCCTGGCTACTGGCCTCCTGCCCCATTGATGGTTCATTGCCCAGCTTAATGCCTGGTGGTGATGAGTATTATGTCCAGGAAAAGAGATGTTTGGATTCTATGACAGAGCTGCATTTTATAAAAATATCGGAGACCCCCAGAATGAACTTCATGCTGACCATTTCCTTCCCCTCTCTGTGCTCTCCCTTGCAAAGCCCTTCAAGTATCCCCTCTCCTCCCCTCCTGCACCTCTTGTGCCCTTTTTACATCTTTGATTGCCTGATGATAACAGGGTAAAAAAAGACAGCCAACCTCACGCATGATTAGCAGAACTGATTCCTATGTTTTAAAAAATCTTCTTTGAATCTAGAAGCCAGAGAAGATTTTTTTTTAAGGATTTCAGTTTGAGATAAGCTTCCAGATTAGCCATGTCTGTTTGCATCAAAGGGGAAATAAATGGGACTTTCAGGGCGGCTCAGCCAGTGCATTCAGAACATTCTGCCTATAGCCCCAACTCCTGAATTCTACGGCAAAGTCAAAAGAAATGAACTCAAATGGCAAGAACAACAAATCTTAGTGATTAGTTTTATTGGTTCAAAATGGTTTCCTCTATGGAAGTCACTTCATAAAATATAAAATATAGTGCAAAGTGCTTTTGGCTTTTCTTTTGCATGAGTTGGTTTTAGGAGAAGGAAGAAGGTTGGAAAAGTCAGAGACGCAACATATTTAACTACAAAAATCAGGTTCATTGTTTCTTTTTAAAAAAAATCTTATGAGGGCCAGCATTTCTGGCCACAGTTTTGCACCCAGATCTTTGCCAAAGTGAAAATTCGTTAAGTAGAACCTGGTTGAAATCTACTTGCGGAAGCTTCCTCTGGCATCTTCCGGAAGTGGCCACTGCCAAGTGTGGGGTGGAGGGAGGAGGAGAGACTTTGCATTCCGGGTCTGGATTCCATTTCGGTAAACATGGTGATATCTCAGTTTGAAAAGGGGCTGGCCTGAGTATACATCGATGCCTCTTTGATGGCCTACTTTCCTCAGTGAGGATCTTTGGGAAGACTTGAGATGGAACAACGAAAATGTGTCAAAGGAAGCAAAAACTGCTTGTAAATGTGAGATCCCATGACGAACTGCCTGAGGCTTCAGGGTTTTCTCTTGCTTTTAACACTCGCTTAAATCTCCTCTGTTGATTCCTAATAGATCCTGGAAAAGGGAAAAGTAAAGCTGCAATTACCTTTCTTCCGTGCACCCTTCCAATATAGTACTGTATTCTTCAGGTGTTTTGCATTTACGTATAAGTCCTCGGGAAACAGGTATCAAAAACGGAGAGAGAAATCCTAGGCCGTCACTTCACAAATATCCCAAACGAGATACTCTTTTCAAACAGGGCTCCCTCTCGGCAGTCACGAGGGAAGGTTAATGTGTTCTTTGTTGGGGACTGTTTATACAATTTTTTTCAACTGTGAGCTTTGGAATCGTAAACTGCTTTGACTCCAGCTTCTGTCTACTGCCATAAAATGCACCCCACGTCAGAATAATGAGGGTGGTATGTGTGCACGCAGCTAGACACGTGTGCATGTGTACCTAATGTACCTTCGCAGAAGGAAAACAGTTAGGCTACTGACGTTTACGAGGAGTAGCCACCAGTGCCTAATATCTTTTGGGGGGGATGGATGCTTATAATTGCCAGTATATTGAAAACACACTGGGAGTTCCACGTAGAGGGGAGGGGCTGAGGGTGGGGAGAGGGGACATTTTAATCCTAGGCCTTTGGACCCGAGGCAGAATGATTTCTGCAAATCTAGGTCCCGAAAGGCTTTGGGGCTCACCGGCTGGTCCTCAACCTTTTTGTTTTTGTTTTTCTCAGCATGCATTTTCTATTTAAACCCAGACTTAGTTGAATTTCTTGATCTTTCACTTCTGCTTCATTCCAGGGAGGAAAAATACACCTGTTACGGCCAAGATCTCCTTGCTAACACAGAGGCAAAAATAAATGTTTAATGTTTTTGAAGCCTCCCCCTTCCTTTCCATAAATGCCCCCCAAACTCCTTCTCTCCTGTCACCCTCTCCCTCCTCCTACCATGCAACCTCCCAGCCACTGCCACTTTTCTTTCAACTCTCTATCATTCTCATAACAGTTGCTTGAAGAATTTTATTTTTGCACTGTACGTTTTCTTTTTGCCAGACGTGTCTAACAAGTGTGTTTGGAGAGACCTACTCCCAGCCCTACCCCTCCCACACCTCCCTCGGTCACATGCTCTCAGGCCTTCTCTGGTATTTATAATATATCACAGAAGTACCCAGTCTTATAGCCCTCGGTTATGCCTTTTTTTGACATTTTATTTTTTTTAAGCTTTTTATATATATATATAAATATATTACTTTGTCAAGTTTTTTTGCTGTACAAAAGTCTTAAGATTTAAAACTATTATTTGTATTATATGATGGTGGTATGTTAATGTTACAAAATTATTAATGAAGAAAAAATTTATTTTTGTTACTGGTCTGTTTCATAATTCTTTTTTAAATTGGTATATTGTAAGATATCTATGCAAAAAATGTTATGTGACGCATTTTTATTTAAGAATGTAATATGTGTAATAAACAGTAGAATGTGTGTGGCCTTGGAATGCCTTACTGTATTTCTCCTTAGCTTATCTCACCAGGGAGAAAAAATAATCCTCAAAGAGATCCAAATGGGTCCTTATATACCTCATGAGAGTTTTCTTTCTCAGAGAGAAAAAGGGAAGGAAGAAGATTGTATTAGGTCATTTTTCTTCATTTGGGAGGCTGTTGGGGGTATGTGTGTGTGTGTGTGTGTGTGTGTGTGTGTGTGTGTGTGTATTTTATGGTTTCAGTGAGGTAGCTCAGAGCCCAGATAAGAAGAAACACTAAAGGCAGTTGATTTCTTTAAGGGGAGGTAGAGAACAGATGGTTGGAGGTTATGAAAAGCAATACTTTAGAACGAGGTGGATTGTGGGATGTTATTTGTTTAGGGGGTTAGGAGCAGCTTATTGAAAGCAGTTTATTTGGTGAGAGAAGGGGAAAGTTTGTTCCGGGATAGCATTAAATGGAGCAGCTTTGGAAAGGGTAACTTGAAGCAGTTGGTGGAGGAGAGAAGAAGGCAAATGTGAGAAGGAATAATTGAGGTGAAGAGTTGAGGGATCAATTTATAGGAGTTTGGTGACAAAGTGGGGAAGAGAAGGCTAACCAGAGGCAGAGCCACGTGGGTGGCCAGGCTTAAGTACGAGAAGGTAGATGCAGATATAAGCAGCCGCAAACACTGGCAAGAGGGAGATGGAAGGCCTCGGGAAAATTCTCAGGACTGAAAAGAACACTTACTAAAATCTTCTCTTCCCCACACAACTTCCAGGAAAGAACATCCAAGTAAGCGGAAAGGTAGAGAACCTAACTGGTGTTACAATCCCAGCACCCCTTGCAGGGCGAATCTCCGAGAAAAGTGGTATCATTAACTGGGAGCAACAAACGGACACATTTGTCACCTACACTGGACATAGTGCAACTCAAGCTTTCTTTTCACGCTTTGGACTTAAGGAAACGGATACAGTGGTGAATCACTTCTATCCCTCCTCAGACAAACGTGACGAGAAACTTTTCGATCAATGTTCACATTAAAGATCGTGACTATGGTGACCAAACTTGCTGCCTGGGCACATGCATACAGGAAAACGGGTGTGAGGAGTGTTGCAGTGGGCTGGGAAGGGAGGCTGAGTGATTGTGGCCTCACCCTAATAAAACTTAAGGGAAAGAGAACGGTAGATGCGTCAGGGGTCAGGAAAATGGTTTTGAAAGTTGTAAAGATCTGCGGCCACATCTTTCAAGTAAGCAAGTGAGCTGGGCAAAAGGGCAGCCCCCAAAGCCAGCTGACAAGAAGCTACAGGCTCCAGTGGGAAGTGCACCAGCCCTGGAGTCCACAGCCCCACCTCCTGGTCCCTGGCCATTTAGTAGGTCCATGCCTAGCGGAGTAATTTAACCATCTCATAACCAAAGTCATTGGCTTAGAAATTTCTTTGCGGGAGGAAGGATAAGATAGTTTTGCAGTGTTACTTAGAGCACGGCTTATTTATCCGTAAGAATAAACCTGACATGTCAAAGCATATCAAATTGAACATTTTAGGTGGGGGACAACCTACACCCCGCTGAGGTGATAAGAGGGGAAGCTGGTAAGTCTAATCTTTTTGCCATAAGGAAAGGAGATGGTTTACATAAGTGAATATTCTAGATGACTGAAGCTTCCACATTTAGAGACATAACTTTTGTTTAAAATATGTCTAAAAATACATTACCCATTTCACAATTTTTCTAGCATCCATTTTTGCCATGTAACATAATTCAGGGATGATTCCAGACTGTCAGGTTGTCTGACCCCCAAACTAAATGACTCCAGTCTTTACCCCGAGTGACTCTACTTCCTCTGCTGTGTCCTCCCTATTTGCAAGTTGCAAGTTCTTTGTGTTGCCTTCTAGCAATATTTATCTCCTCGTCAACTCACAGATCAGAAAAGCAAGCTTGGTCACTTAGTAAGTGCAAAATATAATTCTAGTTCAACAGGCAGTAGTCAGAAAGTGTAACCTGGGTAACCTAGGGGAGTAAAGTGCAAAGGCTTTGTGACAGCTCTAATCTGAGGTTATGTATCCGATTGGAAATTCTGTGCTAATGGAAAGGAACCTTGTAAAAAGCAGAGCTCAGTGGAATTGATAAATAATTTATTATAGCTAGATCATCTTCCACTTAGGATTATAGGTTTAGAAGGGGAGATGGTTAAAACTTTTAACTGAAATGAGAGTTTGAGGTGACTGGTGAATGATGATGGTTTTTTGGGTTACCCATGATAAGCCAATTTGTGATTCCTTCTTCAACATTAAACATTTTATCGCAGCTGTTCAAAACTATCAGTACTGACTGGCTTGAACGTCAATTCAACCTATTGTTTTCTTAAAATTAACATAATATACATACCACCCCACTACATTTAAAAATACTGAAGTGACAAAAGAGCTATAAGGTTGGGGGAGAACAAGATTTGTTTGATTAGAATTTTCCCTTCATGTACACTGCATTTGAGCCGTCCAGCAAGACTGCATAGTAATAGAATAGATATCATTCACAACCATGACCCTTTGCCTTCACAAATAGAGAAACTGGGACTGAAAGAGGGCATGTGACTTTGTGAAGACTCAGGGGACACAGTAAGTGACAGCGCTGGCTCGTAGGCCCCCTGACTCTGGACTTTCCTCTACCCCTCACTGCTCCTCGGTGACCCAGGAGCCAACTTGATGCTTATGTGTGTCTATCCATAACATCACCATTGATAACACTGACTTTATTTCCCAATTTCCTTGCCTTTAGTCACAGATGGTAACCTATAATAGAGATAAAGCATCACCTGCTAGAATTGGAAGGGATCTTGGAGATCTCCTTCAATGCACCATTGTACTTGAGTATACTGGGGCTCAGAGAGGTGGCAACCTGCCCAATGTCATATAGCATGTCCTTTGCAGAACAGGAGTCAACCCAGGGTTGTTGATATGCAGTAATGCTCAACCAGTCTTGATGTTGTTTCTTAAACTTTAGTCACTTGAGTATGGCCCTCAAGATTCTTGTGATATCTTTGCTCTAATACTTCCTTAATATTTTTCTTTAAATCGACCTACTTTTTAAAATCTTAAATACCTGTTTTAGCTTTGTCCTAAGCAAAAATTTCCTGAAACCACTGATTTGACTGTTTCCTCTTTAAATATAAATGAAAATAAATGTATAATTCAAAATAAAAACACACATAATTGTGTTACATTGAAAGACAATTACTCTTGGTGGTATTGGAGAGACATCATTCTGTGCCATTCTCTAAAATCTTTTCTGTACCATTTCTCTTTAGCTAATTATTTAGTCCATATGATGCTCCTTGGAGCACATTTCAAATTGAATCTAAAACTAAGTGCATGTGAAAATTTAATAAAGACTGATTTGATGACTGGGAAGTTACTTAAGGACCCAGAGGTCTCTTAGGAGGAAGAAGATAATGCAGCCGTGAGTGGAGTGAGCATGCATTCTCTGCCTTGCTTTCCCATCCTTGGAACACCCATCTTCCCTCAGGGCAAGGCACTCTCAGTGGATGGGCTCATGGCCAGGTCATGCCATTATTCTGGGAATGGAGCTCTGAACACTGGGCGTTGACTGCATCAAGGAAATCACACTTTCCTTGTGTCCCCCAATCAACAATCAATGCCTAGAAACAAATGCATGCTATGAAACATGGCATCAAAAGATGTGTTCACTTTCACGGCATGTTTCTTTGGCTCCACAGCCCACCACCTGTACATGCACACAACTCAGCCCCCAAAATATTCTTCCAACCAGCTTCCAGGCACCTGACATTCTACTAGTAAATTTTTTTTTTTTTTTTGCCTAAACACTTCCCTATTTTAAAACTTCAACTAGCCAGGAAGAGGTAACTCTATACTTTATCCATGATGTGTATCTTAATGGGAATGAGTGTATGCCAACCTTTCACAAGAAAAGACTTTAAGTGCAAGGAAGATGAGAGACATGGGGACTGTGGATAGGAAAGTCGGTGGCTAGCCTCAGGCCTCAGGAAGCGGAGGGGTAAGGAGTCAGGCAGGCAGTTCTTTGCCCATCACTGCGAAGCCACAGTGTAGGCAAATGACTTCATAAAGGGACCGAAGCAAAGAACAGCCCCATCTGAGCGACTTCCAAGGAGGTAGCTGATCAGGTTAAATCCCAGGAACCTTCTCCTGAAAATGTGTTGAGATGGACCTCCTCTGGGTCTTTTCTTAGATAAGACCTCTGGTGGTAACTCTGGGGATAGTGCGTTTTGATTTTGTTGCTTTTGACTCAATCCTCTCAGTTGGCCTTGGCAGCTCATGCCCTGTGCTAAGATGGTCCCTGGCAGAGGTCCTAACCAGGGCATAAGAATGCCAGCCTGTTACTAGGACCTAACAACTTACCCACTTTGGGCTTAAGACCCCAGACTGGGCCCTGACCTTGGCTTCTGAGACACCAATGACACCCTCTCTGGGTCAAGTCCTATTTGTTTCTTAAACCTTTGCCGCCTTTATGCCATTGAAGTTCATCCTTCAAGCAGAAGTCCCCTGGGACTGAGAGCTTGGAGGAGCCCATGTGAGTCTGCTGTCTGTCAGCAAAGCCCCTTGAGCTAAGCTCAGTTTTACATCCATATTTTATCAACTGAAGGAGAAGAAAGAATTCATGTCACAGTTGGAGAATATGGGCTTTTCTATATTCTGAGGAAGCTATTCTAAAAATAGGCCTGTGGAAGACCTAGCAGGGAAAAATAGGAGCAAAGAAGGAATTTAAAAAATGATTGTGAAAGCTCTTCCTGAAAATGTACAGATACAGATTCCTGCTTATCTCCTTCCTCTGACCCACAGCACCCCAGGGATGAGGCAGGTAGCTCAGGGAACAGGAAGAGAATTGCCATAAATCTGAGCTAATTTGGAAAGGGAAGGAAGAAGCAGATACTCAGCAATCAATAGAGCGACGATTTGTTTTGTGGTAAATGTTTACGGCTCTGTTGCTGGAATGAAATCCTGCTGCATCAGAACATGGACCATTAGAGGTGAAATGAGTTCACCTAATGCCCTCGGTGTGTAATTGGTATGCATCCCTCCTCCACTAACAGCAGCCCAAAGTCCCTGGCTTCCAACTAGAGAAAAGATTTTAGATGATTCTTGACATCCTCTTTACCTTTTTATTACTTCAGGATTCCCAAGAAAGAGAGAAAAATGACCGATGTCTCTTTCCTTAGCCCATGCTTGCAGAACGGGATGTACAAACGGCACTTAACGTTTCCTTCCACTCCTGAAAGTGCTGTTCGGGAGCAAAAGAGGAAATGAAAACAATGAGAACAGAGGCTGGTTTGTTCCTCCAGTGACTGAACTCAAGAAGTGATGCCTTGCTCAGCCGCAGAGGGGAAAAGAAGCAACGCTTGTGTTTCCTTGTCATGCAAAAGGGGAGAGTGTGAAAAATGCTTGACTGAAAGCGGAGTGCACTAATTGATTGTTAATGACGACACAACCCTAAATGTCTGGAATTTGGTTTAGATTCAATGTAATTTGACATTTGCCAACCATTATTAAATCCCTTTGCTGCTCTCCCTGTGCAGCAGTGATGAGCAGCTGATTGGCTCTTGGGGTTGAAAATGCGGCTGGCTGGGCACTGAGTCAGTGGGGTATCTGGAAGGCAGCCGCCTTCACCCAACTGCCCTCAGCTCCACCAGCCTCACCAGCGCTGGCGCTCCCGGTGCCTTGTCTTCTCCATCCCCTTCCTCTCTCTGCAGGCTCTCTTCTCTTCCGTTTCCCCTCATTCTCCAGGTCATATTCCCTTTCCAGCTCCGGTTCACCTGCCCCTTTAAAAGCAAACCATCCTCTGCTCAATCGGTTTCTCTAACTCAAAAGCCACCCTCTCTCTGAAAAGCACAAAAATGTACTACAATTGCATCGTGATTAAAGGATTAATAAAAAAGTTGCAGGAGGATTTCATGAAAACCCAGTGTGGGAAAAATAGTCCCTAAGAGAATTTGAGAGTCCTTGCCTCCCTCATGTTTCATTTCTGTTTTCCTTTGCCTGTTTGCTCGTCCTTCCACAAACAAGCTTCTCTGCTTCCTCATCCATTGTGTACTGTCCAACGTACCTTTCACCAGAGCCACCCCCGAGTAACTCCCTTAGTTCCAGCCTCTGCAGAACCCATCTCCTGGCTCCCCACAGGAACTGACATAGTCTCAGGGTCCCAATTCTAATTTCCCATGAGAAAGAATTTCATTGGCCAGTCTCCGGTCTAGGGCTCATCACTGGCTGAATCAGCTGTTGCTGGGGGCGGGGAAGTGGGGAGCAGGGGCAAGGCAAGTAAAGTTCATTTTTCAGAGCTGAGAGGGGGAAGGAGGAAAAGATGGCAGCCCCAGTGCAATGTCCAAGAGCCAACCTCTTCATATTGGGGTCAACTATCTTGGAATATCCAACATGGCCTTGCAGATAGCTCTATTTCTATGTTCATAATTTTTAATATACTCCAACACTTGCATTGACCCACTTACTTTACCAGAACCAATTCCTCCCCATCCACACTTCTGCTACATCTCCTTTCAAAAGATTTAGGAGGAGGAAAAAAAATCAGAAAACATTTTAAGACAGATCCATGAGAATCAAGAGAAGAGCTGTGGCAATGAGAGAAAAAACACATGATTCCATTACAGTAAGGACAAAGCGGAATTTCCTTATCCATCCGTCTCTGAAGCAGCATGAAAGGGGTTCAGGCAGAAAGGACAGTGGAGGAGGGAGTCAGGAAACATTTTCCTAGTTCTAACTATGCCTCCTGAGAGCTGTGTGACCTGAGGCAAATCAGTTAACTTTTCTGGGCCTCTATTTTCCTTTCTTGAAAATTAAAAAGAATAAATTAGATGAATCTTAAGTCCTTTCCTCTTCTTCAATTCTGTGATAATATAACTTCAAGAAATATTTGATACAGAAATCATAGAACAGCAAAAGAATTTGAATGGTTTCAAAGAAGTATTCATCTTTCCATTCATTCTGTTAATTCATCAAGCAAAAATTAATGTTTTATGTTTTAATTCACTTAATTAATTAATGTTTTAATGCTAGCTAATCTCTGAGCTAGGCTCTGGTTATGCAAATGGCAATATGCAGATATGATCCTTACACTCACAAAAGGCACAATTTAGCACATTAAGGAAAATCTTTATCATCTACATTGCAGTATTTCTGAGATAAACCTTCTTTTATGTATAATGCTGTTTCCTCCTGTAGAACTCCTCATACACTGATGATCTATGGCTTCTTTCTCTTCTTCTACCTGGAATGGGAGCCTTCCCTCTCTCTGGGAGACACTACGAAACCCCAACATTTAGCTGCTACGGAAAAACATGGCCATGACCGGATAGAGAAATTGGCCTGCTTTTCCACCTCCTTCTGTGTCAGGTCTTTGTGTGTGTGTGTGTGTGTGTGTGTGTGTGTGTGTGTGTGTGTGTGTGTCAGGTCTTTCTAACAGGACTTCCTCTTCAGGTTCGGAATAAGTTCCAAAACATCGGAAGACTTTATATTCAAAGATAAATGTAAAAGCATCATGAAACCCAAGCAGACACGAATTATGAATTATGCCCCATGTTGACCATCCCCTTCTCTCTGAGCCACTGGAAGATGGTTTCAAGAATGACACGAGTGGACCCATGGCAGTGAGAGTTGGGCCTGGCACATGTTATCTGCTCACTAGATGCTGGCTGTCACTGTTGGTACTAATAGAAAGCTGACACATTTCAGGGCAGAGTTTCTTAGATCTGAATCTAATCCTAGTGCTTGAGAAAGCAGACCAGCTGCTCGCACTAACCCCAAGTCTTGGACTGGGGACCTCAGCTTTGGGCTCAGGGAAGGAGAGACAGCACCGTAGCTACAGTCTCTCTCTTTCCTCCTCTCCTGCAGCCACCCCAAGTGCGTGCCCCCCGGTCCTTGCCCAGCCCAGATTCTCTTTAACTGGTGACTCACCAGACAGGCCAGGGGGCCGGTGTTTCAAAGGTTCAATCCTGCTCTCCATCCCCCCAGAGCAAGTCAGTGTGTTCTCAGAAAACACAACCCCGGTGGAAATGTTTGCCATTTTCTTGGCTAAGTGTTATTTTTTCCATATTAGAGGTCTGATTTCCTGCCATTCTTGGAGAGTACTGGGAGGAAGAAGGGTCAGGAAGCTGGGCCCAGAGGGGAACAGTGATTAAGCGCCCACTCATTTCCGTCCTTTTCCTTCACA
The DNA here is from genome assembly GCF_949987535.1 of Balaenoptera acutorostrata. Lineage (NCBI taxonomy): Eukaryota > Metazoa > Chordata > Mammalia > Artiodactyla > Balaenopteridae > Balaenoptera > Balaenoptera acutorostrata. The sequence continues at coordinate 65,325,784 of NC_080071.1, read as the reverse complement.
TCGGCGGGCAAGGGCTCTGAGGTGTTTCCGCATGGGTTATTTTTGCACAGAAAAGAACAGTGTCTTTGTTAAGGGGTCCTAGATGATATGCATGGGAGAGTCAGCGTTTTCCCCTCGCTTCTGTCCCTCACAAGCGGTGCGGCTTTCCGGAGCACCGGCTCACTGGGCCGGTTTCCTCAGCCCTTAAAAGGAGACAATACTTGCTTGTGAAATGACTTGGATTTCCTTCCAAATAAAATGCCAGGCAAGTCTAACGTACTATTATTATTGTAAAAGGTCTCTGTCTTGGGAAGTAGCACTCAGTGAGAGGTGAAGAAAGGAGAAGGCAATCTTGAGGAGGGAAAGGGACCAGACAGGGTCACAAAAGAATATTCCAAGACATTCTCCCCTCCACCCCTCCCCTCTCTCTAAGAGGAACTTTAGAGTGGTTTTCACCAACCAATCACAGGTTGCAGTACTTAGAAGAGTAAAGCTGTTATGCGCTAATGGAAGTGATTGACTTGATTTGATTATATATATGTTTATATATATTTTGTTTGTTTGTTTGTTTATTTGGTCACACTTCACGGCACGTGGGATCCTAGTTCCCCGACCAGGGATTGAACTCACACCCCTTGCATTGGAAGTACAGAGCCCTAACCACTGGTCCGCCAGGGAAGTCCCTATGTATATTTTTAATAACAGCTCTCCACAGGTACAAAATAAAGAGAACATGATTTATCCAAGTGTTCACTAGTGATATAGTGGGATAATGAAGAAAGTATACTCCTTTTGATGATTGTTTTAATAGCTTGTCAATAGCTTTATTACCTCATTTAACATTCATAATAAACTTGTGCGGTCAGGAGGATAGACTTACGTAAGCCCAACTCCCTACCTCTTCTTTTTCTTTTGAATGAGGAAACTCAAACCCAGGGAGGTCAAGTGGCTGGCCCAATGTCACAAAAGTGCTAAGCAACAACGCTGAGGTGAAAGCATCTTTCTTCTAGTAATGTGCTTGCCCATCTACCATGTGCTGACCAGCGCCTTCATGAAGCAAATTCGGCCCTACTGTGAAGAGATGCCTGAATATTTGGTTCACTTAATAGTTGTTTATGTTTATACTGGAGCTATTATATTAATAGTATTCCAAAAGTTTGTTCAGAGATGAGTTTTACTATATTTTTTATTAAAGTAACTAGTCCGTGTTTAAAGGTTAAAAACACAACTTCACTGTTATATTTGGTCCTTTATAGGATCAGGTGGTTTTATTCAGTATTATGAAAACTGTATGGCACAAGAATTGGGATAAGGCTTATTTAATTCACTAACTTATCTAATGAGTACAATAAGCTAAGACTGTGTTCAACATTGGGAGTCAAAAATGCCCGAGGCAATATATATTAGTTAGAACTGTATGTTTATGTTTGCTTATTTATTTTAGGTGGTGACAGAAATTCATCCTGTGGTCTGTGCGCAAAGGGGAATTCATTATAAGGATTGTGGTATAATTTATTGTAGGAATAATAAAGTATCCTTGTGGAAACCCTAGAAGTGGAACATGATTTCTAGAACCACTAGAAATAGGGATTCAAGAGCTCAGAGCCCTCCACCCCAGCTCTCTTCCTCTCAGCTCATTTATTTCATTCTTCTCTTTCTCAAGACTCCCATTTTTTTGCTCTGGTATCTGAAAACATGGCTGTCAGTAACACATGGCTTCAAAACCAAAAGAGACTGACTTCCTTTTCTCAGTTCCAATTCCCACATTGGACCAGGAGCTCACCCTAAACCAAATGACTCTGCCCTTCAGGATGGTATACTCTGCTTCGGTCAGGTACTCACTCCCAACCAATCCATCCGTGCGGGTAAGGGGAGGGATTACATTGGACTAGCACGGAGGGTCCTCTGATAACCACATGGGTGTAGAGGAAATGAGCTGCCGCTAGAAGAGGGATGTGGAAAAGACAATCCCGTGAAGAATGGACAGTCCCTACCCTCACGAAGCTCCCAATCTCATCATCTATACACAGATAACGACATTACAGTTACATGAACTGTTAGAGAAATATATCAGATGGTTCTAAAAACAGAAGGAGCAATGACTCTGCCTAAAAGGAATCAGGAAGTTTGTACAGAGAAAGTCAGGTTCAAGCTAAGTCTCAAAAAGATCATCAGTGAGGAAAGGGCATTCCAGACAGAGGGAACAACTTGTCCAAAGGCTCGGGGGCAGGAAACCGTGACACAAAGGAGTGAAAAGATGAGGCTGGAAAGGGGAAGAGCCCCCTGTGCGCCTTCGTACCTAAGACCCATTTGCCTTCCCCATCCTCTAAGGAACAAATGATGTCCTGAAATGATAGAGGCACATTATATGGAACTTCTGGCTTTTTATTTACATAATAGAGCACTTTTATATAAATTCTTTCATTGGGTTCACACAATTTTGCCATGATGAAGGTAAGACTCACATTTCCCCCCCAATTTTGTTGATGAGAAAAGAAATTCTTAAAGCACTGTGACTTGGCTAAGGTTAGTTTAGGGATAGAACCAGAACTGGATCCCAGGTTTTCAATTCCCAACTCAGTGTTCTTTCGGCCTCTTCTTGGGGTTTTCCTTTAATGTCAACTTAAGGAATCACACCTGTGTCACTAATAATTCAGTCTACTGTGACAAACCACTCAGATGCTCCCAAATGAATTATGTATATTTTATTTTGGTCAGTTATTAGCTTGTAAAATCTCCATTCCAGAAATTATCTGAAAGAGAAGATCCTTGTCACCTGGAATGGGAGGGGAGGAGGACAAAGAAGTGACCTTTCAATAACTTGTTTATTCTTATGATTCTTCTGTTATAATCAGTACATGAAGATTTAAACAAATCTCATAAGTACATAAAATGAACTGGTGATCTATTTTCACCATCCAAAAGACCTGCTAGATTTTAAGCTACCTGAAGACAGGGAATGTATCACATTTTTCAAAAGCCAGAATTTGCCCAGCGTTGCTGTTGTGCCTGGCCCTTACTTTGTAAATTCTCAATAAACGTTTGATAAATGAATGCATAAATAAACAAATGAACACAGGGAATTTTTAAAAATAAGAACACAACATAGATCTATGATGAAGAGCAGGCCTTGGTGTCAGATATATTTGGGATCCAATTTTGGCTGTACCACCTACTAAATGTGAAGTAATCGGCAAGTTATTATCTAAGCCTCCATCTCCTTAGTTGTGAAATGAAAATATAATGGAACTTACTCCTGAGGTTGTTTTTTTATTGAATAAAAATTTATTGAGCATCTACTATATGCCAGGCACTGTTCAAGGTTCAGGAAGATAGCTCAGAAAACGCAGGTGACAAGGGCAGTAGACAATAAACAAGGCAATACATCAGTGAATGAGTTAATTTTAATTGTGATGCAGTGCCGTGAAGGAAGAAAACAGGGTAGTGCAGACTCGATCATGGACATGTGGACTGCTTTAGATAGAATGGTAAGAAAAGGCTTCTTTACGGAGGTGACATTTGGACAAAGACCCAGGGAGAAGAGAGTGAGCATGCAAAGGGAGATCCAAGGAAGAGCTTTCTGGGCAAAGGAAGCAAGAGCCAAGCAGAGGGAGGGGGCAGGATTGCAGAGCTGGAAGAAAAGCAAGGAGGTCCCTGGGGCCGGGGGTACGAGGTAGGAGAGAGGCTGGAAATTGGCCAGGTCCCTAAGTGCCTTGTAGGGCAAAGTCAGGGATTGGGGCTTTGCTCTCAGAGCAATGGGGGTCCACTGAGGAATTTAAACAGAGGGGTACCCTTACCCGATTCACATTTTTAGAAAAGCACTCTGCCTCAGTAAAGGGCATCAGCATCCGTCTAACAGCTTATATGAAAAACCTAAGTCCTTTTTGGCTCCTCAATTTCCCTTTCCCTCCCCATCAACAAATCCAGTGAACTGGCCCTCTAAAATGTATCCCCAGAATCTTAATTTCTCTCCACTTCGACTAAAACTACCTTCATCTAAGTTGCCTTCCCTGGTCTAGGTTATTGCAAGCCTAAATTAGACACTGTAAAGTGTGAGAACTGACCAGACTTTCAAGGGGAGAGGTGAAGTAGGTAGCTGAACATTTAAAACTAAATCTCAAGTTGGGAGTTACATGACATAACACACATAAACATTTGACACAGCACCTGGCTTCAAGAATGTCCTTAAGGCACATTTAAAAACATTATTACTCATCCTCCTGGTGCTTTTCAACATGAAGGAAAGATCAAGGGATTTGGAGCAGGAGACTTGGGTTGATGTCTTAGTTTAAAAGAATTGTGGCTTTGGACAAATCCTAATTCTCTGAGCTGCTTTTTTTTCCTCTGAGGAATGACGATGTAAACACCTGTTCTTTCTATTATACAGGGCTGTTATGAGCATCAAATATGGTGATGGATATGAAAGTGCTTTGTAATCTGAAAAGCATCTTTTCATGAGTGATCAACTATATGAAATTACATTTAATTCAGTTTCCCTTTGTGTGTGACTTCTCAGGTTCCTATACTGTAAGACAATATTACAAAAGAAATTTTATTATAGGACACTGGCGTCTTCAGCTTACAGGAAGACTGAGTGCCAGATTCCTGAACCTCTGCCTTGTATAGTCAAAACCAGTGCTATCCAATAGACCTCTCTGCTGAAATGGAAATGTGTATCTCTGCTCTCCAACAGGGTAGTCACTAGCCATTGTGGTTACCTAGCACTTGAAACATGGCCAGCGTGACAAAGGAACACTACATTTAATTTTTTAGTTTTTTAATTTAAATTTAAATAGCCACATGTGGTTAGTGGCTACGGTATTGCACAGTACAAGTCCAAAAGCTCTACTTTCTCAGGGTCCTCATCTATAAAATGAGGACCCACTAATGTCCTTTCTAGTTCTATCAATGCTTCTATGTACATAATTCAGAAATAGGTAAGCCAATTTGGATAAAATAAAAGCTGAATCCAGAGCCACTTTTCTTATTCTTGAGTCAAAGATAACCCTAGATTTTTTTAAAAAAAGTTCATAGCTGCTTTATTAATCAACAGGAGGAAAGACTTTGAAACAATGACAACACAGTCTCAAGTAAAAGGCAATCCTAGAAGATGAACTATTATACTCAAGGAATACATTCTCCTGGGAGCTATATTTTGGTATCAAGTAGAATACTTGTTCCAAAGTTAACATTCTCCATTTCTCATTAAGAAAAATTGCCAGGGAAAAATGTTTGGAATTGAATAAATAAACGGATGGCTGCCGTGGGGATTGTTTATGTGATGCTGACAGTTGCCAGGTCATAAGGGGTTTCCATGATGAAGCTGGCACTAATTTTGTCTCTTTGTATAAGAACTGTCTTCCTATTAGGTGGAGACAGAACATAAGGTGAAATACAGAGAGAAACAGACAGAAAATGAAGGTAACATGATTGAATTGTTTGGGGGGAAAAATGAGAGCTCCACAGAAAAGAAACCCAAGACAACTGAAAGGACGAGCGATGAAAGATGGCAAGAAGTGAGAAAAGCATTTGAAGGGGAGAAATGCATATGGAACTGAAATCAAGAAGACAGAGAGGGAACAGATTGGGGTAGGCGGAGTGAGGATAAGAGAAGAAATTCCAGATCCATTTGTGAACGACACCAGGAGCTAAGCCTGCCTGTGAGGAAAAAAATAAGAAAGACCAGAAAAAAAAATTACTTTGGAAAGAAAGAGAGTGACAAGGTAGTGAGGACAAGGAGGGACAGCTGTCATCTCATTTAATTAAGAAATTATTAATGGAACAGACGGGCCAGCCACAATGAGCCTTTACTGATGAGATGCTACTAAAACTCCAGATAATAACAGCTGAAAAGTTATTGAGAGCAAAGTGGTAAGAATGCTAATTTAATTGGTAATAACATTATACTTAGCACAATGCTTCGGAATTTAAAAATCACACATTAACTAAATTTCAATGACTCTGGTTATCATCTAACTATGATTGTTTAAATAATATCATACAATTAAATGTAAAAAAGAAGCCTTAATAATTTTAAGTGATCACTCTCATGCTCTGAATTCTCCTTTTAGGCATTTACTGTTCAATCCTGCAGTCCTGGTGGAGGTAATAATACCCTGCTGGCTACATCTTTACCAAACAGAGATAGTTGTTGGATCAGAAGAAGATAAATGGCAAACGTAGCTTCTAAATGCCTTATTTTTTTCTTCTCCATCCTTTATTTTTCCATTATCAGAATAGGTGGCTTCTTTCTTCAAACAACTACCTTGTTTCCTTCTCCTTCCTCCTCTCACCAAGCAGGTCCTCTGACAACATCTCCCTGCCTTCATTACAAGAAAATATGGCATCAATCCTGTTAGACTAAACATAATACAGGTCATGTAGGAGCTCAGTCATGCAAGGTCCCTTCACAAAATGTTGTCGAGATTGCAGCACTGAGAGCCAAGAACCATAGCCCTGTGGCCATGACTATGTTACTGATGGTTGTTGGAGAAGAGAAAGATATTTTGCTCACCTGACTCCTTCATGGGCAATCCATCCAGAAGTTCTTCTCATAGTGGGTGGAAAGAAAAAGGCAAAGCAACTGATTTATTTGAAAATATCTTTATTTTTCTAATCGTACATGAATGTTGTAAATTATTCCCCCAATACAGAGAAAGTTAAAGGTCTTATAACCCTACCTGGACCATCACTATCAAGAATTTGATGCATGTTTCCAGAAATCAACATACATATGAACATAAATGGGATCTTATTTAGGTAGTGTTCTGTAGGAGCCTTTTTAAACTTCATGTATGGTGGCCTTCCTTCCATGTCAATATGCCATACTTCATTGAGTGAAAGATGCTTGTGACTGTAAGATTATGTACCTGTAAGAAGAAAAACACACTACAGATATAATTGGTAGGTTCTGTAGACTCTGAGACACATCCTAATTTCAAAGATATTGAGATATTAAAGAGGCATCTTATAAATAATGAAATACAGTATTAAAATTTTTACTTAATCTTTGTGAGAACAGCATAATATTGCATTGTATGACAATATCATAAATTACCTAACAAATCCCCCATTAGTAGACATTTGTGCTGCTTCTAGTGTTTTCAAATTTTCATGACTTTCCTTAATGTCTGTCTTTGCATACTTGTCCTATTACTTCCTCAGGTTGAATTCCTAGAAGTGGAATTGATGGATTAAATAAGGCTGTTAATCTTGTCTGCATCGGGTGATACTGATTTACACTCTCACCAGTTGCGTTTCAGAGTGCTTACTTCCTCAGGTCCTCAGCAACTGATATATCTGGCCTGGACCTCAAGTAAGAAAGATCCAAAGTCTAACACCTCAACTGCTATCCATTATCATGCTTATCTTTCTTCTTGGTGTTTCCAATATTCAAGAAACTTCAGGAACTTGAAATGGTGATGTCCATAGATGATTCCTCCCGTAATGAACAAAGCCCAGATCTACTTATTGGCAAAGACCCACCCTTAGCAGCAGGGCTGTGTTCAATGATCTACTTTACTGCTCTTCATCTTTCTGCCAGAGACAAGGCCTAACGGTCACACCTTTGGATGTGACTTGATATTATTAGCACCAGTAATTAGGAATTAAACTGGGACTACTTTCCTGAACTCTTTTGTTCATTTGATCTGAAATCAGTGAACCCAAACTGTGCACTAAGCTGTGGGGAGACAAAGATGAACAGCTTACATTTCCTGCCCGAGGAGCCTACAATCGAACGAGGGAGATGAGATTCACTCATATAAAGTTATAGAACAACAGAAGACAAGATCATTGATTTCATGAGACAGGACATGATTTAGTGTCAAATATGCAGACATTAAGTCCAGAATTTGAATGAAATCTGGTGACAGAATGCCCTGTCCCTTTGAGAGGCACCAGGACCAATGCTAATGTGCCGTGACCCTCTGAACGCACAAGGATGACACATGGTCGATCTTTTCTAGGCAGCATCTGCGTCCTATACCGTCCCTCAGGAGTCTAAGGCACAGCAACAAATGCTCTGTCTTTTCCTGGAGCACCAGAGGCCAGCTGTCCCAGCTCCCTGTGTGTCCTGGAGGGGAGAAACCAGACCTTTTGACTTCAGCCCCTCTTCTGGAGGAGCGCCCTGAGGGCAACACACAGAGCTCCAGGATGGGGGGGTGCGGGGGAGGGTTGAAGTGTTAAGAAAGTGGAAATTCACCTCTCACAGTTCTTTGCCCAGTGGCATAGGAACTAAAGTCTGTTTGTAAAGCAAGCTTCCCAGTTCATCAGCAACTCAAGTTTGGGCACATATGCCTCCCAAACCAAATTTCAAGACAGAGAAAGAGAGAGGGAGAGAGATGGCCCTTTTCTTTCATTGTTTCTGAAATGAGATACACATGGCTTTTAGGAGGCCCCACCTCGTGTCCTGCTTCCGGGCTCTGATTTAATAAGGGCGGCAAGAAACAAACGACTTGCTTGCTAATATTGGAAAAGCGCAAACACACCTGCCCCAGGCCCTCCAGGTCAGGGCATGTGTTTGTAACTGACACTCGGGTTGTGAGCCGGTGGGAGGAGACCTGGACAGAGACCCAGCAGAGCCAACTGGACCCCATCGGTGGATCTTAATCCAAACTGGGGGTCAGAATCCCAGAAACCCTTTCAGAATAGATGCAGGTTTGGACACACCCAGACCTCCTGAATCAGACTCTTAGGGTGGATGGGGCATTGTTTTTCCAGAAATTCCACCAGAGACTCAGATGTGCTTCTCTTGTTGAAAAATTACTAAACTAGGTAATCTCTAGCCAGGTACTCTCAGAATCATTTCTGACATTTTGGGGCATTTATGTAATTTTAAAAAATGAAGGAAAGTCAAAATGGGGCTTGAAAATCATTTAAAAAGTTAGCACATCTTGAATCCCACAACCTGTGTTTGTATTTAACCTAATAACACTTAAATAGAATTGTAATGCAATTTAATCTCACAAGATAATTAAACATTTATGAAAAATATTCATTCTTGGGGAACCATAGGCAGTCTGATCTGAAAATAGAACACAAGTTTAAGGTTGTTTGATGAATGGCTTCTTATAGTCCTGTCAGGGTGACTCTGAGCCTGAAGATGTCACCTCATTTGATGAAATTATTGAAGTATCAGTTTGAGCTTCTTCATTAGTGGGAAGCCCAGGCCCATGGTCATCCTGCCTTCTCTCCCCCATCCCTGTGCCCCATACAAAGTCCTGGGCTTCAGCTGTAATGATCAACGACCCCGTGGTCTAATATTAGTCATGATGTTTCTAGGCTGAGGACTTTATCCCCACGGGGGAAAGTTGTTAATGATAATATTAATAAGAACAGCTAACATCTGCTGAACTCTTACTAAGTTTCAGGCGCTATGCTCGGGGCAGAAAATAGATTTTCCTTTCTATGCCATGAATCCGTGTCCCTGAGAGTTTACTATTCAAGAGAAGCAGTCTGTTTTCCAGAACAGGCTCCATATTAATCGTATTACAAGAGTCAAATACCGTTCTTTTCTACTCTTTCAACCAGTGTATTGGCTTTCACGTGATTCTCATCTCTTTTTAGGATATTCAAACACCATTCAGGCCCCGAGACCTTGACATTGGACACAATCTTATGATTTGGTGACCAAGAAATACATGGAGCAGGTGGGGCAAGACTAGATAGGTGAACATGAGCATCCAAATGAAATGAGAATAAGAGGGAGATGGGATAGTTCCCAAGTGTGCAGCCTCAAGGGCAACTGTGGTCCCTGTGGGGTTAGAGCTATGCCAGCTGCTCCTAGAGTGGCACCCTTCCCCCCTTCTCACATCCTCTACCTCTCTTGGAGTCAGAGTTATGTTTCCCTTCACTGAAGTCTCATAGGAAGAGTCCCTCAGCCTCAACCTGTGTCCTTCATACCAACCCCTCCCAAATTCCCCTCCAGACTGTTTCACATTCCTCATTCCTTCTGTCTTACGGCCTCAGTAGGGTCCTCCTCACCACATCCACATACCCTCAAGACTCCAGGTGAGAACTGACTTCTCTTTCCTCTATGATGCTCTCTACCCACTCACGTAGCTTTCAACTTTTCACCTTAGCATTTTTTTGTGGGGGAAGAAAAGGATTCTGCAGTTACTGATTTCACATACTTGTCGTGTCACCAGTGTGAAATCTGGTTTCTACTCCTACTGGGCTCCAAAGTGCCACATGCCTTAGCTCTGTCAGATTCCCTGACCCAAGGCCCCTCCTCCTGGGCCTCTTCACAGGATTTGGGACACTCAGTTCCTGGTTCCACACCACCTGCCATTTTGGTTCTCACAGATGACTCCTCTGTCCCTTTTGGACTCTATTCTTCCTTCTGATCTCTAAAACTGTAGTGATTTCAAAAGATTCTGCCCATTTGTTCTCTCTCTATCCCCTCTCTTATCAATTTTATCTACTCTCACAGCTTCATTGTAAACAAATCACATCCCCAGTCTGGTCCTAAGCTCTGGGTTAGCTTTTCCAACTTCCTTTGAGACACCTTCAACTGAACACATCTCTGAAACTTCACACTCTACTCTCTAATACCAAACTTATCAGTGTTCTCCATACCCAAACCTAAACCATTTTTTCTCCTACCTTCTCTATTTCTGTTCATTTCTTGATCTAGAAACATTTCTTAATCTAGCAACAGCTCAAGGTGGAAACATCAGCCCTGACCCCCACCCCACCCCTCCCCCGGCAGGACAGAGGTGGAGTATGGGTGGGCTCTGCTCTAACTGCCGTTCAGGGGCCAGATAGACAGTGGTCCTGCCACCTTCAATGCATGCATGTCTTCCAAGGAGGGGTCTCAGGAGCTGACATCCAGATGCCAAGAGAAGAAAGAGCATTGAGACTCTTGTGTGGGAGGTTTGCACAGACCAGGTCCAGAAGTGGCACACATCATTCTGCTCACATCCCATTGGCTAGAACTTGGCCACATGACCTAGTTGCAAAGGAGCCTGGGTAATGTTGTCTATCTGTGTGTCCAGAGGGAGATGGGTTTAAGTGAGTATTCTCCCTGTAACCTGTATTCAAAACCTCAAAGGAGGTAACCCCTACTTCTTCTTCTGATCTCCTTCGTTTTTCCCGTTAGTCACAGGTCCTGTTGATATTTCCTCCACAATGCCACTCATCATATCCAATACCACCATCTTAGCTAGGCCATCATAAGCTCTAACTGGGGGACTATAATGGCCTTCTAATTGAAATCTTTCTCCTTCTAATCTCTCATTTATTCAACAAATATTTATTCAGTACTATAGTCCAGGCATGATGTTAAGTGGCTAGGGGGAAATGAGAAAATGGATAGACCTTGTCCCTGCATTTATAATCTCATGGGGAATACAGATGAATAAATGGCTCTTACCACATTGGATTGTTATTATCTGTGATGGGGAAGTGTAGGGTACAAAAGAAATATGTGGGAGGGGGGCTTCCCTGGTGGCACAGTGGTTAAGAATCCACCTGCCAATGCAGGGGACATGGGTTCGAGCCCTGGTCGGGGAAGATCCCACATGCCACGGAGCAACTAAGCCCATGCGCCACAACTGCTGAGCCTGAGCTCTAGAGCCCGCGAGCCACAACTACTGAAGCCCGTGCACCTAGAGCCCGTGCTCCGCAACAAGAGAAGCCACCGCAATGAGAAGTCCGTGCACCACAACAAAGAGTAGCCTCCGCCTGCCGCAACTAGAGAAAGCCCATGTGCAGCAACAAAGACCCAACACAGCCAAAAATAAGCAATTAATTAATTAATTTAAAAAAAGAAAAGAAATATGTGGAAGGGGCCCCAAACTCCCCTGAGCACCCTGCTCAAGCCAGGCACAACTCTTCCCTACGCACTGAACCCCTCATTGCCCTCGTTGGTCCCTAGCCCACCATCCTGTTTTATTTTTATCACAGTCCTTAATGCCATCTGAAATGATCGTGCGTATTTATGTCTCTATTTGCTGGTTTTGCGTTTTGTCCCAACAAAATGGGAGCTCCACCAAGAGCAGGGACCATGACTAATTTGTCAGCAGCATATACACAGGGTCCAGAAAAGTGCTGAAATGTAGTAGGAAATGACCTAGTCTAGAGGGGTCATTAGGTTTCTAGAAGAAACGATCTGGAAGAAATGGTCTGAAGGATACATAGGAGTTAATCAGGTCTTCTGGTGGTAGGGGAATGGTGGGGGTGGGAGGAGTTATTGTTCTAAATGGGGAGGAGAGAGAGCATGGTTGAAGGTCAGTGTTGGGAAAGGGGAGAGTTGGGGATGGAGGTGTGAGTTTGGATCTGCATGTGTGGGTTTGGATTTTCTCCTAAAACTGTTCATTGTTTTAACTTGTGGAGCTACATTAGGATCCAATTAAAGCTTTAGATCCCTCTGCTTCTCTTTGTGGAAGAGATTGGGGGAGGGCAGGACTGAGGGCAGGACAGCCGGCGAGAACCCAGGGTAGAGATCCTGGTAGCATGAGCCAGAAGAGAACATTTCAGATTAATTTTTCAAAAGTATTAGCTCAGATGATATCATTCCCTCAGAACTGTCTCCAAATGGTGAACATTGCAAAAAGTTGGATAATTACTATATTTTTCCACTTCTGTTTTATCTCCACTTCCAACTCAAGTCTTACCTCCTCCTTGAAGCTTTCCATGATTTACCCCTTCCCTGAATTGTTGTAAAATTTCACATTTATCTACTTCATTTTGCACAGATGCATGGTCCTATATTTTTTGTAACCTTTACAGTTATGCCCAGCCTTCCCCCAGTCAATTGCCAGCGTCTTCAAAAAGTGACCTTGGTATATTATTTCATAAACATGTGCTTATAGAAATGTAATTTAAACAAACTGATTCACACTCGGGTGTTTGTCACTGATTATGACAGTCTCCCCTATGATACTGGCATCTTAAAAGAGGAAAAATAGTTCTTGGGAGAATAAGAAATGTTTAGTCTAAAGAGAAATCCTGTCTCCTTAGGATGCTCTGAAGTGCAAATATGGCCCATTGTTTACCCCAATGCTACAAACCAATCTTCATGGAATTTCTGAAACCCCTGGGGAGAGATTTTAGGTGAAGATATCCTATAGACGGTCCCTCCACCCGGACCCTGAAGCCAGGCGCCAGCCATTTCCCAGAGACCAGTACATCCTTCTTGCCTCAGGCACATTTTGCTGCAGCCCATCAGGCACTACAGCAGGTCTAAATTGGTCCAGGTAGCAAGAGGCCTGATGTCTAGGTGTTGTTGACAGGCTCACAGAGCTGGGGAATATGTTTTCATTTCAGGTGATGTTGGAGTGTCGCCCAGTTCTGAAAAGGAGATTTTTCTCTTAAAGGCAGCCTCTCTCTTCCTATTTCCATCCTCCAAACTCTAGATACATCAAGGCCAAACCTGCAATTCAGAGAAAGAAGAGCACCAGAGGACCTGGTAGGATTTTTATTAAGTGCTTGTTCTGTGAGAGGTCGAAGGGGGTAGGGAAGAGTGTTTGGAGAGGGCAGAGTAATTGTCACCTGGCAAGCCAGTTATTCATGAACTCCAGGAAGTAAAAATGAAAAAGCCCTTTTACATCAATCCACTTCTCCCCCTGTCAGGGAAGAATGTGCCGGTGATAATCGCTGCTGAGTTGAGCATCTCAACGCCAAGACATCGTTTATTCCACTTTCCTTTGTCTTTCAATCCACATGTATGTTTCTTCAGCTTTCTCCATCTGCTATTTTTCTTTTTAATAATAATTAAAATAGGAGGCATCTATCTTCTGTAGGATTTATCTTTGGATTTTGTTTTTGTTTTTCATTTTGGTTTTGATTTTATACCATCCTTATATTTATATGTAGATGCTCTGCTTTCATAAAAACTGCATTCTCTGTGGCTCTTACGATTGCAGTGTTAAATCATCGTGGCATTTGTTGGCTTTGGGTGTGAAAAGATGTGCCTGTGGGGCTGCTCAGGCACTAACATACACGTCCCATTCACCAGTTTGTGCAAGAAGGCCAGCAAGATTATCTTTTTACCCCTTTTTTCCCCTTCATACAGTCAAAATGAAAATATGTTGTCTGTTAAATGCAGAAATCTAAACAGGAATTTATGGGAAGGGTCAGCTATAGCTACTGATTTTTTGGTATTCAAAAACAACTTTTTGTGCACTCGAAAAAAAAAAAAAACAAAAAACAAGGACAGCTAAACAAGCAACACTGGTGTTGCTTAGAAGCCAGCAAATAATAGTTGGCCAATCTGCTAGCATTTCTCAAGTCTTTCCCATTGCCCGCCTTTCTGGAAGAGGTGTTGAAGGCAAGTAGCTAGTGGGAGAAACAAAATCAAAGGATTTTCATCTACCACAGACTGGGTAAGCTGCCCCCCAACAACAGAAACTTGACCGTTCTTATTTCTGGCCACACCCTTGGGCTGAAGGACCAAAGACATTTTGTACACTTCAAAGTAAGCGGGGGCTTGCAGCTTCTCACCAATGCCTACTTCCCGGAGGCTAAGGCAGCATGTTCATATGCTGCGTGACCATTCGGGACTTCATACTTGGCAGGTTGTCATTGCTTTTGCTCAAAACCAGACCCTGAGAGGAACATGAACTTGATCCATGCCATAAATCAAGTTCTAATACAGGGTGAGAACCTTAACCCCTCCCCTCCCAGCTCCCACTCCTGCGCTCCTCCACGTGACTCCGATGCTATTGAAATGATTCAGCGAGCCGGCCTGTTATTTTTATCACTCAGTCCCAAAGGTAAAATGGTTGGCTAATTTGGTTCTTATTCCCAACCCCCGCCATATTTAGACATGGAAGGGGAAAGACTAAGAAAAGAATGCTTAGGCAAATCAGTCTGAAAACAAAGCTTAGGAAAAAATGGAAAGAGAAAAAGGGAAAAGAGCCAGCAGAGAGGATGCAGCCTGTGTCTAGACAATCCCCCTTTGTTTTCAGAAGCCTCCCCTCCTCCTCTTATGACTGTTTCTTCCTTCACTCTTATTAATTTTTCTCTGCAGCTTATCTCTCAGCCCTGAGGTGGGGAAAGATCAGAGTCTATGCACTGGCTTCAGAGGCGGGCGGCTCTCCGGGCAGCCGGGACCTGCAGGGAGCTCAGGAAACACACTCACTTGGCAGCCACGAGGCCAGCAGGCACCCCAGCTGCCCTCCTGGAGTAGAAGGTGATTTTCTCATCCCTCACAAGCACCCTGAGGGAGATTAATAGTCATCTTCAGCTTTGGGCGTTTGTTCTCTTCCCTGTGTCCTTGACACATACAAAAGATCCGCTTTAATGCCTCTGAGCAGAAGGAATAACCCCAAAGGGTTAAGGCCGGGAATGGACAGTGTTATTCAAAGACACGCTGCATGGAACCCTTAATGATTACACGCTGGAGTGCTACGCCTTCACTATGTGGCGTTGATTGTCATCGAAATGTTCAGAGGGGTTAAAAACTAGGGGCTCAAAATGAACCTACTTTCAGATCAATGTTTTGATACTTGTTATCTGCATGACCTTGATCAAGTTACTTAAACTCTCTCAGCCTCAGCCTCTACATCTAGAAAATGGGGAGGATAATAATAATAACACTTAGCTCAGAAGGTTTTGAGAGAATAAGATGAGTTAATGTGAATGGCATGCTTAGCGTAGTACTGGCTGCATGTAAGGACACCACAAACTAGGGCTGAGTGGCGAGAAATGCTATTATTACTGTCCTGAGTGTGTTATTAATTATAATTATTGGCGAGGTGACCTGAAATATGATTAAGGTGTAATCTGTATCTGTATCCAATGAAGAGTCTCAGAAAAGAACAGACTGGACCGTGATTTCAGGGTCCAGTCAAGAAGACAGTATCCATTCTAATTATTTTAAATGGAGGGAATTTAATACAAGAACTGATTATGCAGGTGGTGGAAGAGAGGAGAAGCCAAAACAGAAGATGGGGAAGCAACCCAGAGATGAACAACAGCAGGAAGCTGATGCCACCCTTAGGACGGAAGAAACACAGGAAAAAGGTGATGTGACAAAGGCCAGAAGCCAGGGGCTACCTGGTGGGAGCTGGGACCTGAGTGAGGGGCAGTCGGGACGGCAGCTTAAACCGCAGAGGAGTTAGTTCAACCACTACTGTAAACTGTCACCTGAAGCAGAAAGACAGACCCACACAGGTCCTCCCTTCCTTCTATCCTCCCGTGCATTGACTGAACCTGGCCAGAAGCCTATTGATGAGGCAGTCTGGGAAATGTAGTTTGCAGACTCATCAACAGCTATAGATTCAACAGAGACATATTCCAAGCATGGAGGAGAAAACTCTTCATACCTATGAGGTTGAAGGAAAAACTGCTTGATATACTGAGGATAAACCATCTAGATTCTGGGTTTCAGCTTTTAGCTGGAATGCCTAAAGATCCAAAAGTTTAAAGCCAGGTGATGATTTTGTGATGAACGTTACCTGAGATGTAAGATACTAGGAACACAGAAAAGGAGGCAAGCTGACAATCTCACACCTTTGAGGAAGCTCCTTTTATTCCTTTTCTTTCTTTCTTTTTTTTTTTTTCTTATCTAGAGAGCCCTTATCCACAATGATTTCAATAACTTTCACCAGAAAAGCTCCATTATTATTTATTGAGGCTGGTTGTGTAAGTTATTGATCAAACCACTATTGACCACAGGGAGAAAATGACTTTGCCATCGTAGAAGGCCAACAGTGATTCTTTGGCGCATTAAAGAGTGCAAAGGGGAAAGAAAAATTGTCAGTATCTTTGCTTTCTGCAGAGTTGCTTTCAAGCTGAGGGATGTCCCTTTGAAAATGTATCAGTCTTAAAGTATGAGAGAGGGCACTAGATAAAGACTCAATCTGACACATGCTGGAAATGTTCACCTAGCGCTTTGGCTTCATCTCTCTGTCCTAGACCGTAACACTTGTTTCTTATAAAGTGCTGGGCTCTGGCTCTCTTCCCAGCACAGAATGGCCTCCCTAGCCATTTCATTACCAGAAATTACAATGATCATCTGCCTAACTGGGAATAGCATTATCTGAAACACAATTATAAGTAAACTCACGGAAAGTCTAGGTGGCCTGGTGATGACTAATCAGAAATATTACTGCCTGGCACCTCACACCAGATCATAACTCAGGATCATCACAGATACTCATCATTTTCAGAAGCACCTCAATTACCATGAACGTGGCTGGAAGGAATGAAGCAGTTACTAATATGTTCGACTTCAGTGTCTAGGAATTAAAGCACACAAAGTTCCAGGGACATTAGGATCAAAAGCCCTGGTCAAAACATGTTCTTAACTACATGAACGTGATAGTGATTCGATCTGGTGTGATTCCAACTCTGGGATTCTCACCCAGTGGGAGTGGGAAGAAAGTAACCCCGAAAAATGGGACTGCTCAGGGCTAGGGCAGCACCCACTAATTTAATGAGGTAGCAGGGCACACGCTTCAGGAGATGCAAGCTACAGGGATTTCCCAGAAGACAGAAAGCACTGGAATATGGCTCTATTTGCATCTGGAAATAAATGTAGTTATGAAGTCATCTCCATAGGACTTATGGGGACCTAGCCTCAAGGTCACTGATTCTGCCAAGGCCAAGTCTTTCCTTTCTAAGCCAAAACAAACTAACCAAAAACGTAACCGCTCACGTGTTTACCATGATGGAAGAGAATATTTCAAAGTAGATTGTATGTGTTTAGCCTTACAATAATGCCTTACCAACATGACAGCAGAATGATTCCTTGTTGTGTTTTAAGTCTGGACTTTGGGACAAAGGTTGGTTCAGGTTAACTCAGAAGACTGAGGACCAGGATGTCAGACAGGAAAGTCAGCTGCTATATCTAATGTAGTCCAGAGAGTAAGATCAAGAACCTTGACCATCTGTGGCCCAAGCCACTCTACTTTCTCTCTTTCTAAACTGCAGGGATCATCAGAAGAGGTGGCGATAGCAACAATGGTGGTATCACCATCAATGGAGCACTTCTGGAGCCGCCTAAGGACAGTCATGGTGGCTGGTAAGTCAAGCCATCCCTGTGACCAAAGCAAGGGTAAAGAATAATAAAATGAAGATTTAGTTTGTATTGGCACTCCCCATGCATTAAATATAAGAGACGTGTCCCCAAACGAATTTCAGTCTTTTTGAAAATGATGCTCTAGGAAGAAGAGCAAATATTGACACTTCAATAATGTTTGCCCAGAAATCAGTGAGCTGTATACAGCACTCAGGGTATCTATGTTACTGGAATCAATTAGGAAAATGGAGAATTGATATCCTCCAATGAGAAATATATGGTAACTGCTGACATTACAGGTAACGTCAGCTCTGCAAATCATCTCTGAAGTCATAGGCCTACCCAACACTGTCATCGATGTTTGGGGAATCTGTCTGAGAACACAGCCCTTACTTCAGTTATGCTGTCCTTTGCTCTTACCAGACACTGTCTCCCGCAATGTGCAGTTTCCATACCCTGAAACTAACTCTTTCTATTCATTCATTCATTCAGTAAGTTTGTTGAGAACCTACCTTGTGGTAGCATTATTTTAGGATGGACAGAATCTCTGGTTCCAGTAGGGGAGTAGAAACAATGAAAAAGCACAAAGTTAGATATTTTCATAGGAAAATAAAAATGAACGAGTCACGTGAAGACCTCCTTACCTGAGTAAGGAGCATTCCAGCTAGAGGACCAATGAATGCAAAGGCCCTGCGGTATGTACAACTGCCTTCTCTTTACCCTCCTGGTGTGTTTAGTTGTTCTCTAGTCTCTGGTTGCTTCTCAGGCTTTTCGCTCCTTCCTTCTTTCTTTCCTTTGTCCCCACCTTCTTCCTTCTTTCCTTTCTTTTATTTTATTATTTATACTGTCAGAGGTCTTTTAAGAAGTCTTATGGCCATGAAGATCTTACATCTTAAAGCCTTCTCTTCCCAAACAGAATTTTGTTGTCATTGTTCAGATGTCTCTCTCTCTTCCCACATAGATTTTAAGTTCTTTGAAATAAGGACACACTAAAGTGTCTTAGATCTTTATGGATTTCCCAAAATGCCTAATATAACAAGGGGCATATAGAAGAGGTTCAGAATAATGAATGTTGGCTCAAACTACAATGTTTCTAGCTGGAGAAGGTTGTTGAGATAAATTTGCTCACCCAAGACATTTTTTAACTGTACATTCCTGGTCTCTCTCCTTCTCTTATTTATTTGTATTCAGTTTATCTCCAGAGAACTAAAAAATTTTAAAGCACTGTGTGGGGAAGAAATGCTAAGATATTGCTAATGGTTTTTATTTGGGGTATCAATTCTTATCCTGTGAAGTAACTGATAAAGTCTTTATTGATAAAGGCAGTCCAGTAACAAGTAGTTTTTATGCAAGGAATACATTATGTACAGTGTAATCGGGCTGGCCTAAGGTTGAAAGCTAAAGTTCATTAGCTTCTCTTAATAAGAGATGATTCCAAAGGGCCAACCAGTGATTTATAATGTGTTTGGGAAAAGCCCTAATCCTTAACTTTTAGAACCAGAGAACAGTTTTTTTTCTCACTTCTCTTTTGAAAGAGGAGAGACGTGATCCTGGGTGAGATGGAGGGGTGCGTTAATGTAAATTCTCAGCCTGTGGCTTTCAGGGTCACAGCTTCAGCCACCTAACCTCAAACTAGCGCCAATGAAAAGGGCTTTTAGAGCAGCAGGCTGGTACCATAGTGATAGGATGGTTGCTAAGGATGTCATTATCACTCTGATTGCAGGAATCGGTGAGTTAATTGGCATGACCTCATTCAAGTCCTCAGGGCCTACCTGTTCACAAATTACAAAGGAGACAGAAAGTTGATCTTTTTATAGTGTCAGGAGGCAGCACCTGTTAACATTTAAAATAACATTTGAAACAAGGTGTAACACACACTATGTATCTACCTGTTACCTTTTTCTCACACTGCATCCTCCCTTCTCCTCTTTACTACATAGAATTAAGACTTGCCCTTCTCAAAAAAATTTTTTAAAAATTGTACTATTGTTCCTGTTCCCTCTAGCATAAGGGGTATTTATTTATTTATTTATCTATCTATGGTCTGAGAATCAGCCATTAAACTGAAGAAGAAGGTTCAAGGAAATGAACTGAAATGTCTTATAGGAAGAAAAATAGCAGTATGAAGATGAAAAAAAAAAAAAGTCCAAGATAATGGAGATTGATCGCTTGATCTATCTATGGCCTCAAATAAAACTGATTGAATTTAACATGTTAGGTTACAGTTAAAAGGCTTAGTTGTTTCAGTCAGGGTAATATAGTTTCAGATTTTCATAGGGAGCCATTTATTTATTTTTGCATTTGTGAGTCATTTAGTCATTCCCTTGTGAGTGAGAATACATTTATTTTCCAACTCCCTGCTGTTAGGTGTTCTATTAATACCACACTAGTTGAAATAAATGGAGCAGTAGAAACTGTTTGGTGGTGAATTTGTTTTTCAGATTTTTTTTTGATACTGCTATTTTGGTAAGTTGGTTTCCCAACCTCTCCAGCAGTTTAAATAGAGTCTTAATTTCTCACCCTTTCCCCTCTCTAGCTGCACATTTGATTGTTGCTTTTGCCTCTATATTGACAACTTCAAGGCCACCTGAAGCATTATAACCCAAGAAATGCATAAAAGAGAGGGTGTATGGTAAAATAATTCTAGTCAAGCGATAGGGCTGTCAAAAGATAGCGTTGTCAAAAATTATGGACAAAGTGACAGCTTTCTTAAACACAAGTTTTCTCTCCACCCCTTTGTACTCTACCCCGAAAATCCAACCTAATAAAGAGGAAAATTGGCTCTACAGGTTATAAGGAAGTGGCAAGGGTCATATTTTCCAGGATTCTAAAAGGGAATTTTCAAATGTACTTCTATTGTGCTTGAGCGCAGTAAGGTTTGCTCATGCGCCTTTGGAGTAAAGCTGGGCAAAGATAACGTCCTTGTTATTCTGGGCAGCTAATTACTGTCAGTAATTGTTGTCTGTAGTGAACACGATGCGGCTTAAAGGGGGGGATGGTGGGGAGGAGTGCTGGGAGGCGGGTCCGCTCGGCTTTGAACAACATCCAGCCGTCGCAGGCTGATTCGAAGCAGCCGCAGGAGGGCTTCTTTGGGGACAAGTTCAGAAAGGCCCCAAAGGGGCATTGGAGGAAAGCATGTGGATCTCCATACGTTCCGGCACTGGCAAAGGTCAGGCAAATAATCGAATCACTCTTCCTCGGCTTTCATTTCATTGGCTGCACTCGTGAGGATGGGGGTGGCTGGAGAGGGGCGGTAGTAGGTGGCCCGTGCTCCTCCCGGTGAGGGGGAGGGAACTGGTCAAGGACATTCCATTCCATTCTCTACTCTCACCGAAGCCTCGGGAAGGAACAAAGAAAGAATGACAAGGATACAGACATGCTGGGCACGTGCATTCACAAACACACACACAGGCAGAACTGGCAGTAAGGAGTCAATAGGAGCAAGGATAATTTATGCTGAGCCTGGAGACACTGAGAGAAAACCAACACAGAAGTGTAATGTGGGGAGGGGAGAGAGGATGAAGACAATCCCTTGCATTTCTTAGGGACCGCTCTCCAAGATCTTAAACTACACCCGTGCCGGAGATACTGATAAAAGGAGTATCACCTGAAACTGACAAAGGAGGAAACTGAGGCTCAGAGAAAGGAAGTAAATCCTTCAAGGACGCAGATCAAATATTCCAGGAAGTAACGACTGCAGCTCAGGTCTGTGAGCTGGTATCCTGACACCACAGGATCCTGCGCAGGTGGCAGCAGCTAAAAGCAGCACGGTGGAGGGAGGGATGCGAGATGGGGGGCCCACGGGGCAGGCTTCAAACTGCTTCATAAAGAGACTTGCATCTTGGTGAGGCTCTGGACTTTCTCCGATTTCTTTCACTTGTTTTATGAAACCAATAAAGTGAAGTCAGTGAAACATTTTACTGGCAGCTCTGCGTGTATTCTAATTGGCCTGTAGTTGGAATTCCCGTCATTGCCAGGGAGAAAGCAACCGCTCCAATTCCCTGAAGATTATTTAGGGGTAGATTTATGAAGGGGAAACAGGAACAGGGGTAGAGACTCAACTTCCTAAAGCCATTTCCTTTGATTGGGGTGGGGAGAGTTTTGCCACCAATTTCCTGCCTACATTCCTAAACATTTTTACCAAGGTCCCTCCTCCATTCCCATTTTTATCAACGGACTTGAAATCTCCAAAGATCAGCTTACAGGGACTCCCTCATCCAGAGGTGAACCATCACCTGAGACAGATCTCATTCACTTTCCACCTCTGTCCACCAGCCAGGCTGGCTGCTGGCTGGGAGAACTGGGTTCTAGTGTTTTCCCCAGCCCAGCCTCCCCCAGGGTTACTGAATGAAGCTGAAAAGGAACTCCCTGCCTCTGCTGCCCAGGGCCACAGTGACTTTGCATTATGCTGGGACAATGAGGGTAGTGTTTGTGGCTGGGAATCTCTCAAGCAAATGCTACTGAATACATTTGGAAGGGGCATGCTTAGTTGGACACTGCCATGCTGTAGGAACCAAAACCAACTGGAAAAGGAAGAGCGTAGAAGAGTTTAATTTCTTCAACTTCATCGTACAGGGTCTGAACTTGGACCTAGGTTCAGATTTCAGCTAAAGTAGACTTTGAATCTTGTTCAAGTTATTTCACATCTTTTGTGCCTCAGTTTCCTTATCTGTTAAAAAACAAAGCAAACATAGCATTTGTACCCAATTTACAAGTGTATTATGAGGATGCAATTATATTATTTGTGTGAAGCAATTAGCACAGAGTTTGAAACATAATTAGTACTTGACAAACATTAAACAAGCCTCGCTAGCTCCCTACGTGTTCCTCATATCTGTTACCCTTTCAGCTCTTCAGTCTGTAGAACTTAACTAATACCTTATAGGTAGAGTCATCCTGAGGAAATGAAGAATAGAAAAGGATTTAACTTTTGACTTTGGTATTTTGTTGTTGTTGATGTTTTTTCTAAATACCACTCATTGAAGAGTTAGAATAACTGTTGCAAAATTAGAGAAGCTTTTATAAAGCCTGACAAATGTTGACTTTCCAATTCTGCTTAATCTCATGATTTGGTTCAATCAAATGTGATGTCTTGTGTATGATGGGTTTATCATCATTAAATAGACATTGTCAAGTGCCCGTGTAGTCACCACATATTTTTAATGTTTAGCAGCTTTGTGGTCAAAATGAGCAGATTCCATTTTGGCAGGGTGTGGAATCATCCGGTCTCTCATTTAGACATGACTCCATTTACTGCAGGAAGTGAGAGCAAACAGGAGGCATCCAGCCTGCTTCTGGGCAGATTTTTTTTTTTTAATTTTTTTAAATTTATTTTTATTTTATGGCTGTGTTGGGTCTTCGTTTCTGTGCGAGGGCTTTCTCCAGTTGCGGCAAGCGGGGGCCACTCTTCATCGCGGTGCGCGGGCCTCTCACTATCGCGCCCTCTCCTGTTGCGGAGCACAGGCTCCAGACGCGCAGGCTCAGTAGTTGTGGCTCACGGGCCTAGTTGCTCCGTGGCATGTGGGATCTTCCCAGACCAGGGCTCGAACCCGTGTCCCCTGCACCGGCAGGCAGACTCCCAACCACTGCGCCACCAGGGAAGCCCATGGGCAGATTTTTGAAGGACACTCCAGCTACTGAGACATGGAACAAGTCCATTCTGGCTGTCAGGTGGCAGGTAATAGCCCAGCCGTTTGCCATCACTGGAAGTGTTAACACAGAGGATCATCATGTGACACCATGAGAAGGTAGAGCCCAGCGGTAGAGAGTTCAAAGCATTTGCGCAACCTGGCAGGTGGGCAGCATCATGGATGTCTTTGGGGAGATAGCAGGGCCACAGACACTGGGTTCCCTTCCATGACAATGGTTTGAGATTGTAGAGAGAGTCTGGTATGGGTCTTGGTTTTAAAGAAACTAAATACTAGGCAAGCTAGCAAGACAAGGGGTTCAGGCTTGAATTAGGAATCAGCTGCCAGTATTGGAGGGCAGGTGGGGACCAATCCATATGCTTTGGCTGTGTTAATTAATCCCCACAATAAGCCTGTGGGTTGGGTACTATTATCATTATGCCCATTTTTCAGAGGAAGAAACTGAGGCTTGGAGAGTAACTTGCCCAAGGATGCATAGCAAGTAGCAGAGTTGGGATCAACCCAGGCAGTCTGGCTCCAGTGTTCATATTCAACCACTGCATCTAACACCCCTCAAAGCAGATGCTCCTTTAAGTGTTATAGAGTTTGAGAAGCTTGATCAGGGTTGACCCTGCAGGTGAGTATTGAAGGCCCTAAGCTATAGGGTGGGTGGAACCCAGGGTGCAGGAGTTAGGCTTGGCCTGATACTATGTCCCAGTGCCCCTTGGAGAAAAGCTTCCTAGCTCTTCCCAATATATGGCAGTTTCTGTCCCAGTCAGGAGTTTCCTGTTTCAGTTCAGACCTAGGAATTTTGGCTAGGTTCTCTGTCCTTTCTAACTCAGAAATCCTCCCAGGAAACCAGATAATTTCTGGCACTGATCTACAGAATTTAAGGCAGCTCTCAGCAGACTCAAATATCCATCTGCCATGTGGTTAGACCATACTGGAATTCCAGAGAGAAAGGGAGCAGTATTTGTCTGCATTCCAATGTATAAATCCTTTTCTTTGAAGAAGGGAACTTGAATTTATTGAGGTCCTACTATGCACTTTACATAAGTCATTGCTTTTAATATTTACAATGAATTAATTTCCCATGGCTGCTGTACCACCAACTGGGTCACTTAGAACAAGAGAAATTCATTGTCTCACAGTTCTGGAGGCTGGAAGTCTGAAATCAAGATTATGGGAGGGCCATGCTCCCTCAGACACCTGGAGGGGAAATATCCTTCCTTGCCTCTTCCTAGCTTCTGGTGGTTCTCAGCAATCCTTGACATTCCTTGGCTTGCAGATTCATTACTCCAATCCTGCATCTTCACATGGTGTTCCTTCTGTGTCCCTTCACATGTCTTCCCTCTGCGCATGTCTCTCTGTGTCCAAATTTCCTCTTTTTATAAGGCCATCAGTCATGTTGCATTGGAGCCCATCTTAATGATCTCATGTTAGCTTGACTACATCTGCAAAGACCCGATTTCCAAGGAAAGTCATATTTGGAAATTCTGGAGGTTAGGAGTTTGGGGGGCACATACAATAACCCCGTTAGTACCCCCTCCTCTCTTTTGCAGAAAAGGAAAATGAGGCTGAAGTTCACTCAGCTGGTAAGTGTTGGAGAACAAGAATCAAATCAAGTCTAATTCCAAGGTTGCGCTCTTCCTATCCACATCATGCTGCCTTCTCAGGATAGCAAGCAGTTTATTCCTCTCCTTAAGTGACACCTTTTAAGAACCAATGTGTTTGCTTATGACGTGTCTCAATCTTGTTAGTGACCTGGAAGGTCTGGGGCCCACTCAACACTTGTTCTTCAAATAAGCCTCCTGTCCTTGCTGCTGAATAAATATGATGTACACCTGTGTTATCGAGGGGAGCCATAGATGAACACCTGCTGGGTACCCCTACAGGTAGATGTGACATCCCAAGAGGTCTACACTGCTCAGGAGAGTTTCTCATACTGTACAAACAGCAGAGGCCATATGATGTGTTTTACCCTGGAAAGATTTATTTGTGGTACAAAGAGTCAGAAACTCACAGAGATAATCCCACATTGGCACCTGATGCCTCACAATGAAGTGTGTGTCCTGAGGCGACTCACTTAACCTCTCAGCCTCACCATCTGCGACCTGGAAGTAATGATGGCCAGCTCCTTTTAGGCATCATTTGAGGCAGCTTCAGAAATGGCCTGGAAGACTGTGGCCAATGGAAATGCTATATTGACAGCAAGAACATTAACTGAAAATAATCGGTATTTATAGAATGCCATTCTTAAGGATCCTAAATTTCTTGTGGCTGTCATTCCCAAGCTTTGGGAATTGGAAGAATTGACCTGGAATGTGGTGAAAATGTTCACTCCTCTCCCATCTTCCTTGCCGTTCTGTTTTCGGTTAGAATCACAATTTGAGTTCTCGCCAAAAACAGAACACTGGGTCAAGGGGGGAGGTTTGGGATTATTAACTACCATCCATCTTCTGAGAGTGAATGTGCTTCTGCAACAAAGTCTTCTTTCGATTTCTTTCTTTGATAAAATGTATTCAACAACCAGGCTCTGAGGCAGACACTCCTCTCCCTTAGTCTTCCTCCCTCAGTCAAGTTATTTAATTATATTGTTTTTACTATCCCTTACTGTCTGGCTTTTGGATACCCATGTAATTATTTGATTAGCTCCTATGTAAAATCCTTGCTTTTGGTTTTCCTTCCAATATGCTAAAGATACTTCTAGTGGCAAAGAGCTGGCACTGGTACATTAAGTAGCCCAGAATAGAGTGGAGCCAGATGAAAAAGGGTCTCATCTAACTTTATATTAGAGCTCCAGAGCTGGAGAGACTCTTTCTTGCCCATGTTGAAGATCTGCTTGGAAGAGATCCACACCATAGCACTATTTTGCAGCATGGGTCCCATTTACCTTTATTAATAAACAACACAGTTACAGGTTCCAAATAAAGAGGGCAGTGCAATCCCATTACACTAATTGTTCCCTATGATGAGTAGGAAGAGTCTAATTAAAATTATTTGAGGTACCACCTTTATGTTCTGTCAGAACTTTCTACTTGCTTAGGGTACATGCCATTCTCGGTGTCTCTGTTTGTTTAAAAGAAGACCGAGAAAGATTTGGAGCTGCCTGACTTGTGTCGGAACGTTTTTAGCCTGCACATTTCCTGGCAATCAGCTATTTGGTCAGATACGTAGAGTTATTTGGTTGGCTGTTTAGTCCTCAAATGATGGTCACTGCGTGGGAACAAAGAGAAAATGATTTAACTTACACGAATGCCGTTGTTTAATCACTCATCTGCTGTAAACTTGTTTCAGAACGAATGGAATATCTCTCTAGACCAGCACTGTTCCACTGCTGCATATAAATGAATAATTAGCCAAGAGAATCTATAAATGGCATTATTTTCTACCATTCTAGTTCGCTTTCTGCTGCTGGACTTCTTTGAGAACTTGAAAATATACTTTCTGATAATAGCACTTTTCCAAGAAGTAGAGAGAATTGTTAGAGGGACCCAAATGGCTGTTTATTTGTTATCTGAGGTAGACAGAATTGAGATAATTCAGGAAACACTATCATTCTTGAAGACCCCTATTTTATTTTATATTTTATTTCATCTTATTTTGTTTCTGCCTTGGTCTCCATCCCTAATACCCCCAGCACTCCCATCAACACCTTTTTAAAAGAGTTTTTACATAGAGTCTTCTAATTCACCTTCCATGTGTTTATTTAGTTTATTAGTGTTTATTTGGAAGTTTTTTTGTGTCATTTTTGCATGCATTTTAAAGTTATATAAATGGTAATGTGCTATACATCTCATTCTCTTTCTGACTTTTCATCTGAAAGAGTGTTTTGACAGCTACACATTTTTCTCTGTATAAATCCAGTTCATTGCTTCTGAGTCCTACAGATTATTTCAATACCAATGCGTATACCATTTCTGACTCTTGCACAGAGCCCATTTTACTTATTCATTTCCCTAGTGGATATCTAACAGGTACTTAGATTCTCTAGAGGGTACTTGATTGCTTTCAACTTTTTGGTACCACAAATAATGCTACAACAATACTCTATCATCATGTTTCCTTATGGATTTCTGAGCAAGAGATTCTCTAGAGTTTATTCCCAAGAGCGGAGCTTCTGAGTTGTAAGGGTATATACATACTTAACTTCATTAAGTACTTTCAGATTGCTATACAGAATGTTTGCACCAATTTCACCACCAGTGAGGGTGAAATTTCCCCACATCCTTGCCAGCACTTTCTAATTTTTGCCAATTTAGGTAGGTAGAAAATAATATCTCATTTTAAAAATTTTGCATGTCTCTGATAACTAATGAGGATGTATATCTTTCATATACTATAGTAGCTGTTTCCATTTCCCCATCTGTCAATTGCCTGTACATATCCATTGCCCATTTTTTTTCCTTTTAAATTTGCTCTCTTTTTCTTATTTGTTTGTGAAGTTTCTTATATATTCTAGATACCAATTCCACGTCTCTTTTGTAAATATCTTTTTCACAATATTTTGCTGATTTGTCAGTAATGGAAGTGTTTAATTTAGATGTGATCATATCTACCAAATTCTTTTCCATTAACAGATTTTCATGAGCAGCCTCTGTGTAAAATCTTTGTTTGTTTTTCATTCTGATATGCTAAATGTATATGTAGTAGCAAAGAGCTGGCTTTGGTACCTTAAGCAGCCCAGAATAGAGTGGTATCAGAGCAGGTCTCATCTCACTTTATATTGGGGGTCCAAAGCTTTAGACACTCTCCCCCATGTTGCTGCATTGCTTAGAACAAAGCCACATCATAGCTTATTTAGCAGTGTGGATTCCACTTATTTTTGTAAATAAACAGCACATTTACATGTTCCAAATAAGGATGATAATACATTCTCTTTGTACTATTGTTCTCTATAATGAGTATGGAGATGACTAGTTAGAATATTTTGCAGTGCCACCCTTGATGTTCAGTCTAAACTTTCTACTCACTTATTGTTCCGTTTTGCGTTGTTTGTTTTGGTTTTGCTTTGGTTTGGTTTTTTGGAACTTAGGTGTACATTGTTGATCAATCATACTCCTCAGTTTATGGATTATTATCATTACTTGTCCATGCAAAACTCCTCTTCATTTCTTCGTTTTTTTAAGAATGTATGTACGTATGTATCTATGTATAGACATAATCACACACATAACACCTATCTACCTATCACAGTAAATGGAATTATTGATTCTAAAAATTAAAATTTCCTATACTGGTATTATATGTCTACATCCTTGCCATAGCCTCCTGGTGGGTGGGGCATTTTTCCTGATACTTGACTTGGGCTTGGCCATATGACTTGCTTCTGCCAATAGGATATTGGTCCCATTGCATCAACCTGGTTAAATTCACACGCTTGAGCTCCTGCTCTTCATCACAAGAAGAACATACCTTGGGTAGCCACTAGTCTAGGGAAGATGAGAAGAAACATATGGAACAGATCTGGACTCAACCTATAGCTTTTAACCAAGCTCCCAGTCTAGATCAGCCAACCCCCAGCTGACCTGCACATGCATGAGAAATAAATGTTTGTTGTAAGCCACTGAAATTCTAATATTTGTTATGCATTATTATTGCAAAAATAGCTAACTAATATGTCTTTATTCCTCCCTCCATCCGTCCCTCCCTCCCTCTCTCCCTTCCATTTTCCTTTCCATTCCCCCCTCCTCCCTCCCTCCCTCCCTTCCTTCCTTCCTTCCTTCCTTCCTCTACTTATGTATCCCATTTTATCCTCATACCACTACCATTTCCCTCCAGCCAGATTAATGTGTTTTATGTGTATCTTTATGTACTTTTGAGTGTATATAATTTTTAAATTTTTGTAAATAATACCGTATTATACATCTTCTGTTTCCAACTTTTTTCACCGAGCATGTGAAAATCTAGTCCTTTAATTCTAATTGTTATATAATACTTCATGCTGTGTACCAATCACATTTTTCCTATTCTCATTCACCATGATAAATACCCAGGGCACTCCAAATCCCTTTTGTGTCCCCTTATAGACCCAAAGAATCATTTCCTTGGGATACATGCTCAAGTGGAATTACTGGCTCATAAGGCAAATGCCTACTTAATAAGGCTAAGTACTGATAAATTGCCACCAGCCTGCCATTGCTCTAGCAATGTATAAAGGTCCCTCTGTCCCCATATCCTCACTGATACTTGGCATTATCCAACTTTCTTTTTTTTGCCAATCTAATTGTTTTAATTTGCATTTCACTGATGACCAATGGTTTTGAGCACCTTGATGAATGCTTATTAACTTCCTGGGTTTGCTCTTCTATAAATTGCCTTGCCCATTTTATCTATCAGAGTTATTACCTTATTGATTTTTAGGAGTTATTTGTATGTTCACAAATTTATCCTTTATTGGTTTAGATGCCACAAATATCTTTTCCCTTTTTGGTTGGTGTAGGAACTTTGTGCATAGTGCTCTCAATTGAACTAAAATTCTTAATTTTGATGTTAAAATTTAGTTTAGATGTTTTGTTCTGACTTGTGATTTATGCTTTTGAAGTTTTGTTTAAGAAGTCATTCTCCCCTCCTACACTGTTGGTGGGAATGTAAGTTGGTGCAGCCACTGTGGAAAACTGTATGGAGGTTCCTCAGAAAACTAAAAATAGAATTGCCATATCATCCAGCAATCCACTCCTGGGCATATAAGTGGACAAAACTGTAATTCAAAAAGATACACACACCCCTATGTTCATAGCAGCACTATTCGCAATAGTCAAGACGTGGAAGCAACCTAAATGTCCATCGACAGATGAATAGATAAAGAAGATGTGGTACATGTATACAATGTAATACTACTCAGCCATAAATAAGAATGAAATAATGCTATTTGCAGCAACATGGTTGCAACTAGAGATTATCACACTAAGTGAGTTAAGTCAGAAAGAGAAAGGCAAATACCACATGATATCATTATATGTAGAATCTAAAATATGATACAAATGAACCTATTTATGAAACAGAAACAGAATCACGGACATAGAGAACAGATTGGTGGTTGCCAAGGGGGAGGGGGTTGGTGGAGGGATGGAGTGAGAGTTTGGGATTAGCAGATGTAAGTGTTTATATATAGAATGGATAAACAGCAAGGTCCTACTGCATAACACAGAGAACTATATTCAATATCCTATGATAAACCACAATGGAAAAGAATATTAAAAAATGTATATATATGTATAACTGAATTATTTTTCTGTACAGCAGCAATTAACACAATATTGTAAATCAACTATATGTCAATTAAAAAAAAATGTCATTCTCTGCCCTAAGTCACAAAGATGTTACATTACATTTTGTTCTTTTAACCTAATTGTTTTATTTATCACATTTAGCTATTTTTCTTATTTTTTTAAAGTTTTCTCAAATTATAAATGTAAGTACTGAACTTTATCAAACTGTTTTGTATCTGAAATGATCAGGTGATTTTCTATTTTTTTCCATTAAAGTGGTGAACTGTATTTATAGACTGTCTGATCACTCATTCTTCTATTCCAAGGATAAACCTGACTTAATTATAAAATTTTTGGTATGCTATTGGATTAAGTTATTTAAGATTATTACATCTCTGTTAATACATGAGGTTGACCTATAAATATCTTTATTATACTGTAACAAATCAGTGCTTATTCAATTAAATTCTTATTCATTTTTGATATCAAGGATATACTAATTTCATGAAATGTGTTGGTCAGTGTTATGAACTGAATTGTGTCTCACCAAAATTCATATTTTGAAGTTCTAACCCTCAGAACCTCTGAATGTGAACTTATTTGGAGTTAGGATCTTTACAGAGGTAATTAAGTTAAAGTAAGGTCAGTAGGGTGGGCTTAATCCAATATGCCTGGTGTCCTTCTAAAAAGGGGTGATTTGGATACTGTATACATGGAAAATGACACAAGACCAGGAAGACAGCCATCTATAAGCCATGGAGAGATGCTTGGAAGAGATTCCTCCCTCACAGCCTTCAGAAGGAACCGACCCTGCCAACACCTTGCTTTTGGACTCCCAGCCCCCAGAACTGCGAGATAGTAAGTTTCTGTCATTTAAGCCACCCAGTTTGTGGTACTTTGTTATGGCAGCACCATCAAACTAATACAGTCAGGTTTCCCTTTTTCCATTTTTGGACACAATTTATGTAAAATGGAGGTTATTCAAAACTAAGCATTGTAATCTGTTCTCATATTTTCTTTCTTGTACAAGTTTTTCTTTTCCTTAGCATTAATAATTGATTTGGTTTTTACTTGCTTAGTTTTGTAGGCACTGAACACCAATTCACCCCTAAAATTTCTGCCACGATTAAGTCTCTTCTCAATACATTCAAACATATCAGATATTCTGAAATTTCATTTTCTTGGAGGAATTTCTCCCAGAGCCCTCCTCTGATCTCCTTCTCTAATATTAACTGGTTGCTCCCTAGCTCTGCCACATGACAATCATCCTGGAATCTCCTCTCTCCATTAACTCAAGAATCTCGTTTGCTTCTCTCCTGATATGAAACTCTTATTTCCTGGATCCCATGTCTTTTTCTTTCTTGGTCAACTCTTTTTAGTAGATAGCATACTACAGTAGTACAGGACAAATAGTGCAAAGCACATATTTTTCCTTTAATTTTAGGAAATTCTTCACCATTACTTTTCGAATATTTTCTTTTCTCCATATGGAAGCTGATTTATCTCCGTCTGCAATTCATAATTGATGGAGTCTATTACTTCTAGTTCTATCTTCCATATTACCTAACTTCTACTTCATTCTCTCCAACTTTTATCCCTTTCTAATGACTTTTAGGATAGTCTTTATATATAATTTTCTAGCTCACTAATTCTCTCTTCAGCTATGCTTATTCACTCTGCTATTCAAGCTACTCATTGAGTTCTCGATATTTTGAACTCTAACTGTTTTTGGCTTCACACTCCCAATAGTTTACTGGGCTGCATTACTGCCCTGAGGTTATACCACCTTGGACTAACACTGGCTTGCCTTGAGGCAGCAGCGTGTGAGCAGGGATCTGACAAGACAATGTGGAGGAGAGAAAGCTCTCTTTGCCCTCTGACCTAGCTTTCAAGGCTGTTCTTCTTAACACTTTTGTCCTCCCAAGGGCTACTTGCAGTTAGTGATAAATAATGAAGGCTTTGTGCTCCTTTAGCTACTTAAACTCTCATGTGGCATCTCCAAGGTTGAGCTGCATTAGGGTGGTTGGGAGAAGTCAATAATCTGTGCTAACTCACTGTCTTGTCTGGACCATTAAACCCAGATGATCATCTCTTCTTTTTTCATTCTAGGATCTTCATTAAGTAATCTTATTAAGCTTTGGGGTTTTTTTCTTTCTATATTTTAAATGAGAGTGATATATGATTTGTTAATTGAGAGTGAATATCTATTTTCAATTTTATAGGAATCTTGAGAATATTAAAATCATAAAATTGAGAATTATAAAATTCCTTTACTACACTGAGAAATGGTTCTAATTATGAAAATTCCCAAGAACGTTGTCCTGATGCTAAAACATTGAAAAAACAGGTTCTATTCTGGTTCTTGATCTCATTTTCATGTCAGGAAAAGTGATCCTGACCTAGACAATGTTCCATGGGAGACATATTAGCTATGGTATAGGCTTCATGAACAGATGGACCTGGGTTTAATTCATGTACCTGCCGTTTATTCCTACATCTTAGTCATCTTTTTATTTCCAGGGCCCAGCACAACTCCTGGCACATGGTAAATCTTCAATAAATGTGTATTAAACAAAAATATTTAGCATTGCTAAGCCTCAGTTTTCTTCACTTAAAAAATGGGGATAATAACTTTCTAACATAATATTTGGCAAGGAATATGTGTTCAATAAATATTTGTTTTCTTTCCTACTATCCCCTCCTTGTGGTCTCAGCCATTATATTACCCAAGTAGCTTATCTCAGTGCCCAGGGAAACCTGTGCTAACTTGTTATTACCTCAATTCTTAGAACAGAGCAGGGAGGATGATTTTCTCCAGCTGTTATTCATACAATAATTTCCTAAAGAGTAAATTATGAATGAACCCAAATGACAAAATGCACCCTAAAGTCTGAATCAGGTTAGAAGATACATTAAAGCTAATGAAATACCTAATTTGGAAACAGATTTTGGAATCTGCAAAGCTAAGGAATTGGCATGGTCTGATACAGAGTTCAAAATTAATTTCATTCATAAATCCCCAATGTTGCCTTTTGAAGGGACACTGATGAAAAATGTCAGATGGAAATCTAACCTGGTTTTGTTTTTTTGTTAAGTGATATATTTTGTTTACTTTTTATAACAGAATTGGCTTGGATACAGAGTCTACCATCCAAGTTACAGAATACAAAAAGGCATATACTAGAAAATGTTCGCCTTGACTCCTTCTTCAAGAGATTCGGTAGCTAATGAAAAGATTCCATTGTAATGTTTTTTTCTTGCCTAAATGTTTTTAAAACAATATAAGGGAGAAATGAGATCAAAGCCAGAAGTATTTAAAACAAGTCATCCACATCCCTGGCCCAGTTAGACCTTGGTCTTGACATCATAACTTCCAGTTGATTTTAGCATCTTGAGACCTTGTATTAGAGTATGTGGTTACAACAAAAGGAATGGATTCTGGCCAACTTACACAAAATGGGAATTTACAAGGGGGCAGAGGGGAGTTCCACTGAGGGAGGCTCACAGAATGGAAGGCAAAACTCGGGAACTGGACTGATAAAGTGTAAAAAAAAAGGAAGCGAATTGCTTTAGAATTCTGTTTCAAGATTTACTTGACCATCTCCCCAGGCTCTGCTGCCAAGATGGGTGAGTGCCACCCACAAGAAACTTAGAAGAGAGGCTCTGATCGACATGGCTTTTTTTTTTTTTTTTTCTTTTCTATCACTCTTCTAGAGGAGAGCAGAGAGGCTTCATTTACAGTCCCAACCACGATATACATTTTGGGGGAAATATACTTTCCCTAAAAGGAATTGGGTTTCTCTCACCAAAAGACAAGGGGATGGATTCTGAATAATCAAATAAAGAAAAATTGTCCACGGTATATCATTCCAAAATGCAATTTAAAAGAAGACTCTTTTAAATCAGAAAGCTTCTTCAGTCTATTAATGAATTTAAAATTCAAAGTCATGCCTTAAATTTAGTGTTCTCTTATTTGAATTATTGGGAATGATTTGAGAACATGCCATAGTCTTTATAGATTGGATTAAAGATGGGAATAATTTCCTCAAAGAATAATTTCGGGTGGAGAGAAAGGATAGTAGGTGTAGTGGTAAACAAGTTGACCTTCTGGGCTTGCCTACTAACCCACTTTATAATCAACAGTGAGTAATTCAATTTACCCAGCCTTGCAAATCATTAAAACATAAATAAATAAAGAGACCTGCAAAAATTCTGCCTGGCCTGCAAAATGTGCTTGGCTGTCATCCATATTGCCAATACTTCTGATCTCTATGGCTTCTCTCATGGACCACTAAGAACATACAAGCTTTGATACACTCAAGCATACTCAAACATCTTCCCTGCGTCAATTCCTGGGAACCAACCCACACCCAAAAAAGAACAGAAATGGGGGGAGGAGTGTGGAGGGAGGGAGGTGATTATTTTCTCATGAGGTTTCACATAATTTCTTTTCCACCCAGAGCATGTGACAGAAGGTGATTTTTGCAAATAAATTAACCTTTGTGCTCTTCAGGGTCAATAATACTTTCCCATTTTACTGGGGAATTTGAATTATTGACTGTCTTGTGTCTTCATTCCCTAGAAGGTGAATTGAAGGAAATAGGTTTTTGAAGTAGTTTTGATTTTTTAAAAATTGTTTATATCTTTTTAATAATTAATATTTTGCTAGTATTATTTTATTCATCTTTGACTGCTTTGCAAAATGAGACAGTAACTAAAATCACTAATCCCACTTTCTAGGGAGGCACAGAGAAGGTACACCAGGACTTGAGAAACAAACTGGTTTCAAAATATTCATAGAACCCTCTAGCACAAACTGGTCCAGCATGGGACATATTAAGTTCATATTAAGTTCTATATTCATATTAAGTTTTACATTCCCCTGGCAGCTAATTTCTAGGACTTTAGGGGAGAGGCTGTCTTCCAAACTGATCACACGCCGATTTTCTAAGACCCGTTTTGACTAGTTGTGCCTTTAAAATCCAACTTAAATATTTGGAGCACACTGGAAAGGAGAGAATAAATGATCAGACATCTCAGTACTTATCTGAGAGCCTAGATACCTATTTAACAACAACAACAACAAAAACATATTTTAGAATGCTATGTTTGAACTCTTTATTAAAACAAACAGACAGCAACAATAAAATATCTTTACAAGTTGTTGAAAAAAGACTGGTGATGCAGAATAAAAAATGGGAGGCTTGGAATTCCAGATAAAACGTCCAGCTCTGCCTCTTGCTAGCTGCGGGCAAATTTTCTGTTTCCTCTTAAAGCTTCAGTTTCCTCGTTTATAAAATGAGGAAAATAGTGCAGGTTTTGCAGTGAAAATTAAATAAGGCTAATGTATTCAAAGAACTTGTGAACTCCCTGCATACAATATAAATTCAATAAATGATACCTATCAGAAAAGAGACTCCAAGCCTACCATGCAAGCTAAAGTGACTTGGGATTTAATATCTATTTTATCTTTTACAGGAAGTAGATCACCACGTTATCTTTCTCTTGGTGAAGAGTGAATGGGGTCAAAATAAATCACTGGTTCATCACACACCCTAAGACAACTCTCCAGGAAACGGAGATTTTTGCCCTCTTTGCAAGATCAGTTTCTTTTCATTGTTTTCCTCGTCTCTCCCCACCCCAATACCCACGTCTCCTTTAGATGTTTATTTATTTCACAGCGCTTCTCTATAGTCTGTGTTTTATGCCTCTTCCCCTCCGTGTAAGAAAGAAAGCTTACTTGATATTTCTCATTCACTAAAGAAAGTGGTAAGTCAATCAGCGATAGGGTCTGAAGAGGTGACTCTCCCCCTATCAGAAGAGCCAATGGCTAATAGACATCGTGCGAACTTTAAATATAGATTATTATTATTATTGAGCTTATAGCACCTTGGCTGTTTGCCCAGCATGTCCTTGCTAACTCAGGGTCACAAAAAAAGAGTAATTCTCTGCCACAACTCAGTAAGACATGGGATCTGCATGATTAAAATGGCCTTAGTGTTTGGAATCCTGAAATAATGGCGCTCCAAATTAAATTAAAAATGGGTTAGATAGCTTTCAGTGAAGAATTGCTATTACTCTGTTACCCTTCTTCTTGCTCCCCTCCAAAGTCTTTATTGATTTCATTGTTGCTCAGATCTGATAACATCTGTCCTATTGTTTGGAGGAATTGAAGATGCTTACAAAGTCTTAATCAAATTAATGAATTAATGGAGGGAGTTTGGAGAAACAAAGAAAATGAGGTGATTTAAATATGTATCCAGACACACATCCTTAACAGAGGTTGCTGCTGTGGTAGACACTTTTTTGATAAAACCAGAGCAGAATTCTTTGTTCAGTAGTCACTTTCTGGGTAAATGTGTTTAGTCAGGACGTGAGACCACTGGCCCTTGGACAACTCCAGCTCGTTTGCTCCACAGTGACCACGGTGCCCACACAGACCATTTTGCTAATTAAATTCCCAGAAAACCTGTTCTGAATCACCCAATAATTGACTAAATTTGTATTTGGATGCCGTTGCTGATGAGAATAAAGCACCATGCGATAATGCTTTCCCTTTCACTGTAATTTTATTACCTTATTGGACCACCAGGGACCTGGTACATCCCAGAGGGAATACTTTTCAATTTAATTAAACTGCAGACATTTAGCTTAAAGAATAATAAATAATAGACAAATACTCCTGTTTCCCCTATTTGTCTCTTATAGAGAATTAACTGCTAATAATATAATAATTGAAATCCAAAATAAAACTACACAGCCAGGGAGGTGATCAGACCATGCGACGGGTGGAGAGACCAGCTGCAGAGGGTGAGTGGGGACGTCTGGACACTAGATATGGTGAAATAGGGGTCTCCTTTGCTTTAAGCTGCTAACTTGGAAGCAGGGAAGAGAGACTTATTTACTTTCACGGGTAAGATTTCAGGAGTCTCACGAAGGGGCCCCTGCTTGCACAGCCTACTTCCTTCCCAGCACACTGAGCCTTTAACCAGAAACAAAGCCGTTCTTCCTATTGTTACATAAAAGGCTTGGAATGTGAAGTCTTCCTGGTGAGGGAGGGGATGATGTAAGCTCATTAACAATGAGAGGCAAATGACTGATGTCACATCCTCTCCTGAGAGCTGATTTTGATGATGAAAAGAGGAGAGAAGGTCTGGGCCTTGGAGAGGGATGGGGAGGGAAACAGGGTCTGGGGTTTGTCATACTTCACACTTTCACCTAGGGCTGTTTGGTTGGTGAAACCTCATCTGAAAGGAACGTTACTGGTATGTGGATCTGGATTAAGAATTTACTGGGTGCCAGGTTCTGTGAGAGGTATTTTCCCACACACTATCATAATTATCACAACACAGCTGCAAAATAGGATCTCTAGTCCCCTTTTGCTGGATAAGAAACTGAGGCTGGTATACATAAACTTCTTCTTCTTTTCTTTTTTTTGGCTGCACAGCATGTGGTATCCTAGTGCCCCGACCAGGGTTGGATCCCGGGCCCCCTGCTTTGGAAGCAGAGTCTTATCCACTGGACCGCCAGGGAAGTCCTCATCTGGCTTCTTAATAGCAGAACAAGGATTAGCATCAAGGTCAACCTGAGTCCAAACATATGCTTTTCACTCGCACCATGATAACTCAGAGCCTGATCTAAAATTTGGAGATGATTTTTTTTGTTGTTTTCAAAATGCACATCAAGTCAAATTTTTGCCATTAACTTTGGAATATTTTGGTGAAAGAAATCAGAAAGATTGAGTTCATTTTACAGATGAGACTGAAAAAGAATATGCAGGAACCAAGCCAAGTTTCTACAGCAAAGAATGAAGTAATTAGGATTCCGTGTTCTGATGTTATACCCAATTGCCTATTTGGTCTCTCCTATTGGGTAACTCAATTCCTTAGGTACCTCAACTCAGTCTGTGCAAAACTAAACCCAGGGTCTTGTATCTGCCCATTATCCATACCCCTTTCCTGCCCTAACCTAACTGTAAGAGGGAACTCTTATAGTTCCTCTCCTGATTACTGGACATCATCATCATCTTTAGTCACTTAAGACAGGAATCTAAAAGTACATCCACATTTCTCCCTCTGCTGTACTTCCCTGTTGTGTGCCCCACATCTAACCAGTCTTATTGGGTATACTTCCCAAATTTCTCTCAAATCAGTTTCCTTTTTCCTTTTGTTCATCTCCAGTGTCAACACCTTTGTTCATGCCCCAGTCATTTCTCCTCTCTCTTAATGCTAGAATCTCCTCGGTGAATTGGCCACACTGCATTCTACGTTGCAATAAGTCCCCGATTATACTCAAACTGAATGCAGATTGGTTCCCTTAAAACCGAAAGTCTGGTACATAGAGAATGCTGAATGAATGAATGAATGAATGAATGAATAAAATAAAAAACCAAAAAGAGATCTACTCTCAAGTACAAATACTAGAATAGCAACAAATCAACTAGAAAAAATACAAGCTGTTTATACTCCTTTAAATTAAGGTAAGATATACCCGGTGAGATATAAGTCTTAAGTGTAAAGTTCAATCAGTTTTGTCAAAATATATACCTATGTAAACAACACTTCAATCAAGATATAGAACATTTCCATCATACTAGAAATTTCCTTCATGGCTTTCCTTGATGATTAATGAGGCTGAGGATTTTCTCATATGCTTACTGGCCATCCATATACCTGCTTTTGTGGAATATCTATTTGTGCTTTTCACCTGTGTTTAAATTTGGTTGTTTATAATTGCAGCTTTGTAGGAGTTCTTCATAAATATGGATGAGACCTTTGTCAGATAAAACGAAGGGGAATATTTTTTCTCAGGCTTACCTTTTCACTTACTGCAGTTTTTGAGAAGGAGAAAAATTTGACATTTGATAAAGTCTACATGATCAATTCTTTTCTTTTATAGTTAGTGCTTTTTGTGTCTTCTCTAAGAAATCTTTGCCAACCCCAGGATTCAATGATACTCTTTTTTTTCCCTAGAAATTTGAAACTTTCAGCAGTTATGTTTAGGTCTGGAAGCCATTTAAAATCAGTTTTGTGTATGGTGAGAGGTTATTTTTTTTCACACATGGATAGCCAGCCCCATTTGTTGAAAAGATTTCCTTTCCCCATTGAATTGCCTTGGTGCCTTTGTTGAAAATCAGCTGACTTTCTATGTGTCTATTTCTGGATTCTGTTATGTTCTACTATCCTGATACCACTTTCACAGTGTAGGTTAATATACCTTTATAGTAAGTTTTAAAACTGATAGGGCAAGTACTCCAACTTTCTCAAAATTGTTTCGGCTATTCTAAGTCTTTTGGCTTTTCCTATATATTTAAAGTAATTATCCTGTAAATTTTCACAAAGAAAAATCAATTGAGATTTTTGACTGAGAGTGTGTAGAAAACTTTAGATCTGTTTGAGGGAGAATTAACATCTTTAGCAGTAGTGATTTTTCCAATCCATGAGCAATGGTATATTTCTCTATTTCTTTAGGTTTTATTTATTTTCTCATAGGTATAGGTCTTGCACATCTTTCATCAGATTTATTCTTAGCTATTTGGTGTTCTTTATGCTATTTTAAATATTGTTTTTAAAATTTCATTTTCCAGTTGTTTGTTACTGGCATATAGAAATATTTCAGAATATTCTACATAAATAATAAATGTAAATAGATGAATAAACTGAGTTTTGATTTTTCTTTCCAATCTTTATGCTCTTTATTTCTTTCTCTTTCTTTAAGACAATTTTCATAGATGTGATGAAATTTGGATTCTCTCAGTGTTAGAGAGAAGAGATCCAGTGATTCACCATTGAACATGGTGTTAGCTTTAGGCTTTTTGTAGATGCAGATGTAGATCAGGCTAAGAGAGTTCCCTATTTTCAGTTTACTGGAAGTTCTTTACCATAAATGAGTGTTGAATTATATCAAATATTTTCCTGCCTCTAATAAGATGATCATGTCGTTACTCTCTTTTTTTACCTGTTGACATGGTGAATTATATTGAATGATTTTTTAATATTAAACCAGCCTCATGTTCCTGGGATAAACCTCACTTGGTCATGATGTGTCACTCTTTTTATATTTCACTGAAATCAACTTGCTAATATTTTATTAAGGACTTTTTGCATCCATGCTCATGAGAGATATTTGTCTGTAATTTTCTTTATTTGTAATGTCTTCATCAGGTTTTCATTATCAGGGATTGAGTGGCATCATAAAATGAGTTAAGGAGTATTTACTTCTATATTCTTTTCTATTGATCTCTGTTGCCTTAGAAACACATCTTTATAATTTTTGATTTGCTTTTTGTTGCTCTAAGGCAGTAATTCTCAAACCACCTAGAGATTTTGTTAAAACAAAAATTGATAGGCCCCTTACCCCAGAGTTTCTGATTCAGTAATTCTGGGTAGAGACCAATAATTTGCATTTTTAGCAAATTCCTAAGTGATGCTGATATGGTTAGTCTGCAAACCAAACTGTGAAGACTACTTTTCTAGGGATTAAAACATGCATCTTTAATTTATCATAATTTACTTAGAGTTAATATTGTAACACTTCACATAAAATGTATGAAAGTTTCAAAAAAACGTTCTATTTAGTCACTATCCTTTGTGCTGTTGTTGTCATGTGTTTTATATGTACCTCAGTAATAAAAAGAAAATATGATTTTATTATTATATAAAGAATAAACTGTTTTTCAGCAAAATTAAGAGAGGGAAAATATATCTTTTATATTTATCCCTTATTTACCATTTTAGATTCTCTTCATTCCTTCTTGTAGATCCATATTTTTAACTGGTATTTTTTTATTCAGATTGAGAAACTTCCTTTAGTATATCTTGTAGTGCCCACACACTGGAGTCCTCTCAACTTTCATTTATCTGAATGTGTCTATATTTCACTCTCATTTTTAAAGGTTATTTTTATTGCATATAGACTTCTGGTAGAAAATTGTTGCTGTTGCTGTTTCCACCACATTAACGATGTCATTTCATTGTCTTTTTACCTCAGTTGTTTCTGGGGAGAAATCATACATTTTCACATTATTATTCTCTTGAATGTAAGACACCTCCTTGTTTGGCTGATTTAAAATTTTTCTCTTTATCTTTGTTTTCAGTAGTTTGCTATGATGTGCCTATATGATCTATTTTAAGAATTATTTTTCTTGGGTTTGTCAAGATTCTTGGATTTATAAATTGACAATTTTACACAAATTGAGGAACATTTTGGCATTAATTATTTATATATTTCTTCATATTTTCCCCCATTCTCTCTCCTTCCCTTTGTATCTCCAATTATACGTATATTAGCCTGTGTGACATTGTCCTACAAATCAATAAATCTTTGTTAATTTTTCCCCTCTGTTTTTCAGATTGGATAATTTTTCTTCATCTATCTTCATATTCACTCACTCTGTAGTTTCCAGTATTCCAACTGTTAAGCCTATCCAGTGAATTTTTCATTATAGGATTTGTATTTTTCAGTTCTAGAATTTTATTCATTCTTTTTATGGTTTCCATTTTTCTGTTGAGATTTCCCATATTTTCCATTAAGCCTCTGAACACATTTATAGTAGCTGCTTTCATGGGCTCATTTGTCTTGTCTAGGCTATCTAGGGATCTGTTTCTTTTTATTGCTTTTGCTCCTTATTGTGGGTCACATTTTCCTGCCTCTTCCCATATTTCTTAATTTTGTACTGTATGATGAACCTTGTGGATGATTTGTTTTGGGGACCTAAATTATGTCATCTTCTTTTAAAGAATGTTGAGTTTTGTTTAGGGACGCTGTTAAATAACTAGAAGCTCTTTTAGGTTCTGTTAGGCTTTGTTTAATTCGTTTATAAGGACAAGTCTTTTTTGGTTTTGACCTTAAACTTGGGGATAGCCTTACTCTCAGATATGATTCTTACTCCAGAAATGTGGTCTTTTGTGGTTCTCAGCTGAATGCCCAAGGCACTCGCTGAGGTCTCCTCACTCTGCATGCAGCAGTGCTTTAATGTTTCTTAGCACCACACAACTTCCTGTTTCTCCAGTCAGCTCTCAGCCCTGTAGCAGCTGGTCTCTACAAGATTTTCTTGAGTCTTGTCCTGCAAAGTCCCAGCCCAGCCTTCAGCCAAGGACATATGGTGAATCCCACACAGACTTTTGGAACACCCACTTTTGGAGCTCCCTCCTTCCTAGTACCATAAAAAATTCCAAGGACTTCCACAGTCTAGAATTCTGATCTCTGCTTTTTCAACCCAGCAAAAGTGCCCCCTCCAGTTGGGCTCCAATTTCCTACCTTGCAGCAGAAGAAATGCCCCCAGAAGAAAACCATGAAGGTTCACCTCATGTGTTTCTCTTCTCTCAGGTATCACAATCCTTTACTGTGTGTTAATGCTTAAAAACAGATACTTCATATACTTTGACCATCTTTATACTTGTTTATGGTGGCAGGGCAAATCTGGTATCAGTTATTGCCTTATAGTTGGGAGCAGAAGTTTGAAAGCTCTTTGTATCCTTAAGTAAAGATTTTATGACTAACCACAAATGTGTTTGGTGAAAATAATACTGTAGAAACTGAAGCCTTTCTCACTGCCCCAACCCCTCATACCCTTAGACACATACACATACACCAATCATCTGCAAATTCTGAGCTCTGATTACCACTGGGTGTTCCAGTGTGGCTAAGGTCTGCACTCCAGTGGTGTTTTAAATATTTTCATGAGTTGCCATTAATTAAAAACTTGAGAAGACTGATATAAAAATCCACAGTTTCTACTTCTGTTTTAAGATGGAAAGATCTGGTGGCACTAAATGAGCATGGCAACAATAGCCTGGAACAGAGTAGTGGTTGCCTTCTTTAGAGAGGATATGTGTTTTCCGGTCGGCCACAGTCTCAAGCTAGTCCATTTTACTCAGTTATGTTGTCTGCCTGATCCCTGTAGTTACTTATATATATGATCCTGGCACGTGGGCAGATAATCTTACACATAAGTAGCATGCCCGTGATATCCAATGTGATCCACCCCATCACTGCCACATTCCCCATGAGAGCTTTACTCCATGAATGTACCCAGTTTTCCCAAGCTCCTTCTGGGGATGTAAATATCTCAACAGAGAAAAGAAATAAAGAGACAGGGAGCAGAGATATGGAATGAAGTTAAATTTGGCCAGTGTACCTTGGTCTTCATGCAGGTAGAAGTTCATCAATAAGTGATCAGGGGCCAGCCATGCTGTCTGCTCCCATTCTGATTCCAAGATTAAGATGTGTTTATGCCTTTCAGCCAGCAAACCTCTCTCTTGCTTAAAAGCTTCTCAGATATTACTTTCCTGGAAATTCAATTTGGTCCTGCTCTGAATTTTATACCCATGGTTTTGCTTGAAACTCAAAGAAATGAAAAACCATAATTGTTTTCCTTATGCAATAGGGAAATTGTCTTTGTGTTTCATAATCAAAACATTGTTTTTTCTTGAATTCATTGTTTGTGTGTGTATGTGTTTTGAGGGATAATAATATTAACCAACATGTTTTGGATACTTACTATGTACTAGGAACTCTGCTAAGCATTTCCTATGAAAGATGAAATTTTATCTTCAACCACAATCCAGTGAGGTAAGAAGGAGTGTTCTCTTCATTTTACAGATGAGAAAGTGAGGCACAGAGAGGTTAAATACCTTGCCTGAGATCAAATGGTAAGTAAGTGGTGACATTGGAATTTGAAATCTCTGAATTGAAAATGAAATATGTGAACCAAGTGCTAACCAGGTTGTGTCCTTTGACTTCCTGAGTGTGACGGTCACCAGCAAGTGTGTCGAAGTCACTTTTACAGTGCAGATTCCCCACCCATCATCACTCTAGCAAGCTCCTGGTTTGCACAATCCAGAGGGGTCTCTCATACCTTTCATACTTTTATATTCAAGTATTCACTATGAAGAGGAACCCCTTCAAGTGCATGCCTCTTTTGCATAGAAGTCAGCAAAACCTGCAGAATGAACCACAAAGTGTCACAATGAAATGTGCAAATCCCACAGGAAGTGAATTTCACCTGCTGTGCTCTACACTGACTATGCAGCTCATCTTTGTGTATTGACCTCACAGC
Organism: Balaenoptera acutorostrata; assembly: GCF_949987535.1. Taxonomy (NCBI): domain Eukaryota; kingdom Metazoa; phylum Chordata; class Mammalia; order Artiodactyla; family Balaenopteridae; genus Balaenoptera; species Balaenoptera acutorostrata. The sequence goes on along the minus strand of NC_080071.1, from coordinate 65,280,940 downwards.
TCTTAGACTCAGAAAGCAGGCAGGACAGAGGCATAAAGAAAACCCCTTTAGTCTCAGGGCCAAAAGACCTGCAAAGTCTTGGCTGAGGGGACCAGGTAAACCTTGAGGAGTATTCTTTCTTCTTACTCAGGGTCATAAAACATGAAAGCTAGAAGGGCCCAGGGAGATATTTTCCTCCAGTCCTCTCATTTTACAGATGGGGCAACTGAAGCCCAGAGATGGGGTCTGATTCCCCAGCTGCTAAGTCAGTGATGGCAGAATAGAATTCCCCAGTACCCAGACCTCGTGACTCCCTCACACACACAGTGCCTCTGCTGGGCAGGACTTAAGGGTCTGCTCAGGTGACTCTACTCCACCTTCTGGCTGCAGGAGCAGAGGGAAAGCAATGCATCCACGAAGAAGGAGCTGGCAGTGGAAGAACAATGACGATTCAATCAAGAGCCAAAATACCAAGTTATTAGAAATTGAGCTAACTTTTCCCCTTCTACTACCACTCAAACTTTCATATACATTTCTGAGCTTTCTCCCAAGAGATTTGAAGTAATAGGAAACAGAGGATATTGTTTTATTTTGTTGGTTCCTTCTCTGATGATTAGTGCCAAGAAACAGAGAAATTACAATTGTGAGGGTCCTGAGGAGGACGCACTGACATAGAACACCGCAATTGTTTTGTAGTTTGACATGGTACTTGCTGCTTGACCTCTTTTATGTGTAGTGCAGTGTCCTGTTGTCATAAGTGAAGAATATGGGCTGGCAGAAGTCAACAGATTTTCTGAAGTTTGCTTATCTACTAAGTTTAAAGGCAGGACCTAGAACCTCTGCATTTCCAGTCTTTCCTTCTGTTAGATGGGCCACCATCAAATGAAACACATTGAACCTTAAAGGAGACATCAGTCTGGGGAAGTAAACTTTGAGTAGTGGACAGAGCTGGGATATATTCTACCCATGGACAAATGTCAACTCACTAGCTGCATGACTATGGCCAGCCACTCAACTTCTCTAAGCTTTCATTTTCTCATCTGCAAAATAACAACAATAACAGCTGCCTTATGGGACTAATGTAAGAATCCCATGGTTATCCTTATATTACATAAAGTGGTTGTCATGTAGTAAATGTTCAAGAAATGTTAGAGCGTGTTCTCTCCAATATCCTCTGTCAACACTCAAAATATTCAAGAGTAACCAGAACAAAAGATCTATAACTAGTTAGGGATAATCAAGGTATCAACAGAAATACCAAACCATGACTGCAGTAGGGCCTCTGATCAGACTTTTCCGTAGCACAGATTTGTTCCCCTCTTTTGATGACTTTTTGGATATTCTTATTGGCATGCAATAAGGCAGAATATGGCTTTTTAATCTTTTCCAAACCTCCCTATTTAAATCCTTCTTATAAAACTTTACCTCTCCTCACTTTGTTATGCTGATTTAGTGTGTGTATGGGTCTTAAAGAAAGAACAGTTGAAAAGAATAAAGACTATAGATAGGCCCTCTTCTGCGGCTATAGACTTTGACACATACTATGTCAGTCATGCTCTCAGATTTTGGAAATGGGAAACAGAATTCCAAGAGGTTAGTTCTACATGTCAGTGGTAAATCACAAACTCTAGTTAAGGATAAGGTTATCTTTTATGTGCTTGTAACCACAGAAATGATCCTAAACAAAAGTATTTAGTAAACTAACAAAATTAATATAACAAATTGTATCCAGATATTATAGTAGAAGACCTTTTGGTGTGTCTGCCTAACCTCCATTTCACCATTTTTCTAAGAATTATCCACCCACCCAAATGGATGGGCTTTTGTAGCTGTATGTATACCGACTGACACTTCTTTCACTGGTCATAGCTGATTGGTTCAGAGATGGACAGTGGACCCAATCTGAGCTAACGAGATTCTCCCCTAGGACTTTAGATCTAGGGTAGTAATCAATTAGTTGGAAGCCTTGATGCTGGGAGGTGATGTGGTTCTAGGGCTGGGCATGTGATGTTCCACCACCTGCAAAAGGAGCTGGTATAAAGAGAGAAAAAAATAAAATAGGCACTTGGAGAGTAGGGGCAAATGACCTCACAATCACAGAAAGCTTGGCAATAGCCCTCTTAGTTCTGATAGATTGTCCAGTCCCTATTTCCTTTTTTCCGGAGCCTAAGGGTTGTTGAGTTCTATGAGATACACAGGGATCTTTCCAACAAAGTCTAACTTTCACACATCTGAGTCTGTTTGTTACTTGTACTAAAAATCTCTTAACTGAGGTAGTGTGTATGATGATTAAGTGGTCAATGTTATTATCCAGCTACTCTGTACCTAAGATATCTTGTTGGGAAGGATGAGTTTCTCATGCTCCCTCCAAGAGAGCAGGGCCTCTGCCAGAATAGAGCTACAACAATCTCTTTGTTCAAGTTCACTTGCCGTGTAGTTCTATTTTCCCTTCCATGTATGTGTATTCTCTCCAGCGAAACTGGAAGTTTCTTTAGGGAGATGACTGTCCGTATTCATCTTTTCATCCCCCATAGCACTTGGACTCTGCTGCTATGGAATTTGCTGATGGTGTTCATGGAAAAAGAAAAAGAAAAAATAAACCTTCTACTTCAATAATTTTCCATTTGGGCAAAGCTTCTGTTACCTTGATTTAGGAAATAATCACATTTCTTTCTCTTTTTTTTTGTCATAACCGATCTCTCTTCTCAGCTTTGTGTCAATGAGGAGATAGGTTTATTTAGCCAGTAATTTCCACTGCAGAAAATCTTGGTCCCAGATTGCCCTGCAAAAGCAATATGTTCTGTTTTATTTTTATATTACATTATATTTATTTTAATTGCATTCTCCATCTGGTCAAAGATAGCATTAGGCACCATAGATGGAGAAAAGAAACAAAGAGATATCTAACCATGATAATAACTGGAATTATTATTTTTAAAAACTATCCAGGGGTACTATAACCTCCAGGAATGAGGCAAAAAAAAAAAAAAAATAGCCCTCTTGTTAGAGAGCTCTAGAAGGATTCTGGAGAGGAAGAGAGATGAGGAGAAATGGACCAAATCAGGACTCCTGGTGTCCCCTGAGTGACCCAGAGTGAACTGTTACAATGAGCCCCCACTTGGAACCAGTTCCAGGACAGTGTGGACCACAGTGTGAAATGACACATACAAGCCCTAAGCTACCTTGAGCACTTTTACTATTTCCCAACTAGTTTCTGCGGGACATTAATACACAGTTTCAATCACATGTTTTATTAATAAACTTTAGAAGAGACCCCCCAAGGGGGAGGTCATTTTCTTCTCATTTCAGAAGATGTTTCTGCAAAACTCTGCTAGCAATTGGAGGTCTTCCTAATGAAGCTAATATTATGTCAATGGTTTCGTATACTAGAAACAAAATCCTAAAATTGGATGCCTACAGTGGATGGCTAAGCACTCGGCTTCCAGGTTAGGATGCTGGGTGAGGGGTTATCAGGGTTGCTGAATCATCTATTCCTGCTTTTAAATCGGAAAATGATGGGATTGAGGGGAAGGTTTACACATGAAAGTTTGCCAGAAAACAGTGAGTGGCGACATTCCCCGATGAGAATCCATTCCCCCAGCCACTCCCTGGAGTCTACCACTTAGGATAGTTTATGTTTCAGAAAACAAAAACCCATTTGAAACTGGCTTGGGTAAATAATAGCATTTGTTGGTTCACAGACTGATGATTTGGGGGCATATAGCTTCCGGTGTAGTTTGACACAGAGATTCACCATATACTCAGGGGCTCCATTGATCTGAAAGTCTTTTGTTCACCTTTAGTGTCAGATCTTTTCTTCAGGCTGATCCCAGGCTCAGGTACCAGAAATGGTATCATGGCTTGAACATTACTACCTTTCCCCATGACAGAAGAAGAGAAAGCATCTTTCCTAATCTTTAATAAGAGCAGGGAAGCATTTTCCTCTGAAACCTCAAGGTAAAGGCTCTTTGCATTTTATTCGTCCAACTGGGTCATGTGCTCATCCCTAAGGCAATCCTTGTGCCCGGGAAGGAATGGTGGATGGGTTTTGCAGATTGGCTTAAGCTTACCAGAGCTCATCCTTGGGTCACTTCCACTGGGAGTGGGACTTTTACCCATTGAAAATCTGGGATGCTATCATCGTGACAGAGGAGGAAATGGATACAGGAACAAAATCCCAGGTACCTCCTACAGTATTCAGAGCCATGACAAGTACCACTGCCCACCCCCTGCACTAAATGGTCCCCTTTCACCTGTTACTACTCTTGATGCCAATTTCAGTATATTTCACAGAAAAATGAAAGAATGAATATAACAACAAAAGGTAGAAAAGGACATCTGGTATTCATCAGGTGGGGTACTTTGTGTCCTGTGAGGTCTGATAGGAACTATCCTTGAAAGCACATGGGAGAACAAGAAAGATGAATTTAATAATTAGAATATTTAGAAGGCTGTCATAGGCACAATCGGTGCCCTACCCATATACTTGTCACCAGGCTCAGGGGTCCTTCCCCAGCTGCTATGGGAAGCGCTGCTAACAGCTAGTAGTCATCCTGTTCTTCAGGGAATTGCTGTTGGCTGATGGGAGCTGCCTTGCTCAGGAAGTTAACCCCTGCTCCCTCCCTGACCCGCAGCCAATCAGTGACTAATGGGATCCAAAAGTCTTGCCCCCTTTCCTCAAGCTGAGACAAATCCATGCAGCAGTTTATCTCCTGAGCCCCCCGGGCCTCTGGCCAAGGCTAGGTGTTAGCTGAGACCACCTCTGTCCTCAGCTCTTTTCCCTTCCTCTGATCTCCTCACTCCCCTTACAACTTCTTTCTGAAGAGCAGTCCCTCAGATCACACCACCCAGATCTCTGTCTCAGGCTCTGGTTCTCGAGAGCCTGACTTAAAAGAGGCCACTTGGTGTAGAGGGGGAAAAAAACAAAACACAGATGAACAAACAAATGGAAGTCAGGGGCTGTGGTTCCAGGTGAGTTTGATGAGCTAATGGGTTACAAGCATTAGAATGTGCTTGGAATAATTTAGGACTTTGCTGTTGCCAAGTAACAGCCCCCACCCCAAAGTGTGTCAAATGTAAAAGGGAGGATGGCTTACAGAGAATGGAGGTGGCACAGAGGAGCTCAGAGCTGCAGGCCAGACTCAGTAGAGGCCACTCGCATTACCGGCCTCAGCTGCTCCTCTCCTCCTCTCTCTCATCTCTGCATCTGCTTCACTGTTTCCTTCTCTACTCCCCAGGCCACATGGGGGGATATCACAGTCATGCCAGAGCTCTGAATAGTTCTCTTTTGCACCTAAGATTGGACAGGACTCCACTGTCTCAATGTTTTTCTTCAAGACAACGAACTTTAATTGGCTCACTTGTATCACGTAAGCCCTGGACCAATCAAGGACTGGGGCCAGTGGAGGCTTGACCTGTCCCGTGCTGGCGTGATCACAGTGGCCATGGGCAGAAAGCGTGGCAAATTGTGCACTGGCTCTTGGAACTTCTGCCTAGAAATGACACAGGTTCCTTCCACATTTCTTTGGCCAACACATGGTCATACCCTACTTCAAAGAAAGTGATGAAATGCAGTCATTATCACAAGACCAGAGGTGGAAAGCCATACAGACTTGGGATTACACTGATGAGTTCCACAATAGGATTTTGATAAAAGTAAATATTAACGGTTGATATTAAGTTGACATGAAGTAACTATGATAATGAAGAATTCATCAAGGAAACTGTGAAAAGATAGTGTAGAATTTATTCCCCCCAAATTTGGGGGATAATAAATTAAGTCTAATCATCTGAGTTTGCCAGAAGATGAACCAAGTTGGTTGTTTTCATCATGTGCCATGGATGGAATGCCTCTGCCTCTGATGCCTCCGTAAGAGGTTAGGGATGGGGTTTTGGGTACCCCTCCCTTTCTCTCCTTCACTATTTTCATCTGTTTTATTTGGTATGTGAGTGTGTGTGTGTGAGGGGGGTGTTTGATGGATTTTGCTTCTTAGCATCCATTCCTCCTCAGCACTCCAATTTCCATTTGGAAAATTACTTCTTCCATGCTGTATGCAGCCTCAAAACGTCCTGCCCATCAGCCACAGAGGCTACTGGCTCCTCCTACCAGAAGCTCTCACCACTTGGTACAGCCAAGCATGTTACCCAAGCTTAATCAGACTCTCTCCTGGATTTTGACCCTTAGACCAGTAACTACAAAGGCAAAAGTAATGGTGGGAGTTTATCCAGCACCACTTCTGTTCCTGCTATTTTGTATATTCTCAGCCTCGTTCTTTCATCCTCCCTTCAATCACATGAAAGCACTAATACCTTTCCAGTACATTCCCTTATGCTTTATTTAGCTCATTAGTTTCTGTTGCCTACAACAAAATAACCCTAGGTGGATAAAGTTTCATTAAGATTTGTTTTTATTTGTTTATTTTTTTACAGAGTTCCACTGCTAAAATATTAGAGTTTGGACCAGATAATTTTCAATGTTGTTCCTAGTTCTGTGTGTTCAAGCTTGAAAAACAATAACAGAAGAAAATGCTTATTGCAGATCTGGCAGCTGACTCAATGCAAATGTTACCACCAACAGGAACCACAAAGAAACCTAGGTCAGTAATAGCTCGTGTAAAACATTTCTCAATAGCTTTCCCACCAGCCTTCCTGTGCTGGCCTCTGAAATTTAACCCTTTCTAACGTCCAAATATTCAAAAGCTGCAGACTTGCACATCTGGAACTGTGTCATCTCAGTGTTGCTTGTGGACCTCACTCTAAACTTCTCTTTGTGATGGAGGACCAAGAACATTGTCTCATGCACTTGCTGAATTTGAATGAGGTTTGCGCCGTTTCTGTAAAATAGAGACACCATTTTTGGTGAATGATTTGTATAATCCTGGCACCATCTCCTCAGTCTTCCTGGCTGATATTTACGAGTTTAAATATGGCTAATGATACAACATTCCTGCCAGATGGTCAATAGGAACTACATGGATTCAGATATTTGAGCATCAGACAAACGCTTGATACCTTCGATTGAGACTCAAACACAAAGTCTTTTTTGGAAAATAATTTAAGTCTGAGAGTTCATAAGCATTATGAGAAGTAGACAGAAGTAGCCAGCCCAGATAAACGTAACAAGAATGAGTTTAGCATGGACCCTGCATTCTTTTCACCAGGGTTGGTAATTGATGTCTCAGCAGGGCTGGTCCACGTCTTAGGACTCTACTTGTGTGTTCTGTCTAGAACACCTGTTATTACATAGGTTGCAGGGAGTTAACATGCATTGCCTCTGTGGTCTGCTCAATGTTCACTGATTTTGTTTATAGGACTTTGCTGCCTCCCACTATAAACATTTATGGGTTTTCCCGATCATTTTCATTGCCTGCATGGTCTCCACCGCCTTCCTCCCGTAAAGCATTCTCTGGCCGTAGTCTGAGCACTCCGTCTCATGCTGGCCAGGGGAGTCTCCACTTCACTCCGTCCGTCTGCTGAGTCTCCACCCCGCATGCTGGCCCGTTCTGCAGTCCTCCCAGCCTCCCTCTCCCTCCCTCCCTCACTTGATTATTGGTGATGCTCCTTGAACAGCCACCACCCACGCTAAACAGCCTGGTTGTGCGCTCTGTGAACTTTTTCTCACTCTCTGCAAAATGAGCACTTCTTCCTCCGTACCCAGAAAGCAGGCTGGTTTCCCCCGGGAAAGACTGGTGTCTTGGAAGAACATCGCCCCAGCGCTCAAAACGAAATTTTAATTAATGAATTTTTGTTTGTTTGTTTGCTTTGTTCTCTAACTTTTAAAGTATCACTTGGCTGTGGCGAAGGCAGACACATTTCAAGCGCTAGCAGCAAAGAGTAGAAGCGCTACTGTGTATTTATTGTCTACCCTTCACAGGCTCTAAGGGAGAGTGACTCTTAGAATTAGGTAAGAGGGTGGAGTTTCATGGAGGAGAGGATTTGCAGAAAATATAGAACAGAGCTCCAGTGGAAGAGGGTTAAGGAAAACAGAAAGCAACTAGTTTTGTACAAAAATTAAAAGGAAGCCACACACAGCCTCTGGAGGTCAGAGCCGTTTAAAGACTGGCCTCTTTTTCTTTACGTGTCAATTTCCTTCACACAGATTACGAAAGCAGTCCACCTGGCTGACCTCACTGCTCTCTCCTCCACATGTAGGTCTCTGGCAAAGTCCCAGGAGCATTAAACAAAAATACAAATAATCACCCCTTAAGCTATGAACACAGCTAGTAAATTATGTGACATTACTGAACAGTCACTGCGGTCCTTCTGGCCCTGATCTTATCGGGCCCATTCATTCCTATAAACTTGCCTGCGTAAACCAGCACCTCAGCCAACAGCCTCTTGCAGGGGAATGCTCTTTGCCTACTCTGTCTCTCATTCCTCTGTCCCTAGGTCTGTCCTGAGATGTCATTGCCAGGTCCTGGGAATTACAGGATCTGCCTTATCAGTAATGCAGTTGAGTGTGAGTGCATTTCTTATGTGTGCGTCACACAGGGCAATTCTGTCAATGGCCAGTATTCTCCATTCGCGCCCCTGCCCGCCATCACCCCCGCACTGCCATTCCCCTAACTGTCTGGAATCTGGGCCAGCCTCGGGAACAGCCCTGCCTCTCAGGGGAGAGACCGATTTGCTATGCTCTTCACCCTGAACAAGGAGATCTTTCATTTCCAAAGGGAAGATGTTTTATTTCCACCCCCCAGAATTAGAATAAGGAAACATTTCTTGTAAACCTGGAAATTAAAATGCAGACAGTACATGTCCTTCGATTTCCTTTTATTGGTCTTCAGAGGTGAACCCAGGAAGAATTGTAAATATGTATCAGGGTAACTCCTGGCCTGGAGGTATTGAAACTCCACTGACAGCAATGCCAAATGTCACTGTCTGGCGTCTCCAAGGGCCCCCTCCCATTTCTCCCCACCCTCCATCTCCCTTCCATCTCTCTACCCTGTTTACAGTGACTTTGAGGCTGGTAAGAAGCATTTTGAGGTGACACTCGAGCAGCTGTGTGGTCCAGAATGCATTATCATGTTATGTCTCAATTACAATATTCTTCGGTTGATGCGGAAGACAGGCACAGCCAGGATCCAGCCTTAGAGAGCACTGCCATCTCCTGGAAAACCCTCTATACTCGGGGCCTGCTCTCAAGGCTCCTTCAACGCCACCAGGAGGAAAACAAAGCCTTAGTCGTGGGCTTCTATCTTTAGAACCCAAGATCTGGGTACACAGAGCTATCTTCTCCTGCCCCTTCCAACTGGAACGCTCCAATTCCCTGAAGGACACGAAAAGGTGTTGTATTGTCATCTTAATTAAAAACAAGTAACTAGGCTGGGGAGGCCACTGGTGCCGAGACTGTGATCATTACTCCCACCTTCTGCTCCTGAGGCTGGTAACAGACGCTGCTTCCTGTAAATGAGTGCCTGGCACCAGTACAATCCTGCCCTTGGGATCTTCGGAAGAAGCGCTAGCCTTATTTACACCGTTAAGGACGGCGCTGAGGACTTGGGACAGAAGTTACTTGCTCAGGCAGAGCTTTGGAGAGGAGACAGCCCCAGGTTCCGTGGCAATTGCTTATTGAGATTCCACCTTACAGGCATGTTGGGATAACTAATGAGATACTTTCAAAAAGCACTGAGGACACAGAAAAGCCCCTATGAGTTTCCATTTAAACTCACAGCATATGAAAGCCAGCACACATGACTGTGTCTTACAGGATCTTCTAAAACACAGCTTTATTGATTAGAGCTGGCTCGTTGTCAGGTTTGGGCGAGAAGATCAAAATACATTTGGAAAGATATCAGCCTCATCATCACGAACAAGAATGGGGTAACGGATTTCTCCACAAACAGCTTTGCTTTGAAATAACAAGGAAACGGTTATCTGCATAAAGACAAATACGAAAATATTCTCATTAACTGAATTAATTGATTTCAGATAATTAACAGAATTCTTTAAATTCAACTAGTGTTCCTCGGAATCAGTAGTTCTTATCTTTTGGAAGACCCTTTGAACAATGTGAAAATATTGGCATCCTTTCCCCAGAAAAATGCATACACATTCTGCATATGATTTAACAAACGTCATCACCACCTGCACAAACCAGAGTGATCTTAACAGCACTCAATTTAAAAATGCCCTTTGTAGCCAGACTTCTTTGCAAGCCCAAGTTTAAGTTTTGGGCTTCCTGATTATTTGGGGGAGAAATGGGGGCCACAGGAATGTTTGCAAATGAGCTGACCCGTGGGTTGGCACCTACAAGGAATGGCAAGGGGTATTCCCTTCTCTTCCGTTCTCTGGCCTCATATTGAAAGTGGGTTTAAATGTTCATCCTTTGAAAATCCTGGGCTTGCAGAGGCACACATCTGAAAAGCTCTGATAATGACTTGCTTCAGCTCAGCTCCAGGAAAACAAAGCTGAATCAAGGGTTCTGCCATGGCACCTGTTTAGACATGTCCTGTGTCCCCACCCCTGGAGAGAAACCCTAATGAAAGTGATTTGGGAACACAGCCTTCCACGTGGCAAGAAGGTGCGACACCACCTCTTCTGACAAAGTCCTGGCTGTAGACCCGCGACCTACCAGGGGACTGTCGTGTATGAAACAAAGGGCAAATTTCACGGCACAAAAGTGAAATGAATTGTAAGAACTCTGTTGAAATAGCAGTAAAATATGGACATACAGGATTTATTCCAGGGATCCAGGCTTATAACCCAAGGTTTGTGTCCTTGACTCCTTGTTTTTATCTTTATCATCAGTTTCTGGAAGGAAGCCTTTTCTCTTCTCTTCCTGATTTGTTGGCAGAAGCTCTGTGGTCACATGGGTAGTTTCTGGATTGAGCTTCCAAAGAAGTTTCACCCTCCAGCTTCTCTTGGGCCTGGACCACTTCAGCAGGTCCCTGGGAACTCACCGTTGTTTCTGTCCCTGGAACTGATGGCAATGGCAGAGTCTCATACTTATATAGTCCTTTCAAGTTTTTTGGAATTTCACCAATTTAAACCTGATCTCTCTGCTTAGCAGATGGGAAAACTGAGGCACACATAGATGAGGATAATGAACATAAACTCCAGGCACATAGTGATGATAATAACAGATAAGTACTGATTGGTTCTTGTGTATCAGACAGTTTATTTAGTACCTCATATGCATTCTCTCATTTACTCTCCCCAGCAACCCTATAAAAAGTACAATTATGATCCCTCCTTTTCAAATTATTTGAGAGAAAACTCAGACAATGTGAGAGGATTCAGTTAGCTATTATTGCAATGATGCTGTGTAACAAACAACTACACATTCTCCACGTCAGACAGCAGTTAAGCACCTAGTTAGGCCATGCATCTCTGGGTTTACAGGAGGTTAGCTGTGCTAAGCTGCATTTGGCTAGGGTGGTTCTGTTTCTTGCGTTTTTCATCCTTTCTGGACCAGTGGGCTGGCTGGGGCATGTTCTTCTCATAGTGATGGTAGAGATAAAAACAGCAGTGGAAACATATGAGGCCACTGAAGTCTTAGGCTCAGAACTAACACAGGGACACCTCTACCTACATAAAAATTAGCCAAAGCAAGTCATGTGGGTGAGTCTAAAGTCTAGCAATGGGAACTACACCCTGCCTAAGGTGAAACCATGGCAAAGTAGATGCAGAAGAAGGTAAAGAACTGGAACACAAACTAGCTAAGGGGCAGGGTTGGAATTTGAACCAAGGTAGCCTGGCTTTAAAACCTAAGTTCTGAAACTAACACAACATTGTTAATCAACTATACTCCAATATAAAATAAAAAGTTAAAATAAATAAATAAATAAAAGAGAAAAAACCCCAAATCTAATTTCTTAACTACTGTGCTATATCATGGGGACTTAACAAAAGGCCACTATTGCTTTCTTAAAAACTCAGCTTGTCCCTCCATAGACTGGTGGGATTAATGTAGACAAACAAGTGAGAATAGGAGAGGAAAGCTATTAATAAGAAGAAATGATGGAAGAATAAGAAATGGGACAGAGAGAGAGGTTGTAACTATCGCGTTAAATCACAATTACCAATATTCACTATTTACTGACACTTGCTCATATTTTACATCATCATTTCAGAGCAAACAAACAAAATGTCCCATTTTGTCTCCTGAGTGTCTATACTGGCATGTGTCAAATGTTTTGAGACTCAAAGCCACTTTTCAGTAGTAATTTGGGAGATGTATCCCTTTGTAGTGTCGTAAACCCTCACTTTGGACAGGTCGGGACCACTGTGCTCTTTTGGAAAGAGTGCCAGGGCCAGAAACATCAGGATCCAAACTCACAAGGAGCAGCAAGAGAGCAACGCCAGCATCAGGGAACAAGATGAAAACAAATCGAAGGGACACTGCCTTAGAATGACCTTTGAGAACAAATAGGATTGGAATAAAATAAAGACAATGGATAAAGAGTAGATAACTGAACACATGAGAAACCTTTGTCTCCCAGAGGCAGATGATCTCGTTTCTCTAAATTTGGACCTCAACTCAGAGCTAGATTGCTGGTGGCAACTACAAATAATCTGACAAGGGAGAGCAACCTTGTCAAGACCAGGCATCAAAATCCCACCCTCTAGCATGAAGTCAGTGAAGCCTGGAGAAGAGGTCATTGTGAAGAGAAGTGACCTACTCCCCAGCCATCCAGCACCTTCCCACTGGGTTTATGACATTCTCCTCTTCCTCCCTTTTTGGGAAGCAATCTATGTGGATAACCTCAGACACTGATCCTATACTATCCATTTTCTTATTCTCCTAACCTGAAATAATATTTTAAAAACTGATACAGAGCTTCAAGATGGTGGAAGAGTAAGACGCAGAGATCACGTTCATCTCCACAAATACATCAGAAATACATCTACATGTGGAACAGCTCCTACAGAACACCTACTGAACGCTGGCAGAAGACCTCAGACCTCCCAAAAAGCAAGAAAGAGATTAACAGCGCCGCTTAAACAAGCTCCAGATACGGGCATGAACCGCGGCCATCAGCGCGGACCCCAGAGATGGGCATGAGATGCTAAGGCCACAGCAATCAGAGAAGAAAAAGAAATAAAAGGAATCCAAATCGGAAAAGAAGAAGTAAAGCTGTCACTGTTTGCAGATGACATGATACTATACATAGAGAATCCTAAAGATGCTACCAGAAAACTACTAGAGCTAATCAATGAATTTGGTAAGGTAGCAGGATACAAAATAAATGCACAGAAATCTTTAGTATTCCTATACACTAATGATGAAAAATCTGAAAGTGAAATTAAGAAAACACTCCCATTTACCATTGCAACAAAAAGAATAAAATATCTAGGAATAAGCTTACCTAAGGAGACAAAAGACCTGTATGCAGAAAATTATAAGACACTGATTAAAGAAATTAAAGGTTATACAAATAGATGGAGAGATATACCATGCTCTTGGATTGCAAGAATCAACATTGTGAAAATGACTCTACTACCCAAAGCAATCTACAGATTCAATGCAATCTCTATCAAACTACCACTGGCATTTTTCACAGAACTAGAACAAAAAATTTCACAATTTGTACGGAAACACAAAAGACCCCGAATAGCCAAAGCAATCTTGAGAAAGAAAAACGGAGCTGGAGGAATCAGGCTCCCTGACTTCAGACTACACTACAAAGCTACAGTAATCTAGACAGCATTGTACTGGCACAGAAACAGAAATATAGATCAATGGAACAGGATAGAAAGCCCAGAGATAAACCCACGCACATATGGTCACCTTATCTTTGATAAAGGAGGCAAGCATATACAGTGGAGAAAAGATAGCCTCTTCAATAAGTGGTGCTGGGAAAACTGGACAGCTACATGTAAAAGAATGAAATTAGAACACTCCCTAACACCATACACAAAAATAAACTCAAAATGGATTAAAGACCTAAATGTAAGGCCAGACACCATCAAACTCTTAGAGGAAAACATAGGCAGAACACTCTATGACATAAATCACAGCAAGATCCTTTTTGACCCAGCTCCTAGAGAAATGGAAATAAAAACAAAAATAAACAAATGAGACCTAATGAAGCTTAAAAGCTTTTGCACAGCAAAGGAAACCATAAACAAGACGAAAAGACAACCCTCAGAATGGGAGAAAATATTTGTAAATGAAGCAAGTGACAAAGGATTAATCTCCAAAATTTACAAGCAGCTCATGCAGCTCAATATCAAAAAACCAAACAACCCAATCCAAAAATGGGAAGAAGACCTAAATAGACATTTCTCCAAAGATGATATACAGATTGCCAACAAACACATGAAAGAATGCTCAAAATCATTAATCATTAGAGAAATGCAAATCAAAACTACAGAGAGGTATCATCTCACACTGGTCAGAATGGCCATCACCAAAAAATCTACAAACAATAAATGCTGGAGAGGGTGTGGAGAAAAGGGAACCCTCTTACACTGTTGGTGGGAATGTAAATTGATACCGCCACTATGGAGAACAGTATGGAGCTTCCTTAAAAAACTAAAAATAGAACTACCATATGACCCAGCAATCCCACTACTGGGCATATACCCTGAGAAAACCATAATTCAAAAAAGAGTCATGTACCAAAATGTTCATTGCAGCTCTATTTACAATAGCCAAGACATGGAAGCAACCTAAGTGTCCATCAACAGATGAATGGATAAAGAAGATGTTGCACATATATACAATGGAATATTACTCAGCCATAAAAGGAAATGAAATTGAGTTATTTGTAGTGAGGTGGATGGACCTAGAGTCTGTCATCCAGAATGAAGTAAGTCAGAAAGAGAAAAACAAATACCATATGCTAACACATATATATGGAATCTAAGAAAAAAAAATGGTCATGAATAACCTAGGGGCAAGACAGGAATAAAGACACAGACCTACTAGAGAATGGACTTGAGGATATGGGGAGGGGGAAGTGTAAGCTTTGACAAAGTGAGAGAGTGGCATGGACATATATACACTACCAAACGTAAAATAGATAGCTAGTAGGAAGCAGCCGCATAGCACAGGGAGATCAGCTCGGTGCTTTGTGACTACCTAGAGGGGTGGGATAGGGAAGGTGGGAGGGAGGGAGACGCAAGAGGGAAGAGATATGGGAACATATGTATATGTATAACTGATTCACTTTGTTATAAAGCAGAAACTAACACACCATTGTAAGGCAATTATACTCCAATAAAGATGTTAAAAAAAATAAAATAAAACTACTGACACACCCGCTCTTTGCTCCTCAATGGACATGTGTGTGCCTCATCTCCATGATACAGAAACCCATCTTATAGAGGGAAAGGGGAAGAGAACCCAGAGGGCCCACAGAGGACCAGAAGTGACTCAGATCAGCCCAAGAAAAAGGCAATAGGAGGGAGAGGTACACTAGAAGGTTCTTACAAGAGAAAAGAGACCAACTCTTTCTTCTGGTGATATTAGTGCAGCTTGGATCTCCGAGTCAGTGCAGAGGACCAGTAGGCATCCAAGAAGTGGGGAACGCCTAGGGTGCATTTAGAAAGAGTCACTCATCTGTACTCTGCCCCCCTCCCTTTTCCACCTCAACCTTCCAGGCCAAGTGTCCTTCTTAAGGGGCAAACGTCTCTTCAGTAATGCCCCTGGGAGACATCTTACTGATCCCAGAATGGCAGGATGCTAAGAAACCAAGAGCTAAAAAAGAGAGTATTGGGAATGTTTGGTCATTGACAATCACATCCGACATACCCTAAGCATATGTTAGCTGTTCAATATACTCACAAGTGCTTTACCTTTTATCATTACTCTATGGTAACCAGAGCTCCCTTACTGTGTTTTGGAATTTCCCATGAGAGCTGGGGCCGGGATAGTAAGAATAATTGTCTTAACTCCTAACATTCACTGAGTACTTACTCTGTGGCTGGAAAAGGTTGTCTAGGGTGGACAAATGATTTTGTCCTGCAAAACCAACATTGTCCAAAGCACTTTACCAGTCGCTAATTTATTTAATGTTCCTAACAACTGTACAAGGTAGGTCCCCTTCTTATTCCCATTTTATCAATAAGGCAGTTGAAACAGAAACACATTCAGTAACTTGCCCCAGATATACAGCCACGAAGTGATTGAGCTGAGCTTTGAACCTGGGCAACAAGGCTTCAGAATTTTGGCCATTAACACCGCCCCATAGTGTCTGTCACATACATGAAACCTGGGAATGGTTCCAGAAAATTGTTGCCTGAAGAATTTGTGTAAGGGCCCAGAGACACTGTTGCTACCATGAAATAGACACTGGGAGTAGAATGACTTTGGCTTTGCTTTGGGAGACCCTGAACCTAATTTTGGATGAATGCCCAGCACACAGTTCAAGAAATAAATTGTTGATTTGCTTCTTGAGACTATGATGCTCTGAATCTGCTAGGATGCATTCTGAGACTTGGCTGAGGCCCTGCTCTCTTCCTGGTCGAGTGATAGCTGTTGCTTTTTGACTGACCAGTGTCCATTCACTCTGCTTCCAGGACAAGCAGCCTGGTTTTATTTCCCATCTCAATCTATGTGGTTTTGGGGGAGCTGGTCTACGAGTGGGCATGTGCCCCAGGCTTTCAGTGTATTACAATTTCTTGACTCAAGGAGGCCCATTCAGTCCCTATTTGGGAATTTTATTGGAACTATTGGAAAAGAGAAGCACTTTTCCTCCAGGGTTGCAGAGAGGCTAGGATGCAGGCCTGGAGCTGCTGGGGTCACTTGCCCCTACGTGGAAAGAACCTGCTTCAGTCAAAGCAATAGATAAAAAGCTGATGCAAAATCAAAATATGGAAAATTACTAACTCTGGTAACATCTTGGAATTTCCAGAACCTTTTCTTCCTGAACTCCCTCTATACATTTCTATTAGGCAAACCAATAAATTCCCTTTTTTTTTTTTTTTTTTTTTTGGTTTAAAGCCAGACTGTTTTGGGTTCCAGTCCCTTGTATCCGAAAATAATCTGCCTAAGACACCTGTGGTTCCTTGGAAGAAGGCACACCCCTCAGTCCTAGGGCTTAAGAACTCCATTCCTTCAAGAACAGGATCCTGGGGATTCCCACCTGTGACCGGGGTAGCAGCCAACATCAGAGGCTTGGCTTTTTATTTTAAGAGGCAAAGATCCAGAGACAACCAGGTGTTGCTTGACTCTTCTCCCAGACTCAGAGAGGGTTTCTGCAGGCTCGTCCCTGCCCCCACTGCTCTCCTCCAAGCCCCTGACTCCTAACCGTACTCCCCGACCCCATCCCACCCTGCCTTATAAAAGACTGAGGGTATTTTTCATTACAAACGCATAACGGAATGGAAAATTCACGGCTATTCTCAAGATCTCAAATTAAAGAATGTGTGTTGCATAGAGCACAGATAATTTAAGCAATCGGACCCTTTTCACGTTCTGCTCCAGCTTTAAGACAAGCAGATGAAACCTTCCCAGGCCCCCTCAGATACCGACGCGGAGCCTGAGGTCATGGCGCTTCTACTCTCAGCTCCGTGCACGTGACGTATGCGAGGTGTTTGCTTACTTTTCTGTATTTGGAACTAGACTCTGAGATCCTTGAGGGAAGAGACTTCCATCTTTTTACCCTTTACCGCTTTTTACTTAAGAAAATAAGTCAAGGTACCCCGTGATTACCCAGTGGCATCTTCATCCCAGTGATGAGACAGGTGCTCTAGTTTAGGGGTCCCCAAAGTGTGTTTCCTGGAACAGCAGCACCAACATCACCTGCGAACTTGTTAGAAATGCAAATTTTCAGGCCCCACTTGCTGAATCAGAAACTGAGCTGAAGCCCAGCAAGCCATGTTTAACAAGGCCTCCAGATGATTCTCACGCACGCCAACGTCGGAGAACCGCTGCCCTAGCCTCTTGCTACTCAATGTGTCATGGTCCAAGTACCAATAGTATCAGGCTCACCTGGGAGCTTGTTAAACATGCAAAATTTCATGCTCCACCACAGACCTGTTGCTATGCCTGAGAATCTGTGTTTGAACCCGCTTCCCAGGCGATTTGTATACTTGAAAGCAGTGCTTCCTAAATTTTCAAGAGCATCAAATTACCTAGGGATCTTGTTCGATGCAAGCTCTGAGGCCTGAGAATTGGAATTTTTACCAAGCTGCTACTATGGACCACACTTTGAGTAGAAAAGGCCTAGAGAGAAAACAGAAAGTGCTTCAGGGCTGCAGGGCAACTGGCGGCTGGTAGGGCAGAGAAACACCTCCAGATCCACTCACTACCCATCCTTCTCCCCAGATCAGGCAGAGCAATTCTGTTTTTATCTGATTTTTATATCATGCTTTAAGGAAAATTTTTATTTGAAATAAGAATTCTGCTGCAAAACAAATCTTCTAAGCAACTGCATTACAGAAGATAGTCAACCTTTAAAGTGATATACTTGCAAACCTAATTCTAAATTAAATGTCATAGGGTAAATTAGTGTATGTGCAGGAAGGAGCTGGTGGATATTACGTTTTTAAGCTTTTTTAAAGCTTTACCATTTTCCATATCGAATTAAATTTTCAAACATGAAACTGAAATGACGGTTGCTTGTTCCTGGAGACCTGGTTTGAAGTTGGAGAACAAACCTTAAGTTTCAACTGACACTTCAGTGCAACAATTTTGCATTTCCTACTTCTTGTCTGAAATGAAATGGCTTGTCCTTTTTCCATACTGCTTCCCTTTGGGCTCCATGGATCTGTAAGTCCATATTCGGCCTTGGTCTATTATACCTTTCTTGGTGGGGATGAGATAAAGATGACTTAAGACAAATTCTCATGATCTCCTAATACCACAATTTTTCTGTTCAGCCACTCACAATAATTCCCACCCTCCTTTTTCCACATCTCCCTAATCAAAGAGACCCTACACTGAATCTTTCTGAACAACATCTCTGATGTCTGTCCCTTGGTTTCCATTTTTATGGCCACCAACTCAACTGAAGTCTTATTCAATTATATGTGCACAATATAATATTTTCTGAACTGTTTGACTCAGAGGTCTCCCCTTTAAATGTCCCATTCTAATCCATCATTCCAGACTAATATTTACACAACAGGTGTTTATTTACCCTCCCTGTGCAAAAACATGGGTACTCCCTGCAGTCTATAGGAATAATGTCTAAACTCTTGTCCAGTGCTCAGGACCTTCAGCCAACTGATTCCAACTTGACTTTCCACCTCACCTTCTCAGGATCCTCCACCTAGTCAACCGGATTCTTTTTCGGGAGCCGGGGGGATTCAACCCCATGAATGCACATTCCTCTTTGCCTCCTCCATGTTTCTGTGGTTGCTTTTGAACCATTCATGTAAAGAGAGAGACTTTCATTTTTCTATTTGCACCATTTTTAGAGCTGACTTGCACAAATGTATTTTTTTAAAATAAAAAACATAATAAGAGCTCCAGGGGAAAGGAACACGCAGGTAAGAAAGGAGTTAATACCCTCACCGTTTAAGCTCTTTAGAGCTTTATTTTTTATTAGTATTATTTTAGATGAATGACTCCTTAGAAAGAAATAAAATTCCTTTTTCAGGGTAGCTAAGAAAAGATGGTGCAGTCTTGATTACGGCAGAGTGGGAAACTGTTATAAGTGGCTATTATTTTCTCATAAAGTCTTATCATAATACCAGATACTTCAAAATTTACAAGTCTGTAAAGGCTAATCTTTTTTTTTACTGTGCCTTCAATAGAGACCAGACTGGAAATGCATATGTTTCCCTGAAGTGAAAGTCTTTGCTAGAACAAGATTCCTCCTGTTCCATAATGGCAACATCTTCAAAATAGAAATATTTCTGTCCATATGATGTTGTAATCCCCAGGCATTTTCTGAATATTAATAGCAATACTTAAAATTTTTTAACTATGATTTTTTAAATTATAGTTGATTTACAATATCATGTTAGTTTCAGATGTACAGCACAGTGATTCAGTTATACATATATATTATATACATATATATATATATATACTTTTATTAAATGTCATTTTAGGAAATTAAGAATGTATTATGTTTTGGTAATAACTCCCAAGGGGGTTGTCTTATGTTGGGTTCCCTAGAGGTAGACCCAGAAGCGAGGATTTCATGCACAAGTGGCTTATTCAGGAGGTGCTATCAAGAGAAAGTGACACAGGACAAGGAAAGGCAGAAGCCAAGCATGGCTGTAACCTCAGAGAAAGTTCTTTGCAGGGTAACGTCAACCTTATCCCACAGGATCTCTGGAACATGAGTGACACTTTGGAGTTTTCCCCAACCCACTGCAAGGGACTAGGTTTCATGCTCTTGGATCCATCAGTTTCCATCCAGGCAGGGGCTGGGAGTTTCTGGTGGTGGGTAGAACTCCCAAATGTGTCTGTGGCTGAAGGTAAATCACGTGCAATAGCCCAAGGGCAGTCATCGGCAAAAGAGTCACACTGGTGTGAGCTGTTGGAAGCCAAAAACACATTAAGGACAGAAAGAGATGCAGGAGAAGGGGCCGGAAGGAGTCTGGATGAAGCACCACCAGTGGCCACTAGATAATACTTCCAAAGTCTTGGAACCAGAAAATTCCTATCCCAAGAAATTATTTGATCAATCAATAACGATTAAGAACAGTGTGACCATAGATGTGCTCTTACCTTCCCTTCATCTCAGCTTCTTCATCAAATAAATAAAAGTACCTAACTCAGGATTCTTATGAATATTACGTAAAGTAATACACATAAAGGATTCTAATCACTGCATACAGTATCAAGTTAATAATTATTAATTTAATTTTTAAAAACCCCTTTGTATTTAATATTGTAATTTTATATTTTTGGGCAGTGATCCTCTCTTAGTGCCATAATAACTTTATACCAGATTCAAATTCTGTGCAGAAGATAAGAATAATACCAGGTGATATGAAGAATATATTTTCAGTAACATATCAGGAGATTGCTAAAGTGCATAAGAAAAGGAAGGGAAACAGAGCTTGGTCATATATAATGGAAACAAAAATATAACTCATTTTGACACTGATGTAGAAAAAGGTTAGAGCTAGAAACTTGGATACCATCTGAATTTATCATTTTGCCTCATTTTAAACTCTAAATTCACCTATAGGTCAAGGAGATCTCCATCCTTTGTAGGAATAGTTATGGAAAAAAAGCATCAACCAAGTTTGGTGGAAAGAAAGAACTAGTAACCGAAAATGCAATATATTCAAACTTGGGAGCAAGGGAACCAATGTAAATATGCTGATGTTCATGCTGCTTCCTGTCTGTGGGTGATAACTTCCTGTCTCTGACTCAGGGGT
The DNA here is from genome assembly GCF_949987535.1 of Balaenoptera acutorostrata. NCBI lineage: Eukaryota > Metazoa > Chordata > Mammalia > Artiodactyla > Balaenopteridae > Balaenoptera > Balaenoptera acutorostrata. The sequence goes on along the minus strand of NC_080071.1, from coordinate 65,259,730 downwards.
TTCATGTCTTCTAACACCCATGAAACAGCAACAAGCTAACTTCCTAGCTTTAAAGTAGGGTAAAATCAAATCCCAGACCCAACAAAGCCTCAGTATAGGATACTTTAAAGATTGCATTAGTTGCATCAGTTGTTCAGTTTTCCCAAACTATTACCATTTACGACCAGAAAGTTGAAAACATCCTTGAGAAAGATCAGTGTGGTCATTCATCACTATTCTAGCCTTGCTTCTAGTGTCCTTTCACAAAGAGTAAAACACTATCAGAAGAAGTAAAAACATGTCATGGCCCTCAGTCTCCCACACCCTCAGAGCCATGTGAAGCCCCCCCTGAGAAGGCTACAATTGTGTCTTAAACTTTTGGAAGGATCCCTGTGGAAGGTTTCAGGCAAGCTGATAGCTTGCGTTTCCATCCATTACCTTCCAGCTTTCTTTGGCCATGGACTCAATCTTTCGACATGAATTAAGCTTTGTAGATCAGAGCTCCTATAGTACTCAGACGTCCAAATTGTTAACAGACAGCCTTAGAAACTAAAACACAGGCTGGATGAAAGCTGATAACCTGAGTCTCAAGCCGCAGCTCCTCTGCTTTCTTCTTGAATATGGCATTGGTGGCCATACTAGTTTTCTTCCCTCCCAGGCTGACCATTGATGAAACCCAACCATTTTCTCCTAACAATGCCACAATTGTGGAGCTGGCATTTTTATGTAAATAGCTGTTCTCTGATTCATTAAGCCCCACTGCCCCTGACATTTTCCTTTCTGACCCTTATCAGCCACACACTGGCAAAACATGAAGAAATAAAGAGGACAAAGAAAGGCAATAAAAGGTTTACAACCAAGAAGTGTATTGTGACTGTGACCAACAAGGAAATTCGGAAACGGGTGACTGAACACCCAAGGATACCCTGTCAGCTGGTCACAGCGACAGCATTTGTTCAAAGCCTGACAAGTGCTTAGCATCATTTCAAGGTGTCACATAGAGATACATAGGAAATGACAGTCATAGATGCTACCTGAAGAGCACGTAAAGTGTAATAGACAATATGGCACAATTAAACACCTGTGTACCCAGAAACTTACAATCTGGCCCTTGCTTACCTCTCTACTTATTCTTTATTTCTCTCATAGCCCCTGTCACAAGATGCAATATTTAGTTTATATATTTGTGTTCTTGATTATTATGGCTCCCCAGAGATGAGATTTGACTGGTATGCAACAGTGTCCATTCCAATCAATCTCACCCACTGGAACAGAAATTCCAGGGGAACAGGGACCATGTCTACCTTATTCACCATTGTAACCCCAGAGCCTAGCAAAATGTACCTTGTAGATTCTCAAAAAAATTTTTTTAAATAAATAAGTAAAACATTAAATAAATAAATAAAACCAGCAACAGCTATATAGAGAGATTATATAACTTTATCTTCTGAATGCCACTACTAACATGATTACACAAAATTAAGAGTGAACTTGGGTCACAGGCATGAGCAAAATTTTCAAAGAATTTAGATGGGAAAACACTTTCTAGACCCTGGGGCAGCTGCCCTGAAACAAACCACAGATATATAAGTGAACACAGCCAAGATCAGCAGAACTTCCTAGCTGACCTATAGATTTGTGAGTCACTGAATTATAGAGTGGTTTGGTTTGTGGCATTATTGTACCAATCACTAACTAATATTAAAGTCTACTAAAGTAATAACAATTAATTACGAGCAGAACAAACATTAAAATGCAAAGATGATTCATCTTTTTTGAAATAGAAAGCATTTCTAGTTAAATTATTTGGTTCCTCCATAGCCTAAAACACCTCTCATGCAGCCATATCCATGTCACTGGGGCTGAGCAGACCTAGGTAGGATGCACCTACAGAAGAAAGATGAAGGACTTCAGCAAGCTCAGCACCACAGCAGTAGATGTCACCTTTCCAGCACTGTTTGAATACCAGTATTTCTCATACACATCATCCAGGACTGAAAGCACAGCCTCCATGGTTTCCTCACAGGTGGCCTGAATCTGAGTTTCTGGCAGGACAAACCCATATGTACCATTGTCCCTCAGCTCAAATGCATATGAGGAAGGGATCCCAATGTCCCAAGCCCAGTCTCATGAAGACCCTGAAGTGGCATCTACAAATGAAAACATGGAGGAAGAGTTAGAAGTTGTTCTGTGAAAGGACAGATTTCTACAGCCATTTCAGGGACTAAAGTTCAACCCAACAAAATAAATCAACTCTTTCATATTAGGATCTATGAATAGCTGCCTTCTCTCTCTCCTTGATATTTTCAGCTTCTGTCTCCACTCACCATCCCCACTATACCTGGCATTATGCCTGGCACATAGCAGAGGTTTGGTTAAAGTTTCTCAGCTGAATCAAAGACAAGACAATCTGATATTGGAAGGTAAGATTCAACTGACATGTAAAGGAACAGAAACAAAATGACCAATAGGAAAAATATTAGGAAAATATCATCTTGGTTGTCCTTCAGTGGGTGGAGGAGGTGGTGCTTGGGGATGGGGAAAGCAATGCACTCTCCTTTCAACTAAATCCTTTTTTAAACTCCAGGCCCCACCTGTTTTGCCTGATGGTCCTCTGGGAACTGAATCAACCGACCAAGGGTCACTGGAAAATATCTTTCCTGTTAACTCCTGTGCCTTCTCCCTGCCAGTTCTTTTTAAGTGAAGCCAGAGTGAGTACTGGTCTGAGCCAGTGTATTAATTTTTGCTTTTAGCTCACCCCTTATCCCTAGAGAGCACAATTCTGGATTTTTACAGACTCCCTTTTATCCCTGGTCATTTTGATTTGTACAACTTCCTGTTGATCCGAGGAACTCTTCTATCCTGTCCACTCCAGTCTCCAAAGTCCACTGAATTCTTTTGTGCTTTAGATACTATTGAAGAGGTGAAAAAAAGATACTTACATAAAATATCTGCACTAGATCCAACTCTATAATTGGTTCCATGCTTTGCTTTCAATGCATTTGCTGCCTTCTGTCCAACTTGGATCTGTAGGTGGGAAATGCAGAGACAGATATTTGGTGTTAAAAATAAATCCAACAATTCAGAGCATTTGCTATTTTGTCCAAATCCATCCTCAGAGTTCCAGACCATCTTTCTAACTTCCCATTGAACATCTATACCTGGGTAGTCTTCTGATACTTCAGACTCAACATACTCAAATCCAATTTTATCATCTCCCCCACTAATAAGGCTGTTTTGATTTTCATAGTTCTGGCCTATCATGTGCCCCCAACATGTAAATTCCTACAATTATCTTTGACTCTTCTCTCAAACAGTTACCAAGTTGCATTTCTAATGCCATCACCCTATTTCAGTCTTATTAACTCTGAAATGGACTGCTTTCATCTTCTAATAAGTTTTCCTTCATCTTGACAATCCTTAATCCCAATTGATCTCCCTGACTTCCAGGTGAACATTTGTAGAGCAAGACAATGATAATGATCCTGCTGAAAACCTTCAATAACTCTCAGTTACCCACTGCATTTGTATAAACTTCTCTGTCTACTATTTGAGATCCTCTACAATAGGGATCTAACCCACATTTCCAACACCATATTCTCTAGATCCCACCCTAGATTACAGTCAAACTCAAGTTCTCCCACAGTTGCTCAGACATGCCCCATGTTCCTCAGCCTCTCTGCCTTCTCTCAGGATATTTCCTCTACCTGGGATGCCTTACCTCTTCTCTGTTGAAATTCTATGCAACTTCAAAGAACCTTCTCAAATGCTAAGTTCTCCATAGGCATTTCTTGAGCACCCCAAGTGGATTCTCTCTCCCCACTTTTTTTCTCCCATAGCCCTTTGCTCATGCTTCTCTTATTACTTCCCTCTTATTTTTCCTTAAAGGTATTTGATACTTATCTCTCATAGGCTCATAGATTTTCAGAGCAGAAAATGACACACTTCCCTCTATGTACTCCCATGTCACCTTACTGAATTGGAAATCCCTCAGAACTAGATGATTTCTAAGGTCTCAGCCTTGCTCTCTTCAGACCCTTTCCTGAGATCAGAGTCACTAACTGAGGTCCAAGTATATTGGCAATATTTATTGACTGTCTGATAAATCTCCTTGCATACCCTTTTGATAGTCTAAGTATTCCCTACCCTAGATTCCCTAATGCTATATTCTACCCACCCGATGGTGTATCCCACTACTTCCCCTTGGGGTCTATACAAACACCACCAAAATCCCCTTGGCCACTCCCTGCCTGGATCCACCATTGCTTTACCCTTGAGGGCAGCCTGACTACACTTACAGGTGCATCAGCTCCCCTGACTTCTTCCCCTGACCAGTGACAGGTCAAGTTTTAGATTCTGTCTCTCTTTTCCTGGTCCTGTATTGTCTGACTGAATCCTAAGGTGTGACAAGGTGGTGTCTGGGTAGAGTGGGGATAGGCACAGTGAAATTCAAAAGGAAGACTAGGAGAGGTAATAAGTGGTTATGGGGTCCTGTGCAGCAGTAGTATTTTGCACTTTCTGTGTGTGTGCTAAGATTCAACATTAAACATATTTGTAAGCTTTTTGCCTCCTCTCCACTCACTACTAAGAGTTTTACCTTCTCCTTCTCTTCCTGAAAAGAGATTCTGTGTCTTCCCTAGTTGCTGGGCTTGTGTTGTCCAGAACTGAGATGATGGGCAGAAAGGGCTAAAGAACTACAAGGAATAAAGCTGGTTTTAATCATTTACACTGGGAAGATGTACAAGAGCTGTTTGTAGAAAGAAGGGGGAATTATAAGAAGGAAAGGAGAGTCAGAAAGGGGATTCCTAGAGAGAGAAATTCCAGTAAGGAAATAAGAATGAAGAGTGGAGAGAAAGGATTCAGGGTAGCTGCTGTGTGTGAGTGAAATTAAGAGCATGAAGCCTAGAGAAAGAATTGCTAAGAAATAGCAAGTACATCCTTTTTGAAGTTCTTTGAGAGTCTCTGGTAGAGATATGAATTGCTTTTAATTATTTTTAATTTCCATGTGTTTCTGTGTTTCTTTGAATGAAACTCCATGCTAACTGGTCTTAACTGTAATTTGGGTTACATGAAGCAGCTTCAGGCTACATTTTCTATTCAAATGGTTTCTTGCATTCTTTTTTCTTTCCTGCAGCTCACCCCAGATCATGATTCTTCTTCCCACTGCCAACCTTCACTTATTTTATCTTATATTGCTCCCTTTCTTCAAATGTTGGCTGTGGGGAGGGAAAGAGTCTACCAGTTTCCTCTTCTTTATTGACAAAAGAACTTTTGATTTTTTTTTTTTTTAATGATTCCGCCAGCAATTACCATGGGCAAGTAGATAGGAGTAAGAAATATAACATATATGATAAGCACAGAGTTGTGATCATTAGCTTATGGGTTTGGTCCTTTCTGAGAAGATGAAATGAAGATTCCCCTAGACTCTGCCTTCTATCTCAAAGGGTCAAACTCCTGATTATTCTTCTCTCTCCTTTTGACACTATACTGCAAGGTCATAGAGAGCCAATTGCTCTGCTGTCCTTCTTCTCAGCCTAAAGGTTCTTTCTAGTCAAAATAATAAAAACCCTTTGCTAGTAGTGTATAATTTACATTGCTAAAGACCTCATGCCTGCTTAATAACTTCTTCACTGGGCCCAGAGAATTTCCTGTAGACATATATTCACAGGCAAGCACTCAGAAAGATTGATTAAGGCCCTGGCATGTTGTGGGAGGATGAAGCTTGGAATAGGATACAAGGGTTGATATGGAAAGGGTTCCAATGGAAAGAATATCAGCATTTGAAACATTAGATTTCTTATAGCTATTCTAATTTCCAGAGCAGTTTAGAATGAGGGTGTATATAGTTCTGTTTCCCCTACTTAGTGATTGCCAAGTTGTCTATCATACAGTATAATATTTATGAAGATTTCTACAAATTTTTGGTTTTGTAAATACATAGAGATTAATTACTAGTCTCTGGTGGTTGTAAATATACCAGAAATGGAAAACTCCTTGAACAGTTGGTGTGATTCTATCTTTGTGTACTCTATCAAAGCTTATCACTAAGAACCTAAAAACACTGCTAACTAGCTTTTATGAGTTTGATACATGGTGGCAACATTTTCAGTCTTTTTATGGAAAAGTCTTAGTGATGAATGTTATGCTAACTCTTCAACACCTAAGGCTGTAAGAGATACAGAATTGAAGCAATCTTTCTCAATTCAATTTTCCAGTCTCTACATAGAGTATTGAGGATGGCCAGTAATGCCCATCTTAGAATTCCACCTTCTGGTAGCGGCAATGTCAGTGCCCTCTCTGTGGCCAGAGGGCTCTAATGAGACAGCCAATCAGCAGCCCAAGACCCGGTGACATTTGAATACAAACCTTGCAAAAACGGAGATGTAGTAACTGTTTTCCTGAACCAAAAAAGGAAATGAAATTCTCTAGAAAAATACTGGAGTATATGGGCCTCTTTTTTCTGCTGGTAGAAGGCCTGTCCCATCAAATATCTATAATGGCCTGACTTAGGTGGTTCATTTGTATTTGTCACAGAATCCTTTAAGCAGAAAGTAAACATTTATGGCAAATATCACAGGAATTGGGAAGTAAGGAGGGTTCTGGGCTTCTTGACTAAAATCTCTGTTTCTGTACATTTCTTTACTGAAGAAATAGAACTTCTGGGCACAGAAATGAGGAGGATATAGGACACAGTGGACTGGGCATCTAAGTCGATGACAGCTTCCAGAAGTTGCAAACCCTTCTTGAGCACAGAGAGGCAGTGTTCTGTAGTCAGATGAATGTGGCCTCTGGAGTCCAAAGACACGAGTTCCAAGCCCAGACTCCAACATTTACTGTCTACAGGGACTTTAGAAATATAATTAACTCAAGGTCTTAATTTCTACATCTCCAAAATGAGCTTATTATATTGTCATGAGGATCAGATGAAGTAATGGCCATAAAATCTCTTTGTAATTTTTAAAGTTATAGGTAAATGTTCTCTCCACCTCTTGCAAAATGATCACGTAGTACAAATGTTCGAAAACAATTGCAGGAAAGATATTGGGGTACTGACAGATATTTTTGACTGCTGGGGGGAAGGGCTGCCTTCAGCAAAGATCTATAGTGGTTTTTCTTTTAGTGCCCAGACCTGTGTTTTATGGGTGATGTTCCAGTGGGAGAGGGACAAGAGGAATGACAGAGCCAATGGGCCACCAGCGTTCTGTGATCTTAAGAACAGAGCAAGATTAGTCCCTATCCAGCCCAGCATTTATTGATAATGAGGAGCTTGTTTTAAAAACATTTTTTAAAGATATGCAGAAAATAACAAGTGTTGGTGAGAATGTGGAGAAACTGGAACTCTTGTCCACTATTGGAAAGAATAGAAAATGGTGTACTTGCTGTAGAAAGTAGTACGATGGTTCCTCAAAAAGTTGAAAATAGAATTACCATATGATTCAGCAATTCTACTTCTGAGTATGTACCCCAAAGAATTGAAAGTGGGATCTCAAGGTGGTATCTGTACACCTATGTTCATAGCTGTATTATTTGCAATAGGCAAAAGGTGGAAACAATTCAAATGACCATTGATGGATGAATGCATAAAGAAAATGTGGTATATACATAACAATGGAATATTATTCAGCCTTAAAAAAAAAAAAGGAAATTCTGACACATGGTACAACAGGTGTGAAGCTTGAAGACTTCATGCTAAGTGAAATAAGCCCGTCACAAAAAGATAGATACTGTATGATTCCACTTATATGAGGTAACTAGAACAGTCAGACTCATAGAGACAGAAAGTAGAATGGTGGTTGCCAGGGACAAGGGGGAATGTGGATTTTTTGTTTAATGGGAGAGACATTTCAATGATGCATGATGAAAGTTTTGGAGATTGGTTGCACAATAATGTGAATATACTTAACACTACTGTACTGTCCACCTAAAAATGGTTAAGACAGTACATTTTATGTTATGTATATTTTACCACAATTAAAAACTGAAAAAATAACTTTTAAGAAAAGATAACAAATAACTACAACAATTCTAAATTGACCCGTTCTTTGACTTAGGTCTATTGTTCTCAGGTTCACAAAAAGGCAAAGAGCCCAGTCCTTTTCAATAATTCTGCCCACCAGGGCTCGGGTAAACACAGCTTCAGAGAAGGACCCCGATAAGACAAAGCAGACTTTCCCAGCCCCGGCTTGAATTTCACTGGCGCTTCCCCTTACAAATATTCCTAGGCAAATACTAGAGGCAGAGTTTAGAAGAAAATAAAGCATTGTGTTTAGCAGAGAAGAGAGCAGATATTATTTAGCCGTGTTATTTTAGATATGCCATATTCCACTAACAGCTGGGAAGTTCTTTAAAGCACGGTTCAAAAGCTATAATTGCTGAACGGAGCTTCAAGAGAATTTACAGAAATGAAAGCGCATTCCTGCAGATTATTAACATAATCATCTCATTTATATTATACACGAATACCTAAGATGTCTCCCAACTTGACACTTTTTGAAATAGGTAGTTAATTAATGCAGGTAAAGCAGCATTTAACCTGAAGCCTTCCCAGCAGGCGTCTGGCAAGGTGTGAAAAGCAGGAGAAAGGAAATAAGGAAAAGCAAAGGGAACAAAAGCGGGGCTGGATCCAAAACCCTAGAAATGGAAATCAGGAAAAGGAAGGCAGGGTCGTGCTGAAGCTTCTCAAGGCTCTGGCACAATGGTCTTACCAGTTGTTCATGGTTACTTGATTTATTTTTGGTGTAGCCATAAGGCACGAGGATGAGCTGCCCGTAAGAGTGCATGGCCAGGAAGCAGGCAGTGTTCTCCTTCTCGCTCTCGAAAAAGCTGGAAACAACTTTAGTCTCTGGTTCAGACATGGGTCCTTGGCAGTTGTGAGATGCACCGATACCTGAAATATACAGGAAACCCCAAGGAAGGCATCATGATCTCCGTTTAGCACTGACCAGGGTCAAGGAGTCAGCCTTGCTCAGGGCATCTGTGCGTGGAATTAAGGCTTGCCTTTGTTTGTCTAATTTTGTCCTGCTAAAATAAGTGATTCAAGGAGGAACTCAGAAAGGCAGGAGGACTGACGTGCAGATTTAGAAGCAGACCCCTGCTTATGTGGCCCGGGAAAGAAGATGCAAAACGGAATGGCATTTTCAGTAATCTTTCACTTAAACCTTTGGTGGGCCCTGAAACAAATGCTTGGGAACCGGTTCTTGGGTTCCAGGGTCAGACTCTGTTATAGTCTTGTTGCCCTAAGTATATCTCTTGCTGTCTTACTGGCTTGAGTCTCATTAGAGCTATTTTGCAAGGACAAAAAAAAAAAAAAGCTATTTTGTAGTCTGTCCTTCTCACCAGTAATAATAAGGACTATCAACAGAGCACCTTTTACATGCAGGGCACTGTGCTAAGCCCCTCCTGTGTGGCATCTCATTGAATCTCCACAACAACCTACTGATAAGACGGTATTACTCTGAGCCATGTTTTAAAAATAAGAGAAAACTAAAGCCTAGAGATGAAGCAATTTTTGCAAGACCACAGAGCCGCCAAGTCTGAATGTTAACCTTTCCCATCTGGTTTTTAACCAGACTGCTCTTAACCATCCCTACCTCTATTTGCTTCCAATCCAGTGGACTTGTTGAGATTCAGAAACATGAAACTGCCTTAAGGAGAAGAAAATGTTTGCCTTGTTTACTTCTGCCCTCCTGCTGTAAAATAATTTACAAGGATACTTCTCTGATTTTTCTTTATAACATTCGTATATTTTAAAACAAAGTGATGGATTTCAAAAATATTCACAGTGGTCTAGGTCTTCTTTGCCCTTGTGTTTAGCCAGTCTCACTTGAAAAGAGTCCTGCATTATAGTGTTGCGGTTCTTACTGTATAGATAGTATCACCTCTTTAGAGGGAATGACATTGACCAGGAAATCCAGAAAGCTGTACAAAATTAGATGTTTATTTCAAAAGGTATATATATAAATAGTACTAATTCTAGTAATTCACCTCTTTTCTGGCTTCTCTGCTCCATTTTTTTTTTGTCATTATTCATCAATTCATCTGCGAAGCATGTACTTAACTACACCAGGATGCATCGAAATTTCTATTGAGATCTGTCCCAAAACACATGCCATTATTATGGGATGAACGGGATTTCCTCCAAAGCCGATCCTGTAACAGAGGAACATAGGGAAGTTGCCATTCTAAGGTTTCATAAATCACAGTATTAATGAGGATGGGTGGTCCTCGAACATGAAAAATGTTTCCTTAGGATTGTCTGGAAGAATTGCCTCAACATTACAAAGCTTGTGCATATAATTTTTAGTCCCCAGATGGGCTAGCAACCCCCAATAACAGAAACATCTGTACAACCCAAAGTGTACATACGTGTAAACCATCAAATTGGAGGGGTAGTTTGGCCTTTCCCTCATGAGCAGATTAACAGTGCCTGGTGGACGTGATCTGCTTAATCAGGAAAAGCTTCAGAGAGTCATTATTTTAGGTCCAAGTGATAAAGGACGAAAGGGAAATAGCTTGGCAGATGGGAAAAGGCTGTTCCAGGTGCATCAGAGATGGTCTCTGCACATTTCTGGAAGCAGAAGACTGATGAGTAGACATAGGGATAAAGACCTGTTTCGCCAGACAAGCTGGGAGGGAAGGGCTTGATTCACATACCGGGCCAGAAAGGCTGTTACAGAGAAAGGGGTCCCACGAAGGGCTGGGGGAGCCGGGGGGAGGGGGAGGAATTCATAGTCTCTGGAAACAGAGGCTCTTAATTATGGAGTGGTATGATTTAGAAACATTTTTAAAGAGGAAGTTGTCACTAAATAAAAATCTTTATGAGATGTTTCCCCTCCTCAACCCCCTCCGTATGCATGACCACCATGAAAAATGAAGGTTGGGTTAGTATTTATAGATCATTTGTGCGCTTCATGCTTCTAGAACTGATATAAGGATACAGGGTAGTATAGGAATTTTATACCAGCATAATCCTAATCATGTGGCAGGCAATCCACAAATTTTAAGGAGATGGTGTTGGAGAAACATTGAATCTGGCTGAAAAACTGGGAATATGTCAAAAACAAACAACAAGCTCTAGACTGCAAAAAAGGTCTTAAGCCTCCTCAATCCTAAACTTGACTTAGGTCGTTGACTTAAAAATGTTGATTTTTATCCCAAATGAAGTTTCTTCCTTTACACGACTACAAAACATTTTTATAGCTGCAGTGACTGAGGTCAGAAAAATGAACCCGAGTCAAGATCTAGTTCATGAACCCATCCCAGGACCAAACTCAATGTATTCACAGTTGTCCAAGTATAGATGTAGCCATCTATGTTAAGAACCGGAAGCACATAGAAGTCCAGGTTTTTAAGGAGACTTCTTACCCTTGAGTTGTATTTATAGTTCTGTAGAATCTGGATATTTAATAGAGAAACATTTGGAATGATCCTGGGAAGAGGTCTTTTGTCTCTTAATTTTCTAACAATTTCAACTTAATCATAAGTGGTGACTGAACATCCAACCTTTGCCATCCAATCCTGCCTCAATTGTCCTGTTTGTCATGGTGGTCTTTCTGAAACTTCACCATGCATCAGAATCACCTGGAGGACTTTTTAAAAAATTTTTAAATTTATTTTTGGCTGCGTTGGGTCTTCATTGCTGCGCTGGGGTTTTCTCTAGTTGCGGCGAGCGGGGGCTACTCTTCCTTGTGGTGCGTGGGCTTCTCACTGCGATGGCTTTTCTTGCAGGAGGACTTTTTAAATTACAGCCTGCCCACCTTCCATCTCCACCCCCAGCCCCAATTCAGCAGGTATGAGGTGGTAATGTGGAAACCCAGAATTTGCATTTCTTCCAAGTTCCCAGTTATGTTGATGCTATGGGTCTAGGAACCACACTTTGAGAACTATAATTTGTGGGTTGAATTATGTTTGGGTTTCTGAAAAGACTGACACAAAAAGTATCTTATATTAACTTTAAAGTTTTCTTATTCCCTCAAAGGAGGGATATAGGTAATATGCAAGAATTCACGGTGCTAGGTAGTTTCCATGTGTTAATCTCTTACTCCACACAATAGTGTGGTCTTCATGACTGCGTTGAAGTAGTCATTTCATACATCTTTTGCAGGTAAAAAACTAGGGGTCCTAGTGATAGAAATTTTGCACAAGACTATTAGAAAGAGACAGCAATAATCTAAGAGATTAATAAGAGACAGCGTAATCTCCTGCAATACTTATTACATTCATTATATTCCTCTTTCCTTAGAGACTCCTGCAGTTCTAGCTGACCCAATCTTCTTTCTCCTCTCCCCATTTGTTGTTCTTGTATATCAGGTCAGCCTCACTCAAGAAAGAAAGATCCCCTCCTCTTTCAGAGGTGGGGTAGGTAGGAATTAACCTGGCAATTATGGATTCTCTTTGGTCGAGAAGAAGCTGTGAACATGCCCATGTTTGTAACAGTCACATCTTGTTTCAGTTTGTAAATGGCCTGGACTCATGCTATTCATTGAAAGCTCTTGGGAGCTGGGCTGATGAAGGCTCTCCCTCTATATCTATGAGAAACTTATGAATTGAAATAAATACGGGCTGGATTCATCATATTCAAGGAAGTTTTCCCTTTTAGCCTCACCCATTTTCAAAGCTCCTGGCATAATTCCTAATCTACCCTTTACCTTAATTCTCTCTTGTAATTACCCCTTTTATTTATGAGTCTATGTATATGACCATATGTTTATCTTTATTGCCTCCTCATTACGTGTCAATTCTATTCTTTAAAATATGTCCTAGGCAAAGGATGTTTAGAGGTCTTTTTGGCTGACTCAACTCAGTTTGACGGCCTATGGAAAAATCAGGTTGGTAGGTGGCCCACTCTTAACATATCAACCAGTTACCCACTCGGATCCGGGGTAAATTCTATTTCAGAGCCAAGAGATTTTTTTGTAGTTGTAAGTAATTCTTGAGTTTGGGGATGTGCTTTGTAAATTAACATGTCTACAGCAAACAAAGTAATGCTAATTCTTAATGTCAAACTACTTTGGCAGTGGTTCTTGAAGAGTAGTCCTGGACCAGTGATATCAACACCACCTGGGAACTTGTTAGAAATGCACTGTTTTTCTGTAACTTGAGAGTGCATCAGAATGACCTGGAGGAGGGCTTGTTAAAACGCAGATTGCTGGGCCCACCCACAGAGTTGCTGATTCAGTAGATCTGTAGTTAGACCCCCAAGAATGTGCATTTCTAACAAGTTCCCAGGAGATGTTGATGCTGCTAGTCGAGGGACCACCCTTTGAAAACCCCTGGTTAGGTGCAGTTGTTGTCAACCCTGCCTACACAGTAGGATCACCTAGGGAGCTTTCAAAAGGTGTCTGGGCCCCATCCTGGAGCAATTAGCTCAGAATCTCTGTGGATGGGGCCCAGGCATCAGTATTAAGCAGCCAGGATTGAAAAATCACTGGTCTAAAACTGAGAGCCAAGAAGGCCTGGCCCTGTGGAAAAGAGGTTATTCAGTCTCAAACACCTTTCATCGTATCACATGTTAAAAGGGAGAGAGCCTGGAGATTGGGTTATCCCTCTGGCTATGCTACAGTCTGGCTGTGTGACCTCGTACAAGTCACTTCACTTCTCTGGGTCTTTGTTTCCTTATAAAATGAAGGAATCAAAAATAAAGGTTGTCCATGATGTTCAAACATTTTTATGGGAAAAAAAATGTGTTAAAAAAGAAAATTTTGTAAAAACTCAAAATACATATGAAAAGTGAACTGGGGATTTCTCCCTTACGCAGCCCCCCACCCCATCCCCCTTCTGCTGTGGGACCACCGGAGGCACCCAGGCCTTCACAGAGCACAAGCTGGAAACCTCTCGGCCAGAATGTCTAAGGTCCTGTCCAGCCACCCTCCACGATTCTAAGTTCCTCAGTCTTAGCGGGGACGAGGGAGGCCAAGCGTGAAGAAAACTAAGGGATAAGTTCTTACTTCTGGGACTTTATTTATTTTTTATTTATTTTTTTTCTTTTTTTCTTTTTTCTTTTTTCTTTTTTTAGAAATTCACATTCTTTTTATTTATTTATTTATTTATTTATTTATTTATTTATTTATGACTGTGTTGAGTCTTCGTTTCTGTGCGAGGGCTTTCTCCAGTTGCGGCAAGTGGGGACCACTCCTCATCGCGGTGCGCGGGCCTCTCACCATCGCGGCCTCTCTTGTTGCGGAGCACAGGCTCCAGACGCGCAGGCTCAGCAATTGTGGCTCACGGGCCTAGTTGCTCTGAGGCATGTGGGATCTTCCCAGACCAGGGCTCGAACCCGTGTCCCCTGCATTGGCAGGCAGACTCTCAACCACTGCGCCACCAGGGAAGCCCTGGGACTTTATTTTTAAGTCCTACCCCCGTGGTCTCACCCAACCATTCCAAATTCTCTTTACTCCAGAACATGATTCCACCCCCATGATTAAGATGTAAGCATTTACAAGTATTTAATTTTTAAAAAATTTTTATTGGAGTATAATAGATTTACAATGTTATGTTAGTTTCAGGTGCACAGCAAAGTGAATCTGTTATACAAATACATATGGATATATGTATTTGGACTCTTTTTTAGATTCTTTTCCCGTATAGGTCATTACAGAGTACTGAGTAAAGTTCCCTGTGCTATACAGTAGGTCCTTATTAGTTATCAATTTTATACATAGTAGTGTGCATGTGTCGATCTCAATCTTCCAATTTATCCCTCCCCACCAAGTTTTGAATCTTAAAATTAAGACTTTGGAAAAGCCAAGTCTCTCTGTCTTGCCTCTTTTAACCTTGTCTATATTTCTGACTAGAGCCGCTGGATAGTAAATAAATATCCTTGAATGGGACTCTAATTCTCAGCCTTCTCACTCACCTTCAAATAATACATGGGCCGGTTCTCATAGGTCATTCCTAGGAAATGCTATGTCACCACTTCCGTGTACTTCTCCCTTATCTCACTCATCCACTGATAGATCTGAAACAGCCAGGGAGGACTGAGGTTATCAATAAGAAGATCCTTTGCTTGCCTCTAAATTAAGATAATTGCTTCTTTCATCAAGATACTGAATTCTGAACTCTTCGCTCTTTATTAGCACACAAACTAGAAGACTAAACTAATGAATTATGACCGCCCCTCCTCCCATATTCTTTAAAGATCTACTCTGCCACCCAGGCTTAGGACACCCTGTTGAACTTTACAAATAAATGTTTGAGAATTATCAATTTCAACAATCCAGTATAACGCTTCTGAAACATTGTACAATCACACAGCCTTCAAATGGCCATCAGACTTCCGGACTTTGCAGTGGCACTCAATCATGCCAGAAATTTCAGGTCCAGCTTATTTTGTGGGATCTTCTTTAGTCTTTATGAATCCCCAAAATATCTTTTGCTAATGTCCATGGATCCAAAATTAGAGAAGAGCCTGTGTATGCCCTTCACAGAACATGACAGCGAAATTTCTCAATCAAGACCAAGTTAATAACTTGGGGTTCTTTAAGGGAGAATGAAATAAGGAATTCACAAGCATAAGACATATTAAGACGTCATTGACATGTGGCATGATACCTCCCACACTCAATTTCTGTATCATGGAAATACCTGAATGACAAGAGTTATGGTAAATAATAATAATTAATTTGGCATAACAACTATTCTATTTGAAAATTTCTGTGTCTCAATTGACATTCATCTTAGCATGGAATATCTACAGATAAAATACATTATTATAACAGTAATAATACTTAAGTGGGGGAAGAGACTAACAACTCCTCACATGGGTATTGTGTATTCTTCTGTGATGGGACTGGATCAGATGCAGGTGACTTGAGTCTTGGGAGACATACAAATAGCAGCGTATCACAGCAGCAGCTATCATTCATTTATTGCTTAATCAGTAGAAGTGTAGTTTATTTCATTTACTCTCAAACAAAGCTGCAGGATAGGTACTGCTATTCCTTTTTCATGTATAAGGAAACTGAGGAACAAAGAGGTTAACTGTCTTGGTCAAGGTCACAGAGCAAGTGGCCAAGCCAGGTGTGACTCATCTCTGATACCAGCACATATACTTCTCATGGGTCTTACTGGATCTTGTTTAAAAAAAAAAAATCTAAGAAACTTCAGTACTTTGGGGTGATTGTTACAGAAGAAAATGTAAATTCTTTTTTTTTCTTAAGTATTGAATTTAGTTACAATATTGCTTCTGTTTTGTGGTTTTTTTTTGTTTTTCAGCCCTGAGGCATGTGGGATCTTAGCTCCCTGCCCAGGGATCAAACCCAGACCCCCTGCATTGGAAGGAGAGGTCTTAACCACTAGGCTGCCAGGGAAGTCCTGAAAATGTAAATTCTTTCTTGTACTTTTTGAAAAAAATTCTGGAAAATATTAATATATTCCCCAATACTAAGGAAATAAATGGTAAAGCCTGGTTGGAGGGCAACTTGTGCATTTATGTCAAAAATTTTAATGTGCATATCATTTAACCCAGTAATTCTATTTTTAGAAATTTATACTCCAAAAGAAGTTTTACATAACATCACACACATACACACACACTACATATATACATATATACTTTTTACGGTATCCAGATTTAGAAACCACTAAACTTATCTTAGTAGCAATACAAATATTTCTTTGAAAAAAAAGTTTTCCCCTTTTGAGAGCTGTTGCCTGTGTTCCCTGCATCCTACTGAAAATACCACTCTTTTGGCTAAATAGGATTCAATCAGAAGGCTTCACCACCCATGTCCCACAACCATATACGCATTGGCCCTGCCCAGCTTAAACCAGCTAAAGACTTGATTAACAAGAGTAACGTTTAATTTTGATCCACATTTACACTAACAAAACTGGTTGGGGTGTTCTTTTCTTCTTTTTTCTTTTTGTTGTTTTGCCTTTTTATTTCATATCACTAGGATTTGTATCTTTAATGGTGATGGTCAGGGGGTGATGTTTGGGAACCCCTTGACCTCAGTGCACAGGCAAACCTCAACCGCCCATTTTGAGGCTCTCTAGTCTATGGATATTAACAGTGAACTATCCCTCGCCCATCCTAAAGTAGGTTGTGACCACCACCAACTCTCCCACCAACGTGTCCATGCTCACCTCCCCCATGGGGTGGTATCTGTTATAGGAATATGTCTCCAGGATCCTCCATGGACTCACTACCTTATCCACAGCTTCTTGTCTCTGTTGTGCTACAGATCTGCAAAGGGAAGAAATACAGACAAAAAGCGATGAAGAAACCAGGATAACATGAGGGTTGGAAGGTTGATGAAAAAGGTAGTAGAAAGCAATGTGCACAGCATTTTGAGGACAAAAGTCAGTGTTGGAGTCTTGCCTCTGCAGCTTACTAATTGTGAGACCTTGGGTACCATGGAGTCCCTCTGAACTGCAGTTTCATCATCTGCAGGTTGAGGACAGCCATTCCCACTTTGCAGGGAGCCTTGGATAATTCAGCAAGATGTTGTAGATAAACACACTTTTAAATTTGTGTAAGAAAGAATAGCTAAGATTTATTGAACTGAAACTTACTGCGAGATACTGCCTGGATTAAGCAATTTAAATCTCATTTACTTCTCTCAAAAACTTTAAGATATTCTTATTATCCCCATTTCAGAGATGAAGAAATTGAGTCACAGGGAAAGTATTACTAGAATTTAAACCCTGACAGCCTGACTGAAAAGCCTGGAATATTAACCACAATACTGTAAATAATTGTAAGAATCTTTATGCAAGTTTATTTTTTTTTTAAATAAACTTTACTTTTTTAGAGAAGTTTTAGGTTCACAGCAAAATTGGATGAAAAATACTGAGAGTTCCCATATACCTGCTGTCCACCCCCCACCCACCCCCATGCACACAACCTCCCCCAATATCAACATCCCACACCAGAGTGGTACATTTTTTATAATAAACGAACCTACATTGACACATCATTATTTCCCAAAGTCCATAGTTTACATGAGCGTTCACTGTTGGTTATACTTTCTATGGATTTGAACAAATATATAGTAACATGTATCTAACATTATAGTATCATACAGAAGAGTTTCACTGCCCTAAAAATCTTCTGTGGTCTGGCAATCACTGATCTTTTCATTAGTTTTGCCTTTTATAGAATGTCATATAGTTGGAATCATACAGTATGCAGCCTTTTCAGATTGGCTTCCTTCACTTAGTAATATGCATTTAACTTTCCTCCATGTCTTAATGACTTGATAGCTCATTTCTTTTTAGCACTGTATAATATTCCATTGTCTGGAATACCACAGTTTATTTATCCATTCACCTACTGAATGACATTTTGGTTGCTTCCAAGTTTTGGCAATTATGAATAAAGCTGCTATAAACACCTGTGTGCAGCGTTTTGTGGACATAAGTTTTCAATTTATTTGGGTCATACCAAGGAGCATGACTGCTAGACCATATGGCAAGGGTATGTTTAATTTTGTAAGAAACTACCAAACTGTCTTCCAAAGTGACTGTGTCATTTTGCATTTCCTCCAGCAATGTTTCCTATGCTTATTTTCCATTTGCATATCTTCTTTGGTGAGGTGTCTGTTCATGTCCTTTGTCCATTTTTTAAATCAGGTTGCCTCTTTTCTTATTGCTGAGCTTTAAGAGTTCTTTGTATGTTTTGGATAACTGCCCTTTATCAGATGTATCTTTAGCAAATATTTTCTTTCACTTTGAGCTCATCTTCTCCTTCTCTTGACGTTGGTTTTTGAAGGAAGGAAGTTTTTAATTTTAATAAAGTATAGGTTATCTGTTATTTACTTCATGGATCATGCCTTTGGTGATGTATTTAAAAAGTCATCACTATTCCCAAGGTTATCTAGGTTTTCTCCTAAGTTATCCTCATTTCACATTTAGTTCTAAAATCCATTTTGACTTAATTTTTTGTGAAGTATGTAGGTCTGTGTCTAGATTCACTTTTTTTTTGTGTGGATGTCCAGTTGTTCCAGGACCATTTATTGGGTTTTGTCAAATGTTTTTGTCTGCATTTATTGATATGATCATGTGATTTTTTATTTTTAGCCTATTGATGTAATGGATTATGTTAATTTTCAAATGTTAAACTAGCCTTGCATATATATCTGGGATAAATCTCCGTCAGTGGACATGGTGTATAATTTTTTAATACTTTTTTTGATTCAATTTATTAATATTTTGTTGTGGATTTTTACATCTATGTTCATGAGAGATAGTGGTCTATAATTTTTTATTCCTTGTAATGTCTTTGCCTGGTTTTGGTATTTGGGTAATGCTGGCCTCAAAGAATGAATGAAAAAGTTTTCCTTCTGCTTCTATCTTTTGGAAGAGATTGTAGAGAATCAGTATAACTTTTTCTTTAAATGTTTCATAAAATTCACCAGTTAAACCCTCTGGGCTTAGTGCTTTCTGTTTTGGAGGGTTATTAATTATTGATTCAATTTCTATAATACATATTGGTCTATTTAGATTACTATTTATGGTCTATATTTTGACAAACCGTTTAATAAAGCTATTCAATGCCTCGCCTTTATGCCAGATATTGTGCCAGCACAATCATGCACATTATATGATTTATTCACATTACAACCCTGTGAAATGTTATCATCCATGTTTTACAAATAAGGAAACTGAAGCCAAGGGAAATTAAGTAACTTGCAAACAGTCACAGAGCTAGTAAGTCATACAACTAGTCTTCTATCTCTAAGCCACACAAATGTTTGATAAATGTTCTAATTCCCTCGCTAAAAGACTTTACCTAAGCAAAAAGTAGGGTTATATTTTCATTATGAAAGCATACCAACTGATCATTCATTTACCCAATAAATATATTTGAAGTGATTTCTGTGTTAATAGCACTAGAATGTGAGCTTTTGGAGAAGCTGAGGTGTAAACTTTTGGATAGTGACAAGGAAACATGTTAGAGATCTAATTAGCTAATGTTTCAATGACTTTCATCTATTTTCCCACATTTTTCTCTCTGAACATTCTGGTATTATATTTACTCTTTCCCTAAACCTTCATTTTTTAGTCTGTAAAATGGGAATAATAACACCTTACCAAAGGATTCTTATGAAGATTAAATAAGTTAATCTATGTTTAAAAATAAGCAAATTTCTGGAACCTAGTTAACCCTTAATAAATGTTAAAACACAGTAGTAGTTCAAAACAAAGCTAAGTAAAAACCCTATTTTGCTGCAATAACATTGAAAATAAAAATTACATGGAGAATAATTTAGCCATCTAACTGGTATTATCTTCAAACAATACCAAACTACAAAATATTTTGATAGAATTAATTAAAACTCAAGTTCCATTCACATCTACATAACTCCAGTAACTGGATTGACTACATTTTAATTTTTTAATCTGTTCAATTAACACCATGTACCATAATCACCCACTCTAATAGAAATCAATTTCTCTACAAAATTCCATGACTTTAATTGTTACTAATATTAATAATAATAATCTGAATTTAGCAGAAGCTTTTTATCTTCAAAACTGTGAATGTTTTATTGTTAAATGAATTTTACTTTGTTTAGCTTGTCCAAGGAAAACTCATGATATAGGATTGTATAGATAGTTAGTTAAAACAATGAAATGAATTTTAGAAGGAGATAACAAGAAACAAATGTCATTAAAATTGTAATAGTTGAGCAATATGCTTTTCCATGTTATTCAGGGATTCGTTTCTAATGTTTATCATTTATTTTATTTTTTTTAAGTAAGCTAGAGTGCTTCAGAAGAGAAATTTCAATATAAAAATATATACAGGTGTAATATGTTGAGGCTGATTATTTACAAAACATATTATCATTTTATAAGGAAAATACATACATCCCTTGGTGTGTTTAAAATTCAAAAAAATTCAATTTACACATAAAATTTCAGGAGTACATTTTGTGTGCTTATCAAATAATCAGCAAACATATACCTATTATAATAACACTAGTTAACCATTATTGGACACTATATTCTAAGCACCAATCAAAGCATTTGCATTGTTATCTTACTTAATTCATTCAACAACCCAATCGGCACTTGGTACTCTTTGCAAAAGTGATAATAGATAATAGTAGTAGTAATAGAACATAGATTTCTTTCTTACAGAGCTTAAAACCCACTTAAGGAAGTGAGACATAAACACATGAAAAGCAAAATAACTTCACCATCAAATAATAAAACGTGAGGTATGATAAGCTAGAGCCTGATTACCAATTAAACGGTGCACTAAATGTACTGAGGACAGGAGAGGGAGAATTCCAAACTGAAGTATAGCCAGTAATAATAACAACCAACATTTTATAAGCAATTATACATGCCAGAACTGTTCTAAGGTATATATATATATCATATGATACATATATATATATATTCCTACATATAATTCTAACAACAATCCTTAAGGTAAAAACTATTATCCCAGGGTGTTGTTTTTTTATTTTTTTCTGAAGATTTTGTTACAGAGGCTAAATTATACTTTTACTATACTCTAGAAAATAAGCATAAAATATTTATTAGCCTATTTTTATAAATTGTCTATCTCTGATTTGGACTGCATAGAAAGCAAAATAAGTATCAGCATTATAAATCCGTCGGGAAATAGTTTCAGTGCTTTTTCAGAATGGAGAGAGGAGAGGAAATAAAGCCAATGAGAAGAGTCTTTTCAGCCCTTCCTTCTTTCTCGTTCCTCACACTGGCTGTCCTGCCAGGAAATGAGATCATTGGAGATGCTTTCACGCGGCATTGGGACCAGGGATAGTGGCTGCTCAGAGCGACGCGGTTCCTTTCTTCACGTAGTTCAGCAAATGTTCAGGTCTTTCTATCACCGTCATCTACTCAGTGCCGTAGGAAAGTGACTACACTAAAAAGCAGTCCTGGCAGCTGGTGGATTCCTGTTTCAATTGGGCTGGTATTCCCAGGCAATTTCACAATAGGGAAGGGAATAAATTAAAGGTAACTGGGCACCATCAAGCACCAACATTTGGCGTTCCCCCAGCTAATGTCTGCAAAATGTGTATGATGCCTCCTAAGTCCAGCACGGAATGACTGGGTCCATATAATATGCAAAAAAAAAAAAAAAAAAAAAAGTGAACCGTATGGGATTTGAGTGAAAACCCTGATATCATTTTAACATGAAATTAAACACAATGCTTAAACCTCAAAACCCCAAATACTTAGTTCAAACAACGTTTAAACCGTAAACCTAGAAAAGGCTGTTCCCTGTTTCTAGGCAATTACTTGGGTGATGCATAATACATGTAGAGAAGGAAGGAAAAAGCTGGCTAATCCCTCAAATTACCACCAGTCTCATCTCACCGACCAAATGAAAAGATTATTGTACTTTGTGTATTCTTTTTGAATAGGAATTCATAAAATGTTTAACAGAGAAAATGATGCTTTGGTGGTACATTATTAATAAATACTGTACATCAAAGATTGCCTGATGAAATTTTGACTGGAATGTAAAAAGAGGCAAAAAGACCTAATGAATATTGAGGCAAATTTTGAATTTTAAATACTTAGGAAACAGTTACATGAATATTTCATGATAGTAATGTATTTTCAAAGTTTTTTTTTTCCTTCTTACAAAATTAACATATGCTTATAAGTGGAAATTTTAGGAAGTATGGAGAGGAGAAAAATTAAAAAGAGAAGGAAGGAATAATCCTCCACAATCCCACCTCCCTGAGTTAACCACTGTTGATATTTTGGCATATTTCCTTTCAGTCTGTTATCTGTGCATATTTTTTTCATAAACACAGTGCAGATTATACCTATATATAATTTTGTATTCCCTCCTTTTTTATTATATATTCTACAAGAAACATTTTCTCAAACCAATAAAAACTCTTTATAAACATTATTTTTAATGACTGCATAATGTTTGACAGTAAGTATATATTTCATAGCATCATGTACATAAATATTGTCATCTATGCTGGATATTAAAGCCATTTCCCTTTTTGGTTTTATCCTATTGTAAATAATTCTGGAGTTAATGACTTTTTGCTCATTTCTGATTATTTCCTTGAGTTACATTCCAGGAATGGGACTAGTAGGTCAGAGAGCATGAACGATTTCAAGGCATTTGATTCATAGTGTTCGATCCCAAATGATTCTACAGATTTACAGATTTACACTTCTATTGGGAGTATGCAATATATATAACAGGCCACCTTCTTAAATGATCAAGGGAGAGATTACAAAGCTTGTCATCCTTGTTAGATTTTCTGGACTAGTATTACATCACACATAGTAAATAAAGAGTATCAAAAATTGCAGCTAATCTATGTTTTGAGTTGGTAAGAGCCATATAAAAGTGGACATTATTTTACATCAGTAAATAATAATGAAAATAGTCAATAAGGAGCAGGATTAGCAGATTTGAAATGTTTCCCTCAAGTGCAGTCATGAGCAGCTGTCCACTGGAAGCCATCTTGCCTGAGTCCCATTGAGCCAAATCACTTCCATAATTTAACCTGGGCTTGGCCATCATTTTTTTTAAACAAAAGTTTTATACATCTTCTTTGTAGAATATTTGTAAAATGAAGAATAGTTGAGGGAAAGGAAAAAAAAATATCAATCAAAGAGAACAATGTCCATTTTGGTACATATTTTTTCTTTTATTTTTTTAAGTATTTTGATACATTTTGTGCTCTGCATCTTTCTTTCAGCATAAAACGTGTCTTTCCCCATGCTATTAAAATTTTCATAGTTATTATTCTAATGGATAAATAATATCCCATTGTCATATGTCACATATTGACATTTGCATACTTAATATGGGGCATTTAGGTTGTTTCCAAATATTATAATATTTAATATCATGTTTATTTTGTACATAAAGCTATATCCCAGTGCATATAATTCTTTCCATAGTTTGCTTTCTCAGTGTAAATTTCCAGAATCAGGGATACTAGGCCAAAGGATGTGTAAATTTTAAGGCCTGTGATATTTTTAAATAAGTTAATTTTTTTTTCAATCAAAGCCCTGTGACCTACGTAAGTCTTTGCCATTGATCTATAAGAATCTCAGAAGAGAAAATAAATGCAGTATCTATATGAAACCAAGTAAACTAATGGAAAATGTGAGATGGCGATGTCCAAACAACTTTAAGCATCACATAGATCCTGGACTCCCTTTATATATCTGAAATCAGACTGTCTGTGAAGCTAAGGGACAGGCTGAGGTCGCACAGTTAGTCTGGGGCAAAAATTGGAGTGGATTTCTCTGTTCCGTGAGAGCAAGCTTGTTGCAAGATTCGTTTAACCATGAAATAAAAGAGGAAATACTGTTTATAAACACACATGCCTGATGAGATATACCAAATGTGCAGAATAATAAACTATGTATGAATAAAGGAAAATACACTTTATATGGAAACCACACACACACACACACACACAATGTTTAATATATATTATATATTCAAAGAAGTTATTCATTATGAATAGGGAAAGAACACAAAAAAGAGCAAATGACAGGAGCAGCTTATAAACCAGTAAAATGAGTAATAAATAAGACAAAACACTTAACCTTATAAGAAATCAACAAAATGAAAAATAAGTCAACTGTAGGTATTTTTCACCTGTCAAATGGGCAAATGCTTAAAAAGTGCTTTCATACACTAGTGTTGGAAGTGTAAACTGATGCAACTTTTCCAGAGGGCAATTTGGCAATGTGTAGCAAGATTCTTGAATTTTTCTAAGCTTCTAACCCAGTGCTTCCTCTTCTTATAACTTATATTAGCGAAATAATCAAAGATTTTCAATAACAAAAAAAAATTGTCATGTAGCTGGATCCTCATCATGGTATCATGTGTAAAAATGACAGTAGAAATCAACTCTGCTTTATAGGGTAGCAATGATGGAATATTATTAGTGATTGCATTATGTTTTCCATAAATTATGAATGTCATGGGAAAATTTTTATAATACAACTTAACTGAAAATTTCTTGTAATAGTACTATATACATAATTAGCTAAGTAGCTATCTATTCAAAAACATTAACAGTAATTATGTCTTAGTTAAATTGTTTGGTAGTTTTAAACATTTTAAACATTTTCTCAATAATTAGAATAGTGTGATTTACCAGTTGAGAAACTATGTAAATGAGGGATATAGAATTTTCATTACAATTTTCTTTTTTCAATTACAAAACATGACATATTTATTGGTATTTATCATACATTGTGCTAGGAAATCTTTTTTAGATATCTACTCATTTATTTAAAGATTATTAGAGTAATGTTCAATGATAAAACTTCAGTGACTATTATTCTTATCTCGTGGTGGTGTGTATGGGTAGGAAGAGGGGAGAATCGAGCTGCATTGATCTTGAAAAGAAGCTTTCCACTTAGACAATCTAAATCATACCAGTCAGCCCCTCCTCCAGCTTCACACTCACCTATCATATCCCAGCTCCCCAGCAACCAGCATCCCCAGGAGGTACAAGTTTCCAAGCAGAGGCTTCATTCTTCTGCAAAGAGAGTTAGAAAATCCTGTGCTTCTCCTGCAGGTCATGTGTCTCTGAGAATGCATAGACATTCTCAGAGAGGGCATAGGCTTCCACAATCAAGGTAAGATAAATCAGTTAGTGGATGTCTCAGCAAAAATAATATGTGAACAGTTGCTTCATTAACTCCATCATGTCTTCAAAAAACTTTTTTTAATAGTGAAAAACTATTTGATTTTTTTTTTTTCTCCTCTAAAACCAAATTAACTGAAGCTCTTGGCTCCCCCAAATCCAGAAAAAAGTTTCTTCCCTATGTAAAATCTTCAGTTCTAGGAATCCCCATCACCTATATTCAAGAGCGGACCACTCCTGCTCTTTCCTCCACACAGGTCGCTGGGTATAATAGGGGGTGTGTCTTTTGCTCTGGTCATGGTGGGCATGGTTATTATTCAGGATCTTCACTGCCCTCTGCAATCTAAGGCTTTATTTAGGGTCAAATGTCTTCTCTTGTTCTGATGGACCACATCACCAGCTTCTTAAACAAACCCAGGTCTCTCCATATCTGAGCAGTGAAAATATTTTAAATCCTTTCCCAAGTGGATTTCCCGACACATTCCTCTCACATAAAGGACTCTGTCAGACACTGCTCCACAACCTCATGTTTTCAGACAAACCCAGGTTATGCCTTGAATCTCAAACAGTGACCAGTAAAATAAAGGCTCAAGTTAAGATCGCTGTTAAAAGTCTAATTGAGCAAGGCAAACTTTAGTGCAGAGAAGTAGAGGATTTAAACAAAGTTCATAGAATTTGGGGATCTATCTAAGTCCTTTACCTTGTATGATCATTCATCTATTCATTCATTCTACAAAAATGTAATGAGTACTCACTATATACCAGGCAAGCACTACGACAAAAGATCAATACAAGATGAATGAGTTCCTTTATGGAATTCACAGGAGAGTTGAGAGAAGAATAAACAAGTTCACAAACAAATAATACAATTTTAAGTAAAAGGAATCAAATTAAGGAGAGATATGGGCCAAGAATATAGTGAGATAGAGAGGCCATTCCTGACTGATATAAGAAAATTTTTTTCATATATTTATTTGTTTATTTATTTTCGCTGCATTGGGTTTTCATTGCTGGTCGTGGGCTTTCTCTAGTTGTGGCAAGTGGGGACTACTCTTCGTTGCAGTGCGCAGGCTTCTCATTGCGGTGGCTTCTCTTTGTTGAGGAGCACGGGGGCTCTAGGCATGCCAGCTTCAGTAGTGGTGGTGCGTGGGCTCAGTAGTTGTGGTGCACGGGCTTCATTGCTCCACGGCATGTGGGATCTTCACGGACCAGGGCTTGAACCCGTGTCCCCTGCGTTGGCAGGCGGATTCTTAACCACTGCGCCACCAGGGAAGTCCCAATGTAAGATGGTTTTTGAGTTAAGTTCTAAATGATGTGGTTCATGCAAAGGTCTGTAGAAAAAGTGTTTTAGGTAAAAAGGGCCACGTGTGTAGGGAAGAAATGAGCTTGGTGTGACTGAGGAACTTGAAGAAAACCAGTGTTTAAGTGAAGTGGGAGCAAGGGAGAGTGATGGAAGATGAGGTCAGAGAGATAGGCAAGGGCCAGATCTTGTAGAAACCATGGGCCAGAGTATGAACTTTGCATTTTATTCTAAGAAATCATTGAACAGGTTTTATTTTGATATTTTAAAAGATTCCTCTGGCTGCTGCTTAGAGTGTAGGCAAGAGAGGGACAAGAATGAAGACAGAAAGACCAACAGGGAGGGTACCACAGCATTCCAGGGGAGAGATGATGGGGCCTTAGGCTAGATGTCACGGGCTACATGGAAAGCCATGGTCACACTGGGAATTTATTTTAGAAGCAGACCTGACAAATATGCTTATGGAATGAATATGAAGTGTGAGGGAATTAGGGAACTCAAGAACAACTCCTAGATTGGGGAGCCAAGAAATGGACTGAATAGTGATGACTTCTTATGAGATGGGGGAAATCGAAGGAGGAGTGGTGGAAGGAGGAGGGGATGGAAAGTCAAGACTTCGATTCAGAGCTGATATTTTTGAAATGCTTCTTAGACATCCAAGGGATTGATAAGTGGGCAGCAGCTACTGCAGGCTGGACTTCAAAGGGAAGATGGAGTGAAGTGCATACATTTGTGACTCTTCGGGTTGTAAGAGGTGGTGTTTGAAGCCACACGGAGGAGCCCTTCTACGGTCCAAGTATAGACTGAGAAGAGAAGAACAAAGACTGAGGCGTCAGTCAGTCTAACACTTAGAGATCTTGGTAGAAGAGAAGAATCCAGCAACAGAAGTTAAGAAAGAACAGCCAGTGAGGTAGGTAGAAGACTGTTGTGTCCCAGAAGCCAAGTGAGAAAAGCATTTTAAGAGAATGAGAGTTACCCACTGGGCCAAATGCTGCTAAGGGGTCGAGTCAGATGAGGACCGAGAACTAGCAATCTTATCCAGCAGGATAGAGGCTCATGGAAACCTTGAAAAGAGCAATTTCAGTCAGCACGTGGCATGTGGTAGGGACAAAAGTCAACTGGAGTTGGTTAAAGAAGGAAAGGGAAGAGAGTGAAGGTAGGGAGTATAGAAAATTCCAACCGCATGCCTCCATTGCCTAATGGAAACTTCATTGTTAATGATCTTCCTTCACCCCCTGGGGATATCATCAATTTGGAAATCTTGAATAATTTTGATGGTGTTCAGAATGAGAGGTAAAATGCAACACCCATGATATTTTTTCCCTCACCCAAATGCAGGGACAGGGCAACCACTTGGGTAGTCCTAACTCTGAAGCAAGGGTTTTCATGGAGCTGTGAGGACCACAGAGGGAGAGAGAAACAGGAGATAAGAGTGTTTTCTTTCCATGCTTCTGCTAATTAGAATGGGACCCAGATGGACTCGGGGATGCATGGGTAGTTTAAATAAAAAGCAAGATTAAATAGGCTTTTCTCCTCAACAGATATGTAATCCCATGCAGTTATTCTGAAGAAAAAAAATAAAAATAAAAATAAGAAGTGCATGAAATGCACAGTCAAATAATACATACAAATTGTTAGTGGGAACCTGCAAATAATTTTTAAGAATATGTTGTGAGGGGTATTCCCTGGTGGCACAGTGGTTGAGAATCTGCCTGCCAATGCAGGGGACACGGATTCGAGCCCTGGTCTGGGAAGATCCCACATGCCGCGGAGCAACTGGGCCCGTGAGCCACAATTACTGAGCCTGCGCATCTGGAGCCTGTGCTCCGCAACAAGAGAGGCCGCGATAGTGAGAGGCCCGCGCACCGCGATGAAGAGTGGCCCCCGCTTGCCGCAACTAGAGAAAGCCCTCGCACAGAAACGAAGACCCAACACAGCCATAAATAAAATAAATAAATAAATAATTTTTTTTTAAAAAACAAGAATATGTTGTGAGGACATTTAGCAGTACTACACAGGGCTTTCCTAACAGTCACTGATAATTGGATTTTGCTCAATTCCCCATGTCCAGTTTCACTGTAATATGTGGTCTCCTGCCAAAGATTATTTTCTGCAACCTTATGGAATGCAGGCAGTAACCTAGAGCACTCAGGGCCAATGAACTGGAACCATGGTCTCCTCACTAACAAGGGTGAATTATTATCACATCTTTTCTGGTGATTAGATTATCTCTAATCGTTGTGTTTTATAGCTTTCTAGTTAGTCATCTCAACACAATTTATTCACAATAATAGTGTTTTTTATTATTGCTGTTTTATAGTTCTTATAGCAGTAAAATTTATTCTCAACTCTATTATTATAATATTCAACTGCTAATGGAATTCTAGTTTTTATTTGATTGTGCTTTAAAGCCATAACAATAAAATTTACTCCCCAAAAATATTACTGTAAGTTTTATGTTCTCTAAACTACTTGATAGAAAGCCTGCAAACACATGTGGTTCTTTAAACCATGTGAGAGAAGGCCTGCCAAAATGTAAAGATTGTTCTAGGAAGAAAAAGGGGCGAATTGGTTCCTATTATTGTGAGATCCATGTTCTTTGATAGAATAAGTAATAGAGTGAAAGAAATGGAAAGGACCTTAGAGACTGCTGATTTAGAGGAAGATTAAATTCTAACTGTCAGGAACATTTGTTTAAAAAATCAACCTGTTTTTATTACTGGCCAAGCCCTAGACAATCCTACCATCTTTATCCTCCAAAATAATGTGCTCTCAAAATGATGCCCATGATTTCTCATGGCTGGTTGCCATATTAGTTGGAGAGAGGCTGCTATGAAATATTATAACCAAAGGCCAGGGTCATTTTGAAGGTAAACAGCTTCAGGGAATTGAGAACTGGGAGCCATACGCCCCAAGCCATCTTACCACCTCTGCTGCTCCTTAGTTGTTCTCGTTGACCCTGAACCCAAGGACATGGCAGTGAACCTCATCACTTGCCATGCACCTTTTATGCCTGGAACACTGAGTCAAAGGGCTGTAACATAAATTATAGTCTATACAGTGGAGCAAAGTACCATGAGGACTCAAGAAAGGGGTGTGTCAGACTGGCAGAAATTAGGGTTTAGTAAAGGACTTGGTCTCAGATGTATGGTAAGTTAACTTACGGTCACAAGCAGGGATGGAAGCAGACTGGGTGGAGATACAGGCTAGCTGTCACTCAGAGGTCGTGGCTGTGGTAGCAGAAGTGGCAAACTCTAGATTTGGTTTCTGAGGCAGCACCAAGGATAGGTTCTTGTTTGGACAGAAGCTTCAGAGATTGCTGCTGTCATCTAAGGCAATAGGTGGGTGGATGGGTGGATGGGTGGATGGGTGGATCCATGGAGGCATGAATCTGTATCCACATCCTTGTTGGATGGCATAAATCCATTGGCTAGATCTACCCTCTCATGTCTACTGCTAGGCACTTAGCTTTCTGTGATAAGCTGCTTCCCTTTGCCCAGCTATAGCAGTTGTGGGAGTGCCCACATTGAGATCTACTTTCAAGAAATAAACTGCTGCCAATCTCTGGCTGTGGGGTCCTTCAGAATCAGACTGAGTATTCAAGCTAAAACTAAGTACTACCTGGACATCCCCCAACCAATGACTGAACACAGGAGTGGCACAAGAGCTCTCCCTTGTACCTACGCAGGATTCTTCTATGAGCACTCTTCTTGGAGCTGCACCACAGTCTGAAGCTCATTCTATCCAATTCTCCTTTCTTCCCCTTCTCTTTAACAGGTGTCTGACCTGCATTGAGGTCTGAAGGTTCTTCTTGCCTTCTCCTGCTTCCTCTGCCTTTTATCTTTCACAAGGACTACCTCCTATAAATCTTTTCCAATTCCAACTCGATCTTGGCATCTGCTTCTCAGATGATCCAGCCAACACACCAACTGGATTCCAAGACAAATGAAAATAAGTAAATACAATTGGCCTTGAGTCATAAGGATCTTTCTGGACTTTGTGAATAATTAGATGCAGAAACAAAACTGAGGTTTGGAAGAACAGGAGCAATCCTACATGACCAGGTCTTATCAGGCTTCCAAAACATAGCCAGCAAACTACAGAAAATCATACACTAGCTAAATAGCACACCATACTAGCTGGCTTTAAAAAAAAAAAAGTGTTTTCTATGTCATTGCTTGCTTGCCCTGTCTACTATGTTCACAGTACTGTATGGTAGGTCCTCAGTCTTTTTGTGGAGATGATAAACTCTGCTCTTTCTTTCTTTTTTGTGCTAAAGTGTCTCCTGTTTAGATCATAGGGGGAAGAAAGAGGAACAGGAAAGAAATACATGCTCTCAAGTGCCAGGAGTGTAGGTGGGAGGGTAAGGATACTGAAGAGGAACCAGCGAGGAGCTTGGGTTTCCCCCAGAAGCCCCAGCAACCTGCCTGTGTGTGGGATGGGCATAGAACCAAGGTGTGCTAAGGGCAATTAACTTAGGAATTAGCCCTCTGGATACTGTTCCATCTCTTTCACAGTTCGATAATATCTCATTCTGCATCAGTCACCAACTGGTTTTCAAAAACTGTTTTTGCTTTTTTTTTTGAGTTTAACCCAATTGACTTAAAAAGAAAAAAGAACACTTCTGATTTATCACCATTGGGGCTTTGCTTCCACCCATCTCTCAGGTATTTAAAGAGAAGCAAAAAGATATGGAAACAACCTAAGTGTCAACAGATGAATCGATAAAGAAGATTTTATATATATATAAACAAATATATATATATATAAAAACATATAATGGAATATTATTCAGCCATGAAAAAGAAAGAAATCCTACCACTGGCTACAACATGGATAGAACTTGAGGGCACTAGACTAAGGGAAATAAGTCAGAGAGAGAATGACAAATAATGTATGATCTCACTTATAGGTGGAATCTAAAAAAGCCAAACTCATAGAAACAAAGAGTAGAATGGTGGTCACCAAGGGATGCGGGTTGGGGAAAATGGGGAGATTTTGGTCCAAGGATACAAAATTTCAATTAGAAGATCAATAATTTCTGGGGATCTATGTGCAGTATGGTGATTATAGCTAATAATACCATGTTATATACTTGAAAGTTGCTAAGAGAGTACATTTTAAATGTTCTCACCACACAAAACAAATGGTAAATACATGACAGGATGGAAGTGGTAGTTAATGTTGTTCGCCTTAAACTTACACAATGCTATATGTCAACTATATCTCAATAAAGCTGGAAAAAATTGTGTATATATATGTATATATACATATATAAAGGGAAGCAGCCCAGTTAGAACAGTCTTCTTCCCCTTCTCTGGATTTTGCCTCAGGGTCATTGCCCTACATCTTTTCGTTTCTGATTACTATATTTAGCAAGATCATTACAGATTATTACATTCATTGTCAGAATCTCGGTGCAATATTAAGTGGGCCAAATGCAGAGCACTGGGTTAGAAATCAGAAGCCTTGGATTCTAATTTTGATTCCAGTATTTATCAGCCGTGGGATTTGGGGCAAACCTCACCTGTTTTCTTTCATAAACAATTATACCTGTCTGTCCTCTCACTCAGAGTTGTGGAATATATTAAATGAAATAATGTATGTGAAAGCTTTCTGAAGATTGTAAAAACCATCAAAAATGTATGGTGCAATTATTACTGATGCTAATAACAAGGATCTGTAACTAGATTATAGTTCTACACAGGATTATTCCAATATGATAACCACACTATATAGAAGAGAAAAACCAAATTTCTCCAAAAGAAAAATGTGGAACTATTTTCTCTTTTACCATGAAATGTCTAAATGTAAAGTTTACTAGAGGATTCTCATGGGATGGGGGATATTAAAGCTGAGGGGCTTCTCAGCTTTATATATATTAGAAGAACAGGGGCTTCCCTGGTGGCGCAGTGGTTGAGAATCTGCTTGCCAATGCAGGGGACACGGGTTCGAGCCCTGGTCTGGGAAGATCCCACATGCCGCGGAGCAACTGGGCCCGTGAGCCACAATTACTGAGCCTGCGCGTCTGGAGCCTGTGCTCGGCAACAAGAGAGGCCGTGATAGTGAGAGGCCCGCGCACTGCGATGAAGAGGGGCCCCCACTTGCCGCAACTGGAGAAAGCCCTCGCACAGAAACGAAGATCCAACACAGCCAAAAATAAATAAATAAATAAATAAATAAATAAATAAAAATTAAAAAAAAAAAGAACAGATTTTTGAAATGCATTTCTGAAGTGCAGCATCTGCTGAAAATGAGCTATATCTTAGCTGCTAAACTCAACCCTATATAATCGATATAATCCTAGCTTTCTGTTTATAAAATAAGAAAATTTTTTCAGCATAATTAACTTCTTATATAAAAATATCTCTAATGTCATTCCTATGTTCCTATTCCTGTGAATTTCTCTATTTCTCTAAAATAATTTCTGTAAAAAGACAGAAGTGAGACTCATACTTTATTTCGTAAACTGGGGTTAACTTTATACACAGAAAAAGAGCTGTTAGTAAAATTATGATGAGGTTTAATAAACTCAAATACATTCAGAAAGTTCAATTTCACACTTGTACACTAAGACTACCGAATTCCACAAGACTCCGACTAGTTATTTCCATACATGGCGATAATATTGCCAATGAGGGTGGATGTCCCTTATTATAAATTTCCTATGTCCTGCTTACTTCTATTAGCATTTCCTTAGCTCCCAAGACAGACGCCATGTTGCTCTGATGAGAAAACTTTTAAAATTTTTTTAAAAATTAGAGAGTTGGGCTTCCCTGGTGGCGCAGTGGTTGAGAATCTGCCTGCCAATGCAGGGGACACAGGTTCGAGCCCTGGTCTGGGAAGATCCCACGTGCCGCAGAGCAACTAGGCCCGTGAGCCACAACTACTGAGCCTGCGCGTCTGGAGCCTGTGCTCCGCGATACAAGAGAGGCCGCGATAGTGAGAGGCCCGCGCACCGTGATGAAGAGCGGCCCCCGCTTGCCGCAACTAGAGAAAGCCCTCGCACAGAAACGAAGACCCAACACAGCCATAAATAAATTTTTTTAAATAAATAAATAAAAGTGAAATTCTTTAAAAAAAAAATTAGAGAGTTACAAGGAAAGTTTATAGAGTAATTACTAAGTCTTAAGACACTGTGCTTTAATGCACAAACTTTACGTAGTAGGATCAATTATTGACCCCAATTACAGAAAAGGAAACCAAGTCCCAGAGGTCTTCGTTGACCATTCTATCTGAAACCTAAAATCAAAAATCAAAACGTGGGCTGAGCACCCACAGCATGAGCACTGTCTGATCCAGGCACCGTCAGAAAGGCAGAAGCTCAGGCCCCTGCCCCACACTCTCCATTTTAACAAGACCCCCAGGTGAGTCACATTTTGTTGTCTCTGTTTATTGTGGGTCCTATTAGCGTCTATGAGCATCTCCTTAATACCCTAGAGGAATGCCATATTCCTCCTGCCCTTGTTCTTCTCTGACTGGAGCACTCTTCTTTAAGAGAGCCGAATAGCCAGCTCTCTCTCCATTCATCAGGGACTTTGACCATCCCATTAGTTCCCAGTCCCTAAAACAGAGCCTGGCACATAGTAGGTATTTGGTAAATATATGGTGAATGAGTGAATTCTATTTTCATAATTACACAGTTGGGGACTTCCCTGGTGGCGCAGTGGTTAAGAATCTGCCTGCCAAGGCAGGGGACACGGGTTCGAGCCCTGGTCCAGGAAGATCCCACATGCCGCGGAGCAACGAAGCCCGTGTGCCACAACCACTGAGCCTGCGCGCCTAGAGCCCGTGCTCCGCAACAAGAGAAGACACTGCAATGAGAAGCCTGCGCACCACAATGAAGAGCAGCCCCCGCTTGCCGCAGCTAGAGAAAGCCCACGCACAGCAACGAAGACCCAATGCAGCCAAAAATAAATTTAAAAAATAAATAAATTTATTAAAAAAAAATAAAATAAAAGTTATCCACACACCACCCACCCCTAATCAAGCTCTCCCTCATTCTCTTAGCATCTAGTCTCTAAGCAAATCACTTAGTCTCTCTGGGCCTTTTGTTTCCTCATCTCTAAAACAAGGATGAAAATACCTCTCTTACGGGATCACTCTGAGGGCTATATTAAACCAGAGAGCACAAGTAAATTGAGTAGCACAGGACTTCCCTAACTTGATTTCATTTCAGAATCATCTGGGGAGTTTTTCCTGGCACCTCCCTCTCCAGACCAATTATTTTAGAATTTCTGATAATGGGGCCCAGGTATCAGCATTTTTACATGTCCACAGGTGATTCTAAGGGGTGGTTAGGTTTGAGAACCTCTGGCACCCTTTACCTTCAATGTTGTGAATGCCAAATAAAATTTATCTCTGGTTATTATTTTTCCAATCTAGACCTTGTCAAAGAGCAAATCTCTCTGAACAGGCCATGCTGATTTCCACCATATATTATCTCAATCATGTCTTCTCCTCTCAAAGCCGGTTCTATCTCCATCTCCTCTGGGCTTTCTGAGGTCCTAGCTCAGAAATCATACCTTTTATCTGAAACCTTTTTTGGTTACTCCAACCCTGATCTCCTTTTTTCTCTCAAACCCAATGGCAATCTGAAGTCCCTATTATAAAATCTACCTACTTGCCCCATTCTTTCATGTGTATTTTGCAACTGTCTTATGTATATCCAGTTGGCATATCTCCCATGCCTCCAGCCCAGTGCTGGGGACACCCTAAACTAGATACTAAAAAAGGAAAAATTTTTTTTCAAATGTAAAAATCAAGACTTTAATATACAGTGAATATGGGTCAAAGATTTTAGTTAATAAACTTTATTTTATTTATGAGGGACCCAATAAGATGTTACAACCAGTCTAAAGAAGAACTTAAAGAACCACAGATACGTGGGCAATAAGGAATGTTGAAATGAAGTTACAGATAGATGCAAAATTAGTCACTTGCTTTCCACCGAATGCTGTTCATTTCTTTTTTATGGACAAGAATCATTTGGATTATTATTCACTTTCTACAACATACAGAGTTATAAAGCAGATCAAAGACAGTGAAAGCCAGAGACAACAAAAACAGTGCTCTAGACAGTGTCTCATTTTTCCACTGCAAATGTCTCATAACTTTTGTGGTTCATTTCATAGCTTTTCACAATTTTTCCTGATAGCACTCAGTGTTTTTACAGTCTGCTGAATGTTTGGACAGATAGAAGGGTTAGATGAAAACCAACAAAAAAGCCTCACTTCGTTAGGAATTTGAGTGAGATTAATTTAGCTAATGGTATCTTCAAGTAACCGCGGCCAAGGTGAAGCCCAAATCCAAGCTTTAACTGGAGTAAACTAGACTTTTGCGATGTCTGTTCAAATTTTACTGGTAAGAGATGAAACTTCCGATGTTGCTTGGAAAGGAGTTATCATGAAGCTGGCCATCCTGGGAAAGAAGGAATAGGCACTAAGAAGCTCATTCAAGTAAGGAGCTCATTCAAGTCTGTGAAAGAGAATCATTAGGGAAGGAGCTGTAATGTCCTAATAGACTGTTCTTTAGGTACTTGCTTATATAATACCTCATTTCAATTTCCCACCAACCCTAAAAGGTAATTACTTTTATCCCTGTTTTCCCATGAAGAAATTGAAGGTCAGAAGAGCACTGGGATTTGCCCAACTAAGGGCAGGGATTTGAACCAAACCCATCTTTGCCAAGTTCCACACTCTTTCCAATAGTTTAAGGTTGCAGATTAGCTTAGTTCTTTCATTGTCACTTCCAGGAACCTCCAAAACTTTCTTTCTTCTGAAGCTGTAGTTTTACCCTGAAAGGGAAAAACTGATTATTACTCAGTGTGTTCTAGATTTATTCTAGGAGATTCAGCAGCAACTTGAAATTTCATTTTTGGTCACCAAATTTCACTAATATTTTACAAATTGCTTTCCAAATATCTGAATGCTTCCCAGATCTACCTCTGACTTCTTCCATTTCTTTTTAAGCTGATATATTTGAAGTGCAATCACTTTCCACAGGCATTTTGCAATTGTAGGAAAAAGGTACTATCAAGTACCAAAAACTTGGAACATGCAGTTATTACCATGATGATGCTAAAGTTGGGTATTTGGATTGAAGATTTATGTATTATAGACTTAATTCTAAGAATCTGTGACTAGCAGATCAAGTACAATGATATGGTACAGGAGTATAGTCTCTCAGCCTACTTTGGAGAGCATATGTGATTGAACCCCTTCCCTGATGAATAAGTAGACTCCATTCCCAACACTACTGTTAAACTCAGGTGTTACTCTCAAATCTTTCAAGCCAAGTACCCAGGCCAGAAGAACAATTTCAATTTCTCTTCTGAACTTTGTTCATGAGTTTTCTGTAGTAATAAGTGTGCTGTCAATAATTTGGATTCAGGTTGTCTTATACTTTACATCTTCACATCACCCACACTTTCTTTCTGTACATAGTATCTGTGCAGGGTCTCTTCATGTTGAAATGGCACAGCCCACTTAGTCAGTCTCCCTACAATGTAACATCAGGTCAGGGGCAACCTGGCTGTGGTACATGGAATATGTGTGGGTTGGACCTAGAGATAATCATACTAAACTGTCAGTCAGAAAGAGAAAGACAAATACCATGTGATATCACTTATATGTAGAATCTAAAATACGACACAGATGGACACACCTATGAAACAAAAACAGACTTACAGACAGACATAGAGAACAGATTTGTGGTTGCCAAGGGGGAAGTAGGGTGGGGGAGGGAAGGACTGGGAGTTTGGGATTCACAGATGCAAACTATCAATATTAAATATAGGATGGATAAACAACAAGGTCCTACTGCAGAGCACGGGAACTATATTCAATATCCTGTGATAAACCATAATGGAAAAGAATATGAAAAGAATATATATATGTATAACTGAGTCACTTTGCTGTACAGCAGAAATTAAATACAACATTGTAAATCAACTACACTTCAATAAAATTTTGAAAAAGAAAAAATATATAGATTTTAACACTGACTCAGCTATCTAAAACCCATTTAGTCAACTTTATTCATTCTAAAATGTTATCAGTCTAATGTTAGTCACTGATCATTTTTGATCAATGTACTCGCATTTGGGGTATATTTCCTTAGGGCTCCCAGGACCTACAAAGATGACTTGGGTATGGCCTCTGCTTTCGAAACCAGAATAGTGACCAAAAGCTGTGATATTCCAACCACATGATTGTGCAAATCTCATTTTAACTGCTTTAAAGAAAAAAGTATCTGTAAGAACTTAATGTCAATATTGTCATTTAAAAACCAAGTTCTAATGTCTGTTCTCTTCTCCCACTCACAAATCTATTTTCCAAGTAGAATCTATTTGTTATTTAAACTTTCCTCCCCTCCTTATCCTTGGTGATGGGAGGTCCCCACTGGATTGTGAGGAATGCTCTGAGAAGTAGAACTGAAAGGCCAGAAGCACTTTTGGGCCTGCCAAGGTCACATCCCAGCCCTGCCTCAACCCTAATGCTTCCCATAAACCCTCCACTCCCATGGCCTCACCCCAGATCTTTCCCATCTTGGCATGTACCACTTCTCAAATCCTATCTAGCCCAGCCCTCATGGAACATTGTGTCAACAAGGCTCTTGTCAGCACCCTTAACATCTTTACCCCAGGCTACACCCACCCTGCAAACCTCTTAATCACTCTGGATCATTTATTTCCTCTACCTCCTTTGCTTCTCTACCTTGGTTTCTGAGAGCTATAGGAAAAACCTCACAACTGCCGTCTTGCTGATGCCTATCCAGCCAGTATTTATTGAGCACCCACTATACACTAAAAACAGTAGAAGAATCTATACTAGACTCAGAAGAATACAACAGTAAATGAAGGCAGGTCTACTCCTTCTCAGAGCACAATGGCTGACGGGGTGGGGAAGCTCAACAATCACACCATCATGTGATAAGCGTTATCAGGATGGAATTATGGTGTGCCATGGAGCCCACAGGAGGGCACCTAACTAGGGACAGAGGGGGTCAGGGAAAGTTATGCCACTTCAAATTCGTGGTCTTCAACTCCAGTGCAGCCCCTGGCACCACTCAGCAATCTTCTACAGTTGTCTAGTCAAGCACAGTTCCCCTAAATGAATGGTGAAGACTTCATGGCTCTCCTCAAGAAGCCCAGTCCACTCTTGCCCTTCTCATCTCTCGGCAGATGAGACAGCCTCTGACTGCACAGAAGAAGTCCAGTCCACACGGACAAATCCATTTCCATCTCAAAGCCTCCCCTCCTGACTCAAGAGAAACAGAAACAGTGCCCTTCTCATATCCTATTTCTCCACCATTAACCTCCAGTCTTTTGGGGACCAGAACCTGAACAAATTGGTTTATTTCCTCCCCCACTTATATCTTCTTATGTTCAAGCTCTTCCTCTTAGTTACTCAATAATAAACACATACATCTCTCTTACACACACACACACACACACACACAAATTATAAATACACTTTAAAATAAAGCAACCTAAATACCCTTAGGTTTCATCAGAGTCCAGATTAAATCTAAATTGTACCAGGTAAAAAACCCACTAGTTACAAATGTTTTCCTGCACCTTAACGAGTATCTTACCCCAGCCTCCACCCACCCCTGCCTCTAGGTATATCAGATTCCCAAAGGGGAGGGAGAGGGTCTTACACGTGTTCATGAAAAAAGTTGTGTTTGTTCCTTGCTGCCACCTTGCTAGAGACCTGCTTCTCTCAAACCACCACCAGCCGCTATGTTGAGGGTCTGTCACCCACCACTGGAGAGCTCTGGGCACGGCTGCCTTGAGATCGGCAGCCTATGAAGATTCCTGCTGAATCTGCAGTATGCCCAAATGCTGGCCTCCCCTCATCTGAGCTAGGGCTCCTTGTGGTGTTGGGTCCTGCTGAGGGCTCCGCCCACCAAGGTTCTCAGTATGGATGCTAACCCCGTCACATTTCATGGTGCCTGGACAACTGCAGTGTGCAGAGGGGAAGGTAATGGCTCCCACCCCTCTGCCCTAATTCCTGTTAAGAAGCCCAAAAGCAAGCGTGCCCTCAACACACCTGATGCCTTGTACAACTCCAGGGGACTCCATGCACATTATTTCCTATGTGAAGAACATACTCAGAACAAAGGTCCTTAGAGTTCTCTCTCAGGGCAGTGCTGTCTAATATTCCAGGCTCTGCTTGCCCACCTCCAATCAAAGCCCATCTGGTAGGTATGTCTATATATGTCTGAATCTCCATTGTGGTTACAACTCAGTTTCCTAGGAGGATCCTCAGCCTCCTGTAAGTCAGTAGATGTCAACAGATGCCTGGATGGGAGAAGAATGTCACAACTCAATATGATAGTTGTAGGGGAGGAAAAGTTTCCCTCCACCCTCTTAGGGTCCTTGGCTGGGTCTGAAAAGTATACCAGCAAAGACAGATTAACAGGAGAAAAGTATACAAATTTATTTAATGTAAGTTTTTGGTGACACTTGAACCTTCATAAGGAAATGAAGACCTGAAGAAATAGTTAGATCTGAGTATTTTTATGCTAGGTTTGATGAAGTGTGGGCAGTCATGTAGAAAGGTGATAGGTCAGAGAGTATGATAGGTACGTGGGTAATAAACTGGGGGAAACTTAGCAAGTCCTGTTTGTTAGGATTCTTCTCAGCACTCATTTGTCTTCACAGATAAAGATGCTCCTTTCCTCTGGGTCTAGAGAGGGTACCTCTCTAGGGGTACATGAGGGTTTTATGACCTGTTTAGGGGAGAAGGTCAAACAGCTTCTGCTATTTTCTCAAACTCCTTTAGCTTAAAATATTGAATATGCCAAGGTGTCATATTTTGAAGTAGTGTGTCCTGATCCCCACCATGGTCTTATACAAATCATGGACTAGTCATGACTCTGCTACAAAAAAATAAAACATCACTCCTCAATTTTGCATCCAGCTCAATCTAGCTCCTTCCTTTTTCTCTTCTTCCCTTCACAGCCAAGCTCTTTGAAAGAATCAGCTATAATTTTTACATCCTTGTTGCACAAGCATTTTTTTTTTCAATTTAATAGTGTCTTCTTTTTAAATACAGTTATATATTCACTTGGTTTAAAATTCACAAAGTATGAAAATCTATCCCTGGCTCCCAAATATCCTTCCTTAGAAGCAACCAGTTTCCCAGGTACCCTATTAAAGATTCTTTATTAAACACAAACAAAAACATATCTATTTCCACCTTTTTAAAAATGGTAATTGCGGGGGCAGACCTTCAAGATGGCGGAAGAGTAAGATGTGGAGATCATCTTCCTCCCCACAGATACATGAGAAATACATCCACATGTGGAACAACTCCTACAGAACACTTACTGAACGCTGGCAGAAGACCTCAGACTTCCCAAAAGGCAAGAAACTCCCCACGTACCTGGGTAGGGTAAAAGAAAAAAGAAAAAACAGAGACAAAGAATAGGGACGGGACCTGCACCCATGGGAGGGAGCTGTGAAGGAGGAAAGGTTTCCACACACTAGGAAGGCCTTTCGCAGGTGGAGACTGCAGGTGGCAGAGGGGGGAAGCTTCGGCGCCAAGGAGGAGAGCGCAGCCACAGGGGTGCGGAGGGCAAAGCGGAGAGATTCCCGCACAGAGGATCTGTGCCGACCAGCACTCACCAGCCCTAGAGGCTTGTCTGCTCCCCCACCGGGGCGGGTGGGGCTGGGAGCTGAGGCTCGGGCTTCGGAGGTCGGATCCCAGGGAGAGGACTGGGGTTGGCTGCGTGAACACAGCCTGAAGGGGGTTAGTGCACCACAGCTAGCCAGGAGGCAGTCAGGGAAAAAGTCTGGAACTGCCTAAGAGGTAAGAGACCATTGTTTCGGGGTGCTCAAGGAGAGGAGATTCAGAGCACCGCCTAAACGAGCTCCAGAGACGGGCACGAGCCGCGGCTATCAGCGCGGACCCCAGAGACAGGCATGAGACACTAAGGCTGCTGCTGCAGCCACCAAGAAGCCTGCGAGCAAGCACAGGTCACTCTCCACACCTCCCCTCCCAGGAGCCTGTGCAGCCCGCCACTGCCAGGGTCCCGTGATCCAGGGACAACTTCCCTGGGAGAACGCACTGCGCGCCTCAGGCTGGTGCAACATCACACTGGCCTCTTCCGCCGCAGGCTTACCCCACATCTGTACCCCTCCCTCCCCCCGGCCTGAGTGAGCCAGAGCCCCCGAATCAGCTGCTCCTTTAACCCCGTCCTGTCTGAGTGAAGAACAGATGGCATCAGGCAACCTACATGCAGAGGCGGGGCCAAATCCAAAGCTGAACCCCAGGAGCTGTGCAAACAAAGAAGAGAAAGGGAAATCTCTGCCAGCAGCCTCAGGAGCAGTGGATTAAATCTCCACAATCAACGTGATATACCCTGCATCTGTGGAATACCTGAATAGACGACGAATCATCCCAAGTTGAGGGGGTGGACTTTGGGAACAACTGTACACATGGGGTTTGCTTTCTGCAAATAATTTTTCTGGTTTTAGGTTTATCTTAGTTTAGTATTTAGAGTTTGTTTTCATTGGTAGATTTGTTTATTGATTTGGTTGCTCTTCCTTTTTTTATATTTTTTTTTCCTTTTTCTCGTTTTGTGAGTGTGTATGTGTATGCTTCTTTGTGTGACTTTGTATAGGTTTGTTTTTACCATTTGTCCTAGGGTTCTGTCTGTCCTTTTTTTTTTTTTTTTTTTTGGTATAGTTTTTAGTGCTTGTTATCATTGGTGGATTTGTTTTCTGCTTTGGCTGTTCTCCTCTTTCTTACTTTCTTTTTTTAAAATTACTGTTTAATTTTTAATAATTTTTTATTTTTTATTTTAATACCTTTTAATTTTATTTTATTTTTTCTTTCTTTCTTTTTTTCTCCCATTTCTTCTGAGCCACATGGCTGACAGGGTCTTGGTGCTCTGGGCGGGTGTCAGGCCTGTGCCTCTGAGGTGGGAGAGCCAAGTTCAGGACATTGGTTCACCAGAGAACTCCCAACTCCACATAATGTCAAACAGCAAAAGCTCTCCCAGAGACCTCCATCTCAACGTTAAGACCCAGCTCCACTCAATGAACAGCAAGCTACAGTGCTACACCCCTATGCCAAACAACTAGCCAGACAGGAACACAGCCCCACCCATCAGCAGAGAGGCTGCTTAAAATCATAATAAGGTCACAGACACCCCAAAACACACCACTGGACGTGGTCCTGCCCACCAGAAAGACAAGATCCAGCCTTATCCACCAGAACACAGGCACCAGTCCCCTCCACCAGGAAGCCTACACAACCACTGAACCAATCTTAGCCACTGAGGGCAGACACCAAAAACACTGGGAACTATGAACCTGCAACCTGTGAAAAGGAGACCCCTAACACAGTAAGTTAAGCAAAATCAGAAGACAGAGAAACACACAGCAGATGAAGGAGCAAGGCAAAAACCCACCAGACCAAACAAATGAAGAGGAAAAAGGCAGTCTACCTGAAAAAAAATTCACAGTAATGATAGTAAAGATGATCCAAAATCTTGGAAATAGAATGGAGAAAGTACCAGAAAAGTTTAACAAGGACCTAGAAGAACTAAAAAACAAACAAACAATGATGAACAACACAATAAATGAAATTAAAACTTCTCTAGAAGGAATCAATGGCAGAATAAATGAGGCAGAAGAACAGATAAGTGACCTAGAAGATAAAATAGTGGAAATAACTACCGCAGAGCAGAATAAAGAAAAAAAGAATGAAAAGACTTGAGGAGAGTCTCAGAGACCTCTGGGACAACATTCAATGCACAAACATTCGCATTATAGGGGTCTCAGAAGAAGAAGGGAAAAAGAAAGGGACTGAGAAAATATTTGAAGAGATTATAGTTGAGAACTTCACTAATATGGGAAAGGAAATAGTCAATCAAGTCCAGGAAGCACAGAGAGTCCCATACAGGATAAATCCAAGGAGAAACACGCCAAGACACATACTAATAAAACTATCAAAAATTAAATACAAAGAAAAAATATTAAAACCAGCAAGGGAAAAGCAACAATGAACATACAAGGGAATCCCCATAAGGTTAACAGCTGATCTTTCAGCAGAAACTCTGCAAGCCAGAAGGGAGTGGCAGGACATATTTAGAGTGATGAATGGGAAAAACCTACAACCAAGATTACTCTACCCAGCAAAGATCTCATTCAGATTCAATGGAGAAATTAAAACCTTTACAGAGAAGCAAATATTAAGAGAATTCAGCAACACGAAACCAGCTTTACAACAAATGCTAAAGGAACTTCTCTAGGCAGGAGACACAAGAGAAGGAAAAGACCTACAATAACAAACCCAAAACAATTGAGAAAATGGTAATAGGAACATACATATCAATAACTACCTTAAATGTAAATGGGTTAAATGCTCCAACCAAAAACACAGACTGGATGAATGGATACAAAAACAAGACCCATATATATGCTGTCTACAAGAGATCCACTTCAGAGCTAGGGACACATGCAGACTGAAAGTGAGGGGATGGAAAAAGATATTCC
This sequence comes from Balaenoptera acutorostrata, assembly GCF_949987535.1. Classification (NCBI taxonomy): domain Eukaryota; kingdom Metazoa; phylum Chordata; class Mammalia; order Artiodactyla; family Balaenopteridae; genus Balaenoptera; species Balaenoptera acutorostrata. The sequence continues at coordinate 65,215,371 of NC_080071.1, read as the reverse complement.
ATGCAAATGGAAATCAAAAGAAAGCTGGAGTAACAATTTTCATATCACACAAAATAGACTTTAAAACTATTACAAGAGAATAAGAAGGGCACTACACAATGATCAAGGGATCAATCCAAGAAGAAGATATAACAACTGTAAATATTTATGCACCTAACATAGGAGCACCTCAATACATAAGGCAAATGCTAACAGCCATAAAAGGGGAAATCGACAGTAACACAATCAGAGTAGGAGACTTTAACACCCCACTTTTACTAATGGACAGATCATCCAAAATGAAAATAAATAAGGAAACACAAGCTTTAAATGATACATTAAATAAGATGGACTTAATTGATATTTGTAGGACATTCCATCCCAAAACAACAGAATACACTTTCTTCTCAAGTGCTCATGGAACATTCTCCAGGATAGATCATATCTTGGGTCACAAATCAAGCCTTGGTGAATTTAAGAAAATTGCAATTGCATCAAGCATCTTTTCCGACTACAATGCTCTAAGACAAGGTATCAATTACAGGAAAAAAACTGTAAAAAATACAAACACATGAAAGCTAAACAATACACTACTAAATAACCAAGAGATCACTGAAGAAATCAAAGAGGAAATCAAAAAATACCTAGAAACAAATGACAATGAAAACACGACGACCCAAAACCTATGGGATGCAGAAAAAGCAGTTCTAAGAGGGAAGTTTATAGCAATACAATCCTACCTCAAGAAACAAGAAACATCTCAAATAAACAACCTAACTTTACACCTAAAGCAATTAGAGAAAGAAGAACAAAAAAAACCCCAAAGTTAGCAGAAGGAAAGAAATCATAAAGATCAGATCAGAAATAAATGAAAAAGAAATGAAGGAAATGATAACAAAGATAATAAAATTAAAGCTGGTTCTTTGAGAAGATACACAAAATTGATAAACCATTAGCCAGACTCATCAAGAAAAAAAGGGAGAAGACTCAATTCAACAGAATTAGAAATGAAAAAGGAGAAGTAATAACTGACACTGTAGAAATACAAAAGATCATGAGAGATTACTACAAGCAACTATATGCCAGTAAAATGAACAACCTGGAAGAAATGGACAAATTCTTAGAAAAGCACAACTTTCCAAGACTGAACCAGGAAGAAATAGAAAATATAAACAGACCAATTACAAGCACTGAAATTGAGACTCTGATTAAAAATCTACCAACAAACAAAAGTCCAGGACCAGATGGCTTCACAGTCGAATTCTATCAAACATTTAGAGAAGAGTTAGCACCTATCCTTCTCAAACTCTTCCAAAATATAGCAGAGGGAGGAACACTCCCAAACTCATTCTATGAGGCCACCATCACGCTGATAGCAAAACCAGACAAAGATGTCACAAAGAAAGAAAACTACAGGCCAATATCACTGATGAACATAGATGAAAAATCCTCAACAAAATACTAGCAAACAGAATCCAACAGCACATTAAAAGGATCATACACCATGGTCAAGTGGGGTTTATCCCAGGAATGCAAGGATTCTTCAATATACATAAATCAATCAATGTGATAAACCATATTAACAAACTGAAGGAGAAAAACCATATGACCATCTCAATAGATGCAGAAAAAGCTTTTGACAAAATTCAACACCCATTTATGATAAAAATCCTCCAGAAAGTAGGCATAGAGGGAACTTACCTCAACATAATAAAGGCCATATATGACAAACCCAGAGGCAACATCATTCTCAATGGTGAAAAACTGAAAGCGTTTCCACTAAGATCAGAAACAAGACAAGGTTGTCCACTCCCACCAGTATCATTCAACATAGATTTGGAAGTTTTACCCACAGCAATCAGAGAAGAAAAAGAAATTAAAGGAATCCAAATTGGAAAAGAAGAAGTAAAGCTGTCACTGTTTGCAGATGACATGATACTATACATAGAGAATCCTAAAGATGTTACCAGAAAACTACTAGAGCTAATCAATAAATTTGGTAAAGTAGCAGGATACAAAGTTAATTCACAGAAATCTCTTGCATTCCTATACACTAATGATGAAAAATCTGAAAGAGAAATTAAGGAAACACTCCCATTTACCATTGCAACAAAAAGAATAAAATACTTAGGAATAAACCTACTTAAGGAGACAAAAGACGTGTATGCAGAAAACTATACCATGTTCTTGGATTGCAAGAATCAACATTGTAAAAATGACTATACTACCCAAAGCAATCTACAGATTCAATGCAATCCCTACCAAACTACCAATGGCATTTTTCACAGAACCAGAACAAAAAATTTCACAGTCTGTAAGGAAACACAAAAGAGCCCAAATAGCCACAGAAATCTTGAGAAAGAAAAACGGAGCTGGAGGAATCGGGCTCCCTGACTTCAGACTATACTACAAAGCTACAGTAATCAAGACAGTATGGTACTGGCACATAAACAGAAATATAGATCAATGGAACATGATAGACATCCCAGAGATAAACCCATGCACATATGGTCACCTTATCTTTGATGAAGGAGGCGAGAATATACAATGGAGAAAAGACAGCCTCTTCAATAAGTGGTGCTGGGTAAACTGGACAGCTACATGTAAAAGAATGAAATTAGAACACTCCCTAACACCATACACAAAAATAAACTCAAAATGGATTAAAGACCTAAATGTAAGGCCAGACACTATAAAATTCTTAGAGGAAAACACAGGCAGAATGCTCTATGACATAAATCACAGCAAGATCCTTTTTGACCCACCTCCTAGAGAAATGGAAATAAAAACAAAAATAAACAAATGAGACCTAATGAAACTTAAAAACTTTTGCACAGCAAGGGAAAACTTAAACAAGATGAAAGACAACCCTCCAAATGGAAGAAAATATTTGCAAACGTAGCAACTGACAAAGGATTAATCTCCAAAATTTACAAGCAGCTCATGCAGCTCAATATGAAAAAAAAAATCAATCTAATCCAAAAATGGGCAGAAGACCTAAACAGACATTTCTCCAAAGAAGATATACAGATGGCCAACAAACATATGAAAGGATGCTCAACAACACTAATTATTAGAGAAATGCAAATCAAAACTACAATGAGATATCACCTCACACCAGTCAGAATGGGCATCACCAAAAAATCTACAAACAATAAATGCTGGAGAGGGTGTGGTGAAATGGGAACCCTCTTGCACTGTTTGTGGGAATGTAAATTGATACAGCCACTGTGGAGAACAGTATGGAGGGTTCTTATAAAACTGAAAATAGAACTATTATACGACCCAACAATCTCACTACTGGGCATATACCCTGCTAAACCCATAATTCAAAAAGTGTCATGTACAACAATGTTCATTGCAGCACTATTTACAATAGCCAGGACATGAAAGCAACCTAAGTGTCCATTGACAGATGAATGGATAAAGAAGATGTGGCACATATATACAATGGAATATTACTCAGCCATAAAAAGAAATGAAATTGAGTTATTTGTAGTGAGGTGGATGGACCTAGTGTCTGTCATACAGAGTGAAGTAATTCTGAAAGAGAAAAACAAATACCATATGCTAACATGTATATATGGAAACAATAAGAAAAAAAATTGTTCTAAAGAACCTAGGGGTGGGAGAGGAATAAAGATGCAGACGTAGTAAATGGACTTGAGGACACAAGGAGGGGGAAGGGTAAGCTGGGCGGAAGTGAGAGAGTGGCACGGACATATATACACTACCAAATATAAAATTGATAGCTAGTGGGAAGCAGCCACATAGCACAGGGAGATCAGCTCGGTGCTTTGTGACCACCTAGAGGGATGGGATAGGGAGGGTGGGAGGGAGATGCGAGAGGGAGGAGACATGGGGATATATGTATCCTGATGTATGGCTGATTCACTTTGTTATAAAGCAGAAACTAACACACCATTGTAGAGCAATTATACTCCAATAAAGGTGTTAAAAAAATAAAAAGATAATAGATAAATTAAAATAGTAATTGTATCCAGTGTCTACACACTGTTGCTTTTTTCCCTTAATACTGTATTTTAGGGATCATTTCAAATCAACAAATAAAGAGCATCCTCATTCTTTTTTTGTGAGGGGGCTGTAGAATATTCCATTGCATCACTGTACCCCAAATTATTTAACTAATCCCACATTGCTGGATTTGGGGTAATTTTCAATTTTTTACGATTGCAAGTGGAACCAGATTTTATTTAATGCAAGTTTCCACTGAAGCATCAAGATGTTACATTCTAAAGTGCATATAACTGAGCATATAATAAAAGAACATATAATTTCTAAAGCAGATGAAAAGCCAGTTTTGTGACCTTAAGCTTCTCACCAATAGAGAGGATATAAAGGGTTTGGGATTTTGAGATTAGGAATCATTTTGGAGACTGTACTCATGGGTTATGAATCCTATGGGGGTCTCCTGGGATTCCTTACTCTTCATTTCATGTCAGAGGAAGAGATTTCAAGATGATTGCCCAGAGAGTTTCATATGTGGCCATGTAGTCCACCTAGAAAACCTAAAGAATAAGAAATGTGCATCTAGCTGCTTAGATGGTAAACAAAGAGATGGCTGCAGGGGAGCCTGTACTCCTTGAGTTGGGAAAAGGATGTGTGGTTCCTCCAGACTGGATGAGGACCCCAAGCAAGGACAATGTGAAATGTCTTAGGTTTTGCTCAAGAGGAATGCCTGGAAGAAAATATCCCAGCAGAACTGAAGCCAAAGTTCATAAGGGCTGAGGAGAGCATAAAAGACCAGTTGGAATAGAGATGGATTACCTTCATGGAAGGGTTGGTCAGGTGAGAGATTCCCTGGTCATGAGAGAGATGGACACAGGTCTCCAAGAATCCACAAAAGATATCAGAGAAGAGTGAGTTTAAAAAATCTACCACAGTCAGAAGTGATATTAGTCCAGTGAGGCATTTCTGCTACCTCACTCTTCCCTCTCCCCACTCTTCCCACCTTGAAGGAGTCTGAAAGCAGATTAGTAAGAAAGGAGGAAGGTCAGAGAATGCCAGTGATGTCCTTCTGCCCCATCACCTGCCTCTCTAGCCTGCAGTGATCCAGAACTGAGAAATGGGAGAAACTTAAATGAAATTTTAAGTATTTCTTATTATATTGGAATGAACATTTGAATTGCTCGCTATAAGACCTTTTTATTAACCAAAAGTGATCAGAAAAGTCACAGGGCTCATACTAACTTTCATGGAGGGACTGAGTTCCACAAATAAATTTTAAAAGACAGTGGGTGACTTCCATTTCTTATAAGAAGTCTGTAAGAAGTCACAAGAAACTGTTGCTTTCATCCTAGCAACAAGAACACTCCAGAGAAGTTACTAAATCATATTTGTGGGTTTTCTTCTTAATCTGTCAGAGCTAAGGACACACAGAAATCTAAATGAATTAAGTTCCAGAAAGTGACAGCCCTTCCTAGGAGAAAAGAGAGCCGTGGCTGTGTTTATCCCTGGCAGAGCGGTGAAAGAGGGAAAATCTGATATAGGCAGGGGTAAGGAAAAACCAGGTAAAATCTAAACAAGCTTTTAATGGCCATATGTAGACTGACATAGTGGATTTGAAACCCAAGGGTCCCACAGAACAAGTCTGCACTAATTTAGCCACTCTTTCCCCCAGTTCTTCACTAAGTTCCTGGGGTTAGTAATCAGAAGGCTGGGAATAGGGCAGGAGAATTGAGAGAAATCACCTCTGGGGAACCATAGGGAAGAATAAGGAGCAGCTGAAATGGTAAACATGTTGAGATTGTTCTATCAATTTATATATATATATATATATATATATATATATATATATATATATATATACACACACATACATACACACACACACACATATATCCATACATTACTATTGACTGTCTAAAGCAAAAGTAATAACAATGTATTTTCCCACTTAGAGCATTTGTAAGAGTAAAATTTATAGCCATAAGAACACAAAGGATTGGGGGAGGATAAGCTTCTTTATACGATCGTAGGGTTCTTTACCCTGTGTATGATATAATTTAAATATTGTTTGAAGATAGACTATGTTAAGTTAAAGATGCATACTGTAATATCTAGAGCAAACAGTCAAAAAGGCACAGCTAAAAAGTCAATAGGGGGGATAAATTTAAGTAAAAAAATCATATTAAATTCAGCCAATGGGAGTCAGCAAAGAATGAACAGAGAAACAAAGAGTAGATGGGACAATCAGAAACAAATAGCAATATGGTAGATTCAGATCCAACCATATCAATAATTACATTAATTTTAAATTAAACAATCCCATTAAAAGACAAAATTGTCAGACTGGATTAAAAGTACAAGATACAACTCTATGCTGTTTGCAAGAAATCTACTTTAAATATAAAGACAAAGATAGGTGAAAAGTAAAAGTCTGCTATCAGATAAAAATGCAAACATTAAGCATAAGAAGGGTTGTTTGGCTAATAATCACATCAGACAAAATAGATTTCAAGATTAAGGATGATACCAGAGTTCAAGAGAGACAATATTTAATGATAAAAGTGTCAAGTCATCAAGAAGACTTAATAATCCTCTAAATGTGCATGCACCTAATAAAATAGTTTCAAAATACATGGACCAAAAACCAAGAGAATCAAAGAGGAAAATAGAAAAATCTACCTATATTTAAAAAGGCAGAAATAGGAAAATTTAACACCTTTATCTCAGTAACTGATAAAATTGATAGACAAAAATCTGTGGTAATATAGAAAATGTGAAAACTGCTGTCGGTCCCATAACTAATTGATATTTTAGAACAAGATACATAATAACTGTAATACCCAAAAGATACATTCTTTTCAAATGCACGTGGAGCATTCACCAAAGTAGATGTACACAGTATGTCCTCTGACCATAATAATATTAAATTAGAAATTGATCATAATAAGACATGTAGGAAATCTTCAAATATTTGGAAAGTTAGATATACACATCTAAATAACCCATGGGTCAAAGAAGAAATCACAAAGGAAATTAGAAAATATTTTTAACTGAATGGTAATGAAAATACCACATATTAAAATTTGTGAGTTACATAAATCAATCTAGAATGCAATTTATTACTTTAAAAGCCTTTATTAGGAAATTAAAATGATGTAAAAAAATTGATCATCTAAGTTTCCTCTTAAGGAACTAGAACAAGAAGAAAACATTAAAGTCAAAATAAGTACAAGAAAGGACATAATATATATAAGAGTAGAAATTAAATAAAAAAGACCAAAAAATAGAGAAAATCAATGAAGTCAAAATTGTCATTTAAAAAAATTAATAAAATTGATAAACTCCTAGCAAGATTGATCAAAAGACACACACACGCACACACAAATACACAGAAGGAGAGAGAGAGAGAGAGAGAGAACAATGGTAACATGAATGAAAGGGGCAATATCTTGAATTGTCAAGAACTGTGAAGATTTTACTATATTTGCAAGCTAATGAATTGGCCTGCCAGTTTCATGTAGCTGGCAGAAGACACGAAACTCTTACGTCAGAGACAAAGGACGTTATTCCTCATAACACAGCAAGACATGTGAGCTTCAGGTTTGAGTAGGTTCTCCCTTGATCCCCAAGTTCCACTGGGTGACACGAGCAATTCGGGTAGATGATGTACACGTGGTTGGTATGTGTCACAACTGAGGAATCCCAAGGTTAGGAAACCCCAATCATTGATAAGGAGCAAACCTGCCTGACTTTTGCCCAGAAGAAGACATTATCTTTATTTATTTATTTTTTTAATTAATTAATTTATTTATTGACTGCATTGGGTCTTCATTGCTGTGCGCGGGCTTTCTCTAGTTGCATTGAGCGGGGGCTACTCTTTGTTGTGGTGCACTGGCTTCTCATTGCAGTGGCTTCTCTTGTTGTGGAGCACAGGCTCTAGGCGTGCGGGCTTCAGTAGTTGTGGCACGTGGGCTCAGTAGTTGTGGCTCGCAGGCTCTAGAGCGCAGGCTCAGTAGTTGTGGCACACGGGCTTAGTTGCTCTGCGGCATGTGGGATCTTCCTGGACCAGGGCTTGAACCCGTGTCCCCTGCACTGGCAGACGGATTCTTAACCACTGCGCCACCAAGGAAGTCCCTGACATTATCTTTATTATACTGGGTGGCAAACAAACCTGCCCTCTATTCCAGACAGAGAAACAACCTCTTACCATTCAAGGCTATTTGCTATACAAATATCGCGAAAAGATAGTCTGGAACAAAAGCTGTCTATGCTTCTGCTCACAAAACATGTAGAAATTTGACAGATCCATGGATAATTATCTTCCAACACAAATTAGATGAACTGGGCAAATTCCTTAAAAAATACAACTTTTAAAAACCGTCACAAAAACCACAGAAGATCAAATCACTCTTTATCTGGTAAATAAATTGAATTTGCAATCAAAATATTCCCACAAAGAAATTCCAGGTTCTATCAGTTTATTCTATCAAAAATTTTAAGAAGGAAACTCAGAAACTAGGAGTGGACGTTCACCATTTTTATGATGCTAGCATAACCCCAACAACAATACATGACAAAAATATTTCTTAAAGTTACAGACCAATATCCCACAAACGCATAGATAAGAATAAACTAAGAAAATTAGCAAATTCAATCCAGCAATGCATAAAAAGCATGCCAAAGAGGGTTTTATTCCAGAAATGTAAAGTTAGTTTATTATTTGAAACATCAATGCTCGACACTAATAGACTAAAGGGTAAAAATAATTATCTTAAAAAATGCAGAAAAGCATTTGATAAAATTCATTGTCTACTCATAATAGAAATTCTCAACCAAAGAGGAATAGAAGCGAAATTTTTCAGTGTGATAAAGGTTATATACAGAAACCTATAGGTAATATCACATAGCATAAAACAAAAAACAAGCTTTCTCTATGATCCAGAACAAGGCAAGGATGTATACTCTTACCACTTCTATTAAACATTGTGCTGAAGTCTAGTCTAGTGCAATAAGAAAAGAAAAAGAAATAAAAAGCATAAAGATGGGAAAGGAAAAAGTAAAACTGTCACTATTTACAGATTACATAATTATAGGCATATTTGTGCACTTAAAACATTTTGAAATTTATGAAAAACCGCTGGAACTAGCAATTAAACTTAAGGTATTATAGTACATGACCAATTTGCAAATCTATTTTATTTCTATATACTAGCAATAAACAATTGGAAAATTAAATTAATTTTAAAGTGCAATTTATAATAGCATCTAAAAAATAAAATATCTGAAAATTAAACCAATGAAAGATATGTAAGACCTACATATTATAAATTACAAAAGATTCCTGAGAAAAATTAAAGAAAACACAGAGGAAGAAATATATGGTGTTTATTATCGAAGGATTCACTATTGTTAAGATATCCATTCTCCCCAAATTTATCTACAGATTCAATACAATCTCAAACAAATTTAGCAAAGTTTTTTGAAGAAATTCAAGCTGATCCTATTTTTTTCTGAAAACACTAATGGTCAAGAAGAGCCAAAACAATTTTGAAAATGAACAAATTTGACAGTTTGGAAGACTTACACTACCCAATGTCAGCAATTACTGTCAAACTATAGTTACCAAGACAGTGTAGTATCATGACAAGGATAGACAAATAAATCAATGAAACAATGTAGAGTAGAGGCATTGACCCACATGATTAATTTTTGACCAAGGCACTGAGTCAATTCAGTGGGAGAAAGAAAAGTCTTTTTAACAAATAGTGAGAGGAAAATTGAGTATCTGTATAGAAAATAAAATAAAAAGAACCTTGTAATGGCTGCTATGGCATACCATGCAGTTTCCTCCTTCAGACTCATTTTCTCTGCCACTGGAGTGTTGGCTGTTGATGGCTCACAGCTGAGTCCCTTGTTCTCCAGAAATTGTAACTGGGAGATTAACCAAGATGGCGGAGTAGAAGGACGTGCTCTCACTCCCTCTTGCGAGAGCACCAGAATCACAACTGGCTGCTGGACAATCATTGACAGGAAGACCCTGGACTTCACCAAGGAGGATACCCCACATCCAAGGACAGAGGAGAAGCCACAGTGAGACAGTAGGAGGGGCGCAATCAGAGTAAAATCAAATCCCATAACTGCTGGGTGGGTGACTCACAGACTGGCGAACACTTATACCACAGAAGTCCACCCACTGGAGTGAAGGTTCTGAGCCCCACGTCAGGCTTCCCAACCTGGGGGTCTGGCAACGGGAGGAGGAATTCCTAGAGAATCAGACTTTGAAGTCTAGTGGGAATTGATTGCAGGACTGTGACAGGACTGGGGGAAACAGAGACCCCACTCTTGGAGGGCACACACAAAGTAATGTGTGCATCGGGACCCAGGGGAAGGAGCAGTGACCCTGGGGGAGACTGAACCAGACGTACCTGCTGGTGTTGGGGGGTCTCCTGCAGGGACAAGTGGTGGCTCTGTTTCACCGTGGGGATAAGGACACTGGCAGCAGAGGTCCTGGGAAGTTCTCCTTGGCGTGAGCCCTCCCAGAGTCTGCCATTAATCCCACCAAAGAGCACGGGTAGGCTCCAGTGTTGGGTTGCCTCAGGCAAAACAACCAACAGGGAGGGAACCCAGCCCCACCCATCAACAGTCAAGTGGATTAAGGTTTTACTGAGCTCTGACCGCCACAGCAACAGTCAGCTCTACCCACCACCAGAGCCTCCCATCAACCCTCTTAGCCTCAACCACCAGAGGGCAGACAACAGAAGCAAGAAAAACTACAATCCTGCAGCCTGTGGACCAAAAACCACAGTTACAGAAAGACAGAGAAGATGAAAAGGCAGAGGGCTATGTACCAGATGAAGGAACAAGAAAAAACCCCAGAAAAACAACTAAATGAAGTGGAGATAGGCAACCTTCCAGAAAAAGAATTCAGAATAATGATAGTGAAGATGATCCAGGACCTCGGAATAAGAATGGAGGCAAAGATTGAGAAGATGCAAGAAATGATTAACAAAGACCTAGAAGAATTAAAGAACAAACAAACAGAGATGACCAATACAATAACTGAAATGAAAACTACACTAGAAGGAATCAATAGCAGAATAACTGAGACAGAAGAACGGATAAGTGACCTGGAAGACAGAATGGTGGAATTCACTGCTGCGGAACAGACTAAAGAAAAAAGAATGAAAAGAAATGAAGACAGCCTAAGAGACCTCTGGGACAACATTAAACGCAACAACATTCGCATTATAGGGGTCCCAGAAGGAGAAGAGAGAGAGAAAGGACCAGAGAAAATATTTGAAGAGATTATAGTTGAAAACTTCCCTAACATGGGAAAGGAAATAGCCACCCAAGTCCAGGAAGCGCAGAGAGTCCCATACAGAATAAACCCAAGGAGAAACACGCCGAGACACATAGTAATCAAAGTGGCAAAAATTAAAGACAAAGAAAAATTACTGAAAGCAGCAAGGGAAAAACGACAAATAACATACAAGGGAACTCCCATAAGGTTAACAGCTGATTTCTCAGCAGAAACTCTGCAAGCCAGAAGGGAGTGGCAGGATATACTTAAAGTGATGAAAGGGAAGAACCTACAACCAAGATTACTCTACCCGGCAAGGATCTCATTTAGATTTGATGGAGAAATCAAAAGCTTTACAGACAAGCAAAAGCTAAGAGAATTCAGCACCACCAAACCAGCTCTACAACAAATGCTAAAGGAACTTCTCTAAGTGGGAAACACAAGAGAAGAAAAGGACCTACAAAAACAAACCCAAAACAATTAAGAAAATGGTCATAGGAACATACATATCGATAATTACCTTAAACGTGAATGGATTAAATGCCCCAACCAAAAGACATAGACTGGCTGAATGGATACAAAAACAAGACCCATATATATGCTGTCTACAAGAGACCCACTTCAGACCTAGGGACACATACAGACTGAAAGTCAGGGGATGGAAAAAGATATTCCATGCAAATGGAAATCAAAAGAAAGCTGGAGTAGCTATACTCATATCAGATAAAATGGACTTTAAAATAAAGAATGTTACAAGAGACAAGGAAGGACACTACATAATGATCCAGGGATCAATCCAAGAAGAAGATATAACAATTATAAATATATATGCACCCAACATAGGAGCACCTCAATACATAAGGCAACTGCTAACAGCTATAAAAGAGGAAATCGACAGTAACACAATCGTAGTGGGGGACTTTAACACCTCACTTACACCAATGGACAGATCATCCAAAATGAAAATAAATAAGGAAACAGAAGCTTTAAATGACACAATAGACCAGATAGATTTAATTGATATATATAGGACATTCCATCCAAAAACGGCAGATTACACGTTCTTCTCAAGTGCGCATGGAACATTCTCCAGGATAGATCACATCTTGGGTCACAAATCAAGCCTCAGTAAATTTAAGAAAATTGAAATCATATCAAGCATCTTTTCTGACCACAACGCTATGAGATTAGAAATGAATTACAGGGAAAAAAACGTAAAAAAGACAAACACATGGAGGCTAAACAATACGTTACTAAATAACCAAGAGATCACTGAAGAAATCAAACAGGAAATTAAAAAATACCTAGAGACAAATGACAATGAAAACACGACGACCCAAAACCTATGGGACGCAGCAAAAGCGGTTCTAAGAGGGAAGTTTATAGCTATACAAGCCTACCTAAAGAAACAAGAAAAATCTCAAGTAAACAATCTAACCTTACACCTAAAGAAACTAGAGAAAGAAGAACAAACAAAACCCAAAGTTAGCAGAAGGAAAGAAATCATAAAGATCAGAGCAGAAATAAATGAAATAGAAACAAAGAAAACAATAGCAAAGATCAATAAAACTAAAAGTTGGTTCTTTGAGAAGATAAACAAAATTGATAAGCCATTAGCCAGACTCATCAAGAAAAAGAGGGAGAGGACTCAAATCAATAAAATCAGAAATGAAAAAGGAGAAGTTACAACAGACACCGCAGAAATACAAAACATCCTAAGAGACTACTACAAGCAACTTTATGCCAATAAAATGGACAACCTGGAAGAAATGGACAAATTCTTAGAAAGGTATAACCTTCCAAGACTGAATCAGGAAGAAACAGAAAATATGAACAGACCAATCACAAGTAATGAAATTGAAACTGTGATTAAAAATCTTCCAACAAACAAAAGTCCAGGACCAGATGGCTTCACAGGTGAATTCTATCAAACATTTAGAGAAGAGCTAACACCCATTCTTCTCAAACTCTTCCAAAAAATTGCAGAGGAAGGAACACTCCCAAACTCATTCTATGAGGCCACCATCACCCTGATCCCAAAACCAGACAAAGACACTACAAAAAAAGAAAATTACAGACCAATATCACTGATGAATATAGATGCAAAAATCCTCAACAAAATACTAGCAAACAGAATCCAACAACACATTAAAAGGATCATACACCACGATCAAGTGGGATTTATCCCAGGGATGCAAGGATTCTTCAATATACGCAAATCAATCAATGTGATACACCATATTAACAAATTGAAGAATAAAAACCATATGATCATCTCAATAGATGCAGAAAAAGCTTTTGACAAAATTCAACACCCATTTATGATAAAAACTCTCCAGAAAGTGGGCATAGAGGGAACCTACCTCAACATAATAAAGGCCATATATGACAAACCCACAGCAAACATCATTCTCAATGGTGAAAAACTGAAAGCATTTCCTCTAAGATCAGGAACGAGACAAGGATGTCCACTCTCACCACTATTATTCAACATAGTTCTGGAAGTCCTAGCCACGGCAATCAGAGAAGAAAAAGAAATAAAAGGAATCCAAATCGGAAAAGAAGAAGTAAAACTGTCACTGTTTGCGGATGACATGATACTATACATAGAGAATCCTAAAACTGCCACCAGAAAACTGCTAGAGCTAATTAATGAATATGGTAAAGTTTCAGGTTACAAAATTAATGCACAGAAATCTCTTGCATTCCTATACACTAATGATGAAAAATCTGAAAGAGAAATTATGGAAACACTCCCATTTACCATTGCAACAAAAAGAATAAAATACCTAGGAATAAACCTACCTAGGGAGACAAAAGACCTGTATGCAGAAAACTATAAGACACTGATGAAAGAAATTAAAGATGATACCAACAGATGGAGAGATATACCATGTTCTTGGATTGGAAGAATCAACATTGTGAAAATGAGTATACTACCCAAAGCAATCTACAGATTCAATGCAATCCCTATCAAATTACCAATGGCATTTTTTACGGAACTAGAACAAATCATCTTAAAATTTGTATGGAGACACAAAAGACCCCGAATAGCCAAAGCAGTCTTGAGGCAAAAAAATGGAGCTGGAGGAATCAGACTCCCTGACTTCAGACTATACTACAAAGCTACAGTAATCAAGACAATATGGTACTGGCACAAAAACAGAAACATAGATCAATGGAACAAGATAGAAAGCCCAGAGATTAACCCACGCACCTATGGTCAACTAATCTATGACAAAGGAGGCAAAGATATACAATGGAGAAAAGACAGTCTCTTCAATAAGTGGTGCTGGGAAAACTGGACAGCTACATGTAAAAGAATGAAATTAGAATACTCCCTAACACCATACACAAAAATAAACTCAAAATGGATTAGAGACCTAAATGTAAGACTGGACACTATAAAACTCTTAGAGGAAAACATAGGAAGAACACTCTTTGACATAAATCACAGCAAGATCTTTTTTGATCCACCTCCTAGAGTAATGGAAATAAAAACAAAAATAAACAAGTGGGACCTAATGAAACTTCAAAGCTTTTGCACAGCAAAGGAAACCATAAACAAGACCAAAAGACAACCCTCAGAATGGGAGAAAATATTTGCAAATGAATCAACGGACAAAGGATTAATCTCCAAAATATATAAACAGCTCATTCAGCTCAATATCAAAGAAACAAACACCCCAATCCAAAAATGGGCAGAAGACCTAAATAGACATTTCTCCAAAGAAGACATACAGACGGCCACGAAGCACATGAAAAGATGCTCAACATCACTAATTATTAGAGAAATGCAAATCAAAACTACAATGAGGTATCACCTCACTCCTGTTAGAATGGGCATCATCAGAAAATCTACAAACAACAAATGCTGGAGAGGGTGTGGAGAAAAGGGAACCCTCTTGCACTGTTGGTGGGAATGTAAATTAATACAGCCACTATGGAGAACAATATGGAGGTTCCTTAAAAAACTAAAAATAGAATTACCATATGACCCAGCAATCCCACTACTGGGCATATACCCAGAGAAAACCGTAATTCAAAAAGACACATGCACCCGAATGTTCATTGCAGCACTATTTACAATAGCCAGGTCATGGAAGCAACCTAAATGCCCATCAACAGACGAATGGATAAAGAAGTAGTGGTACATATATACAATGGAATATTACTCAGCCATAAAAAGGAACGAAATTGAGTCATTTGTTGAGACGTGGATGGATCTAGAGACTGTCATACAGAGTGAAGTAAGTCAGAAAGAGAAAAACAAATATCGTATATTAATGCATGTATGTGGAACCTAGAAAAATGGTACAGATGAGCCAGTTTGCAGGGCAGAAGTTGAGACGCAGATGTAGAGAATGGACATATGGACACCAAGGGGGGAAAACGGCGGTGAGGTGGGGATGGTGGTGTGCTGAATTGGGCGATTGGGATTGACATGTATACACTGATGTGTATAAAACTGATGCCTAATAAGAACCTGCAGTATAAAAAAACAAACAAAACAACTAATACTAAACTTTCATTGGGTTATTTGTATGGAAATATGTTAATATAAATGTTTCAGACATTACATGAAGTTTCTAAAAATCTTATATTTGTATTTGTATGGAAATATGTATGGAAATATGTTAATATAAATGTTTCAGACATTACATGAAATTTCTAAAAATCTTATATTTGTATTTGTATGGAAATATGTTAATATAAATGTTTCAGACATTACATGAAATTTCTAAAAATCTTATATTTGTATTTGTATGGAAATATGTATGGAAATATGTTAATATAAATGTTTCAGACATTACAGGAAACTTCTAAAAATCTTATATGTTCTGGTATAATGTTATAAGTAATAATCCTAGTTATTACTTTAAAATGTATATCTCAGAAATAACTACTTTTCTTGTCAACTGCATTATTATGAACTTTCATCAAATCTTTAACCATGGTCATTTTTAAGTCTTTTGTCATTTACAGACAGTTCTGGGTGTACTCTGATGATTTTGCAAATATGTTCCTATAAAAGGGTTTCATCTTCAAGAAATTCATGGAAAAGACTCTGACAAGTACAGGTTTCTGGTAACTGACTGTACTGCTGAACTGAATGAATAAGCATTTTCAGAACTCTAATGAAAAACTGATGAACTCATAAAAGTGCTAACAAAAGATCAAGATGAAAAAAAAAAGAAATTAATTACATGGGACTGAGTGAACTGATGAGGATGAGTATAATTTTTGTGACTTTCTGTCTGAATTAAAAAAAAAAAAAATCCCACAAGGACTCAGAGGAAAAGAATATACAAATCAATTTTCACTGCAAAGTAAAGGAGCTGTTACAGTGGAGGATTACTGGACTGAATGTCAATATTATGACATAGTATAACTGTGTTTCATGTTTGGTAATTGCAATCATTGTTGCTTTTGTTGTGGTCATCCATGTACAATGTTTGGTGTCAGTCTATTTATCTCTTGTAAAAATAAAATACAGTGTGTGTGTGTGGAAAAAAAAAAAGTTAAATTAAATAAATTTAATAAGAGGTTAACCTTTCAAAAAAAAAAAAAAGAAATTGTAACTAACCAATGTTACAGCTTCTTCCTGGTGAGAGCTGGCATCCAATAATTGGTTAATGTAGAGGTACAATGGCCAGCCCTCCTACATCATCGGGGACAGTGCTAAAGAACCATCCTAAATCCCAAGCTCCTCGTAGGATTAGCTGAGGCCCCTTTTGCATCACAGTTCAATTTCTCCCTTTGCCCAATCCTGCTTCCTTCACCTTTTACAGGTATTTTTCCTGAGATGAGGCACTAATAAACCTCCTGCATGTGAAAATGTTTCATGGAGAACTCAATCTACAGCAAACTCAACCCTTACTTTACTCCATACCAAAAGAAATAATTTGAGATGATTACAGATCTAAGTGTAAAAGTAAAAACTGTGAAACTTCTAGAAGAACTCATGAGAGAATATCTTCATAATTTGGGGCTAGTCAAAGATTTCTTAGGACACAAAAGGCATTTTACATAAGAGGCAAACATTGATAAATTGGATTCCACCAAAGTTAAAAATGCCTGTTCATCAAAAGATACCATCAAGAGAATGAAAGGCAAGTCACCATCTGGGGGAAAAAATACTTAAAATATCTGAAAAAATAACTTGTATCCAGAAATATAAATAACTCTTTACAAATCAATGATATAAAGACAAATAGCCCAATAAAAATGAGTAGACAAAAAGAGACATATGAAAGGCACAAGTAAAGGTGTTGAACAACATTGGTCATCATGGAAATGCAAATTAAAGTCAAAAAGAGATACTGTTTCACAATCACTTAGAATGGCTAACATTTTAAAAGACTGACAACATAAGGCAAGAATGTGAAGCACCTGGAACTCTCTTTTATTGTTGGTGGACTATAAAATTTTATAAAAACTTTGAAAACTTTTTCAGTTTCCTATAAACTTAAATGTACACCTACTTTATGACGTAACAATTCCACTTCTAGGTAAGAATGAAAGCTTATATTCACAAAAAGACATGAACAAAAATGTTCCTAGTAGACTGATTCCTAACAGTTAAAAATTGGGAACAACCACATATCCATCAACAGAACAGAAAAACAAATGGTTATATCTACACATTGGAATACTACTCAGCAATAAAAAGAAGTGAAACTACTGATACACACACCAATATGGATGAGTCTCAAAAGCATGTTGAATGAGAAAAAGCCAGACTCAGAAGAATCATGGTGTTTGATTTCATTTATATCAAGTCTACAAAGAGAAAAATCTATGATAATGAGAAACAGAAAATAATCTCCTCTAATTAACTAAAGAAGCATGATGGAATATCAGTTGTGGCTGAAATGTTTTAAAGTATTTTTACTTGCAGAGTTTTAAAAAGATTTCCAAAAACAAAAACAAAAAACTGTGTTCTCCAAATAAAAGACACAGCAGGTATTAAAACAAACAAACAAACCTCACCAATGGACTATCATTCAGCCATAAAAAAGAATGAAATAATGCCATTTGCAACAACATGGATGGACCTAGAGATTATCATATTAAGTGAAGTAAGTCAGACAGAGAAAGACAAATATCTGATGTCACTTATATGTGGAATCTAAAAAAAAGTGACACAAATGAACTTATTTACAAAACAGAAATAGACTCACAGACATAGAAAACAAACTTATGACTACCAAAGGGAATGGGTGGGAGATATAAATTAGGAGTTTGGGATTAACAAATACACACTACTATACATAAAATAAATAACAAGGACCAACTGTATAGCATAGGGAACTATATTTGTTATCTTTTAATAACCTGTAATGGAAAAGAATCTGAAAAAGAATATTACTAAGGTTACCTTTAGTCTTTTCAGAGTGAGAAAAACAGCAATTTCCTTACACAATGATTGTATCTTCAAGGTATCACATATCTGACAAGTTCAGTATTGCCAAAATCAAGAATAACTTTTTCCTTATGGTCACGAAGAACCTAGGGGTAAGACGGGAATAAAGACACAGACCTACTAGAGAATGGACTTGAGGATATGGGGAGGGGGAAGGGTAAGCTGGGACAAAGTGAGACAGTGGCATGGACATATATACACTACCAAATGTAAACTAGATAGCTAGTGGAAAGCAGCTGCATAGCACAGGGAGATCAGCTCGGTGCTTTGTGACCACCTAGAGGGGTGGGATAGGGAGGGTGGGAGGGAGGGAGATGCAAGAGGGAAGAGATATGGGGATATATGTATATGTATAACTGATTCACTTTGTTATAAAGCAGAAACTAACACACCATTGTAAAGCAATTATACTCCAATAAAGATGTTAAAAAAAAAAAAGAATAACTTTTTCCTAAAGAGTGAGCAACTTAATAGAAAGGACTCAAGACTTCATTTATTTTGAAGACTAGTGCTAAACAGAGTGTTTGCTTATTTTGTTTTGTTTTGTTTTGATTTGATTTATCTCAGGAGGCAAAGTGCTTGTTGTTGTTGTTTAGTTTGTGTTTTCACTGTGGTATATAATGCATTAGTCATTTGGTAGCAAGACAAGGGATCACCTTTGCTTTCTCAAAACCGAAGTCCCCCTCCCGACCCTGTAGATTCTTGGGAAGAATATCAAGGTTGTTCTTTCTTTATTATATCACATTGTCTTACTCTTGATAAGTAAAAGCCCTCTGCCACAGTTGCTAAGAGATCAAGAAATATGATGAACCCTATTTTAATTATAGTAGTCTTCTTAATAGCTTCCTTTTGTGGTTTTCTACCGGGAACAGTGTTGTTCTCCACTACGGGGCACTTAGAGATGTGTAGGCACATTGTTTGGTTGTCATAGTGACAGAGTAGCACTACTAGTATCTCATAGTTGGGGACCAGAGACACTAAATATCCTGCAATGAACAGAATAGTCCTGTGTAGCGAAGGATTATTCCAACCAATGTCAGTAGTGCCCTGTC
The DNA here is from genome assembly GCF_949987535.1 of Balaenoptera acutorostrata. NCBI lineage: Eukaryota > Metazoa > Chordata > Mammalia > Artiodactyla > Balaenopteridae > Balaenoptera > Balaenoptera acutorostrata. The sequence continues at coordinate 65,195,645 of NC_080071.1, read as the reverse complement.
TTAGCCTATTCAGACTGACATAACAAAATACCATAAACAGGATGGTTTAAATAACAGGAATTTATTTTCTCATAGTTCTGGAATCTATAAGTCTGAGAACATAGTGCCAGCATGGTTGGGTTCTGGCAACCTTCTTCCTGGCTTGCAGATGGCTACCTTCTCACAGTGTCCTTAACGTGATGGAGCGAGAGAGAGGCAGAGAGAGAAACAGAGAGAGACAGAAACAGAGAGACAGACAGAGAGAGGGAAGAAGCTCTCTGTTCTCTTCTTATAAGAACACCAACGCTCTCAGATTGGGATCCCACCCTTATGACCTCATTTAACTTTAATTACTTCCTTACTACAAATACAATCACATTGGTGGTTAGGGCTTCAACATATAATTTGCGGGGGAATACAATTCAGTCTATAGCACACCCCTTTTGAGGACAGACATTAAAACTAACGTTATTCCCTTAGGTTAAAATGAAATTGACACCTTCAAGATAAATCTTAACTCCTGATCATGGTGGTCAAGGCCCTTTCTATCCTGGCCCCAAACTCTTTTTCCGGCCTCATTTCTGGCCATTTCCCTAAATTTCTCAATATTTCCCAAATTCCTTTCTCACTTCCACACCTCTGCTTTTGCCCATGGTATTCTCTCAGCCTGGAATGCTTTTCTCTTTTTAGTCTGCTTAGGAAGTACCTACTCATCTTTAAAAGACTTAAGCCACATGACCCTGTCTTTGCAACTTTTTCTCACCACCATCACCACTGTAAGAATTCATTTCTTCTTTAGATTGTATTGAAATTACTTATAGCCTGTCTCTTTTGACAGAGTTTGATCTTTATAGCTGCAGCATCTAACAATACAAGGTATACACTCAACAAATATTTCTTGAATCACATTAAAATTTAATTGATGTCAATTGTGACATCATTTATTCTTATCTACTTCCAACTCTGACATGTATCTCTTTTTTTCTTGGCTTCCTGTTGTAGAAAATTATGATTTAGCCCCAATACTACCCTTCAAGCCTTCATTTCTTCTCTCCCCATTCTCCTGATATTATTATGTTACAACTTTTTACAAAGTGAATATTCATTGTTTATAATAGCGATATATGTACATATAGTAATGACTGGGTATATCTCATTCCTTATTTTTTCTTGTAGATAGATAGATAGATAGATAGATAGATGATAGATAGATAGATAGATAGATAGATAATTTTGCTCTACCAACTGAGCTAGCTGGGCAATTTTTTTCTTGTCTTGGACAAGTTATGTCATGTTGCTCAAAACTCCTCACCACTAAAATTTAAACAATGTTGGTAAATCCTCTTTGAATACCAATTTTGACATTCTCAAAATCTACAGTGATCCTTTTGTTGAAGGATGAAATTCTCAATAACATATACGTGAAACAAAGAAGCTAAATTTATTGCTTATTAAGCAATTGAGAGCTCTTCTTATGTCTCAATCTCTCTGTACAAAGCAAGACTTGATATCATAAAGGGTTTTAGGAACCACAGAGTTGGAGGATTGGCAGACTTTCTGAAGCAGCAGTGTTTAGAGATTGGCTGACTTTCAGCTGTGGGGTTTAGGGATTAGCTGACTTTCAGAAGCAGTTCCTGGAGTGATGCTGTGGCTGGCTGGCTGAACTTCAAAGGCATGGGACTATCACTAATTGATTAGTATGGGTTTAATACTTGTTCTGTGGTTACTTGTTTATTACTTTGGACTAGGACCAAAGAACAGTCTTTCAGTCCTCATTTTCAAATTAAGAGGCAAGATTTTTCCAGTTAGGGCATGCACCAGGATCACCTGGAGTGTCTGTTAAAACACAGATTGCTGGGCACCAGCCCAGAATGTATTATTCACTAAGTTTGGAGTTGCACCCAACAACATGCATTCCTAACAAGTTCCCAGGTGATGTTTCTGCTTCTGAGGCAGAGACCACACTTTGAGAACCACCAAGTTAGAGAAAGGAGATGTTCCAAGGATAAACAGTAACTAGAGTTAGCCAGGTTGAAAGAACTGTTTGGTGGTGGTAACCTACAAGACGAACGGGACTATGGTTGGATAGAGGAATGTCAAGGCAATGGATAGAGGCACGGACAGTGCAAAGGCTAACCGTGGGAGCTTTCTCAGGGGCTCATGGGTGGCAGAGCTTAAGAACTATTGGTGCAGAATATCTGCAAGAAAGACATCAGAATGATAGCTTTGGGACTTCCCTGGTGGTCCAGTGGTAAAGAATCCACCTTCCAATGCAGGGGACGCGGGTTCCATCCCTGGTCAGGGAAGTAAGATCCCACATGACACGGGACAACTAAGACCTGATGCAGCCCCCCCCAAAAAAGACAACAACACGATAGCTTTGACTTTCCTCCTTCCACAGGATATATGAATATCTTTCATTTCTAAATTGTCAGTTAGACAAAGGAAGTCACTTTACCATAATTTATTTTTCTTTTTTGTAAACATAAAATACCTAAATAAAATAGAATTTTAATCTCCCCTTTCTTCTCAATGTATGCACATAAATGTTGCCCTTGATAATTAGCAAATCCATTCCAGGCAATGGATACTTTATACATCTCAGCAGGCAATTTAGTGCCTTAAGAAAAGGAAGATCCCAAGGGGGAAAAATGTGCATCATCAGTTCCTACCACGTGAAAGATGTATGTTGAAAAATCAAGGTCCATGCCCAAATGTGCAATATATTTTTGTCTCAAATCCATTTCCAGCACAAGAAATATGGTTCCAACTAGACTGAAGATTTTTCTTTTCTTAAGAAATGCGATAGTTGCCAACTAGTGATGGAGTTTCCAGAATTCTCCTCCCAATACTTAACAGATGAATTTATTGGATGGAAAAGTAAGAGCAAAACCGAGCCTCTTTGGAAGCATGCCCAAACTCAGCAACAGCGATATCAGTAAGAGTCACACAGAGGCATGTACAAAAGACAGGAAAAGAGTGGAGCAAGCATGAAACCACCAAAAAGGCAGGAAAGTAGAGCATCTCTAACCTTGATGGAGTGCTGGAGTCAGGGTGTGGGCCTCTCAGGTCATCAGCATTGCTTGGAGGCTCATCAGGTAACCATAAGGAATTACAGTGTCCTCACTGAAGTCATGAATGCTCAAGAACATGGCATGTTGTCCTCTCTGTTCTCTACAAAGCCTATGACGGCTCTTACCTTCCACAATACAAGTCTCCCCTACCTAGTGTTACAGACCAATCATTTCTGAAAGCACCAACAGATTCAAGAGAAGTTCCCCCAAATCAAAGACTATAAATCTCTACATTTTGAAATGACAGAATCTTTCATAATGGTAGGAGAATGCAAGGAATGGGGCACAGAAATTCATAATCCTGCCTACTTTCAATTCTAAGCATTTGATCAATAGTTGATGGCTCGCCCCAATGTGCACATTTTCAGCCAGAGTGACATCTATTTTAACAACATTTTATTTTCAGTTTTTGTCACGGAGAGTGAGCGAGCACCCTGTCAGTAGGATGTGCTTTTTTAAAGTTTCTCAAATGAGTCTCCCAGACAATTCCAGAAGGTTCACAATGGCACAGATTTTCTGTGCACATGCAATTTATATTCTTTCTTTTCACTGAAGGATATACTGTTCTGACTTCATTCATTCAACAAACACGTCTGTGTACCTACCCTGTGCTGGGCACCATTCTTGATGCTGCACTTCCTAAGTGAGTCAAGTCTGTGGTCACATCCAACTATGGTCTCCTTTTTCCCTACTAGTTTCTTAAACCTGGCATCACACAATTAGAGTTCTGTTCTTTTGATTCAAAATAAACAGAGGAAAAATAAAAATAAAAATAAAAAATAAACAGAGGATATGTTCCTTGTTAAAAAAAAAAAAATGCTAGCAATGTTTAGCAAGTAACATGGTCATTTAAACATTTCTATCATTTAGCCCAGGAGTGTGAATGCTTTCTGAGAAAGATTTTGGTTAGGGGAAGATGAAGAGCCCAGAATCTAAAGGGTGGGAAGAAAAGCAGGCAGTTCTGGAAGAATGGGGCCATGTAAGCCTCATTTCACTTCTACCCTACTCAGGGCTTTAGCTGCAGTGCTCCATTTTTTGTACATTGTTCAAATGTCTAGCCTTGCTTCTCAAAGTGTGGTCCTTTAGCAAATGCTGTCAAAATCACCTGGGAGCACTGGTTTAGATACGCAGAATGCAAAGAATAACAGACAGGTGGGAAATCTATGTGTGATTAACTGCCATCACAACCTCCATAAACCTAGCTCTTTGTTAGTTCTGCCACTAAACATTTGCAGATTGCCTACTACATCTGCTAAGTGCCAGGTACTAGACACACAGTAGAATAAAACACACATGTCCCTCACTCAGAGTTTATATTTTAGTGGTGAAGGTAGATGTGAAAAGTAGTCACTTCACTATTCTGTGATGAGTGTTTTTAAAAAATAAGAATATGCCTGTATAATAGGACATAATTGAGGCACCTAAACTAGTCTAGGGAGGGTTGTGAGGGAAGACAAGTAGGAATTAGCCAGGAGGCAGGGATTTAAGGTCAAGAGTGAAAATATCATTTGAGGCCAAGGGAACAACACTATAAAGGTCTAGAGTGAGAATGGGTGTGAAATAATAAGAATATATTTGTCTCTGCCCCGGGTTCTTGCTAATGTTTGGTCTTTGACCCTGGTTCCTAACACAGAGATCCTAAAGTCTTAGTAATTTCCCAAGTATTGGGGGTGATAGGAGCATCTTACACAGGACTCCTAAATCCCTAAAAATTTCCCAGCTGCTAGGAGCATCTTTTGTTCTAATAGAGCAATTCTTAATAAGCTCCTGGATGGCAGCTTGTCACCAGAAAGACCAATCATGACTAGAAGCTTGGAACTTTCAACCCCACCTTCCAACCTCTGGGGAGGGAAGAAGGGCTAAAGACTGAGTTAATAATGGATCATGCCTACATGATGAAGCCTCCATAAGAATCCCTAAAGTACAAGATGGGCCATGTTCCAACCCATCTAGAATATACCTATTGTATGCACAGAGAGATGTTTAGAACTTGATCATCATAATAAACCCACTTTGTAAAAAATCTACTTACCTTATAATTTTGAGGTCTCAGAGGAGAAATTAAAAGCTATTTTATTATTTTGGAGGGAAGGCTGTTACCTCTTTGCTCTCTAGCCCACATGACTTTCCCATCTCCTTGGCCATCTAACAAGTCTTTAGAGTTTCTAATGGAAACTAATCTGTATTTCTAGAAAACTGCAATAAAAACCCAGCTGAGTTCTGCCAACCTGGCCCCAACCATGGACTGTTCTTCCTCCTACGTTTCTTCTTCTTTCTGGCAATGTGTGTTTTCCCTAAAAATGAAGGTGAATAATATTAGGTAAAAGTAAAGTCTAAGAAAAAGTATCTCCTCATATCGGTAGGGTCCAGTTAGTAGACAGCAATCTCAACAGTTATTTTAAAAGAAGGAGTTTACTATTAACAATTGTACATTAGATATAAAGAATTGTTAACTGAAAGAAAGATCAGAAAGGTGAGATAAAGTAACAACTGCAGGAAGCAGCTATCACTCCTTCTTGTTTAAAAATAAACATAAATAGGGGGCTTCCCTGGTGGCACAGTGGTTGAGAATCTGCCTGCCAATGCAGGGGACACGGGTTCGAGCCCTGGTCTGGGAAGATTCCCACATGCCGTGGAGCAACTAGGCCCGTGAGCCACAACTACTGAGCCTGTGCGTCTGGAGCCTGTGCTCTGCAACAAGAGAGGCCGCGATAGTGAGTGGCCCGCGCACCGCGATGAAGAGTGGCCCCCGCTTGCCACAAGTAGAGAAAGCCCTCGCACAGAAACGAAGACCCAACACAGCCAAATAAATAAATAAATAAATAAGTAAATAAATAAAACTCAACAATTAAAAAAAAAAACAAAAACCAATGACTTCTTCATATCATTTGACCACTTTAAAGAAAACAAACAAACAAACAAAAAACATAAATAGGGACTTCCCTGGTGGTCCAGTGGTTAAGATTCCCCACTTCCAGGGCAGGGGGCACAGGTTTGATCCCTGGTGGGGAAACTAAGATCCCACATGCCACACAGCGTGGACAAAAATAAATAAATAAATACACATAAGTATACATTTTTTTATTTTAAAGTTGAAAGAGGTTGGAATTATTAAAGCGTAGGTGCTTGGAGCAGGGGCTCTTCTGAGGTCGGGGTGCTACTCAGCTAGTGCTGGGAGTGTTGGAAGCACTACAAACTAGATTCACCAGCAGCTACTGGAATGAACTGCTAGCGCTGAGGTAAAAAACTTTGCTGGGTAACTCTCACAGGAGGGGGACCTGAAAGGAAACCCACAAGAAGCAAATAGCAAAAAGAAAGTCCATACTTCCTGCTCTAGCCTTACAGTCCACTCTAGCACCCCCTACTGGCAAAGCCAAGCAGGGACTCAGCGGGCAAAGCACAAATGTGATCTGCAGAGTCCGAGTCTCAGCATGAGAAAGAAGCATGTAGAAGACCGAGTTGAAAGTTGAGAACAGATGACTCCTCTAGTCCTTTTTTTAAAAAAAAAGGAAGTCTTTAGCGAAAAATAGACTGTAACTCTGAATTCCAAATCAACATCAGTGTCCAAAAGCACAGAAAAAAATGAAACATCAACTCTAAGTACAACAGATTTTATGAGTTAGCCACCCCTTGTACAGGCCCAATAAATGATGATATAGCTCAATTTTCTTAGAGATGGTGAATATTTAAGCCAAACGTGGTAGATTTATTTAATTAGTGTTTCCTCCCGTGTAATAAAATCATACAGCCACATCCCTGCCTGGCTTTATGGTGGGCAGAATGTACTCTTCTAGCTCCTGATTTTGTGCTCTGACATGTGACTTGCTTTAATCAGTGAGAGGTTAGGGAATGTGACCAGGCTGGAAATAAACTTTCATAGTTGAGCTTCTGTGCTTTGGTGATCTACCATGAGAGTAACATGCCCCCAGTGTAGCTGCTGCCCTTTCAACCTTGACCCCAGAATAAGATGCATGGTTCTTATCCTATTCTCTGAGTAGCCACAGGTCCTAGGAAGAGGAGAGACACATGGGAGAAACCTGAACTCAGCCAGAAGCCAAGAGCTCAGGCTAACCCAGCCAAGTAACATTCAACCTGCACATCCATCAATGTCAGAAGAAAATCTGTTATGTTAAGCTCTTGAGTTTTGGAGCTTGTTATACAACATTGTTGTGGCAATAGCTGACTAAAACTTTAGGTTTCCCAGGCTTCACTGATGTATCACTAGATCTAATCAGGAAGCAGAAAACACTCTGATTATTTAACAAAGAGAATTGTTATACGGTTGATAGAAAAGGCCAAGAGGTCAACTAGAGGACATTGAGAAAAGCCAGAGATTGATAACAATAAGAAACTGCTTCTACCCCTAGGCTGCAGGGGAAAAGGGGAGAGGTGGGGATCACTCAGTGGAAACTGAAACCTTGACAGGCTTCCTGGTGCTAACTGGAGCCAGAGAAGGTACATGGCTAACTGCCAGAGATGCCACCTAAGGCACAGAGAAGATAAGAAATAGACAACCGGTCTTATTACACTTTGAGATGATAATCATTCCCCCCTCTCTCCTCTGAGTCTAAAACCAATCCGTTGATACAAGGGTTAAAAAAATCTGATTAGTAAAACTGTATTAAAGAATAGAGCTTGGACTTGAGGCCAATGTAGGCTTCCAAATAATCCTCCCTCCCCTACTCACACACCCAAGACCTCAGGCCTACAGAGCAGACATTCACCTCCCCACCTCCAGCTGTGTAGAAGATCCTGGCCTGCCTCACCCCCTTTGAATGCAGATGTCCTACTAACAGAGACAAAGCAAATGAGGCCATCAGTGCATGCAACCCTTCACACATTAACTCTGCCCAACAGCAGACCATGGAGCCTTCGACCCTCACCGCCACACTGCACAGATACATACCACCCCTCCTTTTGTGGGAAGGGGCCAGAAGAGGGGGGAAAAATACACACAAAAAAAACCTTCTTCCTCTTACCTCAGACAGGCTGGAAATGTCTATTTTATTGGCCAGGGAGAATAAGGAGGGAGGGAGAGAAGGTTTCCTCCATAGGTTCCCCCCTCCAAAACAGTCCTCCCAGGGACCCCGGCAACAAGGAGGCTCTGGCTGTGGGTGTAGAGTGTGCTACTTTTAGCTGTGCCCACTGCAGCTGCTCCGACAAGGCATCCGAGTGCAGAGTGGAGCCCAGGCAATGGAAATGATGTTAGTGGTTGCCTGAGCCTAGGCTGACCCAGCCAAGAGAAGCCGGGGCAGTAAAATCAAGAGGGAAAAAACCAGCTGACCAAATAGCAGATGTCTAGGGACTCTAGTCATTTCCTCTATGGTTAACTGGAATCTGGGGTTTGGAAATCAAGGCTTTTTTCCCCCTTTTTGATAGATAAGAGAGTGGATCTTCACAATATTCAGAAGGGAGCAGCTGCACGTTTTGGCAACCATCTAGAGGAAAAGAGTGAACATGTGAAGTATTACTGCAAGAATATGAGGGAGAAATTTGAGCAGACAGCCAAGAAAGAGTGAAGAGTGGAGAACAGTAAATTTAGGAGATCTCCATATGATGTGGTTTCTCAAACACGGTGTATTGGAAAAAAAAAAAAAAAAAACAGGGAGCAAGGAGAGACGGGTAGAAGCAAAAGGCTTGGAACAGTGAGCACCAAATTGAGGAAAAGATTTCCTGAGAGACACTTAAAAAGTAATCAGAGAAACAAGTTAAAGACCCAGAAAGGGCAGTTTATCTGGAGCTTGAAATGGAAAGAATCACAAAGAGATTCCCCTACTATATCAAACTCTCAATGGACAGAGAAGTCTGCTGTGCTAATAGCTCTGAACCAATTGCTTTGCATGAGATCCGGGCTACTCCAAATGACTTTGTCAAACTTCAGTTTCCCACTTTAAACACAGACCAAATAATTTCAAGGTGTATATAGCCTATTAAGCTGACTCATTGCCAAGAAGCCAAGTGAGTTTAAACACGCAAGAGTTTTCTCCTATGATTCTGAGAAAAGCTGGATTAGCCACTTTTGTCACACGCTTTTCTGTCTTTGCCCTTCTCACTTTCAGGGTGCGCTTTTCCTCATCTCATAGCTCATTGCTGAAGAATGCTGTGTCACCACTTCACTGTTCTTCTCCCGTGTCTGATGTATCCACCAATAGATCTGACATAGCTACAGAGAATTAATTGTTGATACAAATTTAAAAGCTTCTGTGACTTTAGATAACTCTCTGTTCTAGACTTAAGCCGACTACTTATCACACTTGGATAAAAGCTGTGCCAATCCTTAAATAATCAAGTGGTATATTTTGCTGAAAGCAACCCTTAAAACTGTCATTGGGACCTGAAATTAAAACCAAATCAAATCCCAGCTGATAAAAGCAACAATCATTAAAAGGTATTAACATTGAACTATGACTAAGGGATCATTTAATCAAGCCTTAAATATCTGAATTTCTAAATGACAACATCTGAAATAGATTGTCCTCTGCTACTCAGCCAGGTGGAGGGATGGAGAGGCGGACTGGTCAAAATATTCTGGACTGTCTTCTGGAAGCAATGGAAAGAAACTACAATTTAATGTGAGTCTTCCAAATGCCATACACTTTGCCAACTGATTTTGTACTCTTTATCTCACTGTGGCATTGGTTTCACTACGTTTATTTTAAAGATTCATAAACTTAAAATCAAAGAGTTTATGTCACTCATTCAAGTTTACACAGCAAGCTATTTAATTCTAAATTCACTTCCATTTCATTTTTCAGAAGTTAGTTCTTAAAACTTGTCCTCTTTAAGCCACAGCTCCTGGTCTCATCTTATTGGACCTCTCAGAAAGAAGTCACCACCCATTGAAAGAAGAGATACCTCTCACAGATGTAAAAAACAACCTTATGGTTACTAGGGGGGAAAGGGTAGGGAGGGATAAATTGGGAGATTGGAATTGACATATACACACTACTATATATAAAATAGATAACTAATAAGGACCTACTGCATAGCACAGGGAACTCTACTCAATACTCTGTAGTGACCTATATGGGAAAAGAATCTAGAATGGAGTGGATACATATATATGTGTAACTGATTCACTTTGCTGTGCAGCAGAAGCTAACACAACATTGTAAATCAACTCTAATACAATAAAAATTTTTAAAAAAAGGAAAGAAGAGACACCTCTGTGAACCAAAAAGAATTCAATTAAGTCCAGTGGGCAACATGTCTAAGACACTATAATAGGTGTTGGGGGGCAGGGAGCAGAGAATTAGGAACAGAAATACAAATATGACATGGCTCTCTAGCCCTTTGTCACAATTTTTCTTCCTTTGAAGTCCTCTCTGACCCTCCCTTCCTAGAATTGATTTCTCTCACTTGAGGTCCTCACTGTACCAGGGACATCTTCTCCCATAGCACCTATAATGTTTCATTAGACTTTGACCTTATTTAACAAAGGAGAACTCAGTAGTTGATCCTCCTTAGGCTGGTGGAAAGGAAAAATTTGCAAATGAAGTTAACACATTTTCTCCCTATATTTGAGTGCCAGCTTCTTCAGGACAGGAAACACATCTGTACCGAGAGTCGAGTACAGGGTCTGGAGCATGGTCAGGCTTCAGCCTGAACCAGAATGAACCAAACTGAATGACTTAAGTTAATTAAGTAATCCAATCTAGTAGTCTAAAGAAATAAACAACTAAGTAAGAAACAGGGCAGATTAAACTAAGGATCAGCTCAACGGATAAGATTTTTCCAAATAGGAGTGTGCTGCTGAAAAAAATAATAATGCTAAAACAAACCCAAAGAAGTTGAAATATCACAGAGAAGAATCCATAAAACATGCAATATAATATTATCTTTTACCCTTTTCAGGTTGTCTTCTGTAGATACCACAGTTTATTCTGCCCAATGTTCCGCAATCACAGACTACAGGCAAGGTACACAATGTTCACTGTAACAAATTTGTATTCTAATCTCTTTCCCTCAGCTCATCTTCTGTTATCCTGCTTCACATCCTCTGATGCTGCATATGGGAATGCCACCTGAAAGGATTTAAACACCTTATTTTAGTCATAGCAATATTAATGGCGTCTATTTATTGAGTACCTACTGTTGGTCAGGCACCCAACAGGCCCCTGACAGATTTTTCTTGTTTAGTCTTCACAACAACCCTAAAGAAGTGGGCATCAGGTTTCCACCTTTTACAGATGAGATTTCTGAGACCAGGTTAAGTAATTTCCCCCCAAACTCCACAGTAACAGGAAGCAGAGAGAAGATGCAAATTTTGGTTTTTCTGACTTCAGGGCCAGGACCCTTAAACACCCACCTAAGCTCAGTGGCCTTAGACTTATTTGGTAGGAAATAAAGGATATCAAGCACCGACTCAAATTCTTCATTCCCAGAGAAAAGAGATCCTCCTCCTAGCGGGTCCTGCTGCTCTAAGCCGCCCTTACGGGGTAAAGCTGCAACTTCGGCACCCAATTTCAGCCCAACTCAGCTACCCTCAGAAACAGCATTTGCCCACACATACAGCTGGGAAGATGGGGCTGAAATGAAGTCTCACTTTATTTTGGAGGGTCATATTCTGTGTCAGAGAAAGGGGGCTTACACTTTGCACCAGCAACACAGTAGGCAACACTGAATCCACGGCAGTCTCAGGAGGAAGTGTTTTCCCCTTTCACCGTTGTAAATGCTCTACCCAAATGCAGGCATGTAAATAACCAGAATAACTAGAGTCAAACTCAAAGTCTCCAGGGAGGGAATTCATAAGCATTGTGCAAAGTGGTTTATAAACGTCATATTATTATTTCTTAAAATGGGTTAGGCAGGTGTTTACCCACGCTTTTTTATAGACCAAAATGATTTTGCATTCTCGAGTCTTTCTGCCGTAGACTGGATATGGTTACAGGCTGTCTCCAAAGAAGAAAATGAATGCGTGAAAGCACATGGCGTGTTAGAGCTGGCAGGAGCCTCAGAGTTCACCTCGCCCAGCCATCATCGTGCTACGGCCAGGAGAGCTGGTGACTTGCCTCGGGACACATCCTGGACGCGTCAGTAGATGAGCTTGGCCGGAAACCCAGCTCTGCCTACTCTCAGCCCAGGATGATTTTTATAACACCCCGAGGGAAGCAATGTCAATTCAGGGAAGCAAGAGTCAGTGTGTCATATACTGACTTGGAATGCTGATGCCAAGTCAATATGCTACAATATTTTTTGAAAGTAAATATAAAGATTTTTACATAAACAGTACAGGTTGATTTTTTAATTTAAAAATATAGATAAGGAAAAAAAATGAATGGATGGAGAAAAACCAAAATAATCATCTTATCGCCAAGAGACAGTCACTGATTAAACCTTGGTATCTACGCGTCTGGACATTTCTATGCTTACGTGTGCTTATAAAGGGACTCTCTTACACACATGGGACCATGCTATAAACATTCTTTGATAACCAGCTTAGTAGCATATTTCAGACATCTTTCCAAACGGATGTATCTTCATTTATGTTATTTTTTATGGCTGACTAGCATTCCGTGGCACGGCTACTACATAATTTATTAAGCCAGTTCCCTAAGGTGAGACTCTGACATTTTTTTTCACTACCAAAAGCAACAAAAACATGATGTGATAACTAAATGGGCTCAGCCCCCTGCCAGTGCTGTTTCCTTAGAGCTGTGTCAGCATGGACAAGTTACTAACCTCTCAGACACTTCCTCAACCAGCCATCATGCCTCCCTTGCAGGGGTTGTGTGGTATCTTAGTGGAAGGAACACAGCCAACACATGTTAGTTGCTTTAGTTGTTATTATTTAGTTGTATGGCATGTTATTACTATTAACAACTCTTCCACAAAAATCTTTTTTTTATTGAAATATAGTTGATTTACAATGTTGTGTTAATTTCTGCTGTATAGCAAAGTGATTCAGTTATACATATATATATATTCTTTTTCATATTCTTTTCCATTATGGTTTATCACAGATATTGAATATAGTTCCCTGTGCTCTACAGTAGGACCTGTTGTTTATCCATTCTATATATAATAGTTTGCATCTGCTCATCCCAAACTCCCAGTCCTTCCCACCTCCACCTCACCTCCCCCTTGGCAACCACAAGTCTGTTCTCTATGTCTGTAAGTCTGTTTTTGTTTAATAGATATATTCATGTTGTATTTTAGATTCCATATATAAGTGATATCATATGGTATTTGTCTTTCTCTTTCTGACTTACTTCACTTAGTATGATAATCTCTAGGTCCATCCATGTTGCTGCAAATGGCATTATTTCATTCTTTTTTATGGCTGAGTAGTATTCCATTGTATATTTGTACCACATCTTCTTTGTCCATTCATCTGTCAATGGACATTTAGTGTCATTTCCATGTCTTCACTATCGTGAATAGTGCTGCTATGAACATAGGGTGCATGTATCCATTTGAATTATAGTTTTGTCTGGATATATGCCCAGGAGTGGGATTGCTGGATCATATGGCAACTCTATTTTTAGTTTTTTGAAGAACCTCCATACTGTTTTCCATAGTGGCTACACCAATTTACATTCCCACCAACAATGTAGGAGGTTTACAAAAATCTTTTTAGCTAAATTTTTGTGGACACTCTCAGTTATTTCCTGAGAATAAGCCTTAGAAATTGCATGACTAAATCAAAAAATGTTAAAGAATTTTCACATTTATTGCCAATTGCCCTCTTAAAAAACTGTGCCCACTTACTTTTCCATTAAAAAAAGAGTGCTCATTACCTCACACCTTCTCCATAACTGGCATTATGATTCTTTTTAAATAATCTTTGCCAAGTTGAGTAGTTATAAAGATAGATCATTACTGTTTTAATTTTATTTCTTTGTGGGTTGAGAAATTAAACAGTTTCCATCTATATTTTGGACATTTAAATCTCTCCTCCTTGCGCTCTCTTTCCCCTTCCTTTTCCTTCTTCTTCATTTTTTAACTTGTCTCTGGCACAGTTTGAGCTCTCTGAAATTGGTCATGAAGTTTGTTTAGCAGCTGCTTTTATCCGTTGAATTTAAAAAGTGTCCACTAGACTATTAAAAATACCATGAGAACAGAGACGTGGACGCTTTCCCTCCCTGTTATCACTCTCCATAGTGCCTAGTTGTGAAATGTTCCCAGTAAACCCTGATGGAATGGCTGACTGAATGAATGAATGAATGGCTGGATGCATGGATGACGTGTGGAAGACCAGAAGAATTGTTCCCTCGAGCAGCCTGCAGCAACTGCCACGGCAGAGGCCCCCAGGTTTGCCAAGCCTTCCCTTCAATCCATTTAAAGAAGGATACCCAAGCTGGGGCCACACCTCTGGTGAAGCTCTCACTACCAGAAACTCCTTCCCATCCCATCGGGAGAGTTTTCTTGTTATGAGGCCACGTATATCACCAGGCATGCAAGCAACTCAGATTCACTTGATCTGAGGAGAAGAGCCTGAGTAAGCAGTAAGTATTCATCAGATAGATGATATTACCTTTCATTTTCATCAATAAATCTCTATCGTGAACCTATCAAGTGAAGAAATGAGGGCCCGGGGAGAAACAAATACAGAAGGAACATGGAGGGAGGGACAGGATGTGATGCTGTCCCCATCCTCAAGGACAGGAGTCCTTCCAGATGTTGCAGGAGCCAGGCAGGTGAGTAATTGTGGTAATGCAGCCGCAACTGATGGAACATGAACTTGATCTAAAGAGGACAGTTACTCCACAGCTCTAGCCAATTGCTGCTGTAACAAGAGTGTGGGTGAAGAGTTGCCAGAATCTGGAATGTTATGTGAAATATCCTGATTGAATGTTGGTTGAGTTTTGCAACCATTATGTAGGTCCAAAAAAAGGTCAGATCTGTTGCTCATTTGCAACCTCTGCCCAGGAAGCTGACAACTCAGAAAATAAAGCAGCCATGCTGCAAATGAGGGGCGCAGGTGGTAAAGAGCAGGGAACGCCAGGGAGGGAACGGTGTTTGTGGGGCAGGCAGCTGCAGACAGAAGTAAGGCAGGAACCTCATTTTGTAGGGTGACATTCGGAGAGGTCGAAAGGACCACTGAATGAATCCCTCAATCTTTCAAAAGCTATCACCAGCAAAGAATTAGTGTGCAGGGCATGGAGGCAGAGTTAGCAGAGTTGCATTAAGCCAAGTGGATATATAACCATTGTGAATATAGGACCTGGCGGATTCAGTAAGACACCAGAGAGCTACGGTTGGGGGAAGATGGCAAGCCCAAGTCTCCGCAGGACAGAAAGAACTCTCCAACCTCCACGGCATCACAGATGCACCTCTTACCCTACTTTTTCACCTGAAAGTCACCCAGGATACTACAAATTTTGGACACCCACAAACAGGCGTGCCATGGCAACTTCAACCAGCACCACAAAAATCAGAAGACTCATGAGCCTGACATTGCAGAATTTATACTGGCAGACTCCCATTTTCCAAGCTGCTGCCCATCCTCTTTCTCTTTAAACAGCAAACTCGTGTATGATGCTCCATTTTTCCGTTTGAAAATGCTCCAGCCGAACACTTGCATGGTTACCATGGCAACTATCAGGTAGCATCGTCTTGTGCCTGAAGCTGAGACTGCCAGCAAGAAAGCCAATACAGTAGTATATTGTTTCTTCCTGGACTAATCTTTTAAACTATAGCCGATAGAGTTCCCATAATATATTCAATCAGAAGCTTGAGTGGTTTATTGAATTTAATGTGCCATGGCTCTCCTCTGATGGAGCCATCCATTCAGTAGTGGGCCTTTATTTTGAATTTTCTCCTTGGCAATGAAAAGTGCAGAGTCTACTGTGGGGCACATTTTGTGATTTCTAAGATTTTAAGAAAGAAAATGGATTTGTATACACCAACAGACTCTGTCTTTTTAATCTCACACTAGTTGAAGAATTATTCATCTTATTTTGACTGGACCCAGGTGGGCTATTTGCCAAACATCTGATTTCTAGATACTGTATATATCACCAGGGGAGAGCTAATATATTCCTGTGATTGGTGAACACTATAAGGAGGCCAGAAGTAAAAGCCAGCTGGTTCAGCCAAACAGTGGCTATCAATTCCAAGTCCTCTGAGGCGCCCCCTCCATCTGTGTCCTAAAAGAGTGGCCATATCCCTCACCTCCCAACCCCAGCCTCCTGGGTGAGAGGGAGATAAGATTAGCAGAGGACGGTGGCATATTTTACTGTGGAAAGGGCCAACGCAGTGGGACATCCTGCGTGGAAGTGTTCTTTGGGGTCAGTAAAATGAGAAGCTCCATTGTTTCAGAAGCTTGCAGCATAGATGAGAGATTAGAATAGGGGATTTAATGAGCTGTTCTCCACTTGTGCTTGGACCTTTAAATGTTTGAGAGAACAATACTCTGTAATGGCCTATATGGGAAAAGAATCTAAAACAGAGTGGATTTATGTATATGTATAACAGATTCACTTTGCTGTACACGTGAAACTAACACCACATTGTAAATCAACTACACTCCAATAAAATTGGTTTTTAGAATGTCTGCGAGAAGTGTGGGTAAACACTGGAATCCCTTCGTGGGCTATGCTTCTTTGAGTGTGAAACCACTCAGGATGGGATTGGACTGCACAGACGTAGCTTTGTACACATTAGAATTTTTTTAATTGAAAATTAAATTTTTCTAATAATTTAATAGTTTTATCAAACTACTGACTAGTTATAAAATCTTTAATATTAGACTTTTCATTCAATGGATGTTACCTGAACACCCCCTCTGTTTTCATTTTTTTCTAATTGGACCTAAGGCACACACACTTTCATCATTGGTCCAAGCATGAACCTTTTTGGTAATTTACTTATTTACTTACTTATTAATAACTTATGAACCCCCATGAGCCCATCACCCTCTATTCACAGTTCTAGATGTTGTGGGCAGTACAGAGATGCAGGAAACAGATTACTGCTTTCAAGAAGCCTCTAATTTGGTGTGATAGGCTGATAGCGGCTCCCAAAGACATGTCCAAATCCTACGCCTTGGAACCTGTGACTGTCACTTTATTTAGAAAAAGGGTCTTTGCAGATGTGATTACGGTAAGGATCTAGAAATGAGTAGACAGCTGAATTCACTGGGTGGACCCTAAATGTCATCACAGGTGTCCTTATAAGAGAGAGATAGAGCTCTGACTCACCTCGACAGAAAACAAGGCAACGTGAAGACAGAGGCAGAGATTTAAGTGTTGTGGTCACAAGCCAATGAACACCAAGAAATTCCAACACACATCAGAGGCTGGAAGAGGCATGGAACAGTTTCTCTTCTGGAGACTCACCTTGGCTTCAGACTTCTGGTCTCCAGAACTGTGGGAGAATACATTTCTGCTGTTTTAAGCCAGCAAGGTTGTCGCTTAAAACAACAGAAAGCCACAGGAGACATACATTTGGTAGGACAGTAGGCACGCATATGAGCAGCTGCCACAGTGGCAGCTATAGTAACTAGCATTTACCAAACACCTCTATGCTAAGCATTTTATGTGCATTATTTCTTTCGTTCTCCAAACAATACTATCAAGCAGGGACTATAATCACCTCCATTTTATATATGAGGTAGTTGAGTCTCAGTGTGTTAGAAAACCTTCCCAAAGTCTTAGATCTAATTAGGGGCATTCAAGGGATTCAAGCACTATATACTGAAAAGTACACCCTCTAACTCATCCCTTGCATAGTGAAAACATACTGACACACCCTGACCTCTAAAGCACAGATCATTCATGTGTGCTGAAATCAAGACAGCTTCTTTCTAGACTTTCTAATAGAAAAATTCTGGATAGTTTAATTGAAGCTTCACTTTTCTCTGTCCTTTGGGCCTTTATTATACTGGTACTCTAAGCCATACTTCATCTGCCTAATAAGAAAACTGTTATGTCTGCCTAACACAAAAATGTATAAAATGCCTTCAGGAAACATGGAGTCAACCAGTTTTGCTGAAACAAAGCTGTTTACATCAGAGTCACCAGAGAGGAAAGCAGAACTTTGGTCCAAGCCCAAAGATGGTGGAGAACAAGGGAAATCGGATCTGGACTTGATCCTGTAATCAGGAGTTGGTGGAGGTGACTAAGAAAGGATAATTAGACTAGCGACTGGGGGTCATTGGTGACTTTGAACTTACAGGGTTTGGGGTGAGGATAACGGTGCGTTGAGGGAATTAAGGAAGAAGTGGGCGGTGTGGAAATAGAAGCAGCTGGGATAAGCATCTCCCTGGAGGTGCCTGGCAGCAGAAGAAAGGAGACAATCAGAATGAGGGTCTGGGGACATGTGGGTGGTGGGCATCAGAGGGTCAAGCCTCTCCCCTGCAGGAGAGAACTGGAGAGGGTGGGGACAAAGGAGACTGGGAAGGAAGCCAGTGTTTTCTTTCAGCCCCAGGGTGAAAGCACAGGCTCTTCCTAGACTCCAGAGCAAATGGATTAAACTCAGGGCAGTAATTCTCAGAGTGTTCCAGGGAGGCGCTGGAGGGCCCTTTGGAGAGCCTAAAGTCAAGTATCAGAAACACTAATGCTTTGATGATGTCTGTTCTTTAGTTTTTGCATGAGTCAACACCTTCATTCAAAAAATATTTTACTAATATTTAAGGTAGCTGAGAACAGAAAATATGTATTTCCTTCTCACCCTGGCCCAGCACAGAGGCCGTGTTTAATAAACATGAGCTGAAGGAATGAATGGTGTCTATTAGCATGACTCTGCCATGTGAGCTCTGTGACCTTGGGAAAGTTACCCAGGCCAGTTCCCTGATCTCCAAAGTGCAGATAATAATATCCCAGTCACAGAGTAGTTAGGACATGAATAGAGATAACAATGTAAAGCATGTAGCCTAACTGCCGGCATGTAATACATAATGGTCCTATCAAGTTGTCGAGACCATGTTTTGAGAAGCCGTGCAGTAGAGTGGTCAGGACAGAAGCTGTGAGGCAAGCACACCTTACCTCCAATCCAGTTCAGTGCTCACTGTCTTCATGACCACAGACCATTGACTTAACCTCCCTAAAGATGGTCTTTCATTGATAAAATGTGGATTAATAATATTTACTCTATTGGGGTGTTGTGAGGAGTGAATGAGATCCTATATGGAGAGCTGGCCTCTCTCTCCTTTGACATTAATATGCAAATTTTAAAATAATATTTCACTTTTAAATGGAAAAAGAAAAGTGAAATCTCTGGTAAAAGCTGTTTGGATGTGTTCTCTTATTTTTTTAAATAAACATTGTTCTGATTTCTTTCAGTAGTTTAAAAGATAAACAGTTACGTACTGATAAATTTAATATCACCCCCCACCCCAGATTAAAAAGTATTCCCAACTTCTCTATTCTGAATGGGGTAGAACTTGATAAATTTTCATGCATCCGTGACAACATGAGACTCCATAATGCTCCTTAGTCTGGTCTCTCTCTGGTTGGTTTCAGTACCTCAAGGTGAGTAAAACAAAAAAGGTTCACACTTTCTATGCCCCCGATGATGCGAGACGAATGGGAAGGATAGCAAGTAAGATCTGAGAAGATTTGAGAATGTAGATTCTCACACTTCACACAGCCCCTGAGTGCCAGTCCATAATATCACTTCTGGATGATTATTGAAGACGTGCAAAAGAAAATATAACAATTAGATCTGACACTTCAGGGTCTAAAATCCCACGAGATTCTGCTTGATTAAAAATGGTCCATGCAGAAACTTTCAAAACCTGAAATTAGTTTGAATGTATTAAAAACTCTTCTCACACATACAGACAAATGAACTTGATACCAGATCATGAAGATAGTCACAGGAAACGTGTTGATTCAATACTCTAAGTAATAAATTGGAAACAGCCATGTGTCCTAGCTTCCACTCCATGAATACAGAGAGTACATAGTGATTGAGTGTTCAGGAGACTTGGAAATGTTTAAAACAAGATCCCTGACATACAGAAGCTCAAGGTGCAATGGTGGAGACAAATACGTAGGCATACAAGTGCTATAACAGAGAGATGGATGATGGGTGATGGGAATACACAGTTTATGGAGAATGACGATCTTAAACTGGATTGACAGATTTAGCAAAACATTTAATTATTTGGCTTTTAATTCACTAGCTACAGATTGAAAAAGACAGTTGATGGAGCTTGATTTTTAGGTAAATATTAAGCTCTAATTCCCCGCTCTTCCTTTTTAAGATATCCATCTCTTCTGCCTCTGATCAGAAATTGAGTTCTTTTTTTTTTTTTTTTTTTTTCTGGCTTATGGTATCTTATTCCCTGACCAGAGATTGAACTTGGGCCCATGGCAATGAAAATGCTGAGTCCTAACCACAGGACCGCCAAGAAACTCTTGGAAGTTGAGGTCTTGATGCTACAATGTATTGAAAAATAGATTTGAAAAATAAATCTGTCGAAAAATAAGAAACTCAGAAACCTATTGTTTATTTGTTCTACACTGCACCAAAATATTAATTTAAGTAATACAAGGTTGCTATGTTTGTTTCTCATTAACTTGGCAAGTAGGTCACATTAGTTACAAAATAAGTGAATTTAGAGACAGCAAAAGGCTGCAAGAAAATAAATCTCTCAAGAATTACAAGAAGAGTGATGTTATTGGTACAGAGGAAATAGTCAGTTAAATGGAAATTTCAAAGAAGTCAGTAACTTATTATTTTTTTTAATTCAAGGTTTAGATGTATTTTGAAAGTCTTTGAACTGGGAAGCTCAGAAGCTGGTTCTAGTTCTGCCTCTGACTTTATCTAGGTTTGGACAAGTCACCACCCTTGGTGTCAGTTTCCAAAGCCTATAAAATGAGTGGTTGGTATTAATCAGAACTCTTTTGGATGCCAGTAAAAGAAATCTAATTCAAACTGGCTTAATTTACAAGAGGGGAGGCTTTACTGATTTAGATAATTGAAAAGGGTATACCAGCTTCAGGCATAGCTGGATCTGGGAGCTTTAAATTATGTCACCAGGGCACTATAGCTCTCCATCTATTAGCTCTGATTTGTATTGTGTTGGCTTCATCCTCAGGCATGTTCTCCCTCTGTGATGACAAGATTTCTCCTTGCAGCTCCAGGTTTACTTCCTAAAACTTAAAGCCCAAGAAAAAAAAGTTTGTCCTTCACTGCAGTTCCAGATAAATTCCCAGAATTGAATTTCATTGAATTTGATTGACTTGAGTTGCATCCCTAAACCACTCACGGTGTGAATAGGGAATGCAGTGTTTCAATTGGCCAGACCTAGGTAAAATGTCCTGCCCTGGAGCCAAAAGTGGAGTCAGTACATATATAGCCCGAGAGTGAAGGAAGATTGATTTCCAAAGGAAAGCCAAGAGTCGGCTACACAATAAAGGGGAAATGGAGTTTAGAAGTCCAAAACAACAGATGTCCACGGTAGGGCAGAACACATTGCCTCTAAGTCCCCTTTTAATCCCTAAAATGGCCTCTTGAAACTTTTTCTCCATTAGATAAGGAAATTGCTACCCAGAAAGTTTCAGTGATTTGCCCAAGTCTCACAGCTAGTTAATGACAGAAACTGAATCCTGATCCTTTAACACACTGTACTGTGTTCCACATCTTTTCAAGGCTTCTAACTCCAGGGATCACAATGGACTCAACAGTAAATGGCTCACAAAGTGTGAACCCTACCACTTCAGGTGAGTATTATAAGAAGAACATTTTCTATATTTCTTCTGAAGATGCTATCAGGAACCTCTGATAACTTAATCGTAGGTATAGTGGAAAGACTCAGCATTGCCTAATTTGGTTGGCTGAGCCTACTTCGAACATGCTACACATGACCCCTGTTCCTAGTCCAGCTGAGGATGCTTTGAGTTCTCATTTTAAATGTCTAAGAAGAACACGTTTGCGGTTACCATAGCAACTGTCTAGAGGAGACTCCTGTGTGGACATGCGGGTGCCAACCACAGCACTGTTTCTTTTTCTTGATCTGGACTAGTGCTGTGATGGACCCAGGCAAGGGTGAATTGCTTTTTTAAGGCTTTTAGATGATAATGTATGGCCAGCGTTACGAGCCCTGACCTAGCCCTTTAAATTCTTATTAAAGCAGGTTTGGCTGAGAGTTCAAATAGTTCATTCAATCCCACACCTCATGTTTCACTTCATAGCTTCCCAGAGTGCATATCTGGTGACTTATTTTAAATTGCATTTTTTTCCTCTCTTCTCAAAGGAAAGGATATTGTCCACTCTGGGACATTATGTGATTTCTGGCTTTCCAAGGTACAAACTCATGAATATTCTTAATTAGAACCGTGGTCTCCATCTCTTTCAAATTGGGCTATGTTGGAACTTAATTGCAGCAAGGGACTAGGAACATCTGGCAGGTCTAAAACAGCCATGATCTGTGGTTCAGAATATACCATATGAATTACCAGCAGGGTGATGCGTCACTGTGATTGCTGATATGCTGTGGAGATGCGGAGGAAGAAGGAAGCAAAGCAAGTAATGGCCTCTCAATTAAGTTTTCCGAAAGGCTCAGATGATTAACTGGCTACAGGCAAAGTTTACTCCTCAACTGAAAACATAAGCAACAACGTCAAACAGGCACACCTGCCATCTCAATAATTTAGGGATGGTGAAAAGAAACATCTCATTTTTTTACATTAGCAGACTGTCCAGTGTTTGGCAGCTCTTTTCCAAATGATTTTTATTTTCCTTCCTTCCTTCATTAGTGTGAAGCTTGAAATAAGTTCTATTCAATCTCATGTTATTGACTTGATTTGCATCCGAACATTGTACTGGTGATGACCTAGGCAGTGATAGACATCTTCAAGGGAATATATCTTGCTATTTAAGATGTGATCCTTGGAAACTGAGAAATATTTAGTAGAGAAATTCCACCTGATTTTTGAGACTTTAATGGAATAAATTTAAATTTAAATTGTTTATGATTGAAAAGCATGTAGAGCGTTTTGGTAAAAAATAATGGAGAATTTATTCAATAAATACGGAGCATACACTATTTGCAAACTCTTTAGATGCTACAAGGGATATAAAGATACATGTTCTTGGGATGTTTACAATCTACAAGAGGAGATGAGAGAGTCATTAATAACTAGAATGTTAGGTCAGATGTGATAAAGTATGGTAGTATTTCAAAGTAGGTAGACTTTGAACTTGGCAGGGGAGAGCAAGTCAGGTAAAAGGACCAGTAGAAGCAAAAATTCACAAGAGATAAAGGGGTTTGGAGATGAAACTCATTGAGTGTCTACAGCGTGAGAAGCAGGTTACAGATTTTTTTAAAACATATTATCCCATTTAATTCCTGGCACAACCTTATGAGATTATTCCCAGATAATTTCCAGATAAATGGAGTGAAATTCTGAAATGCTAAATAATACCCCTGCCGTCACTCAGGCAGTAACTGGTAGTACTACTGGAATTTAATATTCACGTTCATGGAAAGATGACCAGCACAGTTGGGCTAAATTGAAAGTAGATCTGGGAAAAGGAGGCTGGAATGCAGTCAGTCAAGGCAAGATCACCCAGGACTGGAATGTCAGGCTGACAAGTGCAAAGTCAACTCCACAGGTAATGTGAACCATTCACGGTCTAACCTAAAACTCAGGCAGCTTACCCACGCCCTGAGAGCTTTGAGAAGCCCAGTGCCACAACCTGAGACTGTTAAAAAGCCCTCCCCACATTGTCCAGGCTTTCTTATGTTTATTTCCCAACATCTCCATGCCCCTGTGCCATACATATCCATGTAGATGGGATACACAGCTCCATCCTAGGTTTCCACAAAAATCCACCACCTTCAAGTATTGTATGAGCTTGGTAACTTCTTTCTAAAGATGAATGGGGGGGTCAAGGGGCAAGATTATGTCAAGGAGAGAGATTTCTTCCTTCTGCCATCACCTGGGCCCATTCCTTCTATTTCTCATTCCCAGGTTTTTGTTTTCCACTCCCTTTCTTTCTGACACAGGCAAGAAGCTGCTCTTATTTGTCTTTCTCATGGAAGTTCCACCCATGCCCTTGGGTGGGTCCTTGGTGTTTGTCTTCTTCCCCAATACCTTGTGAGATATCTCTCCTAAACAAATGCAGGGTTCTCCTTGGAAGGAGTTCTAGTAGGATAGATGGATGGGATTGGGGTGAGCCTGGAAGCAGGGAGTTATGAGCTGAGGCCATGGCCCAGGTGCAGCATAAGCTGATAATGCCGACCCAGATCTTGGCAGTAAAGGTGGGAGAACAAAGGGTAAACATGAGACGTTAAGGAGAAACTGTTTTTCAAATGACAGGAAGGAGAGCTTTTCTATTTTGTAGATTTGTTTGCTCAACGAAAATCACTTACTTTCTTAATGAGGGTTAGGGTATTTTTTTTCTTTCTCTTCAAAAAGCTATAGTTCTATCTAAGTTTTGGCCATAAGGCTGTATTCTCTCCAGTTATAAAAATAGAATATCAGCAGGTGGTCTCAGAAAAGAATTTTCCTAACATGCTGTACACTTTGTCAGGAAAATTTTTTCATACTGCTAGATTTTTTCTTTCTTAAATCATGATTTCGTTTCCAGATATTTAAACCTTTACTTCCATTTAGTTTGCTTTGAAAAGCAGCAGATTAGCTGGAGCCCAAGATTGTCTATGATCAGCTGAACGGCAGAGAACACGGCCACAGTGAGAGAGCAGGGAACGAGAATCATTTGTCTTTTCAGCAAGCACACACAGATGATCCTTTCCCTGCCATATGTTCCAGAGAATTCTTTTATTTCCCTTCAGGTATTTGACCCCCTATTGAATAGAGGCATTGATCAAAGTTGAAGCTGCAGAGTGACTGATAGAATAGCTTCAGTTTTCAGTAAATCAAATGTTAAAAAAGAATCAAAAGTAGAATTCTTGATGTTTAATTCCTATTCCTGAGTCCCTGGCTTATGTGAACATGAGGATATTGCTTAACAATCTTGTGTTTCTGGTTCCTTCTCTTTCTTTCCCTCTTTCTTTTTTCCTTTTTAAAAAATATACACAGCCAAGAAATTCTACAATGAGAAATTGTTTTGACTTCCACTGACCTTGGAGATGGAACTCCTTAAGTAAAAATGGTGATTTGAAATAAAACTCCTTGTGTCTATTTCTAAAGAATTATGATTTGGAAGGTTCATGTGAGGTGAAGGAGAATGAGAAGAAATAGACATCAAGTTGAAATGCTGTGCCAAACATCTGGAGGAGAGAATGAGAGCATTATGGGAAAACAGATGGAGGGAAGCTTGGCCAGATAAAATTAAAGGCAACACCACTCGGCATCTGATTAGCTAAGAGAACTCTCTTTAAAAGGAAAATATCTATAAAACCTGTACTTTGAATAGTCTCTTGACACGAAAATGCTTTAAAAAAAATTAGAGTTCTTATCAGGCCTTGAGGTTTACTTTGAAGGTTTTCATTTATTAATTACTGTGTGCATTGTTTTGTTTTATTTTTTAATTAGAAACAAGACCCTAATTGATAACCAAAAGGCTTATAGATAAAGACCTACACTAAAAATTATTTCTATGCTATTTTAATTAACCTACTGAAATCCAATTTGGAAAATCAGGGTCTAAGTCATTTGTGGGTGTGAGTTAAACATCTGTGTTTGTCAGGGGAAGCTGATAACACTTCTTTGGGAATTGGCTTTACGTCTTCAAGAAAGAGCTTACTTTCATGTATGAACATTTTATCTATTAGCTATATTAAGCACAGGGCTAAAGGCTCACAAGCCTTGCAGAGGTACATGAAAATGTTTAAAATCTGCTCTTAAAAAATGTGTTGGGTCCAAAATAAAACACTCTAAAATGGAAATTAATAATTATATCAAGAATATATAATAATATCAAAAGCAAGTTTACAAAGATGACTTCACATTTATACAACAAAATACTGTGTTGTATTTAATGTGACAAATGTGACATGAGCCCTCTAAAATCAAGATGCCCAGGTCTTAGAGAGGTCCTAAAATAGCCCTACTAGTGGGGAGAAGCATCTCTTGCTAGTAAGAAATCACCCGCACTCTTCTGCTATACATTCCTTTTGTAACCCAAAAGGAAAGAGGAGCCCTTTCCTTTAATAACCAAATTAAAAGGTTGGAGTCTCCAATCCATGAACTGGGAGATGTACAGCACACTTCTCAAGATTCCATGTTATCTCCCAGAGGTCTGTTGACATCCTAGTTACCTCTTGCCCAGACTTCCTGCTTCTTCTGAACTCTTTTTTTTTTTAATTTATTTTATTTATTTATTTTTGGCTGCGTTGGGTCTTCGTTGCTGCACGCGGGCTTTCTCTAATTACAGTGAGCGGGGGCTACTCTTTGTTGTGGTGTGCAGGCTTCTCATTGCTGTGGCTTCTCCTGTTGCAGAGCACGGGCTCTAGGTGCGCAGGCTTCAGTAGTTGCGGCACACGGCCTTCAGTAGTTGTGGCACACAGGTTTAGTTGCTCCGCAGCATGTGGGATCTTCCCGGACCAGGGATCAAACCCGTGTCCCCTGATAGGGCAGGCAGATTCTTAACCACTGCGCTACCAGGGAAGCCCGTTCTGAATTCTTGATCCCTGCTTACTTGTCCTTCTCCTGTGACTACTCTCCTCTTCCCATACTATGTGCAACCACCTTTGTCTTCATTTCTTCCAAAATACACCACCAACAAAAAAGCCATTGTGCTCAACAGACTTATCTGATTGTTTGGAAAGAATGAAGAGGGACTAGCATCTTGTGGGATAATAAACAACTGAATATTGAATGCAAGAGGATAGTGTACTTGCAGTGCCTCAGCCATCCCCCCAGGGGAAATTTTTTACCAGCACTTTCTTGTCTTGGGGCTCGGCCTGCCCCCAAATCGCTGGGGCACACCATCCCTATCACGATTCCCATTATCCAACTCTCCTTCTCTTCCAGCTCCCAGTACTCTGCAGAGAAAACTGAGCATTCCTGTTACAGACCACCTGGCTCATCTCACCTGGTGCTTTCTTTTGCACACCTGATGATGCCCATTATTTGACTCTCGCAACAAAGACATATTTTGCCCTTCATTAAATTCTGTTACATCCTTAAAATGTGGAAAATGCTAAGTAATCTTCCTTTTTTTGGATAGTAATCTTAACCTTCCTGTAAGACTTCTAAAGAAGACCCACGTGCTCAAATTAACAAATGGCATATGTTCCAGCAAGCCTTCTTCCTCTGAATTTTTTTTTTTTTTTGGTTGAGGCTGAAAAAAAAGTCCTTGGAGATTCAAGTCCTTTGTTGCTTAACAGAGAAGACAGAGTGAAAAAAACCACAAGACCCAGCTTTTGCTACCCTGGATCAACATATTTCAACTCAAAATACTGATTGAGTCCAGGGTAAGGAATTAAAGAATGGATTCTACAGTAGAGCCAATCGTCATTAGAAGAGTTAAATAAAAGAGACAAACATGGGAATGAGAAGCCAACAAAAGCCCCAGGGAGAAGATAACGTATGAGTTGGGCCTTGAAAGAGAAGTAGGATCATTTCCCAGAAATGCTAGGGAACCATTTTCTTCTGTTTCATTTGACTCTGGACATCTTGACTGAAAATATACCCTAAAAAAGTCCATTTTGTCTCGATGTAGTTTAAAGGACAAAACCACAATGTTAGTTTACTCCACAAAGAATAAAGAAAACGTTCACTGATTTTCACCAAATTTGCTAAACTATCAGTGACTCAAGATACTCTTTGATTCTGACTTGGGCTCAGTGCACTAATTTTTCCCATTTAATCAATGATGATCATTTACAACCTGCCAAGGACAAGCACTGGGCTAGGAGATAGGAACAGACATGAGGGAACATACACTATAAGACATGGCCTTTCCGATAGCTGAGTGAGGGATGATACACATGCAAATTAAAAATTGTAAGGGCTTCCCTGGTGGCGCAGTGGTTAAGACTCCGCCTGCCAGTGCAGGGGACACAGGTTTGATCCCTGGTCAGGAAGATCCCACATGCTGCAGAGCAACATGAACCCGAGCGCCACAACTACTGAAGCCCAAGCACCTAGAGCCTGTGCTCCGCAACAAGAGAAGCCACCGCAATGAGAAGCCCGCACACTGCAACGAAGAGAATAGCCCCACTAGCCGCAACTAGAGAAAGCCCATGCGCAGCAACGAAGACCCAATGCAGCCAAAAAAAATAAAAAATAAAAATAAAAACATTGTAAAACAATGTAGTAAATGGTAAGTTAGAGATGGGCAGGGAGAGCCATGGACACAGAGGGTGACCAACTCTCCCCAGGGATGTTGCGGATGGTTCTAAGAGGAGGTGACATCTGAGCTCCTTCTCAAAGGATCAGAGGAGATCATTGGATAGAGAAAAGGAGGAGAGCATTCCAGAAAGAAGAGGCAGCTTGTGCAAAGGTGGAGAGCACAGTAAGTG
This sequence comes from Balaenoptera acutorostrata, assembly GCF_949987535.1. Taxonomy (NCBI): domain Eukaryota; kingdom Metazoa; phylum Chordata; class Mammalia; order Artiodactyla; family Balaenopteridae; genus Balaenoptera; species Balaenoptera acutorostrata. The sequence goes on along the minus strand of NC_080071.1, from coordinate 65,167,265 downwards.
CTCTGGAGTTGAAGCTGCATGGAAGGAGAACTGAGGAGGAGGCTGGAGAAGCTGGGCCATACGCTTTAGGATGCTCGTGCTCAAAATGGGTTCTAAAGGATCCTGTGGATGCCACTGAGAGGACCGGGACTGGTCAAGGTTAAGGGGGCAAAAGACGTGATGAGACAGGCTGAGCGTGCAAGGACTCTGCCTGCACCCAAACCCACTTCCACAGGGCAGGGCTACTTCAATGTTTTGTGTAACATTCCATATTACCTTTCCTTTGGGGGAAAAAAGAAGTCAAAGCATACCCAATAAAGCAGGTGACAAGGATGATTGTAGATGTGTGATTGAGAAAGACAATTCTAGCATCAGTTACAAAGTAGAGGGGAAGACATAGAGATTAATAAGGTGTTTACTGCAGTGGTGCAGGTGAGAGATGATGAAACCTTGAACAAAGGCATAACAGAGATCAGAAACAAAATGTAATCACTACAAGATTGTCAAATGTACTTCAGGGCCATTTTGCAAGGTAGGAAAATGTTCTAGAGGTCTAAGATTGTGCTGGGTGAGGAGGGAGAAATGCATAGTGCACATTTCACTTAGACATGTGCCCCTTACCATAGCAGGAGGGGCCACATGGTCTTATGATCAATGGGTTAGAGGGGTCCATTTAGGTTGGTCTTGATGACCCAGGCTTCATTATTGGCGGAATCCAGCTGACAGCTGGTAATTGGGGAAGGGAACAACCAAAAAGTATCCAACACGGACTGGGAATCCCAAACAGGTTTAGTCGCTTCTCTGCCTCAGATGCGAATAACATTCTCCATGCAGAACCAGGGAATAACGTGCTTTGGTGAGTGGCTTCCCAAGTCTATTTAAGGTGCCCTTGAGTTCACAGGAGTGGCTGTCCTCTGCCCTGCTCCAGGTGCACCAAGTGCCTACCCATAGCCTACCCCATGCCTGCACTCTCTCTCCCACGGTCCCTCGACCTTGCTCATGCCTGCTTCCCTCGCCTCCCCTTCACCATGTCCCTAATCCTCTGTGTATTACCAGTCATCCTCTCCCACACGGTCTGTTAAAGACTCCAGAACTTGAGGATAGAGAAGGAAAAGGAGAGGGAGCCCATCATTGTAGGTGAGCCTAAGATTAGAAATGTGAACTATAATTAAACACTCAGTGAACTACAAAGATTAAACTCCTGCTAACTAGTCTGCTGTAACTCATAATGCTAAAGAGTGTTTCCCAAACTACCATTACATTTCAATATAGATATAGATACAGATATAGATATAGAAATTGATACACATATACATGTACATACAGTCACTCTATTCCCTTAACTTTGAAAGGATCCCAGTTCTCCCAAGGAGAACAGAGGTAGTACACCCTTCCTTCCACATTGATAAATACTGTCCTAACTTAAATAAAATATTTACATAATTAAGTGCTAGCATGTTAAATTTTCTTTCTTAAAGTCAGATGCATATTAACAAGTAAAATCTAAAATAGAGCAAAAGAAATCTGAAAAAAAAAAAGAATCGCTATGCTGTACACCTGAAACTAACACAATATTGTAAATCAATTATACTTCAATAAATATATATGCATATAATCAGGAAAAAAATTTTTTAAGTAAAATAGAGTCAAAGAAACCAAGACCCAGGGTACTATAGGAGATTCATGGAGGGGCAGGGAACGTTTCTGACCTTCAGAGCATCTTTAGTGATGGGTATTTCAGCTGCTATGTCTTCTTCAGTGGAAGGAGGGTGAGTCTGGCTGACAAGAAAGAAAACCCATGGGTGGGATTTGGTAAAGAGGGACTTTTTGTTAACTTAAGAGATCTTCCTCCATCAAAGCCAAGAGTCTCTATTTCTTTTACAATAATTTCTTCTCCATCCTTCAGATGCTCTCACATTCTCTGTAAATCTTCCCCCTTTTCACACTAATCCATAATGATTTACTGCTCTCTGAACTACCATTATGCTGGAGTGGTTAAGATCTGCGGGTCTTGAGATCAGTCAGGTTTGAGTTTGAATTCTCGTCCTGATATAAATTTATTGAGTGAATGCTGGCAAGTTATTTAACCTCTCAGAGCCTCAGGGTCATAAAACCTAATATTCATAGACCATTGACTCCACATCAGGCACTGTTTCAAGCATGATACTTACATTTTCTCATTTAATATCAACTCTATAAGGTAAGTTTTTCCATGATGATTCTTTTTTTTTTTGAATAAAAAAAGATTTTTAATTTAATACTGAATCTTTGAATTTATAGACATATGGAAAAAGGCTAATATACTGGAGTGAAAATAAGCCAGCATCTCAAAGATTACTTGACTTTTTAATTTGTTAAAAATGCAAAAATTCACTGAGTACATACAAGGAAAAAACATGGAACACTTCATGAATTTGCGTGTCATCCTTGCACAGGGGCCATGCTAATCTCTTCCGTAACGTTCCAATTTTAGTATATGTGCTGCCGAAGCAAGCACTCCGTGATGATCCTTATTTCATAGATGAGGAAATGGAAACAAAGAGAGGATCATCAATGCTCAAAAGTCCTATGGCTGGTAGCGGAGGTTGGACACACCATCTCCCCACACCTGTGCACTTGTGGGCTGTAGTTAGGATTGATGACATCCTTAGCATGGTGCCCGGCACAGAGCAAACACTTTGTAAATGGAAATTATAACTACTGAGTGTCTATGTAGATTTTATTATCCACCACTTAACACTTAGATGTTCCCTTAGCTCTGTATCTGTCCCATCTTCCTACTGTCTTACAGTGTCCCTGGAGAAGGAGTCAGTCTCTTATCTAATTCCTCATAGCACAATGCTGGGAACCTATGTGCCAGTGTACATGGACTAGTGATAATTCTAGATTGAAGCAGTGGCAGTGGCTGTGGGTTTTCCCCAGTTTAATCCAAAGGGACCAGCAGCATGGCGGAGCATGTGCTTACACACATTCTTGTCTTGTCATAATATGTGCTGGCTTGAAAACATGGATGAGTCACTGACCCTGCCATAAACCAGAGAGGGAAAGAAGGAAAAAGAGAAAGACAGAGAACAAGAAAGGAGGCAGGAGTGGAGGAGGGAGGAAGAGAGGGAGGTAAAGACAAAGAGAAACTCTGTCTCTTTTCGGAGCACCTTTAAACATCCTGAAGAGAAACTGGGATATTCATCTATTTGATGACATTTCCTCTATCTGTGTCAAACCCCACCTTCCAAGGGTGATTGCAGTTTGTATTAAGCACCATGTAGGGAAAAAACTTTTATCCCTTTTAAACGTCAGACGGTGGCAAAACAACCAAGACTGTGGCAGTCATGAAACTCCCATTCTGCTCTAACAGAGTTGGTATTGCCACCTCAGGAATCGGAGATGGAAGTCCTCTGGGAAGTTGTCAAGGAGGTTCTATTTTTGGCCTTCAGTCTGTTGCCACAGTGATTAGAAAAAGCTGTCCAGAACACAAGAAACGGTTGAGGGCATCTGAAATACCCATGAAAGGGACACGGAAGGCACTCACATGTATCAGATGGAGAAGACAATTTGAAACAAAAAATAAATCTGGAGGCAGATTATTTAACATTCATTTATGCATTCATTCAACAAATATTTGCTGAGTGCCTATTTGGTGCAAAGCCCTGCACGGGGCGATCCTATGGAGGATATAAATATTAAACAGGCTCAACTCCTGCCCTTATCTTACAGTCAAGTGGGGGAGATAAGACATGCACATATTTATTATTTAGTGGTGTCATGTAAACATCTGAGGTGGAAATCTGTGGGCTAAAAGGCTATATTAGTCATTCCACAGAGAGTGAAGATACAAATCAACCTGGCCCACGGCGTCATCAGCCGGCGCATGGCATCAGCCTTCTGGCCTTTCCATAAACCAGTAGCACACAGGTCCTGTGCTGCAGACCCAGACTCTCAGGAAATGCAGTTACTCAAGTCCTCTCTCCTTCAAAGGGAGCAATGGCTGCATAAATTACACTGAAAAGCCTGCATTCAATGGCAGAGGATTTCAAAACCCTAAAATGGGCAGATTCAGAATTTCAGGGAGGCAGTGTCCCAAGGTGGTTTAGCACAGAGGCTTTGGAGGTGCAGTCCTGGGTTTGCTTCTCAACCCTGCCTGCTGGCTCCTTGACAATGAACCTCTCCAAACCTCTGTTTCCTCCTCTTTAAAATGTCAGTAGAGAAGATTCTCTCATACAACCTGCTCTGAAATAGAGTACACAGGAAAAGACATTGGTAATAGAGTGCTCAAAAGACAGACATTAAAGTTGACAAGGTCATTTTGGGTTCACAGCATTCTGTACTACCATACTAGGCTCTAGTCCTGTAGCCTGTCCTCGATTCTTCCTTTTGTGATGTGTGATACTTGGTTAGCCATTTCATTGTTCTCTTCCTCATTTTTTTTTTTTGTTGTTGTTGTTGTGGTAAAATACACCTAACATAAAATTTACCATTTTTACTATGTTTAAGTGCATAGTTCAGTGGCATTAAGTACATTCACATTGATAATGCAACCATCATCACCATCCATCTCCAGAAACTTTTCATCTTCCCAAACTGAAACTCCATACCCATTCAACATTAACTTCCCATTCCCCTCTTCTTCCAACCCCTAGCAACCACTATTCTACTTTATGTCTCTATGAATGAGACTGTTCTAGGTACCACATATAAATAGAAGTATACAATATTGGTCGTTTTGTGCCCAGCATATTTCACTTAGTATAATGTCTTCAAGGTTTATCCATGTTGTAGCATGTGTTGTAATTTCTATCCTTTTTAAAGACTGAATAATATTCCATTGAATGTGTATATCACATTTTGTTTATCCATTTATCCATTGATGGATACTTGGGTTATTTCCACCTTTTGGCTACTGTGAATAATGCTGCTGTGAACATCAGTGTATAAATATCTGTTCAACCCTTTTTCATTTTTAAAAACAATGTCTTAAAAATGTTATGCTGTATTTTAAAAACATCTTCTTATCCCTCAGACTGACAATATATTGATCGATAAGTTAGTTTCTCTTTAAACTATTCTGTGATCATGGTGGGAATATCAAGAAAGTTATTTTATTTTGGTCCTATAGAGTGTTCTTCAGTAAATCTTTATCATTGTAAAGCAAACACCCTTATAACCAGCATAAGTTTTGTTAATACAGATTGGCTATATTTTAAAATAAGTTACTAAATATAGAAAAAATTGTCATATAGTATTGTTGAACTTTAAGAAGTATTACATTTTTCCTATAAGTAAATAAGGCATATAGAAAGAGGAGTTGGCTAACAATGGCCCATGGGCCAAAATTCAACCCACTGTCTAGTTTTTTTATGGCCTGCAAACTAAGAATGGGTTTCATATTTTTTTAATGGTTGAAAAAATCATAAGAAGTCTAAAACGTCATGACATATGAAAATTATATAAAATTCAAATTTCAGTGTTCATAAATAAAGTTTTATTGGGACACAGCCACACCCACTCATTTATGTATTGTCTGTGGCTGCTTTTGAGCTACAGTGGCAGAGCTGAACAGTTGTGATAGAGACTGCATAGCCCTCAAGTCCTAAATATTTATGATATAGCCCTTTAGAGAAAAAAATTTGCCAACAGCTGATATAAATTATTGATCTAATTTCACTTCCTCATTTATAGTTGAGAAGACCAAGGCCCAATAAGCATCCTGTCAGACTGGAGATCACAAAGCATAGAGTCACTAAAAGAAATCCAGCTGTCCCAACAGGCCACCCTGAGTTCCTAAACCATATCCCAATGTATTCCTGGGTTAAAGCACAGTGGCTTACCTTCCAGCTGTACATCATGAACTAAAACCATCATTGCTTCACATTAATAATGCAAAAAAGTCTGTCTCTGTTCTTAATTTCCTCTGCTGAATGCTAGGGGAAAAAAAGAGATGTATGCTTAGTTGTTAACTTCTTTGTGGGGGTCGCATCGGTTCATATCTTTTTTTTTTCTGCTTTTTTAAAATTTTACTTTATCTTTTTTTTTAATACAGCAGGTTCTTTACTAGTTATCCATTTTATATATATTAGTGTATATATGTCAATCCCAGTCTCCCAATTCATCCCACGACCACCACCCCCGCTTTCCCCCCTTGGTGTCCTTTAGTTTGTTCTCTACATCTGTGTCTCTGTTTCTGCCTTGCAAACCAGTTCATCTGTACCATTTTTCTAGATTCCATATATATCCGTTAATACACGATATTTGTTCTTCTCTTTCTGACTTACTTCACTCTGTAGGACAGTCTCTAGGTCCATCCACATCTCTACAAATGACCCAATTTTGTTCCTTTTTATGGCTGAGTAATATTCCACTGTATATATGTACCACATCTTTATCCATTCATCTTTTGATGGGCATTTAGGTTGCTTCTATGCCCTGGCTATTGTAAATAGTGCTGCAATGAACACTGGGGTGCATGTGTCTTTTTGAATTATGGTTTTCTCTAGGTATATGTCCAGCAGTGGGATTGCTGGGTCATATGGTAATTCTATTTTTAGTTTTTTAAGGAACTTCCGTACTGTTCTTCATAGTGGTTGTATCAGTTTACATTCCCACCAGCAGGGCAAGAGGGTTCCCTTTTCTCCACACCCTCTCCAGCATTTGTTGTTTGTAGATTTTCTGATGATGCCCATTCTAACTGGTGATGCCTCACTGTAGTTTTGATTTGCATTTCTCTAATAATTAGTGATGATGAGCAGCTTTTCATGTGCCTCTTGGCCATCTGTATGTCTTCTTGGAGAAATGTCTATTTAGGTCTTCTACCTAAATTTTTTGATTGGGTTGTTTGTTTTTTTAATATTGAGCTGCATGAGCTGTTTATATATTTTGGAGATTAATCCTTGTCTGCTGATTCATTTACAAATATTTTCTCCCATTCTGAGTGTTGTCTTTTCATCTTGTTTATAGTTTCCTTTGCTGTGTAAAAGCCTTTAAGTTTCATTAGGTCCCATTTGTTTATGTTTGTTTTTATTTCCATTACTCTAGGAGGTGGGTCAAAAAAGATCTTGCTGTGATTTATGTCAAAGAGTGTTCTTCCTGTGTTTTCCTCTAAGAGTTTTATAGTGTCTGCTCTTACACTTAGGTCTTTAATCCATTTTGAGTTTACTTTTGTGTATGGTGTTAGGGAGTGTTCTAATTTCATTCTTTTACATGTAGCTGTCCAGTTTTCCCAGCACCACTTATTGAAGAGACTGTCTTTTCTCCATTGTATATCCTTGCCTCCTTTATCATAGATTAGTTGACCATAGGTACGTGGGTTTATCTCTGGGTTTTCCATCTTGTTCCATTGATCTATATTTCTGTTTCTGTGCCAGTACCATATTGTCTTGATTACTGTAGCTTTGTAGTATAGTCTGAAGTCAGGGAGTCTGATTCTTCCGGCTCCATTTTTTCCCCTCAATATTGCTTTGGCTATTTGGGGTCTTTTTTTGTCTCCAAGCAAATTTTAAGATATTTTTATCCTCGTCCTGTAAAAAATGCCATTGGTAATTTGATAGGGATTGCATTGAACTTGTAGATTGCTTTGGGTAGTATAGTCATTTTCACAATATTGATTCTTACAATCCAAGAACATGGTATATCTCTCCATCTGTTTGTGTCATCTTTGATTTCTTTCATCAGTGTCTTATAGTTTTCTGAGTACAGGTATTTTACCTACTTAGGTAGGTTTATTCCTAGGTATTTTATTCTTTTTGTTGCAATGGTGAATGGGATTGTTTCCTTAATTTCTCTTTCTGATCTTTAGTTGTTAGTGTATAGGAATGTAAGAGATTTCTGTGCAATAATTTTGTATCCTGTAACTTTACCAAATTCATTGATTAGCTCTAGTAGTTTTCTGGTGGCATCTTTAGGATTATCTATGTATAGTATCATGTCATCTGCAGTGACAGTTTTACTTCTTCTTTGCCAATTTGTATTCCTTTTATTTCTTTTTCTTCTCTGATGGCTGTGGCTAGCACTTCCAGAACTATGTTGAATAACAGTGGCAAGAGTAGACATCCTTGTCTTGTCCCTGATCTTAGAAGAAATGATTTCAGCTTTTCACCAGTGAGAATGGTGTTTTCTGTGGGTTTGTCATATATGGCTTTTATTATGTTGAGGTAGGTTCCCTGTATGCTGACTTTCTGGAGAGTTTTTATCATAAATGGGTGTGGAATTTTGTCAAAAGATTTTCTGCATCTATTGAGATCATCATATGGTTTTTATTCTTCAATTTGTTAATATGGTGTATCACATTGATTGATTGGCGTATATTGAAGAATACTTGCATCCCTGGGATAAATCCCACTTGATCATGGTGTATGATCCTTTTAATGTGTTGTTGGATTCTGTTTGCTAGTATTTTGTTGAGGATTTTTGCATCTATATTCATCAGTGATATTGGTCTGTAATTTTCTTTTTTTGTAATATCTTTGTCTGGTTTTGGTATCAGGGTGATGGTGGCCTCATAGAATGAGTTTGGGAGTGTTCCTTCCTCTGCAATTTTTTGGAAGAGTTTGAGAAGGATGGGTGTTAGCTCTTTTCTAAATGTTTGAAGCCATCTGGTCCTGGACTTTTGTTTGTTGGAAGATTTTTAATCACATGTTCAATTTCATTACTTGTGATCAGTCTGTTCATATTTTCTATTTCTTGCTGGTTCAGTCTTGGAAGGTCATACTTTTCTAAGAATGTCCATTTCTTCCAGGTTGCTCATTTTACTGGCATAGAGTTGCTTGTAGTAGTCTATTATGATGCTTTACATTTCTGTGGTGTCTGTTGTAACTTCTCCTTTTTCATTTCTAATTTTATTGAATTGAGTCCTCTCCCTCTTTTTCTTGATGTGTCTGGCTAAAGGTTTATCAATTTTGTTTATCTTCTCAAGGAACCAGCTTTTAGTTTTATTGATCTTTGCTATTGTTTTCTTTGTTCCTATTTATTTCTACTCTGATCTTTATGATTTCTTTCCTTCTACTAACTTTGGGTTTTGTTTGTTCTTCTTTCTCTAGTTCCTTTAGGTGTAAGGTTAGATTGTTTATTTGAGATTTTTCTTGTTTCTTGAGGTAAGATTGTATTGCTATAAACTTCTCTCTTAGAACTGCTTTTGCTGCATCCCATAGGTTTTGGATCATTGTGTTTTCATTTGTCTCTAGGTATTTTTTGATTTCCTTTTTGATTTCTTCAGTAATCTCTTGGTTATTTAGTAGTGTATTGTTTAGCCTCCATGTGTTTGTGTTATTTACGTTTTTTTTTCCCCCCGTAATTGATTTCTAATCTCATAGCTTTGTGGTCAGAAAAGATGCTTGATATGATTTTAATTTTCTTAAATTTACAGAGGCTTGATTTGTGACCCAAGATGTGATCTATCCTGGAGAATATTCCATGTGCACTTAAGAAGAAAGTGTAATCTGCTGTTTTCAGATGGAATGTCCTATAAATATCAATTAAATCTATCTGGTCTATTGTGTCATTTAAAGCTTGTGTTTCCTTATTAATTTTCTGTCTGGATGATCTGTCCATTGGTGCAAGTGAGGTGTTAAAGTTCCCCACTATTATTGTGTTACTGTCGATTTCCTCTTTTATAGCTGTTAGCAGTTGCCTTATGTATTGAGGTGCTCCTCTGTTGGGTGCATATATATTTATAATTGTTATATCTTCTTCTTGGATTGATCCTTTCATCATTATGTAGTGTCCTTCCTTGTCTCTTGTAACATTCTTTGTTTTAAAGTCTATTTTATCTGATATGAGAATTGCTACTCCAGCTTTCTTTTGATTTCCATTTGCATGGAATATCTTTTACGATCCCCTCACTTTCAGTCTGTATGTGTCCCTAGGTCTGAAGTGGGTCTCTTGGAGACAGCATATATACAGGTCTTGTTTTTGTATCCAATCAGCAAGCCTGTGTCTTTTTTTTTTTTTTTTAATAAATTTATTTATTTATTTATTTATTTTTTTGGCTTTGTTGGGTCTTCATTGCTGTGCACAGGCTTCCTCTAGTTGCGGCGAGCTGGGGTTACTCTTTGTTGCGGTGTGCTGGCTTCTCATTGCGGTGGCTTCTCTTTGTTGTGGAGCACAGGCTCTAGGCACGCGGGCTGCAGTAGTTGTGGCATGCAGGCTCAGTAGTTGTGGCACATGGGCTTAGTTGCTCCATGGCATGTGGGATCTTCCCGGACCAGGGCTCAAACCTGTGTCCCTGCATTTTCAGGCTGATTCTTAATCACTGTGCCACCAGGGAAGTCCCAAGCCTGTGTCTTTTGGTTGGAGCATTTAATCCATTCACATTTAAGGTAATTATTGATATTTATGTTCCTATTACCACTCTTTTAATTGTTTTGGGCTTGTATTTGTAGGTCTTTTTCTTCTCTTCTGTTTCCCACTTAGAGAAGTTCCTTTAGCATTTGTTGTAGAGCTGGTTTGGTGGTGCTGAATGAATTACCCTGATTCATTCTTTATATGTGGACCTTTGTCTTTAATTTCTTAAGCACCATTTCATATGATGAAATAATTCCCAATTGCTTTCAGCATAAAGCCTAAATGACTGAATATGTTATAAAGCTCTTCTTGACTTGGCTTCAACTTACCTCCCCAGTCTTATTTCCCCAACCTTGCCTTCCTCCCTTCTCTCTTTGTCCTCCATGCTCACAGGAATTCTCTTAGCTTTTGCTTTTCTGTAGAGCTTTTGATTTCTCTGTCGAATCTGAATGAGACCCTTGCCAGGTAGAGTAATCTTGGTTGTAGGTTCTCCCCTTTCATCACTTTAGATATATCGTGCCACTCCTTTCTGGCTTGTAGAGTTTCTGCTGAGAAATCAGCTGTTAACCTTATGGGAGTTCCCTTTTAGGTTACTTGTCGTTTTTCCCTTGTTGCTTTTAATAATTTTTCTTTGTCTTTAATTTTTGTCAATTTGATTACTATGTGTCTTGGCGGGTTTCTCCTTGGGTTTAGCCTGCCTGCAACTCTGTGCACTTCCTGGACTTGGGTGGCTATTTCCTTTCCCATGTTAGGGAAGTTTCAACTATAATCTCTTCAAATATTTCCTCAGGTCCTTTCTCTCTCTCTTCTCCTTCTGGGACCCCTATAATGCGAATGTTGGTGCATTTAATGTTGTCCCAGTGGTCTCTTAAGCTGTCTTCATTTCTTTTCATTCTTTTTTCTTTATTCTGTTACATAGCAGTGAATTCCACCATTCTGTCTTCCAGGTCACTCATCCGTTCTTCTGCCTCAGTTATTCTGCTATTGATTCCTTCTAGTGTATTTTTCATTTCCGTTATTGTATTGTTCATCTCTGTTTGTTTGTTCTTTAATCCTTCTAGATGTTTGTTCTTTAATTCTTCTAGGTCTTTGTTAAACATTTCTTGCATCTTCTCCATCTTTGCCTCCATTCTTTTTCCAAGGTCCTGGATCATCTTCACTAGCATTATTCTGAATTCTTTTTCTGGAAGGTTGCCCATCTCCACTTCATTTAGTTGTTTTTCTGGAGTTTTATCTTGTTCCTTCATCTGTTACATAGTCCTTTGCCTTTTCATTTTGTCTTTCCTTCTGTGAATGTGGTTTTTGTTCCACAGGCTGCAGGATTGTAGTTCTTCTTGCTTCTGCTGTCTGCCCTCTGGTGGATGAGGCTATCTAAGAGGCTTGTGCAAGTTTCCTGATGGGAGGGACTGGTGATGGGTAGAACTGAGTGTTGCTCTGGTGGGCAGAACTCAGTAAAACTTTAATCCACTTGTCTGCTGATGGGTGGGGCTGAGTTTCCTCCCTGTTGGTTGTTTGGCCTGAGGCAACTCAGCACTAGAGGCTACAGGCTCTTTGGTGGGTCTAATGGTGGACTCTGGGAAGGCTCATGCCAAGGAGTACTTCCCAGAGCTTCTGCTGCCAGTGTCCTTGTCCCCATGGGAGACACAGCCCCCCCCCCGCCTCTGCAGGAGACCCTCCTACTCTAGCTGGTAGGTGGTTCAGTCTCCTATGGGATCACTGCTCCTTCCCCCGGGTCCTGATGTGCACACTACTTTGTGTGTGCCCTCCAAGAGTGGAGTCTCTGTTTCCCCCAGTCCTGTCAAAGTCCTGCAATCAAATCCTGCTAGCCTTCAAAGTCTGATTCTCTGGGAATTCCTCCTCCCGTTGCCGGACCCCCAGGTTGGGAAGCCTGACGTGGGGCCCAGAACCTTCACTCCAGTGTTTGGACTTCTGTGGTATAAGGGTTCTCCAGTCTGTGAGTCACCCACCCACCAGTTATGGAATTTGATTTTATTGTGACTGCCCCTCCTACTGTCTCACTGCAGCTTCTCCTTTGTCTTTGGATGTGGGGTATCTTTTTTGGTGAGTTCCAGTGTCTTCCTGACAATGATTGTTCAGCACTTAGTTGTGATTCCAGTGCTCTCACAAGAGGGAGTGAGCGCACTTCCTTTGACTCCACCATCTTGAACCAATTACCCTGATTTGTTCTTTATATGTGAACCTTTGTCTTTAATTTCTTAAGCACCATTTCATATGATGAAATAATTCCCAATTGCTTTCAGCATAAAGCCTAAATGACTGAATATGTTATAAAGCTCTTCTTGACTTGGCTTCAACTTACCTCCCCAGTCTTATTTCCCCATCCTTGCCTTCCTCCCTTCTCTCTTTGTCCTCCATGTTCAAAGGAATTCGGTAAACTCTCAGTACCCACTGCAGATGCATCTTACCTTTAAGTCTTTGTTCATGCTGTCCTCTGACCAGGGAAGCGTTAGTCTCCTCATCCATCCAGCAAGGTCCTCTTCATCCTCCAAGATCCACCCCAAATGCCTCACCCTTTGAGTAGTCTCCCCCGTTCCTGCCACAGGCAGAAGTAATAACTCTTTCTTTCACTGTAGATTGTGGCTAAAATCATTTGAGGAATTCCGTATTAAAACATCTGAATTTATTATGGGACTAGACAAGAAGTTATTTCTATAGATTAGCAAACAATATGACATCAAAGGGGAAGGTCCATAGACATTTCCCAAGCTTTTAATTCACAGAGATAAGAATTAATGCCATTTGGTCATCATAAGTCACAGAAGCTTATACTGTCTTCATGTGCTCTTACAGCAGGTTTTGCCATAATGTGTAGACATGATAACTACAATTTCTGAGTCATGGCGCTTTACACTAACATGCACAAAACATTATGTTATGAAAACAAAATATTTTGTAGTGTTTATTTTGAGCAGGCGTTCTAAAAACTAGAATAATAAACTCAGAGCCTCATTTTGATTGGTTGTCACCCAATAAAAAATCTTGACAGAAATGAATTCTGCATTTGAGTTTTCTTCACTCTTGTTGGACTGACAAGACTTCAATGTCAACACCAACTCAGCTCATAAAAAGCTTCCTGAAGATGACATGACGTATAAGTGAGACTACAGGGAGTTTATTTTTTTGGTGTAAATTAGGGATTTAGGTCTCAATGTATTACGATAAATTAGATCACTATAGTGACTTGAAGGTAAACATAAGTAGCATGTTCAATAGGCCCTTTGGATCATTTCTACCATCATTTCATTGTGTCCTTGTTGATTTTCTTTCTCTTTCCTAGTGTGCATTGACCACAGGGACAATTTCCACCGGGGTGAACTTCAGAACAGCCATCCATATTTTAGCACTCCTGAAATTTTCTCTAAAGATAATTGTAGTGGTAAAAAATTGACTTCCTGTCAGAATACCTTGGGTCCAAGCCTTTATTCCTACCATTGACTGTTATCTTGTCGAGTCAATCTTTCTTTGGGCTATTTTCTTACCAGTAAAATAGTCATAGCAATTCCTACCTCTCAGTTTGTTTTTTGAGAATTAAATTATGTGACTTTTTTTCAGAGTTGGGCACACCAATTAAAAGCATGACACTTATTCAGAGGGTGATTCATCTCAAACACATCCTGCCAAATGGTCACCAAGTGCCAACGAAGTGCCATACTGCATTGTGCCTAGTGAAGAGAAAGAGACCGTCTCACATCCAGCTTGCAGAAAGGCAGAAAAGAAATAAGTATATAAGTAAAAACTGTGCTGGATGACACAAAGGAGTGGACATGCTCTCCTGAGAGAGAAAACACCTTCATGGAGCTTGCCATCCTTGTACAGCACTATCTAAGAATCACGTGTGAAGAATGATCTTATGCCTTTTCTATAGCATAAACGTTGAGAGTAGAGAATCTGTCTTTCCGAGGAAACCCCAAGTTATACCTCTGTTTCAGACGGCAACGCTAGACTTTATAGATTCATTAAATAAATATTTATTGTGGGCCATACATTATGTATGCCTGGTGCTATGATTGGCACTGGAGAAAGATAGAGTCCCTGCCTTCTGGAAGCTCAGAGCCAAGCCTAGAATAGAAGAGTAAAAACAGAAGAGTCCAGTGGAACATATGACAACATGAAGGAGGAAGTGAGCTCAAAGCGAGATGAAGGCACAGAGGAGGGGACTTGTTCAAACTAGAGAGGTAGCAGTTGGAACGAGGCTTCCCAGAGCAGCCATGTGTAAACACAGGACAAGGCATGAGAGAGCACAACCGTTTGGGATATTGTAAGTGGTTCCATACAGTTGGAGCAGAAACTTTAAATTTTAGGAGACAAAGAAGAAGAAAAACCAGCCCATAGAGATGGGCTTCATGTGCCCTTCTAAAGATTTGGGATTATGTCCTAAAGGTTACGGGGTTACTAAAAAAGGATTCTAAACAGAGGAGTGATATATCTCTTTTGCATCCATAAGAAAATGTTACTATATGTTACATCTAACTTTTAGAATGTCTATATACGTATAAATGTATAAACCATAAGTGTGCAGCTCGATAATTTAGAAATTATATCTTTGGAGGGGGCTTTGTTATTCTATAGTAATTTACAGTCATTTTGGCTGTTATCTCCTAATTTGGTACTATAGGAGTTTCCTTCTTCCTCTGAAGGCAAGTCTAAATCTAAAACTAAAGTTTCAACTGAAAATGAAGACATATTTATTCTGGCCCAAATTATGATAGAGTTCTACATCTGAAGGGTGTAAGGGAATTCAGTAAACATGATATTCCTAAGTGCAGTGTGACTGTCAGCCTTCATTCTGGCAAAGGGCTTGGATAATGGAGGTGGATGGGGGAGGCACCGCCCTGTATGGTGGAGATGGGTGGGACAAATGTAGAAATGAGCCCATCAAGGCAGAGAACCCAGGAAGAGCCCTGCATCCAGGCCTTCCTGAAATGGATTACCCTGGCGGACCCTGCTCTCCCGTAGAAACCAGGTCCTTTTGGTTTCCATCTATTCCACTTCCCAGCGGCACAAATTAATTGACTCCATTGATAAAGATCAGCATCTTTTTGCCTAGACTCCCCCACTGCTCTGGGCATCTTCCTCGGCCTTTAATGTGCTTACCAATAATTTCTGCTCATTTCTAACGGCACTCACGGCGTTGCTCTGTATGTGAGCTCCTCCTCCCGCTACCATCTGCTGCTGCTTCTGCTACAAAACACAGTGCCTTTGGAGTGGTTTGCTCGCTAACCCTGACCTTGCTGTGCTAGGTGGGCCACTTCCCAAAGTGTTAACCAGTCTGTATTTTGGCTTCGCTGGTGTCTCTCCTGGTCCAGTCACTGGGGCCAGGGCAATAGGACAGGTGAGGCAGAATATGATTCCTCCACATGAGGAATTTCCTGGGCTGTTCCCTAAGCAGGGCCTGTGAGCTTAAGATTTCCCTCCAGATTTGGGATTGAGGCAGACATATATCTATCTGTTTTCCACAATGGCAACAACCCACCTTAAAGTAGTTCTATGGCAGCTTTAGAGTCCAAAAAATGCTGCAGGAGGACAGTATAGGGGCAATGATTGCTTCAGAGGAAGAGGAAGAATGCATTTTTTTACCCCCTTCTGAGACTCTCGGAGTGTTGGTTTAAAACTATGTGAACCGGGTCAGGTTTCTCCCCTGTTTAAAGCATCCCAAAGCTTTCCCACTGCACTCAGAATAAATCTACTCTCCTCCGCAAGGCCACTCAGGTGCTGCCTGACCCAGTCCCTCCTTCCTCTTCAACATTGGCCTGGAATTCTTTTCCACTCACTCACCACCCTTCAGCCATACCAGCCTCCCTTCTGTCACTCAAACACTAAAGCTCTTTCCTCAGCTCAGAGTATTTGTACCTGCTGTTCTCTCTACCTGGAACTCTTCCTTCAGCTCCCAGGGGATTGAATCCTTTATGTCCCAACTTGAATGTCACCTCCCCAAAGAGGTCTTCCCTGACCAACTGAATCAGCAACTCTGAGGATGGTGTGAAATGAAATTCATGTTTTCTGGCAAGACAAGAAAAATTTAAACATAAAAAAATTTTCTCTGCCCTTTGGCCTCCTCTCTCCCCCCTACTATGTACTGTGTATCTGCATTAGGCATTGACCAAACCTTCCTCACCAGCAGAAATTCCTTCTCACCCATAAAGAGCAACTTCTCTTAAGACAACTCCTTAAAGATAACATTCCTTCTTGATAAGGGGTGGCATGGCACTCAGATCCAGATTATGTAAACTGTCAATAATAAGTCATTTGATGTACAGTCCTCTGTCTCAAAGAAGCTTATATAACTGTGTCTTGACTTCTAACAGGCAGAACAGTTCTCTGAGCTTTCTGAGTTGCTCTTCCTGGGTTATAATCCTCAAATTTGGCTCACATAAAATTTCCATTTCTGGCTTCCCTGGTGGCGCAGTGGTTGAGAATCTGCCTGCCAATGCAGGGGACACGGGTTCGAGCCCTGGTCTGGGAAGATCCCACATGCCGCGGAGCAACTAGGCCCGTGAGCCACAATTACTGAGCCTGCGCATCTGGAGCCTGCGCTCCGCAACAAGAGAGGCCGAGATAATGAGAGGCCCGCGCACTGCGATGAAGAGTGGCCCCCACTTGCCACAACTAGAGAAAGCCCTTGCGCAGAAATGAAGACCCAACACAGCCATAAATAAATAAATAAATAAATAAATAAATAAAGGTTAAAAAATGCTAAAAAATTTTCCATTTCTTTTGTACATTGACTATTTATTCATTTTCATCGACAGTGGGCACAGCACACACTGAACTTTGAGAACCCTGTCTAAGAGAGCATATGAAAAGAATTCTAGTTTGAGTCAGTGAGAGTCTGAGTTCTAAAGGACTTACGTGCCACTACAAATTTATCAGATAAGTAAATATCCTGTATCTATATCTATACATATATCCTTATGCACTGTTCATGTGAGAAGTGCTATAAAGAAAACAGGATAAAACAGGGACCAATAATGATAGTGTGCTATGAACCCCGAGGTCCCCCAAAATCTATTCATTTATTCATTAAACAGGGCAGTGGCCTTGGCCGAGTGTAATTGAGGTAGGTTGGTCAGAGGAGGCATCCTGTGCTCCTGAAATTGTTCTGAGTTGAGATGTGAGTCAGGAGGTGTCTATGGATCTGTGAGGAGGGCGGTCCAGGCAAAGACCTTAAAGCAGAAAAGAGCATGGTGTATTTGAGAAACAGAAAGGAGACCAGCACAGAGCACAGAGCTGGGTTGCGGAGAGAAGGATAAGAGTGCAGAATGAGGCACGAGCCATACTGTACATGGCCACGGTGGATGGTTTGCATTTCATTCCTCTTGCAATGGGCAGTCCTCAGAGTATTTGAAGCAGGCAGGTGGCATGAAGGGATTCTTGGTTTTAAAAGATCACTCTGGATGCTCTGCAGAGAACAGATCATGAGGGTAGAGATGTAACTGATAATTTTTGTTTAAATATTTAATTGTTTATTTTGAACTTTGTTTTATTGAAGTATAGTTGATTTACAATGTTTCAGGTATACAGCAAAGTGATTCAGTTATATATATACACATACATATATTCTTTTTTGGATTCTTTTCCATTATAGGTTATTACAAGATACTGAATATAGTTCCCTGTGCTATACAGTAGGTCCTTGTTGTTTATCTATTTTGTATATAGTGGTGTGTGTCCGTTAATCTGAAATTCCCAATTTATCCTTCCCTCCCCCTCTTTCCTTTTTGATAACCGTAAGTTTGTTTTCTATGTCTGTGAGTCTGTTTCTGTTTTGTAAATAAGTTCATTTGTATCATATTTTTAGATTCCACATATAAGTGATATCCTTTGCTATTTTTAATAACATACTTATGAGGCTTACAGTGTACTCAGCACTGCTTTAAACCCTTTGTAAGCTATTACCAAATCCTGTAACACCCCATGAGGTAGATACTATATCACTCACTCCACTCCACTTTTTGAACGAGACAACTGAGATTCAGAGCGATCAATAAATTTTCTGAGATCGGACAGCTGGTAAGTGTCCAGGACTCAGACCCAGGCCACAGGAATTCAGCGTCTGGGTTCATAACCACCATGCTAAAAAAGGTATACTATTCCTGCCCTCCCTCCTGACAAAGGATGGCTTTGAGCTTAAAATAGTATGCTCTCATAAAGTGTTTTGAATATTAAGAAGGGTACTATGTGAATTTAACAATGCCATTATATTGTATAAATATAAACTCATTAAACAAAGCATAATGAATTGGCTGCTAATCTGTATATTGTGGTTAAAAGCAGCACTAATATTTGCAACAAGAAAAACAATTAGCACATTCATTAAGTAGAGTCCTGCTTACACATCACTCATTAACTTTAATCATCTATGAGATGCTTGAACTAAACTAACGTGTCAGCCCCAGAGTCATTAGTGCCTGTCTGCCAAAGATGATGCTGTAATTTTTAGGGTATGTTTTAATTTTACAGACTAACAAAGAACCCAGCTCAGTCACTAATTTCCCTAATGGTACTCCTGATCAAGATACTGAAAATTATTTAAGCTAAGAAGTTATTATCCTTCACAATAGCACCATTAACTGGATCCTAATTAATAGCTGCATTTATTTCCCTTCGCTTTTCCAAATATTATAGCTCCTATTTGGCCTTTAAATAGCAATATACATTCTTAAACTGAACATATCAATATTTCTAAGATGGTATCATTCTTAGGTCTAAGTCAACACAGAGAACTCCATATGTGACACTGGATAACCAAGAAAATTTAGGAGAATAGTTCTTAATTTTTTGAGGTATGACAGATACCTTTGAGAATCTGAGTATACTATGGACCTCCTCCCAAGAAAAATGTACTTGTAGACAATTTCAAGAGATTCACAAAACTCCTGAAGTGTATCCTTGGATCACTAGGAATCCCAGCGTAAGAATCTGTGCTTTAATTTAACTTGACTGTTTAGAAGTAACTAAAGTTTATCCCTAGTTGATGCTAAAAGCCCATCTTAAAAGACGAATACTAATAGGTATAGAAGGGAGAAGTAGAAAACTCACCGCTGAGAAAATTTGAATATGGAGTTGATACTAGATGGTTTTAGTATATTATTGTTTCTTTTCTTAGATGATATAATGGTATTTGTTATTCAGGAGAATGCTCTTATTTTTAGGAGATGTTCGTTAAAATATTTAAGGATAAAGGGTCATGAAGACTTGAATTTACGTTGAAAAGCTTCAACAAGATAAACAGATGATAGATAGATGGATAGACAGATACATACATACAAACATACATACATTTATGGACTGAATTGTGATTCCACCCCCCCCCCCCTCAAATTCATATGTTGAAACCCTAATCACCAATGTGACTGTATTCGGAGATGGCTTTTAAAGAAGCAACTAAGGTTAGATAATGTCACAAGAGTAGGGTCTTTATCATATAAGACTGGTGTCCTTACGGGCAGAGAAGGAGACAGGAGGAGTACACATGCACAGAAAAAAGATCATGTGAGGACACAACTGCATGGCAATAAACTTCACAATTGGAGAAAATAAAATTCTTTTGTTTAAGCCACCCATTTTACAGTATTTTGTCATGGCAGTTCTAGCTGTGTAAGATAGATGGGATGGATAGATAGATGATAGATAGATAAATAGGTAGAGAGAGAGAGATTAAATATGGGGAAATATTAATAACTGAACAAACTAGGTTGTGGGTATGTGGTTGCTACTTTATTATTCTTGCAAATTTTCTGTTTGAAATTTTTATAATAAAAATTGGGAGGGGAAGCCTCCTTGCTTTTGAGCATTTGGGGTATTGGAAAAGAAAGCATTAACGTCATTTTAAAGTCCAGGGGGAAAAGCAGAATTTACTTGGATATTCTTGAACAGAAGCTAATATTAGAAGATTCCAGTGGAATAGAAGTTTCAGAGTTGTTCTAGAAATAAAATTGGGGAAGAGGTTAACGAAAAAGGAATGCCTTGGGTTAGGATTATAATTTTCTTAACCCATTTTAATTTCAAGTAAACTGAAACTTCTTACAGATTTTCTTTATTTAATATTTTCTATGTATAGCTATAACTATCAGCCTTGATCACTGGAGCATTAAATTTTGAAGAACCTGTTTAAAAATACTGATCTGATTTATGGCTTGCCAGAGTTTGAAGATAGTACCAGTAGATATGGCCGGAGGAACTGATGTGGAACAAGACCCTCCCACTGCAAATGTAGGATCACTGGATACAAGGAATTTTAATGCATTGCTAGGACACATAAGAAAAAAAAAATGCATAAATGGAGAGATGTACTACAGTCCTGGGTGGAAAAACTATTAAAGATATCAGTTTTTTCCAAATCTATATATAGAGTCAATGTAACTCCAATCAAAATCTCAATCAGATTTTTATGTATCTTGATTCTAAAATTTGTATTGAAGACCAAGGTTGCCAATAGTAGAAAACAAAAACAATCTATATAAAAAGAAAAAAAAGGTTGGGTGACTTGTCCTGGCAGATGTTAAGTTC
Organism: Balaenoptera acutorostrata; assembly: GCF_949987535.1. Taxonomy (NCBI): domain Eukaryota; kingdom Metazoa; phylum Chordata; class Mammalia; order Artiodactyla; family Balaenopteridae; genus Balaenoptera; species Balaenoptera acutorostrata. The sequence continues at coordinate 65,146,484 of NC_080071.1, read as the reverse complement.
TGGTTATGAAGATAACATTATAGTATGTTATTGGTGTGGGAAAAATAAATAAATAAAGTATCCAGAAACTGAACCACACATATATTGATATATCATAGAAGGGACTTTGCATATTAGTGAAGAAAGGATGGATTTTTAAGTAACTTGTGCTTGGACAATTTGCTATGTATATTGAAAATATAGAGCTAAATCTCTCACAATATAGCCAAAAATTCTTAAAATTTCAAATACAACTTTTCTTGATAAACTTAGGCTAAGTAAAGAACTTACTTCAATATGACCGAATAAACAAACAAACTATAAAGGAAAATATTGATATTTTTGAGTACGCCAAAGTTTAAAACATCTGTACTTTAAAGGACCTCATTTAACAGGTGAAAATAATCCACTCATTGGTAGAAGATATTGGCAATACATATAGTAAACAGAGGCTTAGTATGCATAATACTTTGAACTCCTCAAAGTAAAAAGGGCAACTAAGTTGATGGGCAAAGGCATGAACAAACATTTCACTGAAGAGGAAAACAAAGAGTCAAAAACATATGAACATGTTGTTCCCTTATCAGAAATCAAGGAAATACAGATTGAAACCACAAATAGATGCCATTTATACTCACCAGATTGACAGAAAATGTAAAGTCATACAGTCCCACGTGTTGGCAAGGATGTGGAGCAGCAACACCTAACACACACTGATGGGAATTGGCTCATCCACATTTTCCAGTAAAGTGAAAAAATTCACATACCCTGAGGTTCAGCAGTTTACTTTCAAACAAATACCAGAAAGAAAAGTTTTCATGTGTGCACCAAAAGAGACATGCAGGAACATCCGTACAGTGTTGTTCATAATAGCAGACAACTGGAGACAACCTAAATGGTCATAATGACACTGAATAAATATCTATATCTAGAGAGACGATAGGTAGGTAGATAGATAGATAGATAGATAGATAGGCCCCTTAATATTTTAGTTTGTATTTCCTATGAAAGCTTTTCTCTTTTTTTTTTCCAAAAAAATAATTATTTTGTGGTACAGAAAATTTTTTCTAGAGAAGGTGATTTCTAATTCCTTGCTCTTTTTTTAAAAAATAGATCTTTATTGGAGTATAATTGCTTCACAATACTGTGTTAGTTTCTGTTGTACACCAAAGTGAATCAGCCATATGCATACATATGTCCCCGTTCTCTTATAACCATTGTATAGCACCATTATCAGCATCAGGAAATTTAACAAGGATACAGTATTTTTACCTAATTTTCCATCCATAGTCAATTATCTTAGTCAATAAAAATCCATAGTCAACAATCTTCTTATGTTTCAATAATGTATCTTTATCCTCCAGTACAGGATCCAATCCAGTAATCATGCACTACACTTAGTTATCATGTTGCTTTACACTCCTTTAATTTGTAAAAATTTCTCAACTTTTTCCTTTTTTTCTTTCATGATATTGACATTTTTTAAGAATATTGGCCAGACTTCCCTGGTGGTGCAGTGGTTAAGAATCCATCTGCCAATGCAGGGGACACGGGTTCAAGCCTTAGTCCGGGAGGATCCCACATGCCCTGTGCGGAGCAACTAAGCCCACAAGCCACAGCTACTGAAGCCCGAGCACCGCAATTACTGAAGCCCGTGCACCTAGAGCCCGTGCTCCGTAACAAGAGAGGCCACTGCAACGAGAAGCCTGTGCACCGCAACAAAGAGTAGCCCCCGCTCGCCACAACTGGAGAAAGCTCTCGCACAGCAACAAAGACCCAACGCAACCAAAAGTAAATAAAATAAGATACAAAAAAGAATATCGACCAATTATTAAACAGAAAATTCTCAGTTTTTCTTTATTACATATTTTCAATTTGAAAAATTTTTATGTTTAGATCTTCAATTAATGTGGAATTTATTCTCGTATGTAGTGTGAGCAATGAATCTAATTTTATGTTTTTCAAAGTAGTTATCCAGTTGCCATGGCTCAACACCATTTGGTTAAAAAAAAAAAAAAGAAGCCAATCTTTGCCCCAATAACTTGAGGTACCTTTGTCATGTACTAGAATTCTCCATGTAGGTGGTTTATGTATGAACTTTCTATTCTGTTTCATTGTTCTGTCTATTCATGCACCAGTACCATACTACTTTAATCATAGAGGCTTTGGAGTGTGCTCTGTTATCCGGTAGAGTTAGTCTTCTCTCATATTTCTTCTGTTTCAGTGTTTTTCTAAATACTCTTATGTGTTTATTTTCTCCTATTAAGTTTAGAAACTTACCCAGCTGTGAAAAAGAGCTTGTTGGTATTGGTGTTTTTATTAGGATTGCATTAAATTTATAAATTAATTTAGGGACAAGTAACATCTTGATTATGTTGAGATGATCTAAGCAAACCAAGAGACATCATTCCATTTGCTCAAGTCTACTTTTGTTTTTTGAACATTTTTGATCTACAAAAATGGCATTTTAATACAGTTAACTCTAATGAATGGAGAAGATTTATCATGCCTTTGGATAGGAGACTCAATATAATGAGGATGTCATTTCTTCCCAACTTAAAGCACAAATTTAATAAAATTCTCATCTTAGCCTCAGCAGCAATTTCATTACCTTTGATAATAATTCCAAAATTCATTTGGAAAAGTAAAAAGCCAAAGAAGGTAAGAAAGAGAAGGGTGATGGAAACTTGCTCTATTAGAAACCAAGACTTCCCATAAAGTCAAAATAATAAAGACAGTGTGGTATGGGTGCTTAGACAGACAGAGGGACCAATGGAAGAAAGTAGAGAACCCAAAATCTGAACCATAGTGTATTAATCAGGATAAGCTAATAACAAATACGCCCTGAAATCTCAGAGGTTTAGCACTTACAGTTTACTTCTTGCTCATACAGAGGCCACTGTTAGTACAGATGACCACGAGGTGGTTTAACAATCCAGGCAGCTCTGTCTTGTGGCTCTGCCATCTCAACATTCTTCAGGGAAGCTGAGAGATTGATCAACGAATTTTCAGTCTCATCCCAGAATTGACACAGGACACTGCTCACAGGTCATTGGTCATTGCTAGTTACATGGCCCTGCAGAACTGGAGAGCAGCTGGGAGGTTGTGTCTTTGGAGTATCCAGGAAGGACAGGGTAACCACGTATTGGTGAGTGCTAGTAATGTCTACCTTATACAGGAACTTGCATATGAAAAAGGTGACATTACAGATCAATAAGAAAAAATGGAATATGCAAAAACTGGTAATGGGTAAATTGGTTTTCATATAGAAAAAAATATTAAATTAGATTCCTATCTCACACTATGCCTAAGCATACCAAATGAATGGAAGATTTAAATGTGAAAAACAAAACTCTAACAGTTTTAGTAGAAATTAGAAGTTACTATCTTTACTAAATCTAATAAGAAAGGATTTCTTTAACAAGACAAAAAGCACCATTTATAAAGGAAAGGATTGATAAATTTGACTAGGAACAAAAGAAAGCACAAACAATGTTTAAAAATAAACTGTATACTTTAAGGAGATATTTGCCCTATATAAAAATAACAACAGATTGTATTAAGAAATTTAAGTAACTCCCTCAAATAAGTATGAAAAATAAATTTTTTTAAATTTTAAAAAAAGATGAATTATATGGAAGGACAATTCTACTTCTAGGTGCAAAGATGAATACCAGAGTATTATTGGTATTAAAGAAAAATTAGAAACAACAAAAATGTTCAAGGATAGAGAAATGGATAAATAAAGTACAGTATATCTCATACAATGGAATTCTAAACCAGAGTTAAAATTAAAATCTAGATCCACTCACATGAATATGGAAAGGGGTTAGAAAACATAATGTTGAATAAAAAAGCAAGTTGTAGAACATGTATAGTAATGATGCCATTTATTCTGTACATTCTGAAGAGCTCTATGTATCTATTCTGTGGATTGTTCACGCATATACATGCACTTAGTTGAATATAAAATCGTGAAAAGGAAGAACACACATGAACTTCAAGATAGGGGTTTCCTTTGAGGGGGGAGAGGAATGGGCTTGGAAAAATCCTTCCCAACTCTGTTTAGAGTGTTTCGTTCTTACCGTCACTTCCCCATAAAAAATCTGAAGTAAACATGACAAAATACCAGCGTTTATTAAATCATGGTAGTTGGTAACAGTGTTTGTTGTATTGCTCTCTATACTTTCCTGTATGTTACATACATTTCTTAATAATAAGGGAAAATAAAGGAAAGCAGAAAGCACTTAGAAGACCTGATTTGTTAAATGTACTCTATGTGATCAAAACAGAGGTCCCTCATTAGTCAGAACGAATGCACAGACACTATATGCGTAGGTTTTCACAGACACTATATTCATCCATCAGAGACCAAACTAAATTGGAAGTTAAGAAGCCTGAGTTCACCTCTCTGAGACCAGGTCTTACTTTTCCCACTGGCTTCCTTTTAAGGGTACAGTAAACATTGCAGTGTTTATCAGAACAGATCCTGCCTGGGCGCTGGAAACCTTCAGAGGTGCATTTATGTTTGCAGGCCACAGGGATACAATTTAGTCCACAGAAGCAATAATTTAAATAAAGGCACCCCAATGACCTATGCAGAGTAAGCAATCTCACAAATAGTCCTATTTTATGGTTACTAATAGGCACGTGTCATGTTACTGCTGATAAGATGCTTTGAATTCCTGAGGGGAAAAAATGATTATAAAATATTATTTACCATACTTTTTTCCCCTATTTTTGGAATCAGTGGCATTTTAATAGCTGCCATAATTTTGGTTACACTGTAAAGTCACCCATAAATCATTTATGAAGCTACCCGGACATCTGTCTCCTGCATTAGGTAATTAGTTTAGACCAAGTTATGGTGAATGATGTATATTTGTTTGACCATCTGCCTCCATAATATAGCTCGCTTTCAGGACGTGGCTCTTGTTCTGTCATATCATCAGTATTCACTGCATAGGTATATTACCCAAAGTTCCGCTTCTATTCTCTGATCATTTGTATCTTAACTCCTTCCATTAAGATTTACAGAGCAGACCCACAACTAACACAAGGGAGATTTAGTTTTAGAGAGATTTAGGGGATGTAATCAAATCCCTTTAAAGATAGACTGGTCAAATAGTTCAAATGGATGTTTTTATATGTGATGTGGTTTTCCTAAATCAACAAATCTTATTATACGTTATACACCACAATAACAATGACAACTAAGACCAGGGCTCTGAAACAACTCTGAAGTTCAGGGCCCATGTCAGACATTTCTTCTGGGGAAGAACAATAGTTCTCAGGATAGTGCCGTGAGACCAGCTTTGAAACATCTTGAATTTCCTGTTACATTCAAAACTGCTTCACACATGTTGGTATAGCAGCCTTTCTTGCTCCTTCTTCTATAAGCCTAGTAAAAGTGGATTATCATGTTATTCACAAGGGGTTAGTTTGTTGAAAAAAAACCAAAAAGAAAGGGGGAGGGGGGAGTGAGTCTTATTTTCCAGAAGACTTGAGCTATAGAATACAATGTGTGTGTGTGTGTGTGTGTGTGTGTGTGTGTGTGTGTGTTTTAATCTGAGACTTGGTTTTCCATAATAACATTCAAACGTCACTTTGTAAGGCATTATTTCTATTTTCAATTGCCATATTGCTGTTCCTACCTTACCAAGAATTATGGGTGAATAATTCATCCTAATTTTCACTTCTCCTTATTTTCTACATTTTTTAATAAGAAGCACATATTAATTCTATAAGTAGAATAAAGAGGCACTTCAATTCAAGAATGTTTTAGGATTTGCCAAAATATTGTGGTTTCATCATATAATTTTATTTCTTCCTTATCTGGTTCTGTCACTCACAGAGGCAATGTGATAGTAACTGGGAATTCCTTTATATCCACTGGTTTGCTGCAAATTTTAGGAAACTATGTCATACTAGCTACAAATTCATTATTTTGCCCCTGTTGTTACTAGGAGATTACAACACTATGGCAAATGTTAACAAGTAGCAAAGCAAATGTAAAACCATTTGCTCTGCTGATATCTTAATAGGCTTCCTTTGCTGTAAGGTCTCTTGACACCATAACATGATAGATATGTAAATATCACTTAAATAGCAAATAACAATATAATGCAAGTGGATCAATAATTAGATCCCCACAAATTTAATATACTATAAGATTCAGCTAAAATAAGAGTGGAACAGCAAAGTGTGATTTCATCTACTAGATTAGACCAGGATGAATAGATAAATACACATGTTTTAAAAGTCAACAACCATAGAATCACAGGCATTCTTAAGTGTGCTATACTTTTTTCTTCAAGGCCTTATTCAAATTTTACCTCTCCCCTGAGGCTTTTCCTGTTATTTCTAGAATGGTCTCTCCTTCCCTGGCTTTTTCCATAATTGTGTCATTTTATTATAGCACTCACCACGCCTCATACTGTATTGTCTCCTCACTGAGGGACGTCATAATTATGCATATTTTGACATTTCTGACATTGAGATGCCTCATAATCTGTACGTATTTAATGTGGTGCTGTTTTCCCTTCCTCTTTCCTTCCTGCACCCTCCAATCAGCTCTCATTAAATCAGTGGAACGATTTACAACGGATCAAGCCTGGCAATAGCCTTACAATCCATTTACCTGGAGGACAGGTAGCACATCTGTTGATTCTTGTATTCTCTGAGAATATACAGTGCTTACAGGATAGTGACCTGGGGGAACTGAAATTAATAACCTCAGGCTCTCTTAGACTAAGAGGAGAATTTTAAAGAGGTGACCACCATCAGGAGGAATTTTTGGATTTATATAATTGGAGTCCTAGCCAACAATTTCTCCTTCATCTCTCCAAATTTACATTAGTGTTCTAAGTCTCAATCTCAAATGATTCTATGATATTGTATTAGTCTATACGGCAGCAAACAAATCAGACTTCACCTATTTTATGAAAGTGACAAAATTCAAAGCCCCAACTTGCTTTTCTTTCTCTAATAGACACTGTGCTGAACCATCCAGAGGCCTCCACAATCTCAGGACTGAAGCACTTATATCCCAGCTGCTAGGAGTGTTGGTTGCTGCCAACTCCATATTGAATCCTGCTGCAGAGATTGGTTTTTGTTAAAGAAAACTGCTTAACCTAAATTTGCATCACCTTCCTGGGAGCAGCCCATATCGAATGACTGTCAGAGATATAAAGGCCATGCCCCCTGCCCTAATTTGGGACCATACTGCAGAAGCACCCCAACTCCAGAGCAAGCCATGGGATTGGCTGGGGTCTTGGTCATAAATGCATCACAGTTCAATTTCTTCCTCTACTCACTCCTGATTCCTTCTCTTTCCCACAAGAGTCTATCCAGAGATTACTATCACCCAAGGAACCTGATCTGTGACAGTTGGTGCATTAGGAGTGGTCCAGAAAAGTGAGTCAAAGATAAGATTTTGGAGCTGGACCATCCATGAACCAGTTAATAATAATAACCCCTGTCATTGATGGTAGGTAAAGCGTGGATACAACCTAGCATGTGGCAAAACTTCCACTGGTGGTGAACTGGGATGGCATGCTAGCAAAATGGAATGTTGAGCCTGTCTAGTAAATGAGGCATTTGCCAAACAGAGAGGAAAGAGTAATAATAAGGGTAATTCATCACCAATTAAAGACTAAGTGTGAATGCCAAAGCCTGCTTTGCAAAGTGACTCTAGTCTCCTGCCACTGGAGGACAGACAAAGCTGAGAATGAAGCCCAAGACCTATAAGAACAAGAGTAGCATTAACTCCCAATAATTCAATATCTCTTGTGGCTCTGATTCACCAAGATCAAAACTCTGATTAGCAAAGGATGGGACCTTGAGACTTGAGATGGAGATATCAGAGTTGATGCACTCAACAATCTTGAGTCCCCAGATGCCCTGAACCCCTCTGTGGAAGTGACCAGCTCCTCCCTGTTAAAGGCTTATGTCCCCTCCTGATGGAAGACAAAGCAGAGGAAACCTGCCCTTGCAAGACAATGTGGACTCTCTTCAGCATCTTCCCTGACCTTCCCTTCTGGGCACTCAAATAACTAGAACTAAGTCACAACAAAATTTGGTCTGGGAAGAGCTGGGCATGCTAAGGGAGGGCTGGGGTCATAGGCCAAAGGAGCTACGGTGCCGGGACAATGTGTACTGACAGGGACCAGGAGAGTAGGTGTGAGAATGAATGCTAAGGATTAAGGGGGTGGGTGGAATATAAAGGCAGATAAGGGAGAATTTATAGGTACAAGAGTAGTATAGAATTTAACACTTGGCAAGGACCCAACTGGACAGCGATAATATGTTACTAGGAGGGTTCTCAGGAGCTTAGAGAAAGCAATGGCCCACACGAAGCGATGTAGAAATACTGGGCCATATGGTGGAAGGAAGGATTAAGAGCATCAGAAAAGTAAGCAATAATGGGTATACCAGGTAAACTCGGAAAACCCACCAGATGACTCTGATCCACAGGAAGGCCCAGAAAGCATACTACTTAACAAAACAAGAAGGAATTCACTGGTGCAAAGGGCAACAGTATTGTTGAGACTCTATGCGGCGGCCAACCTCTGTAGATCCTACCTGACTGTAGGGGATATCATCACAAAATTGAGGTCCCTGGTAGCTATGGGGCCAACCTCTGTAGATCCTACCTGACTGTAGGGGATATCATCACAAAATTGAGCTCCCTGGTAGCTATGGGGCCAACCTCTGTAGATCCTACCTGACTGTAGGGGAGATCATCACAAAATTGAGCTCCCTGGTAGCTATGGGGATCATTGGATCCCCAAAAAATAAAGATGAGGGAGCGAGTGGCACTTAGTCATCTGAAGCAAAGTGGGTGCAATTATTGCAATGAGCAGCAAGGACAGAGTGGCAGCCAAGGGGGGCTGGCCCTTGGAAAGCTGTAAGGATGCTTAGAAGAATAAGACATCCCTAGAGATGACAGACAGAAGTAGGGGCCACAATTTACTCCACTGAACTTCCCCTTATAATTGTCTCCTGGAGAAAGAGGGCCACTAGAACATCAAATGAGCTGCTCCCAGGACATACGTGAAGCAGCTAGATCTGAATGTCTGGAGAGGAAGACTGCAGTAGATGCTGTGTGGTGCCCCCCAGCTCCTCGTTTTCAGGACTGAAGTACTCACTCCCGCAGCTGCTGAGAGCGTTGGCCACTGACAGCTCATAACTGAGTCCCTGCCTAGAGACTGTCCTCTGCGGAGAGAGCCACCGCACCCAACTTCACACCCCGCCCTGACCTCGGGTGCAGCCACATTCCATGACTGGTCAGTGAGGAAATAGAAAGGCCCATCTTCTTTACCCTAATTGGGACAAATATGCAGAGCTATTCTAGATCCAAATCTCTCCTTGGAATCATCCGAGGCCTTTTTTTGTGACTGTCTCACAGCCCAACTTTTCTCTCTGCCGTATCTTTCCTCTTTCACCCATCACAGATGCTGATCCCAAGAGCATCCCCCAGTAAGTTTTCTGCACGCAAATCTCTGCTCCAAGTCTGCTTCATGGAGAGCCTGACGTGCCACACTCCCCCCTCACCACAACTGACATCAGCACTTTCTAAATATATGTCTTTGGACTTGCTGGAGCAGAAACACCTTGAGGAAAAAAAAAAAAGTATATTTCTCAATTTCGACCCCATACCTACAAGATCACAGTCTTCATGGATGGGCCCCAAGAGTGTGTATTTTTTAAAGCTCTCTAGATGAATTCTGTTTTGTAGCTTAATTTGGGAATGACTACTACATCAAGAAGTCAGACTCAAATCAGCCTGTGAGGTATATCTTACCTCATCTTCCTGTTCCAGTGTACTACAGAATGGAGAAGCGACAATGGTCAAAAGTTGGGTACCAGCTAAATAAAGCATGGGAAGCTAATGTCAGTTCTCAGGAGCAGCTAGTATGTTTTTGACTATTGAACACTGAGACTATTGCAACTCATCACATTTCCTCCTTTACTCAGAAAGCCAAAGCAGGGTTTGTAGCCAACCTCTGGCTTTTAAGAGAACCTTCTCATTTGTGTTTCCAAATGTTAACTTCATCCCTGGCTGCCTCTCATTTTTGCAATCCAATTTCCCTTTCACCCCAATTTCCTCCTCTATTTCTTGTCATAGTTTACATTTCACAAATTACTGTTGGCAACCTAAAACCCATTTTTGGCTCTTGTGAGGAACAAGTGGAGAATCGATTAAATGGGGGAGAAAGAGAAAAAGGATCAAGTTCATGCTACGAGCAGAGGCACTAGTGTATGTACAGGACTTGAATTATTATAGATTATCACGAGCTGCTTTTACCAGACTGTTATTTTAGAATGAGAATTTACCACTGAGCGTTTTTCTTAACATTGGACAGTTACATTTGCAATATGTATACCAAGGTGAAAGGGTGAGGAGGGATGGGAGGACCTCGGTTGGTGTGTACTCGTTGCCCTAACTGAAGGTTTGAGTTTCACTGTTTGTCCTCAGGCATGACCAGGTCCCGCCTGCCTGGCATCGGTCCTTCAGACCCAGGACATTACTACATCTGTACACAGGCAGCCAGTAGGGTGGAGACGGTGGCAAGGGCAGGGCTGAGGGATATGTTTAGAAGTCATCCTTGCCTTGTCCACAGAGTGATATTTATTATAATTGTAGATCCCTAAATTCCCATCCAATTCTGCTCTTTTTCTACCCAGTAGCCCCTGTGTGTTTTATATTAAGATTCCGTGTCATGGGAGGGAAAGTGAAAAGCTTTCTCTGGAACAAATGTGGAATGGAAACTTAATCATGGTTTTTTTTAAGGCTGAATAAATGTCCTAAATGAAAGTGCCAAAAAGTCTGACATTACATCCCTGATTACAAGTTTTTTCTCTTCTTCTGTAGTTGGTAATTACTTGGAAGAATAAAGCCACGGTTTCCAAATGTATCAGAATTTTAGAAATACAGCTTGCACAGGTTGAACTTTATTTTTTCCTCTCTGGAAGGTAAATGATCATGATTAATAGCAATTCCACTGATGGGACTCCTGGGCCACTTGACCCACTAAGGAAAAATGAGAAAATAAAATCAAGCTAAAATGCATTTATCTTCATTTCAAGAGTATGTGTTATTCACCTCTATTTATTTAATGGTATGTTCTATCGGTCTTTGGCTGGGCTTACCTAATATTCTTGTGCCTCCTAGAAGATTTGCAATGGCCCAGCTTCATTTTAGAGCTTTCTCTGGACTAAGCTTATCATTCAACCTGGCTTCCCACCCTCGGGTGCCCTCTGGTACTTTAGAGACATCTGCCTATGGCAGGGAAGCAAGCGTGGGCCCTGTGGTCCATACCAAAGTGCGGGGCAGAACCTCAAGGCTTCTTGTTTAAGCCCACAAAAGGGCTTGACTGTATGTTAGTGCTACCCTAGTCAGATTGCAAGAGCTGAGAAATCGGAACCCAGAGGAGTATTAGGGCACAGGATAAACTCCTTCCTTAAGCACAAACAATTTTTGAGAATATTGGCCAATATTTATCTGGTTAATCTGGAGAAAAAAATATAGCCTCACCTTCATGTGGCATGTTATTGCTCATAACAAACTTTCACAATATCATTCATGGGGTCTAATGATAAAACTGTGAAGGAGGCGGAACTGGTGCTGTCATTCTCTTTACACGACCACCTTCCTTGCCTCAACCCCTGGACACTAGTGCTTCTTGTGCTCTGATATTTATGGATTTATATTTAAGATACACAAAATAATTAACTAGTTTTATTGATCAGCCTAGTAGGGTTGCTAAAATATCGTCTTCACATCCTTTTGGATAGGATGACCACTTCAAGGCCTCAGCTTCCTCATCTTAAAAATAAGGGGTTGGCATATGATATCACTTTTAGGTGGAATCTGAAATATGACACAAATGAACTTATTTACGAAACAGACTCACAGACATAGAGAACAGACTTGTGGTTGCCAAGGAGGGGGGTGTTGGGGGAGGGATGGATTGGGAGTTTGGGATCAGCAGATGCAAACTATTATATATAGAATGGATAAACAACAAGGTCCTACTGTATAGCACAGGGAACTATATTCAATATCCTGTGATAAACCATAATGGAAAAGAATATTAAAAAATGAATGCATATATATGTATAACTGAATCACTTTGCTGAATCACTTTGAATTAACACAACATTGTAAATTAACTACACTTGAATAAAATAAATTAAAAAGAAATAAAATATATACCCTTGGGAAACTCTCAGACATGTGCACAAAGGAATATGAACAAAGATGCCTATGAAAGCATTGCCAGTAGTAATGGAAAAGTCAGAACAACACAAATGTTCATTAACAGGGTAACTGATAAATAAGTCGTGATATTATGTTTTAAAAAAAGGGTTGGTATTGTAGGATTGCTTAGCATCCATCTAGCTCTAATACTCTATTGACCTATAAAAAGTCCTAACCAGAGTATAGACGTGAGCAGTCAACAGTGGAAAGCACATGCCCACAACGGGAATAAGATGTAGGAAATTCTCCCATAAACACAGAAGAGCTGTATTAACTGGACAGGTTATAGCCTGTAAAAGAAAATAAGAAATAAGGGCCTTGAAGCAGAGAGACAGCATGTGGTCGAGGCTGTTAGTGATGTCACACAGACCATCTGGTCTGGGTGATCTGTCCATAAAATTTGTAATAGTGATGGGTTAAATTGGGTATATTAGGATATGTTGGGAAAGCATGAGTGAATCCAACTGGGGGGTGACTAAAGCAGATTATGCATTTCAAGAATGAACAGACATCCATACAGGAGAAGACCTGTTACTGACCATAAGATCTGGCTTCTGTGAGAATGGCGGAAAATTCCATTTTTCCATTTACCTTACTGGCCTCCCTTCTCAGCCTCCTTTGCTGGCCTCCCTTCTCAGCCTCCTTGCTGGCTCTTCCTCCTCTATTACAAACTCTAAGCACAGCTGTGCCACAGGGCTCAGTCCTGGGGCCTTCACTCATCTCTACCTGCCATCTATCCGTAAGTTATCACATCTAGACTCACGACTTTCAATAGCATCTACATGATGAAGACTCCCATATTTTTATCTTTAGATCTGACTGCTCCACCGAGCTTCAGTTTCATATCCAATGGCTGATTAAGCATCTCAAACTTATCATGACCAAAATAGACTCATGATCTCCTCTCTAACTCCAGACCCTACCAACCCAAATCTCCTCCCTCCTCCTGTCTTCCAGTCTCAGCACCACCTTCCATTAGATGCTTAAACCTAAAAATCTATGCATCCTCTATGATTCTTTTTCCCTCCACCTTGACAACCAGTTCACAAAACATCAGTCTCTGCCTATCAACATATCCTGAATCTATCCATTTTTCTCCATTTTCACTGCTATCATAATCCAAATTACCATCATCTCCTGTCTAGAATACCTTAACAGTGGTTATAGTACCTCTGGTTGCCAGACACAGTATCTAGTCTGTAGGTGTAGATACTTGACTATAGCTAGGTCAATCAGATTCCTCCCCCAGGAATTTGAATCTTAATCAGGAGGATACACAGAAGTCACCCTCTGTCATATTCCTATTTTAGGAAGCTAGTTGGAAATGAGTCACAACAATACTAACACCATCAGGAGGCACCACAAGGGTTCCTGAAGCTGAGATTCTAGAGCTCTCTTGGCATTGTTCCTCTGAAGCCTCATCATTTAGCTTTTCTTTTAGTTTGGTGAGCCACCCAGTATCCTTCCCTAGGGAAAAACGCAGTGGAAAGTTTCCCTTGGGGGTCCCTGAAGATTCCACAAATGAGCTCTAGTTGGATGCCTGCCATGATAGATGACAAAAAAAAAAAAAAAAAAAAACCAACCCTGATTAGAACAGCAGCAGTCCTGTTGTCAGTGAACAGGGACTTCTGTATTTTATTCACTGCCATACCATTAGTGCCTAGTACAGTACCTCACCAATACTATACCGCATTAACAAAGTGCGTGTTAAGTGAATGATTGAATGAATGTTATCCAGGCAAAGAAGGAGAGCAGAGAGTTCCAGACAGAAAAAGCATCACATTGAGATGAAAGAGAACATCAAATATTAAAGAAACTAAAAAGAGGTCAGCCTGGATGTGGCCTAGAGAGCCAGAGGGGGATGGTTAAAAACAAAGTGGGAGAGAGAATACCAGTCAGTAGTCATGTACGATTATAAGCCTGGTAAAAGTGTGAACTTCATGGAGAAGGAAAAGGGTACATCTTTTTAAAATTTTAGGCAGGGGAGAAAATGATAAAAAATTGCATTCAGAAAGGACACTCTGGCTGCAATTTGGAGGTTTGGGTTGGAGAGGTGATGAACTGCAAATAAAGAGACCAGTTTAGAGTATGCTGAAGTAATCTAGGCAAGAGGTCTTGGTGGCTAGCCTAGGGTAGAGGTAGTGTATAGCGGTATTTTGAGAGAGACTTTTAAGAGGTAAAACGATGGTGATGGAGAGCTAGCAGGTAGAAATGATGTCCTGATATCTGACTTGTCTGCCAAATGTGTAGAGATGCCATTGACTAAACTAGGGAACGTGGGGGAAGGAGCAGGTATCAAGGGAATAGCGATGAGCTGAGTTGTGGACATGATGAGTTTAGGTTTCCATAGGACAAGCAAATGTAGAGTCCAGGAAGTATCTGGGGATATATGGGTCTGGAGCTAAGGGGATATATGTGAGTTGAAAATGTGGGTTAGGTAGTCATCAGCATAAAGATGTAATGAAGACATGGAAGTAAGATTAAGCAACAAGGTAAGGTAAAGAATAGAAGGCCCAGGACAAAACCCTTGGGAGAGGAACACCAATACTTATTAACAGGTAGAAGAAGAGGATACTGGAAAGGAGTGGCTACAAAGAATATTGGAAAGGAGTAGCTAGAAAAATAGGAGACACAGAAACATTTTAAAAGCCAAGAAAGGGGAATATTTCAAGAAGGAAGGAGTGGTTAAAAGCTGCTCTGAAATCAAGTGAGATAAGGACCTCAAGTCTGCATTGCATTTAGCAACAAGGGTATCTCTAGGACTATCTGAGAATGATTCCAGTGAAGGAAATGGAAAGGAGTCAGTAGGAGTGGGTAAAAGGGAGGTGGTGGGCTGGGGGTAGAGTAGAGAAGTGAGGGCAGCACCTCACCTAGGAGTTTGTCCTTGAAGGGAGTGGAAGGAAGGCAATTGTTGGAGAGGGATTTGGGGTTGTGGGAGGGTTCTGTATGTTTAAGATGCAGGCATGTGGGCATCTCTAAACAGTGAAGGGGAAGAGACAATAGGGGATAGAGGGTAATAAACAGAAGATGGGACTGAAAGTGAAAGAGATTCTAAATGCTGACAGGCAACCCCTTCTACTTCCCCATAAACCATCTCTCATGTTTTCCAAGTAACCATTTCACAGTTTCCTACTCTCCCAGAACGCTTGACCTCCCTGCCCCCAGCCACTATCAACTGAAGATAGATAGCTTCTCCGAATTCATAGAGAAGACAGAGCCTTCAGACAGGAGCTCCCTGGACTTTTTGTATCCAGGCCCATCTTCTCCTCCCTTCGCCCGGATGTGCTGAAAGAGGTTTTCCAACTCCTGTTTAGGGCTGTTGCCCCACTTGCCTTCTCCCTCATCTTCACTCTACCTTTCAAACAGCCCCTACTTTGGGCCAAGTATGCACTAGGCTCAGGAGACACAAAGTTGGAGAAGATAACGTTCTTCCCCCAAGGAGTTCAGAATCTACTGGAGAAAAAGATAGGTAACAATACCATAAAGTGGATAATATTGTCAGTGCTGTGGTAAAAGTCTGAATAACCCCAAATGGTTCTTTTTGGACTCTCAGATAAGAAATCCTCCTAAACTTCCCAAGACTAGGCCCTCTCAATTCATCAGCCCCAACTCATCAAGGATCATCATGCTAGCCCAACAGAAAAATGCCATTTTAACATTGCAGAAGAAAACAAAAACCCAAATTCTCTCAGGTGTATTTCACAAAATAGAAACAAACCTTCTTATTTTGAAATAGGAATATACTCCTAGTATATTTTCTTTAGATAGTATGTAAACAAAGCACCCCATTCAATTTCAAATGTTGCCATTTATTTCTTGGTAGCAAATCTTAAGTGCCATGTTCCAGTGACAGGTTTGTGGAACAATACAGGAAAATCCTCAACATATATTCAGGCTTCCCTTGGATTTAGTTTGAGAGAGCATGGTAAATATGATAGACAAAGTAATTACCACCATGTTGAGCTTGCTACATTAAGAATGAAGTGTATTCAGGTACGAATAACTGAAATGTATGAAATATTCAAATTGTATCAGCTTGAACATGACATTTGAAATATGTAGTTTCCAATGGCTTCTCTCTCAGCAATGAACAGTCACCATCTGGGCATCATCAATAAGATACAAGGGCCCCTGCCCAAACACCCCATAAAATGAAACTGATTCCAGAGAAAGAGAGCAGTCACTAAAGCAGATCCAAAAGACTGTGTGGCCGAGACTACCATATGCCCTCTCCAACATCACTATTTTCCCCATCTTCCTTTTAGTACTAGAAAAATCTGAGTTTTAGCTGAGCACTTGGCCACCCAACTAGAGACTTTATTTTCCAGATTCCCTTGAAGGTAGGTGTGGTCATGTGATGATATTCTGACCAATGGGATGAGCAACTTCTGGGTTATATCTTTTAAAAGGAAGCTGGTTGCCCTCAATTCCCGTTTTCCCTCTTCCCTTGGGCTGGAAAGAGGATGTGATGCTTACAGCCTGGCTTTGACCATGCAGCAGAAGACATTAGTCCAAGGGAAGGCAAAGCAACAAGTTAGAAGAAAAATTAGACCCTACATAACTCGTGGAGCAGAATCATCTACCTACCCCAGACTTCTCATCCTCACCTCTGGACTGTTATGTGAAAGAGAAGTAAACTTCTAGCTTACATGAGTCATTGTATATTGGTGTCTTTTTGTTACAGCAGCTTATTCTGACCCTGACTAATACAGCCTGGTTCTAGATAACTATCTCTAAAAAGAGGAACCCCTGCTGGTGCATACTCACAGCCAGTGGAAGAGAACCACATATTCCATTGGAGCCCAGGGACCACCAAGACCTCTAGAGGATCACCAAGACCTAACCTGAGTCTAGAGAAAGCACCTGAGACAAGAACAACCACTGAGTGGGACATACCCATCTATAGCATACTGGTCTTGTAAGTTTCTGTTATATCCAATACCAGAGAATCAGTTAATTATTTTTCATTGAGGTGTTTAAGGCAAAAAAAGAACCAAGTAGACAAGGTAAAAGTGTACTTCACCCATTGCTGCCACATTCCAGCAGCCCGCCAATACAGAAAGCAATCTTGCAATGAAGGATTTTACAACCAAAAATTTCACAGAACAATTAGAAAAAACAGCCCTTTGTGTACACTGAATGGTCAGCAATATGCTATTATTTGTTCTGAGAGCTATTAGCACTGCATTCCCACACATGGTCACAGTTTGCTATTTTTGCCAGTGGTGTCCTCCACATTTTTTTTTCTATTATCCATTGAATGTTATACTAAATACATATTAAAATATAATTTTTTTCTGAAACAGAAGCTTCCATTGCTGAATTGGTACACCAAAACATTTTCATTTTCATAAGAATTAGGGTTCATTTTTGGTTATAAACTCCATAAACAAGCATCCTTTTATTGCCTCATTGACAATTACACATATCTCTACCTTTTTACCTACTGAGTTTTATGGAAACTATTTCAACCGAGTAGACATTTATCATCACAGGAGAAACTCCCATCTAGACATTAACGACCTTAGCTTTATTAGAAACCCATTTTCCACAGATGTCCAGGCATGATTTGCTCCTTTTTATCAGGAAATAAATAATATCAGGTAATAGCTTCCTGTGGCAAGAGGTTACATCTTTATTACACCCAGGGACAGAGATATCAACCAGTCCGAGAACAGCCAGATGGCTTACCCTTCTTATCAAGAAAATTTACTTTTCACTAAGCCAATTGCAACCAAGCTCATTTTTAAATAGGAAGCAGACATTTAAGGTTCTTATAAGAGGCAGCAAATATGCCATCCATGAGAGTTTCAAATCTGCACTAACACAGATCCCGAACCAGAAACCTGGGCATCTTCCTTGGCACCAAGCCAATCATTCATCAAGTCCTATTGGTTCTAACCCATGTGATTTTCTGAATCTGTCTACTCTCTGTATTTTTAATACCACCCCTTAGTGTAACTATCATCTCGTACCTGGTTCACTGAAACAACAGACTCACACCTGCCCCATCCTCCCCCCTCCTTTGTGTCACAACAGTCTTTCAAAAATGGAAGCTCATTCCATTTAGGGTAGAGCAAAATGCCTAAATGTGGTTTTAAATGTCCACCTGATCTGCTCCCCTGCCTAGCTTCCTGCCTCATCTGCTACCTCCCTCCACTCCCTGTCCCTTACCTCTGACACTATGTTTCATTTATATACTAACTACTTGCAGTTCCCTCAAATAGACCAAGTTCCCTTCTGCTTCTGTGCCTTTGCAAACACTGTTCCTTTTTCCTCTCCCCACTCCCTTCCACCTCAACCTCAGGACTTAACTGCTGCTTTCCTTGCATTTTCAGCACCCACATCATCTTCCTAATGAAGACATTCCTGGTCCTTTAAGACTAGACTAGGTACCCTTCCTATATGCTTCTCCAGCATCTCAGTGAATGAGTGTTGAGTTTTACTGACAAGCAATAGCACTGTCTGCATCAACTGGTTAGTCTTTTAAGATCTTGCACAGATGATTAGCTTGTGGGGGGGGGGGTGTGGGGAGGTGCTCAGGTATGATTATTACTCACTTCTGATTCTGACATCACCACCCTCAGCCCTTTGAACTTGACAACATTACCGATATTACTAGGTGTCTCAGAATCTACAATAAACAACTGCTCATATCAGAGAACAGAACAAACAGGGGCTTAAACAAAATAGGAGGTTACTGTGCTCTCACAGAAAGGAAGGCTTAAAGCTGGACAATCAATGCAAGGTGGATTGCAGCAGTGCCACAAAGTCATCAGGCACTGCAGCTCCTACTTCTGGCTGCTCCACTATCTTTAGCATAATGGCTTCCATTCTCAAAGCCACAAAATGTCTCTGGGTCTCTAGACACCCAACCTTCATCCCAAACAAGAAAAAGGGAAAAGTGAAGGGTAAAGACAGACTCTTCCTGATGCCTTACCTATTGCCTTCAGCTTATATCACATTGGCCACCCCTGTATGCAAGAAGTATTATGAAATGACGTCTCTCAGTGTAGCACACTGACGTCTCAGATAGCATCTTATTAAGAAAGAAGGAAAACGTGAACAGTGGGTAGGCAACTAGCAGTTTATTCCACATTCAGTCTAGTTTTGGAATCCAGTCCTGAAGAAAATAATTATCCTGTTTTATACATTCAAATTTCATGTAATCTAAGAAACAATTGTTTAGCAAAAAGAGCCACAGCAGGGACTTTTAAAAACAGCACACTTCAAATATGAAGGAGGTCTAAAAAATTTCGAATCATGTACAATCTTTCAGGAACACATCTCTTGTGTATAGGGAGGGATACCCTCCCCCAGAGATCTCACTTATTCACTCCTATATTATCCACAGTGATGAATGTATTACCTTCTTTGCTCCTTACATTATGAAGCAGAATTATTATTCCCACTTTGTAGATGAGAACACTGAGATAGAGAGAAGATAAGTGACTTGTGCAGAGTTACATTGCTGGCTACAGCACCAGCTTTTGAACCCAGGTTGGTCTGATGCAACCTCCCCACAAACTCCCCCTGCCCTGCCTTCACTTTGACTAATGATTCTGTCACTCCAAGGATAGAATTTCCACCATGTTGTTTGCTACATTAAGACTGAAGTGTATTCATGTATGAATAACTGAAATGTATTAAATATTCAAATTGTATCAGTTTAAACATGACACGCAATAACCAATGAATTGAACTGCCCAGGAGAGTACTCGGGCCTCTAGACTTTAATTTTTTCTAGGTTGTCTTCTTCTGTAGCGTCCCTCAGCTTTCTCTTTCCCAAATCTTTCAGTCAGTGATCTAAGCTCTCTGTCACACCTCAATAGTCTTTATTTTATAGAAGTATTTTTATTGGGTATATATAAATGAGTTTTTCAAAGTCCAGCTCAAATTCCATGGTATCCTTAAGGCACTCCATGATTTTCCTAATGAGAATTAATTATTCCTTGTTCTTCACTTAAATTATACTTTGAACTTCAGTTTGAGCCCTTAATTCCTTCTGATTTGTATTAATTTTGTGTACTGGTGTCCTGTTCTAGATTATAAACCCTTTAAGAACTTGCTTTTTTATAACCTCCCACCATCTGGCCTACTGTTTTGTCTATACTGGGTATTCAACATGTGTTTATTGAATGAATGAATAATCTAATAGTATTTTAGTATCTAGAGTGTCTTCCATTAGAGCAAGAGGTCTGCACAAATAGGCTTATTTACATTTCTCCCTTCCATTCCCCAGTGCCCATCACCATGTCTGATATAGAGCCAGCACCCAAACATCTGATAAATGACAAATAAGTGACTGAATCTCCTCCTCTGTTTTACAGACATTCATAAGATCTTTGCAGTTTCAATCCAAGTCTTTCAGAAGCATGAACCCACTGGAAGCAAATACCTCAAAACAGCTATTGCATTCTTGCAAAGAAATTATTGTAGAATGTGTGAGAACATCAAGTGGGCAGATATGCAACGTGTCTTAGGGAAAATGGAAGTGTGGTTGTCAAGGAGAAAAGATATGAGGACAAAAGTCTTTGAAGCCATGTCATTCACTTTTCCAAAGTAATGCTGACTAACAACCAACCACCACACTTCAATGGCATACAACAATAAGCGATTCTTGCTCATGCCTCTGAGAAGGTTGATTTGGCAGCTCTGCTAATCTTGGCTGAGCTTGACTGGGTGGCTCTTCTGATGTCAGCTGGAAAATCTCGCAGATATAGGGAGATATACTGTTGTATGGGGGTCAGCTCGCTTTCAGCCAATATAGGATGTTCTTGGCTGGAATGACTGGGCTAAGTCATCTCTGTCTCAAGTGTCTCTAACAGGCTATCACAGACATTATTACAGTGATGAAGAGGGTAAGAATGAGGACAAGCCTGATTGCACAAGTGCTTCCAAGTCCTTGCTTATGTTATGCTTACTAACAACTCATTGGCCAAAGCAAATTTCATGGCTGGGATCAGAGTCAATGTGAAAAGGAACTATAAAGTTATGTAGCTAAGAAGGAAGGGTGGAGAACTGGATCCATTTTTGCAAATCTACCATAAAAGTAAAGACTGAATATTGCTTGCTTAAATCTTTTGACCCTAGCACATAATAGTAGGTTCAAGAAATATTTGTTGAACAGATGCCCAGATCAATGGATGAATTAATGAAGCTAGTTTATGGAGCTCTTAACAGAGACTGGTCATCAATAATTCAACTATTAACTTGATGATGCCAGCAAGAAAACATTTGTCCAGAGATTTCTACAAGATCCAATATAATATCTTACAAAAATAGAAACAAGCACACACTTATTGGGTCCATCAAGCAACTCTGGGGAGGGGTTCTCAGAATCTTTCCCTAATGAACAAGAAGTACTTTCCAAGGCATCTACCCTTCCTTAGTTATCACAAATCTTTCCATACAACTAAACTGAGTTTTTATCACAGTTGTATTAAAAACATTCTAATATCATCAATTCTTATTTTCTTGCTAAACAAAGCTAAAGCATCAGAGAAGTAGCTTTGAGTTTAAATATAAGCTCTTTTATTGCAAGACTCCTGAACCATAGCTAACTACTGACAAGGCTATGCAAAATTTTCTGGAGTTTCTAGGCAGATCTCTACTCAGGAACCTTTAATGGAGGAGAAAGTTTTCCATTGGTGATTATATTGCAGTAGAAAATTCTGAACTGCAACTCATAACTGCTATACCTTCCTCTATATCCCTTTTATCTAATCCAAGAACAGTAAGTAGCATTTTAGTGAAATGGATTTAATAAAAAATTAATTCACCCAAGTTGAGGGGTTAGGATGGTGGGACTTCTATATTGTACTTAAAGGAAAGAGGAAAAGAGCACCCTTGTTCCAAGAAATAAACCCAAGATCTTTTAGTGAGTTCCATATGGTAAACAAGTGATAAATATTAATCATTGATGGTATTTAACTTTCCAGATTGCCTGAGGAACATGAAAATTTGTATATGCATAGTTAGTTCAATAACTAACATTTATTGACTTTTAGTATGTTCCAGGTTCTGTGTAAGCATTCTTCATTCACTGTCTCATTGAATCCTTACAACATCCTATAAGATGGGTATTTTTCAAATTCTTATATTTTTCCTACACATTTTACAGAGGAAAGAGCTTAAACTGCTACCAGTAGGATGACTATGCATCCAGGTTTGGCCAAGAGTGTCTTGATTTACACTTGTTGTCCTGGCATAATTATTGATGACGCTCTCCTTCACTCTTTTTTTTTTTTTTTTTTTTTTTTTTTTTATTTTATTTATTTATTTATTTATTTTTGGCTGTGCTGGGTCTTCGGTTCGTGCGAGGGCTTTCTCTAGTTGCGGCAAGTGGGGGCCACTCTTCATCGCGGTGCGGGGACCGCTCTTCATCGCGGTGCACGGGCCTTTCACTATCGCGGCCCCTCCCGTTGCGGGGCACAGGCTCCAGACGCGCAGGCTCAGCAGCTGTGGCTCACGGGCCCAGCTGCTCCGTGGCATGTGGGATCTTCCCAGACCAGGGCTCGAACCCGTGTCTCCTGCATTAGCAGGCAGATTCTCAACCACTGCGCCACCAGGGAAGCCCTCTCCTTCACTCTTAAAAGTGCCCTGGTTTGGATGATTGTTATGGTCACCCTGTTAAGAAACTTGCCCACATCGCTAATAAATGGCAGAGCTAAGACTAAAAGGTAGGTTAGTCCGACACCAGAGGCAGCAATTTCACGCTAATATCCTCACTGTCTTACAAGTTCAACCATAATGATTATGGACACAAGTCCATTCCTCTAGTCTCTGACACCTTAAGTTCGGAAACTGGGAGCGTGAAGATGCTCAAATGTAATAAGACTAGAAAGTAGAACTTGAGTAAATTCTAGCTGTATTTCAAGAAGAATGGAAAAAAGCAAACTGCCCAAATGGCTGGAAAAGGAGGAGGGAATAGAGGCTTTTGAAAGCAAAGTCATGGAATGACTCCTTTGGATAGAAATAAAAATATTATTTTTATATATTTAAATATCAATGTATTTATTGAACTGCCACTGCTTATTGAATATGCACATTGAAGAGACCAAGGTTCTGTCCCTGCTCTCAAGGAGAAGACAGGACAACTTTACAGTTAGAATATCCTACCCCTTTCTTGTTTATCTTGTTACCAGTAAACCAACAACACTTACCTCCTATTGTGCAACAGGACAGATACTTTGTATTTCCAAAGAGGGTCAACTTGGCTAAAATGTAAATCAGCAACATCATAAATTTCTTCTTTCAACCCTCCCCTCCCCACCACCAATAGTAGGAATTAGCAGCACAGAAATGCAGAGGAACTAAGGAAGAAAATTGTGGGAAAATGTAAATAAGAACAGTTCTTTTATTTTACTCATGAGTAGATTTCTTGAGAAAAGAGACAACCACCCGGGTTTTTTAGATCACATTGATTGTCCTTTGCTACATGCCTTATGCAGAATTCAAGCACTTCCTCCTTATGCAAATCAAATTGGAAAAAAATTAACCTGGAGGAGTGGTTGTTTACTCATAAAAGAATTGCCATTAAATTATTTTGAGAAAATATATTGACTAAATCAAAGGAGGAAGAAATAAGCAGTCCAGAAAAATGACAGTTGTAGAAGTCAGTCCAAATTATAAGAACAGAGACCGAAAAAGAGTGAGGGGATGGGGAAAAAAGCAATAAGAATGAACACGTATAGATGTGAAAGGAAAGAAGTTGAAATAAGGCTTTCCTTATAGAATAATTAGAAAGAGTGCTGGTGACATTAAGAAATTGCTTTCCCCAACTACAATACGAAGCCAGAGCACCTCTGGTTCATGGGGGATAAATCAATTTTAGACAGTGAAAACAGGTTTTCAAGTCGCTTGATTGCTCTGGAGAAAACTATGGGAGCAATAATGCAAACCCCATCTAGGAAACAGAGAGAGACAGAGCCAGAGCCAGAGAGGAAGCTCACTGACTCATAAAGGAAGAAAGGAATTGGGTGGACGCTCAGCCATCTGCCTGTCATTACCCAGAGCCACACCTAAACCATCCCAAGCAGATGAGACCTCCAGAGATGTATCTGCACCATCTCCTTGGTCACAGTGTTCCAGGGCAGAACATTTGTCAGAATGCTTTCCTTCTTACTGATCAACACCCTATGCATAAGATTATTCTCTTTTATTCTGTTTGCAGTGGAGACAGAGGGCAGACAAGCCCCTCACCTCTTTGTTTTCTTATAGGGCTAATGGACACTTGCATTACTTTATAGTGTGGAGATACCATCTTCAGGAAGACCACTACCAAGAACTCCCATTGTCATCTCTGGGCACATTCACCCAGATCCTTGAAGCCTTTCCTCCTGAGAAGGAACTCTTGGGCTTTAGGAATTAGTGCATTTTGAGAAGACAGTTTTTTTAAATCATGCTAATGAAATAAAGCTTCTCATAATTAAAAACACTTAAAAGCAAGACACTTGGGGACTTCCCTGGTGACACAGTAGTTAAGAATCTGCCTGCCAATGCAGGGGACATGGGTTCGAGCCCTGGTCCGGGAAGATCCCACATGCCGCGGAGCAACTAAGCCCGTGAGCCACAACTACTGAGCCTGCGCTCTAGAGCCCGCAAGCCACAACTACTGAGCCTGAGTGCCACAACTACTGAAGCTTGCGCACCTAGAGCCCATGCTCCACAACAAGAGAAGCCACCTCAATGAGAAGTCCATGCACCAC
Organism: Balaenoptera acutorostrata; assembly: GCF_949987535.1. Lineage (NCBI taxonomy): Eukaryota > Metazoa > Chordata > Mammalia > Artiodactyla > Balaenopteridae > Balaenoptera > Balaenoptera acutorostrata. The sequence continues at coordinate 65,121,530 of NC_080071.1, read as the reverse complement.
AACGAAGAGTAGCCCCCACTCGCCGCAACTAGAGAAAGCCCGCGCGCAGCAATGAAGACCCAATGAAGCCAAAAATAAATAAATGAAATAAATAAATAAACAAAAAGAATGGGGGAAAAAAAAAAAAAGGCAAGACACTTGGGAAATGAAACGCAGTCCCAATGGTGGCTCTCAGGATATTCCAACTATTAGGACCCACCCAAATCCCTTAGAGTGTGATCGTTGGAAAACAGAGGGCAACAAAGAACTCCAGGCAACCCAACATTTGATTCAGGAAGCTCTGGATTTTGATAGCTCTCTCAGTTCTATCAACTCCTGTTTGAGCCCTCTTTTAGATGGGGTAAGTACTACTATTACTAATACTACAAATAATAGTGATAGAAAATTATATAGGTAGCATTTATTTGTGCTTATTGTGTATGGTGAGCAGGATAATGATCCCCAACCCCGCCTCCAAAAATGTCCTAATCCTCAGAAATCATAAATATGTTATGTTACACAGCAAGGGAAAATTAAAGTTGTAGAAGGAATTCAGGTTGCTAATCAACTGATGTTAAAATAGGGATATTATCCTAGATTATCTGAGTGGGCACAATGCAATCACAAAGATCCTGAGTCAGAAGAAGAGGGTAGAAAAGTGGCAGCATCACCCAACCATTGCTGGCTTTGAAGACGGAGGAAGAGGCCAGGAGCCAAGGAATGCAGGCAGCCTCTAGAAGCTGAAAAACGCAAAACCAAAAAACAAACCAAAAAAACCCAGATTCTCTTCTACAGACCCCAGAAAGGAAGGCAGCCCTGCTGGCACATTAATTTTATCCTAGTAAGACCTAGTTTGGACTTTTGTCACAAACTTCAGCACTATAAGATAATAAATACATGTTGGTTTAAGCCACTAAGTTTGTGGTAGTTTGTTACAACAGCAAAAGGCAACGGATACACTGTGCAAACGGTATCACGTCCGATTATCTCCAATTCTTCCAAACACTCTAAAAGGCAGGATCACCCCATTCATGCAAATGAAGAAACTGAGGTTCCAGATGTTAAGTGACTTGCCTAAGGCCTCAGCTAGTAAAATGCAGAGCTAGAGTGCAATCCAGGTGTGTTTGACTCCAAAGCCCATAGTTCTTCTCTATGCGAAACTAACCCATGTGAAATCAAACCCTAAACGACCTCAGCTCCATGTCCAGACACGCACTGCTCCGCCTCAGCTGTCAGAGGGCTCCATGGAAGCAGAACAAAGCACACACACACAAAAGTCAACTACCATTTAAAAATAGCTCCCTATCCAAATGGCCAAATGAAAGTATTATTTTGGTCTAGTTGGTCCTCATTTATTCACTATGTAGGACTCCTCTGAGGAAAAGGGTAGAGGAGGCAAGGGGTGACTTGTGAATGTAGCCTAAGAGCGTGGCTGAGGGCACTTTGAATCAATAAGCAAGCTGATGCTTTGGCCTGGGAAATTTACTGTGGTCGGATTTGAAATTCTTTCTTGTTTTCACGTTTATAATTAATTACCGTGGATAATGCTTTTCATTAATATTTTAATAATAAATTACCAAATGTCCATAGTAGCCAGCAACTTTTCATACATTGCTTAAACATACGGAGATAGGAAATCAGAACCGTAACTAGAGTGCATGTTCATGGATGACTAAAATACTCACATAAGAATTACACACTAATTCAACTACAATAAAAAAAATTACAATTGAAGAGCTTATTATATACTATTCCTTCCCCTTCTGAGAAACATTTGAGCAGAAGCCTAGCATGGTTACCATGGCAACTATAATGCAAAATTGGCAGTAACTTTATGAATTGCAAATTCCTCCAAGGGTGTTGGGGATTTTTTTTCTACTTCCATTTTTAACCATCTCATATGCACTCTTCCAGCAATATGTTAAACAAGGATTTTGGGAACTCATGCATCATTTCGAAACAAGCTATGTTTTAAACCCTCAAATTCCATTATTCTAACAAGTGCAGGCTAAACAGGGAACACCCGATTTACTGAATTTTAAATTGTCCGTCGTTTTTAACTGAGTGCTTAACACCTTTACCACCCTCACCTTTTCTTTAAGAGTTACTCAAATAAATGGAATCCCGATCGTCTTTAGTGTTGTCTAAACCTCTCTGAGAATGGAGACAGGGGATACTCCTAGTTTAAAAAACAAAACAATACAAAACAAAAACTCACACTCTCACAATCTGTCTTTCCCTCCAGGTAATTTCAATTCCATTGTGTCAAACCTTTAACCAAACGAATGGTCAATGTTCATTATTTTCCTTTCTCAACCCCATTTTCTCTCATAGATGCTTCTCTCATTAGACCATGAAAATGCCTCAGAGAAGCTCCTTGAGTAACCATTACCCAACATGGATCATTTGCCTTGGGAGGCTAAAGACTTACAAAGGTCGCCAAAAATATTGTGCTACAGTGTGTGTGCCTTCTCATTTATAAATCCTTGTAATGAGAGGTAGTATTACCCCATAATCATAGCGGGTTCAGCTATTAGCACGGCAATCTCCCAGCTGTGTGACTTTGGACAAGTCACTCACGCTTTCTGAGCTTCAGCTTCCGCATTTATAAAACACGCATTTTCATATTTGCCTGGTCCGTTTCACAAGACTGTTGCAACGATCATATAAAAAAAAGGATCATATAAAAAAATATTCAAAAGCTACCACATCCTATTAAAATACTACTATCAATTCTTCTGAATTTTAATTTCAGACGACCAATGTTAGGAATCTCCAAAATATGAATATTCTTTATCTTCAGAATCTGATGTTAAGAAGATAGGTGCTGATTCATGGTTTGGGTGTCTTGGGATTTAGGAGATAAATTGAAACAAAGGTAAGAACAAAAAGATCAGAATTAAATCCTATTTTATAAAGGAAGACCTAAATGACTGCCTGGCCAGTTTCTAATTTGGAACACCCATTGGTTTGCAAGACTGTCCCCAGGAAATGACTGCATTCAAAGCACATCTCTAGACCAGTGTCCATCCACATGCTTCACGAGCTCAGGGAGCAATTGCATTCTGTGCAGACAAGCGTGTCTACTGGTATTGTTCCTTTCTGTCCTGTTACATAGAAACTTCCCAAGGTCAGAGGAGCATTAGTTGTTTTCCTATCCTGGAACAGTAGCCTTCCAAAAGGATGTTAGTATGGCATGAAAGCCTAATATATCATAAACAAGATAATCAAGAGAAATATGGTGGAGAAGCTTCAAAAGACTGAGACTCCGCTTGGTTTCCGAGGACTTTCTGTTCATTCTTTCATTCCTTGCTCGATAAACACTTACTGAGAGCCAATTATACTCTACTCTGGAAAATAAAGGGACTAATCAGATATATTTTCACTCATGAAGAGCTCTCCAATGTATGGGGGGCAATTATACACCCCTCCTTTCTCGCCCCAACTGCATCTAAGGGTTAGGGGAACACAGAAATGGCAAAGATTAATCACAAATGGGGAGGCAACGAGTGAGCAGAGACATCCCAGGGCATGTGTTGTTCACACTGCATGGATCAGGAGCTTTCCAGGTGGAGACGGGGTGGGAGGGATACTGCAGAGGAGAAAGCAGGTGGGAAGGCTCAGGGAAATGAGATTGGAATGTGGCTAGAGCACAGGATGCCGAGGATGGAGAATAATGACCCAGGAATCTCAAAGAGTAGGTGCAGGCCCAACTCGAGAGCATGCAGTGCGTGCATTAAGCTATGAGTCCTGAATTTTTTGAATAAGGGAGAGAAATGACCCTGTCAGACCTGGGTTTTAGGCAAGCCCCTTTAGGAGTTGCAGAGTCAACCAAAACAAGTACAAGTGGTCAGTCAAAGTCACTGACCTATCCAACAAGAGAGCCTGGGTAGACCTAAACCCCCAGGGCCTCAGGGGCACGAGAAGCCCGGGAGAGCTGCAGGAAGGAAGTCCTGAGAAGTGAGGACAAGTTTGGAAACCTGTCAGCGTGATCTCAGCAGGTGAGCACACAGATTACACAGTATTTCTACCTTCCCGAGGTTGGCAATCATACAAAAATGTGGTCGATTCCCTTCACGCTGAGTAACTCACACCAGATGCTGATGCCCTTAGACTCTTCCAGTTCCAGCTACAGTTCCCCAAATCATTTGTTCCCAGAGGTCAGGCACATGGAGCTCATTAAGTCCCATTCGCCAACATTTCAACTGTGTACAACTTTCTGTTTGCAGTGTAGTTGAAAGTTGAATTTGATTTACGAAGCATTGCGTATTCTTAGTCCTGGATGACAGCGAGTTCTTCTAGGAGCTTAAATCGTGGCTGGAGGCAATGGGGAGGACCTTGGACCAAAAGCTGGAATTGGAAATCTGGGCTTATGCTAATGATTTGTAAAGAAGAGAGAGCTGCACGTCTTAGAGATGTTCTATCGGACCTCCTTGTCATACAGACAAGGAAACCAAGCCCCAGAGAAGTCTGACGATGGAGCTGGAGGCTGGAACCCAGGCCTCTTGATCCTCAGTCCAGTGGCCTTTCCTCCCACTCCCACCCTGCCTCCCTACAGTTCAAAATACAAGAAAAGGAAAAAAGGGCGGGGAGAGGGTCTTTTCAAACTGTGATGAAATTCATTCAAAAGTGAAAAAAAATTCCCCATGATAATGAATTGGTACCTTCAAATCCTAGTATAAAATGAGAGACATTTGTTTGAAAATGACTTGCCTTTTGTTTGATGGGTACAAAGTTATGTAATGTGTCATATATGGCTCTGGAATCAAATCTAGGGTTCTTCATCTGTGAAATGGGCATAATAATATATACCTCAAAGCTGGAGGCTTTAATTTAATTAACCTTTGAGAAAAATGTGAAGAGACAGTGGTTATTATTATACTTGATATATATGTGGGTCTGGGCTTAAAATAGTTTCCCTGGGAGACTCACCCTATACTCATTCCCATGATACTGACATCATTCAAAATATCTGGTGCATTTTCCTTTCGGAATTGCTTCCAGAGCTAGAGTTTATATCCTAGGAGAATATTATCTCTTTATGCCTACATTTGACCAAAAAGAGTTTAACTCAGTTTTACCAACCTCATTCACCAATGTTAGCTGTGAGGCACTTTTAACCATTTATGAAAACCACAGCCAAATGCAAAGGATTAAGATTTGAAGATTTGCCATGACTGAAGATATTCAAAAGAATTTGCTTCCTCAAGTGGAGGGCATACATTTTCTGTTTGCTGGACCAGGCCCAGAAACATTGGGAAAGTCATAGGTTGTGGAACCAAACACTGTTCCAGAGTCGAGAATCTGGGAACAGGGGTGTTGATGACTCAAGGTCAGCCCTGGAGAAGCGAGAATTTTCTGGAACTTCTGAGAGAGAAATACGGCCTCTCTGAAACAATTACATGTGGATTTTCACAAGCAGGAAAGATCATTGTAGCTCTGGTAATGATTAATTCTCATTCTGTGTAAGGGATTGAAGGAAGGAAAAGGCTTGTGGGAGCCCTAAGCACTCCTGACCTTGAATGCCAAGCAGCCTTTGGAAGACAGAAGAGGAGCACCTGGGTCACTCCTGCCCCATCCATAGTCACGTATTCAGGGTAATCTTATCCCCTTCTTCCTCCCCTTTCCCCCAAGAAACACACACACACACACACACACACACACACACACAGCTCCCTGCCTCTGAAACCTTCAGGTTCTAGCATTAGCATCTTGCCTGAAATTTACACCTCAAACATTTTCATTTGTCATGTTGTTATCATTATAACCTTATCATTACAGTGCAGGTTAATCATGAATAAAACAATAAACAAAAAAATCCTTTCCCTAGCGAGCATAAATAATTGCAGATGAATTCCTCTTGTTTGGGCCTTGTACCGCATAAAGTTATATGCTATTATAAGCAATAGTAGAGGATATTTTATTGCAAGAAATAATTTTCTCTAATTGTAGTGTTTATTCCCTTCAGAGTCCCTTACCCTGAAGGCCCAACAAAGTCACCTAGAGGGAGTTAGCAGTTCTTGCCTGCAATTTATGGGAAAAGTTTTCTCTCTCCTTGGTAATAACCCTAAAGTGAAAAATGTGAAACCAAGCAGAAGCGGGCGAGGGATGCTTCTTTAACCAGAAGTTAAGAGAAAAAAAACACATAAGATATGAATTCTAGAAAGATCCTAGCTGCTGGGGGTGAAGGAGCAAGGGAAGGAAAGCCGGTGGTGCCTTTGAAAATATCTCATGCACTTGGAAGGCTTTTATGAAGTGAACCAGCCTATGGGTTGGATCAGTACTTAGACTGGATACAGCTCAATTTTCTCCCATCCCCTGCCCATCATGCCGGCTCTACCAGGTTTCTTTCCTCCCCCAGTAAGGCGATCTCAAGCATATACTGGGGCATTTGGGGCCACACTTGAATATTAGAATAGTCTCATTTTCAGGTATTAAAAAGTCCGTCTACCGATTGATTCTCAAAATACTAATCTCTCACCCAATTTAAGGTTCCCTCCCCCCTGCTCAGTAAGGAGCAGCAATCTCTTCCTTTGCTGTCTGTCCATTTGTTCTTTCCTTCACTCCTGCCCCCCTCACTGTGCTGCCTCTGGCTCCTGCAGGGTCAGGACGGAGAGGAGAGACAAGAGGTACAGGGGCAAGTCTTAATATTAACCCATGACCCTGTGTTCTGTGAAGATGCCTTTTTTGTGTGTTAGGTGTGCAATCGCTGGTTCCTCCACTTTGGGGGGTCCTTAAGAGACACCCGACCACCAACACCCCCCTTTCCATTGTCTGCAGCCCTCTGACACCACAGTGTCCCTGCCCTGACCCTCACAATGCGCTCTCAAGCTGACCGTGAAGACCTCACACGGCCTGTTTTTGCTGGGTTTGCTGTGCCTTGGCAGGAAGTCCTCTAGGGCGATGCTTTTCAGGGTGACTCAGTCCTGCCATCTTCCTTGGCATCTGTTTAATCCATGGAAAAGGTTATGCATCCATGCCTTCCCCCTCCCCACTGAAACCTGGAAGCCTAAAGCCCTCTCCTGCTGCCCTCTGCTTTCGCTCTGCCATCAAGCAACTCCAGGCAACCTCCTGCCTTTGGGCTGTTCCAAGCAAGAGTCAGGATCCTATCTCCAAGCCCCACAATGTCCAAAGAACTCACATCAAGCTCTCAAAAGAATTCTGAGTCAAGGTTTCTGAGTGTCACTCTCTGAGTCATGGCTCTACCTCACTGAGTAAACAATGGGTCCAAGCCAGCAGACATGCCCTCCAGGACAGGGACCATCCCCCCCCACCCCAGCCCCGACCCCGCTTCCTCTCCACACTCTGGGCTCCCCGCATGGCAGGTAGCTCTACCTAGGATTACAGATCATGTTGCTTTTGAGGCTATATCAGCCTTTGACTTAACTAAAAATTTTAAGCACAACATCCTTCCCTGTGGTCATTTTAAGCAATTTATAGAGCTAAACTTATGATATCATATCTATAGCATATATAGCATGCATTTTTTAGATTACTTAGAATATATAATTCCTGCATATAAAAGTTTATACTCATAAATAGTATTTCCACAACACGCAAGTCAAAGATGGTCCCATTATATATAGTATAGTAAGATTCATCACTGATGAATTAAACTTAATCCTGAAAACCTTGTCAACCACACATAATATATGGTGCCTAATACATTCATAAATTCTTATGAAATGGATGAATAGGTGGATGGATGAAATATTTTTAAAGCACCAAATCTAGGAAGGTAGCATGAAATGAGAGATGGATTTGGTTTCTTTTCTTCAATATAAAAATTGTGACCTTGGGAAATGTCATTTAACCTCTTACTGTCTCAATTCCCTCATCTGTAAGTAGATAAAACAATCACAAAGACCAACTGGGGGCATCAGATGAGATAATCCTGGGAGCTCTAAAGCTGTATACAACAGAAAGGTGTTGGTGGGATGGGGACTGAGGTCCTGCAGCTCTGTTGCTGCCTTGAACAATTTCCATGCTTCTGTGACTCATTCTTACCATCTGCAAAATGGACAATAAAAGACCTCTCTATCTTTGCTTAGAAGGCAGTGCATTTACATCATATAGGAGGCCCTTTGATTTCAGGGTCCAGCAGATCTAACTAGCTGTACAACCATGGACAGTCATCAAAAATCTCTGTGATCCAGTCCTCTCAACTGTTTAAAAGGATAATGATGACTACTACATAGGGTGGTTGCAAGAATCAAATGTCTTACAGTCATACAGCGCCATGTTCATAGATAAGAGTACTCAGCCTGTACAATTATTAGAATCAACAGTGTCCTGTGAGTTTCCAGTAAAATATACCATGGGGTTACCTCTCCCTTTATTGCCTAGGTTCAGTCATTTCTGAATAAGCTTAGTTGCTATGGTTACCTTCCAAAGACACCACATTTGAAAATGTGTTGGGAGATGGGGATTGATGGCAGAAGGCTTTAGTGGGGGACACAAGGCAACTTCAGCAACTGAGACATTTTAATACATGTGAACTCTTTCCCTTGGAAACCAAAGTCACATTTTGCCAAAATGGAAATGATTTCAGGAAGTGGAGTTTCAGAAGTTCTGCATCACATTTGGCCAGTCTCCTTCCCCCATCACTGGGACCTCAAGGACAGGTATATCTGGCCCTGAACCAACCCCTGAGCACCTCAGTTTCCTCCCCCAGGATCTGGCAGTCTGAAAGATGTTGGTTGCCAGACAGAATTCATCAGATTCACTTCCCAGATGCTATCGCTTCTGATGCCGAAAGAAAAATAGGTTGCCCAGAAATTGAGGTTGGAAAGGACGAGTGTAGCTGAGAAATGCACAGTGATACAAAACAGTAAAGGGCTATTCTTGTTAACATTCATTAGCATATTCTATCTGAATATTCCAGGGGTCCTCACATCCCTCAAATCCCAAACTTAGTCCCCGGAGGGGCAAGCACTACATCCCAGGCTAAACTATCCCCCAAAGCAGAGTTATAAATGGTTCTCGATCTGTCAAAATCAGCCACGGCTCCAACACCGAATGAATAAAAGTTGGCCTGACCCCGCTTCCTGTTTCCAACTACAGCAAACCCAACACCTGATGGGGCCTCACCAGCAAGAGTATTGTATACTCAGTCCTACTAAAAAAGACTCTTTCCTTCTGGTCATTTTTTCCCAGACATCTCAGGGAGCTGTCCTGCTCTTATTTGAAATTCAGACCAGAAGAAAGTCACCTCTAAAAATATCGTTTCCCACTTGCATTTTCACGATGATGCAGCACCACCTAGGGGACATTTTTATTCATTTCTTACTATTTCCACTGTAACACTTCTAAAATATCGCAGCACCCTGCCCCCCCCCCATATATACATGAGATAGGTATAGAAGCTTCTCTGCACATATTTTTCAAGATTTCAGCTCCAGACTTAATTCAGCTGGAAACCCTGGTTGACTAGCTCATTACATAAGGATCACTGCCAAGGGCTGCAGTTCACATTTACAATCACTATAGAAAATGTGCTATATTAAAATACTGTTATTAATATAATGCTATATTATATTAATATATTATAATAATATATTATATTATATATAACAGAATATATTTTATATTATGTAATATATTTATTATATATAAAATATATAACTGTTACATATTTTATATATAAATATTATCGATTCATATTATAAAATATAGTTAATATTTTATATTATAATATAATTAAATAAATATTATTTATTATTATAAGAACCACCAATTAAGCATCTGCTACATGACAGGGTATAATATATATTTATTTCTAATATATACAATAGTCCTTCAAACTGGGTATTAGCATCCCCATTTTACAGATGAAGAAACCAAGGCTCTGAGAAGTAAAAGACCCAGAATCCCAGATCAGGGCTGTCTTACTCTTTCCACTATAAAATACCATGAGTTGTGCCTACACAGCAGTGACGCTGTTCATTCTAGTGACAATAAAGCAGAACATTCAAACATGCTTTCCAAAGAAGTCACTTTGAAGCCTGTATTATCATCCCAATAACTAACGGTCATAACATTTTGAGTACCTGTTGTGGGAAGTGCCTCAGAGCTGTGAGCTGCATGACAGAATCTCTTTGCCTTAAATGTTTATCACATGTTTAACAAAAATACGGTGGAGATACCATGGTCAAGCGGTGTGATTTTTTTCAGGCCCCTCCTCTGCAGATTTTGATTAGGTATATCTGGGCTAGGGTCCAGGAATTTGTATTTTCATCAAGTATGCAAGTGATTGTAATCATCAGGAAAGTTTTAGAAAATAATAGTGTAATGATACACGTATGAGCTTTGGGTTCAGAAGGACTTGGGTTGCAGATCCAGCTCTGTCTTTTTTCTCATTGTGCACTCCTGGGAAAGGCATTTAAAGCTTAAAGCCCCTGAACATCAGTTTCCTCATCTATAAAATGAATATTAATATTTATTAATAGCCATCAAACAGGGTGGTGATAAGGACTGAATGAGACTATGGGTGTGAAATGCTAGTACAGTGCCTGGCATATAGTAGTCATTACTATTGTTACCTAATCACCCACCCTCAATTCATCAAATTTGTCCTCTGTGGCTTTTTACTATTTCCAAAAATTAAGTCCCCGGTAAAAGAATATGAAGATGCACAAACTATAATACAGTAACATGTACTTAATTTAAAAATAAACAACAAAAGATTCTTAGGAGAGATGGTAGATAATAGATAGATAGATACAGAGATGTGTAATCTTTAGGATAAGAAAATGCTCTAGAAATAAGAAACCAACATTTAAAACAGTTTAACACTCAAGAGAATAACCAGTTTCTTGGGGGGAAAAAAACATAACACATTGATACAAAAAGTAGAAGAAACCCAAGTGTTCATGGATGGATGAATAAACAAAATGTGGTATATACATACAATAAGATATTATTTAGCCTTAAAAAGGAAGGAGATTCTGATACATGCTACAACATGAATCAACACGGTGGACACTATGCTAAATGAAATAAGCCATCACACAAAAGGACAAATATTGTATGATTCCACTTACAGGAGGTACCTAGAGTAATCAAATTCATAGAGACAAAGCAAATGGTGATTGCCAGCGGCTAGAGAAAGTGGCAATGTGAGTTACTGTTTAATGGATACAGTTTCAGTTTTACAAGGTGAATGGAGTTCTACAGATGGATGGTGGTGATGACTGCAAAATAATATGAATAGACAATGCCATTGAGCTGTACACTTAAAAATGGTTGACAGATGGTAAATTTTATGTGTATTTTACCATGATTTTTTTAAAAATTAAAATACCCAGATTGATATTAAAGTCACAGTTAACATGAGTTTGAGAAATCTCTTGCTTGGTTTGTATTTCTAAGACAAAGACTGCCATGTGAGATACTGTGGCTTAGAAAAGCATATAGTACAACCTGTTTTTAAATGGGCAAGTAAATTCTCAAAAGTGTGACCAGCACTTCTTTGGTTGCCTCTGTTTTTCCTTAAAGCTACATGTTTACCCAAGATCACCCAAGATATATTATTGGGCAAAATAGGAGGCTAAGACTGGAAAACTTGTTCTGATTTTACTGCCCCAGCCTGGGAGAGTGCTTTGAGAAAAATGGCTGTGGATCATAGCGCACCCTAAGGAAAACTTGGAGGAAGCGGGATCGTGAGCTCTTAAAACACGGTGGCCTGTGTGGAGTTCTGCATGGGGGCAGCAGAGTACAGAACAGGTACAGCAGGGGCACAGCCTGTGGACTGGACCGGGCAGGACCCCGTTTTAACTACCGCCTGCAGCAGCAGCGGGAGCGACAGCAGTGGATGCAACTTTATGTGAACCTCAAGCTGGCGAAGAGGGCATTGCCCTTCCATTTCAATTATCTTTAATTGATTTTCTTCCAGACTAGCATTTAATAAGGTAGATGGAATATGTTTTGATGACTGTGACACTGAAGCACTTCAAAGGTCCTAAAATATGATAGCATTGGCTTTTTTGTCTAATTTAAAAGTTATGACAAAAGTCTTTATATATTTAGTAAATTCCATGTCTTTCTCCCTCTACTGCATTTTTTTTTAGTAAAATAGGAAGGAATTTCCTGAGACAATTGGGCACAAGTTTGATGCTATTCTCCTTTCCCTTTTTCAGGATTGTGGGTCCTAATGTAAAGAAATTGCCCAAGATGAAACTAGCAGATTTGCAGAGTTGCAAAATCAGGAAGTATGGGGAAAATTGGGTACAAGGAGAAAAAGTAGAAAATAAAGGCAGGTGGGCTGATTTTGCCGTTCACCTGCCGGTGAAATTTTATTGCTGCCTAGAGAAACCTCCTGAGGGTGAGGTACACGTAAAACCAACTGACAGGGCTTCCCTGGTGGTGCAGTGGTTGAGAGTCCGCCTGCCAATGCAGGGGACACGGGTTCGAGCCCTGGTCTGGGAAGATCCCACATGCCGCGGAGCAACTAGGCCCGTGAGCCACAACTACTGAGCCTGCGCGTCTGGAGCCTGTGCTCCGCAACGAGAGGCCGCGATAGTGAGAGGCCCGCGCACCGCGATGAAGAGTGGCCCCCGTTTGCCGCAACTAGAGAAAGCCCTCGCACAGAAACGAAGACCCAACACAGCCAAAAATAAATAAATAAATAAATTTATATTAAAAAAAAACCAACTGACAGTATATGTGAATATTCCTAGTGGGTCTTAGTCACGTGATATATGGGTCTTACCTTGAGTGAAATTCTTTAGAGAATTCAGGAAGTTTTAAAGAAAGGTATCCTATTATGTGTGTGTACATATACTATAATACATATATACACATTCTATACACACACACACATATATACTGTTGTATACTGTAGTATATATGGGTATGTATATATAGAATGTATATATATGTATATACTGTAATATATTATGGTATCTTCATCAGTGTTTATTGCTGATAACAGAAACCTCTCTAGTTCAAACACAGTGTGCTTAGTTGACAACTTCTGGGCATTCACAGAAGCCCCCTTCTGCGTACAAGACGACTGGAAGGGCTGAAGCAGCAGCCTTTAATGTGACTTCCAGGAATCCCTCTGAGAACACCACCACAGAACTGGCTCTCCAGAAGAGCTGCTATCTCTGCTCGAAGCCCAGAAGCTAGGCAATCAGGACCATGCTGCCTCGTTGCTAGCTCTAGATCTAGATACCTTAGCGACACTGCCCCCGGCAAAATAGAAGCCCCATATCCTGCTGCACCAAACCCTGGGACCTCTGCTATTGCTATTCCAGAAAAATCCAACGTCCCTGACTGTTGGCAGAAATAGCAGAAATACGACCTCCATCTCATCTGGCTTTTTTTTTTTTTTTTTTTTTTTGGTCATCTGGCTTTCTTAATCTCAAGCAGGCACATCTGTTTGGAGGAAGTTAGGTCACATCTGGAATTCAAGCTGTAAGGGGATTTGGGAAATGTATAGATTTTAGCTTTCTGGGCCCACCAGTGAGCCTAGCACACACATGTGCCACAAATGGGTTACAAGTGTGTCTTGTAACAAGAGGTATCTATTTCCTCAGCCTCCTGGGTAGCCATAGAGGGCTGGACAGCCAAAGGCCTCTTGGCCAGTAACCTCCTCACCTAATGCTCCCTAGAAGGTAGCCTGAACAGCGTGGGGTCTGATGGTTCACTCCTCAGCTCCTACGGATAAATAATATGGGAGGTATCAGGCCCTCGCTGCTCTGCTGTGATGCTGTGTGAAGCCGAGAATGCATCCAGTCACCCAGACAGCTTCTAAGAAGCCTGCTGCTGAGTAAGCCACTGACCATCCTGGACAAGAAACATGCTAGCTGCTGGGTCATTTCATGGTAAGGTGCAATCAGGGCTTGGGAAAGGCCAGCTCCTCATGAGTACAGCTCCAGGTAGATGCCCCAAATCTCTGTCTTATGTTCACTTATGTCTATTTGCTTACTTATGTCTATTTGCTAGTTGCAGGGTGACTGCTCTATCAACACACACACACGCGCACACACACACTCTATAAATTAGGACTTCACTGTTATTTGTAAATACTTGATATGAAAAAATTCAATTGCATTTGAGATCCACTTGTTATTATCACAAAAAATATCAACATCACATTTGTCAATGACAGAACAAGAAAGCTGTTGGGCTCTAAACATAATTTTTAATTTTTGAATGGTTTTTAAAATAGTTTTAAGTTGTTCCATCAGTTACTTATGTAAAGCTTCCTGCCAATGACAACAAAGAATTTGATAAAATATTTTGATCAAGAATTACATATAGCCATTTCAAGCATACAACTTGATATTTAATGGTTATGTCCAGAAAGCAAGATCACGCTTCTCATTAAGGAATTTTGAAAAATTAATGTGTTTGGGAATTTAACACAAAGTCAATATTTAAAATCTTCCTTAATACTTAGAATTTTACTGATTTTAGTTCTTACTACATCATATAAAGAAAATATATTTTTTTCTACTAAGCTCCAAATAAACACCAAAATACACTCCCACTTAGTGCTATGAAAGCTGTCATGTTCTTTGTGCACCATGACATAAAAAAGATAAGGCTTGGAATGGAGTAGAATGAGCCAATTTGCAATATATGCCGCAGTGTCACATACACAAGATTTCACAGTAGATGTAAGAAAGTTATTTACTTGCAACATTAACATTCTCAGCAAAGGATAATTCTCCTGTTTTCCCTTTTAAAATTCAGATATCAAAATTTATCACATGTACCTCCATCTATATCATTCATTCCATCTCAAAAAACCTGGGAGAAACAATTTTCACATCATATATGGTCTCCCTTTGTATATTGCCAAATCTTGTTCACCCTCCTCTGTTCAGCTCTGTACAGCTCTGAAAACCCAACCCAGTGACCCCTTTCCCCTCTGACTTCCTCTTATCTTCTGCTTTGTCATAACATCAGATTATCTTTCAACATACAATAATGGTGTCTTATAAACAACTTGAGAGGATCTCTGTGTTAATTTCTTTATCTCCCCCATAGTTCTGGGCATATATTAAGCTCTTAGTGGTTATCATTAATTTCTAAAATGCTGTTTGGGAAATCAAACAATAGAAATGGATTGAGATCAGCTAATGATTTGCTTTCTGATTTTAAGTATAATACATATTCATTCTTGAAGTATGAAAAAATAAAGTATAAAGAAAATGAAAATTACAATTCTATCAATACTATTCAGAAATACCACTTTCTACATTTTTATCCCTTTTCTTCCTTTTATGCACCTCTTGCCATTATTTAAAACAAAATTTGAATCCTCGTATACAGAGTCAGTGTTTGCTTCTCCATTTAACAGAATCGTAAAGTTTCCCCACATCATTAAGTAACTTCTGGCACGTCCAGATAATATTTGACAAATATTAAAATGATGTCTTAGAACAGCGCTTCTCAAATTTTCATGAGCGTACAAATCACCTGGGATATTGTTAAAATACAGATTCTGGTTCAGTGGGTCTGAGATGGGTTCCAAGAGTCTGCATTCCTAACCACCTCCCAGATGATGCTGATACTGCTAGTCTGTGGACCACATTCTGAGTAGCAAGTGCTTAGAAGATATATATTCCATTAATGATGAATGCTTAAATAGTTTCCAGTGTTTGGCTCATACACGGTGAAATATCAAATCAATGGAGTGATAAGAATCCTTACACATATTGTGGGAATAATACAAATATTTATCAAGTGTATACTAAGGGTGCATACAGGCGCAAAGATAATTAAAATTCTAACTCCTGGTCAATGTCAATAGATATCAATATTTTCAAGACTCTGCATGCATACAGCTGAAGGGCATTCCAGTGACAGAAAGCCCATCAGTGGTTTCTAGGGAACAAAGGGAAAGGCAAAAAGGGAGGAAACTTTTAGGGGTGGTGGATGTTCATTACCTTGATTGTGGTGATGTTTTCATGGATATTTTATATATATATATATTTATATATATATTATATATATAATCTGTTAAAGCTTATCAAATTGTACACTTTAAATATATAGAGTTTGTTGTCAATTATACCTCAATAAACCTATTTTTTAAAATATGAGGAAGAAAGCCACAAAATGTGTTCCAGAAAGGTTGTATTAATTTACATCCCACCAGCAGCATATGCAAGTGCCTGCCTCATTTCCTTTGTCAGCACTATAATTCTTAAAGAAAAAAAAACCCATGATGTTAATTTAGAAAGGCAAAATCTCTCACTTGTTTGAACGTGTGTCTTTGATTACTAGTAGACTGAAATTTTTTCATGTTGATCAGCTTTTCACTCGTTTTTCTTTTGTAATGTGTGTTTATCAACTTATAGGAGCTCTTTATTTAGATATGTGTCATAAATACATCACCTATTTTTTTTCTCTTGGCTAGATGTTTACATTTGTGTATGTGATGTAATTATAACATAAATAGACATTTTAAATAAGTTCAAGAATCAAAAAAATAAAAACAAAAACAAAAGCCAATCTTAACGCTGCTCAAAACACAAACAAAAAAAGCTGTCAGGACATAGAATTAAACATAAAAAAAATCAAAAATCTTTTACAACACCTATTTCTTCCACGAGGTGGCTGACTTATTAGCATAAAACTACATCAGAAGCAAGCCATATATATAAACATATCAACCTTATACCTGTCATATTCACTCTTTTAGTCGGTTAATACAGTAAAGTAGGTTAGTTTTATCCTCTTTAAAATGAAGAGTTTGGTACTGAGGTATAACATATTTTGTGATTTAATCAGGAATAGTCAGAATTTGGATTTATAAACTTCCACTTTTTGTTTATTGATCCTAATTGTGTTAGAAATGGGTCCATGAAATCAACCTGGGGTTGAGTGGTTTTTGTTTTGAATCAACTGAATAAATACCAGAAAAGGAGAATATTTACATATTCTCCTGGAGAGGAGAGTAAATCTTTATATTAACAATCCTGAGAAGACATATTTTTAAACTGTTTTCCTTCACTCTATACCTGAGTCTCACAAGATTTTTTTAGACAACACAGCAATGAAGAATGCTAATACTAGTAATACTGGTAAAAGAGGAATGCTTCTTTATCTGCCATGCCAATTGGTACAAATTCAAGAAAACTAGTTCCTCCAAGAGGTAGTTACAAGTATTCATAAATTTGTCCAATCCTTTGAAAGTGAGTCATAATTAGCCACCAGAAGAGACAGATATGCACTTACCATTTAAAGAATGAAAATTTTAGTTTCCTTAATAGACTATTTTCAACTCTTGTTCTGAAGCCTTATAAGGTTAAATCATTTGGTCAAGTACGCAAAACTAGATGATGTCCAATCTGGAACAAAAGTCCAGATTTCCTGAGGTACAAGCTGAAGAGCAGAAGGAGATGAAACGTGGAAATAACGTGGAAGATAACGTGGAGATAACGTGGAAATCAATGATGTGACTGAGGGTCCAGAAAAATCCAATTCTTTGAACTTTTACTTCCTCATCCATAAAATGAGGGAGGTGGATTAAATGACCGATACACTTCCTTTCAGCTCTAACCTTCTCTAAATGTAGGCGAGATAAGTTGATAAAACCTGTGACACATGCAGTCATATTGCTAGAGACCTTTTATTGCCAACCTGAGGTTTCTTGACTACTGTTTTTGTAAGTCCATGTCAGCTCAGGTTCAAACTCTAGCCCTATCCTATTTATGTAGCTTTGATGGTTTATCCTCTTATTAGATAAAAGGAAATAAGGGTCCCAAGAGATTAATAGCAGCTACACCTCAAAGAGTTAAGATGATGAAAAGAGAGAATACATCCCAATACTTAGCAGTGCCTGGCATAGAGTAAGATGTCCAGTAATTGCACATCTGCGTATTTGGGGTACCTTAATCCATCCAGGCTGATATTAACAGAATACCATAGATAGGGTAGCTTATAAACAACAGAAATTTACTTCTCACAAATAACTGTGGGGGAGGCTCGGAAGTCCAAGATCAAGTCTCTGGCAGATTCTGTGTCTGGTGAGGGCCCCCTTCCTGGTTCGGAGATGGTCATCTTCTCACTGTCCTCACATGGAAAAGTGACTAGGGAGCTCTCTGAGGCCTCTTTTATAAGAGCACTAATCCAATGCATGAGGCCTCCACCCTCATGACCTAATCATCTCCCAAAGCTCTACCTCCAAATACCATCACACTAGGGGTTAGGTTTCAACTCAGGACTTGGGATGGGGTGGAGGTGGCGGCACAAACACTCGGTCTTTTACACAGGGCTAAAATAATACCAACTTACGTGGCACTCAGGTTTCATAAGTGAAACCTACTGTATCCCCAACGAGTCAAATATTAGGTAGACAGGCGTATGACAAACTTGAACAAGTACTTCCACAAAAGGATGAACAAACGTAACTGAAAAATAGCCCTCAGGTCTGGCTCACAAAACAGTTCAGCTATATATTTACTTTAAAAGACTTTGTGAAATGGTGGGAGGGCAAGGGGAAGAGGGAGAGAGGAATGACCTCACCAATGGCAAGAACTGTGGTGTTAGCAACCCACAACCTATCAATCTTAAGAAATTAGGACTCCTTGCCATCTCTGTACTATCTCATCTGTGTTTCTCTTAGTAAGGGCCACAAACCACTTCTACCTAGAATGCTTGTTACAAGTGCAGATGCCTGATCCTCACCCATTTTTAACACACTACCTCATTAATTCTTATACATTCTACAATTTGAGACCCTAGCCCAATTGCTTTGTGGCCAGTGCTTGAATGTGGTCCATACCTGAGTCCTAAAACAGCTTAGATTCCAAACCTGAGGACTGCCCACAGCAACTTACCTGCAACCCATCACAACTAAGAAATCAGTTTTGAATGCATCAAAGCTAATGAGAAACAGTAAAACCTACAGCTCATGAATTTATGAAGTATCTGGGCACTGGAAGGAACAGGTAGGACTGCAAAAATGACCCTTCTCGAATTTTCTCAGCATATTCTAAAGTGCCAGTAACAATATTTCTTTCATTCTCAACTTTAATTTTAGCAGTGAACTGAAATAACACTTTCTATTATGGTGAGCAGTCAGGTAAGTTCCATCGACAACTGAATTGTAGTCTTTATTAAAGTTATTTTTATAAATTTATGTCTAATAACATTAAAAGGTTGCTTTTTACTTTAACATGTGCTTTGTAAATCTATATCAGCAGTAGAAAGTGCTTCCGGTGAATAGATTTTAGTCTTCAAAAATGTGACTGCATCCTTCATCTCTAGTTTTTCCACCTCCCAATTATTGACCTTACCAAAGAAAGAGGAAAATAATCAGTTTGCAAGAAGATGACGACGTATAAAATAAAAGCTAGTTTCGAGATCCAAGGATATTAAAATAACATCAGCCAACCACTTATAGTTACGCACATTTTAGAAGTTTAGTAAGACTATGTGCTAGGGTCGAAGAAAGCTCTCACAGTGAAAATTATAAAAAAACTTTAAAGGTCTTCTAAAGGGTGCAAAAATTCCTTTCTTGGGATAATCTTCCTTAGAATATAAATAATAGCCAATATGAAAAAAAAAAGTGTTACAGATTAGCCCATTAAGAGAAATGGGCCATCTTAACCTTGGTAAACCGGGCATGATCCAGTTTTGGATACTAAAGTACCATAATGAAGATTCAAATATTTACATTTCACATTATATGCAGGACCAAATGAGTGGCATTTAGATAGATCCCAACATTAACATAAATATACATTTATTCGTATGGTTCTTGCTCCATACAGAGACATCTAGAGAGGCTGTTCAAGAAAAGTTGTGCTCAGAATCAAATAAAGCCTAAGGAGGGAAGAGGAAGAAGCATCCTCTTACAATCATCCAGCATTTTCTAGTGACAAACATCCTTAACAGCCTCACAA
Source organism: Balaenoptera acutorostrata (assembly GCF_949987535.1). Lineage (NCBI taxonomy): Eukaryota > Metazoa > Chordata > Mammalia > Artiodactyla > Balaenopteridae > Balaenoptera > Balaenoptera acutorostrata. The sequence continues at coordinate 65,101,686 of NC_080071.1, read as the reverse complement.
TGGCCCATGAAAACAAAGCTTTAATTAACATCTTTTCTTCCCCTGTTCAAGATAACCTAGAAACTGAATATGGTTTCATGTGTCTTAAATTAAAGAAGTACACATATTATTTACATTTTTCACTTAACAAAAATGATTAAAGTTGACTAAATGTAGCACTTATAAAACCCCAAGTAAATAATAGTAATCAGCTGAGTAGGAGCCAAATCATGTACCAGAAATGTGCTTTTTCAAAGAAAACAATAAATAAAACACTTATTCCAATACTGCTGACAATTCATCTAGTCCTAGTAACCAGCTTCAACCGCAACATTCCCAGCAGAATGAACATCAGTAATTGAAGACTATTTCATTTGCATTTTTTTCTTACCAAGATCACATGAAAACCCATTACTTTCAAATGCCGCATTTTCATAGCAAGGAATCCTCTGGGGTGGGTTGAATCCAAACAGTACGTAGATCTAGGAACACAGAGTACAGCTACTCTGAAAACAAAAACACAAAACGTGAGACCAGTTACTAATGAGATGACCATGTACAATCCTGCTGCATCCTCGTTCTTTGGAGATTTCAAAGCTGAGCTCTCCACTTACCACATTCCTCACCATTCCCTCCGGTGTTAGTCCTTCACTTCCTCATTACCTAGACTATGTAGATATTCCAGTATATGAAGACTATCTTAGGAACCACAAGCTTATAAAAATGCTTTATACAAACAGTATCCCTTAACCATCTTTAAGAATGGCTACATTCTCGATGAGGAAAATTTTCAGATATGAAAGCACCCATTTTAGGGCTTTCCTGTGCAGAGCTAATCTCTGATCTAAACATAATTATTTATGCTACTAGAAGCACTGATGTAGATAATACCAAATGGAAAATGCTCTGCTTGTACATATTATCTCCCAGAGACAGACACATTTAAAAACCAGAATGGGAAGACCAAATACAAAAAAGAAAACACTAAGAGATAGGCAAGACTGCTGCAAAGATAAAACGTATACGTGTAACAAAAATGTAGAAGGTGTAATTTGTTTTTCATTGTTCATGGCCTTTTGGAAAGATTAAGTTCATTGGGGGAGAAAAAGACATTTGTATCCTTACTGTCTTCTGTTATACTCTGGCTGTTATCTGAGATAAAGTAAGAGAAATTTCATATCTTTAAGGGAACACTGATTCCTCACTTTTTCTCGGTACTTTAGGCTGAGAACTACTACATTATATTATTATGCCAGAACAGATGAATACCTGAAAAAGAAAAATGATCTTTCAATTTGGTCAGAGAGAAAGCCTCTTTTTGAGGGAAGATGGGTAATATGTAGAAGGAAGATAGTGGCTGAAAAAGATGGCCAAGGAACAAGCTAGATGGATTTAGAAAGGCGCAAAAGTTACAGAGCTGTGTATGAGTGGAGAGGGATGAGGAGATAAGAGTTTGAATCCCTACAGACTTTTTCTGTACCTCCCTCTACCATACTTATGTGCATGTGCTACAAAGCAGTAGGGGATGTAGGTCGCTTGGGGTCAGGATCCATGTCTGACTCATCTTTGCGTGCCCCACAGGCCCTAACAGAGCCTTTCCACAAAGAATGACTGAACACAGGGTGTGCGCAATATGACCTGATCCAGATGCTTACAAGGCAGAATATTCTCTCAGGGAGTAGCATCAATTTCTCCCAGAAACACCCTCTGTACTGTGTGAGTCAAGGAAACTACTTCTAATTAACTTCAATATGGTTTGATCCATATACAATACAGCTTAATTAAAAAGCTGAAGTTTCTCTACCTTTAGAAAGGTTTGGTGGTAGAGAAACAAATTTTTTGGGTATTTGATTTTAGTAGAAGCCGTCATTCTTTATGATCACTACTGCATTATCTTGTCAAAAATTTACACTGCACTGATGGTTTCAATTATATTAGCATTGTTTCATTGAACTGTTTAGCTTTAAAACCTGATTTTAAAAAATTGCCTGTTTCATTAAATGGACAACTCCAATCCACTGTCTTCAACCACAGTGTCCCACATTTACACCTAAGGGGTAGATTAATGGATGAGGCGTCCCTCGGTGCATTACAAGCTCTATACAAATATAAGGTCTTGGTATTGTTACTGCTATTTAATATGAAGTCTTTGAGAATTAAGATTTAAATTTAGAAAGTCCAGCAAATGCGTATGTGTAAACAACCTTTGAATATTTGTAGCAGAAGTTACCGCATCCACGTCAGAAAATGCAAGCGCTTGGCTCCTGTTAGCATCCATTCTGATTTCAAAATCTGAAAGAAAAAAATTGATACTAATTTTTCAAACGTTGCTGAAAGTGATTTTTTGTTTGAAAAGGTATACTACTACTACCAATAATTATAATGGCAGCAGGTAAGCTATACTGAGCTTATTTACCATGTGCCAAATACTAGTCTGGATTGTATACGTATAATCTCATTTGTTGGTCACAGGAACCCTGTGAGATGGGTACTATTATTATTGCCATTTTACAGATAAGGAAAGAGGCTGCTGAGTGCCTAACGCATAGCACTAGTAAGTAGTAGAGTGAAAGTCCACACGCAGCAGGCCAGCTCCAGAGCCAATGCTGCACCACACTAGACTGCTGCAGTAAACGTCTTATCTTTTGTCAGAAAAAAAGTAAAATAGAGGAAAATTATATAAAGTCCCATACCAATATAATAATTATGTGGCAACCATACACTTTTTGAGAAGCATCCTTCTCCCAGAAGGCTACTCAGCACCTCGGCAACCTTTGCATGTGGATGTAATGACGTGGGGGGCAGCTGTGGCAGCACTAAGTGTGTGTCCTTGTGACAAGGAGCTTCAAGTTTTAGACAGGCAGCCAAAACATGAAGCTTGTGAACATTCCTCTCCACGTCACCTAATAAAAAAAGAGAACGAAAATATATAGTTAAGAAAAATATTGGGCTTCCCTGGTGGCGCAGTGGTTAGGAATCCGCCTGCCAATGCAGGGGACACAGGTTCGTGCCCCGGTCCGGGAAGATCCCACATGCCGCGGAGCGGCTAGGCCCGTGAGCCACAACTACTGAGCCTGCGCGTCTGGAGCCTGTGCTCTGCAACGGGAGAGGCCGCGACAGTGAGAGGCCCGCGCACCGCGATGAAGAGTGGCCCCCGCTTGCCACAACTAGAGAAAGCCCTCGCACAGAAACGAAGACCCAACACAGCCATAAATAAATAAATTAATTAATTAATTTTAAAAAATTTAAAAAAAAAAAGAAAAATATGAATGCTACATTTAAGAAATTGTATTAATGCACCTATAATTCTGATCACTTGCTTCGTATCAGGAGGAATCTCTCTGTGTCTCCCGAGGTCCCACAGTGTGTAGGTCAGTGCCCTGATAATGCTTTAAACTTTAAAATATCTTTCAAGGTGCTTTAGCCTCAACTCTTCACTGAACAGATGGGAAAATGCTCAGGAATGTTAAAACACCTCCTGATTAACTAAAGGCAAAGTTGGGACTAGATTCCAGGTCTCCTGGGTTCACGGCTGTCTCCTCCACGTTACACTGCTTGAAGTATCAGCACGTGGTGTTCCTTCTCCACACTTCAACTTTGGAATTTCATACTGTTGTTTTTAAAAGGATTTAAAATACTCTATTCCCAGATACATCATCAAATTTTACACATCTAGCCTGATATTGCTTTTCCTTATTTAACAGTAAAGACTGAAAGACAACAATTAATTTGGTTCCAAGAGTAAATAAATTCACTACTTTGGTAACTATTTGGTTTCTTGATCTAACAGCTGTGCCCTCATTACAGGCCATGAGTGACAAAGTGTTTATAGCTGCAAAAGTTGACTTAACTTGGCTTCAAACGTGCCACATAAGGATTAGAAGTACAAACACCTCTGATCAAGGCATAAAGAACAACCTGAACATTTAGCCTTTGCACAGGTGCATGAAGTATAAATAAAAAGAACAATGACGCTGTGTTTCTTATTCATGCTGTCTATGGGCAGGATCTGTCATTAAAGGAGCCTCCACCGGTTTGCTGGTTTGAAGCACGGCCCTTTGACTTCACCATCATTGGTCCTTTCATCAGGAGCACCCGCTCCACACGTTTTAACTAACACTGCTGCAACTGAGACCCCAATCAGAATCACCTGATAGCCTGGCAGTACTGCTTTATTTTAGTCACCACTGTGCACTGACATCCTACCTGACGTCAGCAGATCATGGATGATGTCCTTTTGAAGAAGCTGATTAATAGGGGCCAGGGGAAAATGGTTCATCAAGCAAAACGAACACACAGCATTCAACAGGTTTTCAGAAGAGATGTGGTGAAGACTACCAGTGAGAGCACTAGCCATAACTTCTAGGAACCTACAGGGGCAGAAAGGAAAGTCAGCTTTCAAATATGAAGAGTAGACAAGGTCATGGCAGAGCTAGTGAGGTGTCAGAGAACTGACAGCCTTAAGGGGATAAAACAATCAGGCTTGCAATAAGTCTTCACACATCTTTCAGGTCGGTGACTATCTCATAATAAATACATACACTCAATAAATGTTAGCTACTACTATATGTCTTACACAGGGCAAATGTTTATAAGCTTTAACTCATTTAATTCCTATTCAAACTCTATGGGATAGGTATCATTATTTTCTTCATAATAAAGATGAGTAAACAGGCTAAGCAGGGTCAACTGACTTGTCCAAGAACACACAGCCAGGAAGTAGCAGAGACAGCACTGGAATCCAAGTTGTCAGGGTCCAGAGGCTTTTAACCATTGTGCTAGATTTTTTATCATGAGTAAGTCTTTAAGACCTGGAACTCCACTGCAGTTTTATAATCAATTAAAATTCTCTAGCTATTAATACTCTGAGTTAAAAGAACTGATAGCCTAATCCTACCACCCGAGCTAACGTTACGCAGTATAACAAAGCAGCTGAGCACAGAGGAAGAGAGGAAAGATCAAAATTAGGTAAGGTCACGTGTGCAGGGTGGCACTGCTAATAAACGGCACAGATACGCTTGGAACCCGGGTCAATTTGACTCTTAGGGCATAAGCTATATATCATTATATAAGAAAAAAGGAAGTATTGATACTTGCAAAGTACTGTGATAGTGTACAGGAAAGAAAGTAGATAGGGTAGCTTTGGGGATAAGGAGAATTTCAGTTAAGTGGAAAGATGGCAAAAGGGAAGACCACTTGAAACTAACGCCTGAAAGTACATGCTATTCACGCTGTAATAACCAGCGAGGCTGGGGCACAGGCAGGGAGGCTCACAGCAGGGCGAGTAGGCCCAGAAGTAAGTCCTTAGTACCAACGAGCCGTAAAGGGAAATGTCTGAGATCAACTGGGAGGTCCCGTGAGAAGCAGATGGGCGAGTGAGGAAGGCTGTGACAGGCTAAGCAGGACTGCTAACAGGTCTAGAGACAACAGTGAGGCAACACTTATTAAAGGGAGAACTGATGGAGTTTGGAGTATGCAGCAAGAAACAGCGGGGCTGCAGAGGACTGATCTGGAGCCCAGCGGTAATCACCTCTCCAGTCTCCTCGCATCCCACTTCTTATGCTGTTACCTCATGCTTCAGCGACACCAAAATCTGTGTCGTTCCCTGCATGTACTCTGCTGTTTCTTTCCTTCCTGACTCGAATATGGAGTCCCTTCTACTCAGAATGGTCTCTCCATTGTTAACTCCTATCTATCCATCTTTCAAAATCTGCTCAGGTACCAACTCCTCCAGGCAGGATGCTTGGCACCCACCCTGACCCTCCACTTCGCCAGGCTAGCATCCTGGTACATCCCTCCTCTATTCCTATATACACTGTATAAAACTCTATCACTTCAATGTTCATGCTATATTTAACTGCAAAAAGGATTATGTCTTATTCATTTTTGTCTTAAGTACCTGAGTGCTTGGTACAAGTTTTCCGACTAAATGAACAAATAAACTTAGATGAGGAGGAGGAGAATATTAGTGGAAAAGGAAGAATCAAGAATAATGAGCTAAAAACTCACCAAGTTGTATACATTGAATATGCACAGCATTTTACATGTTGTTATTCATACCTCGATAAAGTGGTTTAAAAAGCTCTAGAGTGCTTTTCAATTATGGAGCAGAGACAGGCTTATTGACAAATAATTGCAGCTATGTGTCAAGGCTCCACCAAAGAGTTATATAAGACATGACAAGCACAGGGGCTCTGATGGAGACAATTAAGGGAAGGCACATGACATGCAGTATGAACTGAGTCTTTCACAACAATGGAGAGCACAGTGGGCAGCTGCTTTTCTTGGCCCAGCACTTCTTTGATTACCTGCCCCAAAGAAATGGGCATGTGACCCAAACTCGTTCAATCAGATTTTCTCTTTTGGAAATCTGAATTTTGAGGGAAAACCACAGGGACAAAAAGCTGTTGGAGTCAAGCTACTCGATGGCAAAGAGATGGCCAGTGAACCTTGCCACTGAGACCCTCAGAACTGCCCTAGTTTTTTCCTCCAAGGCCTCTGTGACAGACACTCTAGTTTTTTTTTTAAATCTAACAATTACTGTGTGTCTGGCATTGCCTTAAGAACCTGACACAGGTTAACTCATTTAATCCTCATAACAACCCAATACGATTAGAAATAACTCTTTATTTCTCATCCTCATTTTAACAGATGAAGAAACTGAGGCACAGATAAGTAACTTGCCAAAGTTAAGTAGCTAATGAATCACAGAGCTAGGATTCAAATCTGAGCAAGGTGTCTCCAGGGTCTGCACTTTTAATCACTCTTCTAACAAATGACAAATGACATGTTATATGCGTTTCTGGTTTTTAATGAAACTTAGAACTGACCTAGAGAGGAAGGAAAGATGTCCTGGGTAGAAAGAAGATGAAAGAGCACAGCATGTTTGAGAAATTGCTGTGTTTAATAGTAGAAATGCACGGTTGTGGTTAAAATGAAAAGAATAGAAAACAGTAGTTTGGGACCAAATGAAGAGTTATGGTCAAAACTAAACTATAAACTCAGGAGCTGAGGGAATAAGCTCGGGGAGAGTTTGAAATGAAAACTCCTATCCTGAATTACCAAATATATTGCAAAGAACAAAGAAACTGGCAAAAGCAAAGCACATATCTTTAGCAAAGATAAAATAAAATTCTGTTTAACTTCATAAATAAGGAATATTATGTTTAATTTCTGGACATGGATGAAGGCCATGGATGGGTTCGCATGTAAGAATTCATTGAGCTTCGTAATCTTTTCTATAAATACGATATGTGGCAATAAAAAAGTAAAAAAAGAACAAGTACATACTCGTGAGTCCAGCATTTGTGGAAGTGATTGAGAGAAGAATACACATGAAGAATAGAGACAAGGCTTTTCACGTTTAGGAAGCCAGGTTCATCTGCTGCTTTCTTCATAAACAAGTCCATCAAACTAACAGGTCGAAAGCCAAAGTTTTCAAATGAGATGAGGAGAAAAAGAACCTAAAAAAAGAAAGAATTGAGGGAAAACTTCTTAAGAATTACAGTATGCTATTAGCAATCTTTTAGATCTCAAAAAATTTAAACCGCAATAGAACTGTCCTGACTGATCAAATATTCCCTTAAAAGGAACAATTATCTTTTCCTTACAAAATCTGTTCCAGTTATTCTTGAATCAGAGTATCGAGTTAACAAGCAACCTCTTTTTATAAGCTGAGAACCAGAGCACACAACGGTTTCCATATTTCCATCTCATTTAAAATAAATCTTTTCCTATACGCTTTTCATACAACAGTTCTGAAAATTACCTTTAAATACACCTCTCCTGAAGTTTTTCAAAACGACCAAGCCAATTTTGAACTGCTCTCCCTTCCAAACCTAGACACTTCCTAGATTCTAACAGATAAGAGATAACTCAAAAATTTCTATGTTCAATACTAATTTCTATAACTGAGAATAGAGCTGAAATACGATGATTAAATGTTCCAGTTCACCTCTCATTTCCCTCTTAAGTCTTTCTCACAATAAGTACTTCTCTTTCCAAAATCAATTTCCATACTAAACTCAACCTCACCCTCCAAAGTGAACTAAACCAGTGACCTAACATGGTTACCACTACTTTACTACAAAAAGAAGTTTTTACCAGCTGCTTCATTTAGATGTTTAATTATTAACACATGCCCTGAATTTAAAGGCTCTTACTCTAGAACAAGCAAACTTTCCATAAATAGAAAACAGACATGACCATTAAGTAATGACAGTTTATTCTTCAAAAGGCGTTAAGCCTCTCACATCACCTATCCCCATTATTCTAAATCTAATAAAGGAAAAGTAGAAAGACAGAAATAATCCTTAGTATCCAACCAAAGTACCATACAACCTTTTGAAAAACAAATAGAAAACCAACTTTGGACAATATAATTTTTGTTTTGGATAGAAAGATGGTCCAGACATTGAATAATATATTAATAGGTAACCCCCAGACAAAAATTATAAGGAGCTAGTTTTTCAAGCCGATTTAGCATTGGAATATTTTGGAATCTAAACCACTTTAAAATGATAGAAAAATTATTTCGAATGCTAAATAAATTAATACGTTTCTTGAAAGTTTCTGAGGCTTCTTCTAAACTGTTAACATACTTACTTTTTTCAACTTCCACATGTCAAAAGTTGTAGCCACATAATCTGCTATTCCCTTAAAAAGATCTATATTAATGTATTGGAGGTCTCTGCAAGACTGCAATATGCTGATCAATATTTTAAAAGGACACCCATGGATATTACCTTTAAGAATGAGTTAAAGAAACAAGAATTACCAGATGGTTTTGACTGTAAGATCCAAGATACTATATACACAGTACTTTCGTTTCTTTAGAAAAAATAGCACTATATTTTGTTAAAAAAAAAAAAAACCACTATAGGCAAAAATAAAATTTAGATCTAACCATATCATCAGATATTTTTCATATAACAGCAAAGTTGTTAAAACAAACAAAACAAATATAGTCCAGAACAGATCGGATGCTACAAATCATATAAGAAAAATCCCCTTACTTGTGACTATCTTACTGCACTCATTCAAAAGGACAATGGAGCGGTGATTCATGGCGGCCAGTACTGCAAACATGTGCTGGCTATTCAAAACAGAAAATTGGTCTAATTCTTTCAAGGCTTTCATCTAAAGAAAAGTAAACTTAGATTGAATTTTTCATTTGTGGCAAAATAAATTAAACTCCTATATTTAAATTAAAAAGGATAAAGTTTGAGCAAAATGACTCGGACAAACAGATATATAGATAAATATATGTAAATATACATACAGATAAAAATAAATCTATTTCTATTATTTCACTTTAGCAAAATTACATCCAAAAGCACAATGTCCTCCTAATAAACTGACTTTAGGAGGTGACAGCAAATCACAAGAAATATTTTTTTCAAATTTTACACAACAGAGAAAATTCAGAAGGTATTTACCTCCAATTTCCTTTTAAGACCAATCGGTGCATCTTTTCCAATACACTTCATTACAGTTTGTAATGTGAAGACACGTTCTATTTTCCAAACTTGCTGATCAACTAGCATCCTGTCATCAAACACAATAAATACCACAGTCCTAGGATCTTAAAACCAGGAGAGAAATCTTAAAAGTCATTTGGTCCAGCTTCTACTTCTAGGCAAGGAATATGAAGCCCAAAGAAATGATCTACCTGTCCAAGAGAGTGCAAATAGTGAAAGCTCCAGGACCAGCCTAGTATTGTTTTCTCTCACATTATTTTGCTGTCTTTATGCATGAACAAATATCAGGAGACTATATTAAGACATCTCAATGCATAGTCAATGAAAAAGGGAATTAAAAATTATTCTCATCAACCTATGACATTAGATTAGGTGCATCAATTTTATAAGTTGTAAAACTTAACCTCCTTTTCAAGCTGGGCCAGTGTCATGTGACCTCCACATAGTACCCAATTAACCATTATGAACTGAGTACATATCAGTTATCCCCCAGCCCACATCAGTACTATGTTTTAAGATAATTTTAGATTTTAATGTTACCCACACCTTTTATTTTATGGTGGACCCTGAAAGAAGCATTATTTCCAGCTTCACCTGATCCAGAGTCACTATTTTAAGTTTAATAAGGTATTAAAGACCATAACTACTAACGAAGTCTTCCATGCCCCCACTCCAAAAAAGGGAGCTCAACTTTCATCTTCATTTTTGATTTAAGAGAAACAGAGAAAGGCACTTGAAGAAAGCGTAAGACAGTTCTCACCGCAATCCTGCTCGAAGAACATCCACATTCTTGCATGGCTCCATTGCCTCTAAGATAGTTGACAAAACTGAAAGACATGTCTCATCACACTCATTGATACGTTCCTATTGAAATATAATGACAAAAATACCACAGGTGACGAGCTCATAGTAGACTATCTCACCCAAGCAAAACCACTGAACTGATGCTTTCAACTAAAGGATTAAGTATCAAACCAATAACTCACACAGTCAGTCCACAATAAACAGCATCTTTGGAAAACAAGATGTCATATGTAAGTGAATTTTCCAAATAATTGATACACATTCTTTTATGTATCAACCTTTTTTTTACATTCTCCGTTATCACTGAAAATGATTTGATATTGATTACCTTCCTCCCCTTCTGAAATAACTTTTATCAAACATTATTTTTACCTCTTCTTGAGACCCAAAGCCATCATGATGACAAGTGCAGTAATACTAGAGCTACAGGACAATTTTCCTACCCCTAAAGAATCTTACACAGCTGCGCTTACAATTTCCCTATATCCTTTCCTGGGTATCGAACTGCAACCTCAGTTGTGAACTTTCTAATTCACATCTGCTGTCACATTTTACCACCACTACCTGGATCTCAAGAGGAGCCCAGGCTCCATGGATCCTTCTTTCAAATCCTCTGAATTAGGGTACTAATTTAGGTTCTAGAAATGGCCTAATTTAGAAAGCAAATAGTAACAACACAGCTTACCTAGTGCTCTACAATTTAATCACAACTAGCTTATACACCTCACAAGAGTACTTGTGATCACATCTGAAAGATGTATGCTCTTTTGCTAAAATTACAATACATGACTAACTACTCACAAAGTCTCAAGTCAGAACCAGATAATGATAAGAAATGGATACTGCTGGAAGGAAAAAAGGTCTCATTCCCATGAGAGGGTTTCCATTAACAATTTATAGCATTCCATCAATATCTACTGTGAAAGAAAAGACCACTTGGCTATGTGTTTGAAGGGCAAACTTCACTGATGACATATTTCATCCCTAGCTAAAATGTCTTTGCAACATTCCAACATGTTAGTGAGATACAATTATACGTACAGATAATCTGACCCCAAATATCCACTGTTCATTCCTCACCAATGCAGATACTATGCTGATGTGAATACCTGTCCAAAATTCATTTAGAGCATCACTGACCAGGTAGAGTGACTTACTGTAATCACTTTTAAATAACTATATAGGAAACGCAGTCCACCAAAAAACACAGATATTCTGCGGTTTAAACACACACACACACAACAAACAAATTAGTTCCTGGGCAAGAGCATGGAAATCACAGTAATGTAAAAAGTTAAAGTTAAAAACTCTCATATACCTATGAACCCAATTCTTGAATTCTATAGTAGAATAGGATATATATCAGATCATCCTCAGGAAACTCCTGTCTTCAAAAAAAATTATTTAATTATGATCATTGAGTTCAGAAGTCTGAAGAGTCCACTCTTAAAAGGTAAATGATTACTTTAATGAACTCATCTTTTCCTCAGCCAATCTGGCGTCATTTCAGTGACATCAAACAGGATACTGACTCCTTTGTTTGAAACTAAAAGTGGCTCCTTCCTCCATTCCATTTCCCACTCCCACAGTAATCTAAATACAAATTGGAACATGTTGATGACCTTTGCTTAAAATATTTCACTGGATCCCCATTGCCTACAGGATAAATCCAAACTCCTTAGCCAGGCAGAAAAGGCTCTTCAGGATTCATCCCCTTTTTCCCCAACCTCATGCCTTGCCACGACACCCAACCCCTCCTCCTTGACAACCACAGACACAATTTCCTCCCCATTCCCTCAAACTCACAACCCCAGTATTCTGTACTTCCAGCCACAATGAACTACTTTCAGCTCTGCAAACTATTCTCCAGGATTTGAACATATAGTCTTCTCTGCTTGAACCACCATCCCCTTCGCTATCCATCTTCTAAGTGCTGGCCATTTCTTGGACTCAGCTTAGACATCATCTCCTACTGGGCTTGCATTTTAGCTCTACTATGTCGAGGTGTTTGTTCATTCACGCAGCAAATATTTATCAAGTACCTACAGATAGTGACACTAACAGGTATGTGACCTTGGGCAAGTTATTTAACTTCTCTAAGCCTAAATTTCCTAATCGGTAAGATGAAAGTAACAATACCTACTTTTAAAAACTACACTGAGAATTACATGAGACAATCCTCTTTTCAAACTTTGTACCTATCACTGCTTCAAACAGTAATCCTGTATCCTCCTCCCCCATCACCTCTTCCCATAATGAAGGCATACTCCTGACTAGGTTTGAAGCCCTTGTAATACATTCTCTATATTTTTCTTTCATTGCACTGAAAGCTCTATGTGGCCGTTATTTTGTAACTGTATTCCCTATGCTCAGCACCATGCCTACAACATAGTAAATGTATGACTCATCAGATGAACATTGGTTATTTTTGTAATTACCTACAAAATATCTGTTGTCCCCTCTAGGTTATAAGGGCAGGGATCATGTCTTCTATATCTTTACGTCCCCAGTGACAAGTCTAGTAACTGATACATAGTTGACACCCAATAAATGTTTACTGTATGAATAAATCAATCCAGTAGCTGTGTGACTTTAGCCAAGTTGCTTAACATCACTAAATCTCTTTCCTCATCTGCTAAACTGAGGTAACATCAACCTTACAGGGCTATTGTGAAGATGACATAAGACAACACAAGAAAAAGGTACAGGTAGTCAATAAATACTAGTTCCCTTCCCTTCTCTTCTTCTTTCAACTACCCAACCTTTCCTTGTATATTTTGTACCTCTTCCCATTTTAGCTTATTCACTATTACTCAACTCCAGAGAAGAAAAATGGGGCAAGCTTTCATAAATTTCTACAGCAAAAAGATCTGGCTAACTTAAGGTCTCTAAATCATATAATATCTATGCAGAAACAAATATAAACTACCATTCCAAAGGTAAGTTTCTTTCAAGGAGGCTACATGTTTACATCCCATCATTCTTTCAAGATATGCTAAACCAAGTAAAAGTATATTTAAGGCTCCTTTTGATTTTACCTGGACCACCCTCAGCAAAGTCTGTACAAGTAGCGTATTCTGAGGAATCCCGAGCTTCACCATAGCATGAAGACTAAACAGCAGGTTGTCGTAGTGCATGATCTTGGCTTCTCTCATAATTTGTTCACACAGCTGGCTAAACGCAGGGTGGTTAAACATCAATTGTTTTTCAAAGCGCTTCTGGTCGTCAGACATCCGTTTGGCAATTGTCCACATGGCTGAGAAATAGTTACTACTAGGAAATGTAGGTGCTTTTGAAAATATATCTAACACATCACTCAGGGAATTACACTCCTGAGACAGTTTTCTACAGTTGATCGGGGTTGGTTTTGTTCTCTTGGTGAGAACATCTTCATTGGAAGGCTCATGATGAAAGTTTTTCTTCAATCCATTATCAGAGACAAAGTGTTCTGAGTTAAAGGACAGTCTTCTAGGACAAAGTAGTCTGTCAACTGTAAGGACTGCTGCAGTGCTTATGCCCTTTGTTTGAAAGCCATCACCTCCTGATTTAAAAATTAAGGCATCCTGAAAGAGATATCTAATAGATGACTTCATTCTATTATCAAAGTTACTTAAGTAACTTTGGAAAAGGTTCCAGTTTGAATAAACAATTTTTGGTCTGCAAAATCCCGAAGGATACAGCCTCACAGTTCTGCCTGTTGGAACTAAAGTACTGAATTGTCTGAGGTTCCATAAAAAGGAACCTGCTCTGTTTTTCATTTTCCTAGCCACTGAAACACTTTCAAATGGCTTTAAAGTTGTCAAGATCACACACACACACGTCGCTTCTAAATATGAAAGAAAACACATGCCGTAGCTTTCCTGTAGGGGAAGGGGTTATAAGAGAGATAAAAATTAGAGTAAAACTTCTACTTAAAAATATCAAATGCATTTAACAGAGACTAAAGTGAGACCCTAGGGAGACATTAAGATTTCCGTTAAAAAGGTAAAACCATGTTAGCAATATGGGCTTTCTCCATTTCTACCACAATGTGTATATACACAGTCTTAAAGGTGCAAGGTTACTTTGGAAGTAGTCGTTGTACAAATAAGGTTTTAAAAAAATAAAAAAGGAAGTGGATTTCTGACGTTAAAGTTTTCCTACAAAGTTTTCTTTGCAGTAAGGCATTTTATGTTACCACTGCCTTGAAGATGTCGTCAATGAAAAATAAGGGTTTAACCTTGATGGATACTTTTTAACACAAGGATTTAACTACAGCTAAACACGAACTGTTAAGAATAAGGACTTGGACAAGTAGAACGGCTCAGAAGCAGCAGCAGCAAACTAAAGTGATGCTTGCACGTGGCCTGCGCTTGTCTGGAGACACAACCAGACAGTCTCACCGGGTCTCAGAACCGGTGTCAGGAGTCCGTCCTTCCGGAGCTGGACCTCTTAGTATTAACCCACCTCCCTAAACTTACTTCCCGGGCAACTCCTGAGACCTTTCTCTGAAAGGCAAGAAGTCTAAGGCGTAGTACGACCACCTGTTCCACCTATGCTCGCCCTCCACTTACCTTAGTTCAGAGCCCCACGGTTATACGGAGACGCGGCCATAACAACTTCCCCGCGAGCTGAGCGTATCGCGAGATTTTACGGATCCTTCATAGGTCAAAAAGTGTTATGTTCGCGGGAGGTTGGAAATAGTTTACTTGGAGTGAAGAAAGCCTACCGAAAAACTGACTAGTTTTTCTTAGCTGCGGGGAATAGGAACGGGGGAGACCACAGAGCTTTTACTGACAGTGTATAACTGTGTACCCTAACACGCAACCTCTCCAGCTGGGCGCCAGAGTCCGCGCTCAGCTTCAGAGTGCGCCTGCGCCAGGTCCTGAGCGGCGTGGTTGCCTGGAAACGGTGTAGCAGCGGTTCAAGGCCCCGGGTCCTGGCTTCACTATGGCCAAATTCGTACTCGCTGGTGAGTGATCCCCGCGTCCGCCCGCAGATCGCTCAAAACACCGACAGCTACTCTCCTCCTATGACCGCTTGCCAGTGATCTTCTTAACTGGCTTATGTTCTAGCAACTCCAGCCTCTAAATGGACCACCCAGGCTTTATTATGCTTTCATTCAAAAATGTATGTTGGGCAGTGACTGTGTACAAAGCACTGCTGGACACAGGGGATACAGTGAGGGGAAAGACACATCCCTGCCTTCGAGGAGCTTTCAGTCTCCTGGGATACAGAAGCATGTAAACAAGTACTTTTGATACAGTGTGATTAATGCAATGAGGGGTATGTGCACAGGGCTCTGGGGGGTGTTACAAGAGCTGATTTGTGAAGGTTTGGAATAGGGAGGACATTCCAGAAAAAGGCACAGAGGCTAGAAGTGTCATGGCCTCTGGATACGGAGGAAGTGACTGGACCTGGGGCAAGAATGGGAGCAGAAGCCAGATCCTTGCACTTCAAGAACACCAAGCAAAGGTGTTTGAACTGTATGCTGAAAGCAATGAGGGGTCATTTAAAATGTTTAAGCAGGAGGGTATCTTAATGAGCTTGCATTTTAGGAAACCCTCCTTGTCAGCAATGGAGGGGATGGACTGGAAATGTCGACTGGCATCCAGAAAACCACCAAAGAGGCTTTTACTGCAGCAGGCTATTGTACCTGCCTCCTTTCCTCTCAGCAAGTTTCTCAAAAGGGTAGACTGCTCTTCTATCTCCAGGTCCTCCTTCCACTCAATCTGGTTTCTACTTCTGCCTCCTTTCAGAAATGGCCCTCACCGAAGTCACCAATGATTTTACAGAAGCTGTCCGGTCCTTGTCTTATTTGAACTCTTTGATGCCTTAACACAATTGTCATCTCCCATCTGCCTGAAAACCTATTTCCTTTGCTCCTGTATTCATTCAGAAGAGTATTTTTGAGAATGTTGCATTTGTGGCAGTGGCAGGGCTGGGTTCTATAGGAGCAGTGGCAGTGGCAGGGGACCTTTCTTAGGCAAAGACTTCCCAGAAGAAGTGATTTTTTAATCAGGGTCCTGAAAGATGAGTGTTACCTATCGGAGAGGAAATAAGTAGGGAGGAGGAAAGTAAATTAGGCACGGGTAGCAGGGAGTGGGGCTGCAATGAGGAAAGCTAGTTTGGTGATTTTTGAGAGTATACAATAAGCAGAAAATTGAAAAAGATTTAGTAGGGTTGGAGCATAGAGTACAAGGAAGAGACTATCATATGTTAAGGCCAGAGTTAGATAATGTATATTCTGGTGAGCCACGTTCAATATTTTTTTTAGATGTATTTATTTTGATTTATATTTATTTTTGGCTGCGTTGGGTCTTCGTTGCTGTGCGCGGGCTTTCTCTAGTTGCAGCGAGTGGGGGCTACTCTTCATTGCAGTGCACGAGCCTCTCATTGTGGTGTCTTCTCTTGTTGCAGAGCACGGGCTCTAGGCACGCGGGCTTCAGTAGTTGCAGCACGCAGGCTCAGTAGTTGTGGTGCACGGACTTAGTTGCTCCACGGCATGTGGGATCTTCCCGGACTGGGGCTCGAACCCGTGTCCCCTGCACTGGCAGGCGGATTCTTAACCACTGCGCCACCAGGGAAGCCCTCAATATTTTAAACTTTATCTAAAGTACATGGAAGGTTTTTGGAAGGAGATACATAATCAAATTTGCATTTTATCTGAGTGTTATTGCTACAATGTGAGAAGAAAAAGACTGGATGCCCAGAGCCCAGTTAGGTACTGTAGTCCAGGAAGGAAATACTGATGGCCTGGTCTAGGAAGGTGGGCAATGGAAATGGAAATAAGTGAATGGATTGGAGAGATGTTAGGGAGCAGAATCTATAGAACTAGACATTTAACTAGGTGGAGGAAGAAAGGAAGGGAGAAGAAAGAGTTAAAATTATTCCCAAGCAGTAGTTTGCATAACTGGGTAGATGGGAAATCATGGAAAAACAGCAGAAGAGTAGGCTTTATACTCTGGATACTGTTAATACTCTTAAATAACTGGGTAGATGAACATAAAGAACATAAGAGAAGGAGCAAATTTAGTAGGGGAGTGGTCGCAAAATCTGTCATAGACATGCTGAGTGCCTATGAGACATTTAGAAGGAGTTGAAAAAATACAGGAGGGTGTAGACATCTAGATAAGGAGATAGTTCTGAACTGGAAATACAGATTTCTACTTGAAACCAAAGGAGTGGAGGAGATTATCCAGGAAGGATCATAGAGTATGAAGATAAGATGCCTTGTAAAATGCTAACCTTTTAATGCATTAATAAAGGAATAGGAACCTAAAAGTGTAATGAGGAGTGGCCAGAGAAGTAGGAAGAAAACCTGAAGAATGCCCCCACTATAGTGGGTATTTCAAGAGTTGAAGGGAGACAAATGCTACCAAGGGTCAACAAGAAAAGGATCAAAAAGTATCCATTGGATTTAGTGACATGGAGATCCATGGTGACCTTCTAGAGAATTATGGGAAAAGCCAGATTGCAGTGGCATGAGAAATCAATGGAAGTGAGGAACTGGGGATGGCAAGTGTAGAGAACTATTTCAAGAACTATTTCAAGTTTTAATAGAAAAGGGCAGGTAGAAGGCAACGGCTGAAGGGGGTCATGGGCTTTTTGTTTCTCAGGACAGGAGAAACTTAAATATAATGAGTATATTTTAATTATGGTAGAAACAGGCCATTAGAAACAGAGCTAAGATGCTAGAAAAAGGGGATAACCAATGGAGGTGGAAGAGGGTGGTGTTCAGAGCATAAGTGGTGAGATTGGATCTGGATACGAGGTAGGATCCCTCTCCCACTGAATAGAAGAAAGAAGGAAAGGATGAGTCCAAATGCAGATAGGCTAGTAGGTTTGATGGCAGGAGGTTGGGGGATTTCCCAACTGGTGCCTTTTTGTATGATTTGGTTTAGTTTGCATAAATTAGAAAGCAGAGTTTTCTGTTGTCTTCTGATATACAGAAGAATATTGGAGAGAAGGAAGAGGCTTGAAGGAAGTAGACAGTTTGGAATGGTAATTGTAGAGACCAGAAGAGAGTGCTGCCAAGGGAAACAGAGGGACCTCCAGGAAGAGTTGAGGGCCAGCTAAGACTGGTGACTATGAATTTATAATGGTGCCGCTCTGCTTGGTCCTACCATGTTTATCCAGGGGTGCCAAGTACATGAAACCCAGGCACAGAAAAGGCAATTTACTGGGTTCATTCAGGGTGAGGGGCTTTTACCAGGCTTACTTGCCAGAAGCCCAGTGGGGCAAGAGAATTGAAGACATGAACCAGAAGAGTGGTCTGAATTCATGAGCCATGGATTTGAACTAAACAGGGAGGCTAATAGCCAGGGGGAGTTTGAGAGGGGTTGATGACTTAGAAGTCACCAGGAGGTTGAAGAACTGGTGATTGGGAGTAATCGGGGAAGAATGCTATAGAGAGGGTTCTGCCCTTGGCCCCTGCCCCTCCTACTCTACCAGACATCCAGTCCCACCAACTTTAGTGGCTGTCACTTCCTCTGTGTTTATGCCTGCAATATCTGTATCCTAAGCTATTACATAAGGCCTGCTCTTCAGATTTGCAAGTGCAGCTGCCTGCTGGTCATATCCACTTAGATATACTACAGATACTTCCAGCTGCACTTTATAATTTAAACTTCTCACCCATGATTTCTCTCTAGTAAGGTCAGGATCACCTACCCACGCCAGAAAAAAGAAGTTAAGCCAGACTCTTCTCTCTCCCGCCAATTCTCCTTCCCCTTCCCCCAATACTCTCTGCATACATATCAAGTCCACATGTGATTTTACCACCACTCCTCACTTCACACTTTGCCTTTTAGTAGCTACTAATGAGTAGTTCATTATGAGTAGTTCATGCTTAATTAGTAGCCTGGCAGCCTCTTAGAGGAAGTGAGGTCTAATATAGCACTGGAGGAGAATAAATATTCAATAGTCTTTTTTCCTTTCCACATTTTATTACTAATGATTCTGATCTCCTATGAAATTCATTTTATTTTGCCAATATAATAAAAATCAAAAGTTTATGTTATGGCAGTTTATGCTATAACTCTATATAAATTATATTGTAACTGTGTGATTGATTCTGTAATTATATGACAAATACTTGTAACTACATGATAATTTCCATGTGATGAAAGAAAATATTGCTAATTTGAATTTTTTAGGTAGAGCAGATTGCCCATATTATGCTAAAGCAGAACTTCTGGCAGATTATTTACAAAAGAATCTTCCTGATTTTCGGATACATAAAATTACACAACATCCTGATGTTTGGGAGGTAAGAGGCCTTTACAGTTTGTTAAATTCACACACACAGAAAAATGTGTTCTGATTTAATTAAATATTAGCTAGTGTATCAGATAGCTTTCCAGTAATGAATGTTCATGTACTATTGATATTTTAATATTAGTAAAATAAGTCCTGACTTATCAGCCTCAAAACATTATTTATATTTTTTTCCTAGTACCTAATAGAACAAATGAGGCCCTAACCTGTAAGTAGAATAAATTTGGCTGGTATTTTCCCCCCAAGAATCCACATAGCTTATATTGCACTTTTTAACTTTCAATTCTCCTTCATATTGATTTCTAATGACATGAGGGACTTGTTTATTTGACACACCCTTCTTTGGGACTGAGATGGAAATTTGGGTGAAGGAGTTTCCTTTACTGGGGAGTGCTCTTGGGAACAACATCCTTAGAAAGAATGAGGGCAGCAGGACTGGGCAATGGGAGAAGTTGAGCTGCCATCCAGCTCTAACAAAGGGCTCAGCCAGCCCTACAGGGAACTCTGAAGCTGGGATGGCCCTTCAGAGATAACCCCCCAAACAGGCAAGGAGGCCAGGCTTTTGTTCTCCTACAGCTAGCAGTCATAGGATGTGGGCTGCCCTGGGGAAGAGACTTAACCTTCGACAAGGGAACATCCTTTGGTTGAGGTCAATTTCCAGAGAGAGACTCAGCACTGAGCCATCAACAGCCAATACACCTCGTGGCAGGGGGAATGAGTGCCTTGGTCACGAAGGAGGAATAGGGACTACGCGTGACAGGATCTGCTAGTTCACCAGTTGTGCCTTTTGGATCCCCATGCTGCATATAATACGTTCACACCATCTGGGAACAGCTCTTCCAGAATTCTGGTTGGCATCTCTCCCCAGGGAAACTTTATAAGAGGAAGTTTAGTTAAATGAACAATAGTCTCCGCTGCACATCATTTCAGCACTACACATCATTCAGCACCATAATTGACTCATCACCTTTCTTCTCTTCTATCCATTGAAGATTCCCCTCACCCTCTGCTGATTCAGGTGACTTATTAGGTGTGGTGGTGACTTACACCTGTATCCTTAGGGGTCTGAACCCTCGTCTCTATTCCCTTTTCAGGATATGACTGTTGCACCTGTCCATTTGCTGTCAAAATTGAGCAAGACACTACCAAGGATGCCCCAATGGATTACCTAGATGCCAACTGTTCTTTCCTGCCCACATTGGGTAATAGCTGCCCTACATGCTCCTGATCAACAGGGGCAATTACCCCTTCCATGATGGTAACTCCTTTCCCTACTGGCTGATCTCTTGGCACAGGAGCTCTAAGTGACCATGTGGCAGCCATAGATTAAAGTTTAATGGCACTCTTCCTGATAGAAGCACCCCTCACCCTGGGTGGGTCACTGGGAGTGATGGTAAGCAGGGTCACTCTTAATTCCATTCTTGGTTCCTGGATTCATGTATTTGACCTATTGGGGCAAAACTCTATTGATTTGTGGTATATATTGCATCCTGAAAGATGGTACCCCCATCCTTGCAAGGTATCAGTCTCTAAGCTGGTGCCTGTATCTTCAGTGTGTTGTTCCATCCCTCTATCATGCTGCTAGATGTTGCCATATATGGTAGGGCCAGTGGATCCCTGGTTTCATGCCCAATGCCATACATCCTTTACTTTAAAATGGGTTTCTTGGTTCAAAGTGATGTTATGCAGGATCCCATGTTGGTAGGTTAAATATTTTGAAAAGTCTTGAACAGGGTGCTGGCCAAAGTCCTACAAACAATAAAGGCAATTCTTTATCCAGAATATATGTTGATTAAAATCAAGGTGAATCACTGCTCTTTCCAGGGTAGAAGGGGTCCAATGTAATCAGATTGCCACCAAGAGGCTGGTTGTTGTCTTTGAGGGATAGTGCCATTAACAGGAGGTCAGCGTTGATCTCTGTTAATGGCAGCAGCAATGGCTAGATCCGCTTTGATGAGTGATAGCTTGTTTTCTCAGACCATTGCATAAGCTCTAACTTTTTCATGTCCCCATTGTGCCTTCAGCTGTCTAAGTTATCTTACTGCTGGGTTGCTTAGTGCTTCTGTCATAATAGATGTTCTCTGGTGGGCACTGCCCCCTGTCCTCCTGTATTTCAGAATTCTATCATCCCAATTGCCATGGGGCCCAGCTCTATAACAGCATGTCATTTAACAGCCATGGCCCACAATTGACAGCCACACCAGGCTTCTCAGTGATGCTGAGACCCCTCTCATCAGTGCATTCCTTGTCACTTTGGTGAATGTAGTGTCCTTCAGGCCCTTCCAGAGAACATAGGTGACCAATAGTTTTCCAGCCTTCCGTCATAGCATATGCACTCTAGCGAGCCCATTTTTTCTAAGCTTTTTCATCCCTTCTTCCGTGGTCTTCCATGACAGTTCTGGCATTTCCATTTTATTTCATCCCTTCCTCCAAGCTTTGAAGAGCCATCCTAGCAACATGTTAGCACTCTCTTCTGAGGTCTTTGTCGGGGTGTACACTCTTGAATCGCAGAAGTGTGATTCATTTTGATAAATTCTCTCTTGTTCAGCTTTATGTTCCACTCTTGATTCAGCACCCTCAGGGTCCAGTCCTGTACATATTCTTCCAGCTCCTGCCAGGACATCACCATGCCCTGCTTGCTGCTGAAGGTCCTTTGAGGTAGAGTCTCTTTCTTCTAGACTCCCAGTATTTCACTGGTCAGGCTACGTTGTGACTAGAGGGGCCATGGGGGAATCATCATGGTGGAAACATCAACAAGGGAAATTCATTTGTAAGATTTTATTTGTAAGGTAGCTTCATTATACATTCCTCCAAAAACAAGAATGTTGCCATGTACTTTGCCCATAGAAATGTTGCATTCTGTCTCTATGCAGATATTGTCATTGGAAGGCCTGGTGTACACAAACCAGATAATGATGATTTAAACTTTTTCTACTAAATATTATCAGAAATCCCCAGATAATTTTTAGCTCATTAATTCAATCTAAAAAATATAAACTATACTCACATATTTGGAAAGCAATATCAAATTTATATGGCCCTAAAACCAGAGACATCTCATACAGAAAACCATTTGAGTTGGAAAACTTGGCTTCTTTTTTAAGCCAAACCCTTGCACTTCAGGTCTACTCAGGAAAGAGAGCAACATTCAGTACCTTTATTTGGTCGATGAATTCGAAGAATATTCTTTCTTACTTGATTAATTTGTTACTCAGCTCATCACTATTTCTATATTTATATTTTACAGTTTAAAGATATCTAAATTTTATTATGTATACACAGAGGTAGTAAAAAAAAAAAACTAGTATTTTAATGTTTGAACTCTAAAGTATTGAATTGAATTCCAAGGCAGATTCAATGTGTGACTTCTCGTGGACTATATCTTTCAATAGGAGTGGCTGAAAGAGTTGTGTAAAAAGAATAAGTGGAGTCACAAAAATTCCCCCATCATCTGGAGAGAGCTGTTGGATCGTGGAGGAAAGGGTTTGCTTTTGGGAGGATATAATGAGTTCCTAGAACATGCCCAGGTATACAAATTAAGTTGATTTATCTGTCTAAAACATTATCGTTCTCTCCTATTATTATATTTTTCAAATGTCTTGCTTTCTAAGGTATTCTCTCAGCTCTCTTTTTACTGTATTTGGGCTTTAAACAAGAACTCTCCATTATCGCCATTGTCAGCTATTCTGGTGTTGATTTTTTCTTTCCCAATATTTAGCTTTACTATGGTGTCACCTCTAGCATGACGACTGAGCTGATGAAGACAGTTGCTCAAGAGAACCTGGGGACACACATAGAAAAAGAGCTGGAGAAAGAAGCCCTGAAAGGTCTCATCAACCCCTTGCAGGTCTGGATCACCAGGTGGGACCGTCAAATCCCAGGATTCGTGAGGTTGGCTTTTTATGTTTAGAAGGACAATGATGTACAATTCATTACATGATGGAAGAATATCTGAGTGTCAAGTTTGAGATTTGGATGTATGTATACAAATATTATAGATATGTAATATATGTATATGCATATATATCCCCTAGTGTAGCCCCATGTATGAGTATTAGACTATATATAGGTTTAATGTGTATGTAATATGCATATAATACACATACATACCAAATCTAAGAGCAACTTTATAGCAAAATATTTACTTTGCATAACTGTCTCCAGCTCTCCCGCCCTCATTCTGTGCGTCTCACGCTGTCTGCTCCTCATACCATCTTGCTCTTCGCCTCCCTGTCCTTCCTTCCCTCTCCCTTGTTTCCTCCCTTCCCTCCCCCGTCTTCCTGACTGTTGCCCTCTTCCTCTTGCCCACTTGCTTTTGCTCCTCATCACTCTCAGTCTCAGTGGTGGGTGGACACATTCGATGTTTGTGTCATTGCTTTTTCTCTCTATCTCTGTGCTCTGCCTCCCTCTTTGTCCTTCTGCTGTCCATCTTGCTCTATCTCTCCCTCCCCCTTTCCTTTCCTCACCTCCCAATCTGTCTCTCACACTGCCCTTCTTACTCCCTATGTGTGTATCCTAATATACAGGCTCATCTGAAAAATTCTTTGTTATTATGAAAGATTTCAAATGCAGAAAAGAACTGAGAATGATGTAATAACCGTCCATGAACTTTACACCCAGATTTAATAATATTACATCGGCTTTAGGATTTTTTTAATATTTATTTATTTATTTGGCTGCGCTGGGTCTTAGCTGCAGCACGCGGGATCTTTATTTGCAGCATCCGGGCTCTTATCTGCGGCATGTGGGCTCCTCCTTGTGGCCTGCGGGACCCAGCTCCCCGACCAGGGATCAAACCCGGGCCCCCCTGCATGGGGAGCACAGAGTCCTAACCACTGGACCACCAGGGAAGTCCCTAGATATTTTTAAAGGATTAAAATGGTACAGATGCTCTTGAAAACACCACTGCGCCTCTCTCCAAACCCACTGTGAAAAATTGCCCAGATGCATTTCCAAACTCCCCCTCAGGGGTCATTAGGGCTCTCAGTTATCAGCCAAGCTATAGAGTACTCAAATACTGGCTGAATTGTGGGTGCAGATACATGATACCTCGCCTGTGTTGATCCTAGGCTTCTTTATAAGGATTTGGAAAAATAGGCCTTTCTAAAAGATGTCATTACTTTGCAGATAAGGGTACAACATAGAAAAGAGTTATGGTTAAATGAAACTGATTTCCTTATCTTTTTTTAAAAAGAATGTAAACACGTAATTACAGTAATATGACACAGTTCTTTTAAATTTTGCTTTCTGCCTATTCTATTTAATTTGAAAAGCCTTATAAACAGGTACGTTTCTTACTTTGGTATTGTTTTCAGATGGCCAAAGCAAGAAGTTAGCAGTGAGAATTATTTTGTTCTACTTTTGATTTCTAGCCTTAAAAATGTCTGTGCAGCTGTGTATGCCAATTTAAGATATTAAATCACCCTATTAATGCACATGCAGAATTATATCTATTAAAAATAAAGCCTGGGGACTTCCCTGGTGGCACAGTGGTTAAGAATCCGCCTGGCAGTGCAGGGGACACGGGTTCAAGCCCTGGTCCGGGAAGATCCCACATGCCGCGGGGCAACTAAGCCCATGAGGCACAACTACTGAGCCTGCGCTCTAGAGCCCGTGAGCCACAACTACTGAGCCCGCGTGCCACAACTACTGAAGCCCGTTTGCCTAGAGCCCGTACTCCGCAACAAAAGAAGCCACTGCAATAAGAAGCCCGCGCACCACAACAAAGAGTAGCCCCCACTAGCCGCAACTAGAGAAAGCCCGCGCACAGCAATGAAGACCCAACACAGCCGAAAATAAATAAATAAATAAATGTATTAAAAAAAAAAGAGACTTCTATACATGGTTGGTACTTTAAAAAAACAAAAAGAATAAAGCCTGAAAAGGAGCAAAAGATTTAACCATTCTTAATCGGCTTTGCATTTTTATTAGTGCATCGGCGCCTGCCTGCTACAACCTAATTCCCATCTTGACAAGTGGTGAAGTGTTTGGACCGCATATGGAAATTAGCATAAACCTATTTGACAACAAGCAGGCAGAAGAAAAACTCACAAGCCTTGTGAAAGAGGCTCAGGACCTGGCGTCGCCCTTCCTGCAGAGTGTGTCCGTCTGCACCCGAGCGGAGGAGGCCTTCCGCCAGGCCCACGTGATCATCTTCCTCGACGACCACGTGGACAAGGAGGTGTACAGTTTGGAAGACTGCATCCGAAGCAGGGCTACTCTGTGCCACCTCTACGGATCCCTGATTGAGAAAAATGCTCATGATTCCGTCAGAATTATTGTGGGAGGAAAATCCTTTGTGAATCTCAAAACGTCTTTGCTTATGAGATACGCCCCAAACTTCGCCCACAATATTGTCGCTGTG
Source organism: Balaenoptera acutorostrata (assembly GCF_949987535.1). Taxonomy (NCBI): domain Eukaryota; kingdom Metazoa; phylum Chordata; class Mammalia; order Artiodactyla; family Balaenopteridae; genus Balaenoptera; species Balaenoptera acutorostrata. The sequence continues at coordinate 65,075,802 of NC_080071.1, read as the reverse complement.
GCCTTGGGCGTAGAAGGCAAAGCGAAGGCGGAGCTGGCGAGAAAACTGAAAACGACTCCCTCATGTGAGTGAGCTCCCGTTTCCGTGTCTGGTTTTAAACAGCGTGATTTCACAGCAGCTAGGAAGAAGACTGTCCCCTCTAAAATCAGTCGGGATATCTGGACTACAAAGTATTAAGCAGAGGCCGAGAACTTCTGATTGTGTGATTTCACTACTGTGCATTTTCTTTCTACTAGCTTTTATGACTAGCTGATCTTTTCCCATCATTATAAAAATTAAGAAACAAATACTTAAATAAGATTTCTATTTTTCAAGTAGTAATTTGAAACTTAATATTCCTTTTTTTTTTTTTCTGTGATAGTAGTCAACCAACGTAATGGGTGTTTTTTAAAAAAATACTCAGGGCTCTGTTAAAGTGACCCCCACCCCACTTCCCACCTGTGTGACTTGGGGCAAATCACTTAACCTTGCTGTGCCTCGCTTCCTCACCTGTAAAATGAGGATGTAAATAGCACCTACATCCTAGAATTGATGCAAGGATTTAAAGGGATAATATTTCTAAAGTGCTTGGAGGAGTGCCTGACACATGGTAAACATTTGCAAGGATAGTAAACTTGTTAAGGTGATTATGCTATCTGATCAGTTTCTGCTCCTAGTAATCTTTGTACTTATAGAGGTCAAAATCATAGGAGGATGAGACAGAACCAGAAAATGGATTTTTGTATCTAAAGGGGGAGTGCTGTATCTAAAAATATTTGTCATATTTGACAGACTTTAGCTATTTGTGCCCTTAGATGGAGCAGGTGCAACGAAGTCTATTGAGAATGCCAGGAAGTGCAAGGCATGACATCAAGCAAAATTGGGAAGACAGTGAAATGTGAGCCTAGAATGCTCTCAGTCAGAGCTATAGAGGACTTTGGTGAGCCCCTCACACATTAGGGCAAGAGCCGTATTGTCCTTTTCTTAACAACAAAGCCCTAGGACCATAACTTCTGGTATTCTTGCATACAAATCATTAGTGTCTTACCCCCAGGGTCAGTACATACCTCAGCCAAATGGATACTAAAATTATTCAACAGGAAAACATTTCCTAATCATTTTATCTCTGTTATCAACCTTATATGTATATGTGTAGATACTGATTTCTCACAAAAGATCTGTGATACACTGATGAAAGTGTCAAGAAGAGGCAGTGTTACAAAATTTAAAACAGAGCAGGCACTTTCAACCAGAAAGCTGCTCTCTTGTGAGCCTGGTGGTACCATAAATTCTAAACCCTGATGTATTCAAAGCCAATAAGCACAGGAGCAGCAGAAAAAAGAAAAGTGGAGACAAGTTGGGACAAAAAAGGGAAATGTTAGAGGGACGGCTGTTAAAGTGGAATTGTCAGTGGAGTAGTAAGGAGGAAGTTGGCAACGACAAAGACAGAGTTAAACAAAGTAACATGAACTAGAAAAAGCATCAGGGAGAATTATTCCAGGAGAATTCCAGATGCCCAGAGGGGAGCAAACCTTTTCAGGATATCCCTTGAGTTCAGTTCACACATAAACCTGTTTCTCAGACTATGTACATTGGCTTAGTTGGAACTCTTTCTGTACAAGTGACAGAAAGTCCACTCAAAGCGACCAAAATCAGAGCTATTTTTCCACATAACTGAAGAGTGCAGGAGTAGTTCTTATTTGGGGCATAGCCGGATGCCGGGGTTCAAATGATGATGTCAAGCCTGGTTCGTGCTCTCACGTGGCTCGTCACTCAGCTCTGCTTTCCTCAGCTTTGATCTGATTCTCGGATAGGCTTTCCCTAAAAAGTGGCAAAATGGCTACGGGCATCATAGCTTAACTACCCCAGTAGAAAAAGAGCATTCTCTTTCGATTCTTTGTATAAAAGTAGCAGAATAATATCTCATTGACTGGGCTTGGACCACATGCCCTTCTCCAAATCAATCATTGTGGCCAGAAATCTGGAATCTAGCTCTGATGCCTATTGATAGACCTGAGAGGTGAGGACAGCTTCACCCAAACCAAATGGACTGAAATTGGGGAAGGGTACCTATTGAAAGAAAAACCAGTATGCTGTTAAAGAAAAAAAGTAGGAAGAGATGTTAGGACAAAAAAAAAAAAAAAAGCAGATGTCCGCTATAATTTTCTCTAGCTTGATTTAAGGCATTTAGAGCTATAAAGGGCCTTAAAGCTTTAAGAAAAATTCTTTTCCCTCCTGCCTGCCTTTGAACACAACTCTGTAAGAGTGTGATACTTGGAGCTGCTGCAGTCATTTTAGGACCATGAGGGGAAAGCCAAGAGAGTAACCTCTTTGAGCTGCTTAACTAGCACCAGTGTCACTGCCTACCTCGACTTGTTATCTGAGAAAGGTAAACTCCTTCTAGTTCAGCAAAGTCAGAAGGATATTCTGTTGCTTGAAGCCAACAGCAATCTTATCTCATACAGAACAGGAAAGAATTTAATCTCCATAATAGAAAGTGGTGTGACCTTTTAAGAGAATTAAGTTTTTAAACAAATAAATAAGTTTATAAATTAATCAATAAAATCCCCTATTTTCACTTCAGATACATTCCCAGAAAATCCACAATTATTAGAGAGAATCATTAGAGAGAATTTCATATACTAGAATCATATGAAATACCAATTCCTATTTCTCTCTACCTCCATCCTCTTCTTTTTCTTGGTAGTATGTATCATGTTGTATAGTAGTTGTTTTCTCACCCACTCCCCTCTACCCCCAGAATATTGCAAGGATTTGGGCTGATTTGTTTTCTTCTGAGCCTCCCACCTAAAAGTGCCTCACACATACAAGCTAATTCAATATCTCTTTGTTGATTAAGATGTTTCTCAGGGTCCTCTTATTCCAGCACCTCCATTCTGCAGGAAATGAAAGCCACCCAGGGAGTCAAGTGACTTGCCCAGATTTCTATTCCAGTCTAAAATCAGGGACTCTCTGTCAGAATCAAAGCAGATAAAAAATCCTCTTCATGGCAAGCAGAGTGGTGAAGTTAGGACCAGAACAGGGGTATAATTTTCAGTAGCAATTTCTTTCAGGGAGCATTTCAGTGTTCCCTGAATTCAGTCCTATGCTCACAGCATCCACGTGCATTATTAGGAATGGCCAGACTCTGATGATTAAGGAGATGATCCACATTGTTTGCACATTTTTAGGGAGCATAAACTTAAGTCTGTTTTATAGCAAAAGGACCAATCGTAAAACAAACACACAAATAGAAAGTAGACTACAGGCAATTTTTTATATTACGATATTTTTTAAAATTTCTTTTCTTCACAGGCATCAAAGATGTGATAATTTGGGGTAATATTAGTGGAAATAACTACGTCGATCTGAGAAAAGCCAAGGTTTACAGATATGAGAGTGCTGTTTGGGGACCTCCTCACTATTCACGCCCTGTTTTAAGCCTGATTTTTGATAGGTACAGTATCTTTTTAAGTGAAGTAGTCTAACAATATTGAATAAACGTGTACTGTTATTATAATCATTTAAAAATCATCTTAGAAATCTGTGGGCAGAAGTAACTTTGTTCACACTCATCCTCATTTATGCTTTCTATTGAAGAAATGTAGAGAATTCCACAGAATTTCAACTAGTCAGTCCCCACCCCCAATTTATTTGATTTTGGAGTTTTGAATTTTTATATTTCAGATTATCCTTAAAGTGGCTCACAGATTCCATTAATGTTATCACTAAAGCAAACATATGTAAAGTGAATCTTATTTAATGTAAAGACCTCTGTCCAAGTTGAAATTAGTTGAAAAAGCTTCGAGAATAAGGAATTACGATGGTGAGCAGGCCCAGGCCATGCTAGGTGTTGGGTAAACAGAGAATTTGTGGTAAGTCTTAAAAAGTTCACCGCCACAGGAACCCAGGAAAGGCAGAATTGAGACGTGGTAAGGAGCACCATCTCTGGAGCCAAGCCACCTGGGTTGGAATTCTCATTCAGCCACTCATTAGCTGTGTGACTTTAGAGAAATTACTTAACGTCTCTGTGCCTCGGTTTTCCCATCTGCCAAGTGGAAATGGTAACAGAGTACGGGTCTTATGGGGTCATTGGGAAGATGAAGTGAGTTAAGACAGGCACACAGTCAACACCACCATGACGAAAAGGGCGTGGAAGGAGGAAGGGGGAGGAACGCCTTTGGAACAAGTTTCTAAACTTTGCAGCACTTTCCCAGTGGTAGCATGTCCTTTCCATCACCCCTTTCTTCCCTTCCCTTCCTTTACCCACGCCTAGAAATTGTGTCCCTGGACTCGTTGTCTTGGAGCGCGGTTCCCCTGCATTGCTGCGTGGGCGCGGGCAGCATCTCCTGGGGCTGTATCGTGCCGGCTTAGCAAGGGCAGCCGTTTCATGCCTGTTCTAGTCCGGCTGGACTGTTCCCCGAGTTTAAACTTCACATTAGAAAACTTAATTATTTCCTTAGTTCTCAATGTGAATAATTCAACATTTCATGATACTATTTTATTTAAAATGAAGGATACCACTGGTTCCAAGAGAGCCTCTATATAGAATAAATTCGTTGTGATAAAATTAATTGTTCGTGCAGCCTTTGGCCACTTTTCTGTGTTCCATATTTATGGTATCAAGTTTTTAGTTTGAAACTTTAGGACTCCTTTCTGCTCTGTTTCATTACTTTTCAGTTGACTCTTTATGGGCTTAAAGAAGCTTGAAGAAGGGGCGCAGGAAGTCCTACTTCTATTTTGTGGAGGGGATTTCTTGTACTTAGATCCATTGACCCAGGGAACATTCTTATTCATTCGTATTCCTTCCTCCATTGTAAAATTGTTTCTTTCTCTCCTTACAGTGAGTGGGTAAACAGAGAATTTGTGGTAAGTCTTAAAAAGTTCACTGCCACAGGAAGACAATTTGGAGGCATCTTAGCTGCACACAGTATAGCCACTACGTTGAAATACTGGTACCATGGCTCACCCCCTGGGGAGATTGTGTCTTTAGGGGTACTGAGTGAAGGTAAATCTGAGTTTTTCATATCTTATGATATTTTAAAACCTCCATGTATGGCTTGTGCTCCTACTTTTGTGTCCTTACCTAGATAGGCTCCTACCTCTTTAAAGGCTCTATAAGCTCTCTGGATTTTCACAATTCCATAATCATTCATTCATGCATGCATTCCTTCAGTTATCCATTCAGCAGTGCAACAGTATTTTGTGTGCATGCACTGGGAACACACACAGGGAGTAGGCCTGGCTTTTGCCTTTCAGGAAGCTCACAGCAGAGTAAAGGAGAGCCACATACATAAATGAAATAATTCTGTTAAGTTTTTCTCACTGTATCCCTACTGAGGAAGGGAAAGCAAGGTCAATTTTGAGCAGGCAGCAGGAAGAATCAGGACCGGCACCATAAAGGAGGTGACACTTCAGGAAGTGTCACCTGCAAGTTTGAGTAGTTGTTTACGTGACAGACAAGTATGGGAAGAACATCTGGGCACAGGAGCTGCAGGAGCAAAGACACAGACACACGATACAAAGGGCACAGCAAGACCCAGATCTCAGAGTACCAGGCAGCAGCCAGAATGTGGAAAGCTTGCTCTCCGTCCACAAATACTGTGGATATGTTTTTATATCCTTACTATTTTAATCTGCTAAAAACTATTCAGAGCACTTCTACTGTTTTTTGAAAAATAGGAAAGAGAGAATAGCTGCTGCTCTGCGCACTGTAGGTTCTACCTAGAGCATGTCTTCCCTTTGTGCTTCACATTCTCCCTGAACAAGCCCATCCATTCCCAAAGCTCCAGGCCTGGGCCTCGCTGCTGAGCCCTACCTTGTCAGACATTGCCACCTGGATGTCATGCTGTCACTTCAAACCCACACACACCAAACTGAACCTGTTGTCGTCCTCCCCAGTCTGAGCCACCTCTTGTATCCTTTATGTTATTAACGGAACCACGATCCTTCCCACTGTTTCAGTGACTATGGTGCAGCTCACGGAAATCTCCCCAAATCCCCCAAGTCAGAATTAATCTCTGTATCTCCTCTGTACTCACATAGCATTTGTTCCTCTATCAGAGAGCATATCACAGCCTGCCTTTATGGATGGGGTGGTTAGTTGCATATGCCCTCTGCATTAGAGTTCACCCACCCTGAGGGCAGGGCTTTGGCTGGGTCTACTTGTTGCTCCTTCATGGGTAGACTCTCAATGCGTCTTGTTCAATTAAGGTTAACGTGCAGGAACATACACATCGTGTGAATTCAAATCACTGTGTTACCTTTTTAGTGAAATAGACATTTAAAACCTCATCTTTATCTGTAAAAGTTTAATTAGGGAATTCCCTGGCAGTCCAGTGGTTAGTGTTCCCCACTTCTACTGTTCGATCCCTGGTCAGGGAACTAAGATCCTGCAAGCCATGCGGCACAGCCAAAAAAAAGTTGAATTAATCTCTGTAGGAATTCATCAATAAGCAGTTCAGTGTTGGGGGCAAGTGAGGTGAAGAGCAAGTGATCATTGTGTCCCTGAAATGGTACCATATATGTACACCCTCATCTGTTGTTCACTCATAAGGCTGGCTCTCAAATAGAGAGTGAACAGAGGGCCCAGGACATCCTCTACAGAAGAGTCTTTTAGATCCTGGTTTCTTGACTCTCCTCAATATTTTGCCCTAATGACAACATTTTTTTTAATTGAAGTATAGTTGATTTACATTGTCATGTTAGTTTCAGGTGTACAGTTCAGTGACTCAGTTATATATATATATTCTTTTTCAGATTCTTTTCCCTTATAGGTTATTACAAAATATTAAGTATAGTTCCCTGTGTTATACAGTAGGTCCTTGTTGGTTATCTATTTTACATATTTTAGAGTATATATGTTAATCCCGTCCTCCTAATTTACCCCCCCCCCTTTCCCTTTGGTAACCGTGAGTTTGTTTTCTATGTCTGTGCATCTATTTCTGTTTCATAAATAAGTTCATCTGTATCTTTTTTTTTTCAGATTCCACATATAAGTGATATCATATGGTATTTGTCTTATTTCACTTAGTATGATAATCTCTAGGTCCATCCATGTTGCTGCAAGTGGCATTATTTCATTCTTTTTTATGGCTGAGTAATATTCCATTGTATAAAAGTAACACATGTTCTTTATCCGTTCATCTGTCAATGGACATTTAGGTTGCTTCCACGTCTTGACTATTGTAAATAGTGCTACAGTGAATATTGGGGTGCATATATCTTTTCAAATTAGAATTTTCTTCAGATGTATGCCCAGGAGTGGGATTGCAGGATCATATGGTAACTATTTTTTGTTTTTTAAGGAACCTCCATACTGACAACATTTTTGATGACTAGAATGGCAAGAATAATTTTCTTATTTGATTGAGACACAAAAAACGGGAGGCATTTTATCTGAAGCTTGCTCAGTTAGTAATAAGCATTATCAATTTTTTTTGTTTGGAGCACATTTAAACTGGGAACTAGGAACTGTGAGGAGATCACCGACTTTCCCTTCCCAGTGCTTGCCCCTTGGCTCTGTGACTGCAGTAGTAGGCTGGAAGAGCAAAGGCAAGATTGGACGAGTGCTCGGGCTCAGGGGCTACCTAGCGGGGCAAGGAAAAGCCAAGGAAGCAGACAAAAGGAATCCAGAAAAGGTGGGAGAGAAGGACTGCATTAGTTCCCAAGGCAGAGGCAGGGCATCTGAACCCAGCAGGGACAAAAGGGATAAAGAGGGAACAATGGTTCTTCCTTCTGAGAGAAACACAGAAGGGCGAGTTGTCAGAACTTGCAGAGGTGCTCAATAAATACTTCTTGAGTAAGTGTTTTGATCTTCCCTGGGGAGGAATTCGCAGAAATTCCTCCATTATCATTAAATCCACCATTAGATCCACCATTATCATTAAAAAGCATGTACTATGTCTGTCCTTTTCTACAGTGTTACCAGGAAGGTTTATTTATCTGAGTGCTTTTGTTTTGCTTTGCTTTGTGTTTGCTCCCTGCAGGCCAGTTTGGTATTCCTGAAGGGATTGTCTTTTCTATGCCTGTGAAGTTTGAGAATGGAACTTGGGTGGTTCTTACAGATCTCGAAGATATTGAAATAAGTGAACAAATAATGACCAGAATGACAAGTGATCTAATTCAGGTAATGTCAGAATAGCCCTAAGGGAACTGACTTCAGTAATAGCCTGAAACCGATTCCCCTAGATCAAGGCATACACTGGTTTTCTGCGGGTTCGATTTGCGTCTTATTCCTAAGAACAATAAGGAGGCAATAAAGGTTTGAAGAAATCAGCAAAAGAACACTACTCATTTGGTTATGTAATTTCTAGTATGTTAAAAACAGTTGTTGGTTACTTAAACATCAAGAATCAAAGTGTTTTTCTATTAAAGAATGATTGTTAGTAGTTGTGGTCATTTAACTCTCTGATTACAAAATTTTTCCATAGGAGAAACTTGTTGCACTTGGCGAGTTGATACATTTTCAGCCATATCAATCAGGTAATCTTTTAGATATGATGTTTTACTGGGCTGCTATTAAAAGAGTATTAAAATATGTGTTAAAACGGAATCACTATTTAATATAAATAAGTATAATTCATATTTCATCACTTTTAAGGTAAATTATTGACAAAATAAACTACCAGGTTTAGTGTGTCCTTTGAAATAAAGTTTCTTAAAAGAATGCTAAAGAAATCACATCTTAAAGGCACTATTGCCTTATAAAGTTTATGTATACCATATGTATTAGTTTCCTAGGGCTGCCATAACAAATTACCACAAATTGGGTGGCTTAAAACAACAGAAATTTATTATCTCATAGTCCTGGAGACCAGAAGACCTAAATCAAGGTGTCACCAAGGCCATGCTCCCTCTGAAGGCTCTAGGGAAGAATCCTTCCGTGCCTCTTCTAGCTTCTGGTGGCAGTGATTGGCATTCTTGGCTTGTAGCTGCTTCATTCCAATCTCAGCCACGGTCTTCACAAGTCTGTCTTCCCTCTGTGTGTGTCTATGTTGCCAAACCTCTCTCTCTTTATAAGAACACCAGTAATTGCATTGGGGGCCCACCTTAATCCAGTCTGACCCCATCCTAACTTGATTATATCTGCTAAAACTAATTTCAAGTAAGGTCACATTTACTGGTACCAGGGAACAGGACTTCAACATATCTTTTTGGGGACACAATACAACCCACAACACTACAGTTACTTTTAGGTAACTTTAAAGAAATAAATTTCAATAAGCTTATTTTTCCTATTGGTATTTTCTCTAATTGTAAACTTACAGGGAAGTGGTCTCATCTTTCTTTCTTTCACCTTAAAGAAAATCTCATCTGAAATATGAAAATACAAACATAAATGAATTAATTCACTTACAGAAAGGCACTCAAGTGCCTTTGGAGAGCCCAACATCCCTTCCATGTACCAGTGTTTATGGAGTGTCAACTGTAAGCCAGTGCTAAGAGCTAGAAATATGGGGGTGGAGAAGATAGACCTGTTCTTGCCTTTTGAAACCTACAATCCATCAGGGGATCGTAGTTTACACAAATGTCTGCAGCTGTGGTGAGTCTTAGGCATGAGAAGTACAGGGTGCTGTGCTATGAGAGCTTATACCTGGGGATGTGAGCAAAGAACTTGAGGCAGGAAATCATGTCACCTTGTTTGAAAAACCACCAAAAATAGCTTGTGTGGCCAAAGCCTAATGAGATGAAGCTGAGAGAGCCATGAAGGGTAGATGAGAGTTGCAGAGGCTTCTGGATGGAGAATCACCCAATCGGGTTGTGATTAGTTTGGAAAACAAATTGGAACAAGGCTAGACTGTTTGCAGGGAGACCAGTATCAGGAGAGTAGCAGAGTGACACAAGGAAGCGGTGATTACGGCTGAGGCTGGAGGCTGTAGAATTTTGAGAGATATTTAGGAGGTGGAATTATCAAAGACTTGATGACGGACTGGCTCTGGGGAATGTCAGAGGACTCAGACTTCGTTTGCTTGAGCAATGGGGTGGGTTTACCAATATGGGAAAAAGTGGTAGAGGAAATTATCTGAGAAAGACAGAGAGAGAGAGAAAGTGCATGTGTTTGCCTATGCGTGTGTCTGTTGGGTGGCAGAGGATGGGTGCAGTGCCAGAGTAGAGGAAGGATGAGTTTAGTTTCTTACATTTTGATTCTGAAATACCTACGGGGTATCTCAAATGGATACATTACATAGAGAACTGCATACTTTCTGGAGCTCAGCAAGATCTGGACTGCAGTTATCAAATTGGGAGTTGTTGCCTATAAATAGGAATGAGGCCATGAGCATGATGGAGATTGGAGAGAGCGGGGGTGCCTGGAGGAACTTAGCCTTTAATGGTTAAGTAGAACAGGAACAGCTGACAGAGGACTGTGAAAAAGGGGTGATCAGTCAGGACAGCCCCTGACATCTGACACCATGGAAGACCTAAAGGCAGAGAGTGTTTCAGGAATGAGGGCTGGTCTACACTGTCAGATGCTGTCAGGGGGTCAAATAAAATGAGGCCTGAAAAGTACCCAATGGATGTAGGACACAGAGGTCATTTGTGACTTTGATTAGAGCAATTTTGTGGAATGAGGGAGGCAGAAGTGAGACCAGAGTGGGAGGGGAGGACCCCAGCTCCCTGTGGAGCTGGGGTGCTTAATGCTGCGGGCCTGAGGAACATGCTGGGTGCTGAGAACAGTGGGAAGGGCCCCCATCAGGATTTTCACACAATAGAAGGGCTTTCTGAAGGAGGTGACATCTAAACCAAGTCATGAGAGGAAAGAAGGCATTAGCTAAGGTGGGGATAAATGGGAGGGCTGGTTCATTCAGAGGGAGCAACAAGGTGTACAAAGGTAAAGACATAAGGCAGAACTTTCTGTGAACCACCAATTCATTTTATCTGGAAAATAAAATTTGAAGTGAGAAATGTCAGGAGGTGGAGAGGTGACTTATCTTGTTAAAACCAATGAAGGATTTTAGGCAGGGGAGGGACGGGAGCAAGTTCAGATTTTGAAATGATCATTCTGTTCTTAATGAGAAGAATGAATTGGATGGGAGAGACCAAAAGTAGTAAGACCAGTCTTTTTGCAGGTAGAGAAATGATGAGGGCCCTAACCAAGAAGTGGCCATGAAGATGTAGAGAAGGGGCTAGATTTGAAGATATAAAGTTCACAGAAGTTGACCAATCTGAGATAGAGGCTAAGAGAGAGCTCCGGAGGGTCAAGAATGTCCCAATGTTTTTGGCATCTCGACATATGGTGGTGGCATTCCCTAAAACAGCATTTCCCAAACCATCAGCCACAAATGGGTTGGGGGTGTGGAGCTAATGGTCCCCTTAGCTCCACAGACTGAGTATGGGGCAGCTGGAGTCCCCAGGCTGGTTCCCTCTATTGTCCTTGACATTTGCTGTGTGTGCTAAGTCATGAAAATGATTGGGAAGCTGTGGGCAAGGTAAGGAATATAGAAGGAGCAGATTTTTAAGAAGCATCTATGTCCAGTGGGTGAGGGACACATATCTCTGGAAGCCAGCAGAGAAATCTGGGCTGGAGATGAGGCTACAGAGTCATCAGCAACTAGGTGGTAGTTTTTTAGAAGAAGCTGATAACCATGGTGGTCCTGTGGGGAAGGGCCTGAGTGGCTGGGGAAGGAAGACTTCTTCACTGCATGGTCTCTCATGGCTTTTGAATTTCGTTCCAGGTGCATGTTTGACACATTCAAAAATATAAATAAGTGGAGAGATAGATTTCTGGATGGATGGGTGTTAACGTTTAACTACCATTGGAGGGTGAGAGGGTGAAGATGGAGGGGCGGGAGGAGAAAGATCATCAAGACAGCAATAGAAAACAAGGTCCAGAGCACAGGGTCAGCGTCCCACAGGAAGCATCTCTGCTGCTGAGACCTAAGAGAAGGGAAGAGGTGATGGATGGGATTCAGGGAACTATGTAGGATGGGGGGATTCAGAACAAAATGGGCAGCAAGGCCAGGTCCCAAAGATTAAAAACTAGGGGAAGGGCTAGGGTTATAAGGAAAGAGGTGAAGATTTGAAATAATTTGTTAAGAGGAAAGGAAAGAAGAACAATGGAAAAAGTCAGATTTTTTTTTTCAGAGCTGAGGGCTCAGTGGAATTTAGAGACCGTGAAATTTGTAGTAACTCCAATGTACAGTTGCGTGATTCCCTGCAAAGGTGCTCGGCTGCCTGGATGCACGAGAGGAAACCGAGATATATGATTTGTAGTAAGCCCTGAAATATTAGAGAGTACTGCCACCCCTGCAATTAGAATAAATGCAATTAGAATAAAACTAACACTGTACAATATTCCAACAAAATTCTGAGTATTTCCATGATGGAATTTGATATTCATTTGGAATATCAAATTATTTTCCCAAAGTTTTTATTTTTCTCATATTTTTTTGTGTCCTTGTTTTACTGGTGCCCTAAATGAGTGCTCAGGTGATTTGCTCATTGGCTTTGAATATGGGAATGGAAAATGAGTACAGTTTTGTTACTTAGCATTTGGGAAGGAAGCAGGCGAGGCATATTGGTATGAGGATAATTGCAAGAAAGCCGATGAAGTGATGGACTACAGGGGTCTCCATTGGACAAAGAAGGATGTAATAAATAGAAATAAAATTTAAAAGCTCCAGGCAGGGGTGATATTGAAAATATTTAACAATCAGTATGGCGCAGATTACAACCAATTAAAGAAGTTGCTGCCTCTCAGAATGGATTAACTAAAAAAAGCTGGCAGGGGACAGAGGACTGCCCTTGGTCAGACCCAAGAGGCTTTAGTGAGGTCACAGTACCAGCAGTGGGAGGAAGGGCAGAGAGACCACGAGGAAAAGAGGTTATGGGCAGAGCATGGGGTTTGGGAATTGAGAGCTGGTTATGGGTGGTGGTCAAGTCACCAGGAGTGGGCCAAACCAAACAAAGCCCCAAGGCAGCATGGAGGTGGAGGGGGTGGGCACAGAAGTCCAATGACCAGTTGGTTTTACCTCAGACTCTTATTCTCAGAATTTAAGGCCCTCTCCTCCTGCCTAGCAGACTAGAGTTGCAAATTCCTTTTACAATAATGAGCTATAAGGCAGTCACTCTAAATTTGACTCCATTGACTGGTAGGTAGTCCTAAATTTCCCATAGCACTTGCTCTGTAGATGGTTTTGTGAAAGAAAATGACCTGATTTTATGCTGTGTTTTTATTAACAAAAGTCAAGGCATATATATATATATATATATATATATATATATATATATATATGTTCATTCAGTTGATCTTAACTCTGTCACCTTTGGACCATTGGACCTCACCCAAAACACTGTTCCAGAGATTCCAAGCTCAGAGCATTGAAAATATCCAGAACTTTGTAGAGTTTGGAGATCTCTGCTTATTATCATATCAATGAGATGATTCATGTATGAGGTTTGTTTGATCTTTTCAATTAATTTAATACTTAATTTCCTGACTTTAAGAAACCGACTTAGCCAAAGAAGATGAAAAGACCACCTTACCCACCACAAATGACAACCAGGAACATTGGAAAGTCTCAGATGGTAGGTATATCACTTGAAAAAAAAGTACCCTTTTTATCCAAGGCTTAACACTAAATTTCAAAGAAAGGAGTTTGATCGTTTATTAGCCATAAAAAATGAGAGTTAAGTCTTTCATCACCTTCATCCTATAATCAAAAAAGAAAAATCATTGTTAAAAATCTATTGAAATCTTTGAAGGAAGGTACCAGACATTCACTGAGCACCTTCTAGATGCTGGTCACTGTGAGAGACACCGGGGCCCACAATAAGGGAGTTGTGGCCACACAATTACATCTGGGGGAAAGGAGCCATGAGAATATGAGAAAGTAAATGGGAAGACACACAATGAATTAAAAAGCTTGATAAAACAGGGCAAGGTAGTACACAAGGAAAGAAAGTATATAATCTAGAAACTCACAAGGAAAGAAAAGATCCTTGTAATGTATGAAGGGAAAAATTTAGTAATATCTTGAAATCTAGTTGAGACTTAAGATGGCTAAAAATAATCCAATAGCATGTATTTATTTATTCAGAAGCTGTCCTGGTTCAGTCACACAAGATGAAAAAATTCTAGAGATCTGCTGTACAATGATGTGCGTATGGTTAACAGTTCTGTACTGTAGATGTAAAATTTTGTGAAGAAGGTAGATTTCATGTTATATGTTTTTACCACCATTGAAAGAAGAAACTGTGAGAGGTGCTAGGGACATAAACATACATTGAACGTTGGCTTTGCCCTCAAAGTGCTCACCATGGGTGAGCATGGGTGACTGCAAAGCAAAGCGAAAACTACCTTATGGAGAGGTAAGTGTTATGATAGAGGGTATAGTGGGACCACATAGGGGGTCTCCTGACATAGTGTTAGGAAAGGCTTTCGGGAGGAGATGAAATGGAAGCTGAGTCTAGGAGGAGTAGAAATTACTCATGCAATTTGGTGAAGAGGAGGTGTGCAAGTAGAGGGGTGGGTAGGGAAGAGGTTGTGAAAGGTGTCCCACCAGAAGGAAAAACAGGGGCAAAGCAGGCATTTCAGAGGATCAAGGCATGGCCAGAAGTGTGAACCAGAGGCAGCATCAAATTATATTCAGAAGATGATAAGTCGGGCAGCTGGGCTAGAGTAGGGGATCCAAAAAGGATGAAGAAAGCTGGAAAAGGTAGGTAGAGGCCATCTGTTGTTTGACTGAATAGTTGGTGGAGGGCTCAGCAACATAGATGGCGGCTGGACAAAACATGAAATCGATGGGGGCATGCTTAGAGAACTAATCTAGCTTCATCACTGACCCTCTGCAAGATGCTCAAGCAGCCCAAATCACTATCCAGAGGAGCGTGGTGAATTCAGTTCCAGCTAGAATACATATCTTTAAGAGGCCCAGTCAGACAGTGTATCTGGGTACCTGGGGGGCAGCACTATTATTCTAGTCGGCCCAGCTGGTGATAAGCAACACTCATGGAAAGGAGGGAGGGCACTGTGGCCCCCGTGAGAGAACTGAGAAAAAGCTGTACGGTCTCTCATGAAGGGGAGGACCGGCAGCTTCCCAGGATGGAGGAAGAAAAGCCAAATGGTCGAGTATGTATTCCCAAGTCTTTGCATCAGAACGATTTAAGTTGGTCATTCAAATTTTAAGGCTCTTAGGCTTAACTAATTCATAATCTGAAAGAACTTTAGTGGTAATTAAGTGAAGAAAATGGGGTTGATTTCAGGTTGTTGTGAGGGCTGTTTATTCAATGAGCATTGGAATGAAATATAACGAGATACAGTGCTTTCCATATTGTGGGTTAGGTGAGTTGTGAAAAAAATTTAGTGGGTCATGAAATGGATTTAATAACTGGCGTTTTTCCTTGAACTAGAATAAAATTGATGCTAAAAGGGTAAGTAAGGAGAGCAGAATTTTTTGCCAATGAATTAGAATAGGATAGAAAGAAAAAGATAAGTATTAGAAAAGATAAGAGAAGGATAAGAATAGATTAGAAAAGGGTGAGTATTTTTTTCATGTAACTTTTTGTTTCATTATATGCACACAAGTGAAGGTACTGGACTGGAATGTAAAATGTATTTTTTTTTTACACTGGGTTTTGGTCAACAAAGTTTGAAAAGCACTCACAAAGAACATCTCACGGGCTGTTAGTTATATTCTAAACCACCATGTTTTATCTAGTATTGGCTTCAGAATATAAAGATTTGTTTTCTGATCTAATGCCAGATGATGAAAAAGATCTGATTTTGTCAGATGGTAAGTCTGTCAAGTGATAAGCAATCTGCGTGGTGCTAATGGTCATGACACACATTGTCCAGTCTTAGAGAATGATCCTGTGGTCAGAGAACACAGTCCAGCAACCTAAGTAATTTTGAAATAACTCTGTTTCTTTGATTCATAAACACTTTGAAGGAGGGATAAAAGATGGAAGCAAATTTTCTTTTAATGCTGAAATTGCTCCCATGTCATACTCACCTCAAACTCTCCCCAAATACTCTGACTTCAGCTCCAGCCTCTATGTCTCATCCTTCTCACCTTTTCTTCTCAATCCTTCATTACAAAGCTCAAAATAGCTGACATGGCAAGTCAGGATCCTCCTCAGAATGTGGGTGAAAGGAAGACCTGACAAGTCCAAGTTAGAATTCTCTTTAACAGGGAAAACCTGGGAATTTTTATACATGCATACATATATGTATCTTGTATATATTTGTATAGAGGCTTATAGATTTTCTAAATCTGCCTATATGCGTTGTATATCCAGAAGATAATAATAATCTAGTCTGTTTCCATCTTTACTACTTCTTTACTTAAAACTCTGTGTACAGGAGGGAGCTGGCAAACACTGAAACATTGCCAGTGATTTATTTTGTGGGGACCAAGGTTTCACAGGGAAGTTGGTAGAAAGATGCTACACCGAGCTGTTTGGCTAGACACCCGTTTGCCTCTGACAGTGGCTTATCCATGATGCCACATAGAAGTGATATGGCATCTTGCAACTTTCAAAGAGGACAAGGCATTCATAGAAACTTGGAGTAGAAGGAAAAAGGAGAAACTGAGAATAACTGCAAAACTCAATGTCCTTTAAATACTAAAAAACTCCATTCTTTTAATTCTCTATATACTGCAGTAGATTTTTTAGATCTGATTCCTCAAACCAGCTCTGAAAAGCCACACAGTCAAGAACACACACATGGTAGGTGGTAGACAAACATTAATGTTAAAAAGTGGTCTTTCCTTTTATAAATGGAAATGGGTAGAAGAGGTCGTGTCCCTGTGATATGGTTCTTCTCAAACCCTCCGCTTTCCCACATCCCCAGAAATTCAGCCATGTTTGCTGATTCTCTAGAGCCTAGCTTCCTACTTTTATAACCAGGGTTATGACAGTGACAACCGAATCCTTCCCTCAGAATGAATAAGTGAGGAAATGGACACAAATATATCCGCAGGTCCAGATTTTCAAAGATTGTAACTGGGGCTTCCCTGGTGGCGCAGTGGTTGAGAATCTGCCTGCTAATGCAGGGGACACGGGTTCGAGCCCTGGCCTGGGAAGATCCCACATGCCGCAGAGCGGCTGGGCCCGTGAGCCACAACTGCTGAGCCTGCACGTCTGGAGCCTGTGCTCCGCAACGAGAGAGGCCCGCGCATCGCGATGAAGAGTGGCCCCCGCTTGCCACAACTGGAGAAAGCCCTCGCACAGAAACGAAGACCCAACACAGCCAAAATCAATCAATCAATCAATCAATCAAAACATACGCATCTGATTCAAGATCCTCATTAAAAAAAAAAGATTATAACTGAGTTGTCATGATATTTTATGCAAACGAGGCAGATGTAGGTTTCTTTGTGGTTGACCAGTCAGGATATTCACCCATGGCTCCACACTTTCATTTAAATATCCAATAAGATTAATAGATCCATTGCACCTTGCAATCTGAAAATGTGCAGTGTAATGGGCTTTGGCGTGGGGCTAGCTATGGGGAATTAGAATTGGTGCATAGAGGAAAAGCAGGGCCAAAAGAGGAAACGGAACTGACAATAGAGCTGCTAAAAAAATTCAAAATGAGAAGCAAAGGAGCCAAGAGAGACGGCACATAGAAATAGATTAAGGCTCAGAGGCAAAGAATATACAAATCAATTTTCACTGCAAAGTAAAGGAGCTGTTACAGTGGAGGATTACTGGACTGAATGTCAATATTATGACATAGTATGAGTGTGTTTCATGTTTGGTAATTGCAATCATTGTTGCTTTTGTTGTGGTCATCCATGTACAATGCTTGGTGTCAGTCTATTTATCTCTTGTAAAAATAAAATACAGTGTGTGTGTGTGGAAAAAAAAAAAAAAAAGAAATAGATTAAGGTCAGGAAAGTGGCCAGAATTTAGTTTCGATATGAAACTGTCAAATGATGATCATGTGGTTTGATTCCCCTCATAGGATCCTTCTCACACATGCACCCCCTCAGCTACTGAATCAGATTGAATACAGGAATCCAGTAAACAGAAGGAAAAGGGTAGCCAAATAAAAGCAAATAAAAACATGTTACTAACATATTTTTAAAATAGTTACATCGTTTCATTTCCTTCCTTTTACAGATTCTGAAGGCAAAACTATGGAACAGTAGCAGATCAAATTAGATCAACTATAAAAGTATTTGGTAGTGTAATAAATATGGAAAGACCCATGAATGTCTGTGTTTAGAGAAGAATAATTTGAAAGATTTACTTCAGTCTTGGATAATATTATGTGAGACAATTAAATAACTGTGACAGCACACACACAAAAAGAGTTCAATCATTTTATGTTACTTGTATCCATTTATATGTTTGCTTATTATTGCACTTTCTCTAAATAGTTTGGTGTCAACTGCTGTTTTTTAAACTACACTAAAATAGAATTGTGAGTCATTGCATCCTTGCCCACACATCCTTCTGAGAGAACCTGTTTCTCCCGCAGGCCATACCTAAGACATGGGCCTAGGCGGCCATGTTTGCTCAGATGGCCTTACCACCTTGGCCTCAGCTGATAGGGCCAGAATGGATTCACCTGACTCAAGGAGAACCAATCAGAGTTTTCTCTTGCTCTCTCAAAAAATTTGAACTGAGAAAAAATGAGTAAGTTGGTGTCTGAGTGATGGAAATGGTAGCGAACAAGAAAAGGCCACCAAGTTCTGTCTGTGAGGTCTTCAGAGCCCGTCAGGTTTACCACCTTCATAAGAACCAGCTGTGTATTGTTTTTCCTTGCATTTGCTTTTATTTTAGTCTATATTGATTAGATTTCTGTTTCTTGACACCATATGTAGCCTGAGTAAATGGAATTTTAAAAGAAAAGCGTAATATTTTACCTTATAATTGCATAGTTTAAGAAGAAAATTACAGTATTTTATTAAAGTAGTAGTAGTCATACCCATTTGCTCATATATTTCGAGCTAATAAGACCGTTTACAAAGCCAGTTAGGAACTTTTGAAAGACCAGGAGTGATGTTAAAAATTGCTGATACCTGTGCTTTCTCTGTAGTTTTTTTTTTTTTTTTTTTTAATTATTATTTTATTTATTTATTTTTGGCTGTGTTGGGTCTTTGTTTCTGTGCGAGGGCTTTCTCCAGTTGCGGCAAGCGGGGGCCACCCTTCATCGCGGTGCACGGGCCTCTCACTGTGGCGGCCTCTCTTGTTGCGGAGCACAGGCTCCAGACGCGCAGGCTCAGCAATTGTGGCTCACGGGCCTAGTCGCTACGCGACATGTGGGATCTTCCCGGACCAGGGCTCGAACCCTTGTCCCCTGCATCGGCAGGCGGATTCTCAACCACTGGGCCACCAGGGGAGCCCCGGGGAGCCCCTCTCTGTAGTTTTAAATGGTGCTTCAGGTACAAGTTACTTTCTGAAAATTCAGGGAGCTTTCAGATGCTTCTGCACTGCTTCTATACCATCATAATAAAATGGATGATTTTAAAACCATGACTAACTTTGGCTTATTTCCGAAGTCAGCACCTCATTTATTATGAAAAAAACTTAAGGACTTAAGGACTTCAGGTGAGGTTTTGTGCCCTAATCCTACCACTTCCTCTGCCCCTTCTTGTGGGGTTCTCAACCAAAGGGGTGAGACCACAAAGAACAGTAACTGGAGGGGAGATCCCCTGGTGCTGTACAACACAGGGCGGGGCATGTGGCAGCTGCCCCTCAGCACACGGCTTCTTCACGGTAAAACTGAACTCGATTGGAACGTGTGACTCAGACTAAGAAACTCGAGCAAAGCTTCCTGTTCCATTCCCCTGGAGTCAGCTATGCCCATCAGTTATCAGCCAGAACCAAGAGGAAAAGTCAGAACAGACAATACAACCATGAACACAATCACCTTTCAATCCAGTAGCCCTGCGTTTAGTGAGACTCTTCCCAGTGGGTGTCAAGCCCTGACCAATCAGACAATCAGCTGCTTCTCCAATAGCCGGACATCTAGGAAGGGGTTAGAGACAGACATGGGCAGAGTTTCTCCTCTCTAGGGACACTGTAGGAAATATTCAGCCCCATCCCCAGCAGGCTGTACTTCCCAGTATGAATCTGAACAATCGCTCGTTTGACCCACTATGGGATGACCAGGATGGTCCAGGATAGACTCCCATAGAAGAGAACAAAGTGATTTTAACCACTATACCTACTACCATGCATTTGTCCAAAATTAATACAAGATATGGAATTATACGTGCTTGCTATTTGTTTAAAAATAATGAGGGTGCCATTTCAAAAATAATATCTTTCAGAGAATTACTATTTTGTTCGTTCATTTTTCAGCTGATGCACTAGCTCTCACAGTAGCTTATTATTTGTAATGACCCAACTTGGGAAATCTCAAGTCTGGTCTTCCCATTAGGAGTAACTTTAATGTGAGATTATTAAAAAATAATTTCTCCATGTTATTAAAACTGTCATGATAAAGGCATGAGGGAAGAATATTCAGTAGAACTTTTAGAATATGACTCAGAGAAAGGCATTATATGAATAAAGCAATTACTTTATTGGTCACTGAAATATAGGTTAAGTGTACATATCCTGTAACTGTAGCAGGCACTCTTAGTTGCCCTCCCTACAGCCCTGCTCCCATTCTCTTGACTAACAGAACTCTGATTTTGCTGGGATGGGCAATGGGCCCAACTCTAGGCCATGAATCTTGATAGATCTTAGCTAGTCCCATCTGCCAGTGATTGGTCTAGCAGCAGGCATGTGACCCAGGTTTGTACAGTGATACATAAGGAGAAATCGTCTTCCAGAGGGGTTGTGTGTATGTGTGAGAGAGAGAGGGTGTGGAAGACAGAGAGAAAGAGGGAATGAATGAATGAATTAATTAATTAATAGTATGCAAGGAGAAAGCACTTTGACTTCCACCTACTTCCTTCCTGCTTAAAATGTTACTCTACCAGGACCTAATGCTTGCAGCTTGGGCAGCCATTTTGTGGCCATGAGGCGAGACATCACCAGCAGGGTACCACCAGGAGAGTGGCAGTGTAGAAGGATAGAAAAAGCCTGGTGCCTGAGCCCAAGGCCTCAATGACTTCAAAGAGCCTCTGAGCCAACCCTGGACCAACTTCAGAATTCCTGTCGAATAAACAACAAATAACTTTATGGTTTAAGCCCCTGTGAGTTGTGGCTTCTGTTACTTACAGCCAACAAATAGATACTTATACATATGGCTATATATACTTACAGCCAAAAGCTACATAACTTGATAGAGAAATATCTTTCACTTTGTTATTGTCATTTGTTCTAGGGGAATGAATAAGAAATATATTTAGATAATTTAGACAATTCTCCCACTCAATCAGGTTCAAAACCTGTATTGACTTTCATATTTTTTTATATTTCAATATCTTTTTTATTTTTTTTTTAATTGAAGTAGAGTTGATTTACAATGTTGTGTTAGTTTCAGGTGTACAGCAAAGTGATTCAGTTATACATATATGCATATATATATATCCTTTTTCAGATTATTTTCCCTTAGAGGTTATTACAAAATATTGAGTATAGTTCCCTGTGCTATACAGTAAGTCCTTGTTGGTTATCTATTTTATGTATTATGGTGTGTATATGCTATCATGTTTTTAATATTCTCAATTCCAGTGAGTAAATGTCATCAGCCTAGCTCAATGGACAAGTGGTTTTCAGCATTAGCATGAATCGGAATCACCTGTTAAAAACAGATTGCTGTGCCCCATCTCCAGAGTTTCTGATCCAGCAGGTCTTATGTGGGGCCTGAGAACTTGCATTCTTCACAAGTTCCCCAGGGACACTGATACTGCTGATCTGAGGACCACACTTTCACAACCACTGCTCCAGCCAATGGGCAGTCACCTCCTAAGTCAGCTACCTCCCCAATTCCCTTTATCCACATCTACAGTCTTGGTACTTTAGTCTGAATTTCACTTTCTGACTGCAGGATTCCTCTCCACACTTACCAGCATGTTGTTTTAGGACTTCTTAATGTCATCCAAACTGGTTCACCACAATCCTGTGAGCCTTAGGTTTGCTGCCCTACCACGTTTGCATAGACCATTTGCCCCACCTAGAATCTTATCTCACTGAAGCTACTTTAGTTCTGACACAGTGGGGTGACCTTCCCTCTGTAGGCCAAATCATTTCTTTTTATATCAGAGAGATGAAAATTATGGGATTCCAACAGACAGAAATAGGTTAAAGAGCCTTTTCCTCCCTCTACTCCTACCAGGTGGGAAATAATGTCGTATATAACCTTCATTTGTTCCTTTTTGGGCCTTAACATGAGCATCTTTATGTCTAAAATGGTCCTGGCCCAGAGCTGCATGCTTACTCATTCTGTAGAGGACACAGAAAGGTTACCCAAGCTTACAACTGAGCCGCTGGAAGCAAAACCCGTAACCCTCCCAAGCCTGAGCAGCTGCTCTGCGCCTTAGATTAATCTCTTCTGGGCAGAAATTATAAGCCCTCAGGGATCTCTAATCACAAGTTTCTCATTTGATTGGTTCAAGGAAGCATGGTTGCTATACAAAGGGGCCGTAAGCAAGGGTTTTGCAGAGCCACGGTTTCCTCCTTCCGTGTAGGTACACTACCTATCTCAATCTCAGGGAAAGTGGCCCCCAGGCCCGAGTGTCTCTTGCCCAAGAACAGCACGCAGTAGTCACACTCGAGTAATGCCATCAAGTTAAGTTTACACCCACAGCCCCCAGAAGTTACTGCGATGACTGAAAAATCCCAGGATGTGTCCGTAGTTCTCATACAGACTTGACCTATCAGCAGTGTTTGACATGGTGGATCATTTCCTTCTCTCGGTTACACTTACCTTCCAGTGCACAGCACTTTCACGGTTTTCTTCCTAATTCATCCCCATGAGGTGTCCCACTTTTTCTCTGTTTCCTTTGCTGGTTCCTCCTCTTGTCCTCTCGTAAGCTTGGAGTGCCCCAAGGGTCTATCCTTGGTTATCTTCTCTACCTACACGCATCTGTTAATAATTCCATCTAGTTGCATGGCTTTACATACCATCTGTGTGTAGGTAACTCCCAAATTTATATCTCCAGGCTGTCATCTCTTCCAAACTTGATACTCCTCTATTCTACTTGAGATTCCTAGTTAAATTGCAAATAGGCGAATAAGTTAACAAGCCCCAAATTTCCCTTTTATTCCAACACCTCACACCTCAAACTTGTTCCTCCCACAAAATCTTAGTGAAGGGGAACTTCATCCTCCCAACTGCCCAAAACCCTTGGAGTCGCCCTTTACTTTTCTTTCCCTCACATTCTACACCCAATCTCTTAGGAAGTCCTGTTGGCGCTAACTTCAAAATATTCTCCTGTAAATCAGATAGTATCTCATCTATGTTTAAAAGCCTGTAGAGGCTCTCAGTTTACTACGGGGTAAAGGTCAAGTCCTTACATTGGCCTGTTCCCACCCCACCTTTACATCCCTCTGATCTTTCCTACTCCTGTCCTCCCTGCTCATCCCACTCTGCTCTGGCCACACTAGCCTCTTAGCTACAACTCACATCTGCCAGGCAGACTCCCACCTCAGAGCCTCTACCTGGAACACTCTTTCTCTAAATGGTACTTAGCGAACACCTTCACTTCCTTCACATCTTTGCTCAAATTTCACTTTCCTAATGGAGTCTACACATGCCACACTATGTAAGACCATAATATTCAGCAATAGCTAAACCCCCTTATCCTGCTCTACTTTTCATTTTATTCCATAGCACTTACAATAATCAATATTATTGTTTGTTCATATGTTATTATCATATTGTCCATCTCCCATACTAAAATGGCAGGATCATCATCTATTCTCTAATGTTTTCTAAGCACCTGGAATAATGCCTGACACATAATTGCGATCAATCAATGTATGTTTTTGTCCCTCTCTTCTAAATTCTGACAGTACTCATTATTATTTTTTGAAGTATCTATAAAAAAGGAAAACCAGTAAGTCTCCAAGGAAGTGAGTAGGTTATCTCCTAGGGTGATATTACCTGGTAGAATCCACCACCAAAGCCTATTCTTCATCCTTGCACAATCTTGCACAAGATTATACTTACACAAGAAGTATAGTGTGTGGGCACTATTAATGATCCTCACAAAACCAACCAAGACTAATGATAGAACAAGAATGCCAGTTTATAAGTCTTAGATTTAAAATAGAACCTACCAAGGAAAGCAGATGTCCACAGCCCTGAGAGTGACTTCACTTCCTGTGCAAGCTACGTGGAGGCACAGATTATAATCAGAAGGTTTGGAGTCAGAACAAGGAGAAGTATTTAAATAATTTGGAAATCTGAGAGCCTCAGACTATAATTAGCTTTCATCTCCACAGGAAAGCAATATGCAACATAGATCATAGGCAGGGCACTCTCTCCATGCACAATGCTAACGAGTCTCTCCTGATTGATTTTATTCAACACATTTCTTGGATGCTTACAATGACTCATACAGTATGGGAAGCAAACACTGGGGATACAGAGTATAATTCTGCTCCTAATTCTGAAGTGTAGGGGTCTTTCCCACCACTAAACAATTTTCTGACATCAGCTGCATGTCCTGCAATCCAACTCAATTCTAATACAACCTACCTGGAGATAGGGTCAGATCCCACAGGCTAAGAGCTCAGTCCTATAAGACTGCCCCCCAGTACACATACGCACACACACACACACACACACACACACACACACACACACACGCACACACACTACTTCAGATACCAATCAAAAGGCCAGGTTGTCACCTGTGCTTCTGACCAATGGCTATAGATCAGATCCCCTCCCTGGGTTAGATTAATTTCCTAGAGCAACTGACAGAACTCAGGGAAGCATTTTACTTAACAAATTAACAGTTTGTTTTAAAAAGGATATAACTCAAGGGCCAGATGGAAGAGAAGCACAGGGCAATATATGGGGAAATGTTGCAAAGCTTCCATGCCCTCCCCAGCATGCCACTCTTCCCAAATCTCCACGTGTTCACCAACCTGGAAGCTCACTGAACCCCATCCTTTTGGGGTTTTATGGAAACTTCATTGTAGGAATGATTGATTAAATCATTGGTCATTGGCAATTGATTCAACCTTCAGCCCCTCTCCCTGCCCCAGAGGTCAAAGGGGTGAGACTTAAAGTTCTAACCCGCTAAACAGGTGGTTGGTTCCTCTGGTAACCAGCCCCCCATCCTTAAGTGCTTCCAAAAGTCACCTCATTAACATAATAAAAGACAATTTATCACTTTCATCCCTTAGGAAATCCCAAGGGTTTTAGGAGCTCAGTGCCAGAAAGGGGACAAAGGGAAAAAATCCAAATATATATTTCTTATTACGAATCACAGTATCGCACATGAACAAACAAAAGGGCTCTTATTCCTGCCCCTGAGGAGCTTGCTTTCTAGTAGAGAAAACAATGATAGAGCACTAAACAAATAAAGAACCAAGATGACCACAGGTTGTGCTAATAGTTATGAATAAAATGGAGTTATGTGTTGAAGCTACTTCAGATAGGGTGGTCCTGGAAGACCTCAGGGAAGCCTGAAGAATGAGTTTGTACCCTTAGATCAATGTCTACCCCCTTCCCTGCATGTCCTTCACCCTCCTCTGCCTCTGGTAATGGGGAACGACCATTCTACTCTCTGTTGCTTTGAGGTAGACTTTTTTTTCTTTTCTTTTTGAATTCCATGTGTAAGTGAGATCATGTGCTATTTGTCTTTCTGTGTCTGGCTTATTTCAAATTAGCATAATATCCTCCAGGCTCATCCATATTGTCACAAATGGCAGGATTTCCTTCTTTTGTAAGGCTGAGTAATATTCCATTATATATATACATCACATTTTCTTTATCCATTCATCCGCTGTCAGACATTTAGGTTGCTTCCATATCTTGACTACTGTGAATAATGTTGGAATGAACATAGGAGTGCAGATATATCTTTGAGATACTGATTTTATTTCCTTTGGCTATATGGCCAGCAGTAGGATTGCTGGATGACATGATAGTTCTATTTTTAAATTTTTGATCAATCTCCATATTGTTTTCCATAATGGCAGTACAAATTTACGTTCCCACCAACAGTTCACAAAGGTTCTCTTTTCTCTGTTTCTTCTTGAGTCAATTTTAGTAACTTGATTTGTTAAAATTGTTCATCATGTATGTAAATATGTATATAAAATTATCCTGTAGTTTATGTAAGGGACTACCTAGACATTTTAGGGTATGATGTGTCAAGGCTCTTCTTTCTCTCTTGGAACTTAGAGTCTTCAGATGCATGTGTAAAGAGCTATCAGATACTGAACAGAAAACGGCTGCCTCAAAAAACAGTACCGGGCTTCCCTGGTGGCGCAGTGGTTGAGAATCTGCCTGCTAATGCAGGGGACACGGGTTCGAGCCCTGGTCTGGGAAGATCCCACATGCCACGGAGCAGCTGGGCCCGTGAGCCACAATTGCTGAGCCTGCGCGTCTGGAGCCTGTGCCCCGTGACGGGAGGGGCCGCGATAGAGAAAGGCCCGCGCACCGCGATGAAGAGCGGTCCCCGCACCGCGATGAAGAGTGGCCCCCGCTTGCCGCAACTGGAGAAAGCCCTCGCACGAACCGAAGACCCAACACAGCCAAAAATAAATAATAAATAAATAAATAAATAAATAAGAAAATCCTTTAAAAAAAAAAAAAAAAAAAAAAAAAAACAGTACCGATGCACGATAAGGAACAGTCACCCAGTTTCTGGTTGGTGTGTAGTCTGTCTAAACCAGAGCAAGTTGTGATTGTACAGGGAGATTGAACCCTCTTCTCACCTGCTTCCTCAGGGTGGAGCTACTCCATTTCAGAAGGTAAAGGCAGTGCCAATTACAAAATTTTGATTTACAGAAACTACTGCCATACTAGTAAAAAATGTCCCCTTGTCAGTTACCTATAATATTGTAAAATTGTAATAACTTGCTTTGATTTATAACCCAAAACATACTACAATAAAGAAAAGAAAGTCTTAATGTGATTAAGTCTATCTGAGCTTGAACCAGGAGGTGCAACAGTAATTAAAAATTTCCAGTTAACAGAAGTAAGTGAAACCAAAACTGTCCTCGCTCTTTCGTCTCAGCTGTCCAAAATCAGCCAGGCTGAGAGCTCAGGACTATCAATTGCCCATTTGCTTCAATTACTTTCCAGCATCCCCTAGTTCACTCTCATGTACTTAAACATTTGTCTACTTAATTATATCATTTTGCCTGGAACTTCAGACAACTTTTTTTTTTTTTTGATGCAAAGTTTTTGATCCATGTAATTAATCAATGCCAGAGATATGCTCAAATCTCAACATGGCAGCATTCAGGAAAACATTCTAACCTCCCTCTATTGCCAATACCTCAGATATTATGTTATGTCTTGATGCAGATATAATGAAATACAAAACTTCTAAATATGTTCTCAACTTTGAGTCTGTAGCACTCAAACAGATACAGATTTCCTGTGAGACAGACTTTCTCTCTTCCTACATTGTCTTATCTGCTCCCAGAATATCAACAAAATTCATATAGAGAAAAACAAATGATACATTTTCCTCCCTCCACTTGATCCCATTCTTGCCCCATTACTAATCAACTTTCATTTTTAAAAATGTCCCAAGTTTCTGTTTTTAAGAAACCAGTAGTGTGATACTAATACTTTTCAAAAAGAAAGGGATAAATTGGTTGTCGTTGGAGATCATACTGATTTTTCTCATGGCACGTTCTGGAGTGGATTAGTGACCACTTATCATAATTGTTTTAGGAGCATCAATTGGGAGCATGGACCCAGATATTCTGGCTCTCCAGGTACTGCTCATGGAGTAATATACCTGTGCTTTGGGTTCCAGCCCTTTTGAAAGACATGTCTCCAGCCACCTGAAGACGTTGATGGTAAAGTTCTAATACATTTGGTTGATACGACTTCATTTTTTAAAAATAAAAGCCTAGGACTTCCCTGGTGACACAGTGGTTAAGAATCTGCCTGCCAATGCAGGGGACACGGGTTCGAGCCCTGGTCCAGGAAGATCCCACATGCCGCGGAGCAACTAAGCCCGTGCGCCACAGCTACTGAGCCTGCGCTCTAGAGCCGGTGAGCCACAACTACTGAAGCCCGCGTGCCTAGAGCCCATGCTCTGCAACAAGAGAAGCCACTGCAATGAAAAGCCTGCACACTGCAATGAAGAGTAGCCCCTGCTCGCCGCAACTAGAGAAAGCCCGCGTGCAGCAACGAAGACCCAACACAGCCAAAAATAAATAAATTAAAAAAAAGAAAAGATGGTAACTAGAAAAAAAAAATAAAAGCCTGTTAGTATTACAACAGGTTTATTTTTAATTTGAACTTTAAAAAATACATATTCAGATTATACTTAGAACTTAAGAGGAAATGTGCATTCATAACAAATTATTATCTTTTTGAAGACTTGTATTATATTTGATGCCTTTAAAAAATCTGTAACCGTACCTCTGTATTTCTAAAAGAATTAATAATCAAATGAATTAGATTCCATCCCTAGGTCACTCTTATCTGGGATGGTTAGTAAGGTGGCTCTTCCCTGGGATGTGGAGTTCTTCATACTGTTTCTTAATCTCTGTGGTAACCCTTGTTCTCAACAGCACCCAGAAGTTTTACTTGTCTCTCCCACACACGAAATCAATACTGAAATAGCCCTTTGAAACAGAGATGTAGGAGTAGTCTTAAATTATGCAGCATCTCTATTACTAATGAATGCACTTCTGTGAGCCCTTAAAAACAGTGCAACCTCGATATCAGTTTTGTGTGTAGTTGCTGGACAGTCAGAACAAGACATCCACTCTCCATAGGAATGCCACATCTGGAAATCTGTTAGTACTCAACTTTTCCTTCTTCCAAAACTGCTGAATAACCTCTACAGAATGTTTGACTAAACTGCTTCCCCAAGGAAACTAAGAAAGGTAAGGACCTGGAGTGGAGGCAGATAGATTGTATCTCCAGGTGCACTGTTGACAGGATGGGAGACTGGACCCTTCTGCACCTACCTGGGGACTTCAGGAAGGGCTCGGGGAAGTGTTTCTACACCAAGGAGAATTCTAACCTGATTGCCCTTGCTACAACTTTTCAAAACAAAGCTTACCTGAATATATTTGGAACCTTCCTAGTTTGGGGCAAGTCTGGTATTTTCACTATTGCTATCATATTTTTAAAGAACTAATGTAATCAATTTTGTTTTAGTTTCTCTCTTTGTAAAATGTTGCTTATCTGCCCAACAATTTGTGCCTTAATTAATATACTCATTAGAAGATGATGAAAAGTCCTACCTAAACTTAATTACCATGTAATTTTTAAAAACAGTTTTCAACTACTCATATTAAGAAATGTCATTCTTAGAAATGTGTAAGGTTTTATTATAGCATAACCCATTCTTTTTGTTGAAAGCAAACTGAATTGTATACACACACAGACACACATAAATACACACATATATGTGATAAGGTGTTCAAATGGATAGTATTTTTCAGATACTTAGTATGTAGAATGATTCACTATAGTGCTATTAGAAATTCAAGCATTGAGAGCTTCAAATTTTGTCCTTCAAAATTCAAGTAAATTTCCATTTTCTTGAAGTGAGAATTCAGTCCACTCTTAAAATTATAATGCCTCAAAAGTTCTAAGTAGTCACCGTATTAGTTTCAGGAGTTTGTTTCCAGCTTACCTAGAGAAGTGACCAGTATATTTCCTTATTTTTTACCCTCCCAGGAGTTTTTAGTCTCCCTGAACACCTTGCAGTCATCATTCCACAGGTGAAATGACTTTGCTTAGTTGCCTTTTTGCCCCCCACCCAGCAATTAGGACCACTGGCCTAAAATATCTCTGATACATCCAGCAATTCCACTGCAAAACCTCCTGATTAAAATATTGGTTCATTTCCAGTTACAAGGACCTTCTTGCCATCTGTAATTCCAAGAAATTCCTAAAATGGACCCAGATAAACAAGGTAAGTATTCTTGTTAAGTTTTTGAGCACAGTTTGCAAACAAAAAAATCAGGCACAGATGTTGTATTTTCAGACTTCAGAGTTGCAGAGGAGTGACATTTGGCAAATGCCTGGCTGAAAAAGAAACTATTGGATGATTGAAAAGACTTTCTCCATTTTCTAAACAGAAATTCATAACATATTGACGAGTATTTGGTCTGTTGTCCCCAAAGCACCAAAAAATAATTTAACAAAAGACTTGATCTCAATATAATTGCACTTTAAATTGCTATTCAAATACACAAAAAGTGGCTTATCTTATTTACATATATCTTCATAGTTTACTATTAAAATGATATCACTGTAGATATTTTAATGTCAGGGGTAAGTTCACTGTACTATTTGAGACCAAAGTTGAGAGAAAAGTGTCACAGCTGTTACTATATGACTATTTGATAAATGGATAGAGGGAAACTAATTCCCTTTTCTTCCAGCATCTCTGAATGCCAGGGTAGGCCCAGGACTGGCTTGTGATATTTTTATTGTTGGACATAGTGGCAGCCTTATTCCCCTAGCTAAGATCTAGATTGTTAACTTGGATTGTTTTATATAAAATTCTGTACTATCTCAAGTTATTTATCTAAAACAACATTCTGAATGATTCAAATTATCTTTGGGTTTCCCAGTATTGGGCCCTCATATTAGTAAGCTTAACACAAAGCAGTAGATAATCCATTCAAAGCTCACTTTTCTCTCCCTAAGGAGTGTTTCTTAAATGTAGTGTGTGTGCATCAGAATCATTTAGAGGGTTTGTTAAAATGCTGGGCTCCACCTCCAGGGTTTGTGACTCAGTAGGTCCAGGGTGGGGACCAAGAACATGAATTTCTAACAAGTTCCCAGGCCATGCTGATGCTGCCCGCTTAGGACCACTGGCCTAAAATATCTCTTTCTGGATCATCGAACTAGATGATGGGCTGTTGAAAGAAATTTTATTACATTCTTAGTATCTGTAGAAAATGACACATATTGATTTGGCTAAGTAAAACTATGAATCGTTTAAAGCAAAACAAGGTTCCCAGTTAAATTGCTTCCATGAACAAGACCATATGTAGCTTTGTAGCTTATATTATTATTTTTTTGAACATCTCAAATTACTTTGTTTATAGCTTTGGGTCTGATACATCCAGCAATTTCTTCCTTTCTTGAGTCTTCTCTTACCAGCAGGAGAAAAAAAAAAAAGGAAGAAGCCTTGAGGAAGCAGGGCTGCTGGTGAATCACCTGGGATACTCATTCATTTTCCCCATGTCCTATATCACAGCTTGCCCTGTTATGCTGCATAACTTCATCAGATGACACTGCAAAACAGAACTTGACAGGAGTGTGATGGGCCAGATGGTAGAGCAGCCATAGAATCACTCTTCCACCAACAGCAGCATCTGGGAACCTGCAGACTCCCTAGCTTGCTGATTCTGTGTTCATTTGGTGCATCTGAGAGGAACCAGGGCGCAAAAATTGGCCAGTTTCCAGAAGGAAAAACAATGTTGGGCATTACATTTTTGTAAATCATTTCCACACTCTTGTGGCTACTCTCCATGTGCTCTCCTTCTCCAGACTTAGGGCAGAGGTATGACTTTTCCCCTACTCTAACACTGGACTCTTATCTGAAAACTAAGCATTTTTAAAACATAAGGAAATAGTAAACAACAAAAGAGAGTGAATTGTAGGTCTCTGATATGGTTATACCTGTTCAAAAAAGAATAACAAAATATAGAGGGTTTTAAAATAAGCTGTCTTGTTTAATGACACTTTCAGGCACAGCCCACATTCCCCTAAGGTAGGTGTCTTTGACTCATGATCATATATCGATCATTGAATTAAGGTATATTTAGGGAGAGGCCAGGGGTATGCTCTAAGGTCTCAAGGGTTGGTCTGACCTGGTTCAGCCCTTGTAACACCCTGAGTGGCTTAGCTTAGTGCCTGGCACTCAATATTCATATGTGGAATAGCCAGGACTTCACGCCACGACACTCAAGGGCAAGAAACAGCCTTTTCCAAACGAAAAGCTAGTCACTGTCACTTGGTATGAAATTTAGGCTAAGTTAAGTTTGGGCAGCAGCCGTCCTGAGACAGACAGAAACCATTTCAGCTTTTTCCTGAACATCTGGTCTGAAGTGCTCAGAGTATCTGGTCCGAAGTAGCGTCGTGGCCGCCACTCACTCTGCTCTTTGCCTTTGGCTTTGGGGTCCACTTGAAGACAGGGGACTCCTTGTCAAGACTGGACACAGAAATCCTTGCCAAGCCTAGTGTCCGGTCTCCCTAGTTACACAACGCAGCCATTCCCTCCCCCCGCGGAACTGCTAGTAAGGGAAGCCCCGGAATCAGCCCGCAAACTTGAACCCCAGTTAGGCATCTCCCACTTTCCTGTCCAGGTATCAGCGTCTCTCCCACTCTAGGGAAAAGAGAGTCATAGCTAGAACAACACTAAAATCAAGATTGGTTTTCAAAGGCAACTGAGATTCCAGAATGTCTGTATGTATATGGGTCAGGGAGGAGGGGCCGGGACAGAGGATGAAGTTGCGGTGCAGGCAGTAAGGGATCCAGGTGATATTTGCCACAGCAAAGCCCCTCTCAGAGGGAACCTGCTCTTCTGGCCATCCAGCATCTGGTCACGTTTCTTCTGCTGAACCAGTGCACCTGCTTTGGAAGAACAACTTCCCCCTGATTTTAGGCCATGAAATTCTAGTAGTGTTGATTCCAACTCTCCCATTTCCATGGATGGCATTCTTTGATGGGCCTTTCATACTAAAGCCTGAGTGGGTTGACTTCAGGGTGGCCCCTGAAACACTGACCCCTTAAAAGGTGGTAAGTCTCCCAAAGGAGTAAAGAGAGCTTAGACCTTGGAACATACACAGAAATGGACATGGAAACATTGCCTTTTCATTCTTTAAATTCTCCCACTGCTGCAAGAACAAGTCAGAAATTAATATCACCATAAATTATCCTGCCACATATGTTTGAATCAATGAAATCCCCCCATCAATCCCTTGTTTTGTTTTGTTTAGGGCCTGCTTAGCAAAGGCTAAAGAGCCTGCTGTGTTTCTAGTCACAAACACTTCTCCAGCACACAAACCATTTACTCCCAATTGCCTAAGTTTTATGGTAATCAGCTGACAATAAATTTGAAAATAGCTTTATTTTCCTCAAGGCAGCTTACCTTCAGCATAATAAATACAAGTAAGTCCTGGGCTCAAAGCTTGTTTGCATGTGAAACCTTGCTTCCAAGTGAGCATTATGGGTATAAAGTCTATTTAATTGAAATTTGTTATCACAAGAAATATTAGAGATGCAACGTTGCTTGGCAGTTCTTTCCAAAGTGTGTGACTGGCTTCCTCTCTCACTGCCTGCTGTAACAATACCATATCTTTACCATTCCTCAAGTTTTCTGCTCTACCATCTCTCCCTAATTCTGAGTGAACTTGTCCCCAGCTTCATAAAGAAAACAGAAACCCTCAGACATGCCTTCTTTCCCACACCCACCATCATATCCTTTTATTCTTCCTCTCAGGGAATGCGGGGAAGTCCTCTCAGGGGCTTCTTGCCAAAGCTAATTCCTTCACCTGTACATCTTCCCCCATCCATTGCCTCTACCTCAGAGATTGTATCAGTTAGCTATATTTCAGTTACTTGTAAGAGAGAACTCAGCTCAAAGAGGCTTTATTACCTTATATAATTAATTACCCTAGGGAGGACTAGCTTGCTCTGAGCCCAGACAATGACAGTAGGACGTGGTTTCTCTCCATCTCCAAGTTCGTCTCTACTCTCCTTTGTGTGTTGGTTTCATGCTCAAGCTACACATCCCGACAGGAGAGTAACTGCTGCTCCCATCTATGATTCCAATTTCAAGTCCAACAGGAAAAAATAAGTCTTCTTCCCTTCTTTGAACAAAGAGTCCTTGATCCAAATTTCACTGGTATATTCTTTGCCTGACTTTGGTTATGAGTCCACATCTGGGGAGGGCAATGATGCTCTCATTGGTCGGGTAGGCCTGGGCCACGTGTCCTCCATGGAAATAGGAGCATTGGAATGAACCCAACTAGAATTTCATGGACCAAGAGCAGGGGAAGGTGGTTCACCAGAAGAAAGGTGAATGGATGTTGGGTGGCTACGGGAACATGTTGTCCTCTGAGACAGACTTTGCTATATCAAGTACCTCCTGGAACCCTACTTCCTGGACCCTCAACCTCATCCTCTCTCCTGACCCCTCCTCCATGACCCATATATACATTTTGGAATCTCTCCTGCCTTTGAAAATCAGTTTTGATTTTGTGTGCTTTTCTAGCGATGGCCCTCTTGTCTTCCCTTCAGATTAAGGATCTTGAAAGAGTTGTCTGCTTTTATGTTTTTTTCTTTACCTTACATTCATTGATCAATCCTGTGTAATTTGATTTCGGCCCCCATATCCCCGTAAAAGTGCTCTTATGAAGCCTTTAATAGTCAAGTTAATCAAAAACAGAGACTAATTTTTAGCACATAGTTGATCTCCTTGTGGCTTCCAGATACTGAAGTATTGGCTTGTCTCTACTTTCTGAAACTCACCTTCCTTGGCCTTTGCACCATTGCTGTCTCCTGGTTTCTTTGGCTTTCCCTTCTTCTTCTTCTTCTTAGGTTTCTCTTTCTTCTCTGGTACTTAAATGATTATGTTTCTCAGGCGCACTGTTACTTAGCCTAATTTTCTCTTCACTTAAAGCACTCTTCTTAGGCAATCTAGTAGGTGGACATGGTTTTGCCCACAGTCAACACTAATGACTCCTAAATCTCTATCCCATCCTAAATAGCAACCCTGACCCCCAGACACAGAATCAAAAATTGAGTCCTGTTCAACACCCTGAACAGCTCCCCCTCCCAGCCAGTATTCTTTAAAACTGAGCTCTCAGTCTGGTAGCCACTAGCCACATGTGGCTATGGAGCACTTGAAATATGGCTAGTGCAAATTGAGATGTGCTGCAAGTGTAAAAAGGATATTGAGTTTTGAAGACAATAAGAACAGAAAATGTTTTATTAATAATTTTTATGTTGGTTACATGTTAAATAATATTCTGATAGATAAAACAAAATACATCATTAAAATTAATTTCACCTGTTTCTTCTTACTTTTTAAAATGTAGCTGCTAGAAATTTAAGGTGACATATTTGAATCATACTGTATTTCTCCTGTTGGACAGCAATACTCTAAAAATTTCTCATGGCTACTCCCTCCATGCTGGGAAATCTCTTTAAGCTTCTCCTTTTCATCACCATGTAGAACCCTCTGGCTCTAGTCCAGCATTCCCAGTTTCTGACCTGTTCCCTTTCACCTGGACTCTGCTTGATCCACAAGCCTTCTCAGAAAGAAACCTTGACCAATATGTCTGCCTATTCTCTCAGGTCACCTTAGCTCCAGGATTTGCTGTCCAAGGACCATTCCCTCCAACTCCCTGTACTCCAAGCCCAAGTCTCTGGGGACAAGTCCCAGTTCCAGAATCCTGGACTCCCAAGTGTCTGGGAGGTAGTTTCAACTGCCTGTTGGACATCTCCATTCAGATGTCTTACAGAAACCTCAAACTCAGATGTTGAAAATGAATTCCCATTCCACCTCTATGCACAAACTTTATCCTCCCCCATTATTTCCTACACTTGGTCTCCCTCCCACGTCCAATTAGCCACCAATCCCTGTCAATTTCACTAGAAAATTGTGCCTCTTATCTCCCCCCAATTTTCTCTCCCCAGTACCATTCAGATCGCTATCATGTTATAGAAAGTAAAAAATTAAACCCCTCCCATAATGCCCATAATGTACTCCTGTCCCCAGATAAACAGTTAGAGGTCTGATATATAACCTTTCCTACTGTGTTTATTGTGTTCTTTTTTTCTATTAGTTTTTATCATTTACAAAAATAGGACCATACTAAGTTATAGACACATTGCCATGGATTTGGGCTTATAATCATGCTATAAAATGTCTTTCAACCTCAAGATTGCCAAAAAATTTTTCTTTTAATTGTCTTAGAGTTTTAAGAATTCATGTTTAACTCTGTAATACATCCTGGTGTTATTTTTGTTTATGATCTGAACTAAAGTACCTATATTATATTTTTCTAAATAGTTATCCATCCAATGGCCCCAACACTACTTATTAAATAATCTATAATTTCCTCATTGATATAAACCACCGATATAAAAGGAAGTTATTGATTCTCACTGAGTTAAAACATCATCTTTATCATATGCTAAAACCCTATGTAAGACATATATACACTACCAAATGTAAAATAGATAGCTAGTGGGAAGCAACTGCATAGCACAGGGAGATCAGCTCGGTGCTTTGTGACCACCTAGAGGGGTGGGATAGGGAGGGTGGGAGGGAGGGAGACACAAGAGGGAAGAGATATGGGAACATATGTATATGTATAACTGATTCACTTTGTTATAAAGCAGAAACTAACACACCATTGTAAAGAAATTATACTCCAATAAAGATGTTAATAAAAAAACAAAAACCCTATGTATACATAGGTCAGTTTCTGATTTTGTCCTGTTCCATTACTCTATCTGTTCCTGAAATAAGCACACATTGCATTTATTCTTACAGATTAATTTTATATTGTTTTGTCAAGTTCAAAATGGTAGTTGGAATTTGGGTTGGAATTGCTTTAAATTTATAGGGTAGAATTCATATCCTTATGTTATTGAACATTCCTAATCCAGGAATATCCAGGAATGGAGGAAATAGATCTCTCCATTTATTCATATTATCTTTAATGTCTTTCAATAAAGCTTTATAAGGTCTTAAGGTCTTACACATTGTTTTGTTTACTTTAGGCATTTTTTAGATGTTAAAAATTACCTGTTCTAACTGATTACTCTTGGTATAAAGTGGTGGTACTCAAAGTATATTTCCTGGACTGAAAACATGAGCATCGCCTGGGATTAGAAATGCAATACCCAGGCCCCCCGACCCAGACTCTGGGGGTAAGCTCTGCAATCTGATGCAAGTAAAGTTTGAAAACCACTGATATAAAGGGAAGTTATTGATTCTCATACAATTGTCCTAAATCCAGCCAACTTGCAGATGATCCTCATGAATTATCTGGATAGAGAGGCAATCAGAACATCTGTACATCTCTTCCTTCCTAAAATTTATAACTCTTATTTTTATTTGTTTTTGTAGATTAGAATTCCAAAACACGGACAGCAAATAAGTTCCAATTCTATTATTATATGCCAGCTCCAATGGACTCATACTGACATCCTGGAGGGCTATCCTTCAAGGTCTATCAAGGAGATTCCACCCTATCTGGCACAGTGTGGAGGGGACAGGGGTGGTCCTGATGCCCTGTATTTTATTTCTCTGCTTCAGACTAGAGTTGGATCACAGTGGTGAAAAGGGGGATGGGGGTGATTTTTTCCTGACTCTAACAGGGATGTCTTTTGTCTATCTCACTTTTATATGAAATTTGCCTTTTATTTCTGACATTTTAAGGATGTTTCCTCTCTTCCTAGATCATGTACCAGTTTTTAAAAAATCAGAATGGCTGATGAATTTTACCAATGTATTTTGAGAATCCACTGGTTCAGTAACTTTTTTCCTTCTCTTAATATATTAATTGTTGAACAAATTTTAAATTCCTGAAATAAATCTTTCCACATCATGGAACATAATTCTTTAATGTGTTCTTGAAAATGTTTGCTAATATATTATGTTTTATCTTTGCTTTCATCTTAAATAAGATATGTTTATTTTTTATATATCTGATTTAGATGGTATTTAGATGAGACTTCAAACTTTAGACTTTTGAGTTGATGCTGAAACCATCCCATATTGGACAATTTTCCTTGGCCGATTAGACCAATTTCCTTCAAAGGCTCAAATCAGAATTTAACTAGTTTCTCTCAGTAATAACAATATTTTCAATAAAACTTTATCAAATGTTGGTATTACAGTTATGTTAGCCTCCTAAAACAAATTGTGAAGTTTTCTGAGTTTTTTCCAGTTTTTTTTTTTATTTTTTTTAATTTATTTTTTTTTAACATCTTTATTGGAGTATAATTGCTTTACAATGGTGTGTTAGTTTCTGCTTTATAACAAAGTGAATCAGTTATACATATACATGTGTTCCCATATCTTTTCCCTCTTGCGTCTCCCTCCCTCCCACCCTCCCTATCCCACCCCTCTAGGTGGTCACAAAGCACCGAGCTGATCTCCCTGTGCTATGCGGTTGCTTCCCACTAGCTATCTATTTTACATTTGGTAGTGTATATATGTCCATGCCACTCTCTCACTTTGTCATAACTTACCCTTCCCCCTCCCCATATCCTCAAGTCCATTTTTAGAAGAGTTGAGTAACAGGGATTCCCCTATCCCTTGAAAGTTTAAAGGAATTTGCCTGCAAAACTATCTCTGCTTATGGTTGTTTATCTTTGATGACTGTTTTTCCTCGTCAAAAAGTCTTCTATAGTAATTAGTCTTTCAACTTTTTTTTCATATATTTTGATCATTTCTATTTTCTATTACATATACATTTTCTATTACATATACAAATGTACAGGGCATTTGTATATTACATATACATTTTCTATTACCTAGATATGGCTCCAGAGCTTTCTCTTCTCCTCCACACTGTGAAAAGGGTGAATACATACTCAGTGCCTGGTAAGTGCTCAGAAATGCTAGCCACTGATGTAGTGATGTTGGTGGTGGGTAAAAGAAAGTATATTAATAATTCTTTTCTGATTATAAAAATACCATGTGCTCTTTATAGAAAATTTAGGTAATATTGACAAGTAGGAAGAAAATAACTAAGAATTCGAGCACTCAAAGATATCCACTGTTAACAGTCTGATGAATGACATTAGAAATTAAGCTCCACAGGGCAAGAATTTTTATCTGTTTTGTTAGTTGCTATATTTCAAGAGCCTGGACTCATGCCAGGGCCATATAGTAAGAGCTCAATAAAAATCTGCTAAATGAGTGGATGGTTAGTCATTTTCATGGATGCATAAATATGTGTGTACATATGACTAGAATATATTAACAAACTGAATTTATATTCTACAGATAGTTTTTTGTCTTATTGTTTCATAGGCTATTTCATTTTTATATAAAAAGTGGACAGCTTCATGGAGAAGCCCTCCTCACTGGGGGATTCCTTAATTTTTTGGGCTCACAGGAGGCTCTCTATGGTCACCTGCAGCCTAGGATAGCGTAGTCCATTATTATTTGTTCCCAGGTAAGAAAGAGAGCTCTAGACTTTGATTTCCTCACCTGCAAAATAAAGTAGGGCTACATGCTCTCTAGGATTTCCTTCTAGGATATGGGATTTATCTAATGAGACAGTCCTTTATCTATGATATTTCATGTTTTCTTTACAGATGCTCTTAATAGTATTGAGAATTCCATTTATAGAACAGCCTTCAAATTACGATCAGTGCAAACCTTGTGCCAATGTAAGTACAGGTTCTCTTGAAACACTTGAAATAATCTGACCCTGATGTGTAATGTAAAATTCATAGAAAACCAAAAACACGCCCCATGTGAGTGACTGCTGGATCTGGAAGGTTGGACCTGTGCATCTACCCTACTTGTAACAGAGAATATGGAGTGTGGAAGATACACCTGTGTGTTCCACCCACATGTAGCTTTGCTGACTGACAATAGACAATTATTCATGGATGAGGATTTTAATTCTTTAAAAAAATGTTCCTACTTGGTTTCTGCAAATTTTTTGTTTGTTTATTCCCTTTTCAGGATACCAATATTGACGCAAAATAAAATCACAAAATAAGTTAGTTTAATATAACTTGTAGATTCAAATATAAACATTTCTAAATTCCTTCTACTACTTAAGACTTGCATTTTTAAGTTGTACCCCCGTCTCTTTCTGAACCTGCAAAAGTAAGTTCAGATGAATAATCCTCAGGCCATAAAGTTTAAAAATCGCTTGAGAATTTCATGAGAACTACTCTTTTGCATTAAATTTTATCTGATTGAATGCCATGGTTTCTTTTCCTATACTATTATCTAGGTAAAATACAGTAAAAATTTTTATCCTGTAAAAATTCTCCAAAATGAAATAACTTGGGTCCTGGCTGTGAAAAACGACAGGCATTCAGCATATCTGAAGTTATTGATTTCTAATAAGTTCTGTACTGCATTTTTAAAAAATCACTTTGTGTAATTTATGACATTTATTACAGCAGACCTAAAAAAATTGTTTTATATATATATATATAAATTGTATTTTATATATATACACACACACACACACACATATATGTCATGTTTCCTAAAGGTTGAAATTTTTTTAATATTTTGCCTCTGCCTAATAAGTTAGGTACACCAGTGGTTTTCAAACTGTGTTTCACAAAGTGGACATGGGTGTGAAGTAGGGTAAGAAAGGGCCAGCGAGGTGGGAAAAGGAAGTAGAGGCAAGTCGAGAAAACCCAAAAGGGCCAGCAAGGTGGGAAAAGGAAGAATAGGCAAGTAGAGAAAACCAAAAGGCTATCTCCTCTACCAGAACAACTCTGTTTTTCTCTATCTTCCATATTGCATTTCTGTGAAAGTGTCCTTTGAAGAAGGGATTCTTGGCTTAAAAAAAAATTTTTTTTTAAATTACTGATATAGGCAAATTACTTATATTACTCCAGAAATCAACAAAAGACAGAAGATGCTCACTAAAAATTTACCCTGAATCATGCTATTTTCCTGGAGAATGTCTCCTATTAAAGAAAGTTAGCAGCCAATGCTCACATGAGCCTCCATCATTGTTCATATGAGCCTGGATGTGTACAAACAGTGTAATTTGAGGGTGTACCTTTCGGGATTTTTTATTACGCCTGGCATCAGAAACAGTGAATATAAATAATATGCATGGGAAATAGTAACAGTATACGAAATCGGAAGTTGGAAAGTTCTACCTATAACAGATAACCAAACAAAAATTGGGGAAACAAAAGTCCCTAACACCGAGATAAACATATCGTGAGCTCCAGGCAGCAGGATCTGGAGAGCCGGAGAGCATTCCTGCACAAATCTAGTGGTGAGATTAATGGACACCACTATTATCTGTTTTGCTGTAATACAGAATTCTCAGCAGAAGCCATAGCATCCTGTGTACAGCATGCCAGG
The DNA here is from genome assembly GCF_949987535.1 of Balaenoptera acutorostrata. Taxonomy (NCBI): domain Eukaryota; kingdom Metazoa; phylum Chordata; class Mammalia; order Artiodactyla; family Balaenopteridae; genus Balaenoptera; species Balaenoptera acutorostrata. Next base: position 65,034,754 of record NC_080071.1, on the reverse strand, counting down.
CCGAGGTGATAGGTTTTGTGATTGAATAACGAAAGAGTTTTCAGTCTCTACCACATGCAGCCACGTTTTTATCACAGTCTCATCCCAAAACATACCCCCTCACTTTCTTAGACTCTCCCTTTAAAAGCAGTATCAGAGAACAAATAAAAATGTTTATTATACGTGCTAGATTTGTTGTATGTGAGGCTGATTTACGAAGTAGACAGAAGTGCAGGGTTTTATCACTTCACAGGCTGAAGCATTTTAAATGCCAGCAGCTCTTGGTGCCACTGACGTCCCCATCTCTCAGATGGCACAAGTGGGTGTTTATTCATTTTGTCTGTCACCCTCCATCTGCAAGAAACCATGGGGTCAGTTCTATTTCATTCTTCCATATATTTATTGCCTTGTAACATTTTTAGGAGAAGGTGATAAAAAAAACATGTAAGAAATAAACCATTATTTTTTGTAAGCAACTTTGGTTTTATTAAGTGCCTTTCTGGATAATAATACTGATGAGACCAAGATCAAAAAAATAAACATTACTAAAGCAAGGGTGAGACCTAAGGAGTCTAATTCAGCAACTGCTCTTTTATAAAGATCACTGAGTTTTTAAGTAATGCATTTGCATTTTTATACACAATATTCCTTCTCGAGCTAGGCTGCAGACAAGAAAAAATGATTATTTGACCATGAAAGATGAATTTTCTCAATCCACTTAATAAACAGCATAAAAATGTTTTTCCCAACTTTCCACCAGTGTCCTAACTTCCTCGGAAAGCTATTTTCAAGTTTCTCACTTCTTTCCCTTTTAATTTCCTTTTATAAAGCCACATCCTAGAGGTTATACGGGGAATAATGTTCTAACTATGCTTTACAAACAGATGCACTTTTCCAATATCAAATCGACTGTTAGAATAGGAACGCCTGAACTATACACAAGAGAGATGTATCCAAATAGTGGCCATATGTAATTCCCTTAAAAAAACAGCTGCCTAAAAAACAGTCTTCATTAAAGACTAGATGATGTTTACTTTTTTGAAGCCTTTTGTTCAGATCAGAAGTGATGCAGTGTTTCCTTTGTTTCCTGCAGTGGACTTGATTGGCAGTTCTCTGATTCAGCATGTCCTACTACGTCAGAGTCTCTGGGAGGCAAGAGAAAGTGCTGTCTCTGTGCAGCAGTTTTTTCAGGCTCTGCAGGAGCTGTTTCAGAGAGTCAGGGTGGAAAAACCAGGACAGGTGCACCCCAGAGCTTCGGAACTCACTCTGAGCCTTCTCACAACAATGTATGACAGGTGAGGCTGAGGGGACCATGTTGTGACCTCACAGGGGGTGTTTAGTTGCCTCTGGTCATTGACCAGTTGGGGTTGTCTAATATTTGTTCAAGGTTTGATATCTAAGAAGGCTTCTTTGTTTGTCTGTTTTCCTCAAATGTATTATTCAGGAGGGGAACAAAGAAGTACATGCTTATCAACCTCACTAATATGAATGACTCATGGACAGCAAAAAGGGGGAAAATCCACATTTTCATACAGACTCATTTCCACTCTAGAGAAGCACGCACACCTTTTGCTAGGGCAATTATGCATCTATGTATATATATAAATTACACTTTTCTCTTGAGTCCCCGGTAGTATATGTCTTTGCTTATTCCTTTATAACCAGTTGTCAGTTTCTGTTTGTGGGATAAAGTTGAATAACCTGTGCATAAATGGCTAACCTATTGTCTTAGTCTGGGCTGCTATACCAAACTACCGTAGACTGGGTGACTTAACAAACATTTATTTCTCACAGTTCTGGAGGCTGGGAAGTCTAAGGTCAAGGCACCGGCAGACAGATGGGTCTGGTGAGAACCCACTTCCTGGTACATAGAGGGCCATCTTTTGGCCATGTCCTCACATGGTGAAAGGGGCGAGGGCGCTCTCTGGGGTCTCTTTTGTAGTAATAGCAATCCAATTCATAAGAGTTCCACCTTTGTGACCTAATCATCTTCCCAAGCCCCATCACTAAATACCATCACATTGGGGGTTAGGATTTCAACATATGACTTGGAGAGGCACACATAAAACAGTTTACACCCTGTCAAAGGCTTGATTATGCATGCTCTAAGTCAGTGGTATCGGGTGTGTGTGTTTGTGTGTGTGTTTACCACTTTTTTGTCCCACTTCAGTTGTGTTTATCTTACGTGATCTTGACCCAGTAGCCTTCATCCTGTAGAATGGACTTTTAAAAGCTCACAGTAAATATAAAACATGTGGAAAGTGCAGAAAAGAGTGAAGAAGAAATATCACCCCAAAGCCTGCCTCCCAAAGGCAAGCACAGTTTAACCACTTGGCAAATTCCTTACTAGTTTATTATTTATTTTTTTTGTTGTACAAATAATATATAAGCATGTTCTCAAGTTATTTTTTCATGATTTCAGTCTCCTTAAGCATTGTGATTTTGGCTGTCCTTTCTTGTATCAATGCCTGCCTCTAACAATACTCCTGCCTTTGATACATTGTATTTTGTAGGTTTGGAAACTGCACAGCCAGTGGGCACAGGGTAATGAGGCTCTAAGTGAGGGCCTGAGAATGGGTGGATTTTTTTTAATATAAAGGTTTGCTCCTTCTGCCTTCCTTTTGGCCCTTGTCTCTGTTGTTTGGTTTCCCAGCATGTGAGCCCTAAAGGAAGTGAGACTGCCTGGTCCAGGAGGACCCAGGAAGACCCAGGAAGATGCCTGGGTCTCCAGTGCCTAGGACACTGCTTAGTACAGAGGAAGCACCCAGTAAACATTTGCTGAACACATGAATGAATGAATAAATGAAGGATGAAATATTTTTATTCAATTCTTAGTTCTGTCAAATTCTAGATATAGGAAAACTGACCATGAAAAGCGTGAACTTGTAACACGGTGTCAGAAATGTCCATTCAGGGACTTCCCTGGCAGTCCAGTGGTTAAGACTCTGAGCTACCGCTGCAGGGGGCGCAGGTTCCATCCCTGGTTGGGGAACTAAGATCCCACATGCTGCACAGTGCAGCCAAAAAAAAAAAAAGAAAGAAAGAAATGTCCATTCATAGTCATGGTTTTTATAAACCACTTTACCAAGAATAACCCTGCCTTTCCCATTCTTATCTCTGTTTTGTTGCCATGCAGCTCGGGAACGGGTTTTCTCAAGCTTGGACCTGCAGCCGCTGCCCTGATTGCCCTCTCAGGGGATAGTCCTCTTACAAAATACAGAGGTAACATATGTAGGAGTTTTGAATGTCTGAAGTGCAGTGACCACCAAATCTCTCCAACACGTTATCTTCTTCACTCACTCCTGTATCCCCGCCACACTGCTCTGGTTCGGCAAGTACTCAGCAAGACTTAGAATTTTTCAAGATGTTGATCTATGCTTTCTAACTATTCATAATTTGGTTATCCTTGATATTTATTTGTATAGGGATTATTCAGACACCAGTAGTTATTATTCCTTTAAAGACAGACTCTGCTCAGATCGCCATTTACCAACCTTGTGGTCTTTGTCATTGATGTGCTAAATTATCAAAAAATTGAAATGTGAATGGATCTTCATTAGTTATCAAATTATTTAGTTTGGGAAGCCTTCAAAGTAGCAAGCAAATAACCAAGAATTATAACTTTCGCCTTTATACCCACAAATAAACTGTTTAGAATTCAAAGCACATATTCTTCGAAGATATATAGCAAGTATTCAGTTTAAAGATTTCTCTTCCCCCTTATGTGTCTAGCTCTTTTTCAGCTCTATGCAGAAAATAACAGGGGAGGTTATGATTCTGGGGCACGCATGACTCGAAGGATTTTGAGAAACCTACTAACAGATCTACAACAGGTAAATCTCTAATACTTAAGAATTCTAAATTTGTTCCAGTTACATTAGTCACATTTATTATTAAAGGATCTGATTTTTACAGTGTCAATTCTACCTTAATATAGTTCTCCATGCAACCTCTCTCCTCTTTAGCCACTGGTATTATCTGAATATAGGCTGATCTATTGCAATTGCTTCCTAACTGCTTTGCCCAACTCAAGCCTCTCCTCTCTGCAACTCTTCCTCCACACAGCAGCCAGTGACTCTTCCAAAATGTAAATGTAAATGCCTAAAATTCTTCGTTGGCCATATTCTGTGATAGAATAAAACCTGAACTCCTTAGCCTCACAAGCAAAGCTTTCATGATTTGACTCAATCCTTCTCTTTTCAGAAAGAGGTAAATCATGATACTTATACAAATATAAAATGAACATGTATTCAAAATTTTATTTAATTTGTTAATTAAAAGGGAGCTCCAGTAAGTTACAACTAGTTGAAAGAAATAACCAAAGAACAGACAAGCTGATAGATTAAGAATTTTACAACGAATTTGCAGGTGGACCCAAAACTGACTTTGGGCTGAAGGGGAGGGTTGTCCCTCAACCAGGACAGAATTTATTTGCATGTCTATAGATAAGAATTATTTGCATTGTGATCAGTTGTCTACAAGTTAACGTTAATGTCTACAAAATTATAAAATAGCTTAGTCAAAGACAGTGATGCATATCTTATAGGTTCAGATAATCCCCATTGAAACGATATCCAGTGGTTTCTTCTGCGTATTCCACAGTGTTTAATTTTTCCTTCCATCATTGTCACTCTTCCATATCAAAATTGTTACTGTACCTGACATGCACCAAGTTCTCCATGCCTGACTTGTGCAGGTGCAATCTGTCTGCAACACCACTGCCTCTCCTTTCACTTGACAAATACTGTTTGTCTTTCAAGATCACTCAAATATTAGTCACCTCCTCACTGAAAGCTTCTTTAACTCTTGTACATAACTTTGTTATAGGACTTGTCAAATTTTGTTGCAATTATGTCCTAGATATATGCTTTTCCACTAGGCTGCTTCTCAAGGGCAAGAATTTTATCTCTTTATATTTATGGCTTGAAAAGTTCTTGATACTAAAGCCTTCAACGGTGCTTAATGGAAACATAGATGAAATGCAACCCCGAATACTCAAATAGTTGCTTTCCATCATTTCCTATTCTTTAAGAATGTGCAAATGTAGTGTTGTTTTTATCCATACTAGGCAAGGGAATTTAACATCCTTAAAGTAAATATGTTTCTTAAATATTAAAATGATGTAAAATCATGTAACCAAGCAAGATCTTCTGCAAATGGGTTAAGCAGGCTATGGATTATCTTGTGTAGAGCGGTCACTGTCCCTCTGTATCTTTTACCCCTATTTCAAGGATGCGTCTATTCTTCTTCAAGCCCCTGTAAAATCCCCAAACTAGGTTTTCCTCACAGTGAAGCCATAGTAATTTTCTGTCATTTTTCCCCTGGGTCTGGACTGTAGGGGAGAAAAAAAGTTCTTTTTCCTTGACCCATCTTAAGTTCTGTGACTGGGGCCCTATAAATTGGACTGGCAAAAGACAGAATTAACAAGAGAAAAACAAACCAAAGTTTATTCATGTGTATGATGCATACACATGGGAACACCCAGTGATGAGTAACTCAAAGAGGTGGATGGAACTCAGGCTTGTAAATTATTTTACACTAAACAAAGGAAAGGGGGCTCTGGGCTTCTGGGTGGGGGGAGGCAAGTTATGAGAAGGTGACCAGGAAGTAGATGGTGAACAAGGGTTGTTTAGTAAGGTTTGTTATGCAGATTTAAGTCTGTGATTTCTCCATTAATAAGTGTTGTTAAGAGTCCTCCTCTTCCTGATAGGGAGGGGGAGACACTATCGGTAAAAAGAAATTTCCTTTATAAATGTAAATTTCCTTTACAAAAGGAAAACCTGTGCCCTGTTTTTAGAGCTTTTTCTGCATCTGCTGGTTCTCAATGGCCTTTAGTTCAAAATAATACATATGCCAAGGGCTCATATTTGGGTGTGACATATTCTGGTACCCTTCAGAACCGAGGATTCTGAACTGAGGATAATTATGATACAGGTGGGAGTGGGTAAGGAAAGAGATTATCAGACAGGGAGTATGATTTAGAAAAACCTGTCCAAAATTACTTTTGCTTTGATTGGGCCTTAATAGTAATAGTTTATGTTCATATTGATTGTAATAATTAGTATTTAATGTATTCTGTAAATTCCAAATAATATGTAAGATGTTCATATTTTTTAAGTGGAGCAATGATTTTTTTTTTTAATTCCTAAGGTTCAAACATCATATGTAGTTATTTAAGAGCTGTTCTGGTGGTTGCAGCAGCACATGGGCCCTGTTTTCTGCTGACTCCAGGCATATCTTTTTTATTAAATTTATTTATTTATTTATTTAGGCTGTGTTGGGTCTTCGTTTCTGTGCGAGGGCTTTCTCTAGTTGCGTCAAGCGGGGGCCACTCTTCATGGGCCACTCTTCATCGCGGTGCGCGGGCCTCTCTCACTATCGCGGCCTCTCTTGTTGGGAGCACAGGCTCCAGACGCGCAGGCTCAGTAGCTGTGGCTCGCGGGCCTAGTTGCTTCGCGGCATGTGGGATCTTCCCAGACCAGGGCTCGAACCCGTGTCCCCTGCATTGGCAGGCAGATTCTTAACCACTGCGCCACCAGGGAAGCCCATCCAGGCATATCTTAAGGAGCCACTTCCCCAATAATCCCAACATCTTAGGACTTAAGCTGCAGGGAGCCAGGGAGACTGGGAAAATCTGTCCATCCATTTGTGCAATCAGGCTTGTTATATTAAGGTGTTGAGGTGGATGTAATGAAAGAAGATGGATGGAGGGGCGTTTTCCTCCTCCTGAAATCCTGTGCTGCTTCCTCACTACTACAGCTGGCCCCAGGCTGGCTCCCCATCCAAGAGGCCCTAAAAATCTGCCCTTGTTTCAGGCTCAACTGATGTCAATGAGCTGCCGAAATGGCAGCTCCTGCAGCGCTGTCTGCCCCCCAATGCATTAGTAGGCTCCTGAGAAAGCTGTTAGGAAGGTGGAGATTTGCATAGCAAATTATCATCCTATTGACTTCCATTAAGAACACTGAGATGGGTTCCCATAGAAAATGCCAGGCCCCACCGTGTGATCCCAACCCCTCCCCCAAGAATCATAATTATCATTTCAAGTGGTGTTCTGCCTGTGCTGGCATGCTCTCCAGCCACACTGCATCCTTCCTTAGAACACCTGCAAGAAATTAGTCAAATGGGCAATTAATCCACAAAATCTTTGTGCACACACTTAAAAGCCAAAAATGTAGGTTAGAACCCACTACACAAGTGAATTTTCTTTTGACTGGTGTCAGAATCACAGAGCTGACAAGTGGGTCCTATCTGATCCACATTCCTTATTTTACAAATGAGGCTAAACCCCTTTCTCAGGGCTCAAGGACGCCATCCAAATAAATGCTCCAGTTAGCTCATCAGCACTCTCAGGCCAAAGTATGTTTAGCGAGTTATTTTTTCAGACAAAAGCCAAATAACACATAGTACTTAGTTCAGCTGGTGATGGGGTTATTATCAATTTAAAGTACAAGCCATCTTGTCACGATTACGCAAATGTTTGTTGACTTCTGTCTGGCTAATTGTCAGCAAAGTGGCTCTAAGTGCCACTTTCCTGATTAGAAGAATGTTTATTCGAGTTGATGGACTCAGCAGGGGGGTCTTTGAAATTACTTCTGAGCTTGGGAGCAAAGCCTGCTGACAGACTGTGCTGTAGAAGACATCAGATGTGAAACTGGGACCCACAACCAAATGGGCATAAATGGAGGTGACAGGTACATGTATCTGTGCATATAGATAATGTCAGGGCCAAGTCCCTCGCCATCTCGGCAGTCACAAGGGGTTCTTAGTCCCTTAGTTAAACTCCTTAATGTGACTGATTGAAAGATGGAAACCATTGAGTGAGGTGGTGTAAATCAAGCCATTGGAATACACATCAGGTCTGGGTGTGACAAAGCTTTGGGAGAACCCCTCAACAGAGTAAGGAGTCTTAGAGTGAGAGCTCAATTCTGCAGCTAACTTGCATTTGTTTTTTTATTTGTTTGCTTGCTTGTTTTACCTTGGACAAAATATCAGATCTCAATTACTCCTTGTTTTAAACAAGGATAATGAGTGCTCTACCTCAGAAATTGGGATTTGTTAAAATGAGACGATGTGAAAGTGTTTGAAAAGGTTTCCTTAAAACTGCCCTGAACTTTAATACAGTGTCACTGTTACTTGTAATTCATAGGTGCACAAGGGCAAAGAAAGATTAAATATTTGACTGGGGTCAAAAGAAAAGAAACAATGCAAGCCCTCCCTGTATTTCCCCCACTGCCAGACTTTCTTCTCACTCCTCCTCCTCCCAGCTCCACTTCTTCCCACTTGTTCATTCATTATCTCTATTCATACACTGCACAAAACCCACACATGTCCTGTTTGCCTAGACTGAGACAGCCCATCCAGTCTCAGACACCAGATACTTGTGACGCTATGGCCGTAAGCGCCACCGCTCAGGAGTGACTGGTGGCCACCTCTTTCTCCATTTCTTGATCGCTGACGTGGGGTTTCTTGCCTCTTGTAGATCCCGACTGCCATGGGGGAAAGTCGAGCTCTGTGCTCTGTGGAGAGTGCTACACGCAGCTGCTTCCAAGGGGTGAGTGCCATTCACATGTCCCTCAGACCTGGGGGGCAGACACCACTGCTGACCCATTTAAATCACAGACCTACTACTCTACACCGCATCCTAGACAACCTAATTTAGAGGTAGACTTGCCCCGACTTTGCATGCGATAAACTTCTTAAGTAGAGCCGACAGAAACAGAGCCAGAAGAGAAGATGAAAATACATTTTCATCTCTACAAGAGACCAAAGTTCCGCCTAGAAACACATCCGAGTGTGCCATTGTTTTTCAGGTGTTGAGCTCAGCAATTAAAGAAGAGAAATTCCTATCTTGGTTACAATCTGAGCCTCCCATCCTCCTCTGGCTCCCGACCTGCTACCGACTGTCAGCCCCTGAAATGGTCACTCACCCTGTTCGATGTAGAATCTGCAGGACCTTCCCCATCACAGGACTGAGGTAGAGTCACTCATCACTATTACACGGACTGTCACTCTCCAAATGGGTCTGGAGTTGGAGCTGCATCTCTCCAGATATTTTTTGTGGTCCTTCTCACACATCTAGAACTCAGTTGATTTTGGGGGGTCAATAACTTCCTGTATGAGTGATCCTGCTTATAATAAATTTTATTTTACCTTCTATAATTAATGGAATATTAAGTTCTATGGACACATACTCTGACCGCTAGATATTTTTGTTCCTGAAGGGGAAATTTTTTTGTCTTTTGTTACCAAAAAATGCTGTTAAATACTTTGGAACCATCCATAATAATAACAGTAACAATAGTTTACATTCTTTGCTTTTTTAAAAATTTTATTGAAGTATAGTTGATTTACAATGTTGTGTTAATTTCTGCTGTGCAGCAAAGTGGTTCAGTTAAACATATATATATTCTTTTTCAGGTTCTTTTCCATTACGGTTTATCACAGGATATTGACTATAGTTCTTTGTGCTATATAGTAGGACCTTGTTACATTTGTTAAATGTTGAACAAAGGTTGTGTAGTTCACATGGATCATTTCATGTAAAGCCTGTTACAACTCTGTATACATGTGGTATTGTTATGCCTAATTTGCAGAGACACTAAATAACTTAACCTTAAGCTCACATGGTTAGCAAGTGGCAGAGGCTACCCACCGAATCCAGAGTGCCTGCTTTGCAACCGTGATGCACTGCTGCCGCCTTGTGCAGACAACTGAGAACATTCCTTGAACCCAAAGGAATGATGAGGCTTTGTGGGAGCAGCTCACGCCAGAGCTTCTCTGGCCTCGAGGAAAAGGCAGATTTGAAAGCTAGGTTTGGACATTGCAGATTCAGACCTTTCCACAGCTTTGAGGATGACAGTCAAAATCCCATATTAGGGAAAGGGTGTTGTAGTTCTCTTGTCAATGAAACAATAAAGAAGTGAAATTCGAGTTATTATTAAAGATGAGGAGAAGAGAAGGAAGCGTGCAGGTGTGGGCCAGGCAGGGGTCCACCGTGGTGGACAAATATGGGTGTAACAGGGGCTGGAGATGTGGTAGGATTGAAGAGCTGGGGCAACTTGGGAGCTCAAAACAGGTAAAAAAGGGGGTGCCCAGGAGGGGCAGGAGGAGTGATATAAAATAGGTCTGATATAAAATAGGTCTGTTGGGTCCACTAAGAAACTGGAAATCAGGTTTTAATTTTACTGAGAAAATGAATTGGATTTGCCGAGAATTCTGAGGACACAGTGAAACGTCACTCATGGCAAACTCTTCACAAGTAACTCAAGTTGAAACAATAAAACATACAAATGGCCCCAACTGTTGGAAGCCAAGTAAGCCAAACCAAAGAAATCTGCATGCTACAATGAAAAATAAACCTTTTTTTATTGAACAGTGGACAAACATGAATATGATTTTCCATGTTATATGTATATCATACTGACTTACTCAATAAACAAGTATTATTTAAGCAGTTACTTTGCATCCTGCACTGGGTTAGGTACAGAATTCACTTTGCAGTTACATAAGATACAACTTTTACGTTGAAGTATTTTTTCAAAAGCATTATGTATAACATAAAGCTTGTATTATTTTTATTTTATAAAGGAGTCTCACAGAATTTGAATGACTTGCTCAGGTCACTCAAAAAAAACCCCAAAAAAACAAAAACAAAGGCAGAGGGCTAGAAGTGCCATACTTTAAGTTTTAGATTACATCCCTATCTATTGAGAGTGAGATTAAACTTCCGCTTAGAAATGCCGCTGTGTGACCCATCCTTCCTCCTAGAAATTTAAGGCAATGTACAGTTCTCATATATGCAGACAGCTGCGTGACCTGGGCGTGGCCTTTAACCTTTCTAGACCTCAGTTTCTTTGTAAGCAAGAGAAGGAGAGGTGGGTCAAATGATGACTTAGGCTTCTTTTAGCTGTAACCTTCTGAGTCTATTAGAAATTGCTTGAATGTATTACAGTTCTAACCTTAAACCTGTGTTTTTGGCTCTCAGAAATCTCCAGCAATAGCCTCAAGGCTTTTAGTTTCAGTGAGATTCATAAAGACATTTTAGAGCAGAAGTGTTTGCAGATCTGGAGGTATAGCAGGAAAGAGGGCAAAGACTTGACCTCCTAAAGTAAGAGAAGCTACAAAGACCAGAGCTTGTTCCTAAGCCAAGTGTTCAATTTTAGCAGAATGTGTCACATTTATGCTCTGTAATAGCCATGTAAGTTTGAAATGAAATTAGGGGGAAAAAGTTGGTTCTCTATGAGTAAAGGCATCAACAACAGACCAATCTCATTATCCACACTGCACCCTTTCTCACACACCTGTCGGTAGTTTCAGAGCATGGAGGAACTAAGCCAAGATTAGGGTCAGTGTATTGTCCTAACGAGTCAACTGTAACCATACAGTAATGCTAAATAAAGCAGCCAGTACAGGTGGCTCATCAAATCATCTTTATAAAAAATACTTTATGTTATAGACTTCATGTCTCCCCAGTTACGCATGCTGAATAATTTTCAAAGCTTTGTAAAACCTTTGCAAGGCCGAGAGGACAGGGTTTACTAGCCCCATTTTCTTCATTGAAGAAACTGTCATTCATTTAATTTCATTCAACTGATGTTCTTTGAAAACCTGCGCTGTTCCAGGTATCTTCAAAACAATGAGCTTAAGTTTCCATTTCAAGGTCACCTGGTAACAGTGGCATGTGACTCAAACGCAAGTCTCCTGACTTGGTGGTCTATTAACAGGGTTTAAAATAGCTGGCTCTCCATTTAGATGGTATACCTGGGCTCAAAGCCTAATGCTACCACTTACTACGTAGTTGTGTAACTTTGTGCAATTGCTTAAACTCTCTTTGAATCAGTTTCTTCAAATGAGGATAATAATAAGAATGCCTTGCCTTAAACAACTTTCATGGGGATTAACTATGTCAATGCAAGTCCACTGCCTGCTACATAGTAAGGGCTCAAAACTGTTTGCTACTGTGATAGCCCTTCAACACTCTGTATTAATATCCTACCCTGGTACGAGGTGTCGGGGACGGCAGTGAACAAGGACCGTGAGAGCTGGTCTCATGGCATTTCCATCCTCCTGCTCTGCCTTCCAATGACTTTGGTCAGAAGCCCTTCTGCCATCTGGCCTCAGGAACGTTGCAAGTTTTTATTCCTCCATTCTCCACAGTTACCTGTAGGTCTGATAGGTCTGAAAAGCTCTAAACCCTTCTTCTTCACCCCAGTCTGCATTACCTTACTCCTCCTCTTCTTTCTCCCTGGGATTTCCTCTACTTTAATCTCCCACCCAGCATTCTATGCCTAGCATGAGTCTCAGCTCTTCCAGAAACATTTATCAGACCATACCAGCTCCCAGGGATCTCCCCCATCTCTCCTACAGCATGTATTTTCCATGCCTCTTACTCGGCACTTCATCACATGGTACCTAATTTTGCTAGTTAGTACCTCAAGCTTCCATATCATGTCTTTGCAGCCAGATATGAAATTTGAAGAGCATAGGAATCTTGTCATAGTTTAAGTTTTATAACTTTGAAGACCGGGGTTGAAAACTCAAATGCTATTGGGGGCAAGGCAAGTAGTATAAATGAGGGCGGTAGTCCAGGGAGAGACTGTCTTAAAGGTGTAGCTGCCCCCTTGCCCTCGCCCATTGCTGCCGTTGATGGGGAAGACCCTACTTTATGCTGCATCCTCTGTAGTTGAAGAAGGGAGTTAAAATAGCAGGAAAAAAAGTATAGATCCCTGACATTTTGCAGACAAACCATATGATCCCACTCATCCTTAAAAGTTACTAATTCATGACTATGAGGTCTCACCAGCCCTCCCCAATATCACAACATGTTCCCTGAGTGTCCAGAGACACCCTTCCCTACCAGAGTGTCTCAAGATTTCCGCCTGCCCTTCTGATCACAGGAGATTTAAGATTGTAACTGTCCATAACAGAAAGTCTGCAACACTGATGTGTTAAGAAACTTGGGTGTGGTGGTCACTCAGTCTTGGCTGGTGAGGAACTCCCTCTCTTCCACAATATCCTTTCCTACATACAGATTTCTGATAAATGACACATTTATTTTAGATTCTTTATCTATGGTTTTATTTTCCCCAACACCACACAAGAATGCAGGTCCAATATCATCATATCTCACACATTTTCCAGAGAAGCTAGAATTCAAACTTTTTGGAAATCTCCCAGTTTTCTTTAAGTTGGCAATTAAATTCAAATTACCTGAATGAACTATGCAGCTACACAAATGTGGCTGCAGACTTAAGGGTCTATCCTAAAGGTTGTAGCACATAATACCCTGCATATAAAAGACACTTGGTATTTGGGGGGCGGGGTGGAGAGGACGAATCAGGCCTCTATATGATAGTTTGTTGACAAAACTATATTAATTTAATGTCATGTTATAAAAATGCCAACAAAAGAAGACAACTTTATACTCACTCGATAGCTCAGACACCTCCTGTATATTTCAGGATGCTCATTCTCCACCTGAATAATACTTTCTTTGCTCACCTACTAGTAGTGATGTAAGTCACACTTCCATTTTAATTGGCAGATACCGCTGTCTGAAGTGTCTCAACTTTGACATCTGTCAGGTGTGTTTCTTATCTGGTCTTCAGAGCAAGTCCCACCAGAAGTCTCATCCTGTGATTGAGAACTGCATCCAGGTAACATCTAATGCCATGTACCAAACTATTCATGAATCTTATCAGTGAAATCTACAGCAATTAAAAAACTTTTCCTCCTGGAAAACCACAGGTTCTGCTCCTTTCATACATATGATATTTAAGACTAAGGAAGTGGCAAACTCAACCTTAAATATCTCTCAATATACATGTACTTTCTTTACACTGTAGATTTTAATAAACCTTTTGAGGATAAGAAAAGGCCAGAGTCTAATCTGAAGCCATTGACTCCTACTGTGTACTAGAAAATATCTGAGCAGTAAGAGGGGAGAGGCATTGGAAATGGATACAGATTAAAAAGAAAAAGCCCTGGTTTGGTAAAATGATGCATCAAGGCCTCTAGTTGCTAGTACATTTCGGGAATTTTCTTTTTTAACATGTCTTTACCTGAGCACTAAAATTCAAGTAATTTTTTCCTTAGGAAAAACAAAAGAGAAAGATTTCTATCTCAGTTTTGACTGGAAAAGTGTAAAACTAAGACTTCATAGCTGACTTTCAAAATTTTTTTAAAGAAAATTATAATACTCAGCAAGAGAATTCAGCTCTTGCTAAGAAGAAAGAGAAATAGGATAATTTTAAAGCAGAGAGCATTTCAATTTCTCCAGAAAGAACACTCTCTTTTCATCACTGAGTATGAATCAGTTTCTCCATGCAGATGGCCTCATCCCCAAATTTCACAATAGTGAAAAATATTGATTAATTACCTTTACTGAGGACGGTTTTCCCCTCATTCTCTCTTTACCATGAATGGTCCACAAAAGTCAAGTGCCTCAATCTTGCCAACTAATTTTCAGTGGATATTGCTTTACTAAATTTTATTAACCCAGATCCTCAGATTATTGGCCTATGATCCTCTTGTTTCTAAAAGTCTGGGGAGAAATAGGGCTTATCGATATTAGACTGACACCATGTGGTCATTTTGTTATTACACTTTAGATTTCAAGGGTTGAATACTTTTAATTAAAGGTCTCGTTGTTTTGTTTCCTTTTGCCTTACATGTGGGATGGACTTCAAGTGGTCTGAGAATCCACTGATATTTTATACAAGACTAAATGTATGAGGATTTTTCTGGAAATAAATTCTCAGAGGAATCCTCCAAATTAGTAACCACAGGCTTAGTCCTCTTTCGTACCTTCTTCTAGCTTTAAAATTCCCCATTCCTGGGTTGCTCTAAGGAAGAGGAATGTTTGCAGAAGTTGGGGGGTATTTAATTTGGAAACATATACTATATGTATGTGTATAGAGAGAGGATGTGAAGAAATTCAGGTAGTAAGGAAGTAAGATGATTTTTCTGTGGACATAACGGTAAGTGAAATAATTTCAGAAACTTCCATGGCAGCCAATCCACCCAAGTAAGGAAAGAAGACCACTTTAAGACTGATCTGATGCCCTTTTTTCTGTTGGCCATTCCAGCAGATGTCAGCGAAAGAAAATACAAAACTCTTCCTCAGGACCCTCAGAAACAACCTGCTCCAAGGGCGCTGTAGGAGGAAAGAAGCTGCGAGAAGGCAGTGGCTGCTGGACCAGGTGAATCCAAGAGGTGTGGCTAACCATGCAGAGGCCAGGTGAGTGTCTCCGAGTGACAGTAGCGCAGGTTGGCAGCCCAGAGCCTGGGTACTGGGTTATGCAGCCAGCAAGCAGGGGAGGGGTAAAGATGCTGTTCCCCTCTAGAAACGACCTCTAATTTTAAAGTAGAACGCGAGACAAAAATACCTTTAAGTGGCCCATCCGATCATTTAGAGTTATCCCAACTAAAGACCTCAGACAGACACAGAAGATTTTTAATATTAGAGTATTTGAATAACTTTCTCCAACATCTTTTTTTGTTGTTGTGTTACTTTTGAAAGCCTAATTCAGAATTAATACTTATTTTTTAAAAAAGGAAAAGAAAGGCACATTCCATCACTCACAGGTGAGTGTTATTCACATTTCAGTATTACCAGATCAGGAATTATGCTATAGATACAACTTTTCATCCTTTTCTCCATTTACATTAAATGGAGAGCATTTTCCCTGTCATTAGCTTCCAAAATATCATTTCAATGACCTCACTCTTATCCTTATAAGGAAGTCCCATAATTCACAAGCAATCCCTTAACATTTTGGTTATTTTCAAATTTTGCCCCCCACCAAAATTCTGTAGTCAACATCCCTACACACGCATTTTCTTATATTTTATTAAGATGAATTCTCTCAAGTAAAACCATTGCATCAAAAGTTGTGAATTTTGTTAATCCTCAAAATTCAGAATGCCAAACTACGCTCCAGAGGGTTATCTCAAAGGATATCCCAGCGCCACTGGTATCTGACATCACCCATCACATACCTGAGCACCAGCCTAAAGATGACTTTTTAAAAGTCTTCATGACCTTAACTACCGAAGTAACTACTTCTTTATAATTTAAAATTTCAGAAGATAAAGGAAAGAGGTACTGTTTCCATGGGCTTATGATCATCAGACTTTTGGGAGAAAAAAACCCAGAAAAATTCATTCACTCTTATTTTATCTACCAGAAGTATAAGAATAGATCACTTTAATCAAATTGGTATTCATTTATTAATTTCTTTTGTAATTCCCTAAACTTTTCTCAGACATCTACCAGCATATTTCTATCTCGATCCCAGACCCTATTTCTGTGGTCACTTTGTCACTTTTTACAGTTTGGTATAATTTAATGTATTTTTACAGCTCTTTAAAGGGAAAAAATACATGTTGACTTCGCATTAGATGCCATGCCTTATACCTGTACCACATTTTCCTAGCAGGTGGTTATCAATGTATTCTTTTTTTTTTTTTTTTTTTTTTTTTAATTTTTGACTGCATTGGGTCTTCGTTGCTGCACGTGGGCTTTTCTCTAGTTGCGGCGAGTGGGGGCTACTCTTTGGTGCGCAGGCTTCTCATCGCGGTGGCTTCTCTTGCTGCAGAGCACGGGCTCTAGGCGCGCTGGCTTCAGTAGTTGTAGCACGTGGGCTCAGTAGTTGTGGCTCGCGGGCTCTAGAGCACAGGCTCAGTAGTTGCGGCGCACGGGCTTAGTTGCTCCGCGGCATGTGGGATCTTCCCGGACCAGGGCTCGAACCCGTGTCCCCTCCATTGTCAGGCGGATTCTTAACCACTGTGCCACCAGGGAAGCCCCAATGTATTCTTAAAGTTAGAGAATTTGGATATCATCTTGATGTATAGCTTTAATAGAGTACAAATAATTTAAATTTAAAAATAGAAACAAAGATATCAGATGCCAATTCATCTGTCTTCTTCAAGCCATTTATTTCACCTTTCCCTGACAGAGTGAAAGTAAACTAGGACAATTAATCAGCGGGATTTATTGAATACTTGAGATCTTGTCTAAATTCCTCCATTCTCATAGTTAGAACACAAAGATCCATGCTCTTATGTGCATTTCTTTTGGCCACAGAAGCCTGACTGATCTTTTACAAATTCAAAATATGATGGCATTCCTCACGCACTCATTTTCCCCAAACTTCTGTGCCTTAAACCCCTCCATTAGCTTCCCATTGTTTTTAAGCTAAAAACTAAAAGTTGTAAGATGACTTAGAAAGCTCCTGCATGTTTGAGCTACCCTGGGAACCTCTCCAGCGTCATCTCCCCACCAACCTCTGTGCTCCAGCCCTGATTCCTCCCTCCTCCCCATAAGACTAAGCCAGATCCCCCCACTCTTAAGACGTAAACCTTTACTTTAAAGAATTCATATTCCTAGACCACTTCTCTGTATGACTTGACGCCACCTCCGAAATACTTGCAAAAGTTCTGCTCAAATGTCATCTCATCCTTAAGGCCTTTCCTGACCACCCATTTATCATTTTAGCCCCTGTCCCCACTTTGGCACTCCCAATCCTCCTCCCTTGCTTTATTTTTCTTCAAAGCACTTCATCAGCATCTGACGTTATACAAATTTCACTTTTATTTTAAAATTTTTTTTCGATAATGTAAGCTCCATCGGGGGAGGAAACTTTTATTGTTTCCAGTTGTATTTCCAGAATCTGTAAAAATGTCTGAATATGATAAATGCTCAATAAGTGTTTGTTGAATGACTGACAGACCGAGTAATAAAATGGATGGATGCATGATGGAGGGATTAATGGATTGATCGATAAAGTGGGTCTTTTAGAATGGGGTATGAAAGTGTCTCAAGGAGTAATTACCCAGTGTTGGAAGACATTAGTGAAGTTTGAACCTGGGACAGAGAGACACAGAAGTCTTGTTCTCAGCCAACTCTGTGTGTGGTCTTGGGGACTGTTTCTAAGACTTGGTTTCTTCACCTGATAATAGGGATAACCTGTCCTTCCTATTCCCAGAGTAATATTTATGGAGACAAGATGAGGAAAGGGAATTGCAAGTCCTACGCAAAGCTAAATGTTCTTTAAATGTTGGTGTGTTATATTCTGTTCACCAGAGTACAATTGAGTTGTTCTCCAAAGTAAAATTCTAATGTAATAATTTCCACTTTAGCCTAGATACTGATGAATTCAAAAATTCTGATTAGTGATTGGTCAAGGAGAAATTAATGTGGAATATTACTATTTTACATTGTGATAATAGGCAAAATCATATCCTTGCTATCTATTAAGTTGTCACATTGGTACTGACCATCTTCTAAGAGATTCATGGTTATTGCCAAATGGTAATATTGAATTCATTCATTGATTCAGCAAACATTCTTCATCCTAATAAGCCTCCTTCCTTTTAATGTGGATTCCATGCAATAGTTTACACTGATAATATTTTCACTTACAAAAACATAACTGAAATCCGGGTACCAAATATCACCACTATTATTATATATTTTGGGACATTCTTACAAATATACTAAAAAAGAATATAAAAACTGTGAAAAAGAACACACAAAATTACTTCCAGGGGCTTCCCTGGTGGCGCAGTGATTGAGAATCTGCCTGCCAATGCAGGGGACACGGGTTCGAGCCCTGGTCTGGGAAGATCCCACATGCCGCAGAGCAGCTAGGCCCGTGAGCCACAACTACTGAGCCTGCGCGTCTGGAGCCTGTGCTCCGCAACAAGAGAGGCCGCGATAGTGAGAGGTCTGCGCACCGCGAGGAAGAGTGGCCCCCACTTGCCACAACTAGAGAAAGCCCTCACACAGAAACGAAGACCCAACACAGCCATAAATAATTAAAAAAAAAAAAAATTACTTCCATTTGTAGCTAATATGATTGTGAAGCCCCAAGAAACCACAAGTAACTCTAGCAAAAACTAGTAGAATTAATTGGTTTTGAGTGGTGGAAAATAAAATATGTATGCACAAATAGCTCTTCACTATATCAGCAATAGCTAGATAGAAATTTTATAAAAATCCCATTTACAATACCTGTAAAATTATTTTTAAAAGAAACTAGAAAAAACTTAACAAAAAAGATACAAAACCCATATAAGGAAAGCTGTAATATTTGATTGAATATACAGAAAATAAGACCTGAGCAAAAAGGAGAAACATACCAAATTCCTAAAAGAGAAGACACTAACATAACAATGTATGCGATTCAAAAATTAACCTTAAAATCAGTACTCGCGATGCTTCTTTGGTCACTTGCAGACATGCACAGAGTGGCAAAAAAATGTGAGTTGCCTGATGCACAGCTGAGGTAGAACTGAGTGACACCCTGCCTTCTGGTTTCTGCCCTTTTAGTATAAACACATGTCCTTTACACAGTCTATCTTGTGCCATGTTTTTCCCATTTTTGTGCTTTTTGTTGGTGATTTCACTGTTGCAAATAACCTCCAAACATGGTGCTGCAGTGCTGGCTAGCATTCCTAGGTGCGAGAAGGCTATGATATGTCTTAACAAAAAATACGTGTATGAAATAAGCTTCGTTCAGACACGAGTTACATGGGTTCAATGTTAATGAATCAACAGTAAACATTAAACAGTATACATATATCTTTAAATAGAAACACACGGGGGGTGGGTGGTGGGATGAATTGGGAGATTGGGATTGACATATATATACACTAATATGTATAAAATAGATAACTAATAAAAAGAAAAGAAAAGAAACACATGAAAAACAAGGTTATATATTGATAGGTTGATGAAAATGTTCTGACCAGAGACTTCCAAGATCCTAACCCTGTGTTTCCCCCAGGAGCCATCGTTCAGTTTCCACTAATTCATTGTTCACGTGACTTCAAAGAGCATAACTACCATGGATAATAAGAATGAACTGCATTTAAATTAAATGCATTTCCAAATAGAATCATGATATTTTTTAAATAAGATAAAATAATTTTGAAGACATGTTGAAAGAATAAAGGTACAAGAATATTTAAAATTGTGGAAATAAAAAATAGTGAGAGGGGCAGGACAGGAGTAAAGATGCAGACATAGAGAATGGACTTGAGAACACGGGGAGGGGAAAGGGTAAGCTGGGACGAAGTGAGAGTGGCATGGACATATACACACTACCAAATGTAAAATAGATAGCTAGTGGGAAGCAGCTGCATAGCACAGGGAGATCAGCTTGGTGCTTTGTGACCACCTAGAGGGGTGGGATAGGGAGGGTGGGAGGGAGACGCAAGAGGGAGGGGATATGGGGATATATGTATACATATAGCTGATTCACTTTGTTATACAGCAGAAACTAACACAACACTGTAAAGCAATTATACTCCAATAAAGATGTTAAAAAAAAATAGTGAGAAGGGTTGTTCTTCAACAGACGTTAAAACTTACTCTAGAGCCACCATGACCAAATAATATAGTATAAATCAGAAATGGGCATATTGATCTGAGGACAAGAATACAAAATTTGATTAATGATCCAAGCATAAATGGGAGCCTAACATATTAGAAAGGTGGTATTTCAGTTCAGTGGAAAAAGATGCATAGCTGGCTATCCATCAGGTATCCATTGTTTTGCCCCATAAATGAAAATAAATTCCAAATTGATTGAAGTTTAAATGTAAAAATAGTTTAAAATAAAAATATTAGAAAAATTTAGGAAACCTGGGTTGGAGGAGACCTTTCTAAGCAAGACAACAAAATAAGGAATCATGAAGTAATAGATACACACATATATATGACGACATGCAAATGTAGACATTTTCTCACGGTAAATGATATTATAAACAAAAATCAAAAATAAGTCTCAGACTTGGAAAAATATTTTCACTAAGAGGATAAACTATTCTATGGAAAGGTCCCTACAAATTGATAGGAAAAACTGAAAAAGAAGAAGAAGG